>NC_135306.1:205619516-206819516 GCF_048772815.1 Callospermophilus lateralis | reverse complement strand
ACTCCTGGGAGATAATGTCAAAGCTGATGTAGGCAGGGCCACAGGAGGGTCCTCTTTGAAGGAGATGCCAAATGCACAGCCACACAGGGAGAGAGCCTGTCTGATTTCAACCTCTGCTGGACCCCGGACTCACCCTCCCTCCTTCAGTCCTCACAGCTCTCCTGTGAGAGAATAGCAAGTGACCCAGTCCACTGACTGTGATGGAGTCCTCATGCTTTCCACTTCCTGTTGCTTTTGTAGGTAGGACCTATTTATTAGCACCACTGCTCTCTCTTAAAATAGCCAGCCTAGGGAAGAGAGGGCAGAAGCCCCTCACATTACCCCCTCATTTGGGTCTCCACCAGTAATGAGAGAGGGCCGGGTTATAATTCCACCCTGGCCCTTTCTCTCCCAGCTTTGGGCTCCTTGCCACAAAGGGATAGTTGAAAACCTGTTCCTAATGTTGCCAAAAGCCAGGGCACAGGGGAGGTGGGCATACAATTTATCTTTTAACATTAAAAGTGATTCAAGGAGCTAGGGTTGTGGCTCAGTGGTAGCGTGCTCGCCTTGCATGCATGAGGCACTGGGTTCGATCATCAGCATCACATAAAAATAAAGACAATAAAGTCCATCAAAAAAAATTTAAAGTGATTCAAATATTAGATCTTAGACCTCCACAAAAATATTCTCTAGGGCTGGGGTCTTGGCTCAGTGGTAGAGTGCTTGCCTAGAATGTTTGAGGCACAGGGTTCGATTCTTAGCACCACATATAAATAAATAAAGATCCATTGACAATTAAAAAAAAAAAGTAAATATTCTCTAATCCATGAAGTCTATTGGGGGAGGTGCCAGAGATTTAACTCAGGGGCACTTGGTCACTGAGCCACATCACTAACCCTATTTTGTATTTTTTTTAGAAACAGTTCTCACTGACTTGCTTATTAGCACCTTGCCGTTGCTGAGGCTGGCTTTGAACTCGTGATCCTCTTGTCTCAGTCTCCTGAGCTGAGTTATAGGTGTGCACCACCATGCCTATCCCATGAAGTCTTTTAATTATAGTTAAATAATGAAAGTCATTTTATAGAGAAAGCAGAATTAAGCTCACTTATGGGTCTGTGATTTGGAGCCAGAATGCTGGAATCAGAACGCTGCAGCTCTGCATGTCATTAGCCCTGAGGTGATGGCATGTTACGTAGCTCCCTGGGCCTTCCTTTTCCCCATCCATAAAATGAGAACAGCATAATATTTCATAGGGTTGTTTTGGGGATTAAATTGGTTATTTGACATAATACATGTAGAACAGCACACAGTTAACACACAAAAATGTTAGCTATAATTTTATTTTGTGTTTTCTGGTTATTATATTTTAAAATACAAGCTGTATGAAGGCAGGGACTTTATCTTCTTCATCTACTGCAATGTATACAGAACAGTACCTGGTACATAGGTGCTTGATAAGTATTGGGTAAATGAATGAATGAATGTAGTAAATAAATACGATGAATAAGTTTTTGGAAGCTGTCCTTAAAAACCCTAACCATATATTCAGGATTCCAAAATAACACAAAACAACTCTTTACCTGGTGTGTGGGAGGGTTGTTTTGGTGTTCTTTGTTTTTGGATTTTTTTCCTCTGTTTTTTTAAGAGGCCAAGTGTGGCTGTTTTCCCAGGCTGGTCTCCAGCTCCTGTGCTCAATCCGTCAGTCCTCCTACCTCAGCCTCCCAAATGACTACACTACAAGCACCACTCTGCCCAGCCTCTGTACCCATTCAGAACTAGATGGTTGGTCGTGTTCTTTGGGCAGATTAGTTCTCCCTCAAGAGCCATGATTTCCTTCCCAGTCAGATGCAGTGATTCCACAGCTTAGGGTGAAAGGGAGGTGGAAACATGTGAGAGCCTTTCTAGGGAATGGCACGCTACAGAACATGGCATGGCTGTTGTCAGACCAAGCAGTTTGGCTCAAAAGTTGGCTGCATGGAGGCTGGGGATGTAGCTCATTTGATAGAGTGCCTGCATGCACAAGGCACTGGGTTCAGTCCCCAGCACCACAAAAAAAAAAAAAAAAAAAAAAAGTTGGCTGCATGTGTTCCTGAGATTCTCAGTAACACCACATTGTTTCTGCCTTTACAGAAAGTGACTGGGGAGATGATACTAAAGGAACTCATTGAAAAATTCATCAGATAGTAACAGTAGTGCAGGAGAAAGGAGACCAGGCAGGGGCTTGTGTGCTGAGAGCCCAAGTGGGCCAAGAGCTCACTCCGAGGAAACCAGAGTGAACAGAGCTAACGGATTTCACTCTAAACATTTGAAGGATAGAATTTGATAAAGACCTAAATCAAAGGTGCTGTGAGCCAGGTGCAGTGGCACATGCCTGTGATCCCAGTGACCCAGGAGGCTGAGGCAGGAGGATTCCTCAGCAACTTGGTGAGACTTCAACTTGAAATAAAAAATAAACACAGCTGGGAACATAGCTCCAGGGGTAAAGTGTCCTAAGTTCAATCCCCATTACCACAGGGGAAAAAAGGAATGCCAGGCACAGTGTTGCACTTCTATGACCCCAGCAGCTCAGGAAGCTGAGGCAGGAGGATCGCAAGTTCAGAACCTATAAAGACTTAAAAATTTTAAGAATATTACTCCTTCCCTATTTAGTATATAAATTGTTTGGGACTTTAAGCATTTTGCTTTTTGAATTGGTCAAAATTATTTTAAAGCTGATATAAGGGCTGGGGATGTGGCTTAAGTGGTAGCGCGCTCGCCTGGCATGCGTGCGGCCCAGGTTCGATCCTCAGCACCACATACAAACCAAGATGTTGTGTCTGCCGAAAACTAAAAATAAATAAATAAATATTTTGTAAAAAAGCTGATATAAAAGTGTTTTTTGAAAGCTTAAAAAAAAAAGAACTGGCATGTGAGGGGAAGCCGGGCGTGGTGACCTTGACCTGTAATTCAGTACACCTGTACTTGGGAAGCTCAGCAGGAGGGTCAGAGGTTTGAAGCCAGCCTGGGCAACGTAGCTAAAGCTTGTCTAAGAATAAAATAGAAAGGGCCAGGGTGTGGCTCAGTGGTGGAGCACTTGCTTACTTGCAAGGCCCTGGATTTAGCCCACAATAAGCAAAAAGAAGAATGTTAGGGGACAGTTACCTTAACAGATGGCAAAATTTGTTATTAAATAATCAGGGCTAGCTAGGGTTGTGGCTCAGTGGTAGAGCACTTGCCTTGCATGTGTGAGGCACTGGGTTCAATTCTTAGCACCATATACAAATAAACAAATAAAATAAAGGTCCATCAATGTCTAGTAAAAAATTTTTTTAAAGAGTAATAATTATTATAATCAAACTTGATTATGATGGCTCAGAAATGGACAAATAAGAGAACATGGATGGAGTCCTGAAATGGAGGCAAGTATAGATTGAGATCTTAACATATATTGAGAAACAATTATTTCTTTTATTTCTTTTATTATCTATAAATATATTATCTATAAATATTACTATGTTAGTCTGATTTAATATACTTCTGGGGGAGAAATCAAGCCGTAACACATCATATATGTAATAAATTCCTATTGTATTAGAATCTAAAATTTAAATAATACAATATAAAAATACTAGGAAAACAATTTAGGAGAGCACAATGAAGGTCTTCTTGAAGACAGTAAGGCAAGAAATGAGGAATCCAAAGATGTTTGAATGGCCAAAATAAAGTCCACGCTGTATGATTTACTGAAGGAAAATAAAATATTTATGTGGCAAAAAGTTAAAATCCTAACAACAAAAAGTATCTCCAAAGGAAAGAAAGTCTGATGGGAAAAAGGTAAAGGAAGAAGAGGTTCTGCACAGAAAAAGATGGCCACAAGCAAGGAAATTAGTATAAACTAGGTATTCATTTTCCCTCAATAAATTGGGAAAATTCAAGAAACAAAATGTACCCCTAGTGAGAATGTGAAGAAACAGGTACCTAGATGGTGCTAGTAGGGTCATGAGTTGCTGGGACCCTTGGGGAGAGTACTCTGGCAGTGTGTATTAAGAAGAGGCAAACCCTTCCCTGGAGGTCCCATGTTCAGGAGGAATTCAGCCTGAGAAATAGGAGCACCCATGGGTAAGGATTTGGTTTCCAAGAATAATAGAACAGTAGTATTTGCATAAGAAAGAATATTAAAACAGTTTCATTGATCACCTCTGAGGAATTACTGAATACATCCTGGAATGTTAATGAAAATATGCAGCCTTCAAAGTTAGCCACCAGAGCCAGGGTGCCACTTACTGGGACAGTGCCTAACTGGCGTGAGTGAGGTGCCTACCTGGCACACACAAAAGAAAAAACCCAAAACCTGTATGCTCAGTGCAGATTTGTCCATGATTGATGTAATGATAGAATTTTTTTTTTTTAATATTTTTTTGTGAGAGAGGAGAGAGAGAGAGAGAGAGAGAGAATTTTTTTGATATTTATTTTTTTTAGTTCTCGGCGGACACAACATCTTTGTTTGTATGTGGTGCTGAGGATCGAACCCGGGCTGCACGCATGCCAGGCGAGCGCGCTACCGCCTGAGCCACATCCCCAGCCCATGATAGAATTTTTTTAGACTTTTTTTTTTAATATTTTTTTTTTAGTTTTTTAGGTGGACACAATATTTATTTATTTATTTTAAAGAGAGAGATAAGAGAGTTTTTTTTTAATATTTATTTTTTAGTTTTTGGTGGACACAACATCTTTGTATGCGATGCTGAGGATCGAACCCGGGGCCGCACGCATGCCAGGCAAGCGTGCTACCACTTGAACCACATCCCCAGCCCCACAATAGTTTATTTTTATGTGGTGCTGAGGATCGAACCCAGAGCCTCATGTATGCTGGGTGAGCGCTCTACCACTAAGCCACAGCCTTAGCCCCAAGTAAAATAAAATATTTTTTAATATTCAGATATTTTGGTTTTGTTGGCTTGAAAAGCAGCAGTGATAGAAAGAGTTGTGTAGGACGGGAAAGGAGTGGAGGAGTGGGAGGGTGGTGCTGCCGGGGTGCCTAGGAGGCTGCTCCCCTTTGCTTTGTGGACAGCCTCGGATTGCCTTACTTGTTGCAGCAAGCATGATTTCATAAGTTAAAAAGGAGTAAGATTGTAGAATACAAATGAGTGTGAAAGTTTACTTTAAAAAAAAACAAAACTAAGTTCAGAAGTTCCAACACTGCTTATTATTGCTACTGTGTTATACTTCACTCTCTTTTTTGTTTGTTTGTTTGGGTTGGTGGGTAAGTGTGGGTGTGTGGAACTGGGGATTGAACCTGGGGCACTCTAACGTTGAGCTACATCTCCAACTCTTTTGTATTTTTTATTTTGAGGCAGGATCTCACTGAGTTGCCAAGGCTGGCCTGGTACTTGAGATCCTCCTGCCTCAGCTTCCTGAGTCCCTGTGATTATGGGCGTGCATCACTGCACCTGTTATATATCCTGGAAACCAAATCATTATTTACAGCTGCTCTTATTTCTACAGGATGGATTCTTCCCCAACGTGGGACTGCCAGGGACAGGGTTTGCCTCTTTTGAATACATACTGCCAGATTCCTTTCCCTGAGGTTCTAGCAATTCATGGCCATTAGCATTTGTGTTCAAGTGTATTTCATATATATATACATGGGCACAATATCTTTATTTTGTTTATTTTTATGTGGTGCTGAGGATCGAACCCAAAGTCTCACACATGCGAGGCAAAGCCCTCCATCACTGAGCCACAACCCCAGCCCTCAAGTGTACTTTTAAGTATGTCCTGTCTTTCTAGTCATGAACTAAAAATATTAACAAGTTATGGTTTAGAAAAAAATCAAAATCATGGAGTGTCTGAAGATAATTTCTTTTTCAATTGCTATGGACTGAGCCTTTAGGGCTTACACACATGCATTCTAAATATGTCTTAGGATGAAGTGGCGTGGGCCTGGTTGCTGCTCTGGTGAAGGTTTTTCTTTCTTTTTAATGATTTTCTTTTGTTGTCAGTGGACCTTTATTTGTTTATATGTGGTGCTGAGAGTCGAACCCAGTGCCTCACACATGCAGGGCAAGCACTTTACCACTGAGCTATGACCACAGCCCACCTGGAACTTTTTACAGTAATTTCTATCCCACTTTTGAAAAAATAATTGAGGCAATTTCACAATCAGTTTTTAGTTGTTTTTACAATAGCATTAGTCAAAATTGCTTTCTAAAGTGGATTTTAAACCTTTGCTTACCAAAAACAACAACTATGTTAGGTTCAAATCTGTGCTTTCCCAGTACTTAGGGCCCAGGGGGCAGGAAGAGAAATAAAATGTATATTGTCCCTTAGCAAAAGTAAAACACTACTTCATTGGGGGAGGAATATTATTTTTTTCCTTCATCCAAATTCTGGAAGAAATGCATCGGTCACGTGGGACTTGCAGAGGACAGTTAGCAGTGCTCACTTGATGGGGGGCATTCCTCCCCATCCCCCCACCCCCACCCCAGGAATTGTTGCTTAACCACTAAGCCACATCCCCAGCCCTTTTTTAATGTTTGTTTTTTGAGACAGGGTCTTGCTAAGTCCTTAGGGCCTCACTATGTTGCTGAGGCTGGCCTCAAACTTGTGATCCTCATGTCTCGGCCTCCTGATTTGCTGGGATTATGGGTGTGTGCCACTGCAACACAATTTTGTCACAAGTTCAGAAGCTATATTGTATGACATTCTATTGACAAGGTAAGGCCACAAAAGGGCAAAATGATTTTGGCCAAAGAAATTTCTCTTTTTTTTTTTGATACCACATGTAGTCTTCTGTTTAACATTGTTAATTCATAATAGAACTGAGTAGAGACTTGCCCTTGATACACTGACTAAGCAAAGATTTGCACAACCAGATTCAGGCAGTCTAGGGGGACTCCTACCAATCACATGCATTTATTGCAGAGAATCATATAAATATGTTGAGGAAAGATGTCCACAAGTTAAAGTTAAGTCTTTTAAATATCTTTAATTTAGTAACAGTTTATCAATTTAATTATGATTGTTCATATTAATTTGATAATTTAAGGGAACTACTTAACTGTTTTTATTCTTCCAAGAGACAGATATTCTCTAATAATACCCTTACCTTTTTACATAGAATTTCAGTCATAATTTGTGTGCATATATAACATCTAAGTTCTAGGCATTGACTTAATTTATGGAAATTCTGTGCTTTTTAAAAATTTCCGAATTCTTTAACATTAAGTTAATGTAGTGCTAAGTGGCACATAACAAAGTTAAAATTAACATTTTAGTCTACACAAAAATCTAGTAGATTTTCATGGTAGGCAATTTGCAGTCGATTGACAACAGTCACAACAAGTGATTTTTGTTCTGATAAGCATAGAGTTTTTAATGTTAATTTTATTAGTTACCTAATGAGACTCCTGGACTTGGTGCTTATCCAGTGGTAGTCAAAGCCACACTAGGTCTCCACCATTGAGCCCACATGGCCAGGTGCTCCCTGCAGCCAAGCCCACTGTGAATTCGTGCACTCCATTCACTGAACTTATGCTGTTTTCTCTTACAGACGAGGAACTGGTGCTTTCAAATCCAGAGTGGGACTGCCTGCGCCTGCTCCTGTTATCAATAGCAAATATGGACTCAGAGAAACAGATAAACGCTTAAATAGGCTTAAAAAGTTAGGTGACAGCAGCAAAAACTCAGACAGTCAGTCTGTCAGCTCTAACACTGATGCAGATACCACTCAGGAAAAAAACAATGCAAGTAAGTAAGGGAGATTTGATAAGATACCTTTTTTTTTTTTTTTTTTTTTTTTTTTTTTTTAAGTATTTTCACAAAATTTGCTTTCTAAAGCATGCTTCAGTAGTTTCGAACTTCTAAATATTGAGAGAAACTGGGACTCATGAGCTTCAGCAGCCCTGCAAGGTTCTAGAAATGGTTTGAGTACAGAGCACAGTTGTGCCCACCTCCAGATTCAGTGCCGTACTCTAGACTGTTCTTTTGAATACTTGGTAACTGAATATTGAATTCTTCATCATATATTCCAGGATCATCATGTGTTTGAGGAAAACATTTTCAAAGTGTTAGTGACTCTGTCCTATTGGTGTCGTTAGGCCCTGCAAGAAGATAAGGGACCGGGTAAATTGTACAGGCTCACATGTGTCCAGTGTCCAGCAGTCTGTTAGGAACAGGTGATGGACTTGGGAGTTCCTAGCTTCTGGCCTCAAGACTTCCACCTTTGTACTACTCACTTATCTTTTTCAAAACGAACTGACTCAATTCACCAAACCACCAGAATAGACTCAGAATCGTGCCCGAGGAGCATTCGGATGTGGCCATGTTGTGGCACGTTGGGTTCACGCCACAGAAAGTAGGAAGAGAGATGGAAAGAGAAAGAAGCAAGCTTTGAAAACCAGTTGTATTTGGGGGCAAGATCTGATAGAAGCTGGAAAAAGGGTATGAAGAACAAACAAAAAGAAAAGGAAGAAAAGAAAACCTAAACAGGCAGAGGACAGCACGATGTGTGAGGAGCTCTGTCATCGTCTGGGTAACACCTGTGTTCTCTAGGTGCCACTACAGTGGTGGGCTCTTTGGCCTGCCTTGTCTCTGACAGAGATGGCTACTGGAAGGGTTTGACTTGGTGGTCCCCAAAGTCTCCTGTGCTGGCATCTTAATGACAGTACGACTTGCAAGCACTTAGGAAACACCTGAGGTGCTGGGTATCTTAGGCTCTCCCACGCCTTGGCTACTCCCTCCCAGACAGAAAACCCTGAAGAAAGGGGTGAATTGAATGTCACTGCCACGGATTCCTGAATCTACCTGCTGCTGGGAGTCAGAGGCTAGGTGTGACCTCTGTAGTGTAAAAGTAATAGTATAGTTCTGGTCCAGACTTTTTAGTTAATGTTCAAAGTGAGCAAAAAGAGGAGTTAGTTGATCATTCACTGTTGACTGTTGATTCAAAAATAAATGCAGCGTAATGAACCTTCGCTTTCTGAGTCTGGTTCCTTGGTGAAACTGGAGATCCCATGTGATAGACCCTCACACGAAAACACAGGGGTGCATGCTGCCATCTGCACCTGGAGACAGCCACAGAGCCGCCTGCAGGGAATGGCCCTGCAAGGTGTGGAACTATCTGCTTCTGTGCATGAGCCTTGTTACCAGTATGTAGACCCTGCACTCAGTACACCACTTGGCTGAAAAGATAAAAGTATGAATAGTTTTTGGAAGGTGTGGGTGTATTAATAGGTAACTATCTAGGAAATGTTTATTATTAAATCAGACACTTACTAAAAGCCTGCTAGTTGTTGGAGAGAGACAAGGATGTATGAGACCCAGTCCCCTACCTCGGGGAGCTTGTGCTTGAGCTCCAAGACAAATGCACAAAAAAACAGAGCAGACTAGACACTTCATTTTCTCAAGTTTAGAGGGAACAAGATGCCTTTGAGCTAACCTCAGCAGTGGCTGCTTATTCTGGGGTGCTTGCTTTGCCCAAGTTGCCTTTTCCGCAGCATGACTTTGGAATAACCTGAGGGCTGGTGTGGCTGACTTGGGGGCGCAGTAGAGTGGATAGACATCGTCCAGTGCTTGGGGGAGCCCAGACTTCAGCTATCTCTGAGGTCACTGTCCCTTGAATCCTGCACAGAAGGATTTCTGTGGTTCTTACACATATTCCTTTAGGCTATATTCTTTTGGTGTTTATCTCTCAACCAGACCCTTTAAAAAGAACGACTTTTTGAAACTGACTGGAGAAGAGCCAGAGCTGCCAGAGCTCTCTTCCCGGGGAGCTGGGCGTGTGGCGTGCATAGGTGTGGATGCTGTCTCTCTGCTGCCTGCCTGCCCGTCTTTATCTTGCACTTCATGTAGGATTTAGCAGCTGAGAGAGGAACTCTTTTCTTTGAACAGCATGTACAAAGAAACATTTCCACCTGTTCGGAACCTCCCTTCCGCACAGGTTCTTTTTTTGGAAGGTGTCTTCAGAGCTCTAGCCTGACTTTCTGCTTTAGCATCCAGGAGTGGAAACAAGAAGAAATCTATTTTCACAAACTCAGTCTACCAATCTGAATGGCAGAGTTGTTATTAAGAGTATTCTGGTTTTTCAGGCCTGTGTGCCTTGCTGCCTGGGGAGCTTCCTGTAGTTAGTATTGTGATACAGGATGTGAAGGCTCTCAAGAGCGCGCCTGAAGGTGTGCACACAGCCACTGCCAGTGTCACCAGTCAGCACAGGACCCAGAAGATGAGGCCAGTGGGATCAGTTTATCCTAACTAAGGAGCAGTGGTCACAAATGTGGAGATTGGGCTGCCTGCTCCTGGCACCGAGCCTGTGGGCTGCTTCCACGTCCTGTCCAGCACGAGGCCGACAGGCTAGCAAGAGCTGCTTGTGCTTAGCAAGCTCACAGAGACTGAGGCCTTTAGAGTCCTGTGGGGTTGTCTGGGTTCTCAGGCTCTGCTGATGCTGAACTGAGAGTGACCCTCATAGCATATTGTATGGCAGATGGTAGTGTCTCTAGAGCAGCCTGAGGACTCAGGAAAGCTCAGCTGTCCTTCTGCAACTCTTCCGTTTGGCTGTAGGGATGTCATACTGCCTTATAATTTTGATGGCCCCTTGAAATTACTATGAGAGCCATGTCCTTTGCCCATCAATTGGGACTGACACAATAATAATTCTGCAGTAGACCTTATAGGCAGCACAACTGATTAGGAACTCACCATCTTTTTTTTATTTTATTTTATTTATTTGTGTTTTTTTGGTACTGAGAATTGAACCTAGAGGTGCTCTATCACTGAGCTATACCCTCAGCCCGTTTTGTTTTGAGATAGGGTCTCTCTGAGCTACCCATGCTGGCCTTGAACTTGGGATCCTTCTGCCTCAGTCTTCAAAGTTGCTGGGATTACAGGCATGCACCACCTCACCCAGATAGGTTCAAATCCCACCCCTGCCATTTGGTAGATGGCTAGATTTAGGTTACTCATCACTGAGAGCCTGGCTTTCACAGACGTGTGATGTCACTTCAGGTCCCGGTGGACCTGTTTGTACAACACCTAGCACATAGTAATTGCTGAAAAGAATGTGTACCTCCACCTAAAACTGCTGTCCAAGTGTATGCATTTGGGGGATTTCCAGGTCACTGGAGAAAGAAAACTCCACAGGAGAAGTCGGTACAGAGCGAGGGTAACTGAAAGTACGCCTCATCTCCACTGATGTCAGAGTCCTTACTCTGTTGACATTCTTTTTAAAAAGACTTGACTTTTTAGTGTGTCATTGTGGACAGCCCTCCTCTTCTAGCCTTACTATCATTGAAATTCCCAACCCCTTCAAGGACATGGTAGCACTTTTTGGAGAGTGAAGGACTCTGGACCTTGCATCTTAGTCACATCCCTCACATTCCTCTTGCCTAGCTTGTGTGTGTCTTTTTAGCCTTTGACTTGATGAGCTTACCTTTTGACTGGACTTGTGATGAGATAATGCTTTTCAAATAAGAACACACCGATAAGTGCACAAATATGTAAGTGAAATCTTGAAATCCTGTGTGCCGTCAAATGCAGTCTGTTTGTGTTCAGCCTGGATCACAAACGAGGTGATTTGTCAGCGGCTGGCACTGCGGCCAGCACTGGACTTCTTGGAAGGAAGGATGGACTGGGGAGAGCCTAGACTCAAACTTACCTTAAGGTAGGATCATCCAGTGAATTAGATTAAGTGCTGAGTAAGCAAAGTCTTTGGGTGCTGTGACAACACAAGGACACCGCCGGTTGGTTCTAAGAGGAAGTCACAAGAGCTCCCTGCAGGAGGCACTGCCCAAGCTGAGGATCAGCGGGGAGTGAGAAGTTGGCCCAGTGGAGCCTATTCAAATCAGGGGCCTTTCATCCACGTGCATGCACAGGTGGAGGACTTGGTCATCGTGGCTGCCGAAGGTGAGAAGATGATCTGTGACCAGAGTCTAGCATTTTGGACTTGATTCTCAGGGCATTAGGTTAAAACTGAAAGTGACCTGAGATAATGGGGAAACCATTCTGGCTGCATGGGGGAGAATGGGCTGTTGGGAAGACAATAGGAGACAGGGAGCAGGTAGGTTTAGGCAGCAGGTTCCGTGACATTGCAGGGTGGTCTCCACAGTATGGCAGGATGGCTGGATGAGGTGGTGAAGGAAGGAAGAGTCCTGGACGCCTCCAGCATCCCACATGGCCACTTGGACAAGTGGTGTGTCGTGTTGTGACGTGATGGCGCTCAGATGGAGAAAGTGCCTGAGTCTGGTGGTGAGCTGGACAAAGGCACAGCGAAGGACTTGCGAGAAGCCTCAATCGGCACTTGGCTGCTGGAGTCTGGCATTAGAAAAGGATTAGGCTAGAGAAGGTATCAGGACTGTCGGCATATAGGAGGTGACAGCCACGGGCAGGTGGGTTCCTGTCACCTGGAGAGAGTGTATGGTGTTTGGAGCTGGATGCCAGAGATCTGAAGAATGAGGGTCTTGGGAAGATGAAGAAGTGCCAGAGACCGGGAGAACTAGGAGTGCGCTCTCCAATGGCCAGGAAAAGATGACGTCCTGAAAAGGAGAGAACAGTCGGTGTCCCATTCAGAGAGAAAGGCAGGTCTGAGAACTGCGCACTAGGTTTCATGACCAGGAAGTGTCGATTGGCACAGGCTGTCTTCGAGAAGCGGGCCCAGCGTGCACGGGGCGCTGGTGAGAAGGTGGTGTGTACGATCACGGAATAGAGCGAGGCAGGAGCCTGGAGTGGCAAAAGGAAGCAAAAAGCTGAGAAAAGCTGATCGCGGATATAGGTCTTGAGGTGTAAGACAGACAAGGGGTCCTCATGGCCACATCCAGGAAAGTCAACAGGTGCAGGCCTTCCTGGAAACAACCAGGACACTGGTGTGTCTATGTGGACATCGCATCTGCTCAGTCCACCTTGTCCTCTTTGCTAAAGAATTCCATAAATATCCTTGTATTTAAAAAAATAATGCATCCTCAAATTGACTAGTATCTAAACTTCATTACTCCTGTTAATCTAAAAATAAGCTTCCTCCTTGGTAGCAGCCCACACAGATGAGCTATTCTTAGTTCAGTCAGTAGATCTCACCACTGTGATTCTCCTAGTCTGGGTAACTGAACGCATTTATGAGCCATCCTCTGAGTACAGAGCCTTGGTGATTAGATCATTTCTGGAGTGCTTAGGCAGTTTTGTTCCCCTCTCAGGAAAAACTAGTAATGATTTTCTTGTTCAGCTGTGCAGAAGAGATGGCAGCTGCCCAGGCACCCTGTGGAGCCTGGTCCTCCCTTGGCCTCCCTGCTCAGATTGCCCACAGTAGGTGTTTCATTCCTGGCGACATGGAGGTTGGTCACAGCTTCCCCACTGAATGATCTTCAAAGGGTTGTTTTGATCAGGGAGAGGCTTTTTGACCGGGAGACGGGAGAATTGAGTAAGTGAAACATTGGCTGACGCAAAATCCCATGAAGAATAGTCTACAATGTAAGTAAAGAGGGAAAACGGCAGCAGAGAAGCAGTGGCAAGGTGCCTGAGTGCTGGGCGAGCCTCCTGAAAGCCCGCCCGTGGACCACCTGGTCCTAGGTGCATCACCTCCAGGGCAGCCTTTCTGTATCCCTGTCTTGGAGTGAAGGTGGGTCCCTCTCTGGTCTTAAATGTGTGTTTCTGGCAGCTGCTGCTAGCTTCTTGCCATTGGATGAGGCCACCCAGGTTCTGCAGGTCCTCTGAGGCCACACACCCCCTCTTCTCTCCCAGTCTTCACAGAGCTGAAGCAAGTAAACAGCTGTGGATATGTAGCCCTTTTTCGGTAAACGTCTATTGGGAATGACAATATGTGGTTCTTGGGATCAACCTTTCCTGTTCGAAACTGTCAAGTTAGAATTTTTCTCTTAGAGCCCTATGGCAATATAGTACTCGTCTGTGTTACTGGCCAAGTAGTATACTTACTTTGGGTAATTGAGTAGTGAATTTTAGAAGCATATTTTAAATGATTTCAAGAAGAATTTGTGAAAGAAAACTATAATTCTTACTTTTTTTCAAATCTTCTGTTGGGCATGGTAGCACTTGCCTTAATCCCAATAACTCAGGAGGCTGAGGCAGGAAAATCTCAAGTTCAAAGCCAGCCTCAGCCACTTAGCAAGATCGTGTCTCAAAAATTAAAAAGATTGGGGGTGTAGCTCACCTCTGAAGTACTGCGAAAAAGAAAATACTAAATGAGAAGAAATGCTTAGTTTGGACCAGCGTCTCCACAGATGAAGGAGAAGCTTAGAGTGAAGTCTGAGTCCTCTGTGCTGAGAGCTCTTCAACTGTAATCACTTGCCTGGAACATGAGCAAGTTGCTCCATCAGTTCGGAAGAGAACTTGAAGGCAGCATGGGGAAGGCACATGTACTGACAGAATCAGCTGGGGTCTGTTTTCCACGTGTATGTAATGGAAATATTTTGTAGCTGATGGTCTGGTTTGGGGCAGTGTTTGGTTAAGCACTACTGTGTTACCCAGCTGTTTTTCATCTTTTTTTTTTTTTTTTAAACCTTACAGCTTCTAACCGAAAATCTTCAGTTGGTGTAAAAAAGAACAGCAAGAGCAGAACGTTAACCAGGCAGTCCATGTCCAGAATTCCCGCTTCCTCCAACTCTACCTCATCTAAGCTAACTCACACGAACAATTCCAGGGTACCAAAGAAACTGAAAAAGCCTGCAAAGCCTTTACTCTCAAAGATAAAGCTAAGGAATCATTGCAAGCGACTAGAGCAGAAGAATAGTTCAAGAAAGCTCGAGATGGGAAACTTAGTACTTAAAGAGCCTAAAGTGGTCCTATATAAGAATTTGCCCATTAGAAAAGACCAGGAGTCAGAGGGATCAGTCCAAGCTGCAGTTGCCAGTGGGTGCTTGACTAGACATGCGGCCAGAGAACACAGGCGGAATCCTGGGAGAGGTGCTCACTCGCAGGGGGACAGCTCGCCCTGCACCTACACAACCAGGCGCTCGGCGAGGACCAGGGCAAACCCGCCGGAAGTCTCGGACATCAAGCTAGAACCAAATACGCTGGATGGCTGTAATGGCACGGCAGAACCTTGCCCAGACAGTGGTGAGCAGCCAGCCCCCAACGTGCAGGAAGAACTGGCTAGCGAGACTGCACAGAAGGGGGAAGCACCAGGTCACAAGAGTGACCCAAGCATGTCTAGAAAGAAATCGCGACAAGGCAAACTTGTAAAGCAGTTGGCAAACATAGCAGAGTCCACCCCGGTGCATGACTGCCCTGGACAGGAGAGCAACGTGCCAGATTTGATGGCACCCCACTCTGACCAGGGTGAGCCCAGCGGTGTGTCAGGGGTGCCCGTGAGCTACACAGACTGCACTCCCTCGCCTGTCGGGTGCTCGATTGTCACGTCAGACAACTTCAGGGCGAAGGATGGCTTTAGAACTGCTAAAAGCAAAAAGAAGCGGCGAATTACAAGGTATGATGCCCAGCTAATCCTGGAAAATAACTCTGGGATTCCCAAATTGACTCTCCGTAGGCGCCATGATAGCAGCAGCAAGACAAACGACCAAGAGAATGACGGGATGAATTCTTCCAAAATAAGCATCAAGTTAAGTAAAGACCATGAAAATGATAATAATCTCTATGTAGCAAAGCTTAATAATGGATTTAACTCAGGATCAGGCAGTAGTTCTACAAAATTAAAAATCCAGCTAAAACGGGATGAGGAAAGTAGAGGACCCTATGCAGAGGGACTTCATGAAAATGGGGTGTGCTGTAGTGATCCTCTGTCTCTCCTGGAGTCCCAGATGGAAGTGGATGACTACAGTCAGTATGAGGAGGAAAGTACAGATGACTCCTCCTCTTCAGAGGGAGACGAAGAGGAGGATGACTATGACGATGACTTTGAAGATGATTTTATTCCTCTTCCTCCGGCTAAGCGACTGAGGCTAATAGTCGGGAAAGACTCTATAGATATTGACATTTCTTCAAGGAGAAGAGAAGATCAGTCTTTAAGGCTTAACGCATAAGCTCTTGGTCTTAATTTGACCTGGGATAACTACTTTAAAGAAATAAAAATTCCAGTCAATTATTCCTCAACTGAACCATTTGAGTGGCAGCACTTCTATCGTCTCTTCACGTATCAGCATAATATTGTAGAAAGTGTACAGCGTACTGACTCTTCCTAAGTCTGATTTGTGCAAATTTTTATCGTACTTTTTAATTAGCCTTCTTATGTGCAATTCTCAGTTAGAGGTGAAGCCCTATTGTAAAATAAAGGCTCCAGCAACATTGTACAGTGATAGCAACTTTCCACACAGGACGTTGAGACAATAATGTGGCTACACAACTACTTTTTTTTTTTTTTTTAACTTTTAAGAGCATCAGCTGGCTCTTTAATATATGACTAAACAATAATTTAAAACAAATCATAGTAGCAGCATATTAAGGTTTTCAAGTATATGCTAATATCACCAGCAATGATCTTTGGCTTTTTGATTTATATTTGCTAGATGTTTCCCCCTTGGAGTTTGTCAGTTTAACACTGTTTGCTGACCCAGGTGTACTGTGTGTGGCCTCTGTTAACATAGCCAACCATCAATCGGGAGTCAAATTGGTTTCTTTACAAAACAAAAAAATACCATCACACGCGAGACAGCTCACTGTTCAGTACACTGTATGTACCAGGTTAGCAGCGTGCAGGATGCGTTTCAAAACGGCGTATTTATTGCTTGTCATGTAAATTAAAGACCTTGTATTTAACACTTTTCAATCCTTTTAGATAAAATTGTTCTTTGCAAGAATGATTGGTGCTTATTTTTTCAAAACTCTGCTGTGAACATGCGATGGCAACAAGCAACGTTATCTAATGAACTACAGCTATCTTAATTTGGTTCTTCAAGTTTTCTGTTGCACTTGTAAAATGCTACAAGGAATATTAAAAAAATCTATTCACTTTAACTTATAATAGTTTATGAAATAAAAACATGAGTCACAGCTTTTGTTCTGTGGTAACCTATAAAAATGTTTGTCTTTGGAATTCAATGTAAAGAGCTGAAAACAATGTATATGTTGTAAATATTTGTGTGTTGTGAGAAATTTTTGTCATAAAAAATTAAAAGAACTTACCAGGAAGGTTTTTAAGTTTAGAAATATTCATGCCAATAAAATAGGAAATTATAAATATATAGTTTTAAGCACTGCCTCAGTGGGAGTTCTCAGCTTATGTTAGTTTATTATTAAAATATCAAAGATTTTTTGATTATATTATCAGTTAATCAAAAAGGAGTCAGATTTGTTTTTTCAAGCACTTTGAGAAGAGAAATTAATTTTAAGTAACTTAATGAGCAAATTTTTGATTATTTTATGTTCAATACCAGGCTCTTTCATTTTTCTGGATTATTTTAGAAATCAAAGAATTTGGGAATATAAGTCTATAGCAGGTGTTTAACACCAGCAAATCTCTGTTTCCTGGGAAATGTGTACATGTGCTTTCAGATGAGTCAAGTCAACTTAGGGGGTTCTTGTAGTGTCTAGAGAAGTAGCCCATATTTTAAACTACTCAGAGGGATCTGCAGGTAACAAGAAAGTCCAGTGGAGGAAACCTCAATGCTTCACTGTTATTTCTACTTGATACCCACCACTTTTCACGTTTGGGGGACATTGTTTGAATTAAGCTCCTCAAAACTAGTGCCAGTAGGTTGCAGATGGAAAGTGGGGGAGCCTGAGAGGCCTTTGCTCCTGCTGCCCCTGGAGCCCCGGGTCGTCCTGTGCAGTCCCAACTTGGCTTCTCACGGTCAGGCTGATCCTCAGGGATTGATTTGGAAGCAGGCGTGGACCTCCCCCCAACACATGCCCCTTCTTGCTGCAGCTCTTGAGGCAGGGCAGTCCTACATGGCCTCGAGCTCCTGTCTCCAGACACTGTCCAGTCCTCATGGGGTCCCTGCACAGAAGCATGAGGACTGGACCACGCACGGGAGGATGAAGAGGGGCTCTCTGGAGCAGGCGGGCAGCGGGTCACCTCTCATTCCCACCTTTGCTTGGGGTATTTTGAAGAGGTTCAGAGACTAAACCTCAGAGGTTTTTTTGAATACCAACAATAGCCATTTCAGGAATTTCAGTCTTAAGGAAAAAGTAACAAAACACATTTCCCATTTTTCTCCACGTTGAAGCTTAATTTTAGTAACTTATTTATGATGTTTATTTTAATTTTATTATGGCCTCATCTTTTGAGGCTGACCTCCCCGTGGGTCTCAGAGCAGTGACATTTGATGACAGTCGCTGCTTCTCAGGAGTCGGTATGCACAAGCACTCAGCGGCCGCTGGGATGCCTTCTAGGGCGCCCTGATTTCCGTTTTTAAAGGTAGGGGCCTCGGGACTGTTCTCAGCCTGCTGTAGGACGTCACTGTGTGGGAGACAAAAGCCACACACTCTTGACCAGTTTGGAAGAGGTTACATTCAATAAAACTTTTAGCTTGAGCTTATGCAATGATTGGTAAAGTTTTTGGCATTGTAAGAATTAGAAAATGATCATAGAAATATATGTAAAGTATTCAATTTTCAATCATTTTTCAAATTACTGTTTTAAATTGTTTTGCTGAGTTGTAATACTTTTGAGATACAATGTATTCCTTGTACTGAAAGAATGAAAAAGGACTTTTTCAGCATTTGAGGTAAGTTCTTTAACGTTTCATTAAAAACATTTTTTACAAATATTTTGTACATGCACTTGCAGTATTGAGGTTAATCATTTTAATAAATTCGGAAATTAAAACAATGTGGCCGGTGTTCACTGTATCTGAGAAGAAGAGGTCAAAGCGGTGACTTCCCTGAAGTGCTCCCGTGAAGCAGAATGGACCAGGGTGCACCCTTGCCTGTGCTGATCACTGGAGGGAGAAGAGGGCAAGCAGCCATTCCCTGCAGGGAGGCTGCTTCTAGCCTGTGAAGCCTCCTAGCCTGGGGACTCAGAAGTCTTTGCCCTCCAAATGGAGCAAAATGACATTTAAGGGCTTTTATAACCCAGTTACTACTAGCTTCTGATTGCTTGCTTTTTCTCTCTCTACTGGAATAGCAGATCCTGAACTGGCCTGAGTCCCATTTACTGTTGCAAAACCTACTTGAAATAGGACTGGCACAGGAATCAGGAACCCTGGATTTGGCCAGCTCCGCAACACCTTCATGGTTGGGAACATGCTACCTGGCTGCAGCCCTCTTTCCTGGCGCCTAGCTCCATTCTGGGTCAGAAGTCAGTGTACTTGGTCCTATCCCCAGTTAAGGTTTAGAAGGAACATCCTTCACCCCCTTGGCAGGCAAGTGAGCACTCATTCGATAATCGAATTGGAATATTCACCCAAGCCTGAGTTCCCAATCTGGAAAAAGGTTGTGTCCTGCCTGTTAACCTCTCACACTCTTGACGGCTCAGTCTGCTTTCCAGTAGCTAGTGGCAGCCAGCTCACAGCATTCTGCCCAAAACCCTTGTGTGACCTGTTTCTCAAATACCAGATTGCTGTCAAGTGCTCTGCCACCAAAAAACAAGGTGCCAAGCAGCTGCCACCCTCGGGTACTTCTGTAGCCCCAGGATGATGGTGCAGAGGCTGCAAGGGAAGGGCACGAGGCTGCTTCCTGCGACCTCCATGTCCTGAAGCACTTGAGTGCTGCTGGTGCTGGCTGGTGGACGAGCCAGAGCACAGGCGAATCTGCCTTTTTCAGAAAGAGAGCAGGATTGGCAGGTAGAGGCAGATGAACCAGGAAGGGATATGCTGCCAATGCTGCCCTCCTCCCGTGCCCCTGCCACTCACATCCTCCCAGGACAGTAAGCTCACAAGTGTTCATGGAGCAGCTGGGAAGCAGCCAATCTGGACAGAAAACCCTGCAGGCCTGTAGAGATGACTCTGGAACAGGGCTGTTACCAGATTCTGCTAAGCTGCCCTAGACTGCAACCATCCTTTGCAGGGAGTCCCAACCCTGTTGAGTGCTCCCACGGTTCTCACAGAGAAGCAGTGCTTCACATTCTGCTTAGGGCGGGCTCCAGTCTGAGACCCTGAGCTGGCCTTTTTGGTTTGTTTCTTTTGCAGTGCTAGGCATGGAACTCGGGGCTCCTCTACTACTTTTTTTTTTTTTTTTTTTTTTTTTTTGAGTACCTGGGATTGAACTGAGCCACATCCCCAGACCTGTTTTTATTTTATTGAGAGTCGGGGTCTCACTGAGTTGCTTAGTGCCTCACTTTTGCTGAGGCTGGCTTTGAACTCCCGATCCTCTTGCCTCATCTTCCTGAGTTGCAGGTATTACTGGAGTGCACCACCACCTCCAGCAGGTGACAGGAGTTAGTCACATTTCTCCAGTATGTGTGAGCACATGTTATGTATTTGGGATTGGGGAGGCAGGGTTTGAATTAAAGCCGCAGGAGTGGATGAGGAGAGCTGGTGCTGAGGGCAGCAGAGAATGTTGTGCCAAGGCCACTGGACCTTGGGGACCTTGAAGTCACAGCTGGGGCAGTACTTGAGAAGCCAGACTGGCTGGGGTCAATGGAGGAAAGGGGATGACAGCAGAAAGAGAAGGTGGTTAACTATTTAAAGGAAAAGCAAGTTTGACCCCAGAGAGCTTCCATGGGGTGGTGAGCTCCTGAGAAGGGCAGTGAGGAGTCATTCGGAGTCGGGGGTGGTGGTGGTGGTCATCCATCTTCCAAGAGGAAAGAAGCATTCGGGTGTGACGGAGGAGCCAGCCCAGCGCAGCGTTCCCAAGAGTTCTATCCACTCTGGAGCAGGAGGCCGGCCGGGCCATCGGAGCATCAGATGTTTGGGTCTGGGCCACACAAGGGAGATGTGAAATCAAGAATGGGAAAGCAAGCTGACCACAGAAACTCAGTACAATTCACTGAAGACATTTACTCATCACACTGCAGTACTAGCCAGTGTCCGAGGTGCCCCAGTGGGCAGGAGGGGGACCCGTTGGCAGCAGCACTCCTCTGCACAGATGTGGTCCTCTCAGGCAGGTGGGGTCGCAGCAGGTGGCGGGTGGAGGTGTAGTTCAGGCTGGGGAGGGGCGGCAGGAGCTGTGCACGCCCTCAGGGTAGGGGAGTCTGCAACCGGGGTGGGCCGCAAGCGGAGGCAGACGCAGGAGACCTGGGGCTCTGCGGCCAGGGAACCGCCTAGCGGTCATTGGACCCGCCAATGGAGAGGGCGGAGTCAGCAGAGGGCGGGTTCTGGAGTTTGGGAGAGGCTTCGTTTTCTGGGGACTTCAGGTCCTGGACGGGACCTGGAGAAGACCGCCTGGCAATAGGTGGCCGCAGTTCTGGGAGAGTAGATCTTTGGTCTGAAGCCGATGGCCCTCCAGAGGCGGGCACTTGAGTGGTGCGGGGCGGAGGGCACGCGCCCCCGGGGCCACGCCGCGACGGGCAGCCGGACGACTGGGTCTGTGGGCGACCAGCGCGGGGAGGAGGGGCGCCCGGATATTGTGTGGGTAAGAACCGGGGCGAACCGCAGCGCCCCACGATCCCGGAGCAGATCCGGGCTCTGCCGGAGCCGCACCTGGAGAGCCGGGGAGGGCCGCTCTGGGCGTCGCCGTAAGTTCCCTGGAGTGGCGAAAGGAGTCGCCGCCTTTTACCCCCTTTCCCTGCACGAGTGCGGCCGCGGAGTGTGTGCAAAGGTCGTGCGCAGATCAGCGGGCGCCGCGCGCACTCACGAGCCCTGCGGTGGGAGCGGCGCCGGCGGCTCAGCCGGTCGGTGGGAGGCCGCGGCCCGTGCGGCCCTGGGACAGGACGGACCGTCCTTATCTGCAAGAAGCCGGTAGAAGGCCAGCAGCCCCGGGCAGCAGGCAAATCCAAGGTGTCCTCCAGCGGTCGAGCTGCTGGACTCGCGATTGTAACAGCGACTTGACGCAAATGTGCTCCAGAGGGCCGAGGAATAGCCGCGTTGGGTTCGAATGTGCCCGGTGTTGGCGTCTGAGAGAGAATGTCACCCCAAGGGACCTCGCGCTGTTCTCTCTCACCCCGCGCCCTTCTTAGAAACTTACGTTGCATGATTGGGAAGCAGCATTTTATGTACAAAGCCACCTAGTGTTCCCCCTCTCTGACGTGTGTGCTGCAGAATCCGACCCTGACGGGAAGGGACCGGACACCAGAAACCGGGAATCTTGCAACCGACTTTGGTAGCAGCCAACGAGGCTGGGGAGGGCCCCTCTCCAGAGCAACTGTCCTGTAAAGGAACCCTGTCTTGTCCTCCTCTTGCTGGCCAAGCCATATTTTCCTTCTAGGGCAGAAGGGTGAGCAGACGGCTGGGGCTTGCCAGCCCCCGAAGAGGCCAGAGCTGACCCAGGAACCGTCAGCCTGGGGTCAAGGCCTGGGTGCCCCGGCCAGGTGGAGGACCTGGATGAGGCAGTGCTGGTGCCTGCTGCTGGGTTCACAAGCCAAGCAAAGCACTGCCCTCTCTGAGTCCGTTTTTTCACTTGTAAACACAGTAGTAATCCCAAACTGGCTCCTGTGATTGCTGAGGATCAAATGAGGGAGTGCCTGTTATCGCGAGGCACAGGCTGGCACCTAAGTCGCCTGTGCTGATAGCCCTAGGTCCCACCTTGGACTCTTCCAGGCACTAGGGACACCTCACAAGCCCCCTACCCTCTCCAGTGGCACCTGCTCAAAATCGCAACTCCCCCAGCCCAGCTTCAGAATACCCGCTGATGGAGCAGGCCCCCTGTCACATTCCAGTTCCCTCCTCCAGCCAGGACTCTGTCAGCCAAGCTCCTGAGGAACGCTGCTCCGTCCCTGCTCCTCTTCCATTCCACAGGGCTCCCCCTGACAGCCTTCCCTATTCAGGCACCAAACAGGTTCTGAACACTCAAAAGGCATAGCAGCTACAGGGGTGACCCGAACCCAGCCCCTCCTTCAAGGGCCAGAGCCTGAGCTCGGTGAGAGAAACAGGGAGACAAGCAAGCAATGTGGACAGCCCAGACAGAGGCGTGTGGCAGGTGCCGTGGAGTCCAGAGGGTGCCTGGTTTCTGCTAGAGCTGAGACTCAGAAGGGTCCTGAGGGACATGCAAACCAAAAACATACAGGTTCCATCTCACTCCAGTGACAATGGCAGTCACCAAGAACACCAACAAATCCCAGCAGCTCAGGAGGCTGAAGCAGGAAGATCGTAAGTTCAAAGCCAGCCTCAGCAAATTAGTGAGGCCCTAAGCAACTCAGTGAGACTCTGTCTCTAAATAAAAGAAAGGGCTGGGGGTATGGATCAGTGGATAAGTGCCCCTGAGTTCAATTCCCTTTACCAAAAAGAGAGAGAGAGAATACCAACAACAAGTGCTGGTGAGGATGCCAGGAAAAGGTATCCTTGTACATCGTTAGTGCAACCACTTTGGAAATCAGTATGGAGATTCCTTAAAAGGCTAGCAACGGCAGCCAGGTGCAGTAGTGCAGGCCTGTATTCCAGTGGCTTAGAGGCTGAGGCAGGAGAATGGCAAGTTCAAAGGCAGCCTCAGCAACTTAGGGAGATGCTATCTGAAAATAAAAAATAAAATTGGCCAGGTGCAGTGGTGCACACCTGTAATCCCAGCAGCTTGGGAGGCTGAGATGGGAGGAACAGGAGTTCAAAGCCAGCCTCAACAAAGTGAGGCCCTAAGCAACTCAGTGAGACCCTGTCTCTAAATAAAATACAAAATAGGACTGGGGATGTGGCTCAGTGGTTGAGTGACTCTGAGTTCAATTCCTAGTACTCCCCCAAAAAATAAATAAAAAATAAAAAGGGTTGGGGATGTGCTCAGTGATAAGGCACCAAGGGTTCAACCCCTGGTACCAAAATAAATAAATAAAAGAGTAGGAATGGAGCCATCATATGACTCAGCTATTCCACTCCTTAGCAATTATCTGCAAGAACTAAAATCAGTGTACTAGTGGAGCAGAGGAAGAGGATGAGGAGGAAGGAGGAGGGAAAGGAAAGGGGAGGTACTGGGGAACAATATTGACCAAATTACATTGTTAAATTGTGTGTGTGTACAAGTATGTGACAATGAACCCCACTACTATGTATAATTATAATGGACCCATTTTTTAAAAAAGGTGCTGAGGGTGGAGAGGAGTTCAGAAACCCAAAGGGTGGTGGCAGCGTACGTGTGCAAAGTCTGGAGGTGGGAGGACAGGCCGTCTTCTGGAGAGAGGCTGAGCACTCAGGGTGGCGGTGCAGTTAAAGGACATGGGTGGGTGGCAGAGCCCGGGCCCAGAAGACAGGGAGCTTTGGCCTTGGCAGCTGAAGGATTTGTTCAGGCATCCCCTGGGCAAAGCCTGTCCCCACCAGTCCCTAACTTAGCAACTTTGCTGACGTGGTCTCAGTTTGCAGTCTATTACAGGGAGAGGACCCAGTGAAACAGCAGATGGGTGAGCAGCCCTGTGCCTGGCTGGAGAGCTGGGAATCTAACTCCAACGTCTGTGTTTTTTCCTCTGGCTTCACCTAATCAGCCCCAGCCAGCTGTCACTCTCCCCCCCACCCCCCAGCCCCAGCTACAGCCCAGAGATACCTGGAGACCAGACAGCGACAGCACCAGGCCTCTCGCTGCACTGAGGCAGGGGCTGGGACCTTCCTGGGGTCACACATCGAGAGAGACTGAGATAACCTGGCTGGGACCCAGGGCAGCCCCTGCCCCGCCCGCCCTGCCTGACCCAGAGTCCCTGCCCCATGCCTGCGTGGCAGGTGGGTGTCCAGCTGTGAGTCAGTGGGCGGCCTGGCCTGCAGGAGGCCACTGCTGTTGACATGTGATAATGGTGTTTATTTAGCTGTAGCAACTCACCAAAGGGGCTAATGTCCAACTCCTGCAGCTCCTGGAACCACCACAGGGTAGTGGGACCTTCCTCCTCTACAGCGTCCTGAGTTGGGTCCTACCTTAGACTGAACCTGGCTCAAATTCACAAGAGCCTCTTTGGGGTCTTTGGAGACACCGAAGCCAGCAAGGCAGGGCTCCTTGTCACTGTTCTTGACAAGAGGAGACTGAGCTACAAGGCAGGACATCACCCAGTGTCATCCAGCCTGCAGGCTCTACCCACAGGGCCAGGGAACTGAGGCCCCATGGGCTGTGACTGGAAGGATGGTGGGAGGCCTCTGCACTGCCTCTCCCTCTCCCGGGCTCTCTGCCACCCCACAGCCTGAACAGGGCCCTGCGGCCCTCGGGGCTCTGGATGTTGTTTCTACCTCCCTCTGGTACCCCACTTGCTCCCGCTTCCCTTCACTTAGCCCCAAGCCCCGCAGTCACATGAGTCACAAACTGCATTTGGCCCCGGGAGGCTAGGCAGGTGGCAGGCTGATGAGGAAGGGGCTTTCTCACTGAAGAAGGAAGTCCCCTGCTCCCCCGACCTCTCATCCGCATAACCTGCCAGGACTCGGGTCACCCTGAAGTCAAAACCTCAGGGCCACCAGCCATGAGAGCCCTGGGCCAGCCACCGTCCATCCCTCCAGGGAGGAGAGGGGCTCAGGAGGCCATGCTGGGCAAAGGGCTACACCCGGATCCATGCCCAGGACCCCTTCCCAACAAGGAATCCCCCAGAGAGGGGCCTGGAAGTGGACTGAGTCCGCCCTGTGTTGGCCCCTGGGTGTGGCCTGAGGTCCAGGGGAAGGAGCCGCAGCCTCACTCTCTGACCTTCCAGCAGCACAGCCTTTGTCCCCGGAGAATACAGTGGACCCAACTGGCCTTCCAGCACATCTCCTGGCACAAAACCGCACCTTCCCTGGTTTCCACGGCCCCAAGAGCAGTGACCCGGAAGCCCTGCTTCATCCAGCCTCAGGCAACCTTCTAGACCTGCCTCTATACAGCCAAGAACTAGAGAGGGAGACTGAGGGTCAGCAGGCATGTGTGCCAGGAAGGGGCAGCTGGCACGAGAACCTGTCTGTCTCCTGCAGGCTGTCCCTTGCTGCCAGCGAGGAGGGAAAGTGGGCTCGCTCTGTGGCATTCCACACCACGCCAGGCAGTGTTCTGGATTCTGGGTCACCACCCTGAGGTCCCAGCTCTGAGGTCAGGTCATGTGGCCTCAAAGGCCGCCACGTCAGTTGGACTGAGAGGAGCCCTGTGAAGACTTGTCCTCAGCCTTCCCTGGATGACCTTGGACTTGTCCTCAGCCTTCCCTGGATGCTGACCACAGCTGGAGTCCCCAGCCCTGGCGCCCAGCCAGAGGGAACAGAGCCTCCCAGTCCTGGGCTTGACTTCACACCGGCCACCTCCCGCTGTGTGATTCACATTTACATAAAGGACATCAGCTCTGGGCCTTGCTCTCCCCTTCTGCTAGGTGGGAATGCAGCAGTGGAGCCAAGGGCCTCCCCAGACGTCAGGGCACTTGCCTCTCCCAGGCCTGGTCTGGATTTCTCACCACAAGCCTCGAGGGAAAACCAACTCTGCATGTTCTAAATGAGGAAAATGAAATGAGGACACATTAAGTGACCCTCCGGCCAAGAAGCATCCCGAGACCCATAGCGCTGATGGGGCCGGGGTTGGAGGCCCAGCGTTTCTGCCCTACAGCTGGGGTCCCAGCTCCTTCCTTTCCTCCTCCCTTAACTAGGTTCCAGCTCATAAGGTTGAGCTGGGAAAACGGGATGTCAAGAAGAAAGGGGTTCAGGGCTCACAAAATGGGAGTGGTGGCCAGGGAAGCCATGACTGTTCTCCCAAAGTCAGGAATGGTGACATTTCAGAACCCTGCACAAGAAGCCACTGGCCAAGTGCCACCTCTAGCAAAGTCCTCACCTGCCTGCCACCACTGCATACCTCAGCCTTCCAGATCTCAGAATGCCTGTGATTGACAGGTACTACCCAGAACCCTGCTGCAGGGGATGCTGGGAAGTGTGGCTCTCAGGCTTCCAGGCCCTGAAATGGCAGCAGCCATGGAGGAGGGGAAATGACCTGGGGAGGTCTGTGAATGCCCTGCACAAACTGGCCTGTGTATCTTCCCCACCCACATGGTTCTGAACAGATCACCTGCTCCTCTTGCCTGCCTCCTGTCTGCAAAACAAGGACAGTCAGGTGCCCGCCCCACAGGTCAAACAAGCCACATGGAACTAGCCTAGCCCAAGGGGCCTGGTACCAGCTGGCGCTTGGCACACGCTGCTGCTCTCATGGGTACAACTAGGGCGTTTTCTTGGGCAGGTCCATCAACTGATTTGGGCCCTTTCTGCCCTGTAGAATTTCCCATGGTGGGGCTTGGCAGGGTGGGGACTGGCACCTTGTCCTCCACTTGCAGCCTCTCAGGCTCAGGCCTAGGGATTTCTGCACAGGGAATAGCCCCCCAGGAGCTCTTCCCAGCAGCTGCATCTGCAGCACCTACAGAGGCGCTACCTCTGATGGTGACATCCGCAGTGTCATTAGTGATCACTGTGAGCCCTACAGCAGCCTATTCCTCGGGGAACCCAGGTCTGGGTTGGCTTCCCGCCTTTTATACTTCTTCCTTCTTTCCAAACCAGACTCCCCAGCCTTGCAGGGCCTGTGGAGACTCTTCCCAAGAGCCTTCTAGTATATACTCTGCTTCTTAACTCAGTGTTTTAACTGTGGGGTGGTGGCTCTCACAACAGTTCTGGGGAGAGTCAAGTGGGGTGCATCCATAGATGGGAACCCAGTAGCCACTGAAGTCTGTATGTGTGTGTGTGTGTGTGTGTGTGTGTGTGTGTACCGGGGATTGAACTCAGGGGCACTCAACCACTGAGCCACATCCCCAGCCCTATTTTGTATTTTATTTAGAGATGGGGTCTTGCTGAGTTGCTTAGGGCCTTGCTTTTGCTGAGGCTGGCTTTGAACTCGTGATCCTTCTGCCTCAGCCTCCTGAGCCGCTAGGATTATAGGCGTGGGCCACTGCACCCAGCTTGAAGGCTGTATTTTTAAAGAATATTTAAAACATCTTCTGGGACTGGGGTTTTAACTTTGTTGGGGGTAGAGTGCTTGCCTACCGTGTGTGAGGCACTGGGTTCCATCCTCAGCACCACATAAAAAAAATAAATATGTAAAATAAAGGTATTGTGTCCATGTACAACTAACTAACTAAATAAAAGCTCCTGGATGGGGGATAATTATAGGCAATGGTGGGATTCATTGTTACATATTTGTTCCCACACACAATTTAACAATATAATTTGGTCAGTATTGCTCCCAGGACCTCCCCCTTCCTCTCCCTCCTCCTTCCTCCTGGGCGTCTTCCTCTGCTGTACTAGTATCTGTTCTAGCCCAGTCTTGGCGGTTTAGCAAGACCCTGTCTCAAATAAAAAATAAAAAGTGTTGGGGTTGTAGCCCAGGAGTAGAAGGCCCTTGGGTTCGATCCCCATCACTTCAATAACTAGGCAGATGGATAGATAGACAGACAGACAGATAACTCCTGGAAAGTGCTTGGGATAAAATTCTTCTGTTGAAGTGCAATTTTCACCAGTAAAGCCCACAAATCTTAATAGACAACTGTGATATTATGTGATTTTTTTTTTTTTTTAAACCACAGTCCCTGGCTTGTAACTCCCTCCCGTAGGCAGGTCATAGAACCTTCTTCTCCCCTGTCTTGGCCTGGCTATAAGGAAATTCCCAGGCATATATGTCTGACAGCAGGTCATAGACCTCCTTGTTCCCAACGGGTCCTGCCCTGTACCCTGTGGAAGGAACACTGCACGAGAGGCCAAAGCTTCCTGTTAGCTGGACCTGTGGAGGACCAGGACGGGGGTGCCCCCTGTCCCCTACCTCGCCCTCTGTATCTCTGCATCTGAATCTTGTGTTATTGTCCTTTGTGACAAACTAGCGAATATTCATTGGTCCCCACATTCCCTGAGCCCTCAAGCAAAGACCCGAGGAAAGGGGGGTGGGAACCCGACACAGATAACAACCTGGGGCTTGCAACTGGTATCTAAAGTGTCGGGGGCAGTCTCAGGGACTGAGCCCTGGGCCTGAGAGATCGGAGGCCACCTCCAGGTAGACAGTATCAGAACTGAACTGGATTAGAGGATGCCCGCTGCTGCCTGCCCACCGTTGCAGAGGTGCCAGCCTGCTCGCTGGCCAGAGGGGTAAGTCCCACACCTTCCAGGGTCACAGGAGTCTCCTGTGATGACCGCTGTGGGGGAGAGGAGAGGAAAGACTGACTGATACTTTGCTTTTCCAATACATAAAATCTCAATTTTTTTTTTTTTTTTTTTGAATTGTGCTAAAATCCACTTCACCTAAAATGTACCACGTCGTCCAATTTGGTGGCAACCCAACTGATTTTGACAAGCTATATTCTCACGTAACCACCACCACAGCCTAAGATATAGACCATATTTTCAGCCCCTGGAAGGCTCTGAGTGCCTCCTCCCAGAGGGTGCTCTCCAGAGGGAACTGCCCACCATCCTGACTTCCAGCCCCACACATCCGTTTTGCCTGCTCTACAGCCTCTTATAAACAGGACCAAACAGGGCCAGCTTGTGCCAGTTTCTTCCCCATCATGCTGTGGGAAGAGCCCTGTGGTTGATGGCGGCACCCCCTTGCTGTCTAAGGCTCACTCTTGTGAACGCACCCCAAATCATTTCTGTATTCCACTCAGGGTGGGGATTGGGGTTGTTTCCTATTGGCACTTGTCTTTCTGTTGCTGTAACTGAACACCACAAACTGGGAAATTTATGAAGAACAGAGGTTTAAGTGGGGTGGTGGCTCATGCCTGAAATCCCAGCTACTCAGGAAGCTGAGGCTGGGGGACTGAAAGTTTGAGGCCACTCTGGGTGAGACCCTGCCTCAAAAATAAAATTTTAAAAAAGGCTGGAGTGTAGCTCAGTGGCAGAGCATTTGCCTGGCATGCGCAAGGTCCTGGGTTCAATTTCCACGACACCCCCCAAAACAGAATAGAGCTTTATTTGGCTCACATTCTAGAGGCTGGGAAGTTTAAGAGCATGGAGCTGGCATTTACCTGGCAGTGGGCAAGGGCCTGGCGCTGGGTCATAGTACCATGAAGAGCACCGAGGGACAAACAGAACTGGCAGCAGATAGCACCATTTCATAACAATGCCCCCCTCTGGATGGCCTACTAATCAGCACCATCATGACCTGGATCACCCCAGAAGGCCACGTGGTCCCACCTCTCACCACCTCAACTGAAGGTTAGATCTCAATGTGAGTTTTGATGGGGATATTCCAACCATAGCAGAGGCTACGATAACTAGGTGCCTGGCATCCCTGGCCCGGGTCTTTTGTGGACATATGAGCTCACTTCCATTGGGTACCACCCAGGAGGGGGATTTACCAGTTCTTAAGATATGTATGTTCACAGGCCAGTCGTCCCTCAACACTTGGTAATGAAAAATCATGCACTTTAATGAATCATAAAATGTAGAGGGCTGGGGATGTGGTCAGTGGGAAGCAGCTGCTGAGCATGTGTGAGGTCCTGGTTTCCACTCCCAGCACCACCAACATAATAAATGATACATATTTAAAAAATGAAATAAAGCCGGGTGCAGTGGCCCCACCTGTAATCCCAGCAGATCAGGAGGCTGAGGCAGGAGGATGGCAAGTTCAAAGCCAGCCTGGGCAAAATTAGTGAGGTCCTAAAGCAGCTCCGTGAAACCCTGTATCTAAGTAAAATATAAAAAGGACTGGGGATGTGCCTTAGTGGTTAAGTGCCCTGGGTTCAATCCCTGGCTCAAAAAAAGAAAGAAAGAAGATAGAAATTAAAAACTGCACATCTATAGAGAACTTGAAAGAGGTGGATGGTGAACTCCATATTATCTGGGGCTAAACGCCACTGATTCCAAAAGCTCTGTCCTTGTCCCCATTGCCAATCCAATAAAGAGGATAAGGTTTTGAGGGTGGGGGGTGTTATTGATTTGCTAGCAAATGAGAAACCCAGTGGGCTCTGGTCCCAGAGGCTGGGATTCTAACTGCCAGGGGAACACAGGGACTCTAAAGAGAAGCTACAAAGGCCACACTCTGGGTGGGCCCTGTCATTCATGACCAAGTGATAGCCTGGAGGGAGAGCCACTTCTTAAATCTGCTGGTGCCAGCCCCAGAGTCTGGATTCCTTCACTTCTGTGGGCAGTGAGCCAAACAGACAGGGGACTTGGCCTGGGCAGGAAGAAGGCTCACCTTGGTGCCTCGGAGGCCGGGGAGGGAGGACAGCTGGGGGCAGGGGTGGGGGTGGGGCGATGAGGAGTTTAAAATGAGCCTCCAGAGGTGGAGCAGCAGGAGGGCAGCCTGTGCAGCTGCCCCGACTTCCCACCCCATCGCCTCTCGGCTTCCTTCCCTACCTTCCCTCAATCTGGCCACTCACCCACTACTTGTTTTTGTTGCAACAATATAATTTTAAGAAGAAAAACAGGTGGGCCTACAAAATTATGGAAAATCCATGGACCCAGAGGGACTCATGAAGCAAATACTGAATGGTCACAGTGGCCTCTGGCTAGTAGGAATTTTGACTTTTTTTTTTTAGAATTCCCAGTGAATTTGCATTTTTTAAAATTATTATTTAACTTAAAAAAATAAAATAAAAAGGAGAGGAACTTTGTCTTTCATAAGATTGGAATTTCCTTTATTACTTTTTCTTGTTTTTGTACTAGAGGTTAAACCCAGAGGCGCTTTCCTACTGAGCTACATCCCCAGCCCTTTTTATTTTTTATTTTGAGAGAGGGTCTTGCTAAATTGCTTAGGGCCTCTCTAGATTGCTAGGGTTGACCTTAAACTTGCAATCCACCTGCCTCAGCCTCCTAAGTCCAGGAGTTACAGGCCTGTGCATCACACCTGACCCTTCCCTTATTACTGTTTTTTTAATATGGTATTTTTGCCCCCCTTACTACTATTTTAACTGAACCTGTTTATGGGGCACTGCTGAGAGCTTGACAAGTGTGGGTGTGTAATGACCACGTCAGCATTCCCGTCTCCTTAAACATTTTTTATAATTTGTTATTAACCATGTAACAATTGTACATACTTATGGACTACAGTGTATACATTCAGGACCAGCATGGGTAACTTAGTAAGACCCAGTCTCAAAATAAAACAATAAAAAAAAGATCAGGGGTCCTGGGTCCTGGGTGGGGGGTAGGGGTTGGGGGTGGGGAGGAGTGAGGTGGGGTGGGGGTGGGGTGAGGCAGTTACTGTTTAATATGTGTGGAGTTCAGTTTGGAATGACTGACAGGAAAGTTCTGGATGTGGATGGTGACAATTGCACAACAGTGTGAGTGTGTTTGATGTCACAGAACTGCATGCTCAGACATTATAAAAACTTTGTTATGAATAATTTACTATGATTTTTAAATGCCTAGGGGGTTTGGGGATGTGACTCAGTGGTGGAGCACAGGCTTAGCATTGACAGGGCCCTGGGGTCAATCCTTAGCACCAATAAATAAATAAATGATTTACTAAAAAAAAAAAAAAAAAAAAAAAAAAAAAATTCATAGATGAATTAGTGGGGTTCAGCTGGCTGTGAGGGCACATGTCTATAATCCCAGTGACTCAGGAGACTGAGGCAGGAGGATTGCAAGTTCAAGGGCATGCTCAGTAACTTGGTGAGACAGACCTTGTCTTAAAATAAAAAAGGACTGGGGATGTAGCTCAGTGAGTGGTAAAGCATCCCTGAGTTCAATCCTCAGTACCAAAAAAGAAGAAGAATTAGTAGAGACATCTTGTACCTGTTGAGTTTAGTTGTTTTTTTTTTTGTTTGTTTGTTTGTTTGTTTTTGTTTTTTGTTTTGTGGTGCTGGGGATTGAACCCAGGGCCTATATGCATGTGAGGCAAGCACTTTACCAAGTGAGCTATATCCCCAGCACTTTTGCTGTTTTAATTAGCAATTACTTTTCTAAAAGATTGAGAGAGCTGGGGGTGTAGTTCAATAGGTCACTTGTAGAACAGTTGCCTAGAATGTGGGAAACTATTCTCAAAGCCATAAAAATAAAAATAGGGGCTGCGGTTGTGGCTCAGCGCTGGAGCACTCACCTAGCACGTGCGAGACCCTGGGTTCAATCCTCTGCACCTCATAAAAATAAGTAAGTAAAATAAAGGCAAAGTGTCCAACTACAACTAAGAAATAAATATTTTTTAAAAATGGGGCTGGTGCTGCAGCTCAATGGCCTCGAGTGTGTGAAGCACTGGGCTCATTCCTCGGTACCACATAGAAATAAATAAGGACACTGTATGTACATCTGCAATTGAGAAACTATTTTAAAAAATAATAACAAAAATAAGTGAGAAACTTGAACTATCCAGGACAAAAGGGTGACCCACAAAGGATATTTCAGCGGCAACAAGAAAATGGGAAGAACTAAGACTTCAGAGCCAGGGGGCTGCTTTCAAGCCCTGATTCCCGAGGTACCTAATGTATTGCCCCTGGGATGGAAAACCCACCCGGGGCACACTGAACCCCACCCTCTTAGCCTAGATTGCTGCAGGCATTGCTAATGGTCCAGGCCACTTTTCCTCCCTGTCTTAGATCCTCAACATCCTGCCAGGGAGCAGCTGTTACCAATCTCCCAGGCCCACCAGGTGCTATCGGCTCCAGGAACCTGCCTGAGGTCCTTCCTGTGGCCCTGGGCTCAACCTGAGGAGATGGCAGACCACACGGCCAGGTTTTTCAGGAACTGGGATTCCCTCAAAGCTTCCCCCTCTCCCTCCCTCTCTTCCTCCCTCCCAGTTTGCTGAACTTTGTTTTGTCTGGAGGGCAGGAAGCCTGGCCCTGGCCAATCTGTGCACTTGCAGCACAGCCCTGGGGGCCTTGGTTGTTGAAGGTGGCCGGCCATGCCTCCTCCCTGGGGCAGCTGGGGCAGCTGGACATGCAGGTCACAAGGGGAGGGCCACTCCTTCTCTCCACCTCCACAGGTGACTCCTGTGTCATAAAGTCTAGGTCCCCCTATTCTATGCTTCTCCCCTGCTGCTCTGTTTCCTGACAGCTTTAGTCAGGAGCTAGGTGGGAAAGAGGGTGTCTATAGTTTAGATCTTGGAGGTCCCCAGAGGCCCCTGTATTAAAGGCTTGGTCAGCAGCCTATGGTGGCGGGGTCTCATGGAAGGAGGGTAGGTCACTGGGGGCATGCCCTTGGACATTGGGACCTGTGCCTCCCTCTCTCTTTACTTCCTGGCTGCCTGGAAGCCAACAGGCTTCCTCTGCCACATGTTCCCACCATGATATCTGGGCCTCCACTGTCCCAAAGCAATGAGGCCCAGCTACAATGGACTGAAACCTCCGGAACTATGAGCCCGGATACAGCTCGCTTCCTATAAGCTGTTTAAATCAGGTACTTTGCCCCAGTGATGGAAACCTAACCCAGGGTGTGGGGAGTGTCAGTGGAAGGTGTGAGGACCCAGCTGGTTGCTGGTCATGAATCGGAAGCAAAATTAGTTGAACCAGTTATGGGACATTCTTTAGGAGCATTCATCTTTTCAGGGGCAGTTAAGAAGGACAGAGAAGCTGGGCACAGTGGCCACGCCTGTTATCCCAGCAGCTTGGGAGGCTGAGGCAGGAGGATCACGAGTTCAAAGCCAGCCTCAGCAAAAGTGAGGCGCTGAGCAACTCAGTGAGACCCTGTCTCTAAATAAAATACAAAATAGGGCTGGGGATGTGGATCAGTGGTGGAGTGCCCCTGAGTTCAACCCCCGGTACCAAAAAAAAGGAGGAGGAGGAGGACAGGGAAAGGAGCCAGTTGGTTCTTCTAGGGCTGAGGTTTGCCCGGTGAACAGTGGAAGGGAGTGATGTTATCAGGGGGTATAGGCCAGCTGCTGTAACAAGCAGCCCCTTAGCTAAGAGGGTGAACACCACAGAGCTCTGCTTCTGGCTCACACGGAATTCTTGCTGACATTTTGGCCAGGCATCTCTCCTTCATATGGTAACACAGGGATCCAGGCTCCTTCCTTCTTGCCATGATGTCATCTTGCAGCTTCCCAGGTCACCGTGGAAGGGGAAGAGTGTGGGGAAGGCATATTGGCTTCTCACCCCCTCAGTCTTGACAGGACAAGTGCTACCTTCATCCAGGTCTTAGTCCATTCAGGTGGTAGACAGCCCTCCATGTGGTGATTTGGGGACCTAGTCCCTTGGATTCTCCATCACGACTTAGATACAAGGGAAGAGAGAAGGCCAAAAGGGTTCCCAGGAAGGAGAAATGGACCCAAGAGGGCAAACACTCAGGAGGGGCATGGCACTCCGAGGGGGTGGGATCTATACTGGAGATGGTAGAAATGAGGGCTGCGGGGAGACAGCGGCAAGGTCGGTGGGCGGAGGGTGGAAAGGGGTCTGAAAAGTGTAGCTAGAGGGGGTCCTGGAGGAGAAGCTGAAGCTCGAAGGAGGAGCAGCTGCTGGACTTTCAAGCCATGAGGGTCAGTGCTACTGCAGGTGGTGAGAAACTGCAGGGCCTGCAGGTAGGGCTCAGTGGGAGAGGGTATAGGCTAGTGTAAGGAGGCAGCAGAGACCAGGAGCTGTGTGTGAGTGCAGGTCGGTGCTGAAGTCACAGGGACTGGTGTCTGCAGAGATGCTGGGGCAGCCAGGGCCGCGGGCATGCTAGGCAGGGGCTCTACCGCTGAACCACATCCCCAGCCCTGGCCACTCTTTAATTCTTTAACAGCCATACACGGGAGGTACTAATATCGTCCCCATTCCGCAGGTAAGAAATAGAGACGCAGAGAGAATGGGGGACCTGTAAGTGACAGCGAGGATAGCAGAGAGGTCTCTTGGCATGACCCAAGGGTGCGGGAGAGGGATGGCGGGGGCCCCGGGTCCGTCCTAGAGGTCTTGATGGGGAGGAGAGTCCCACCGATAGCCCATTAGACCTACTTCCGGGGAGGAAGGGTCACCTGTCACCCAGGAACCCTTGCCCGATCACACGCGGCGGGGCTGGCCAAGGGTGCCTTCCCCACCTCCCCGCCGGCGCCGCAGCGTGGTAAATAAGCTGCAGTTGCAAAAGCAGCTCCAACAAGGAGGAAAGACGAAGGCCGCTAGACCCACGCCCAGCCGGAACTTTGGGGTACTGCGCCCTGCGGGCTCCCAAAGCCGAGCAACGGGGTGGACAGCGAGGCCCCGCCCCTCCGCCCTGGCCCCGCCCTGGCCCCACTGCCCTCCCCCAGGCCGCGCAGCCCGGGAGGCCAGCATCCGGTCCGACTGCATTCCTTCTACCCTGGGCAGCCCCCGGATTTGGAATTCTCCTCGGTCAGTTGAGCTGGGGGAGGACCTTAGGCCTGTCTCCCCAGACCCAGATGATCTTCCAAGGTCACCTCTCATGCCCGCCCCCCCCTCCCCTTCCCCTCTCTGCCCTCTGGCACATGGCAGCCTCAGTTGCTGGGGGACCAGCCCAGGTGTCCCCTGGTGGAGCCCTACTCACTTTTCTTGGTTTCCACAGTGCAGGTGGGAATAGGGGCTGCCAGCTCCTCTGCTTCCCACTAAGAGGGGTTGAGGACAGGACTAGGGGGTTCCTTAGAGGTCTCTTGACACCCAAGACATGGATTAAAAGTGCCCCTGAGGGGCTGGGGTTGTGGCTCAGTGGTAGAGGGCTTGCCTAGCAAGTGTGAGGCACTGGGTTTGATCCTCAGCACCACATTAAATAAATCGATAATTTTTTTTTTTTTTTTTTTTTTTTTTTTTTTTTTTTTAATGTGCCACTGAGAGGGGTGATGAGGTCAGGAGACTGGGCTGGGAGCATAGAAAATGGAGTCAGCACAGGGCGTCCATGCATTCTGGGTAAGCAGAGCTACTGTCCTTGAGCCTTGGCTCACCCATCTGTACAAGGGGTTCTGCAGAAGGGAGGGCCATGCAAGGCAGGAACTCAGCCTGCGGGACCAGGGCTGACTGAGAAGAAAGGGGTGCAGTGGGAGCGGGGCTGTACCCAGGCTTCCCAACTCCCAGTCCAGAAATCTCATTCCCACAGGTGACTTCCATCACACCCGAATCTTCTTGAAAACCACTTTGTTACATGAAGCCATGACACAGGGTTTCACCAAATTTGAAAAGTAAGTTTAGATGGTTTTGAGGGACTCAAGGCATCACCTTGAGACTGTCAGGGGCTCACTGCCCAGGCTCTGCCACAGAAGGCCCAGGAGGACTTCATGTGCCCCATGGCCGCAGCTTTCAATTTTCATTGTTGTCTCTAAATAGGTTAATCAGATTGTCAGGGAGATGTGATGTCAGGCTTGGAAAATGGTCTGGACACCATGGCATGTAGCTATTCTGCAAACCATTATTATCTTAAATTCTCTGCTAGGTGGAGAATACCATAATACCTTGTATTAGAATTTTGCATGTGTGTTAAAAGCATTGATGAGTTCAATTTAAGTATTTCAAATATTCTTTAGTTTTGGTGATCTCATCAATACATTTCTTTCTTTTCATTCCCCTAATTAATTAGCTAATTAATTAATTTTGTGGTATGAGGGGTGGCCCCAGGGCTTTGTGCATGCTAGGCAAATACTCTATCACTAAGCTACATCCCCAGTCCTCTTTTTGTTGTATTTCGAGACAAGGTCTCACCAAGTTATCCAGGCTGGCCTTGAATTTGTTATTTTCCTGCTTTTGCCTCCCTGATTATAAACATGAGCCACTATACCCAGTAACATTTCTTTATTTTAAAAATTCCTGGGAACCCCAGAGAAAGGGAAAGGCTCCAGGCTCTGCTGGACCTCTAGAAGGCCCCAGGTAGGCTTTGCTCTCCCTCTGACACGGGGAATGAACTGCTGCAGGGCCACCCTCACAAATCCGCAGGACCTGGTAATAGCTGCCCTCTGCCAGCCTCTGGGAATCCACTTGACAATTAGTAGTCAGGCACAATTACCCTTTGTGGAGCCTTGGCTCTGTGCCCAGCTCTTTCCCTGATGGTTTCGGGGAATCTCCCCAATAACCCTGTAGGCTAGGAACAATAGTCTCCATCTGGTGATGAGGAAAATTTGACATAGAGGTAGATGCCTTGTCCAAGGTCACACAGCTAGTAGGAACATGTCCTCCAAAGACAGATTAGTACCCCTAAGCTATGCTTGGGATCTCTGCAAATAGGGCATGAGGGGAGTACCTGCCTCATCCACCACACATGTGGTTACTCCAATCAGCTGCATTCATTGGCCCCTTTGAGCCTGGGCCCCGCTGTGGGCTGTGGGTGCTGAAGCTGCACATATGGTAGAAGGAGGCTGAATAAGAGGAAGCTTGGGCTCAGAGACCTGTAGGAGCTGCTGGGCCCAACCCAGAACCTCAGTCAAGGGCCTGGCTTCATGTCACTCTGCTGGCTAGGTTGTAAACCAATCCTGAGCATGGAGGGTTGCAGCCCAATGGCCTTTCGGCACTCTCATCAATATTTGAAGGCTAAGAACTGGAGTAGGGGCCTGGTCCCTGGTGAACTTGGGGAGGGGTGGGGAGCTCAGCACAGCCAAGGCTCTGTTTGTCCAGTCCTCTAGGGAACCCCCCCCCCCACTGTGTCAAATGCCTAGTGCTTCCTGGGTCAAAGGTGCTTTGAGTGCAGAAGGACAGAAAGGCAAGTCTCCTGGATGGAGTCCTGTGTGGGATCCGTAGGACCTGCTGCCCTTGGATAGTGCTTTCACTCCCTGATGAAGCTCCCTCTGGCCTGGGAGATGAGGTACTAACTAGATTCACCTCACTGCTGGTTGGGAAATTTCAGAGATGCTGGATGTAGGTAAAGGGCTCAGAGCACAGGGCTTGACCATTGATCCTTCTATGTGACGGGAGGCTGACTCACAAAGCCCTTTCTTTCTTTCTTTCTTTTTTTTTAAAGAGAGAGAGAGAGAGAGAATTTTTTTAATATTTATTTTTTAGTTCTCGGTGGACACAACATCTTTGTTGGTATGTGGTGCTGAGGATCGAACCCGGGCCACACGCATGCCAGGCGAGCGCGCTACCGCTTGAGCCACATCCCCAGCCCTCTTTCTTTTTTTTTTTTTTTTTCCTTTTTTTTGGTACCGGAGTTTGAACTCAGGGGTACTTAACCACTGAGCCACATCCCCAACCCTATTTTGTATTTTATTTAGAGACAGTGTCTCAATGAATTGCTTAGCACCTTGCTTTTGTTGGGGCTGGCTTTGAACTTGTGATCCTCCTATCTTAGCCTCCTGAGCCACTGGGATTACAGGCATGCGCCACTGCGCCCATCCCCAGCCCTTTTTATTAGGGCCTCCCTTAGTAGTGAGGCTGACTTTGAACATGTGATCCTCCTGCTTCAGCCTCTTGAGTTGCTGGGAGTATAGGCATGTGCCACCCTGCTTTGCTAAGTCCTTTCTTGAACAGGCCTTCCAGCTGGTGTTGGTGGCAAAGCTGGAGCCCATGGTGGGTCCTTCTGTGCTATGGTTTGCCCAGTGACTCTAGGAACTCCTTGTCAGACCCCCTTAGACCAGTGCAAGGAAGCAGTGGGCAGGAATGTGAGGGACTAAAGAGGGATTCCTAACCCTGCCCCCTCTTCTTGAGGCCCTTCACCACCCTCCCAGGTTACCCTCAGAATTCAGTGTCAATTGTGGAGCTTCTGGAACAAAAGGTTTTGCAATTGGAAAACCTCTCCCCAGGACCAGTTCCTGCCAGAGGAAGTCTCTCTCCAAGCCTTTGTCCCCTTGTGTACTGACATTTTGGTGGTCAGAGTGCACACTGCAGTTGACTTCTTTCTTACACACATTATCTTCCTATGAGTTGTTATAAGTGTACACATTATTTGTATCGGAATACCAGTCACTGCAGAGAGGCTATGCTACCAAATACCCCATGTGATGATCTGGGTGCTTCCTGCATGCTGTGGCTTGAATCCTGTCATTTGATCCTCACAACTGCCCTGTGCACTGGGCATTATCATCCCCATTTCACAGATGAGAAAACTGAGGTTCAGCTCAAACTCATACATTAGTAAGTGGTGAGGCGGGACTTCACTAATTCATTCAATCAGTAAATATTTCTGAGTGTCTACAAACAGCAGAGTCTGTGCTGAGCACCATGGTAGAGAACAAGATAGGCAAGGTCCCTGGTCTAGTAGAGGCTCCAGTCAGGTGGGGAGACACACACACAACAAACAGGGGTGAGGGGAGAGATAGGGTGGCAGTGTGCAGTTGGCCAGTCTAGGTTGGAGCAGGAGCAAGGCGGATCGGCTTTCCCCCATCTAGGGTGCCAAGCCCTATGGCAGGCACATGGAAGAAGAAATGTGTGGGAAACGAACCCTTTGAACCCTTTACTTGTTATCACTGACTTCAGCCTGGGTGTGTTTTTAACTCCTGTCTGAAAATGCCACATGGGCCCAGCATCATTTATTGGTCCAGCCTCCTCGGGTGTGGGACATTTAGGGTATTTCCAGTTTTCTCCAATTATAATGTGGGCAATTTTGTGCGTGGGGCTTTTTGCTTTGAATAATATCTTTCTTGGAAGGGGTCTTGGGAATAAGGTTGCTAGCTCACGGGTCATGGGCATATTTTTGGCTGTGTTTTCTCCTTTGGGATACTCTTTACTGCCAGGTGAATGTCTTCTCAACCTTCCAAAGGTTCCCAGCACCTCCCCTCAGGGAGGTTTTCTGCTCCTATGGACAGAGTTACTCTTTCAGGCAAATCTGTTTCAGTGTCACAATTTGCTAAGCTCTTCCAGGCTCTGCCCAGTGGGTTCCAGTGGAATTGACCACCCAGCATTAAGGGTGGGTCCTAATTGATAAAGATAAGGATGGACCAATAAGAACCTCTCTTTTGGGCTGGGGTTGTGGCTCAGTGGTAGAGAGCTCACCTAGTGTATGTGAGGCCCTGGGTTTGATCCTTAGCACCACATAAAAATAAATAAATAAAATAAAGGTATTGTGTTCAGTTACAACTAAAAAATAAATATTAAAAAAAAGGAAAGAGAACCTCTCTTTTCATACCTACGGACCAATAAGAGCCCCATGTGGTATCCTTGTCCACCATGTGTGTTGTGTTCTATACCAAAGGAGCTGCTGGCAGGGGTAGTGTCTGGGGCAGAGGGTGCAAGACACCTGGGAAGAAAGAGTCCTGCTTGATCCTGCACCTCAGCCAAGTGGCTTCAGCCTTGGCAGGGCTTGGTCTCTAACTATTAAATGGAAGCCACAGCAGATAACTGCTCCTTCTCTTGCAGAAACTGGACATTTAGCAAGAAAATGGTGCTATTTTCTATGTGCTAGGCACTACATGTCATGCTTTCCCTGCTCTATTTCAAGAATTCTCACACATGCATCCTGCCATGAGGTGGGCTGTCATGCCCATTTTACAGACAAGGAAAATAAAGCTCAGGGGAGGTTAAGCGGCCTGCCTGAAAATGACTGCCAGATGAGAGCTGGAGGCAGGATGCCAGGCTCCACGCTGCTAGGCTGCACGCTGCCAGGCTCCACAGCATGTGCTCTAGAGCATGTGCTATGTAGGGTTTGGAGGTGATGACCAATGTGTGCAGGGTGTGCTTGTGACATGAAAAAAGGACTTGAGTCACATGGGGCCTTCTCCAAAGAAGGGACCTGTTTTGGCAAAGTAGTTGCACTTAACTTCTCACCACGGCCACAGCCTGGGAAGGTACCTGACATTCAGGTGGTCATGTCTGGTACCAGCCACTTGTTAAGAGTTGATTGGGCCAGACCTGGACACCTGACTCAGGGGCACCAATTCCGGGGCTGGTCACGCCCCATGACAAGGCATTCAGAGAGGAGCTGGGCCAATCATTTTCTTCTTGGGAGAGTGACTTGGGAAGCTGCAGAATGTAGCCACACTGCCTGGGATCAGCCATGGGCTTCATTTGTGTGGTCTCAAGTGAGTTATTAACTTCTCTGAGCCTTGGTTTCCTGATCTATTAAATGGAGATAACAGAGCTGAGCTCCAGAGTTGTTGCAGGGTTTCTGCTGAGGTGTGGAACATTGCTATTTTTTTTTTTTTTTTTAAAGAGAGAGAGATTTTTTTTTTTTTTAATATTTATATATATTTTTTTTAGTTTTCAGCGGACACAACATCTTTGTATGTGGTGCTGAGGATCGAACCCGGGCCGCACGCATGCCAGGCGAGCGCGCTACCGTTTGAGCCACATCACTAGCCCTGGAACATTGCTATTAAGGGAAGGAATTTTGGATGATATCCTTGTTTACGTAGTTTTCCTCATGGGCCCAGGCTGAGTGGCCTCTGAGGGGGCGCAGGTAAGGCAAAGCCTGTGGGAAAGGAGGGCAAATCCCTACCAGACACAGGACATAAGCCTCAAGTCACATCATGAAAATTCAGCTTGCATCCTGTGACATCTGTCTTCTCTTAAGTACTCAAGCCAACAGGTTGAAATGAATCACCTCCATCAGAGCACTCTGATGCTCCCTCAAAAGCCCCAGCACTCCTCTAATGAAGGGGGAGCAGAACTGTGAGAGTGGAGGGGAAAGATGTGACAGAGACCAGGAGCTGCCACCACCACCAGAGTTCCAGCTCCTCAAAGGTGGTTACACTCTCAAATGAGCAAGTCATTTCTGTAAATCTGTGGGTTCCACATCTGTGGGTTCCACTAACATTGGATCAAAAATATTTTTTTTAAAAAGTGCATCTGTATGTACTTTTCCTTGTCATTTTCCCTATGTAACAACTATTTACACAGCATTTGCTTGCATTAGGTATGACAAGCCATCTACAGATGATTTAAAGCACACAGAAGGATACGGTAGTTTCTAATGCAAATACCACATCCATTTTATACCTTGGGTACTGAGGGATGACCATACACTGATTTCCCTCAAATTGGAATGCAGGGCTCATGGTTCCTAGGGGGAGATCAATGCTTGGAGCAGCATCACATGGTGCTCCTTCTCCCCATTCCCACAAACCCCAAATTCACAAGTCCCACAGCCTGGCCACATATCCCACATTCCACTTTTCTTTTAAGCTTTGGGGTTCAGGAAATTTTCCAGCCCCTTTAATGAGAAACTTTTTGTCCCCATAGGGAGCTGCTATCCCAGAAAGGTGCCTGTGGGTTTTCATAGCCCGAGCCAAGGATGTCAGAAAGCTACTTCAAATTATAGAGGTCACTTCTTACTTCTAGCACTCTTTTCTCTGGCCAGATTTCCCACATTCCTCTGCAATTACCAGACTGGTATGGGACAAAGGGCCTGCCACCTGGGCAGGCCACTGATACTGGCCCCACCTCCCTTGGGCTGGTATTTTTAGACAAAGTCCTTGGCTCTATTATCTAAATGTTTCTCTGACTGGAGACCTTGATTTATCAGACTTTCGGACATCCAGAGGGACTCCTATAGAGTCCTGGGCATCTCCTAGCTTCCTCCTGTTCAACTTCCAGGTCTATAAGCACATGGACTTGTCGAAAGACCTTTTCAGGGCTGGGGCTGTAGCTCAGTGGTAGAGCATTTGCCTCACATGTATAAGGCCCTGGGTTCAATCTTCAGCACCACATAAAAAAGATATTGTGTCCAACTAAATATATATATATATATATATATTATTATTTTTTAAGTCCTTTTCATTTGTGTCCTTTTGTTAAGATCATTTGTCTTGGATCAGGTTCAGACAAGTACATGCTTTTTTTGAAGAGATATTTGTTTCCTGCAGACTGCAAAATCCCTGCAAAGAAGCCATTTCCTGTGCGCCTGGCCATGGATTTCCTAAGCTCCTGTTAACCAGGGAAACCTCTTGTCCCACCTCATATCCCACAACACAGGATCCCTGCTTTTTATATGATCTATATCCCACTTACTTTCAGGAAGGATTGAGGTGGAGGGGCCCTAGAGACGGACAAGGGGCAGTATGTGGACAAACTGGAGCGGGGACCCTCGCCCCACCCCACCAGGGCAAAGGTGCTTTAGTCATGGTCACGCGGCCATTTCCGGCAGGAGGGCAGGTGACAGCGTCCACAAAGCCAGCAGCTCAGTGGCAAGCACCTTTGGCCAGAGTTCTAGGCGCCTGTGGCGGCCCCACAGACGGGAAGATACACTTCCTGCCCTGGGCCTCTTGGCCTCGGCGTCCTCAGCACCACGGACAGGGAAACTGAGGCGAAGGTGCGCAGAGGGCGGGCCGAGGCAGAGGGCGGGTCGCAGCATCAGTGCAGGTGTGTGGGCCGGCAGCGGGCCTAGAACCGGTCACCTCTTCCCTCTTCGGGCCTCGGTTTCTGAACCGCGGATAGTAATACCGCCGGCCCCGAGTTGGACCGGGCGTGGACGCGCCTTGGCTGAGCCAGCGCTGAGAAATGTCATAAAACACACCCACGGCGCCCCCAAGGTCACGCGGAAAGAGCAGCCTGCCTGCAGGCGTCAATTTCCTGCCTGCCGGGCCAGGCACCCTGCCTCTGAAATCACCGGCTTTCGAGGGGCCCAGGGAAAGTTTCGCTCCGGAGCCTCCCCCGGGGCCTCCCGGGCCCGGAGCGCCCGTCGCCCCCGCTTGCGGGCCTGCCCGGCCCAGCCCGGCCCAGCCCGGCGAGTCCCCAGGCCCCGCTCCCCTCTCCTCCCTCAGTGCGACCCCGGGCGCCAGGCTGCGCGCCTTGTCCCCCCACGCGCCGGCCCCGCCCCGTCCCTGGCCGCCACAGCACCGCGTAAGGGGAGGCGGCGTTTCAGCCAATCGGAGGGCGGCGTGGCGAGGGCGGCGGCGGTTGTGATGCGTAGGGGCGGCGCGCGACGGCCAATCAGCGGGGAGCGCGGGGGCGGGCGGTGACGCGAAGGCCCTCCTCGTGCGGCGCTGTATAGAGCGAGCGCCGCGGCCGGCAGCACCCGCCGCCAGTCGCCGCCGCCGCCACCGCCACTACCACCGCTACCACTGCTGCCCCGCGCGCTCCAACCGCCGCCTGCCGCGCGCAGTCCCCGCCGGCCGGCCGCCCCCAGAGAGCCCGCGAGAGACCCCGCCCGGCCCCAGGCGGGCCCCCGGCCGGACCCTGAGCCTCGCTCTCTCGCGCTGCGGCCGCCCGCGCCTCCTCGGCCGCCTGTCCGGCATGAAGACCAAGTTCTGCACCGGCAGCGAGGCGGAGCCTTCGCCGCTCGGGCTGCTGCTGAGCTGCGGCAGCGGCAGCGCGGCCCCGGCGCCCGGCTCGGGGCAGCCGCGCGACGCTGCCGACCAGCCGGAGCCCAAGCCGCTGGGCAGCCGGCCGCCGCCGCTCGCGCTGCCCCCGCCGCCGCCGCCGCCGCTGCCACTGCTGCCGCCACCACCGCCGCCGCCGCCCGCCGAGCAGCCGGATCCGCGCACGCGGCGCAAGGCCTACCTGTGGTGCAAGGAGTTCCTGCCCGGCGCCTGGCGGGGCCTCCGCGAGGAACAGTTCCACATCAGTGTCATCAGGTCGGTGCCGCGCCGCGCCGGGCCGCGGTCAGGTGACGCGGGCGGGCCGTGGGCAGCGCGCCGGGTCCCCGGGCCGGCCGGGCCCTTCGCGGGGACAGGGCCGACGCGCACCGCGCGCCCGCGGAGCCCCTTTGCGGGTTTCACGGCCTTGAATGGAGTCGGGGTGTTGTGGCTGGACTCAAAAAAACACTTGGTGACTTTTCTTGTCCCTCTTTGAAAGCCGTTTGGAGTGACGAAGGGAGCCTGAAGTTGGGAGGCGTGGTTGCAAAAAATAAAAAGAAGAAAGATTTATCCCTTTGTTTTAAACTTAATAATATTTGACCTCAAATTTAAATCACTGAAGTAGGTATCTGCAGATTTGGACTCAACAGAAAGGTATAGCTATGCCCTTGACTTCTGTGGCTGTTCTGCTCCCAGGTGACAAGCATTTAAACATTGAATATGGGTCCTTCTGTTTGGACCTTTAAAAAACCCGATCGCCTGTCTTCTGTTATTTTTCTTTTCATTGGTTGACCAGGTTGAGTGAAAGTGTCTAGGAAGAAACTGGCTGGCTGGCTAGCACCCATAATCTCCAAATCCATTTTTTTAAAAAATATTTTTTAGTTGTTGGTGGACTTTTATTCATTATATGTGGTGCTGAGAATTGAACCTGGTGCCTCACACATATGCTAGGCAAGCACTCTTCTACTGAGCTACAACTTCAGCCCCTCCAAACCCAGTTTTATGGTTTGATTTATTTTCTGTGTCCACAGTCTTTCACCAGAGCCACTAATGCAGCAAAATGAAATCTTTGGACTTCACTTCCTCTTTGCCCTTCACGCCCCACTTACAGATATGTTAATGAGCAAATAGTTAAAAGGCAGTTGGGAGGAAGTAGAGACAAGAACATTGAAGATGTTTACATCATTCCTGAATTTCTTAATGGCACTTCATTTTTTATTTTTTGATCCTGGGTATAGAATCCAGCAGGCTTTGCCACTGATCTACATCCCAGGGGCCTTTTAAAATTTTGAGACAGGGTCTTGTTAAATTGCTTAGGGTCTTACTAAGTTGCTGTGGCTGGCATCAAATTTGCAATCCTCCTGCCTCCCAAATTGCTGGGATTATAGGCATGTGACACTGTCCTGGCTCTAATGGCACTTTAAAGAAAGAAAGAGGGGCTGGGAATGTAACTCAGTGGTAGAGTTCTTGCCAGCCATGGGTGAGGTCCTAGCTCAGTCCCCAGCTCTTTGGGGGTGGGGGTGGGCATGGGGGTTCACTCCAAAACTTCAATCCTGTTAGACCTTACAATTCTCAACTAGACCAGGGGTACAGAGTATTTTAGGCCATTTATTTTCATCCTGTAAAAACAAAACCTGGGGATGTGACTTGCCTGAGGCAAGTTTATCACAGACAAAGCCTGAATTGCAAGGTCTCTGGTGTCCCCCTCTTCTGCATCTTTTTACTCTCCCTGAGGCTAGTGGAAACATTTGGACACCCTGGATCCAGCCTTAAGACATTTTTGTGGTTCTCTCCAGGAAGTGCCACCGATCTGTTAAACCTTTCAGGCTTGCTCAAACCAGTCACTACAAGAGTATTGAGGATGTCTTGTTTCTTTTCTCTAGAAGTTAATAGTCTCAAATACAGAGGACCTTTCTAAATAATGTAGCATGGGGTACACTGTCTCAGTTCTGTGTTCTGGAAAAGATGGTGGTTGTGGAATGACTTGCATAAGGATAAGGACTTGATTTAGGACATGGGAAAGTGAGTGATGCCTAACTTTAAAAAAGAAGGCTGGGAGATGTTATTCTGTGGTAGAGTAAGTGCTGAGCATGTGCAGGGCCCTGGGTTTAGTACTTCTCTTAAAAAAAGAAAAAAAGGCAACTAAGAGTAGGAAGAATGCACTTGGTCAAAATTCTGTGGTCCTCCTTGGACAGTTACATTTATTGTGGCTCCAGCTATTGTGTATACACACACTTTCCACTTTCCAATCCTTTTGAACTTGTGTGTGCACGCTTGCTTGCTTGCTTGCTTGCTTGCGCTTATCTCTCAAGCCAGGAATTGAACCTAGGGGCACTTTACCACTGAGCCACATCCTCAGCCCTTTTTGTTTTTTGTTTGAGACAGGATTTCACTAAGTTTCTTAGGGTCTTGCTAAATTGGTGAGGTTGGCCTTGAATTTATAATCCTCTTGCCTTAGCCTTCTGAGTTGCTGGGTTTACAGGTGTGTGCCATCATGCCCAACTTGAGCTCCAACTTTGCTGAGTTCTAGTTCATTTATAGTAGTTTATCAGACCATACCACCTCAACTCCATTCAGTCTGTCCAAGATTTATCCCTTTGGGTCCTCCCTATCCCAAATGTATTTCTGCTTTCTCTGAATTATTAACATGGTAGTTCAAGTCCCGAGATCATTTCTAATTTTACATCATCCTGGAAATCTCTTCTTTAGCTGTGGAGGCCTGGGGAAGGCGATACCTGCCCACCCTTCTTGCTTAGACACTGTAACAGGAGGCACCAGTGATCTCTGTTTCACCCCCACTCTCCTTCTGTAGCCTGTTGCCAGGTATTTCTCAAATATCATTGGTCACTCCTGTGACTTCCTGTACCTAGGGAATAAAATCCAAACTTGTTTGCAAGGTCTCAACTTGGGCCCCAGATTACCTTTTTAGAGGGGTTCTTTTGTTGTTGCCGTTTTAAAATCAACCCTTTCCCAAACTGCAGTGACCAACACGGAGCCAGCTCCACTGGACCCTGCATTTTCTGAATGAGCTTTGTGTCCTCAGTTGCCAGGCCTTTCTTTGCTCCTTCCCTCTACTTGGCAGCTTTCCCCCTGGTTTCTGCTTTTAAAATTTCTCCTTCAAGGCCTAACTCTGAACCAGACAGAATTAATTGTTTTCTGTATTTTTTTGTTAGGACTACAAACATATAGGCCTTGATATGGCAGCACTTAACATGCTTGTATGTGTGCTTATTCATTCAGCTTTCATGTTGGATTGAATTCCTAGAGGGCATTTCATGTTCATCTTTGTATCTCCAGCTCTAGAATTATGTCTGGCACACAGTTGGCACTGCCTAAGTATTTATAGTTATTGTCATTTCTTTTTTGGTACTGGGGATAGAACTCGGGGACACTCAACCATTGAGCCACATCCCCAGATCTATTTTTGTATTTTATTTAGAGACAGGGTCTCACTAAATTACCTAGCACCCCACTTTTGCTGAGGCTGGCTTTGAGCTTGAGATCCTCCTGTCTCAGCCTCCAGAGATAACAGGCTGGGATAAAGGCATGTGCCACCACGCCCAGTAGTAATTGTCATTTTTAACCTCAATTGGCCTCTTTCCTGTGTGATAAACAGGGTTCCTTATTATCAAATTATTGGTTGCCTGAGTGTCTTCAGCTATGAGAAGTAAAGGAAAAGTAAAAATTGTCAGATCATGAAAATTGTTATTAATGAATTGATCACTTAAAAATTCATCTGTGCCCAGACATCACAACTAAGACAACTTCTTACTATTTTTCCCATCACGGTGCTGGGGATTGAACCCACAGACTCATAAGCTAGGCAATAAGCTTCCCCAGCCTCTCCCTGTTTGTTAGATTAAGGACTTATTATTATCATTTTCATTGCTGATTGATAAAACACTTAAACTCATTTGTGAAATGAAGTTGCAAATCTTGCAAAAGGATTTCATGAAGTTTAATGAAAAAAAAGTTTGAGAACAGTTCAGAAGTTTTCATACATATCTGTTGCTGCAGTACACCCTAAAAAGAAACCCCTAACAGAGAAAAGAAAATGAACAGGATAATACCAGGAGCCCTGCAAAACAGAATAATTTACCTATCAAAAAACAGGACCCAGGGGCTGGGGATGTGGCTCAAGCGGTAGCGTGCTCGTGTGGCATGCGTGCGGCCCGGGTTCGATCCTCAGCACCACATACAAACAAAGATGTTGTGCCCACCGATAACTAAAAAATAAATATTAAAAAAAAACCAAAAAACAAACAGGACCTTGAGACTGGCAAAATCCTTAGTTTTTTTTTTTGGAACCAGGAATTGAATCAAGTAGTGTTTAACCATTGAACCACATCTCCAGCCCTTTTATTTTTTATTTTGGGACAGGGTCTCACTAAGTTGTTTAGGGCCTAAGCTATTTAGGCTGGCTTTGAACTTGCAGTCCTCCAGCCTCAGCCTCCTGAGTCACTGAGATTATAGGCATGTACCACCACACCTGGCTCCTCAGATATTTTTGCCAACGATAATCAGTAAATATCAAATAGAGGATGAATTGTGTTTTATAGTTATATCATAAAATTTTTGGGAAAATTTAAGCTCAAACTCCCTACTTGATTTTCTTTTAATTTTTTGGTATAAACAAAGTTGTATAATCTAAATTATATTAAATATAAAAACAGAAATAATTTTTAGTGTCATTTTGCAAGATAAAGTTTGAGCTGTATTGTTAATAAGGTTTATTGTGAAAATTTAGTTCTTTGGATGGATGACTTCATCCTTCTGGTCTGTCTTTCTTCTTCTTCTTTTTTTTTTGTGTGTGCTAGAGACTGAACCCGCCTCATGCATGCTAAGCATGCATTTTCTCACTGAGCTATACACCTAGCACTTCTTTAAAAAAAAATTATATTTTTTAGAGCAGTTTTAGGTTCATAGGAGAATTGAGCAGAAAATGCAAAGTTCCTACACATTCCCTGCTCCCCAAACCCCAGTGTGTGTGGAATGCTTGTTAAAATTGATGAACCTACATTAATGCAACATGTAATATGTAAATTATTACTCAGAGCCTATAGTTTACATTAGGGTTTTTTCTTGGCATTTTATGTTCTATGGCATTTTAAAATTTTTGTTTTTATTTGTATTGGAGATTGAACCCAAGGGTACTTACTACTTTACTAGTGAGCTACATCTCCAGCCCTTTTCAGTTTTTATTTCTGAGACAAGGTCTTGCTAAGTTGCCCATGCTGTCCTCAAATTTTGAATCCTCCTGCCTCAGCCTCCTAAGTAGATGGAATTACAGGTGTGTACCACTGAAGATGATGATCTGTGGGTTTTTACAACTGTATAATGAGATGAATTTACCATTGTAGTATGATGCAGAATAGTTTCAGTACCTAAAACATCCTCTATACTGTCTGGTCTCCTCTCCTAACACCGTCACCTGCCATCCCTTTTTTTTTTTTTTTTAATATATAGTTTTTTATTTTATTTTATTTTATTAGTTATCAGCGGATACAACATCTTTGTTTGTATGTGGTGCTGAGGATCAAACCTGGGCTGCACGCATGCCAGGCGAGCACGCTACGGCTTGAGCCACATCCTCAGCCGCCCCCCCCCCCCCCAATCCCTTTAAAGGCCTATTTTGCCTTTCTCAGAATGCCACTGTTGGAATCAAGCATCCAGCCTTTTCAGGTTGGCTTCTTTAATAACATGTACATGCTTCCTTCATGTCTTTTCATGATTTAATAGTTTACTTTTTTTCTTTTTCTTTTTTAATTTCTAGTACTGAGTAATATCCATTGTATGGTTGTGCCAGTTTATCCATTCATCTATTTAAGGACATCTCGCCTGTTTCCAAGCTTTGGCAATTATGAATAAAGCAATTATACACATCTATGTGCAGGTTTTTGGGGAGACATAAGTTTTCAGTTCATTGGGTAAATACCGAGGGTTGTGATTATTAGTTATATCATCAAATTGTGTTTGATTTTATAAAGAAACTGCCAACTTGTAAATTGCTTTTCAAGGTGGTGCTTCCATCTTGTGTTCCTACCAGCAGTGAGATTTCCTACTGCTCCCTGTCCCGGCAGCATTTGGTGGTGTCAGTGTTCTGAATTTTGGCCATTCGAATAGGTGTGTGAGGGTTTTTTTTTTTTCTTTCTTTTTGGTGCTGGGGATTGAATCTAGGATCTCTCACATGCTAGGCAGCTGTTATACCTCTGAACTATATCCCTGACCCTTTTTATTATTTTTATTTTGTGACAGGTTGCCCAGAGTGGTCTTAAAATTTTGATCCTTCTGTTTTATAATCCCAACTGCTCAGTATGCTGTGTGTGTGTTGCTATACCCAGCTAGTATCTTATTTTAATTTGCAGTTCTCTAATGATATGATGTTGAACATCTTTTCATACTTCTTATCTTCTTTGGTAAATCTGTACAGTTTTTTTGCGCTTTTGTTTATTAGATTGTTTTATTTTTTTTAATTTTTATTTTTTATTTTTTTTAAATTTATTTTTTAGTTTTAGGTGGACACAGTACCTTCATTTTATTTATTTATTTTTTTATGTGGTGCTGAGGATCGAACCCAGGGCCTCACACATGCTAGACAAGCATTCTATTGCTGAGCCACACCCCCAGCCCAGATTGTTTTATTATTATTATTGTTATTTTTGGTACCTGGACTGAGCCCAGGGGCACTTAACCACTGAGCCACATCCTCAGCCCTTTTTAATTTTGAAACAGGGTCTTGTCAAGTTGTTTAGGGCCTCATTGCATTGCTGAGGCTGGCCTTGAACTTGTGATCCTCCTGCTTCAGCCTCCCAAGTCACTAGGATTACAGGTGTACACTACCAAATCCATCCTGTTTTCTTTTTTCTTTTTTTTTTTTAATATTTATTTTTTAGTTTTCGGCGGACACAACATCTTTGTATGTGGTGCTGAGGATCAAACTCGGGCTGCACGCATGCCAGGCGAGCGCGCTACTGCTTGAGCCACATCCCCGGCCCCATCCTGTTTTCTTATTGATAAGTTTTAAGAGTTCTTTTTAGGGCTGGAGTTGTGGCTCAGTGGTAGAGTGCTTGTCTAGCATGTATAAGGCACTGGGTTCAAGTCTCAGCACCACTTATAAATAAATAAAGGTTCATCAATAACTAATAAAAATTTTTTAAAAAAGAGTTCTTTGTAGATTTTGGATAGCAATTCTTTTTCAGATATGTCTTTTGCAAGCATTTTTTCTATGTTTGTGATTTGTCTTTTCATTCTCTTAACAGTGACATTTGTAGAGGAGAAGTTTTTAATTTTAAAGAAGTTAATCCTGAAAGTTATTTCTTTCAATGAATCATGCCTTTTTATGTAAATGCACTGGGGATTGAATACCCAGGATTTATGCATTCTTAGCATGTGCTCTTCTACTAAACTTTCCACCTTGGTTGGTGCCTTTAATGTTGTTTCTAAGAACTGCCACCAGGGAATATATTATCAAGGTAACTTGAACCCATGTTCCTGAGCCATGGTCATTCAGAATAAACTATTTTTTTTCCTTCAAAGCAGAGTTGTTACTGTCAGTGTTTGCAGTGTGATGACATGCTAATGTCAAGAGAAGAATCTAGAACTTTCCAACTGCCTTCCAAGTGATGAAATATATCAGTGCTCATTGCAGATCAGCACTGACAGATCAAATATCTGTAAAGGATGTCAATGATAGGAAACTGACTTTGAACCTCAAGCTAACTGTCATGTTCCCTGAATGATTCCATTCTCATGGGGAGACCTATGTTACAAAATTTGATTTAATTATTATATTTTGAATTTCATCAATAAAAAGTGTGGACATTTATTTTCTGTCTTGTTATTAAAAAAATCACTATAGCCAAGGTCATCTTAATTTTCTCCTATGTTATTGTCTAGGTCTTTTTTAGTTTTGCATTTTATATTTAGATTTATGACCCATCTTTTTATTTATATATATATATATATATATATATATATTTTTTTTTTTTTTTTTTTTTAACAGAGGATATACTGTGTGTAGGTTTTTTAATTTTGCATGTGAATGTTCAGGACCATTTGTTGAAAAGACTATTTTGCTCCATTGTATTGCCTTTGTCCAAGGGCTGGGCTATTTTTTTTTTTTTTTTTTTTGAGAGAGAGAGAGGGAGAGAAAGAGAGAGAGAATTTTAATATTTATTTTTTAGTTTTTGGCGGACACAACATCTTTGTTTGTATGTGGTGCTGAGGATCGAACCCAGGCTGCAAGCATGCCAGGCGAGCGCGCTACCGCTTGAGCCACATCCCCAGCCCCAAGGGCTGGACTATTTTTGAACTTGTTTTGTTCTGTTGATCTAGTTGTCCTCTTTTATTTTTATTTATTTATTTATGTGTTTATTGTGGGGCTGGGGATTGAACCCAGGGCGTTGTGCTTGCAAGGCAGGCACTTTACCAACTGAGCTACATCCCAGCCCTAGCTATTCATTCTTCTGCTAGTACTGACTGTCTTGATTACCACGGCTTTATTAACAAGTCCTGAAGTTGGATAGTGTTATATTGTTGGCTATTTTTTTTTTTGTCTCTCCACATAAGCTTCAGAATCAGTTTATTGGTACCCCCAGAATAACTCATTGGGATTTTTTTTGGTGTGTATTCTGTTTTATTGTTTTGTAGCAGAATACTCAGCATCACATAATTTCAAATATTCAAAAGAAAAGCAGTTCTTAAATAGGAATGGGAGACATGATTCTTTTGTTGTAAGTAAATAGTTAATGCAACCTGAGTCCTACAAGTGTTTGGACTTGGTCTGCATAGTAAAATGGCCTTGCCTGTGTACCTGTAGTGACATTGTGATTCTCCCCCAGTAATCAGTACTTGGAATTGAGGTGCTAATGGTGGAACGTGAGCACAATGAGCGTTCTCCAGCCCTCTACAGACATGATCTGACCAAAATAAAGATGATTGGAATTTCTTGGAGGTCAGTGGTCCTTAAAGTTAAATGTTGTACATGATTATCTTGATTCCCAACTTTCTGGGATTTTGTTGGAATTGTGTTGACACTACAGTTTTAGTTGGAAAGAACTGACATCTTGAAAATATCTATATCTCTCCATTTGTTTAGTTGTTCTTTGATATCTTTCATCAGAATCTTTATAGTTTTCCTCATGTAGACCTTGTACATAGTTCATTAGATTATATCTGAGTATTTCACTTTTGGGAGATGTTAATGTAGTGTGTTTATAATTTCAAATTCTACTTGTTTGTTGCTAGTATATAGGAAAGCAGTTGACTGTTATATAATAACCATGTAGCCTGCAGTTCTGCTGTAGTCTCTTATTAGTTCTTGGTTTTTTTTGTCAGTTTTATTTCTCCTCACCCCTCTGTATACTTTATTTCCTTTTGTTTTTTCTTTTTTCCCTCCAGAGTTTCAGGGATTGAATCTTGGCACTCTACCACTGAACTATATCCTCACCCCTTTATATATTTTATTTTGGGACAGGATCTCTCCAAGTTGCCAAGACTGACATCAAATTTGCTATCCTCCTACCTTAGCCTCTGGAGTAGCTAGGCTTAGAAGCATGTACCATCATACCTATTTCCTTTTTTCTGTCATTTGTTTACTTTGTTGTACTGTTGGAGACGAAATCCAGGGCCTCACACATGCTGGGCAAGTACTCTACCACTGCCATATATCCCCAGTCTCCCAATTTTTAAATTTTTGAATCAGGGTCTCTCTAGATTGTCCAGGCTGGCCTTGAAGTTGCTTTTCTCCTACCCTCAGACTCCTGAGTGGCTGGGATTACAGGTGTGTAACATCATGCTTGGCTCCTTATTTTCTTTTTTTGTCATACTGCATTACTTAGGATTTCTAGTACAATATTGAAAAGGAGTGGTGAGAGGGGGTCATCTTTGCTCTGTACTTGTTTTTAGTGGGAAAGTTGTGACCTTGCCACCATTAAATATGATATTAGCTGTAGGTTTCTTATAGATGTTCTTTATCAAGTTGAATAAGCTCTACTCCATTTCTTGTATTCTGAGAGTTTACTTTTTATCATGAATGAGCGTTGAATTTTGTCATACTGTTTTATTGTTGAACTCAGGTGCCTTACCAGTGAACTACTTCCTAAATAAGCCTCTCCCTCCTTTTAAATTTTGAGTTAGGATCTTGCTAAGTCGAGGCTGGCTTTGAACTTGCAATCCTGCTTCAGCCTCCCTAGTTGCTAGGATTACAAGTGTGTGCACCACCTCACCCAGTGTGTCAAATGCTTTCTTTTATCTATTGATACAGTTGATCAGTCTAAACTGAGAAACTACAGCATTGAAAATGGACTTTATTTGGGGTCTTGAGAATGATAGTTCAGAAGACATGGATTCAGATAGCTCTGGATCCATGTTCTGAGGAAGGCAGGAAAAGCAGGAGCTTACATGCTGGAAAGGAAAGGGGCTTCATTATTGTTAGAAGATAAAGACAAGAATGCATAAAAAGGATGGAAATTTCCATAAAACAGGAGTATAGTTGGGAGGGTGAGTCAGGAGAATCCCAAGTTTGAGGCTAGCTTGGACAACTTAGCAAGACTCCGTCTCAAAAAATAAAAATGGCTGGCGATGTGGCTCAGTGGTAAAGCGCCCCTGGGTTCTGGCCCCAGTATAAAAACAAACAAATGTTCTGGAACCTCTTGATATGCTTCTTGGGCACAATGTAATCTGTGGTAGTTAAGGTGCTCTAGATGGGCTGGGGACATAGCTCAGTTGGTAGAGTGCTTGCCTCACATGCACAAGACCCTGTGCTCAATCCCCAGCAGCATAAAACAAACAAAAAAAAAGGTATTCCAGATGCCTCCTGAAGTCAAAGGGGAGAGAGAGGTAACCCAAGTTTACACCCAGGCCACTGTGGACTCTAGCATGTGTCCTGCTTCTGTTTTGAGAAGCACTTTCAGTGTTGCTTTCCTGGTGATTTTCCTTTTGTTTCTAAAGTATGATCATGTGATTTTTTTTTTTTTTTCTTTTTTCTGGTGGTGATGGAGATCCGAACCTAGGGCCTTATGCATGCAAGGCAAGCACTTACCAACTGAGCTACACCCTAGCCCCAGTGATTTTTCTTCTTTAGCTTGTTGATGTGATAAGTTGTGTTAATTGATTTTTGAATGTTGAACCTGAAGTCCTATATTAGGACTCAGCCTTTTGGTGAACTTTGCCCTTAGCACCCTTAGCCAGTATACTTGCCAAGCTTGGTATTGACTCCCCTTAGGTGGGGCAGATGACCAGAGGGACAGGAATAGTATATTCCCTTCTCCTAGGATAGGTTAGGCTCTGAGAAAACTCCAGTTGAGAGGCTCTGTCAAAACTGCTTCTCCTGAGGGCAGACGGGATTTGTTAAGGAGAGGGGAATGCTGCTGTGTATTTTAAGATGGTTTCTTTCCCCACTGGTCTGCCAGAAGCATGAAGGGATTTTTATTTTTTGGTTCCGAGGATTGACCCAGGGGCACTTTACCCCTGAGCTACAGCTACTTCTCCAGCCCCTTTTGTTTTTTGAGACAGGGCCTCACTAAGTTGCTGATGCTGACTTTGACCTCTTCATCCTCCAGCATCAGCCTCCCAAAGCCACTGGGATTACAGGCTTGCACCACCCATGCCTGCTCCCCTTTTATTTTTATTTTGAAACAGGGTTTCACTAAGTTGCTGAGGTTGGCCTCGAACTTGCAGTCCTCCTGTCTCAGCCTCCCACATTGCTGGGGTTATAGGCGTGTGCCTTCTTACCCAGTTATGAAGGGATTTTTTAATCTCCAATCACTGTAAGGACCTGGTAGAGAGTTCATGAATAATTGTGGAGACCCCTATATGATGGTCCCCTGAAGTTTCTTTTTTCCTTCTTCCAGGGCAGAGGATTGAACTCCGCCTTGTGCCTAGGGATGTGCTCTGCCATTGAAGCACCCATTCCCTTGAAACAACTGAGTTGTCCCCCCCAGCAGTTTGTCAACAACTGTTGAGCAGGTCTTCCTGGTCCACATTGCTTCCCTTTGAGGTTTCTGCTCTGGTGAGGTGCGGTTCTGGGTCTCCACCTGCCTGTGCAGTTTTAGGGGAGGAGTGTGCCTCATGACTTACTTCACTGATGGATCTGAGAAGAATAATTGACTTTTTGAGTTTAGTCTGTTTTCTGCGTGTTTAGATTGGGCAGCCCTTTCCAAGCTTATGTTCCAGAATGGAAACCAGAGGTTTATGCAGCTCATTAGTTTTTACTTTTATTTTTTCAGTCCTAGGGATTGAACACAGGGCCTCCCAGTGCGTGCTGGACTCTGAGCTGCCCCCCAGCCTGAGTGGTATTTTACTACCACTCTCCATGGGGTCGTAGGCGTTGCTCTGGTCCAGTGTGTTCCCTTTACTTTGCCTACACTGGCTATGGCTCTCAGCCTTGTCCAGCTGCACTGGTACCTGGTTCTCCTGTTTTTCTTCCAGTGGAGCGGGCAGCCAGAACACTCTACCTGTCCAGGGAAAGCCTGTATCTTTAGCTTTCCACAGAGATGGTAATCTCCAGGTCTTTCCCAACACATCCACACTCCAGGGTGCTTAGTGCTCCTTTTGTTAAGCTTTAGTAAAGCATTTAGAAAGTAAGGATCGGGAGGTCAGAAGGCTAGAGGGTGTGCCTGGGGCACTTTGTGAGGAAGTGAGAGTGTTCCCTAACTGGAAAGGTGGCAGGACCTTTTAAGAGGGGAATGTGCCAGAGGCTGGCTGCATTCCCTGGAGGTGAAGCATAGTGACTTGAAATTGGCATTTTAGAAACTGGTTCTGGGATGGCCTGGGACAGGGAGGGGGAGAACTTAGTTGGGAGAGAGCTGGGAAGCTGGGAGACTTACATTTGAGAAGGAGTGAAAGGAAGAAAGAATTTGAAAGGTAGGGAAAGGCCTAGGCTTTGGAGCTAAGGAAGATTTTGAGCTGGGCGAGATAGAGGCACTACTGTTAGGTGAGATTGGCTAATCAAGAGGAAGACATTATTTTGAATAGAGGTCAGAAAAAGGAGTTGAAAGTCAATGTAGAGAATATGTTGGTCTTCCAATTTGGGGGTCACAGAGTTATTAAAAATCAGTTTTCAGGGCTGGGGACACAGCTCAGTTGGTAGAGTGCCTGCCTCGCATTGCACAAGGTGCGTTCAATCCCCAGTACCACTCCCCCTCCAAAATAAATAAATAAATAACTTTTCAGTTCGGCATGGTGGCACATGCCTGTAACCCAGTGACTCCAGAGGCTGAGGCAGGAGGATCATGAGTTCAAAGCCAGCCTCAGCAACTCAAGTTGAGGCTTAAGCAATTCAGTGAGACCCTGTCTCTAGATAAATACAAAAAAGGGCTGGGGATGAGGCTCAGTGGTTAAGTGTCCTTGGGTTCAATCCCCGGCACCTCCCGCCCCTGTTCCTCCAAAATCTGTTTTCAAATGGAAGTGATTTTGGACTTTTCTTTTGGTGGTTGGGGATTGACCCCTGGGCCACTTTACTGAGATACCTCCCCAGCTCTTTTTATTTTGAGGTAGGGTCTCCCTAAGTTGCCCAGCGTGCCCTCAAACTTGCAATCCTCCTACCTCAGCCTTCCATGATTGGACAGTTTTGATTGTCGTGGTGGTATAGCTAGCATCTAATGGGCAGAGGGCAAAGATGACACTAACTAAATATCCTACAGTGCACAGGGCACCTGCCTCTTCCCTCTGCCTCCACCCCCGTACCAGCCGTGTGGGGGCTGCACCTCCCTGGAGTAGAGGGCTCATGTCTGAGCTTTACTGTCTCCTCTGCAGCTTCTCTGAGATTAACCTTTGCTTTGGGATTGGTGCTGATGATGAGCAGTTCACATTATCTCCCGGAATCCTCACAAAGACCTCTGTTAGATACTGCTGTATTATTTTGTGGTGAGAAAACAGGCTTAGGGGCATTGAGTAACTTGACCAAGGTCACATGGTTCCTTGTGGAGCCAGCAGTCCCCCTGGGCTGAATGTCACAGCCTGTTCTTTGCACTGTGCCTCAGGCTCTGTATGCAGAGAGTTGGGGGTTGGGATGCCTGTTCTTGATTACTGCCTATAGAAACTGTCATTTTACTGCACTCCCCCTAACCCCAGCCATGGTTATTTCAAGTTGAGTTTTAAATGGTTGGAAGAAATTTTTTTTTAAAATACACTTTTTTTCCTTATTTTCCTTGTGCTTTAAATTCAGTATTTAAATGTGGTATTATGCTGGCTTAAGCTTCATTTTTCCTCTGAGAAACTAGTTGTGTTGTCTTTTTTCTTTCAATGATGCTCTTGAAACTCTCAAGCTGCCTCTGTCTTCTCCCCTATCAGGTCCCCAGCCTTGCTGATTGACTGTGGGTCTACTGGGTGCCATGGGACTTGTGGACAGTTTGCAGGGGTTTTGGTGACTTTTTGCTTTAAAAAAGTTTTTTAGTTTTAGACCAAGTAACTTCCTATTTTAATTTAGCAGATAAGTTTTGTGTTTGTGCCTGAGGATTGAACCTAGCCAGGGCCTTGCATATTGCCAGGCAACTGCTCCGCTACTGAGCTATACCTCCAGCCCCAGTAGATGAAAATATTTTTGTTGAAGGTTTTTGTGGAGAAAACAGTTGCTTAGGTTTATTATCTGCCAGAGCATTGAGCTGACTCACTTGCAATTGAGTCCTTTTACAGATGATAAAAAAATATACAGATGGGGGGCTGGGGATATAGCTCACATGGCAAGCACAAGCCTGGGTTCAATCCCCAGCACCCCCCCAGTATAAATAAATAAATAAATACATACATACATACATGCATAGAGAGATGTATAGAATGACATATTTCAAGACTTTGGATCAGTCACTAGGTAGTTGTATCACATGGATTTTTTTCTGCTTAGAATGCTATAAACAGAAATTAAGTGACCTCTTTAGACCTGCCAAGCCTATAAATAGAGGATACATTGGAGAAGCTATTTAAATACATTTTGCTAAAATAAAGATTGTATTATATTGTAAATCATCATTGAATAAAGTGATTTTACTCTAAAATCTTTTTTTTTTTGGCAGAACTAGGGATTGGACCTAGAGGTGCTGAACTGAAACCTCAGCCCTTTTTATTTTTTGAGACCAGATCTTACCCAAGTTGCTGAGACTGGCCTCAAACTTGCCATTCTCCTCTCTCAACCTCCCAAGTAGACAAATTGAGTTCTTAAAACCTTGGATGTGATATACACAAGTGTCCAAGTTAACACTGAATTCTTATCAGCTTTCATATGCTGTGGGTGAGGTATGTTTTAAAGTGGGTCACATATTGCAGGTAAATTACATCTACAAGACTATTAAGCTTTATTCTTAGGGTTTTGATGACATTATTGACTCATATTTGACTTGGGTTTTATACCCAGAGTATGTTTATAGTCTACATGAACTTTTTAGAAGCCAACCTGATGAGAATGCTCAGTGTTTGCTATAGCTGGTACATAGTTGGAAGGATTTGCAAAGCTGCCTTTGACTTTGTGTGCTCTGGATCCAAGGTGACACTTTGAATCTGCAGCACAGTGGCTAGAGAGGGATGATGAGTTAGGAGCTGTGTTATGCAGTCCCACCCTCAAGGACTTTGGAAGTGGTAAATAGAAGGATGGTTTTTACAGCTGCCAATGCCATCGCCACCTTTCCTTTCCCACATGACAGTTGGTTTTTATTGTCTGTGTATCAGTGGGGAGCAGTCCCCACCACAGGCTCCCAGATACTGTCTTATGCGCCTCTGAAGTCAGATGAAGTGGGAATGGTGAAGCCTGGCAATCGATGGCTAAATGTTAGTTACTTTCTTGAAGGGTAGCGGTGACCTAATAGCAAATTAAGAGGAACATAATGATTTTTTTCACCTTTCCAGTTTCAGCACATTATGGGTTCACCCTTAGGGTAGATAGCGTGGCTCATTTGATTGGGACACTTATGTGACGTTGATTTCCCTTGAAAAGGATTGAGCTGTTTGGCTCAGTAAAAAGGTTGCAGGGAAAGACAAGTGGGGGCAAACAAAACAAGTTGCTCGGTGTAGGACTTTCTCGGAATTTGCAGGAGGGAAAGGCCACCAAGAGGCAAATCCGTCCTTGTTATTGTGTGTCATATGACTAAGGAACATTTTGGCCTTTTAGACTGTTCAAAAAGGAAATCTGGGAGGGAAAAGGAGTCCTAAGTATAAACGTCTGGGAAAGTACCCAGAATGTTATCTGTCAGGTGACTAGAGGAAGGGTGTTTGAGAAAAGGTTTAATTAACTAGCACCCAATTCATGGGAAGTTTTCTATATTCTTTAAGGAGAAGTGTAAAATAAGAAAAATCAAGATTATTATAAAAGTTAAAAAAAAATTCTGTTATGCTTTGGAATCAGTTCAATTCTGAATTCTTCTGTATCTCTTCTCTCCAATACCGTACAACAGTATTTCATGTTCAAAATGACAACCCAAGACCAGTAAAGACCTTGAATCATTACTGCCTGTCATGCTTGCCAGGTTGTATGCAAGGCAGGAAGGGGGGGGGAGACATATGAAGAGATTTTAGATTTTCAAGGATATATTTCTTTTTTGCTTTTTTTGTGGCATTGGGGAATCAAATCCAAGATCTCACATATGCTAGGCAAATGCTCTGCCACTAAGCTGCTCCTAAACATATTTATTTGTTGACCTCCAGTTGTTGTAGAGTAGAATGGTGCTTACCATAAACCTTCTTGATAATTAAGGAAATTCAGCCAAGTGCTAGTTAGACAGCTTCTTATTACTGCAACAGAATACCCGAGACAGCTAACTTATAAAGAGAAAAGATTTATTTTGGCTCACAGTTTTAGAAGTTTCATTTCAAGATCAACAGATTCATCACTTTGGGCCTGTGATGAGGGGCTGGATGACAGGGTGGGGAGCCGTGGCAAAGTGGACTGCTCACCTGTGGCCAGGAAGCAAAAGAGAGGAAGAGACCAGTGTCCCAAGTCCCATTTAGGGGCATACCCCCAGTGATCAAGGACCTCCTGTAAGATCCCACTTTCTAAAGGTCCTCAGCTCCTCCTGGTAGCACTACCCTGGGGACCAAGTCTTTAACATATGGACCTTTGGAGGATATTCACCAAATTAGCAAGTAGGAGAGCTTATTCCCTGTGTACATTTTATTTATGAAGTGATGACAAAGGACAGTTTGAAAAACAAGGTCTATTTTTATTTGTTTGGTGTTTGTTTATTTATTTATTTTAGTTGTAGATGGACACAATACTTTTAATTTATTTGTTTATTTTTATGAGGTGCTGAGGATCGAACCCAGTGCCTCACACATGCTAGACAAGTGCTCTGCCACTGAGCCACAATCATTTATTTTGTTTTGAAAACTTCTAAAAGATAATGAGTTACTTTTATAGAAGGATATCCTAGAAAATAAGCCTTTCTCTCACTTGACCTTCAGCATCTCTAGAGGCAGGCATTGTTAGTATTAAGTGTTCTTCCAGGGAGATCTTGGGCATGCATTCGCATGTGAGTACGTTCATTCTTTCACAAATAATCGGGAGCCTGCCATGTGTTGGGCACTGTGCAGGAAGTAAGAATATGTAGCCCCCCCGCCCAATCTTCTTAGTACTTTCAATAGATTATTTTTTTTAATTTTGCATTTCAAGGAATGCTGAAGATGTTAGAGATTGTTTCATATTTGTATTCAACATACTATGCATAATGAGCTACCTGCAATCATTCATTAATTTCTGCAGTGCTGGGGATTGAATCCAGGACCTCCTGCATGCTAGGCAAGCACTTTATCACTGAGCTACATCCCAACTACTGGAAATGAATTTTTTTTGGGGGGGGGGGAAGGAGTGAATTTTTGATTAGCATATGTATCTTTTTTTTTTTTTTCTTTTTGTATTAGGGATTGAACTCAGGAACACTCAACCACTGAGCCACATCCCCAGCCCTATTTTGTATTTTGTTTTGAGACACCATCTCTCTGAGTTGCTTAGTGCCTTGCCATTGCTGAGGCTGGCTTTGAGTTTGTAATCCTCTTGCCTCAGAATTTGTGATCCTTGGGCTGGGGATGTGGCTCAAGCGGTAGCGCGCTCGCCTGGCATGCGTGCGACCCGGGTTCGATCCTCAGCACCACATACAAACAAAGATGTTGTGTCCGCCGAGAACTAAGAAATAAATAATAAAATTCTCAAAAAAAAAAAAAAAAAAAAAAAAGAATTTGTGATCCTCTTGCTTCAGCCTCCCGAGATGCTGCAATTTCAGGTGTGCACAATAAGTGGTGATCTTGAGGGATATCAGTGGACACTTCCTGTCCTTTTATTTTTACTGTCATGGATTGCTTATGTGTGTTGAATGCGAAGTAAATGTGTCATTTTCACTTTGATATTTTGCATGAACATTTTATGCCTCCTTTATTTAATTATGACTTTTATTATTGTAAAGCTGTTATGTATGATAACAAATTTGGTTTCACAAATTTTGAAATCCTTGAGAGCACCTAGGAGGATATTTCTGACAAATTATATAGCAAATTGGGCTCTGGTATTTTTACCATCTCTTCTTGGCCTTTCTTCTTACCAGATCTTCTTGTTCCCAGTGATATTATTTGACACATTAATCATTGGCTTTTTTCTAAGGAGTTTCTCATTGTAGTTGAGGTCATTGGTGCCAATGACCTTGATTCATTTATTTGGACTGTCCCTAAGCAATAATCCATAGCTTTTTCACTAAAGCCTGTTGAGCAGCAGACTGCAGGTAACACAGTAGATGAAGGATTTCCAAGTTGTGAGCTTGTTTCTGGCCAAGCTAGCTTGACTGCCTTCTGTAGGCATACGGGGACAGACTTTAAATCAAGTCCACAGTTTGGAACAGTAGTTCATCTGTTTGCTCTGGCATTTATTTGAGCTTTCAAGAGTATGTGACAGGAAGAAAAACCAGGGCTTTTAACTCTGATGTAATGCCTGTCCTGTTGCTTGGTAGCCAGAAACCCATGTTGGCTGTGGCTGGACCTGGGTGTGGGTTCTGATGAGCCCTGTGGAGGAGGTGCTGCCTGAGGGTAAGCAGAAAGGGTGAGGCTGCTCTGGGCCTGTTTCCTGCTGGCTCTGGAAACCAGGAACCTTGGGTTCCCTGTTCTTTCTGATCTTGTTAACTAAGGACCAACTTAATTTGTCTTCTGGGAAAATAGGTCCTTACTCAGTCATTCCTAGACACTTAATGATTGTTTTAAGCAAGCCATTGGGAAACTACTTAAATATGGCTTTTTTAAATCTGAGGGAAATTGCCTAGAAACATATTCAAGTTTTTTAGTTGCTTAAGAAATCATAGGAAAAAAGATCATTGCTTTTTTCTTTTTTAAAAACAGCTTATTGGGGCTGGGGTTGTGGCTCAGTGGTAGAGAGGTTGCCTAGCTTGTGTGATACACTGGGTTCAATCCTCAGCAACACATATAAATAAATAAAATAAAGGCCCATCAATAACTAAAAAAAAAAAAAATTAAAAATACAGCTTTATTAACATATTTCACGTACTGTATCATTTAAATTTACCTATTTGAAGTGGTTTTTAGTGTAGTCACAGGTCCATGCAACTGTCAACACGGTGAACTTGAGAACATTTTCATCATATCACAAAGAAACCCCACCCCTTCCCCCTGCCTTCTACCCCAAGCTCTAAATGTTTTTAAGGTTCATCCATGCAGCATGTATTTTATGACATGTTTTTAAGGTTGCTCATATAGAGTTGTGTTGCCCAGGCTGGCCTCAAATCTCATAGCCTCAAGCTATCTTCCTGCCTCAGTCTCCCAAGTTGTTGGGACTGTAGCCACGTACAAGGCCTCCCTGCTCTTCATTCTTTTTTTTTTTTTTTTTAATTTTAATATTTTATTTATTTTTTAGTTTTCAGCGAACACAACATCTTTGTTTGTATGTGGTGCTGAGGATCGAACCCGGGCCGCACGCATGCCAGGCGGGCGCGCTACTGCTTGAGCCACATCCCCAGCCCCTTCATTCTTTCTTACTACAAATTTGGTAAAGTAGACAGCATAAAATCTACATTTTTAAGTGTATAGTTGAGTGGAATTAAGTATTTGCACATTGAGCAGTCACCACCACCAACATCCATCTCCAGAACCCTTTATCCTCTCAGTCTGAGATTCTGTCCCAGTAAACATTAACTAACCCTGTTCCCCCAGTCACCCTTATTCTTTAAATCCATTAACTCAGCATCTGTTTCTAGTTATCTTGTGTTTCCTGGGGTATGATGTACATTCTTTTGACCTCTAGCCATAACCTTGATTTTAGCCATGTAAAACTTATTTTCAGACTTAAGGACTCTAGAATTGTAAACTAGAAATTTGTGTTCAGTTTCTGTCTCTTTCTTGAAGGCAGGAACTCACGTATATTTGGTTTGTTACTCTAGCTTCCATCATAGTGCTTTGCTTAAGTAGTATTCCTAAGATTTATTGGTTAGGTAAGAAAAGGATATAATGAAGTCCACTACAGTTGAAAAGCCTTTTATCAGTAATTCTTAATCGTATAGTATTTTGTTATCCACTTATCTTAGGAACTAACTTTCCTCTATAGCTGATCATTTCCCACCCAGGCAGATGATTTGCTCCAAGGCTCTAGCTTGCTTTTGACTTTGGTAGTCAGACATGAATCTGACTATAGGGCATTGGGGTCCCATTTCTTTGGAAAGCCTCAGTTTGTATTGCAAGTTTTTTTTTTTTTTTTTTTTTTTCTCTTTCATGCTGGGGATAGAATACAGGGCCTCATGCATACCAGGCAAGTGCTCTCACACTGAGCCACATCCTCAGCCCAACATTGCAAAGACATTTGATAAGGCTGTTAGTTAAAATTGGTTGAGGGAACTAAAAGGGTGGATCCTGGAATCGCAAGCCTTAGAGAGGAAGGGCCCAGCATTTTAAACTTGTGATTATGGAAATAAAAATGAAAATCTTGGATTCTAGAAGAATATGATCTTGTGATTATGGAAATAAAAATGAAAATCTTGGATTCTAGAAGAATATGATCTGGGAAGTTCCCCCATTCCTAGTGCTGAGGAGGTTCCTCTTTGGCCCTTTTCATTCTCTAGTACACACTGGCAATTTTTAAAAACCTCTGCCTAAGTTTACTGTAGAAAAGCAGATTGGGAATTTGCCCATTTTTAGTGTGACTTGTGGACTTAATCTGAAAGCTATAAATTCACCAGTCCTGTTCCTTCCAAGTGTTCTGAGAGGGTGGTCAGGATGCCACAAGCGCAGTTCCTGTGTGGGCTGACTTTTCATCTGTGTTCATCCAAGAGTGACTTTGCTCACCTTCACAGTGTGGATGTTTACTGTCCTCTGATTTCTGACAGAGGTGGCCTCAGCAACATGCTGTTCCAGTGCTCCTTACCCGACACCATGGCCACGGTTGGCGACGAGCCTCGGAAAGTGCTCCTGCGGCTGTATGGGGCAATTCTGCAGATGGTGAGTGTGGGCAGCTTGGGCGGGGCCTCTGGACGCTTCAATCCTCTTTCTAGAGATGTTAATGGTGTACTATAGACATTTAAGTATATTGCTTTTATTTTAGTTGGTCTGTATGACTTGGTATATTGTTTACATCGTAAGTTAATTCTTATTTTTATCTAATATTTATTAGTCAAACAGATATTCTCAGTGTTATATCTAGAGAATATATGTTGGTGAAACCTTTAAAAAGTGCTGATGTTTCTTGGATTTTCTACCCTGAAATTTTCAACTCAGACTTAGATTGTAAAATTCTAAGTGGAGAAGGTATGGTTTTTATAGCAAGATCAAAAAAAAAAAATGTTCTCTGAAATATGTATAATTAAGATGTCAATTAAAACATTTTAAAAAAGATTTTGGAGAATAGCCTCAGTTAACAAAGTATGATCTCAGTGAAGCTGAATTTATTAACTACTTCTCTGAGATTTCTTTAAAACTTTGAATGATAAATTTATAATCTTCCTAAATTTTTATGCTAGTCAAATTTAGTTTTCATGTAAGTTGAATTGTCTTATCCAGTTAGAGGATATTTCAAATGCCCAGACCTTTTTGTTTTTGCTATTTCACTAACCACACGTGGAAAGAAACATTAGGTTGCTGTATTTGTATGATAGGATCTTGATACCCATTGTGATCTTCGAAAAGATCCATTTTTATCTTCAGAACAGAATAGTTTTTTGACTAAAATTTTTAAAAGACCAGTCTTTTCAACTCAACGTAAAAAAAAAACAGATTTTATCTGTGATATTTGATTATATATATTATATACTTAGTAAAGTTAAAATTGACAATCTAGATGTTAATTTGTTAAAAATTGTCATAATGTGAATGAGTCCTATCATTGGATACTTTGTCCTTGACTCTGTCCAGCTGGGAAAGTGGTTAATGTCTAAAAGTACTAGGAACATGTTAGCCTGTTTGGAGGTACACAGCTGCTCCATGCATACCTCAGAACATCTGCAGTCCCGAAACTAGTATGGAGCAGGAGCCACAGCTGGAGCCACCTTAAAACACTGACCCTCCATTGAAGATCTTAAGGAGCAAAATCCTTGTGTCTATTGTGTAGCTTGCTTTTTAATTTAATCAAATTGCAGTTGATTATAGAGCCATTTTCCAAATAATTGATGTCCTTTAGCTCTGTTAATGTTAAAAGACTTAATGAAATCAGTTTTTTTGAATTTTTCAAGGACTGTGTACATTCTGTAATAAGTCCCATTTCTGTTCTTCTGTATATTTTGCATTTAAGCAATGCTTTTAAAATACTTTAAAAAGTAGCTGCTGAGCTCAGTTTGGTGGATCATGCCTATAATCTCAGCTACTTGGAGGATTACAAATTCAAGGTCAGCGTGGGTAATTTAGTGAGAGCCTGTCTTAGAATAGAAAGGCTTGGGGTTATATAGCTCAGTGATAGAGCACCCGGGCTTCAGTTCCCAGTACCATAAATAAATAAATAAATAAATAGCTGCTGAAATTGCATGTGATATAAGATTGTTTAAATCTGATAAGACTTTCATTCCTATTTATATCTTAAAAGCCTTTTAAATGGGCACAGTGTGCTCTTCCATGTATAAGCTAGGAGTAAAGTTCTCTGTTATAGAGCACCGCTGAAATGATGGAAGCTATGGAATGTTCTGTATCTGTGTTGTCCAGTGTGCTTGTCAGTAGCCATATATCACTACCAAACACTGAAATATGGCAAGTGTGGCCCATGAGCTGAATTTTAAATTTTATTTGATTTTAATTAAGTTGAAATACTCACATGTGGTTGACTATTACCATTTTGGACAACCCAGCTCTGGAATGGGCTGGGTTACTACTATATGAGTGACCCTCTAAAAGCCAGCTGCAGCTTGGCAGTTAGCCTTTCCCCTAATGAAGATTCACTAGCAGTCGTTAATATTTCATCCTTTTTGGAATTTTAGCACTCTGGTAGTATTATCTTTTAGTAGTTAAGTACAAATAGAAGTGCTTAGAAATGAGAATTTATTTAAACAGAACTCTGTGTCTGTCTTCCTTCCACTCTCCCCTCCCCTCCCCTCCGTCCCCTTCCCCTCCTTTCCCCTCTCTTCCTCCTCCCTCCCTCCCTCCCTCCCTCCCTCCCTCCCTCCCTCTCTCTCCCCCTCTCTCTCTCTCTCTCTCTCTCTCCCTTCCCTCCTCTTCCCCCTCTCTTTTGAACCCAGGGGTCCTTTACCACTGAGCTGCGTTCCCATCTTTTTTTATTTTTTTAATTTTTAATCTTTGAGACAGGGTCTTGTTAAGTTGCTCAGGCTGGCCTGAAACTTGCAGTCCTCCTGCCTCAGCCTCCTGAGTAACTGGGATTACAGATGTGCACTCTCCTTATTTATTTTTAAGGTGAGAGGAGACTATTAAGTAACTCAGGAAAATAAATCTCAGAATGATTTGAACTGCTTAAAAGAAATTAATTCTTTCCAAACTAATAGCATGGAATATGTTTCACAAACCATTCTAGTTTCAGGGGCAGACACTCCTGTATTTAGCAAGTCAGTTATCTTTATATTAGGCAAACATTATATTAGTTTCTGTTCCTGAAGCTGCCTCTGCTTAGGAAGGTGGAGACCATGCTTGCAAGCATCTGGGTAGAAATGAGTGGTATCTAAGTGGATGAAGAGGCACACTTCCACAGTCTCATGCTTGACCTAAGACAGTAAATTCTTTTGTTTTGGTACCGGGAATGAACTCAGGGACACTGAGCCACATGAGCCACATCCCCAACCCTATTTTGTATTTTATTTAGAGACAGGATCTCACTGAGTTGCTTTAGTGCCTCACTTTTGCTGAGGCTGGCTTGTGGTCCTCCTGCCTCAGCCTCCTGAGCTGCTGGGATTACAGGCGTGGGCCCCCTCACCCGGCAGTAAACTCATTTTTGTTGGAAAAAACTTCCTGATCTGACCCTTAGTTCAAGTGTGCTCTTATGGTTGAAGTTTAAACATAGTAAAACCATGAGATCTACAACTTCGAATTGAAATATTTTTAGTCCTCAAACTCTGCAGGGTGTAAGAGGAACATTTGTTGCCAAAGAAGAACCTCAAATATTGGTGGTCGTTGTAGACGGTTGGTCATTGGGGTTGCTGTGACATGAGGGGAGGAATCACATTCAGAGACTCTGAAAAATGACTTCAGTAGAGAGAAGGAAGTAAGAAGTGAACTAGGCACAGCAGAAGTTGAGCCTCCCCAGCGCTGTGCCAGGAGCTGTACCGTGAATTTAAATTCCTTTTCAAAGGTTTTCAATTCAGTTTTTAAAAGTCTGTTATTTATTTATTTCTCCTGGGGCATGGGAGAATCAAATTGCTGTTTTATGTTCAACTTTTTGAAATAAACGTGGCACGTCACGGAGAGAAACATTTATGGTCTTCATTGAGGCCTTCATTCTTATCACAACAACAGCAACAAAAATTGCCAGAATTAATGGAAAATTGTTAATTGTTTAATTAACAGATGCAGAGCAAATGTGGAGCCCCAATAAATAAATAAATACCATTTCTTTAATAAACTTACAGGCTAGCAACAGAATTAAATGTGGTGTGATTCAGGTGATCTGCTTTCCTTCTTCTTCTTCTTTTTTTTTTTTAATATTCTTTTAGTTGTCAGTAGACCTTTATTTCATTTATTTATATGGGGTGCTGAGGACCGAACCCAGTACTTCACAAATGCTAGGCAAGCGCTCTGCCTCTGAGCCCCGGCCCCAGCCCCAGCCCCATGCTTTCCTTCTTTTTAACTGCACACACATCCTATGTCTGTATGTGTGTCCATGGAGGAGAGACTGGTGACTGCTTGGTGAGCTCTTTCAGTGCCATTGTGCCTTTAAAGGGGGTTCCAGTTCACCCTTTCCTTGAAGAATGTTAATTAAGGACTGCTGCTGCACATAATGATAGGCCTGTGTGTTTCCTCAGAATATTTTGCTGTTTTGCTTAATTATATGATAGACTAGTTTAGTTTAATATGTCCCTTCTTTCCCTTTCCCCTTCCTTGTTTTACACTTTTGAACTTTTTACCTCTGTGGGAATCAAATAGTATGTGGAAATAGTTCTCATGTTCTTTAATCAGTAATGATTTATTTATTTTTAATTTTAAAATGGTTTTAGATGAACACAATACCTTTATTTTATTTGTTTATTTATATGTGGTGCTGAGGATCGAACCCAGGGCCTCACATGTGCTAGGCAAGTGCTCTACCACTGAGCCACAACCCCAGCTTTCAGTAATGATTTATAAGTGACTTGGTTTAAAATAACTAGATGCTTCTCAGTTTTCTCCTATTTCTTCCTCTTGGTGTTGTGAGATATGTGATTTCCTTTATTTCCATAGTGACAGTGAAGTGACTGCTCTTTGATGCAGTTCTCTAAGGGTTAAGTACCAGAAAGCCAAGGTAAAACCTTGTGATTGACTTACAGCTCAATTTGTGTCCACAAACATCTGTCTCTTCCAGCCCCTAACTCTATACAAGATGAGACGTAAGCAAACTTGCTCACTATATCCTGTGGGTTTTTTTTTTTGTTGTTGTTTTTTGTTTTTTTAGTTTTAGAGACTTATGAAAAGTCCTGTGTTCAGCAAGGGCAGGAGCAGATCCTTTAGAAATCTGATCTGGAGAAGACCCAGCCTTATACCATTATCTATAGGTTTAATAAATGCTGGTTTGATCTTAATACATATCAGTATAATTTCATGTCTGTTTTCCATAGACTAGCTTCAGTTTTAGTGGAGGGAAAGGGATTTATCTTAACTGCATAGATGATGACAACCAGACTCAATTGTAATATGACTGTGACTAAAGTAAGATTGTTTTAGAAGTTTTGAGAAGTGAAGAGCCTTTGCCATTTTGGAAAGAGATGTAACTGCTAGATGAGAGCTTGAAACTCTAAAACTAGCTATAAATGTAACTTGATTTTTTTCCTTTCTGATACTGGGAAGGAACATGAGCTCTGCGACGTCCAGTAGCAGCCTTTTCACAGAAGCAAGTTTGGCTGATTACAAATAACCAGTTTGCTTATTTATCATGAATTGTGGAAGACACAAATGTCAGTACGTATTGTTCATTCATTGTAACCTGTGCCAGTTGGCGGAAGTCTCAGAGGAGTGCCTTGTCCCTTCCTCTGTCAGAACAGTGACTCTGTGTTAAGCCAGGTCCTTCTGTGCATGAACTGAGAGATTGGCCTCACCATTAAGAATGGTCTCAGAGGCATGAATGTTAATAATGCACATCAAAGATCTCTCTTAAGTGTTGTCTGGAAAAAATGTTTTTGTTTGTTTTTTGAGTAATAGAAGGCTAATATTAGTGCTTGTTTGAATACTAACCATAATGCAATTAAAGGCACCAAGGCACAACGCAGATATGTATTAGTGATTCTAAAGAGTGAAATTTGTGAGACTGTTCTTTTGAAGTCCAGAAAACAAAATATCCTCTTCCCTATTTTCTCTGAACTCATTTAATTCAATCCAATAAAATATGGACCAGCTTGTAGATAGTTACTGGCTACTGAGAAATAAACTGCTTAAAAATACTCCTGTGTGGAGCTGAAGCCACTCTCCCTGTAGACATGACCGCTGAGGCTCCTGGATGGGAGCTGACTTTTCCCATTGTCATGTTGCCATCATTTATGACTTCAAGTTGTTCTGTTTACTCTGCTTTTTAAAAACCCCCTGTACTCTGAGTTCGGTGTAATTGTATCTATTTCTAAGGTAGTCAAAACTTCCCTCAGAGTAAGACGTTTTTTTTTCTTTGCATTGTACACACCCCTTTGACCTACCTAGTGTTTCTTAGTTAATACTCTCCAGAGGTAGCTGCCAGTTACACCTGTGGTCCTTCTATACCTGCTTTGGTGCCTTCTTTTGATAACTTAATAAACCACAGACTATGTCTAGTTTTGACATATTCAAAGTGTCCTTGTCTTGCTGGTCTTAAATGTTTGGGATTTATAGCATGAAACCAATGCAGATTTCTGTTCCCCGGAACGATGGCTTGCCAGTGGCCTACCCCTCTGTGGGAAGGAATGTCTGTGTTGGGTGGAGTGAAGGGCGCTGGGGTAATGTACCACTTTAGCTGTATGTGCATGTGTTCTCTGCTGCAGGCTTGTCCATGCGATCGTGCCTGGAGCACTCTGGTTTCCAGGTGACAGACACGATTCACGGTATAGTATGAGACCTCTGAAGTTGGAGCATTCTCTACAGCTTTAATTTCTTTCTTTTAGTTCTTGGATTCAAGAAATGCTTTTTAAAGAGAAAATTGTAATGCTTGTTAAGTAGCACCAGCTACAATTTGTGCTGTGCTTAAAGAGGTACAGTGATAAAGATTTCAGAATGTTATATATTGATATATCACTTTTTAATTTTATTTTTTTGTCCAAGGCAAATCAGATCCCTTTCTTCTGTTTCCTCAGTAGAAAATGACAGACACTGAGTAATTCTAGACATTATTGAACTTGAGAATTTAATTGAGGTACTTCGGTTCTTCCTTCACATCTTTCAGCATTGTGGGAACACGCAGAGACACACACACACAGACACCCACACAGAGACACACACAAAGACACACACATACACAGACACACACATACAGACACATGTGCGTGCGTGCACATACACAGCAGTGTTTCTAGTAGTAGTGTAGTAGTTCGTTTGGTGAAAGTTAGCAAACTTTCTTTCCTTTTTCCTTATCAGTTAGTATGCTTTTTGTGGTCTTATCCGAGCTGGATGCCCATTTTCTTCATGAAGCTTAGCAGTGTTGACCTGACCCCACATGGAATATACCAGGCCAGAGAGGTCGCAGCTCACTTCCTGGAAAAGGGTTGTCTGCAGGTCAGCCCTTGGATGCCTATGTGGAAGTCCCAGCAGGCTTGGGTCAGCAGGTTGCCGCATCAGGCATGATTCTGAGAAGGTCCTCTAGTGGCCTTCTTGACCGGGCTTTTGCTCATCAGCTGCTGCCTTATGTGGCCTGGAGCCTTTTTGAGGTTCTGGTTTCTTATTCATATTCATCAGATCTTCCAGTTTGAAGTTGTTAATGTTCCAAAAGATCAGCTCATAGAACATTCCTTGGAAATGTGGGAGATTCTGTAGAGACTACCATCAAATATTAGAAGTCACTTTTCTATTTGCATAGTTGTGATTCATATGTGTTCATGAATGAATCACATAAGCTCCATTTTAGTTCACCATTTTTTTTTTTTTTTGTGGTGCTGGGGATCGAACCCAGGGTCTCAGACATGCTGGGCAAGCACAGAGAATACTGTAAGAAATTATAAAATCAATAAGTATAGGCTGTTTTCTTTCCTTCTTGTCCTTTTTTTTTTTTTTTTTTTTTTTTTTTAACAGTTGGGAGAAGGAAAGCCAAGGCCATGATAACATTCCGCATAACATTAGTGGGAAGAGTGGATCCCCTCGTGTGCACTCCTTGCCCCTCCTCATCTGAGGTGGACCAGATCTGCAGCAGCAGCAGGAATTAGGCCAGGGTTTGTTTATTAATTTTTAAAAAATTTTCAAATTTATTTTTTAGTTGTAGATGGACACCATACTATTTTTTATTTTATTTTATTTTGTATGTGGTACGGAGGATTGAACCCAGTGCCTCACGCATGCTAGACAAGTGCTCTACCACTGAGCCACAACCCCAGCCCCAAGGCCAGGGTTTATGACAGAACCTTCTCTTCTAGAGAGTAGAGCTTGATTGAATAAGCGGGTGGCTATTAGAAGCCTTCAAACTAATGGATCCCAGTGCTACTCCAGGATCACAGGTCACAGTGCCTGGCATTCAGAATGCAGCTTCCATCACTCTTGGAGGATTGATAGCTTGGGAGTTGTTGAGGCCTCAGCTCAGGAGGATGGTCCTGGGTTAGAGGAGAGGTAGATTGTTTTCCCAGCCAACCTTCACATGCTCTAGAAGTTGAGTTGGGCCAGCAGTTGAATTATTCAGTCATCCTTCCATGGGTCTCACAGCATTTTTGAAAACCCCACAATTTATGTTTTATGGAGAGTCTCTAAAAGAACTCCTAGCTAAATGATCCATGTAGCCCTCATGTGGTGGGGAAAGGGTGATGGAGAGAAGAGCATGTCCTAGGTGAGTGTTGTGTGGTCATGCCTCACTTCACTCCTGCAGCTACCATCGTGTGTGACATAGTGGTTATTTCCTTATTATGACATTGCCTATAATTGGCAGTGATTTGATGACTTAAATAGCATTCCCAGTTTATTGTGCTGGTTGATGATGTGTCATTCTTTGGGTCTGAGTTACCACTTTTCCCAGCCTGTCCCAGGAGCAGCTCATGCAATAGTGGATCTCTAAAGTCACTTTAAAAATGGCTCAAATAATTACGTGCTGCTCTTGCTGATTTATTTATATTCACTCACCCACATCTAAGGAAAATTGATGTGTTGCTTTGTTTAATCTCACAAATGGGGTTTTATTATAGTCATAAACCCTCTTTATTATTAATAGAAGAATCTTTTATTAAGAACTTAGGCAGCTAGGTGCAATGGTGTATGCCTGTAATCCCAGCTGTTTGAGAGACTGAGACAGGAGCATTCCAAGTTTGAGGCCAGCCTTGGAAACTTAGTGAGACCCTATCTCAAAAAATTGAAAAGGATGGGGTGTAATTCAATGGAGAGCATTCCTGGATTTAATCTGGCATTGTGAGAAAAAAGAAAGAAAAATAAGAAATGATTTTATTTCTGCTGGTGCCTAAAGATCTTGGATTTCTCAGCCTCCAGAACTCTGAGAAATAAATTTCTGTGGTTTATAAAGGAAAAAAAAAGAAGAAGAAGAAGAAGAAGAGAGAAAGCCAGTGACAGGATAGCTTTGTCTTTTTTTAAAATTTATGTGACAATTCACCTATTTCAGGTTTATAATTCAGAAGTTCTCAGTATATTGATAAAATTGGGTATTTTTAAACATTTTCAAGATGTTTCAATTTCTTTTTTTTTAATATTTATTTTTTAGTTGTAGTTGGACACAATACCTTTATTTATGTGGTGTTGAGGTTCGAACCCAGGGCACACACATGCTAGGCAAGTGCTCTACCGCTGAGCCACAACCCCAGTCCAAGATGTTTTAATTTCTTAGGTCTTGAAATTTCTGTTTATTTTCAAAAAAGTGCTTTATTCTGAGTAATTTCAGATCAGTTCAGAAGAAGGCAGAAGAGTGATAAGCCCCAGGTGCCCGTTATCCATTTCTCCTGGAGGACAGCCTTCTTGCATCTTTTCATCTATTTCCCCAGGGTTATTTTGAAGCAGGTGCCAGCATTAAATCATTTCTTCGGTAAATATTTCCGTCTATATCTATACAAGATCATGTTTTAAAAATGACTTATATAATGTTCACATAAAAAAAATTAGGACTGGGGCGTTGGCTCAGTGGTTAGAGCTTGAGTTTAGCATGAGCAAGGCTGGGTTTGATCCCTTGCAGAATACACACATACACACACACACCACACACACACACAGCATTATTTAATGTTAAAAAACCAATGTCTAAATTCTAATAAGTGTAAAACATTTTAGTATTCTAACTTATAAAATAAAATTTTTATTAATTTGCAAGTTAGGAGAGTTTAAAGTCATACTAAATATTCATACAATATATCTTAATATCTACTTCAAATAAATTTTTACCACTGAGGTAAAATTCCACAAGTCCCAAAATATATTTTTCTTCCATCTTCCTGGACAGGATCCTCTGACCTCTCTTTTGGCCAAGTGAGTGGGTCTTTGCCTGGCTCATCTAGGAGCAGGCCTCCGCTCACCTCTCCACAGTTGTTTCCCTGGTTTGAGGTTTCTTGGGCCTGCTCTTCTTGGTTATAGCTGAAGGGCACCTGTGCATTCTGTACTGAGGAAACAGAACATGGGGTTGATACTGCAGAAGTCCATCTTGCCTTTGCGATGGTGCTCTTATTACTGAATAAGTCATGCAGCCATTGGGGTGGGATGGGACTTCTGGGGGTGGGAAAAAAATGAATGAAATTTACCTCCACTTCTGATGATAACATGTTAAAAAGGAGTGGTCTTGGAACTTTGTAAGGGATTGTTAGCCAGTTTGTAACCTGGGATGAGGCGACTTGCTTTTGAGAGCACCATTTAACAGGGAAAAGGACTTCTGTTAGCTAAATAATCCATTAACTGTATCTCCCTAAGAAGATACAGTTAGAGCAATAACAACATAGGAATAACCATAGTTGTTTAGAATTTTGTGCAGGTCAAATCCCGTTACAACAAAATTTAGTAATATATGCAAATGTTACAACAAAATTTAGTAATATATCCAAATTCCTTATTTGTCTTAAAAGCTTTTCATACAAAGTGTTAGTATGTAATATGTCTGATTATAGAATTTAGGCTTGGGGTATGAGCAAGGCTGGGTTTGATCCCTTGCAGAACACACACAAAGGTATAGCTCCGGGGGAGAGCATTGGCCTAGCATGTGCGAGGCTCTGGATTTAAACCCCAATCCAGACAACTCTGTTCTTAGCTTTCCTTGGAGAAAAAAGCATGAGGCCTTTTTAAGGGCATTTCAGCCCCATTCAGTGTTCTAATTAACACTGTGTCTAGTTTCCCCACTACTGGGAATGTGGATGTGAACTTGCATGGTGCTGGGTTGCTCCTTGGAGCTGTTTGCCTTGTGTTTCACGGTGCCGGTGCCAGAGTGTTCCTTGATTCACTTAGACCAGAGCATAGCAAGCATCAGAATTTGCTTGGTACTTTCAGGGTAGACAGACAATCAAAGGTGAAGTCCCTGTTCTTCAGGAACTTACAGGCCGCCCAGGAGAGATCACGGAGGTGTAAGTCTAAGGGAACAGTGCAGCCGAGGGAGCACCCTGCAGTTAAAGGAGGGAGTAGAACTTCATGATAGCCAGTGGCTCCTCCTCAGTTTATCTCGTCATCCATTGACCCCCCTCAGCAGATGGATAATGGCATTTTTATAATATTTTGATTTTTTACGGTGTTCACTGTAACGGGATTTAACCTGTCGCATCTTTTCATCAGAGAAATGCAGATTACACAAATGAAAACATCATATATCTTCATTGTACTTTCTGTACTTTGTACCAAATGTACTTTAAGCATATGTTCCAGATGTTAGTGAATATGTATAAGTTCAAGCATTAGAAAGCCTTTAGCAGATAGCTTTATGAACATGGATGTTTGTTTACTTTTATACTGAGTAAGATAAACATGTACTGTTTATACATAACAAGCATTAAGATGTCTGTGGAATGCTATTCCGTGTATGATGGGAGAGAGTGGTTGCTGTAAGTCACAAGGATTTTGAATGCTGCTAGAGTAGCTGGTGTTGCTTAACGTGGCATTTTTTTCCTGTCCACACTTTCCACCCTTGGTACAGGTGTTTTTGATAAAGCTGTGGAATGGAAAGGTATGTTTTCATGGGATGTTCAAGATCTCTTACCTTAAGTTACCAACCTCTTCTTTTAAAGAGGTTTCCTTTATAGGACTCCTCTTGGGTCTGGCTTACACGCAGACTTTAAATATAACATAATTTTAGAGGCAATAGAGTATGAAATTTTGACATTACCCTTAAGTTTCTTACTTTACTTTCCCCGTCCCTCATTTAAGGTTCTATGAGGGTTTAAAGCACTTGGGGTGGGGGGCTTGCTTTGAAGACACATGCTTTGTGCCATGAAGAAAGAATGTAGCCTCAGAGCTGCTTATGGAAGTTGGTGATCTAGTATGTTGTTAATATTGCCAATAATTTGCAATTTCATTGAGGAAAGTAATGTAAGAGTAACCTTAATATATTAGTATATAAGATAACTTTAGGGACTTTGTGAACTTCACCCTGTCCTCTTTTTGCTGGAGCTGTGACCAGCTGCACCAACAGGGTTAGTCTAGGGGAGTGCCAGGTGTCCTGCCTGCACAGTGCTTTCTTCTCTTATCCATGCTCTGTGCTAACCACAGCCATCTGTGGGTGGATTGATACCCCATTCCTTGCGGTTGACTTGAAAGAACCCCATAACTAAATTGGCGAGAGCCTTGGCCTGCACTTTTCTTTAGAAGGCTCAATTGGAGACTTTCCTCTAACAATGAAATTGTGAAAGGTCTGCGGGACAGCCATGAGATGCCCAGTTCTTTGGTCTCAGTGGCACATCCCTTTTCTTGTAAATAGATAAAGCACTTTCCAAGGCATTGGTACTAGTGCTGGGGCTGCTGGTGCCTGTAGACTACGCCGGTCCCACAGCGGGCTGAGAAGCCCTTGTTAAAGATCTGTGGTGTTCGTAAGCCCTACTGTTCTGGTGGTTGCAGAGTTAGTGTCTGCTCAGTATTCTCCATCTCACCGGAAGTGTTTGCTTTTTCTCATTCATAGAGGTCCTGTAATAAAGAGGGATCCGAACAAGCTCAGAAAGAAAATGAATTTCAAGTAAGTAATTCAGTCTGTTCTGCACCTGCATGAGAGGTGAACCGGTGTCAGCCAACCTCGCTGCGCTGCAGTTCTGTAGGGCCTCTTCACTGCCCTTGGAAACACCCTCACCTGTCCTCCTTAGGGGAGAGCTCTTGGTGTATTGGGAGCCACCTCACTGAGACTAAGTAAGCAGTGGGGGTTCCTGGCCCCTCTTGAGGGTGCAGATGGTGGAAGTTTGATGTCTTTATGGCAGCATTTTCTACATGAGTGTCCGGGGTGCAGAGAGGTGGAGGATTGGGGTGACATTTGTGTGTAATGCTATGATGTGGAGGCAGCTGGCTTCCACTGCTGCAGTGTGTCTCACCCCTTTTTTTCGTTCCCATGCTTCCCATTAGGGAAGCTGGTCAGTGCCCAGTTATTTTAGTGGTCACTCCATTTTCTGGGGAAACAGCAGACTTTGTTCCAGGCAGAAAAGGTCCCTAGACTCAAGAGACTGTGAGCTAAGCTGTGTCCCCCCCTGCCCTGCCGCCGCCGGCGCCGCCCCCCCCCCCCCCCCCCATCTAATGAAATACATGCAAGCAGTGGGTTTGAGATTGTCACCACATGGAGTGTGGAGGCTTAGAAGTATGGAGTCTGGGGTGAGGATCTCAATACCTGGAGTGAAGTGTTTTTTTGTGTTGTTCTTTTTTTTGTTTTTTAATTATTTTTGGTGGTGCTGGAAATTGAACCCAGGGTCTTATGCTCTACCACTGAGCTACACCCCCATTCCATAAAAGTGCCTTTTAAATGCTGTCTTCCATATATGTAGACTTATCATGAAGGGGGCATGTGTGTGCACAAGAAGGGGGTCAGCATGACATGATCTTCCATCTGCCCTGAGATTCTAAACTTCTGCAGGTGGGGGGGTCTTGCTGCTTCTCACTGTCTCTTTGCTGCTTGTAGTAGGGCGCTGGTTGCAGGGAACCTCTCAGGCACATCCACCCCACCTGCTGGTATGCATGCACTTGCTTGTCTCCTGGACTGTCAATCCAGGGCCTCCTCTTCCTCCTCAGGGCCTATTGGAAAACCTCAGGGAGTGTGATTTTGCATGTGATTCTTTGAGGAGAAGGCAGGTGGTTGGCAGTAAGTGTGGAGCAGTTGATTTTGTTTCCTTATGGAGCCCCTTTGAGTCACCCATCCTGGCTTGCAGAACCCCTTTACTGAACATTCATCCAGAGCCTCACTGTCCCACAGGACCTTCGCTCATGGCCCTAGGGGCATCTATCACCTCTCAAGTGCTTCTGTGCCACAGGTGGAGCTGGTGTCTTCCTGTTCGTCCTCTTCCCTGCTTCTAACCATTTCTCCTCCATCAGGAACCCCTGTCCCTTTGAGGCTCATGCTTTGTGCTGTCAGTCCTCCCCTATGGTAGCTCTTGTCTCTGGGCTTGCCCATTACTGTGTTGGAGACCCCAGTCCACAGCTCAGTTTGAATCCATTCTGGTTCTTGCCATCATTCTCTGGCCTCTGCATTCTGACCTCCTCATCCCTAACGGTCTTTCCTTCTGTTCCTCCTGTTATTTGCTCCCCTGGGAAACTGTGTCTCTTATGGCAGGCCAGCTTCAGTAGCCTGCCTGGGTACCTCTGCAGCTATCTGGCTGCCATCAAATCTCCGTTCCAGAGGGTGGGTAGCAACTACCCTCTCACTCCCCACCAGCCCTCTAGTCTTCTCATCTGTCCTGCCCAGCTGAGCACCCAGCTCTGCTGCCACATGTCTTGCCTTCCACGTGTTCTCAACTTTCTCCTCATGCTTCCTGTCACGTGCTCCTCTAAACCCCGACCCTGCTGAGCCCAGCTACTGCCACTCCTTCTCTGTGCAGTGTCCAGGCAGCCAGGGCTGCTAGAGAAGAGCCACACAGTTGGGAGGGTGGTCTGGTTCCAGGGCTGTGGTGCCCAACCTCAGGGGTGCATCACTGCCTGGGTCCTGCTCAGGGTCTCCAGGAGGTTAGGCTCTGCTTCTGTATCTGGGAGGTCTGTTCCAGAGCTGGGTCCTTTGGACCTCTCCGTTTCAGAAAATAGAACCTGGTTCTTTGATGACTGCCAATCTCTTGTCCCTCATCTGTCCACCATAAGCCCTCTGCATTGGCACTTTTCACTGACTGTTGCTACTAAAGGGTGTTTGTGCCCCACACTTGACCTCCTTTCTTATTTGGACCTGACTTCCCCATTCACTGTCCCCTTCACTTCCTGGTAACAGGGCTATCAGTGGTGGTGCCCTGCCTGCTCCCACCATTTATGCTGTTGTTCCTGACAAGATTTCTCTTTCCTTTTTAAAAATATATATTTTGATTTTTCTTTATTTTTATTGGGTGGGGTTTATGTTGCTGTTTTAGTCCTGAAGGGTGGAAGCCAGAGCCCTGGGAATGTAGCCCCCAGCAAGTTTTCTTGAGACAGAATCTGTTGTCTCTGCTTTCTTACTTCCCAATCTCCTTTTTTCAGAAAAGAGATTTGGAACAAATAATAAACATAGTACAGAGAGTTCCCAGGCTTCCCCGAGGTTCTCATTTTACACAGCCACAGTACGGTGATCGAAACCGGGTCCTTGAGTCTGCTGCAGTAGTACTAACCAAACGCAGACCTTATTGGAATTTCAGAAGATTTTTCCCTGATGTTTCTTTTGTTCTATCCCATCCCAGGGTTTAGTCAGAATCCCAACGTTGCATTCGGTGGTTTCTGCTTGTTCTTTTTCAGCCTATACCAGTTCTTCTTACTTATTTACAGTCTTGATACTTGTGAAGAATGCCTGTCAGTTACTGTGGAGAATATCCCCTCAGTCTTGACCCCCTTCTTCCTCGTACTTGGAATGAGGTCATACAGAACTTTGGTGACATCTTCTCCAGAGGCTCATGTGCCATCATTCTTATTCCTGGGTATCAAGTGTTTTGAATAAATGACCCAGTGTAGATGAAGTGAGAGTCCATTTAAACCCCTTGCTTCTGTCCCCTTCAACTCCTTCCTCACTCCTAGTCACCCCTTCTGACATCATCACTCTCAACTTCCACGTTGCCAGATCCAGTGTCCTCTTTCCTCTCTTCCTGTTTGACCCTTAGTACCATTTGACACAGAGCTCCACCCCCTCCTCCATGATGGCAGGTGTCTCACCTCCTTTGCCAGCACCCCCTGCCTCATTCCTCTTCCTGCTACCCAAATTTAAATCAGTGGATGGAGTGGCGGGTCGTGTGACCCTCTAATGGAGTATAAAATGTATGCATTAATTTTTTTTTTTTGAGCTGTCAGCCTTGCTGTGTTGCCCAGGCTGGCCTTTAAGTCTCTTGGGCTCAAGTGATCCTCCTGCCTCAGCCTACCACATAGCTGGGGCTCTAAGGTGTTACAGCACCATGCCTGGCTTCTTGGCTTTTTGAAATGAAATAGAGTAGAGAATATTAGGAAGCTTGCCCTGTTGTGAGGGCGTGTTGCTGTGTGTAACATCTGGTGTGTGTGGAGGTCAATGTGTGGAGGCCTTTTGCACCGCGGGGACAGTCAGTTTGGAAGCCATTGCCCTAAATGTTGGGAGTTCTCAGTCCTAGCACTCGTTCCTCCTCTTTTGTGCCTAGGTGAGCTTGTCTAGTACAGTGAGTTTTGTTTTTAGTTTTTGCTTTATTTTTGGTACCAGGGATTGAACCCAGGGGCACTCAAGTACTGAGCCACATTCCTAGCCCCTTTTTTAAAAAAATTTTTTATTTTGAGACAGGCTCTCGCTAAGTTGCAGAGACTGGCTTTGAACTTGCGATCTTCCTGCCTCAGCCTCCTGAGCCACTGGGATTACAGGTGTGTGCCACCGCGCCTGGCCCTTTCTTATTTTTTGAGACAGGTTCTCACCAAGTTGTCCAAAATGGTCTTGAGCTCACTCCCAAGTAACTGGGATTACAGGCATGCCCAACTAGAACTTGGCACTCAGTTCTTCAACCCAGGTTTTTCCCAAGCCCAGCCCTCTCTGCAAGGTGCTCCTGTCCCGCTTCTATCCCCTGATTCCCGTCCCACCTATACTCTCCCCTTCCCCATCCCCTTCCTTGAGTACACCAGACTCCCCTGCCTGAGAGCTGCTCATGGTTCCCCCTCACCTTTTGGGACTCCGTAGACCTAGCTGTCCTGTCCCAACACCTTTCTGTCCCTCTTGTTGCAGTGAGCCTGTCTGTGGTCATGTTCACTCATTTGTCTGCCCTCTCTAGAACGTAAGCTCTGCAGGCACAGACCCAATGGTATTGCTCTTTGTGCTCCTGGTTACTTGGCACAGTGCCAGGTACACATTCATCAATGTGCTGGGGTAAATGTGTGAATGAATCTTTTTTGGGGGGAGGGTACTGGGGGTTGAACCCAGGGGTGTTTAACCACTGAGCCACATCCTAGTCCTTTTTTTACATTTTATTTTATTTTTTAGTTTTAGGTGGACACAATATCTTTATTTTTTATTTTTATGTGGTGTTGAGGATCGAACCCAGCGCCCCGCGCATGCCAGGTGAGCGCGCTACTGCTTGAACCACATCCCCAGCCTATTTTTACATTTTATTTAGAGACGAGGTCTTGCTAGTGTGGTGAGGGTGGCTTTGAACACACGATTCTCCTGCCTGTCTCCTGAGCCGCTGGGATCATGGCTAGCCCAGGGTGTGACACGAAGGTGTGGACTGAGTCGTGCCTGTTGGCCCACTCACTCGCTCTCAGTAGCCTGCGGGAAGGGCCTGGAGACCAGTGACTCAGAGGGACCACAGGCACCCTCCCAGCCACTGCCCTTCTCGCTCATGTCTGGTCTTTTTTTTTTTTTTTTTTTAATTTTTTAGTTGTAGTTGGACATAATACCTTTATTTTTATTTGTTTTTATTTTTTATGTGGTGCTGAGGATCGAACCCAGTACCTCGCATGTGCTAGGCGAGCGCTCTACTGCTGAGCCACAACCCCAGCTCCCATGTCCGGTCTTTTGTCCATTGTCTCTGTCCATAGATCCTGCCCTCTACACACTGTCCCCACCCCTCCTGATGGGTACAAATACCAAATTGTGGGATTCCATGAGAACCAAGCTTTGTTTACACTTTCAGAACAGCAGGAAGAGAACTGGGAGGTTCTTTAAGTCTTTGCTCATCTTCTCAGCACAATTTCTGGGCATGCATTGATTCAGCCAGCACTGAAGCAGAGTCTGGGCAGTGTGTCAGTCCAGGTCCCACGACAGTGCTGCCCTGTGTAAGTAATGTCAACCATGATGTGTAGCATTCTGAGCCTACCGAGGTGTCAATCTACCTGTGGCTCCATTTCAAATTTTCAGGGATATTTCAGGTTGGATATATATGTGTTGGATGTATAGTTCCCACCATAATATCCTTCATCATGATTACTTTATCATTTTTTAAAAAATATTTATTTTTTAGTTGGCCACAATATCTTTATTTTTATGTGGTGCTGAGGATCGAACCCAGGGCCTTGCATGTGCTAGGCGAGTGCTCTACTGCTGAGCCACAACAGCCCTACTTATCATTTTGACAAAAAGTTGGGCTGGGCTGATGGCATGTGCCTGTAATCCCAGTGGCTTGGGAGGCTGAGGCTGGAGGGTCACAGGTTCAAAGCCAGCCTCAGCCACTTAGCAAGGCTCTAAGCAAGTTAGTGAGACCCTGTCTCAAAATAAAGAAATGAGAAAAGGATAGGGATGCGGCTCTGTGGTTAGGTGTCCTTGGGTTCAATCCCTGGTACAAAAACAAAGGTGGGGGAGTGGAAAACACATTAAATTCTGACAAAATTCTGGATACCTAGACAAAAGAAGTCCTAATTCTACTCTCGGAAGTGATTGGAGAGTTAGAATTTCGTGGGAGAGTCTACAGATGGCAAAGGGTTACGAAGACTCACCAATGGCAGATCGCCTGCTCTGGGAGCCAAGGCCAGATCCTCTTGTCCTACAGTGCCCAGGTTCTGTTTGCTTTTGCATTTTATACAGTGTGGGAGGTGCCCGCAGTCCCCAGGACATCAGGGTGCACTGCCCACAGCAGCAGTTGAGCAGATATGGAAGCAGAGGCCACTTTGCAAGCCTTGGGGTGAGCTTCCTTGGAGAGTTTCTCCAGTGCTGGACTTGAGGTCAGACAGGGCCCAGAGTGACTGTGCCTTCTGGTCAAGTGTGCTGTGAGGATCCGTGAATGATGGGGATTAGGTATTTTGCCAACTAGAGAGACTGGTATTGTCTGTCTTTAAGGGTTTAAGCAATAAAACCTATTTGATCAAATCTTGCTCTAAAATCTGTTAATTTGATCAAATCAGTGCTCTATCAATGTTGTTCAGTACAAACAACTATAAATTAATAAAATGAATAATGAAGATTGAGCCTCACAAGGTGATGGTTATACCATTATTGGGGGGGATTACTTACCAAGAATTCCACTTTGCCCACACAGGGTAGAAGTGACTGACTCTTTGTGGTCTAATGTCTTTTGGAAGTAGCCTTTCTTTTTTGTTAGCTTCTCACTGTAGCATTCTGTCACTGCCTAAGGAACTTGTCTTCTTAGTTTCTCAGCTTGTTTTTGTAACGTGAGTGCTTAAACAGTGTTCTCTGGGCTCATGTTCCCCCATAGCACACTCAGGAAGAGATGAACCAGAATCATCTGCATATACCTGCTGGCTCCTTTCCTTAATCAGGTCAGCTTAGAAACTTCAGTCAGGACCCTAGGAATCTCTATTTGTGCAAGGTCCTTAGGAGACTTGGGATTCCGGGTTGGAGGGACTCTTCCCCATTCTCCACACTCAAGATGGAAACTCTCAAGCTGAATTTTACTTTTGAAGGGGAAAAAGACTAAAGAATGAGTTTGAAATGAGACAAAAGGAAGAATTTTGAAGGCAGAATGATTCTGGATCCCACATGACTCACAGAACTGCATGCAGGCTTCCTAGAGCATTTAGCAAGAAGACCAACATCAGAGGAGGAGCAGGTTGGGAAGAGGGCTGAGGCTAGAAACCCAGTCTGTGCTTTGCACCAAACAACCGCACACCCCAGACCTAAATCAGGAATTCTCAAACTTATTTGGTCCACAGAGCAGTTTAGAAGTCAGAAGGCCTTTGGATCATGTGCTTCCCTGGGACTGTCTGGCACAAAGCAATTCAGCCCTCATCAGAGTGCACAGTGGTGTGTACTTTGCTCAGAGGCCAAGGGCGAGACTCATATCAGTTGTGAATTAAATAGAAGCCATGAAATCTCAATAGATGTTTTCTATTTTTGGACCAGTGACCTAAATCAAACTTGAATTTTGAATCTCATGTAGTATAATGCTTGCAAGCATGGGTCCTACAAATGCCAGGACCTATTCCTTCATATTTATCCTGGGGTGATAATGGTGCCAGTCCCTGTTTCATCATAGTGGGAGGAGAGGAGGGTGCTGCTCGTGAGATGCCTGGCATAGAGCAGGCACTCAGTAAACACCTGGTTTGTTGCCCTCTGTTCTAGGGGGCCGAGGCTATGGTTCTGGAGAGCGTTATGTTTGCCATTCTCGCAGAGAGGTCACTTGGGCCAAAACTCTATGGCATCTTTCCCCAAGGCCGATTGGAGCAGTTCATTCCGGTAAGATGTGTGTGCGTGAATGGTCAGTTGATGTGAGCTGCAAACAGAGGTGGACTCCATGTCTCAGCATGGAGAGAACCTGATGCTATGGCTTGAAGTAAGTGATTTTGTGACCTTTTATTAAACTGGATTAGAAAATATATATAGACACACAGATTTTTTTTTTTGTTGTTTGTTTGTTTTGTTTTTGGTATATCAGAACCTGTTTCTTTCCTACAAAGACATGGTCATTCAAATTAAAGGTATATGTGAGAGTCACCTTTGCATCATCCCGTAAGCTTTCCCCTTTCTCTTAATCCTTCTCACCTTCTGAGGCCTTCTTTGGCACCAGGAGTAAACCCAGGGTGCTTAACCACTGAACCACATCCCCAATCTCTTTTTTTATTTATTTTGAGACAGGGTCTTGCTAAGTTGCTGAGGCTGGCTTTGAACTTGTGATCCTCCTGCCTCAGCCTCCTGAGCTGTTGGAATCACAGTTGTGTGCCATTGCACCTGGCCTGGGGCCTTCTTTTAGAAATTCCTGGTGGAGCATCTGGGCTCCCAGCACACCTGTCACGTCTCCTTTCCCTTGTCTCCAATGTCTTCCCTTCACTTTGGCTTTTCCCTGTTAGGGTTTCTCCTGCCCTGTCCTTCTGCTCCCAGGTGCTGAGAGGTTCAGAGGCCTTACTCAAATCCTCTATTTCCAAGTAGTCAGGATTATTTTCCATTTCTTGTTGTCTTAAAGCTTTTTTGGTTATTGTTTTTAAGTTGTAAATGGACAACAGTACCTTTATTTAATTAATTAACTTTTAAATTTGGTATCAGGATTGAACCCAGGGGCACTTAAACACGGAGTAATTTATATATGTTAAAGATGGGGTCTCACAGCAACAGAACACAGGTTGTGGCATCTGTGGAATTGATTGCAAGATCCTAGAAAATTTTGCACACTTTGTACATATCACCTACTACATGGTGGAGTTTTTTTGTTTGTTTTTTGTGATGCTGGGGATTGAAACTGAGCTACTCCCCAGAACTCCTTTTTATTTTTTTATTTTGAGACAGGGTCTTACTGAATTGAGACTGGTCTCAAATTTGTGTTTCTCATGCCTCAGTCTCCTGAGTAGCTGGGAGTACAGGTGTGGCCACCCTGCTCAGCCCGACAGCTTTATCTTATTCTTCTTCTAAGTTTACATATTGTTTGCTTAGTTCAGTTTTTTTGTTTTGTTTTGTTTTAATTTTGAAACAAGTTCTGGTTAAATTGCCCAGGCTGGTTTCACAATTGTGATTGTCCTGCCTCAGCTTCCTAAGTAGCTGGGATTATAGGTCTGCGCCACTGTATCTTACTTACCATAGTGGGTTTGTCTTTTTTTAAATGTACTGGAGATTGAATCCAAGTTGCTTTACCTCTGAGCTACATCCTTAGTCTTTTGTTTTTTGTTTTTTGTTTTTTTTAGAGACAGGGTCTCACTAAATTGCTGAGGGCCTTGCTAAGTTGCTCAGGCTGTCACCAAACTTTCGATCCTCCTGCCTCAGCCTCCCAGTTGCTGAGATTACTGGTGTGTGTCATCATGCCTGTTGAGATTTTTAAAATTTCTGTTAAAATTCTAGGTTGAACCACATAAAACTGCCAGTAGTAGACTGTTTTTGACCCACAGATATGTCAATTTTATTTGATTCAGACTAATATCATACATCATTTTTAGGGGCTGGGGATGTGGCTCAAGCTGTAGCTCGCTCGCCTGGCATGTGTACGGCCCGGGTTCAATCCTCAGCACCACATACAGACAAAGATGTTGTGACTGAAAAAAAAAAAAAAAAAAAAAATATTAAATTTCTCTCTCTTTTTAAAAAAAAAAATACATCATTTTTAGTTTTACTCTTGGCCACTGCATTGGATTTTTTTTTTTTTTTGGGGGGGGTGGTTCTGCGGATTGAACTCAGGGGTACTCGGCCACTGAGCCACATCCCCAGCCCTATTTTGTATTTTATTTAGACACAGGGTCTCACTGAGTTGCTTAGTGCCTCGTAGTTGCTGAGGCTGGCTTTGAACTTGTGATCCTCCTGCCTCTGCCTTCTGAGCAGCTGGGATTATAGGCATGTGCCACCTTGCCTGCCTACTGCATTAGATTTGAGGATTCTGTCCTTTTTGATTTCTGTAGCTGTCTTTCAAAGGCTCATGTGAAATTAATGACTCCTAAGAATAATAGTCTCCATTTCCCTTTCTGACTTTTGAGGAAGGAACAGATACTGAGATTTGGCCATCTTTTTATTTTTATTTTTTTAAGAGAGAGAGAGAATCTTTAATATTTATTTTTTAGTTTTCGGCAGACACAACATCTTTGTTTGTATGTGGTGCTGAGGATCGAACCTGGGCCGCATGCATGCCAGGTGAGCGCGCTACCGCTTGTGCCACATCCCCTGTCCAGATTTGTCCATCTTTGAGGAGATTAATTTTTTAAACATTTAAAAAATATTTTTGTAGTTGTAGATGGACAGAATGCCTTTATTTTATTTGTTTATTTTTATGTAGTGCTGAGGATGGAGCCCAGGGCCTCACATGTGCTAGGCAAACGCTCTATACTGAGCTGCAGCCCCAGCCTGAGCAGGTTAACTTTAAATTGTCCACAGCACCAAACAAATTACAGCCACGTGCTGCATAGCACTTTAGTCAACAGTGGACTACGTGTATGACAGTGGTCCCAGGAGATTATGGTGGCATGGAAGGATTTTTTTTTGCTGTGTGGCATTGTGTCAGAGTTGAGCACTCTACACTCTACACATTTGTGGTGATGCTGAAGTGAACACTGTGCTAGCAGTCACATTGAATATACTTTTATACATGCATATACAGTTATGTGCAGCACATAATAACAACTTAGGCTATTACTGGTTATGTATTTACTATACTATTTATTTTTATTTTTTTTTTTAGAATTTTAATATATTTTTTTTTTTAGTTATCAGCGGACACAACATCTTTGTTTGTATGTGGTGCTGAGGATCGAACCCGGGCCGCACACATGCCAGGCGAGCGCGCTACCGCTTGAGCCACATCCCCAGCCCTATACTATTTATTGTTGTTTTAGAGCTTCCACCTTCTACTGAGAAGACACCGTAGAGTGTGCTGTAGGCCGGCAGCAGCCTGGCCCTGCCTGCCTGCCTCTTGTGCTTGATCTAATCTGGTTTTGGTCCTTGCAGCCCTTGAGCAGCAGGCTGAACCACAGACCAGGTGTGCCACAGCCCAGGTGTGCCACAGGCAATGCACCACATTTCTGGGAATGTGTTCCGTCATCAATGGGCATATGATGCTGGCCCTTAAAAAAGCCACGGGAGGTGCCTTAAGAAGGCCGAGCATCCTCCACTGGAGGCTGAGCTTCCTGTCCAGATCGTGGTGGCATGGCTGTTGGACATTCCTGAGTCGAGTGGGAGACGGAGCCTGGTGCCTTCAGGGTTCTCAGCACACAGCACCTGGGTTAGATGCACTGTCTAAGTGGAGAGCACGTCCCTGGCCCTGTGCCCTCTGTGTTGTGCCTTTAGAGACACATCCCTTGGGGGTCTGTAGGGAGTAGCTTATGTGCAAGATCTGCAAAGTCCCCTGGACTTCAGTCCCCCTGAGAACACTGTGAAAGAGCTGCCAGAACAAGTATGGCCTGCAGAGCCTGCTCTCTGCCAGGCCAGAAGTAATCGACACAGGGAGGGCCACTGGCCCTGGCTCCTGCTGAACTCATGGTACTCCCTGGTCAGCACTGGTTCTGACCAGCACACCATCCCAACAGTGTAGGGCAGAGCAAAACCCCAGCTGAGGTACGCTGCTGAGAACAGGGCTTCTGGTGCTGCAGGTGTGAGAGGGCAGAATCACATCATCATAGGAAAGGGGCTTTTAGTTCATTGAAATTTAAGGAAGGACTTTCTTAAAGTTAAAAAGCATTCATAAGGATGGGGTTGGGGCTCAGCGGTAGACTGCTTGTCTATATCGTGCAAGGCCCTGGGTTCAATCCTTAGCATCACATAAAAATAAATAAATAATGAAAGGTATTATACAACACTCACACACACACACACTCTCTCTCTCTCTCTCTCTATATATATATATATACATATGTATATACATATTTATATACATATATATACACACATATATATATATGGCATCCATAAGGAAATAGACTCTGAGAGGTGGTTTGCCCTCTTTGTGGAATTGCCATGGCAGTTGCTGGGTCACCATCTGTGAGGGCAGAGTGTCCATTCTGCAGGAACTTTTGTTAATTGGGTGAGACTGAAATGCTGTGCAAAAACTGACTTCTAATTCCTATGATTGTGTGATCTCACACTTGTTAGATGACCTGGTAAATATCAGTTTTTAACTCCCTTTTTCTTTCAGAGCCGGCGATTAGACACTGAAGAATTAAGTTTGCCAGATATTTCTGCAGAAATAGCTGAAAAAATGGCCACATTTCATGGTATGAAAATGCCATTCAATAAGGAACCAAAATGGCTTTTTGGAACAATGGAAAAGTAAGTGGTCCGATCGCTCAGGCCTCACTTACTTCTGTACCAGGGCAGGCTGAGGCCCTTCTCTGCTGGCTCATTGGTGTGCTGGCCCTTAGGGGTAGTGTTTGTCTCTGGGGTAAGTTTTTTTTACATGGAGCAATTAATTCCTGGACCAAGAAAGGTGACTTGGCAGAAATGCTGTTCCCCGGGGTGGGGGCAGAGCTAATGTCCCAGAAAATCTTGGATCCCTAGTCACCACCCTTCCCTCTCCTTTCTGGACTGGGACTGTCTAAGTGAAGTCTGAGAATCAAGCAGTGAAGCTTCACCTTTCTTTAACAGATACCTAAATCAAGTGCTGAGGATTAAATTTACTGGGGAATCCAGAATCAAACAGCTCCACAAGTTCCTCAATTACAATCTGCCTTTGGAACTGGAAAACCTCAGGTGAGAATTGACTTCTTTCCTGACAAGTGAGCACATCTATCCAGAAATGTAGCTACTCTTGGTCACTAGAACTGTTGTCAGTTGGCGCTGGTGAAGCACATCCTGCGCCTGGCATCTGTTGCTGGTTTTGCAGGGTGGATTTGACAGGCGGGTCTGACAGGTGGGTCTTGCTGCCCGAGATACTCTCTTGTATTCCAGGAAGGCTTCACGGGGGGAGGCCGACTTTCAGAGAAGTAGTTTGGTGCTTGGGGCAGCAAAGTCTGGGGCAGTAGATTTTTTCGGAGCAGAAGCAGGTAGGGGCGTGCAAGCTGATGAGAGAAATGCCAAACCTGAGCTTTGGGGAGCTGTGCGAATCTTGAGACTGATCTCTGAGTGGAGACCCTGTACTGTTCTCAGGGTGGGGCTGGGCAGGCTTGCATACCTACATACATATCTGTCCAGGATGTACAGTCCCCCTGCTGTGCTGGGCAGTACGTCATGTGAGGAAGTGTGACCAAGATGTCATTTTTATTAGGCCAAGTAAACAATGACATAGTGTCATGTTGCATAAATGCTGGGAAGGAATAGATCAGAGCAGACCAACACACAGGGGCTGCCTTGCCTGGGACAGGAGGGAGCGGGTGCAGAGAGGCCTTGTGCGTGTGGGAGCATTGAAGAGCTGGTGTGGGCAGCAGGGCTGTGGGCAGCCTACATTAATCCTCGACAGGTGATAGTGACACCTTGATTTTCCAGGTCACTGCTTGAATCTACTCCGTCTCCAGTTGTATTTTGTCACAATGACTGTCAGGAAGGTAAGAGTCATCATGTAATGCTACAGATGGGATTTGTGTGTATGCTCTATGTGTGATAAACACCAGATGGCCATCACAGGACTATTTGATACATCAGATTATGCTGCAGTGACAGTACGTATTGGGTAACTATTAAAAAGAATTTGGGCTAGGCTGATGGCACATGCCTGTAATCCCAGTTGCTCGGGAGGCTGAGGCAGGAGGATTGTAAAGTTCAAAGCCAGCCTTAGCAATTTATCAAGGCCCTAAGCAATTAGGCACTGTCTTAAAATGAAAAAATAAAAAGGTCTGGAGATGTGGCATGGTGGTAAAATGTCTCTAGGTTCAATTCCCAAAACCCAAAAAATAAAAATAGATGTAAAGCTCTTCTTATTCTCTTTATTTATCAACAGAAAAATCTCTAGGCTATATTAAGAGAAAAAAAGCAAGTTTTAGAAAAACAGTATCATTCCACTTCTATTAAAATGTTGACATGGAAAAAAAATCTGAAAGATTTTTTCACTAAATGTGGAACTTGGACTAAGGACTTAAATGTTCTGAGGCGCATGTGGCCGGGGCTTCCTCGTTCTGCAGCAGCTGGCAGACCAGGAGTAGCCATGCAGGCCTCTCCTGGCCCACCGAGCAGCACGGGGCAGCGCCTCAGACCACCTTTTTGGTTGTCCCAGCCAGCACAGTTAATGACTGTTGGTTGCTCTGCTTCAGGAAATTACAGTGCCATAGGGCCCCTTACTGTCACAGAATTTTACCCAGCGTGATTTCCAATTTGGTCCTCCCTCCCTCCCCTCCTTGGTTTTGAAGCCACATGTGCTCTTCCACTGGATCACGTCCCAGTCCTTTTCTCTTTTTTCTTTTGAGGCAGGCTCCCACTGAGTTGCCCAGGCTGGGCTCAGACTTGCAGTCATCCTGCCTCAGCCTCCTGATGGTGCAGTTCCCACTGATGCTGCTGGCATTTCCTAGCTTGCCTTGCTGTCCTGGTCCTTGGAGGTCACAGGTGGCTGTGGTCCTGCTTCAAGACCTTCTTTGCCAGGCTCAGCAGTTTGTTTTGTTTTGTTTGGGAGATGGGATCTCACTGTGTTGCCCAAGCTGGCCTCGAATTCCTGGGGTCAAGAGGTCCTCTTGCCTTAGCAGTTGGTTTTCAGTTCCACAGTAGCTCCTGGTCAGGTTCCAGCTGCAGTGAACCACTAGTTTGAGCCCAGTCACCTTTGACCAATTGTGGGCTCAGTTGAGGTAAGCAGGGTACAAGCAGTTCAGTGCAGCCCTGGGGGCCGGCCATGGCCTTCAGTGGTGACCATTGTTGACAGGGCAGTGCACAGCACCAGTGTGGCTCTGGATGGCCAGGGAGGAACAGGTGGGGATGTGAGCTATACGTTTCTTCTGTGCTGGCGTTTGGGACACGGTCCTCCACAGTTCCTTTGCAGTGCTCCTGGATGCAGGAGAAGTACATTGCCAAGCCTGGAGACCCTCACCAGGGACCCTGGGAGAGAGGGGCCGGACAGTAGCAAAGGGTCCACTGGCCCAAGTGCTGAGATGCTCGAGGGCTCACAGTGTGGACCTCAGGATCATGGACCTGAGTTCATGTCAGACTGGCGGCTGACCCACCTTATTCCCGAAATTCCACGCTAAAGGAACTGTCCTTATAGTGTGCTGTCCTCGGGCTCAGCCTGTGGTAGCTGTGGCAGGACACCACGTCAGCTCCTCAGCTGCTGTGCCCTCGCCAGCCACTTCTAGCAGCTCAGTCCCAGGGCTGCTGGGGTGGGTGTGAGTGGAGGTGCTTAGGTCACCAAGCTCCAGTGTGCCAGACGTCTGGGAGGTGCGGCCTTGACAGGAGGGAGAGGCCAGGCTGTGTTCCACAGTGAGCTTCCTGGTGCCAGGGAGGTAGCCAGGGTCTGGATAGGTGCATCTGGAGTCTTTCTGGGTGGGAAGCCAACCCTGGTAGTAGTGCACCTGTGCTCCAGCCGCAGGACCCAAACTGAACTCAAGTCAGGGTCCCCACAGAGGCAAGAGTCAGTCTCAGCTCTAAAAACGTCAGCTTTCTGTTCTAAGTCTTGCCACTCAAACCTTTTTGCAGGTAATGTCTTATTGCTGGAAGGCCGAGAGAATTCTGAAAAACAGAAACTGATGCTCATTGACTTTGAATACAGCAGTTATAATTACAGGTAATGTCGCACCAAAGGCTTAGCTTTCAGTACTGCTTTTTATTGTGATACATTATGAAATGATGTGAGGACAAGATGAGTGGCAACAGCACCTGAGCTGGAAGCACCGCTCTTGGAAGAGAAGGCTTTGGCCAGAGTGGCCGCTGGGCCAGGGGCTCTGTGGACGGAACTCACCATTTCCTGTGGCCTGCCAGAGCCTCTTGGCTTTCTCAGCACTGCTGTAGAGGCGTCTGAGGCGGTGGGGCAGTGCAGGTGGCAGCGTTGTGCCCTCCACAGATGTGACTCTGATGCCCGTTGCTTCGCTCAGCTTGTCCACAGAGCTGCCACACCCTGTGCCCTCAGGAAGCCCGGTCAGGATGCGCCCACCCTTCCCAGTGAGGGCTCTGGGGCGTCAGGTGTGCTCACACTGTGCTGTCTCCTCTTTCAGGGGATTTGACATTGGGAATCATTTCTGTGAATGGATGTATGACTATAGCTATGAAAAGTACCCCTTCTTTACTGCCAACATTCTCAAGTATCCCACCAGGAAACAACAGGTAAGAGATTCATTTTTATAGACTTGATAAGTTAGTTACAGAAGGCAGTTTCATGCAATTAGAATTACATGTTTTTAAAGATGCCCTTTTAAAATTGTGTCATGGTTAGACAAACCCTTTTGCTCATGTTAAAAATGTTATTTTCTGTTAACATGGATGCCAACTTCATGCTTCAGCCTTGTTGAGATCCGTGCTGGAAATAGTTGTCCTCTGTCGGGGACGAGCACTGCTTGCCCACAGAGGATCTTCCAGTGTTTCCCACAGAGCCCAGCCTGTGCCTTCTGGGCTTCTTTCTGGGGAATGTGACCCTTCCTCTGTTGAGTTCACACTGTGCAGGGAGAAGTCCTGTATGCCATGGTCAGTACCTGGAGGAAATGCCTTTAGCATGAGCAGTTCCCTTTCCTGTCCTGTGCTACTGGAGGAGCGTCATTTCCTCCTGGAATTTCCTCCTGGGACACCCCCGTCCCGTCCTCCCCGCATCTCCACCCCCCCACCCGCCTGTGGTCTAGACCACCCTAAGGCCTGAGTACAGGCTCAGCAGGTGGCAGTGAAGCTGGGAGGGCAGGAGAGAGCTCAGCCCACCTCCCTAGATGCCCCTGATGTACAATGACTCTGTGTCCTGGCACCTTACTAGTGGCAACAGCAGCTCACACAGCAATCAGGAGTGAGGACAGGGTCAGGTGAGGACAGGTGTGTTTGCATTGCCACCTTGGTTCACTCAGGAGTGTCCTGAGCCGCACTCCTGGATTCCCCAGGAGGTGACCCATGTTCTTGGATGCCCTTTCACTGTGGCCTTGCTGAGGGGCCAGGCATTGCAACTGCCCTCTTCTGGCCACATCTCGAGGCTGAGGAGGGTGAACCTGACGTGTGCAGAGCCAGGCAGCCAGGACTCCATGAGAAAGAAGGGCAGGCGAGGGGGGCCTGCTTGCCTGGGGAGGGGAGCACAGCTTCGCCCTGGTCACAGGGGGAGAAGTTAAGCTCATAGAGCTGGAGCGCTGTCCATTAGGACTGGCAAGCAGGCCAGGGAGGCGGTCAGAGGAGATCTCATTCTAATGAACCACTAAAATCACACAGCAACATGTCACTTAAAGACGTTCCTTCCTAGTTACATTTTCTGTTTTTTGTTGTTGTTTGGTGTGTCAGGGGTGGGGAGTATGGGGGATTGAACCCAGGGCCTTGTGCATGCCAGGCAACAACTCTCCCAGCTGAACTATATCCCCAGCCCCAGTTATATTTTTTGAAAACTTTTAAGATAGTATATGGGTATGGAGCTTTATAAGATAGCCCTTGTGCATCTCTTGAGGTGATCTTGTATTTCCTTTCTTTCATCTGTGATGAAATAGTTTTAAATGTCTGGTCATTCTAGAGTTGCCAGGGTGAGCTGTCTGAATGCCTGGAACAGTCTCGGGTAAACTGTTTTTCCTCCAAAGCAAAGTCAGACTTGGCCAGTTTATGAACATGTGTGTAAATAGTCTTGGCCTTGCAGGGTGGGAAGGCACAAATTTCAGTCTTGTCCAGTGCAGTTTCCACCCTGAGGGGACGCCTGCCAGCGCCACGGTAACCCAGAGCTTTGCTCCTGGGAGCCCCGCATGGCACACAGGCCATTTTGGAGAAAGGTTTGAAAGAGGTGTACCCTGCTTGAAGATCAGATAATGGAAAACATAAGTGTGGATTTAATTAGGGAAAAAACTGATTCTATCTGAATCACTCCTCCAGAACTAGCAGCCCCCACACCACACCCTTCCAGCAGAACCGTGGACACAGTCGCGAGCACAGTGCACGTGCGCTCTGCACAGTGATGAATGGCGTCTGTTTTAACCAGCATTGGTCCTAACACAGTCACTTCTTTTTTAAGCTCCATTTTATTTCCAGTTACTTGACTACATTCCAGAATGACTTTGAAAACCTCAGTAGTGAAGAAAAATCTGCTATAGAAGAAGACGTGTTGCTTGAAGTCAATAGGTAACGATCCTCCTTTGAAAGCCGCGAGTACAGCTTGCCCCTTTATAAACTTGCCTGGAGTGCTTGGTCATGCCCATACCTCATCCAAAATCGAGGCTTCTGCTTCCTGTGGTGGCAGGGACCGTAGAGATCTTCTGATTCCAGCATCAGCAGCTAAGATAGGTACTGGGTACCGGGACAGTACGCCTGGTCCAGCCACATGCAGGACCCGGCTGTGTGAGGCTGCTGCCACTGTGTTCATGTGACACTCTGGGTTCTGGAACCAGTGGAAACAGAAAAGCGCAGGCAGAGAGAACCCACAGAAAGGGCAGTACCAAGGGACTAGGTGGGCCAGGGACCTCCAGGATGCAGAGGAAGGCTGGTCATGTAAATGACACTCAGGCATTGTTGAGGAGGAATGTGGATTCAGGGTGACAGAGAGAGCTGGAGAAGATGGCAAGTTTCACGCACTCATCTGCTTCATTCCCCTTCTGTGGCAGGGAGGGAGAGGCATGAGGGTGGATTTAGGAAGCCCTTGCCTGGGGAGCAGTGTCCCGGGGCCTGTGGGGAGAGGCAGCGGGCCGGCAGGGCTCTTCTCACTTGCGCCTACGCATTCACACTTGTGGCAACAGTGAGGCCACCATGGTCTCCGTCCCTGTGCTGTCAGTGTCCTATGTGCTGTAGCCAGGCAGCTGGGTGTGCTCACTCCTGCAGGTCCCTCTGTGCCCTCTGACATGTAATCCCACCAAGTGGTCAAGGCATTGTCCCCATCCAGCCCAGATGGCTGGCCATCCAGTGGGAAGGGGCTTCATCAGGGGTGTGACGGCACTGAGCAGCTCACGTGTTTCTTCTGTGATTACAGGTTTGCCCTCGCATCCCATTTCTTCTGGGGACTTTGGTCCATTGTACAGGCCAAGATTTCAGCCATTGAATTTGGGTACATGGTATGTTCCGAGGCAGCTCTCATCTTCTCCTGGGGAAATGTTGTGACGCATGGGAGTGCTTGGAAGCAGTGGCTGTTACTCGCAGAAGTGACCTGCTCCCTCAGACCCTGAAAGTGGTGACCTGGTGGCACCAGGACAGCATGGTTCTCACTGTTGCCTTGGGAGATTGCCTCACTCCTGGGCCCACTGGCTCTGCCACCCAGCTTCAGGGCAGTGCTGGGTAGGCCTGTGGTCTGAGGAGGCCTGGAGAGATCGAGACCCTTCTGACATAAGGGAGCCTGAGTGGCAGAGTGTGGGCACTCCTCCTGCGCTGCCAGGGTGTGGTCATCTGTCCATTCCTTGTGCCCACCTGTAGTGCCCAGCTTGGGTAGAAGCTGGTTCTTTTTTTTTTTTTTTTAAAGAGAGAGTGAGTGAGAGAGAGAATTTTAATATTTATTTTTTAGTTTTCGGCGGACACAACATCTTTGTTTGTATGTGGTGCTGAGGATGGAACCCAGGCTGCACGCATGCCAGGCAAGCGTGCTACGTGAGCCACGTCCCCAGCCCCAGAAGCTGGTTCTTGTTGATAAGTATTGATACTTATCTCCTGGCTCTTTTTCAGGAGAATTGTAGCCAGTTGGCTTGTAGCCAATTCAGGCTGTAATTTTAATGTTAAGAACTGTCCTTGACATTGACACCATTAGAGAAATCCCTGTGCTGGGGCTTCATCTTGGGGGAGGACATGCATGGCACAAGTCCGGCCTATGGCTCCTTTTCCCTGGGGCAGGTGTGGGAGGTGCTCGTTCGTCTTGTCCTCCTCGGCTTTGCACAAGGTGATTTCCACTTCTAGGCAGAAGGTTTGGTGATATACAGACACCATTAGGCAGATAAATAAGAGGAAATTGGGTTTTTTAAGCAGATTTGGAGTCCTGGTCAGATGACACTGTAAGACAAAGCCGACTTCAGAATAAGAAATATTACCAGAGACGAAGAATGGCATTTTGTAATAAGAGGACGTAAAATACTAAGTGTGCACCCAGCTGTCTTGTAAAAGACATGAAACAAAACTGATGAAACTGAGAGGAGAGAGGCGATACAGAGTTAGAGTACATGCCCCAGTCCTCTGGGAAGGGCGGGCAGGCGGTCATCAGCAGTTGCCGAGAAAGGCAGCTTCACCTGCTGGTTCTTACCAGGTGCTCGGCTGCGGGAATCCACTCTTCTACGCTCAGAGCAGTGCGTGCTGTGCCAGAGAACAGGGTTTAATAAATCTTAAAGGATGTGTCCTCATGGAACTTAACTGATGTCTAGAAAAGGTGAATATCTAGAAAACAGAAGGCTATCTAGAAAATACCCAGTGGGCACAGTGGCACTTGCCTGTAACCTCAGTGTCTCAGGAAGCTGAGGCAGAGGATTCCAGGTTTGAGGATGGACAAGAAAAAAAAGAAACAATACCAATATAGGGTGTCAAGAGGAAGGTCTCTGCAGGTCTAACTGTGTAAACTTATTTTAAGAAATATTGTCAGTTGTACATGGGAATAGTACCTTCAATTAATTAATTAATTTTTAAATGTGGTGCTGAGAATTGAACCCAGTGCCTCCCATGTGCTAGGCAAGTGCTCTACTGCTGAGCTACAATCCCAGTCCTTGTGCCAGCACATTTGACAGTGTAGATGAAAATGCATACTCTTTGAAAGATAAAAATGTCCAAAACTGATATAAGAAATGGCTATGTTTGTTAAACAAATTGAATTCATAATAAGAACGGGCATGGTGGCAGATGCCTATAATCTCAACTGCTGGGAAGGGGCTAAGGCAGAAGGACCACAAGTTTGAGGCTAGCCTCAGCAACTTGGCAAGGCCCTGTCTCAAAAAAGAAAAATGCCTGAGGATATGGCTCAGTGGTAAAGCTCCCCTGGGTTCAGTCCACAGTCACACACTCTCCCACTCAAGGACCAAGTAATTCATTTCAAAAAATGATGTGGGGCCAGGTGTGGTGGTGCACGCCTAAGTTCCAGCAGCTTGGGAGGCTGAGGCAGGAATATGGCGAGTTCAAAGTTCAGCAACAGTGAGGCACTGAGCAGCTCAGTGAGACCCTGTCTCTAAATAAAATACAAAATAGGGCTGGGATGTGGCTCAGTGGTGGAGTGCACCTGAGTTCAATCCCCAGTACCAAAAAAAAAAAAGGAACAACCATAGAGTTATGGGGGGAAAAAAACCTCTTGATCTCATGCCATGTACTATAATTAACTTGAAATGGACTTGTAAAAGGCCAAACTATTAGGCTTCTGTAAGAAAAAAGAAAAGTCTTATGATCTAGGCAAATATTTTATAAGTTCCATAAAGCACAGTTAAAGGGGAAAAGTGTAGTGGGGAAGTCCAGCAGTAGTGGTTCCAGAACCCTCTTCCATAATCTGCTATGTCCAAGTCCCTGGCATAAAATACTGCATGCATCTTCCCATGTCATTTTGGTCACCTCTGGAGTGCTTATGCTACCTTAAGATACAGGGCAGTGCTGTGTGAGTGTGGTGTCACTGATGGCTCAGGGAGCGGCCGGGGAAGGTCTGTAGGTTCAGTACAGACGCAGGTTTTCCCCTAGGTATTTTCTGTCCATGAATGTGGAACCCGCGGATAAAGAGAGCCAGATAAAGGGGAGCTCAGCAAAATGGAAGCACCCCTCTCCCTCCCCGTTTTCTTCTTTTGCAGTGCCAGGGCTGGAACCCAGGGCGTCCCACGTGCTAGGTGGGCCACAACTGGTAGTGCTCAACTGCTCATGGCACCTTTATTTTATTTTTCAAGTTTAGTTGTTACGTACTGGGAATTGAACCCAGGGGTGCTTTATCACTGAACTACATCCCCAGCCTTTTTATTTTTTAAGACGAGGTCATGCTAAGTTGATGAGGCTGGCCTCAAACTGGCGATCTAAATGTCCCATCCTCCCAGGTTGCTGGGGTTGCCGGTGTGCGCCTCCACGGTCACACCTTCAGTTTCAATAGACCTAAGCGGGAAATTGCACAGTGCTGATGGGCAGGTGCTGACGTAAACAGGATTTGTTGGCTCTGCAGAGTGGGACCTGGGGAAGGAGCGGGTCCCTGGTCTGCACAGCGCAGAGTACTCTCAGGCGCCAGAACCAACATGCTGTGGTTGTGGGTGCTGCTCTAGGACTGAGGCCTGTCTAGGGACAGGTCAGGGCAGCACTGCCTGTGCAGTGGCGGGAGAGGAGGGGTACTGACTGCAAAGCCCCAAGAACTCCAGGGGCCTTTCTTGCCACGGTGGGCGTGTCTGTGGAAACTACAGTGTACCCTAAAAATGGGTTCATGTTTGGAGGATAGAAATTCTGCCTCCAGATTAATTTTTCAAAAAGTGACAGTGTAGCCAGGCGTGGTGGCACATGCCCGTAATGCCTGTGATCCCAGTGGCTCAGGAGGCTGAGTCAGGAGGATCAAGAGTTCAAAGTCAGCCTCAGCAGCTTAACAAGGTACTAAGCAACTTAGTGAGACTCTGTTTTTAAACACAATATAAAAAGGGCTGGGGATGTGGCTCAGTGGTTAAGTACTCCTGAATTCAATCCCTAGTACTCAGAAAAAAGAAAAAGGTAACCCTCCTAGCGCAGACTTTGGATTAGGAGTGGGTCCTCAGAAATTGCTGTGCGTGTGCGGCTAGAGTGATGAGGGAGCAGATCTGGGAGCAGCAGCTTGACAGCAGAAATAGCCTGGCCAGCCCTTCCCCCGCGTAGTGCTCCTTGTGACAGCTGCCAGTGATCTTAGAAAATAGGGGCACCTTCTTTAGTTGGCCTCTCTCTCTGTCTCCCCACATTCTGGGATCTTTGCTGTTAAAATTGGAATTGTCCCAGGGCTGCCCAATGTTCTGGGCAGTCACAAGGCCAGGTTTGTAGATGAGGTCCTTCTGAATGGCACTCGACAGGCATTAGCTTTGAGATAAGGGGGTGTGGGGACAGTGCTGAGAGCTTCAGCAGCTTGTGTCTTCAGAGCAGCTGCAGCATGGGCCACACTGTGCTGGGTGTCTTCTTGGCTGGGCCCTGGGCCGGCCGCATGGGCAGGGCCCCAGGAGTACAGCCCTGGCTGAGGCCTTGGCCTTCCTTGTTCCTTGTCTCCTAGGAGTATGCGCAAGCCAGATTTGATGCCTATTTCGACCAGAAGAGGAAGCTTGGGGTGTGACTGGGGAGGAGCAGCCCTTCGCCACTGGACTGCGGGAGACCGCGAGCTGGGCCCTCTGCGCTGTGACCGTGGCACCTGCAGCATGAAGGCCCGGACGTCTCTGAACACAGATGTGTATGATAACGAAGACTATTAAAGTGGAGTGACATTTATCCCTTGTTGACGATCTCACTAGGACTTGGACGAGGTGGGGAAGCAGAGTGTAGGCAGTAGAGCAGTAGATCAGCCTCTGAGCCCCGGAACCTGAGGCGGCCTTTCACACCGGGCTGTGAGGCTTCCGGTGGGTATGGCCGCCAGCGGGAGCAGACAGTGTTGCTGCAGGTACTTCGGTTAATGTTTTTTTTTTATTATTATTTAAAATTTATCATTAATATACTGGTGAACGTTGTAACCAGGCTTCTTGTAGGTGACAATGTGATGTAGACACTCTTGCTCCCAAGGGACACGAGGGAGTGGACACACTGTGAAGTGGCTCCCCAGGCAGCACGTACCTCTGGGCAGAGCGGCGGCAGCTGGAGAAGCAGGCTACACAGGAGCTGCCAGGAGCTCTGCGGGCAGATGGCCGCGGCCCTCCTGTGCCTGCTACATATGTGGATATGTGGACGAGCTTCTCTATGACTGGACATGACCTGCACCCGTCCCTTCTGACTGGTGTGCTTTGTAACTCTGGCTTCACAGTGTGGGGACCTCAGCCCCCAGCCTTTCTCTCCTTTCTCCTGGCCACAGGCAGCCTCCAGGGAATCCTTCCTTGTAGGCTGCTGCCCTGGCCTTGACCAGCATTCCCAGCCCCATCCCTCACCCCCACCCCCACGTCCTGGTGTCATTCTGGGAGACAGTGGCACTGACGTGGGTTGTGGTGCGATGGAGCAGAGCTGTGAATCCATGAGCATTAGTGTCCAGTGGGTAAATTTTAGCCGACTTTTTTTACTCCAAACTCTGAATTGCTTTTGTGCATATATTTCTGCTACCACAGAGATTGTACTACACAGATAAATAATAAAATTAAGACTCAGCCTCAAGCTGTTCTCTGGATGTGTCCTAACCTTGGGGAGGGCTCCTCTTACCTCCATGTGCCCATGGGAGGTTCTAGATGGCAGTGCCCTGCCCTAGCTGTGGGCAAGAGCATCTGACTCTCCTCCTCCTTGTGACACTTGTCTGTCTGCCATGTTCTGGTTTTCCTCTGGACTCCCCAGTCCCCAGGGTCTGCCCTTGGCCCCAAGTCCCATGGGGCTCTTGCCCAGCATGCTGGCCCTGGGACAGCCTGTTACCCTCCCTGACTCAACCCAGCTCTGTGCCTGCTGATTCTGCAGAGGAAATTGGGACAGTGGCCATCTGGGGAGTGGAGCAGGTGGTGGGGGAGGCAGGAGGGGACTTAACTGTTCACCCATCTGGACACTCAGGATCTTGAGCAGGACAGGATGTGTGATCACTCACCACTTAGGTCACCTGGCCCTACCCCAGCTCTGGCTCCAGCCCCGCAAGCCCCGGGCCAACCTAGATGCCTTGGGGTCAGTTCTGCAGGTGATAGGCTCCTTCAGGGGAGTCCTGCCAGCCTGTGCAGCACCCTCACACCTCTGAATCCTTCCATTGAAGATGGTGCACAAAATTAAGCCACCCTGACCTGTTCTCTGTGAAGCTCAGCTGACCCTGGAGTGCTATCTGTCCGGGTCCTCCCCTGAGCCAGACCATAACCTTGAGTGAGAACTCAGCCCAGCCTGGTCACTGCCAGTCCTCAAGGCAGGTGACCCTGAAAGGTGCCACCCCACAGCCAGGCATGTGCTATTTCCATGGCAACCCACTGGTGTCTCCCCAGGAGACCTCCATTAGACTATGAGCATCTACTGTCACATACCCCCCGCCCCCAAGGTCTGCTCAACTCTGTTCCCCAAGGATCAAAGCCACCGACTAGCCCAGGTCCCTTCACAACCTGAACCCATGTTGCCCCCCGCCCCCGCCCCAGCCATTCGTGGCCAGGCACTGCTGCCCCCTCTCTGGGCCCAGTCTTCCAGGCATGTGAGATACCACAGTCCCTTGCACGCCCACCTGGTCTCTGGGGTCCTCCACAGGACAGTCCAAGATCCAAGGGTCAGGCCCCTTTAGCAGCTGGCCACGGCCACAGCCACAGCCAGCTCACTGTGCCCAGGGCAGCGCTGGCCTCAAAGCTGCCTGTGTTCCTGGTGCTCCAGCTGGAAGAACTACTTAGTAGCCTGTTGGCCTCTAAAGCACTGGCTTTGGCCTCCACTGGCACAGCCAGAGGGGACTTGGGGAGGTCGAAGCCCACCCCCCACTCATCATGCAGGGAGGATGGCCTGAGGCAGGAGACCAGGGAGGGATGAGATGATGGCCTTGGGATGGGGACTGAGCCCCCTGGGCAAGTCTTCCCGACTCTGGACAGCCCCTGCCTTCCCCGCAGGACTGTGGCCCTGGGTGGATGACCCATGGTCCCATGAGGAGCAGCAGGCCAGGCTTGGTGTCCCTGCTGCTCCACTTCAGAGTGCCTCAACCTCTGGGAACCTGTACAAGGTGTGGAACAGGTGCCAGCCACTCTGCATACCTCCAAGGACAAGGACCTCACTCCCCTGGCCTGGCTGGAAAGACAGTCTAAGCTAGAATGTGCTGGAAATGTCCCTCCCTCCCCCTCCCCCGCAGTCTGGTTCTTTGCAGGTGTGTTTGTGGGGGTCCTTGCCCCCCACAGAGGGAGTAAGGGAGACAGGTACAGGGACTGGTGGAGGCCGGCTGGAGGAGCCTGGTACCCAGGGCCCTGCCCTCCTGGTCTCAGTCCAGCCCCTGGGGGAGGAAGAGGCCGGAGGGCGGTTCCTGGGCCTGGGGCTCTTTATTCCTTTTCTGCCTCAGGAAGGTAAGGAGGAGGGCATGGCCCGCAGGGGGCGCTATTCGTCCTGGATGGCGAAGGTGAAGGGGCTCAGCTTGTAGCCCGTGCCTGCGTAGAACTTGTTCTGGAACTCCACCCTGGGGGCCAAGGGGTAGGCTGGTCAGGGGAGCCCCCACCCACCCTGCCACCCAGCCAGCCCGGGTACTCACCAGTGCAGCCGCAGGGCGTGCAGGAAGGCAGACAGCCCTTCCATTACCAGCAGGATGGCTACGGTCATCACTGCGAAGGCGGCGAAGACCGGGACCAGCGCCACAGACACCACGCCCACCTCCCCGCACATGCGCAGGCCCACGCGCATCACCATGGCCCACAGCACCTCGGACAGCTCTGCAGAGGGAGCGGGCGGTGGGGTCAGGCAAGTGGGCACCCTCCAGCCCCTGAGGCCTCCCTGCTCAAGGGGCCGGGGAGGAATACTGAGGCCCAGAGGGAAGGGACCTGCTGCTGTGTGTGAGCTGGAGCAGGATGTGGGACACCCTGGCTGCCCACTCTGCTGCGGCAGACCACTTACGGGCGTGGGCCAGGCTCAGGGCCCAGAGGCGGAGGTAGGAGGCTGTGTTGGAGATGCAGCCCAGACAGAACTCGATGGTGTGGATGGCCTGGTGCATCAGGACCTCGGAGGCGGCAAACTGGGGAAGAGTGGCGGTGAGAGGGCTGGCAGGGGCCTGCAGCCAGCTGCCCCCTCAAGGTGGCACTGCACCCACCTCGGCCTCCTCTTCACCCCCTGGGCACCTCGCCTTCTCCTCATCAGAGCTCCAGCCCTTCTCACAAGCATCGGGGGACTCCACGCACCCAGCCTTGTCCTCATTCTTGTCCTGGAGATAGAGGGTGAGGAGCAGGCAGTGTCAGCAGCCCCAGCACCAGGAGGGGCCCACCCTGAGGGCCTGTTACCTGCCACGCTGGAGCCCGTGGGGAAGCCAGGGTCAGGGGCCACCTGACAGTGGCCTTGTCTACCAAACTCCCCTACCATGTGCTCCCAGCAGCTACCTGTTGGCCCACAGCTGGCCTCAGTGAGTGGCGGCTTCGCTGCCACCGGTGCAGCAGGTACAAGGGTGTGCCCAGCAGCAGGACAGGCACCATGGCCAAGGCCAGGACCACCAATGCGTGCTGCACCACTTCCTGCAGCAGAGGTGAGTCACTCAGAAGTTTGGACCACCACCCCTCTCCCAGGCACCCAGGGGCTCTCCTGCCCATCAGTCACTAACAGGGACTGTCCCTCTACGGGGCCTCAGGCCCACACCATGTTTCTCAGACGAGGACCCTCTGACTCTGGGTGGCCCAGAGTCTGCAGGGTCTCCATGAGGGGTGTGAGCCACTGCCTGGCCAGCCCACCTGCCCAGAGTAGAGCGGCTGGTTGGTGGGGCTGCGGGAGAAGAGGAACATGTTGATAAAGTGGATGAGGATGCTGGGGGCAGAGGCAGCATGCGTGACGGTCACACACAGCCACTTGTAGACGACCAGGAAGACAAGGTAGCCAAAGAGGCCCAGCAGGAAGATGAGCTCAGGCAGGGTCTCCAGCAGCAGTCGGTGCCCTTGGCGGAAGTGCCTGGGGGAAGCAGGCAGGGTCACTGGGACCACCCCGGCCCCACCCAGCTGCACACACCCCCTGGCAACTCTGCCCTCACACGTGGTTGAAGACTCCGAGGAGCACCCCGAAGGCCATGTGGGTCACCCCCAGGATGACAGACATCTTCATCTTGAAGGAGTTGAGGAAGCTCAGGTGGTTGGTGGCCAGGCTCCAGACCTGGGTGGAGGGAGGGAGGGGCGGGCCACACTCAGGGAGCCTCTGCCTCCCATTGCTCCGTTGGCCCCCTCAGGACTCTGCCACTACCACAGGGGCTGAAGAGGGAGTGATTGGCAACCGGAGCTCAAGCCCCAGTTCTTCCCAGCTGGGTGGCCTTGGGCCTGCAGCCTGGGCCTCAGTTTCCTAGTCTGTACACGGGATCACGCTAATGGGCACCCAGGTTGTCACACAGACCACACAAGAAATCACTAAGGGCTCAGCACGTGCTAGGCAGCTGCACCTACAGGCCTCTGCTTACCTGGTGATGGTAACAGGCCCAGCCAGGCAGGTGCTGGCTGTCTCCTGTGCCTGGCACACAGAAGAGGCTTGGCACCAGCTGCCACAGTTAGGAGTGAATGAGCTGAAGTCCCTGCCCAGTCTCCCTCTGGCCACCACCAACATGGTGCTGCAGCTGCAGGACTCACCGGGTCGATGCCAAAGGGGTAGGGTCCCAGGAAGACACCAGTGACATTGGGGTCCAGGGTGAGCAGTGGGTGCTGGGACAGGAACGCATCACTGGGGCAATGGTGGGCAAGTGGTCAGGGCTGCACGGGGCCTGGGGGGCCACAGGACAGGCTGGGACCGAGGGTGGGCTGGGGCCTTGGCCTCACCTCCAGCCTGACTGGTTGGCCATGGCGGCCACACTCCAGCCCGAGGGGAAGATGGTAGTGGCGCGGCTGAAGCACTCGTTGTAGATGAAGCCGGTGTAGATGGAGAACAAGCCCATGAGCAGGAGCAGGTAGCGGCCCCCAAAGAAGGTCTGCCAGATCTGGGGGGTGACGTGGTCAGGGGATGCCCAGCCCCACCACGCCGTCCACCAGGCCCCCCCACCCGGGCCGCACCTCATTCTGCGCAATCCTCACGGCTGGCCGGTTCTCAGCAAGCACCATGGCCAGGGCAAAGAGGAACATGAGCAGCCCGTGGCCCACGTCGCCAAACATCACGGCGAAGAGGAAGGGGAAGGTGATGATGGTGTAAGGAGCTGCAGGCAGCGGGGTGCAGGTCAGCCAGGCCCACACAGGAGCTGGCATCTGTTCCCTTGAGCACCACAGATGACAGAGGCCCCCACCCCACCCCAAGCTTAGGAGCATGTGTGAGGCAGGGACACCACTTGGTATTTCAGCATTTGCCACTGGTAATCTCTGTGACCTTGGGCTTGCTGTTTAACCTCTCTGAGCCTGTTTCCCCATCTGTAAAACAGGGAGAAAGGCAGGACCACTTCATAGGGTATTATAAATGAGTGTCCCTGGGCAGGACCTGGCAGGCCACAGGTTCCTGACGAAAAGTCAATTATTTATTTTTGAGACAGGGCCTCCTGTTGCCCAGGTTGATCTGGATCTCCTAGAGATGATGCTCTCACCTCGAGAGTAGCGGGGACTACAGATGCGAGCCCCACGCCTGGCTGCTGCTGTTATTTTTAAAAAGAGTGTTAAGCAGAACCACAGAAAGGACAGAGAGTCCAGAAGCAATCCTGGAGGCCACACAGAAAGTTCCAGAAGGCCAAACCAGTCACTGAATCTCCCAAGTCCATTTCCCTTCAGTAAAATGGGGTAAGTTCTCATTTGGGTGCCAACTCCAATACACACACCCTACATGGGCTGAACAGTGACCCTCCAAAAGATTTCCTGCACACTAACTCCCAGGACCTCACCGGGAGAAGGGTTTTTACAGAGGTGGTCAGAAAAGATGAGGCCATTAGGGTGGGTTCTAATCTAACAGGGCCAGTGTCCTTATGGGTAGGGAAATTTGGACAGAGGCGGACACAAAGGGTGAATCCCATGTGATTGTGAAGATGGCCACCTACAGGCCCACAACATTCCCCTTCATGGTTTCAGAAGGAATCTGCCCACCGACCCTTGAACTTGGACCTCCAGCCTGCTGGACCACAAGGTTGCAACCCCTCCGCTGGGACTAGCTGCACCACCAACAGCCCCGCAGACGTGAGGAGGAGGGAGCCCCCCACCCCACCCAGGCCTGCACTCCATGGGGCAGCTGGGCCTCCCCAAGGCCCAGGCAGAGGGTCCAAGGGCTGTCCAGGGCGAGGGCCCCGTGGCTCTCACCAGGGTTGACCTCCTGGTAGCAGCCCACGCCGTAGGCATCCACGATGCTCTGGAAACTGGCCGTGAAGCGGTTGGTGCGGATGAGGGTCGGGGGCATGTCCCTGCAGGCGATGCGGTGAGCCACGGCACTCACCCCTGCCTCACTCTGGAATTCCCAGGAAAGAGAGATGGATGGAGAGGGTTGCGGAGGCCTCAGGGACCCTGGGCTGACCCCCTGGAGGAGGTGGCTGGGAGGAGAGGGAACCCCCTCCCCCAGGGCCAAGGTGCTGAGAAAGGAGGGTGATGAGGCAGAGGAGGTGTCCGCGGCAGCGGTGGAGTGGGCAAGCCCGGAGCCCGCTGCTCACCGAGCTCTCCCGCAGCGCCTGCTGCAGGGCGGGCAGGTCTTGCATGGCACACCAGGTCTCCGCGACGAGGCACTTGTGCGTGCTGCTCACGCTGCACTGGTTGAGGGCCAGGTACACCGCCTTCATCTTGTGGACCTGCACCTGCCCCCGTGGCAGCAGCTGCTGCACCTGGCCCAGCACCTGGCTCAGGAACCCTTCTGTCTCCCGGAGGACCTGGGGCCAGAGCGGGTGGTCAGCAGGGGCTGGGCAGGAGGCGGGCAGGGGCTGGTTGGGTGGGCACCCACCTCCTGCAGCTCCTGGCTCTGCTGCTGCAGCTGCTGCAGGGTCCCATGCCGGGCCGCCTCTTCCTCCAGGAATGGAAAGATGTGGCAGTGGAAGCTGGTCAGGACGGGGGACAGTCAGAAGGGAGCTTGCCAGGAGGGTGGAGGTGACATGGAGGGTACTGGGCACACAGGGCGGGCAAATGCCCAGACCCAGGCAACGGAGGGCTCTGAGCAGGCAGAGGCTTGCTGATCCAGGGTGGGGGCAGCCAGTGTGACCGGGCGGCTCACCAGTCCGTAATCTTGCGGATCTTCTGTCCAATCTGCTCACCCCAGTAGGAGATGAGGAAGGTCATCCAGGTCACAGGCTCACCCTGCAGGAGAACTCGAGTCACCCTGGACTTCTGGTTCCGCCCAGGATAGCCCGGCAGGCCCCTCCGGCTCACCGTCAGCGGGTCCTCCAACTGCCTCTGGGCCTCTCTGAAGCTGGAGATGAGGAAGCCGCGGCAGGCCCTCCACAGCAGGCGCTCCAGGGCCGCAGCCTTGCAGGGCTCCACGGCACCTGCCACAAAGCTGCCAGCCAGGAATGGAGGCGCTTCCAACCTCCCACCCTGGCTGGAAAAGGCAGGAGACCCCAGTGCAGGGCCAGAAGGGCAGAAACCTCCCAGGGCAGGGCCTGGGAGGAGGCAGAGGGCGAGCTGAGCCCCAGGGAGCACAGGGCCAGGCCCTCAGGGGGCCTGACCTGCCCCCACCTGGGGTCAGGGCTGGGGCTGGTGGGAAAGGACAAGAGGTCCTCCCTCACTCACTTGACCCTCAGGTCCTGGTGTGGTCCCTGGTGAGGCGGGAGCAGGGGAGTTCTCTCTGAAGAGGGTCCATCGGTGTGGGCAGCGGCTGGCTGGGAGTGGGAGGCACCGTGAACCCGGGCGCAGGTGGGGCCTGCACACCTTCCCCGCCACCCCCCCAGGCCGCAGCTGACCGGAGGGCCGTGGTTCTGCTGCAGCACGGCCGAGTGGAGCTGCAGCTGGTGCAGCTGGGCCCGCAGGGCCTGGTGGTTGCCCTGCACATCCCGCAGCTCCTGGGCCAGGCGCTCTGTCTCTTCCTGGATGCGCAGTAGGTCTCGTGGCGGGGGCGCTGGCAGCCTCCCTTCGGGAGGGGGCAGTGCCAGGCCAGCCCGCCGCACCTGCTCCTCTAGAAAGGCTGAGCACAGAGGGCAGGTTCAGCAGAGGCCACACCAGCTAATATCCACTACTAGCTAAGGACTGGCCACATCTGGAGGATTCCAAGTGCACCCCAAACTCTACTGCCACCTGCTAACTAATTCACCAAGCCTGTGAGCCCCAGAAACAAAACAGCCCAAATCCCTGTCCCCAAAGTCCTGCTCCCTCCCTGGGTGACTCTGTGTTCCTATCTCTTGGCCACTGCCCGCCCAGGGACAGAGCCCCACTGAGGTCAGCCTGCAGGCCTGATCACTCTAAAGCTGTTGGTCAGACTAATAGGCCATGAAATAAAACCTATTCTATCCTCCCAGTCAGGAGGCAGGGGCTGGACGTTGGCCACAGGCACCTCCTGGAGATTGCCATGGTGGGTCCAGGAAGCAGCTCTGCTTTGGGGAGTCCAGCCCTACACCCTGGCCTCCGTCCACCCGGTCCACCACTTAGGAGTAAGCTCTGTCCATGCCCTTCACCTGCTGAGAGCCCTCATGGCTCCCAAAGTCCACAGGACAAAATTCCTACGCTCCCCCAAACCAGCCCTCGCCTGGGCCCTCTGCACAGCCCACTCAGGCCCAGTCCCAGGAGCACCCACAAACGGGGGCCTGCCTGCACCTCCTTCCTGTCTTCTACCTGCCCGCCCAGGGCCACTTCCATAAAGCCAGCCTGGGGTGGGCCTGGACCAACTCACTGAAGGTCTTCTCCAGCTCCTCACAGCGCCGAATGTCCACTGTGAAGCGTCTCTGGAAGGCACTCACCGACTCATTGAGCTGCGGTTGCCACATGGAGGGGTCAGTGTGTTCAGGGAGAGGTCCAGGGAGGTCCCACCCTGGGCCAAGGCCTCTCTCTCCTCAGGCCTTAGCCACCTTCTTCAAAAAGGGGCTGAGCATTCCATGAGCCTCCAGATCCCCATATGCCAGGGAGCCTCAGGTGGGGGCTTCCTGAGGACAAAGGACCTATGGCCAGGGCAGCTGGGATGCATGTGGGACCAGGGGCGATTATGGGACAGGTGGGTCCCCATCTAGGCCTAGATCACAGGCCACCCCAGCAGCAATGCCCCAGGATGCAGGCCCTCCCCCGGCCCTGGCCCCACTCACATCTCTGAACTCCACGAGCCCCAGCTCGCCCAGCTGGCTCACACAGGTGTAGGCAGCAGCTGTGGGCAGGAAGAGCTGGACCAGGACCACCTCCTCACTCCGGAACATGGAGCCCATGGTGCTGTGCGGGGGGTGAGGTCAGGGTAAGCCACGAAGGCTCCCAATCCAGCTGGCACCTCCTAAAGCTCTGTTCATGTAGTTCAGAGTTGTGACTACTGTCCCCATGTGACCGAAGGGGAAAACTGAAGCCCAGGAAGGGGCAGTTAGGTGCTGAGATCACACAGGAAGTCAGCGCCACAACTGGGCATGAGGCCAGCCCAGCCTCAAGCTCTCTCAGCAGGCCCACCTGCCTCCTCCCTGTCCCTTGTACCCACCTCAGCACTGGGGTGACACTGGCTCTGCTCACCCCTCTGTTCATGCTCTGTCTGCCCACACCTGAGTCCTGCTTATCCCTAGCACCCCAGGCAAAGGGCTGCCTCCAGGCTTGCCTTTATTTATCCAAACATCAGCTGTGACAAGTGACACACCAGGCCTGGGTGGGACTTGTCCTCAGGGATAGCCAGCGCCCTCCCACCTTCCTGTAGCCTGAGCCCGTAGGGTGGGCGGCTCTACTTGTTCTGTGGGGACTCAGCAAGGCCACAGAGACTGGCCTAGGAAGGGTGTCTTCAGGGGTGGAGCCATCCCGAGGCCCCAGGCCGCCTGGCTGTATCCATCGCCTCTGGGGACTCGGGACAGGTTTCCAGGTGTTGAAACCAACAAAAACGAAACTGAAATGGTAGGAAGGGCCTGGCAGTGCCTTGCTCAAACACAGGCAGGGAGAGGGGCAGGGTGGCCTCCAGTTGGCCGTGCAGATAACCTGCTGGAGAGTCAGGACCTCTCTGCCTGCTGTGCCCACTACTCTCCGGTCCCAGGGTCCCTCAGTTTCCTTAGCTCTCTAGGTAGCAGGGAGACAGACATGGTTGAGGACCACCCTTCACCCCCTGGAGAGACTAGTGTGCTCTGCCTGCTGTGTGGACATGACCTACATGTCCCTGGGCCTGGTTTCCGTAATTCTGAATAGGAAACCACAGGCCCGCTCACAGCCTGGGAAAGGAGTGAACTCTGAGGGCAGGCATCAAGGGGCTGCAGAAGGGCAGGTTCCTGAACAGCAAAGGATGGGCAGGAGGGCCTAGCTTTCATCATTCAAGGACATGACTCCGGCCATGGGCAGAGGGCAAGGAACCAGGACTGGGGGCCCTACCCAGGTTGTGACACTGTGTGACATTAAGCAAGTCACTTGCCCTCTCTGGACCTCTACTTCCTCTTTGGGACTTGCCACCCCCACAGATATGAGATGACAAAAATAACCAGAGACCCCCCATCTGTCCCCTTCACCCACACCAACTCACACTAATCCCTGATGGTGATGCTGGGGGAGGGGCGATGGAGCCCTGTCTTAAAGGGGGGTCAACTGAAGCCGGGAGAAGCAAGGCCCAACATAACATGACCAGCTGGTGGCCCAGCCAGGGAGGAGCCAGGACCAGGGCTGCAGGCTTGGCAGTCCCAGCTCAGAGCGGGCTGCAGACCTGGCCCCTGCCCTAGCCAGGGGAGACCCTGCCAGACCACAGAGCGCCTCCAGCCACCGCGTGGTCTGCAGAGTTCAGAAGCAGCGACTCCTCTCCCAGCCTCTGGCCCTGGACTGCCAACCTCCACTGGCGGGCTCGGGCTCTGCCACTTCCTAGTTGGGGGAGCTTTGCTTTCCTCCTCTGTAGAATGCATCCCGCCCTCCGAGCAAGGCGCAGCGGGAAAACTCTGAGCGCAGGCCGGCAGGGGCGGCCTTGAAAGTTGCTGGGGACCCACACCCATCTTCCTGCCCCTCCTGATCGTCTCCTCTGCCCCGCCTGACGCCGCCAGCACAGCCTCCTCGACCCAGCTAGGTGGGGCGCCGGGACAACTTTCGGGGCAGGGGCGCGGGTGGCAGGCGGAGCCGCGCCCCGCACACCCCTCCGGGGCGGGCACTCACCCTGCGCGCCACGCCGCTCAGCTCTCTGCAGGGGCTGTGCACCCTGCCGCGGCGCGCGCGGCTCGCTAGGGCTCAGGGGTGGGGCCAGGGACGCCGCGTCCACGCCCCACCCACGCCCCCTCCGAGTCCGACGAGGGAGGTTCGGGGACTGTTCAGGCGTGTGGGCCGCTTAATCACGGCGACGAGAGCGGAGATAACTGACCAGCGGCGCCGGGAGGCCCGGGAGGCGCCAGCCTAGGGAATGGGATTCCCACGCCCCTCCCACCTGAAGGGCTCGTTGGACCTAAGGCCCCAGGGTCCAGAACCTGGCCCTCCCCAGCGCACAACGACTCATTCACCCTTTCTGCTTCTCACCACCCAACATGGGAGGCTGAGCCAGGAGGGCTGTGCCCTTGCGGGGATGGGGTGGCTGCCCAGAGCACAGCAGATTCATTGGTGGCTGGACACATACTGTGCAGGGGTGTCCTGGTGATCTTGCTTCAGATCATCTGCATGAGAACTGTCAGTTCCAGTGCCTGGAAACTGGGACTCACCACCATCTCGCTGCCTGCACTTTGGACGGGCTGGACTGTACCCACTGGGGGCCAGAGGGAGGACGGCCCCTTAGCCCTGGTGATCCTTGAATCACACTCAGTGAGCGAGGGCCTAGAGGGTAGGAGTGTGGGGGAGAAGCCCCAGAACTACACCTGGAAACAGTCACCAGCACGGTCAGCATCCTCAGGAAATTGAGAGACATGTGCTTCGACTCCACATCAGTGGGATAAGAAGCGCCTTCACTACAACCAACCTCAGTGCCAAGGGCCCAGGTCAATCCTTGGGAGCGCAGAGGAAACCAGAACTCTACCATGTTATGGATACACTCCTGAGGCCAGAACATACCTCAGATCAGTGAGAACCTATTTATCTGCTGATGCAGCTGCCCCAGGTCTAATTCAAGGTGCTAATGGTGGCTGGGAAACTAAATAGAAGTGGCCTGCCCCAATTCTTGGCTGTTGGTGGGGCCCAAGCAGAGCCTGAGTCACTTCTGTATCAGGAGATGACAAAAGCCAGCCTGGGACCTAGGCCAGGTGTTAGTAGGGGATCTGAGCAAAAGGACTCCTGGGAATGGACTGGGGGCTGGGTTTCCAGTGCTATAGGTTGTGGAAGACCAACCTTACATGTGACAGAGTCACACTCCCCGGCTGGGTGCTGAGGCGCTCAGTCACAGAAATGTGGCAGAGCTTTCCCCACCCTTCTTGGGTTCGAGGGTTGATGTCCCCTGCATGGGTGTGTCTTGCTACAGCCCCATGGGTGAACCTAGGCTCACCTGTCCCTTTGTGATATCACCCCTTGCCCTGTTTAGGATAGAATCATCCCTGGAAGTGCTTTGTGTGTGTCCCCTTCTCTTACTGTGCCCTTGGGTGTGGCCTACCCAGGTGTGAGTCAACCTGTTAACAGTGGACAAGCCCCCTGAAACCTGACCCCTTGCCTCATTTGAATAGCTTCTCACTCTCTCTTCCTGTGGACCCTTAAGGTCAGAGGAGCCATCATAGCGACCCCAAAGAAAAAGGTTCTTCGTGTCTCTTGTGTGGTTATTTCATGCAGCCCAGTCAGCCCAGTTCAACTGGAGTGACCCCTGAGTCCGAGAACAGAAACCAGCAGCAGGTCTTCTCAACACCTCGAAGTCCAGCGAGGAGACGGCGCACTTGGGCATTTCCCACACCATGGTCTATAGAACACCTCCTTGCTTTCCCAGATACATCTTGGGAGATCAGCATTTTTGCAATTGATGGGGGAGGGGACTCAAAGCATCTTAGACCCGAGTAAGTCACTGGATATGTGCTCAGTGACCTGGATAGTCACTTCACCTCATAAGCGCCTCCCTACAATGCTTAGCACCAAGTTCAAGGGGCTGCTTTGGCTAGTACATTGGCACTGGGCCTGGGTATAGCTCAGGGAGCTACCCTGCCTTAGTGGGACTGCAAACTGGGAAGTTGTGAAGCCAGCAGTCTGTTTGGGGAACTTGGGGAGAAAACAGGATGTGTTTGGAGGAAAGGCCAGCTCAGAGGCACCAGGGCCTTGTCATCTGCTCGTGACTATCACCTCAGAGCAGGCTTCCCCCTACTCCCAAGAACACCAATTGTGGGGGCAGCAGGGCCAAGGTGACCTTTGGCATTGCTCACCTTGGGGAAGGTATGTAGGTATCAGGGAGGTTGTGGCCTCTGGTGACCAGGAAGAGGGTCTGATGGGCCAATGGAACCATACAGGAAGGCTGGGCCAATCCTGTGGGCTGATGGAACCGACAGGAAGAATGAAGCAGGTGGACCAGGCCCTCATCTGGCTGGAGGAATCCAGAGACCTTGGGCTGGCAGGGCACAGTTCTACCCTGGACACTGGATGCACGACAGGAGGCAGCTAGGGAGAGCAGGCTCTTTTATTGGGCAGCAGGGCCTGGGGCTGAGCTGGGCGGGTGGGCGCGTCACCGGTAGAGGTAGTCGGCCTGGATGTTGGCGGCGATCTCAGCCTCCCACTTGTCCCCATTGTTGAGCAGCTTCTCCTTGTTGTACAGCAGCTCCTCGTGGGTCTCCGTGGAGAACTCGAAGTTTGGACCCTGTGGTAGGGCAGAGGTCCAGCCAGGTCAGACCCCTCCCAGGACCTCTGCCCAGCTGCTCCCACCTGGGGCCCACTTACCTCAACAATGGCGTCCACAGGGCAGGCCTCCTGGCAAAAGCCGCAGTAGATGCACTTGGTCATGTCGATGTCGTAGCGGGTGGTCCGGCGGCTGCCATCAGCCCTGGGCTCAGCCTCGATGGTGATGGCCTGGGGGGAGTGGCCACTGGTCACCGTCACACTGCCAGCCATGTCCTGGCCCCAGGTCCAACCCATGTGGGGCTTGTTCCTACTCTTGGTGTCTGCGCAGATGCCTCTGCCCCTTGCCACCCGTCCTAAGGAGCAGCCCTCACACCTGCCACACCAGCTTCTGTTTCTCTCAGCACCTGCCTCAGAAACACCTTGCTCTTTGTTAATTAACTGCCTTATCTCCTGCCTCAGAATGCCTCCCCCACGGCCAGGCTGGACCTCCCCCTTCACTGCAGATTAGCCCTACAGGGCCTGGCCCTGTAGAAAGTGCCCAGTGACTACCTGCTGTGTGGTGAGCAGCTCTCTGCCTTAGGTCTACTAATCCTCAGCTGACAGATGACAAAGCTGAGGCTAGCGAGTCTGAGGGGTTTCTGTGCACCACATGTGTGCCAGCTGGGAGAAAGAAAGGCGGCCTGGGGCCTCCCCAGCAGGAGGACCCTCAAGGATGCTCAGACCCTCCTGCCGACCTCCAGGAGAGCCGCAGTCACCACTCACAGTGGGACCTTTAGCTGTAGCCTCATCTTTCTATGCCTTTAAAAATGGATACATAACCTCTATCTGCTTGCGTTATTAACGATTAAATGAGATGACGGAAGGCGTGAGCTCAGTGCATGCCTGTCTGTGACCAGCACTCACTACCCAGAAGCCATGACTACACTGGGGACTGAACCAAGGGGCACTTGTCACCGAGACACATCCCAAGCCCTTTTTTGCTTTTTGAGACAGTCTCTCTCTAAACTGCTGAGGTTGGTCTTGAACTTGCTGTCCTCCTGCCTCAGCTTCCCAAGTCTCTGGATGATAGGTGTGGGCTGTAGCCACGGTTGTTGCATGAGGACACTCCTTTGTGCTCCCAGGCAGTGGGTGGAGGAGAAGCATCAAAGCCACAGCTCTCAGCCTGGAGGACCTGGGAGTGGTCCAGGAGAGACCAGCTAGGATGTGGCCAGGAGCCACCCTGAGCCACAGATATTGGAAGGTGACCGCTGTGTGGACCAAGTGAGGACAGTCTGCTGGGCTCCTGCTGGGCACACCAGGGTCTGAAGCGTCTGCATCCTCCCAAGAGCCCCTCCTCTAGGGAATCCTCCACCACCCAAGCCAGAGCTGCAAGGGCCGGCCGCCAGGGACGGCGCCTCTGTCTGTGGGTCCAGCCCAGGGTAGGCACACACACAGAGCTCCTGGAGCTGATGCTACATCTGGGGAAAAGTGGACACCTCAGGCGCCACCCCACTGATCCTAGGCCCAAGCCTCCCACTGCTGACCGACCGAGTCAAGCACCACACATGCCACCCAGCCACACAGGCTGAAGGCTGGCCTCTGCTGCCATGCTGCTGCCCACAACACTCAGGCAACAGGCCATCAGACCCACTCCTGGGGAGGGGGTGCAGGGTCAGGCAGGAAAGGGACTGTCCATCAGGTTGCCTGTCCTCCCTCCATGGGCAGGGGCTGGGCTCACCTGGGCAGGGCAGACGGCCTCACAGAGCTTGCAGGCGATGCAGCGCTCCTCCCCAGATGGGTAGCGGCGTAACGCGTGCTCCCCACGGAAGCGCGGGCTCAGCGGGCCCTTCTCAAATGGGTAGTTGATGGTGGCTGGCTCCCGGAACATGTAGCTCAGGGTCATGCCCAGGCCTGTGGGCAGCACAGGCATGTGTGTGGCCATCTTCCTCCCCAGCACAGCCTTGCCCGTTCTGTCCTCACCCCACCAGGACCCACCTCGGAAGAGCTCAGTCCACATCAGGGTCCTCGCTGCCCGGTCGGTTATTGACTTCATGTCCATCTCGGGCTCCTGCAGGTTCACATACTCTGCGGGGTGGCAGGCATGGGCCATGACAGGAGGTTCGGGAGTCCAGCTCAGGGAGATGAGGCCTGGCCTCACTCCTAGGCGTACCAGTTGGGTTCCCAGGGCCTGGTCATTCCCCACCCTTTCTCTAGCTTCCACAAGGACCTGGGAGGTCAGCCTGGACCTAGGCAGGTCTTACTCACTCTTCCCTGTGCCTAGGTGGCCCTGGAGCCCATAAGAACCCTCAAGCAAGGCTTTAAAGAGGAGCAGGAGTGGGTGAGAGGCTTGGCCCCCACCTTCACGAGCAATCCCAACGCAGAGGAACAGGCACCCATGACTCACACCGCAGGCCCCACTCTCCACCACTCTCCCCCACCCTGACCCAGCAGGTCTGCTCCCAAGAATCTCAGCCCATCTCTATCATCATCCTTTGTTTTTTTTTTTCCGGTACTGCGGATTGAACCTAGAAGCACTTTACCACTGAGTTACACCCCAACCATTTTTATTTTTATTTTGAGACAGGGTCTCACTAAGTTGCCCAGGCTGGCTTCGAACTTGTGATCCTCCTGCCTCAGCCTCCTAGGATTGCTGGGATTACAGGTGTGCACTACCACGCCCAGCGTCATCCTCGTTTTTAGAGGGGAAACTGAAGCTCAGGAAGGGCCCAGGCACAGCCAGGACCAGAATGGTGTCCTCCCTGGCCTCTGGCAGGGCCTCCATCAGGAAGCCTAGGCTGGAGGCCGCCCCACTACTCACTGTAGGTTGCTGCCACTGGGCTGCTGTGAAGGCTCCGTTCACTGGGATGTCCTACAAGGGAGGGGTGATGATGTGCTGGGATCTTAGGACAGAGGGGCTTTCCCACCCCCAGGGAAGGCTCCCTTGGTCCTACCTGTGCGCGCAGCCTGGGCCAGGGCCCGCAGCAGCGTAGGCATGGTCAGGCAGCGCATCTGAGGGCATAAAATGGAAGGAAAGTGCAAGATTGAAAACTGACCTTCCAGGACCCCTGGCACTTGCCCCAGGGCCAGTGGTGCCATCCTATACCCTCACACTCCATTCCCATGAGGGCCATCTTGTTCCCAGGTACATGTCTTCCAGCCTCCAACCTGATGCAGCTCAGTTGTGCTAAAGCTCTGGGAATTCTATGGGCCCTAAGTTCCTTCTACATCTCTCCCGGCCCTGATTTGTCCTCACAAAATAACAAGGCCAGCCACCACCAGCTTGCACTACAAGTTAACACTGCCCCAGGTTCTACGTGAGGACACTCAGGAACTGTCAGCTTGTCCTTCTGAAGTGACTCCCCCAGTCCCACAACAGGGGAGCTTTAGGGCTGGAAGCCACCTCCCGCTGGAAACCCTCTCCCAGCTCCCCGCTCCCAGGCCCTTCTAGAACTGTCCCCCAGCATATTGAGTGACCTAAGGTAGGTGACGCCACCTGGCCTCAGACTTCTAACCTGCAAATTAGGGGGGGTCATGAGATTTATATATTGGGACTCATACACCCCAAAGGGTGAGTCCAGAGCCTGGCACTTCGCCAGAGCCCAAAAGGGACCCTCCAGGCCTATGACCTCTAGCGGGGCCAGTCTTTTGACCAATGGCTACAGTCCCAGGCACCCAACCCACCACCTTCTCCGACCTTCCCCATGACCTCTGACCCCAAGGACGCAGGAAGACCCGGCCAGGCAGCGCATGCGCCGCGACAATGCCAGCTTCCCGGTCGGCCCGCGACACGTGAAGGACGCAGAGGCCACGAGTCCTAAGGGGCCTAGACGGAGCGTGGGCACAGAGTTTGCGGGACTGACTGGGACACCACACTCGCTCCCGACGCTGCCCTGCCCAGCCTGGCCTTCACGGTCGAGCCCCGGGCACCCACCTCGAAGCGCTGCCTCTCCTTCCCCAGCCGAGCGGGCTGGTCAGCGAGAGGCGGAGCCTATCCTGGGACATAGCCATTGGGTCGGCAGGTTTTGCCTTTTCCGCGGTGGCCTCCGTGCTGTGTCCTTATTGGCCAGTGGTTCTGCCGAAGGAGGCGGGATATAGAAGCATCTTTCCTTTGATTGGCTGCGCAAAAGCAGGCGTGTGAAGTTGGGTAGGGCGCCGCCATGTTGGTTCGGAAAGACCAATACCCGAGGACTTCCGAGTGCTGGAGGCGGGACGTCCGGGGCGTGGCTTAGGGAGTGGTGCGGGAGTGCTGTAGGCGGGGGAGCCGGAGGGCTAGGTGACGTCGTTGTAACCGCGGCGGCGACCCCGGGCGCAGACGCTGGACTCGTGCGACTTCATCTAGTTCTCAGAGCTCAGTCTGGGGAAACGTTACTATTACTTCTCAGATGGGGAAGCGAGGCGGGGAAGTGTCAGGCCGCCGAGGAGCGGCGTGCGGTCTGCACCTGGACCGGTGGGCCTCGGGACCCGCCTCTCATCGTCTGCTTCCTCCTGTGCGCTCCGCGGTAGAGGGACTCTCGGGGGCTGCGGGCACTGAGTCGCCCCTGGGTCAGTCTGCGTGTGTATTGGGATGGTGGACAGGGAAAGCTTCCTGGAGGAGGCGGTGCCTGAGCTGACATTAGGGTGGGGCAGGCCGGAAAGGACAGAGAAAGCTTGTCCAGTGCGGGTCCGAGGGTGGCGGCCTGGTGACTGCAGTCCTGGGAGAGAGGAGCAGAACAAGAGCCTCCTGGGGACTGAAGCAGACGAGGGACTTGTCAGCTACAGGTTGCCACTGAGGGGTCTCTGGCCGAGTGATGGCATGGTCCTGCCTAATTTTGGAAGGTTGGTGGGTAGCGTGGGGAGAGGAGCTAGGACAGAGGGAGAAGTGAGGTGATAGTGTCCTGCTCGAGGCCCAGCCCTGGTGTTGTGATTTGTGTATGAGTTGGAGCAATTCCGGGGTGTTACAGGTTCACCAGGACGTGTTCAAAGCTGTGACCTGGGGGAGGAGATAGGGGGTCAAGCAGGAGCCACAGGGTTTTGGCCCTGGTGGCAGATGAGTGAATGGAGCCCCAAGGATGAGCAGGATGGTGAGGAGTTGGAGTTGGACATGCTCACCAGGAGGCAGGCAGAGCTTCTGAGAGGCTGCTGAAGCAAAGGGCAGTGCTGCTGCAGGAATCTCAGCCCTGCCTGGAGGGAGAGGAGAGGGAGGCAGCCCCCTGTCCCTCACCCACTCTGGCCCTGCACCCCAAGAATAAAAGGACACCTGGAGCTCATGGTCAGCAACTCGGGATTTAATCTTTGTAACAATCTTCAGAGGTGTCAATTAATCATCTCCACCAGCACTGCAGATGGGGACACTGCGGCTCACAGAAGACAGTGATGACCTGCTCACACAGCTTCCATGCTGTGGCCTGGACCCCATGCCAGGGCTCCTCTGCTGCACCCTCTGCAGGAAGGCAAGTGGCTCAGAGGTGCCACGTTTGCTCTCTTCTTCCGGGACATGATGGATGACATGGGGGGTAGGGGCAGGTCTCTGCACTGTTCCTGTGCTCCCGTCCTCAGCCTGTCCTCATTATGGGGCAGCTAAGGGTAGAAAAGGAAATCCCCCGGAGGGTGAGGCTGAGCAAGCTGCTCTGTGACCTGGGCGTCTCCTTGTGCCCTAGCCCACATCTCTGGCTGTTTCATGAGGAGAGGGAGGCTGGTGCCCCAGCACCTGCGGGCTCAGAGCAGTGTGCAGCTGCATCTGCGCTCCTCCATGGCCACCAATAGCACCCTCAGATTGCGTGGTGAGTAGGGAGGGTAGCGGAGGTCATTGATCTTCTCCATACCCGGGCTTCGGAGCAGGCAGGCACGATGGTGGGAGAAGGTGTCAAAGGAGAACTTGCCATGGTACCTACCCATCCCGCTGGCACCTGTAGAGTGGCATAGAGCACAGGTCAGGCCCTCAGTGGCCTGCTGGGGGGATATCAGGCAGACCTGGGCTCTGATCCTCTGAGCCTTAGTTTCCCCGTCTGTTAAGTGAGCTGATTAGGGTTGAGCCCCAAGCCTTGCATTATAACCAGGACAGTAAGTGCTGGGGACACCATGTATTGGGGCAAGCTAGGCACACAGTGCTTAAGGGTGCCTATTTTATAGCCACACTGCCCAGGGTTGACACTCAGCTCTGCCATGAATAGCTGTGTGTCACCTTGGGCAGGCGACTTTATCTCAGGTTCATCCTCTGGGACTATGGAACCAACTCAAGGGTTGTGGCAAGAACTAAGCAAGCAGCCAGTTGTGGTGGCGCACGCCTCTAATCCCAGTGGCTCAGGAGGTTGAGACAGGAGAATTGCGAGTTCAAAGCCAGCCTCAGCTAGGGCTGGGGTTGTGGCTCAGTGGCAGAGTGCTTGCCTCACACATGTGAGGCACTGGGTTCAATTCTTAGCACCACATAAAAACAAATAAACAAAATAAAGATATTTAAAAAAAATCAAGGTGCTAAGCTACTCAGTGAGACCCTGCCTCTAATTAAATAAATAAATATAGGGGGCTGGGATTGTGGCTCAGCAGAGAGCACTCGTCTAGCACGTGTGAGGCCCTGGGTTCAGTCCTCAGCACTGTGTTGGGATGGTGGACAGGGAAAGCTTCCTGGAGGAGGCGGTGCCTGAGCTGACATTATTATTTATAAAAATAAATAAAGGTATTAATATAGATCTCTATCTATATTTATATCTATTTATATTTATATATATTTATATAGATCTATATTTATATTTATATCTATTTATATTTATATATATTATATAAACATAAATAGGGCTGGGGATGTGGCTCAGTGGTCAGGGTCAGGTGCCCGAGTACCAAAAAAGGAAAAAAAAAAGAAACAAGCAAGTGTTCAGAGCTGCGAACGTGGTAAGCTCTGTCTTGTTGGTTTGCATCCGTGTCTAGGAAGGGAAGCAGACAAGGACCAGGCGAGGGAAGTCGGGGGCCACGGCCTGGGTGGAGCTGGGGCATCCTGGAGTGAGTGGGCCGAGGGATAGGGCACTCACCAGGTGAGGAGGGAAGGTGGGCAGGAGGAGCACTGGTGTGGGGTAACAGAACCCTGGGGGCCAGAGGCCTGTTAGGGCCAAGCTCAGTGGCTGAAGCAGCAGGCAGGAAGCTGGGGGAGGAGGCTGGAGTGGGACCCCTGGTCTGGCCTCAGGATGCTGGGAGTCAGGCCTGGCTTGATCTGGGGCCTCAGGGTTGCAGCTGGATCAGATATGCCTGCAGGCCAACCCCCACTCCTCCAGGGGCAGAGAAAGTAGGATGAGGTGTGGGACTGGCAGTGACCTCGGTAGGAGCAGAGGCTCCAGGTTGGAGGAAGGGGGGATCCAGAGCCAGGGTCTCTGTGTGCCCACCCCAGTGTGGCCTGCACTGCCAGGTGGCATTGCCCCAGCCTGCTGTGTGCTGCGGTGGCCCTAGCCATCCTCCAGGAAGGGTCCAGGCAGTACTGAGGTACAACTCTCCAGGCCTTGCTGCTGCTCATTCTGGAACTTACTGTGGCAGGACCTTGACTGCCTCCTCGGGCTCTACCCTTTCACTGAGGAAGTGGGCCAGAGAGGGGAAGTGGCTGCCCCAGGTCACACAGGCTGACGGGTTTCTGGGGCCAGCCCTGAGGTTTCCCAGTCTGGAGGCCAGGGCTTTGCAGCTGTGATGGAGCTGAGGGCAGGGGGCTGGCGACAGGTGCCAGGGCTGGCCTGTGGGCTGCAGGAGGGTGAAGGAGCGCAGGCAGCCAGGCACGGAGCATAGAGCTCCTGGGGCAGTGCCCGTGGATAGACAGCAGACCCCAAGCCATGCTGTTGGGAGAAAGGCAAGTTGTAGCACAACAGACAGGTAGCCACGGCTGTGCACCTGTGGGCCCACCCATGTGCGTTAAGTGCAGGCAGGTCTGGAAGGTTCCACTCCAAACCGGGGAGGAGAGCAGGATGGTCAGTGCAGGGGGCCTCCTGTCGCCTTCCATGTGAGGTTGGGCTCAAGCAGTTTGTAGCAAGAAATTCGTCAGGTAACACTGCTGCCACACACTCGGGAACGGCAAGAGGGCAGGGCTCCGCGGGCACCTACCCACTCCTCCAAAAGGCAGGCTGGCCAGGGTCATGTGCATGAAGCCATCATTCCCGCAGAAGCCCCCGCTGCTGGTCTGGGCCAGCACCCGCTGGACCACCTGGGAGAGAGCAGAGTGTTCGAGGCTGAACCTGGCGACTCCGGCCTTGCTGCAGAGGGTCCAGGGCCTTGCTGCAGAGGGTCCGGGCCGTGACATCTGCCGAAGGTAGGACAGGCACGCCGCCCCTCACAGAGCCGCTGAGTTTCCTGAGTGCTTGCGCGTGGCCTGTGCAGGTGCTGGGACACAGGCTCTCAAGCCCAAGGGGGAGGCAGGAGACAGTGTCACCTGGGGACGGGTAAAGTGTCATGGCAGTGGTGCGGTGCCACGTAGTCAGGGAGGTGTCCCAGGAGGGACCTGGTGTGCCTGCTCAGTCTCATGGGGAGGGGCCATGTGGAGTGAGCGCGGGGACACACGAGGACCTGATCCTGCGGTTCCGTCTGTCCCTGGCTGACTTAATGAAGACCTTCCTTTTCAGTCTGGGTTTATCTGAAGAAGGAAATGGGGAAAACGAGCCAACTCTAAATAGTTGCTGTGAGGTCACTTCACTGTATGTGGCCTAATCCTTGTGGCCCTCGTGACCAGCCTTAACAGCAAACAGCCAGGTGGACCAGTGCTGGCGGTCAGGGAGGTGGAGGGACAGAGGACCCTGATGCCAGGTCCGGTTTCCTAAAGGTCAAGGATCCTGATAAACAGGGTCCTTGGAGGAATGGCTGGTTCTAGAGTTGGGTCAGGAAGGTGCAAGGTGACCAAAGTTCGGCCGTGTCATAGGACACAGGGGCCTCCAAGCCTGTGACACAGCCTGTAGCGCAAAGAATCAAATAAACATAGTCCCTTCTACTACGTAAATCATTGAAGACACAAATAAATGCAGATGATCTAACACCGCGCACACAGCGCTCCTCACACTCCTCCGTGGCCGAGGCTGAGGTTTGCCCTGCTGGCCAGCTGAGGTCTCGCTACACCCAGCACAGCCTTGCTCCCCACAGCCCAGCACCCCTAATGGGTCCTGGGAAAACCAGGCACCCTGAGGCTGGGGACAAATAAAGCTGCTGGCATTGAGCTGAGAGGCTTAGCTAGTGCATCGTTAGCTCCTGGAGGAGAAAGGACCTTCGTGGGAACTGGTGAAGTCCCCAGGAAGCCAGAGTGTAGTTCATGGAGATAAACCATGGCAGTTTCTTATTTCGACCCAGGACAGGGCCCTTAGGCAGGGGAACCAGGGATGGGGTATGCGAGAACTCTGCTGTCTCTGAAGCTCTTCTGTAAGTCCAAAGTTATTTCCAAATAAAAAGTGTACTTAAAAAAACATTGTTCAGACAGGAGGAGAATCTCGTGAGGGCTGGGTGAGGGGTGTGGGAGGGTGGTGGGAACTGTGGCCGTGTCCTAGGCTGGGGACACCACCCTGTGCCCTGGGGACTCTCAGGCTGCTCCGTGGGCCTAAGAGGGCACATTGTGGGAACTTCATGTGCTTGTCCTATCCACACCCCAGGTGGCCCCCTCGTGTGTGCCTCCAGAGCTAGGCACGGTGGCCACCAGGCGCAGGTGTATGGGGACAATTGACTCGGGGGGGACTCGGGACCCTGGAGAAGACCCCAGGGACATACTCCCGGGAAGAAGGGCAGGAACAAAGCCAAGAGCCACCAGCCCTGAAGTCCTGTGTGACTGCCCCACAGAGGCTGTGTCCCTTCTGCTGCCGCCACTCCCCTGTCCTGCCGGGCCGCACCTGGGAGCTGTTGGAGAAGGCGTACAGGGCCAGGGGCTTCTCCCGCCGGTTGATGAAGTTGATGGCTTCATCCAGGCTCCTCACGGTCACCAGGGGCAGGATGGGCCCAAAGATCTCCTCCTGCATCACGGGCTCCGTCTCCTGCACGTCCACCAGCACAGTGGGCGCTGCGGGTGGGCACGGCGACAGTCAGCCCAGGGACACCCCAGGGGAGGGGATTCAGCAGGGCCGGGACCCAGGATGCAGGCCGGGGACCCCCTGGCCTGACCTCCCAGCTCTCCAGGCTCTGAGGACCTGGGTCCTGGCCTCACGGGACTCAGATGGCAGGACAGACGGCAGGACGGGAGCTTACACCACCCTCCGGACCCTGGAACTGGGGTCCCCCTCAGTGGATCAGAGTTTGGGGTGAGGAGACAGGCTGTGGGCCGTGGTGACGTGGGGCCTTCGTGTTCTGGAACCAGGCACCGGGCCGGGGACCCAGGCCTGGCCAGCAGGGAGCGGGGCCGGCTTTCAGGAGAGGCCCCTGCAGCGAGGAAGGCCCTTGGCCCAGGGGGCTGCGGCAGGGGAGAGGGGACTCACCGATGTAGAGCTCGCTCTCGTCGCTCTGGCCACCGATGGCCACCCGACCACAGCCCAGCAGTCCCTGGAGCCGCTTGAAATGCTTCTGGCTGATGATGCGGCCCAGGTTGGGGGAGCTCTGGGGGTCGTCGCCATAGAAACGGGTGATGGCGTTCTGCAGGGCAGGCAGCAGGCGCTGGCGCGTCTCGGGGCTGCACAGGACGTAATCCGGGGCCACGCAGGTCTGGCCGGCGTTGAAGTACCGGAACCAGGTGACGCGGTTGGCCACGGTCTGGGGGTCACAGTCGTTGTCCACATAGCACGGGTTCTTGCCCCCCAGCTCCAGGGTGACGGGTGTCAGGTGCTTGGCAGCGGCGGCCATGACAATCTTGCCCACACGGGGGCTCCCTGGGCATGGGAAGAAATCACTCTGATTGTGCGGATAGCCTTGGCCTGGGGCTGGGCTCCTCGCTCCTTGCCTGGCCTCCTTACCACTCCGCCACCCTGCAGGCCAGGGCCCTGCTCATCTCTCCCCAGACCAGCCCCAGCAATGCAGATGCTCTGGGGAGGTGCCGAGCTGCAGCCCGGTTGCAAGTTGGCCCCGTCTCCAGCCCGTCCTGTGGGCCACTCTTCCTAAAATGCCAGCTGTTCCCCTCCCAGTTCTCCCTTCTCCTCTAGAGCCTTGGTGGCCTCTTACCAGCTCTCAGCCTGCCTGTCCCCTCTCTGTCTCCAACTCCCTTCCTGAGTTCCTGGATCTAGAGGGCACCTCACCAGGCCTGTGGCTCCTGCTCATCTCCTGCCTTTGCTCAGATGCCACCTGTCACCCCTAGAGCCTCCCGCACTAGCCTGGCCTGCAGCTCCATGCCTCTCGGCCCTTGCTCTCTTCTCTCCCCTTAACGCAGAAAGGTCTTGTCCCTCCAGGCCCACGTGGTGTCTGGCACTTGGTCGGTGGGCTCAGCAAACCTCACTGACCAGGGCAGGAGGAGAGTACGGAGCTCCAGGGCCAAGTCTGGGAAGGACTTCATCTGTCCTTCCTTCGCCCTCAGGACGGACCTGTGACTTAGAGATGACTCAGCTTTGCAGATGAGAAAACAGGCCTGGAGAGCTTGGGGTGCAGCAGAGGTCTCCATTGTCTGCAGCCTCTGTGCAGGCCACCTTGAGGACCGCGCCTAGAACAGCCTCTGGGGTCTCCCTGCCTCTATACCCTGGTCCTGGGGCGCTGGCCTCTCACCCGCCAGAGCTGCAGGGTGTGGGTGGAGGGGTGGCTCCTCCCTCGCATGGGGACTACAGGAGCTGCCACCAGACCCTCTTGCTCCGTTAGCCTCCCTGTGGCCAGGTGGGACAGGCACCGCTTTTCCTGAGCTTGACGCAGGGTCCACAGGGGAGAAGGGCAAGGCTGCGTCTCCACCTCCCCTCCTCTGGGGTCAGAGGTGAGCTCAGCCCTGGGAGTGCCGGCCCCTGCCTCTGTCCTTGTGTCTCCTCCAGAAGTCCCATCCTGGTGATGAAGCCAGGAGGTGTGGGGACTAGTGTGATGGCAGGGGAACCCTGAGGTCAGCTCTCACCAAGGGCTTGGGTGCACATCCTGTCCTGGCCAGGGCAGAGTGACCCTGGGCAGGGCCCTTGGTCACCTGGACCCGGGCCTCACCTGTCTAGCCTGCAGCAGGGCCACTGTCCGTGGGGTGGGAGGCCTGGCACAGCTGGAGCTAGCCAGGCCAGATGCTTGAATCAGGAGACTGGTTGGCAGAGGTGGGTTGTGGACCCACACAGGGGACTCGATGCCATTTTGAGTGGTGCTGAGGGGCCAGGTCCTGCTCCCAGCCTGGTTGAGGTCAGCCCCTGTGCACCCACCCAGCGCTTGCCCATTTGGGGCTGGGTCATCAGTGGCCGTCGCCTGCTCTTGGAGTCAGGGATGGGATCCCCCAGGGCCTCCCCTCCTCACCTGTGAAGAAGATGTAGTCGAACCTGTGCTCCAGCAGCCGCGCGGTCTCCGCGGGCCCGCCCAGTGCCACAGCCAAGCAGCTCTGCGCCACAGGTGGGGGTCCCAGCTTCAGCGCCCGGGGGGGGGGGGGGGGGACCTGTCCTGCCCGCCCCCAGCCCCCTGGCCTGACCCAGAGTTGCCAAGGCTCTAGGAGGCTGGGTAGGTTGGGGTCCCCCAGGGGACTGGGCCCAACAGGTATGGGGTTGAGGGGGTGGGGCCGGGCTGGGCAGCCGGAGACAGAGCTGGGACTCCCAGGGACAGGTGCCCTGACTGCTGCACAGGGGAAGTTGGTGGGGGGACTTAGCCAAGGTCACACAACTTGGAAGAGGTGGCACTGAGGTCGGGACTTGGGTCCTCTGACGCCCGGGGCTGCCTGTCCCTCTCACCTGGTCTAGGTAGCGGGGCAGCACCTCGGCCAGGACCTTCTCAACGCTCTTGCTGATCTCGGAGGGCTTCAGGACCACACAGTTCCCTGCAGGGCGGGGAGAGGAGGGGGCCGGGAGGGGGCCGCCCAGCCCACAGCCCTGCAGTCAGGTGCTGGCCCCGCCCACTGTCAGATGAAGACTCTGGCTGAGGGGACAAGACCCATCTGAGGCCGCACAGCCCTGGACAGTGGGCCAGGTGAAAGCACCTGGTCTGGCCCCCGGGGCCCTGAGACCTGGGGGGGCTGTAGGAAGGCGGAGGCTCTGCTCTCACCTGCAGCGATGGCCCCCACCAGGGGCACCAGCGTCAGGTTCAGCGGGTAGTTCCAGGGCGCGACGATGAGCACCAGGCCGAAGGGCTCCTTGCGGATGAAGGCCGAGTCCAGCTGTGTGGCCTGGGTGGGGGTGAGCAGTGAGGTGCCCAGAGAGGCCACCCCATGGGAGCAAATATTCCCTGAAGCCCGCCCGCCCGCCCCGACCCCCGGGCCTCTCACCAGGTTCTTGGACACCTTCTCGTCCTTCATCCACGTCTGCAGGTTCCTGAGGGCCAGGTCGACCTCGCTCTGGCTGATGGCGATCTCAGACACCTCCGCCTCAAAGTTGGACTGCGGGAAAGCCAAGGTCGAGGTGGGCTGGGGGTCAGCGGGTGGCTGGAGCGGGGGACGGCACAGAACCTGCTGCTGTGACCCCTCTGGGCTCACTCCACGCTCTGTGCCCTTCCCGGGAACAGGTGCTGTTCCTGTGCCAAGATGGAGCAGCGACCAAAACAGATGGGCAACCACCCTGGGGTCCCATGTGACTGTGACCATGAGATCATCAATGGCTGCCTTAAGTCTTGACGTGTGCAGGGGTGAGTGTGAGAGTGTGCGCCAGGTGTGCTGTTTACAGTGGTCAGTACAGGTCTCCGGGATGAGGAGCCATTTGCATGCCTAGGGGTGGCACGTTCTGGACAGGGGTCCCAGTGGGGGCAGGGCCCTGCATGGCGGAGGTGATGGCCGGGTGACAGGAGACGCCACTGAGCAGAGGGGGTGGGATCCGACTTGGACCTAACAGGCCGCGTACAGGTGTCTGCAGGGTGGACATCCATCTGTACAGCGCAGGGCACAGCCCCCTCCCTGGCAAATGCTCTTTGTTCCCATAGCCCAGGGACAGGGACCACTGTCAGGTTTCTAGGGCAGGAGGGAGGAGACAAAAATCAATAGAGCTGGGTGCGGTGGCCACGCCTGTCATTCCAGTAGCTCCGGAGGCTGAGACAGGAGGCTCTCAAGTTCAAAGCCAGCCTCAGCCACGGCGAGGCGCTAAGCAGCTCAGTAGGCTGCTGTCTCTAGGTAAAATACAAAACAGGGCTGGGAAGGGGCTCAGTGGGCGAGCCTTGTCCTGATCTCTGCCAGCTGGTGTGCCCTGTTCCCAGCCCCAGTGGAGACACTGCCAGCTCCTGGAGGCCATGGCCAGAGCGACTACAGGACAAGCTCCCTGTGTCAGAGCAGAGGTGATGGGACACAGGGTGCCGGGTGGTCAGGACCAGAGGCAGGAATCCACTCGGGGTCACTCAGCTAGCCTGCAGCAAGGCCAGGGCCAGCGCTGGGCCCAGGAGGAGGGGACAGCCTCAGAGGACAAGGCCGTGCCCGCGCGTGCCCCCTCGTGTCCCCTCATGGCTGGCCGGGCTGCAGTGTGCCTTCAGCCACACTGTGTCCGGTTACGCTGCCGGGACCCGGACAGCCTGGGTCTGCTGAGCTCCGTGACTCTGGAGAGTGGGCCACCTGGAGCGGGCTTGGGCCCTGGCTCGGCCCTTCCTGGCTGTGTCTTCGGGCAAGAACGTGTCCCTCCTGAGCCTTCTCTAGGGGTAACAGGGAGTGACGCACCTCCAAGAGCCGCTGGGTGCGTGGGAGGACGCGGCTCTGGAAGACACTGCCTGCTGGGGTGGGGACGGCCAGGGGAGGGGCCAGGTTGAGTTTCCTGGGCTCCTGGAGTCGGGAGCTGAAGTGGCAAAGGGACCAGATAGCCCGGTTGGTCAGGTCAGGTCTCGGGTGGCAGGAGACTCGCTCCCCAGGGAGCCCAACGGGCTGGGGGAGGCGACAGCTGGGGACGTCCTGCCCAGAAAAGGGTTCTGGGGCAGCCCGCTGGACAGCTGTCCTGGGGCAGGAGTGCGGTCAAGGGGTGGGGCCTTGCCAGGTGCGTGTTTCTGGGGCCTCCACGGTGGCTGCTGCAGGATTGGGAGGGTCTGAGCAGAGCCTGTGATGCCCGCTGTACCCAGAGTGAGGCCAAAGTCTTCCGGGGCTGACCAGGCCCTACCCACTGGGTCCCACCTCCCGGGCCTCACCTTCCACATCTCTCTCTCCCACTCCCTCCAGTCACACTGGTCGCTTTGTAGCTCCTCAGATACACCAAGTCCTCCTGCCTCAGGGCCTTTGCATGTGCTACACAGGTGGCCACCCCCAATGTCCGGGGGCTCTTTCTTTCCCTCTCCTCTGTGTCTCTGCTCTAATGGCCCCCTCTCAGAGACACCTTCCCTGCCCCTCCATGTATAAACCAGCCCCTGCTCCTGGTCCCCTCCGCCCTTTCTCTGGGGTGTCTCCATGACACTCATCATCACTCAGCCCACTGTGCCACCTCTGTACTATTGTATTGTCCCCCACCAGAGGGTCAGCTCTGTGGACTGGGGGCCTTGGCCCTGTTCAGGTGCCCAGAGCCTCACCAGCACACAGTAGCTGCAGACTGAGCGGAGGACCCGGGGCTGGGTGAAGGCAGGAAGCAGGTCCTGGCCTGGGCAGGAGCTGGGCTCTGGTGGCTCTTAGTCCCTCTGTCCCAGCTGTGCTGCCTGACCCCTCCCTGCAGGGCACCCTCTCCCCCACCCGGCCACCTTGTGCAGGTCCTGGGCCAGCGCGTCCAGCAGCAGCTGCCGGTTGTCCTTCAGGAAGCGGCCCAGGCCCTGGAGCTGTGCCGCCCGGAACTCTGCCGGCCGAGTCCGCCCCGAGTCAAAGGCCTCCCGCAGCCGCCGCAGCGTGTCCTCGATGGGGTCCATCCTGCTGGACAGGGCAGCGAGAACTGGGTGCTCCACCTCCAGGGCATCCTGCGGCTGCCCCTCAGTTACCCCATGGGCCAGCCGCGGCCTTCAAGTCCCTGCCCTGCCATGGGCACACTCAGACGCGCCAGGCCTGGTAACCACTCCCTTTGCCAGGGGAGCACGGGGTGTCACGGGAGACAGTGTGGCTTGGGGACAGCTGCTCCCCGGCCCCCAGGCCTGGGCAGGCAGGCTGAGGTCACCCTACTTCCTGCCACATAGGGTGGCCCTGAGTCATGGTCCCATCCTGCTTGGGAGCCCTCCTGGAGGGAGGCTGGCCGTCACCTGGCCTGGCCGAGTGGACAGGAGTACAATGAACGGAGGGACAGTTTGCCATCGGCCACCACGGCCACCTCTTGGAATGTGCTGGACACAGAGATCCCTGTCCTCTCTGTCCCAGCCTGGGAGCCAGGATGGGTGTGGCAGCTCAAGGCCTGGGTGGCCTGGGCAGTGGCCCCCTCTCCCTGCACCTCAGTTGCCCTGGCACAAGGGAGAAGGCCCTGCTGCCCACTCCAATCCAGTCTTCAGTGCTTGTAGAAGGAGGTGACAGGGGGCGAGGGACACTCATGGCTCCATGCTGTCACCAGCCAGGGCAGGGACCCACGTCCCCCTGGGCCCCACCTGTTCCCTTGAGGCTCGTCTGATGAGTGCTGTGACCACTCACTCCTCAGCCTGGTGCAGAAGACCCGTTCCCCTGCCTGCCTCCCTCGGGTCTCAGCTGATGCCTCCTCCAGGCAGTCGGCCCTGACTTCTCCCTACCCATCCCCGTAGCTGCCCCTGGCCTGTGCTCCTATTGTTCTGGGTGGTGCTGTGAGATAAATGTTCGGTGACCCTCTGTCCACCCCCACAGTCTCCTCCCCTGCCTGTCTGCTTCCTCCCGAGGGCCTGGACGGCAGCCCCTGTTGGCCTACTTGACCCTTCCTTTGGGTCTCCGGGCCCAGCCTCCCCGCCTGCTGGGCATAGAGCAGCATGTGCCAGCTCGTAGGTGCCTGACGGCCTCCGGAGCTGGGCTCCTGGCTGGGCCTCGTAAGCTGGGAGGCCTGGGCAGGCCCTCGCCCTCCCTGCCTCGGTCTCCTTGTCCAAAGCACAGGGGCGAAGCTAGCCCTGGCTCCTCTGCGTCACGTGGCAGGACATGGCCTAAAGTGTTGGCCGTTGTGCCCTGAGCTCAGGGCACAGGGTCACCTGGCTGTTTCACTAAGAGATCTACAAATATTGACTCCCCTCCCGTCACCTTCTCACCCCCCGCCGAGGGCGTGGGGACAAGCGCACCCGCCCCTGCCTTTCATCAGAGCCTCTCAGAGCCCACAAAAATGTGAAGCTCGCAGCACCCACAGGGGACGTGGGCAGGAGCTCGGTGGGGGACAGGGGTCCAGTGGAACATTCCAGCAGCTGCTCCTAGCAACAGTGAGGCTGGCTGGCATGGGCAGCAGGCTACGGTCCTGACCTGCCCGTGCCCCTGTGGCTGGTCACTCTGGGCTGAGGCCCCCAGCAAGTGGCCCCGAGGTTGGGGAGCTGGGCAGGACCCAGCAAGCAGAGGAGCCAGGCCATCCTCTGCCCAGGATCAGGGACCCTGGGCTGTGACCCCTCAGGGGAGCCAAGCAGCCACTGTGGACACAGGAGATTTCTGCGGCAGTCACTGGGCTGGGCCGGGAGCGCGGTCCCCCTTTGTGGGTCCATCTCAGGTCCATCTCACACTGCGTCTGTCCGGCTGTCTGCCCTGACTCGCTGAAACATGCCAGCAGCTGGGGGGCCGTTAGTCACCCCATCGAAAGAAATGGAGACCAGCACACAGCAGGCACGGGCTCCCCCAAGGCCACCCACGTTCTTAGGCTGGAAACCCAGGTCCACCCCTGGCTCAGCACAGTTCCAGTGCCCTGCGAGGGGGCAGCTGGGGTCCTGGGGAGGGGACCTGGCGCCAGGCAGGCACTTGCCTGTCAGCAAGGCGCCCTGTGAGGACGGGAGTGGCGCTGTTCCCGTGCTGTTCCCTCACCTGCCCTCAATCCCGCCAGTGCCCACTGCGCCGGGCAGGCCCAAGACCCTTCCTGCCTCAGCGGGCCAGGCCAGGGAGGTCCAGGGGCTGCAGGCCTGGAGGTCTCTGTGAGGGGGGGTGGGGCAGGGCTTCCTACAGCATTTGAGGGTGAAAAGAACACTGGCCTGTGTCCCCTGGGGCCGGGAAGGTCCGGCCACTTCCCTCCAGGCGGATGACCTGGGGATCCCTCTAAAAATCATCACAGGCTCTGGCTCCGCGGGCACAGGTGTGCCTGCCCTGGTGTGGCGCCGTTGGCGAGAGGAATGGGGTGGCTGGGTGCTGGCTCCTCCCCTCACGGAGCCCCTAGCTGTGCCCGGCGTCGGGTCCTGCCCTGCCCGTCCGCAGCCTGGTGGCTGGATGCTCCTCCGGCTGCAGGCCCTGTCCCTACTCAGGCCTTCACGCTTTTTGTTGTTGGGTTGTGCTGTGCTGGGATCCAACCCAGGGCCTCATACCTTCTGAGCCAGTGCTGTCACTGAGCCGCTCGCCTCTCGGCCCGTGGCATGGCCTGGGGGTCCAGCGACCTGGCTCCCAACTCCCAGCAGCTCTGCTTATTTGCCAGGGGACCTAGGGCGAGTGTCTTGATCTCTGAGTCTCACTTTTCCCATCTGTGAAATGGCACGGCATGCCCAGGAGATGGCTGTCACCTGAGTAGACTCTTGCCCACTCCAGGGTCATGGAGTGTGTTCCCTCTTGGGGCAGCTGGGCACAGGGCGGGGTCCCTTGGCCTCACAGGGCGTCCAGTACCCAGGAGGAGGAGGCCTGGTGGCCCACTCCCACAGATTGAGGTTGGCTGCTGGCGGCTGGGCCCAGCGCTCCGTCCTCTCCCGGGCACTCCTTCTCCCCCTCCTGGTCCCTCTACCCTGTCTCTTCCTTCCCCTTTCTCCCCTGGCCAGCCATGGAGCCGAGGACACAGTGAGCCTGTGGGTCCCCAAGCAGCCTGCCTGCCTGGCAGCCGGCAGCCCGTGGCTGAGCCGGGTCCTGGCCCTGGCTGATGGGTGCAGCCCCAGCCTGCCCGGGATACAGTACCTGAGGCCTCGCCAAGCTGCCCTTCCTGCTGGCTGTCCCGCTCAGCTGGGGCTCCCCTGCCTTATGAAAGGTCCCAGACAGGCCGGCCTCCCGGGCGGGGCACCCTTGGCCTCGGGCCTGACTTTGGCACTGGGCCAGCTGGAGGCTGCAAAGCAAGATTTTGCTGCTACTTCCTCCAGAGGCCCCTAGATCCTTCCCTGAACCTCAGGAGAAGGAGCCAGGACTCAGAGAGGGCAGCACCAGGCCACAGGCCACACAGCCCGTCAATTCTGACCAAGGGGCCCGGCCTGAGGAGAGCCCAGGGCAGTGGACCGGGAATCAGGGGCGAGATGGGGCCCGGAGGCCTACAGCAAGAGAGGCTCTGCCCTGCCCCAGCCCCCCAAGCCTCAGGGTCCCCATCTGCAAAGCCGAGATGGCTGGCGGCCAGAGCACAATCCCAGGACAATGTCTGCTGCCTGCCGTCCTCAGCCTCTGCATATCTGTGTCCCCAGCAGCACCCCCTGCACAGAACCTGTCACCCCCCAAACCTGACATTTTACAAATGAGGAAAGCAGTGCCCAGAAAGGGGAGGGGACTTGACCACAGGGCAGGGGTGACAGGGCTTCCTGCTCCGAGCAGGTATTCACCGTCACGGATGTCCCCTCTGCCTCCCAGGGACGAATCCACCCTCCACTGCCTACGACAGTGATCAGATGCTACGCATCACCGTGTCACCTGTCACCCTGGGGGACCTTGTGCTCCCACTCCTCTTCAGAGCTGTGCCCGGGGGCCTGCCACCTGCCTTGCCCCTGTCTCCACCCCAGGCATACCTGTGGGGCCAGCAGCTGCTGGGTCAGACGGGCGCGTGGGTTCCAGGTGTGTGGGCAGGGACAGGCTTTGTGCCACTGCCTGCTGCGGTGCCCTCCCTGCTGGTGCCCTGGGTCTGCCTGGAGGCTCCGGGGCCAGGGCCTCTGGGCCGACCTTGCACCTGGGAGATGCTCATGGCTGCCCCACCCACCGGCTCCCCTGCCTCCCTGGGCGGGCGGGAGAGGGCCTCTAGCCCAGGTCGGCTCCGACACCCTGGAGGATTTAGCTAGTGGGGGTGGGGGAGGGATAAGGGGCTGCAGAGGACCCCCTCCCCGTTCTCTGTGGAGGATGGAGCCCCCAGCCGCCACCTGTCACGTGACTCAGCATGTGACAGCCTGCTCTGCTGCTCTCTGGAGCTGAGCCAGACAGAAGCAAAGAGCTGGTGACAGGCAGGGCTAGGCGGGGGCTGAGCCCATAGCTTTCAGCCAGGAAGTAGACTCAGAGAGGAGCAGTCTCAGGCCTAAAGCCACACAGCAAACTGGGAGCCCAGCTGGGAAGGTCCTGATGGGTGAGAGGGATGTGCAGGATCCTAAAGACCCTCTCTGACCAGAGAGCTGCCAGGAGACTCCCTGCACGGCTCGAAACAGCTCCCAAGGGGGCTCCCGAGGAGGTGTGCCTTCCTGGGACAGGGTCCACCTGTGCTGGGTGTGGAGGCCCCTCTACCCTGGGGTGGGAGGCACCCCACCCTTCTCCTTGCCCCTAGAGGGGGGTCCAGAGGCTCAGTGGGCCTGACGGTTGAGGCCAGGATAATCGGGGCCTCTGGGCAGGACCTCCAGGGGTCACTCTTGGAGCTGCCTGGGCCTGCACATCTGGTGCGGGGGAGCCAGAGGTCTCGAACTCCCTGCCGTGGCCAAGCTCACGTGTCTGGGCCAGACAGATCTGCCCACCCTCACTGGGTAGCACCTGCTTCTTGGTCTTGGAGTTCTCGTGTGTGTACAGGCAAGAGCAGGCCCAGGGTGTCCACAAGGTAAACGGCTGACACGGTGAAGCACTTAGCTCAGCACCTGGTACAGAGGCTGGTTTCCAGCCCCGGTCCTGACACTTGTCTGTGCGACCTCAGGTCAGTGTCTTAACCTTCCTGTGCCTCTGTATTTCCATCTAGAGGGATACGGAACTGTGACACATGCCCAAGGATCCCGAGGGTGAAATAACTCCATCCCTGCAGGTGGGACTGGAGTCATTGACATTTCAAGTGCCCCAACCCGACCTGGAGGAGGCCAGAGCCACTTCCCAAACTCCAGGACAGGAAGGTGGCTCAGGCCCCTGACAGACCCACCAGCTGCCTTCCAGACCGGCTCGGTCCCACCGTCCTCTGCCAGGGTCCCTAGATTTGGCCCTCCCCATTGCCCTTCCCTCCTCACCCACCCTCAGCCCCCATCTGCAGCGGACAGCGGAGGCCCAGGGAGGTGCCTGAGGTGGGGCCTGACCTTGGGTCCAGGGCGCCCCAGCAGCCCTCTTCCTCTGGTGGCCCTTCTGCTGTGGCCACACAGGAGGAGGTGCCGCCCCAGCCACCCCGCCCCCGGCCTCGGCCTGGCCTGCCCATGCAGCGCCACAGACGCTGGCACTTACTTCAGAGGATCTGACGGAAAGACCCTGCTGGCCCGGTGGTGGCCACGCCTGTGATCCCAGCAGCAGAGGCAGGACCACGAGTTCAAAGCCTCAGCGACTTAGCAAGACCCTGTGTCAAAGAGTAGAAAGGGCTGGGGACGTGGCTCAGTGGGGAGCACTCCTGGGTTCAGTCTCCAATAAAAAAAAAAAAAAAAAAATCCACCTTTGTCCTCTCTCTGAGGCAGGGGCAAGGGGCAGGGGAGGGCAGAGTGGACAAGGGTGTGGCATCGGGTGGAACCAGCATCCTCCTTTCCTGCCGCCACCTGAGCCTGTCTCCGGCCTTCCCAGAGCTCCCCAGTCTCACCTGCAGACAGGCTGCTCAGCTCACCTGCTGGGTGTCCTCACCTCACTCCTGGGAGGACAAAAGGAGCCCATCGGGAAAGCACCTGCCCGGATCTCAGGTATACAGGAGGTGCTCAATGAATGTGGCTGTGCTCCTGCCCTTCTCCCTGCCCTCCCGAGGAGGTGGGTGTGCTTGCTTCGTCCCCTGAGGCCCAGCCCTGTGGCCTTCCACTGAGTGGGCCTCCCCTGCGGCCACTGTGACCCTCCCTGGGGTGCAGAGTTAGAGGCCACAGGGCGCAGTGCCTGGGCCCCGGCCAGCACTCAGTGAGCAGAGGGGTGGCCCGTCACCCACTGTCGGCCCACGATGGCCACAGGCAGGCTGCCTCGCTGAGGCTTCCCACGGGCTATGCTTTTAGTTTGTAGCCAAGGTCACAGACACCCTGGTTCAGCCTGGGGTCTCGAGGTCATGAGCCTCTGCTTGGGACACACGCCCACTGACGCACCTTCTCTGCTGACCTGCACGTCCAGAAGGCCTATGGAGGTGATGGCAGGGCTGGTCTACGTCCCAACTGCCTCACTTCTCCTTTCAACTTCCAGGGCCCCACCCTCCTCCTGGCTTGGGCCACAGCCTGACAACGGGCGTGGCCAGCAGGATTCTGTGCCTTCCCCCTGGCAACAGCAGCCTGTGGCACTCGGGTTCTCCACCCTGCTGGCATGGATTCCCCAGGAAGGTCGGGATGCGGCAGGTGGGCTCCCTGGGAGCAGGCAGAAGCCTTTAGGAGCATGAGCTCCCACCCCGGGGCGGCCCCTCGGAGGCAAGTGGCTGGGATGTTTTCTTACTGCCCTGGGGGTGAGCAGGACCTGGTGGACTGTGGACCCAGCGGCCGAGCCCAGGCAGTGGCCCATGGCCAGGAGAAGGGGATGGAGAGAGGACGGGGAGCCCACGCACAGGGCTGGACTGCGGGATGGATGTCCCTTCCTGCTCTGAGCAGACAGGGGGGTGGCTTCAGAGAGCCCACCAAGATGAGGGAGGTGCAAGATAAGGAAGAGGACTTGAGACCAGCGCCCGGTCGCTGGAGGGGGACCTCCGTGCCTGGAGAGCCCCTCTCGGCCTCCCCGTGGCTGATGAGGAGGACGGGAGGGGGATCAACCCCTCAGGCCCTCAGTGGTAATGAGCAGCAGTGGCCGTGGCTCCTGGGCGGGCAGCAGCCAGCAGGGCCTAGCCAGGCCACCAGGCTCCCTCATTCCGCCCATCAAGCCGAGCTTCGAAGACAATATAGACAGAGGCCAGCAGAGCCCCGACCTGTGAGCTTTAGGGGTGGACAACATGTGCACTGCCCTAAAATGGAGAGGTTCGAGACTCGCCCTATAGCACTGGAGGGGCCGAGAGCGTCCAGGTGGGCCAGGAGCCGGCGGGGGCCAGAGACCCCAGGTGCTACATGTCATTGATCCTGCACAACCTCCGGGCTTACTTGTGCCTGTAACCTGAGAAGGATTTAGCTGGGGCTTATGGTAGAAATACAAATGGCTGAGACAGACTCTGGGACGTTGGTGTCCAGTGTGAAAGGCTGCGAGCCCTCCACGTCCTGATGGAGAAGCAGCTGACAGCTGTGCATGCCCTTTGGTGGCCTTGGAGGCCATCATGGGTGCCGCTGAAGTCTTGGTGCGTGGCCTGAATCCCGTGGTGGGATGGGTGTAAAGTGGGCAATCACCCCAAGGACTGTGTCGCTCTGAGTGAGTGTACTAGTGACAACAGAGCCCACTGTCAGCTGGCCCATGGGCTGGACTTCAGAGGTGCTGTTGCCCATGTCGGTGAACCAGCAAGAGGCCCATACCTTGGAGGGGAGGCACCTCTACTGTCCGGCACTTGGTACACTGATGGCCCCAGTGTGGACAGATGTCTATGTGGACATGGTGGCTGTGGAGCCAGAGACAGACGCTGTCAGGTTGGATTCTGGTGTAAGACAAAGTAGCCAGGGTCTGATTCTCCCGGGCTCTGCCTGAGGACACCCTGGCTGCGGGAGCGGATGTTCTCTTCCGCCCAGCCCTGGGCTTTTCCAGCAGCTATGCAGCCTGAGCCCCGCAGTCCTTTAGCCCCACCGTAAGGCTATGAAGCCATGAGGCCAGTGCTCACCCAGGATGGCGGCACTGGCTGCAGGGGTGACCCAACAGTTCCTGCACAGGTTGACTGCAACGGCCCGGTGGCCAGAATCTGGTGCAAGAAAAAACATCTTTCAGAACTGTGTCCCCCAAACTGGCCCCAGTGCCAAACCACCGGCCGTTAGTCCCGCCCACTGCCCTGCCCGCCAGGCCGTTGGAGCTGCATCTCCTGGTTTTCGGGGAGCAGCCGTGCCCTGTGCCAGTGCTGCCCCCCAGCTGAGCCCCTATCGAAACCTCGCCTGTGTGTTCCCCAAGCATGGCACTGTTTCATTCCCATGGTCACCGAGTCAGAGGTTCCTGTCTGGTACCAGCAGGGAAAGGGGAGGAAGTGACGCCATCAGATCCCAGGGAGTCTGGGCTCTGGCGCCATCTTGAACCACAGGGGCCCCCTCAGGGGACCCTGGGACCAGGGAGGAGTCAAGTCACTGCCCGTGTTCACTCCAGAGCTCAGAAGCAGGGGTGGGGGTGGCAATGCCCAGCCCCTCTCCCCCCGCCTCTGCTTTCTGCCAGCATCCCCCTTTGACCCACAATAATCAGAAACCAAAAGTCAAGGGGGAGGGGGTGGGGGGTGGCACAAGCCTCTAACCCCAGCAGCTCTGGAGGCTGAGGCCAGAGGATGTTCAAAGCCTGTTCAAAGCCTCAACAGCCCAGTGAGACCCTGAGACCCCGTGTCTCTAGATAAGCACACCCAGGATCCACTCCCCACCACAACGTCGGCACATTGCAGGAGCCAAATCCATAGGCTGTCACCACATGATGACACCAACAAGACCAAAATTATTTCTTACTAAACTTGAGTCATCGGTACTTGTAATTTTGTGTCAGTGTTCATTTAAAAATGAAAGCAGCTAACTGGGCGTGCTGTGGTGCAGCCTGTAGTCCCAGTGGCTGGGGAGACTGAGGCAGGAGGATCTAGAGTTCAAAGCCAGCCTCAGCAATTTATCGAGGCTCTGAGCAACTCAGTGAGACTCTGTCTCTAAATAAAATACATCCAAGGGCTAGGGATGTGGCTCAGTAGTTAAGCACCCCTGGGTTCAATCACCAGTACCAAAATAAATACATAAATATTATTAAATTTAATATGATTGGACATTGCTGGTGGGACTGAAAATTGGAACAATTACTTTGGAAAGCAGTAGGGAGATTCTTCAAAAAAAAAATTGGAATGGAGCCACCATTTGACCCAGCTACCCCACTCCTTGGCATACACCCAAAGGACTTAAAATCAGCAAACTATCATGAAGCAGCCACGTCAATGTTTACAGCTGCTCAATTCGCAATAGCTAAACCATGGAGCAACCTAGGTGCCCTTCAACATGAATGGAAAGAAAATGTAGTACATATACACAATGGAATATTGCTCAGCCTTAAAGAAAAATAAAATTATCGCATTTGCAGGTAAATAGACGGAACCAGAGAACATCATACTAAGTGAAATAAGCCAATCCCCAAAAAACCAAAGACCGAATGCTTTCTCTGGTAGGCAGATGCTGATCCATAGGGGGGAGGGGGTTGAAGGAACTTTGGATTGTGCAGAGGGGAGTGAGGGGAGGGGGGGCTGTGGGATGGGAAGGACGGCAGAACGAGACAGAACCTTATTACTCTATAAATATATATGATTACACTCCTGGTGTGACTCTGCACCATGTTCAGCCAGAGGAAGGAGAAGCTGAGCTCCATTTGTGTACAGTGTGTCAAAAGGCATTCTGACACCCCTGCTTCTAATTAGTCATGTGTAACTAATTGGAACAAATTCAAAAAAACATATAAGGGAGGCCAGCAGAATAGGGGGGATGGGGGAGGGAGGGAGGGAAGGGGACGTACTGGGGAATGAAATTAACCAAATTATGTGTTACTGTGTGCCCGTATGAATATATTATAACAAATCCCACTGTTGTGTGTCATTACAATGAGCCAATTAAAAAAGAAAACAAGGAGGGCGTTAGGGCTGGGGCGCGGCTCAGTGGCGTGGGAGGCCCTGGGCTCCATCCCCAGCACTGCCAAAAAATAAAGTAAAACAAAAAAGGAGTTCACTTTAATACGCCAACTTAGTGTGAGAAGTTACAAATGAACTTCTGGAGGATTCCAAGGTAACAAGGGTTTTAAATTAAATAACTCTGAAAACTTAAAGGTGGGGTCACCCATGGACAGGCAGCACCTAGTGGAGCCGTCCCTAGGTTGAGGGGTGGGCACGGGGAGGTGACCGTGGTGTGTGGACTCTGGAGTCTTTCTCACTGGGGGCCCACCTCCCCTCCTGGAGCCGTCCCGTTCATCTCCTTCCTTCTCTTTGCTTCTATTTCTTCAAACACATTCCTCTCCATTTCGTCTTGGGGGTCGGTGATGGTTAGTTTCAGATGTCAGTTTGGCGAGGCTGCAGTTAAGATATTTGTCCAGCGTTACTCTAGATGTGGCTGTGAAGGCTTTTTGGGAATGAGATTGACAGTTAAATCAGTAGACTTTGGGGTGTGTGTGGTGCTGGGGTGGAACCCAGGGCCTTGCCCGTACTAGGCAAGTGCTCTACTACCAGGTGGGTGGGCCTTATACAATCAGTTGAAGGCCTTCACTGAAAAGGTATGAAGAGGGAATTCCCCCTTCCTCCCCATTAAGGGTCAGGAGTCCTGTTCCATGAGTTCCCTGGATGACACATTGTGCTTGGGACATTGGAAATGCACCTCTACCTTGAAACAAACCCGTGAGGACTTCTCCTTGGCTGAGCAGTGGAGTGAGAGGCCTGGCCACACCTCCAAACTGCGGGCTTGGACAGCAGCTTCAAGAGACTGTGTCTTAGAGCTTCCTGGCCCCACGGAGGTGGAGGTCAGTCATCTCCTTCTCTCTCCATGGGATTTCCGTGGACCTGTGGTCACACCGGGCACCCCATCCTGCCTGTGTCTCCAGCCTGGTGCCCCCTCCATCTAGGGGTGTAAGGTCTCCTTTTCCACAAGCTCCTACACATCTGCTCTGACCCAAGGTTGTGCCCCCTGGCCACTAGGCTGTCCCTCCATCTGATTTCCTGTCTGCAGAATTCCTTTGTGCCTCTCTCTATTTGGAGGTGAGGAAATCCTGGGGTATGTGGAGGGCGAGGTGAGGGGCTTCCCACACTAATGGCCACAGAAGACTGAAGGGCCAGGGCTGGGGGACACCCTGGGACTCGCTCCATGGCTGGAGGGCCCTCGCCTCTGTTTCTTTCTGGTGTCCATCTAAATAACACCAATTCAATGTCATATGAACCCAAGATCCAGTAAAGTGAAGGTGAAGAATTTTAAAGGTAAAATGAGGAGAATTATGATCGTTTTAAAATAATCCTCAGCTACAAGAATCAATACCCCCAGTGCCCACCCAAGGCTGGACAGGCGGCTGTCCTCCAAGCGTCTTTGTGCGAGGTTGACTGGCAGAGTCCCGTAATGGCTTTGAGCACAGGCATGTGTGGGTGACAGCTCCCTCTTTCCTTATGGCCCTGGACTCCCTTTTGTGAGGGTCTGACAACTTCAGAGGATAGTCTTGAGACCTCTGCTGGCCCCAGAGCATGTGGGCAGTTATCCAGGGGCTGGCGGAGGGATAAGCGCAGGCCTCAGGGACCTTAGGAGCTGATCTGGGCTCAGGCCCACCAGCCCATCCTCAGCACGGTTTCAGGGGGTATCCTCCTGGGAGGTAGAGGCTTGTCCTCCCCCCTCCCTTGGAGTCTCCAAACTGCCCTTTCCACCCCTGCCCACTGCCTGCAGCCATACCCGGAACCATCTCTCTGCCTCCTGGAACATGCCTGTCCCCTGAATTCTATAGGACCAAGTGTTCCTGGGACATCAAAGCACACTACCACCCCAGCCCATGGCCACTCACCTCCAGGCCACCCTGGCCACACCTGCACTTTGTCATCACCCACTGAGCCCTGGTATCCACTCTGGCCACAGCCTCACAGCTTCCTGGCTCCAGGAACCCACTGCATCTCTATTCTCCCACTTCCTCCTGTCCAGCACCTCGAGCCCTGGCACCTTGAGCCCTGGCACCTTGAGCCCTGCCCTCTCTCCTGCTTCTTGTATGGCTCCCACCTCTAGGCACCCACCGGCAGGAGTTCACCTCTGTTTCCCACAGCTGCACCTGGGTGTCCCTGGATAAAGTGTTGCTATCTTAAAGCCTGAGCCCCTGTAAATTCACATACCCATGTCCCCAGTCCCCAGACTTCCCATTGACCCTTCTGTTGGGGGAGGTGTTTGTTAACTATCCATCCATCCGGTCCCACTTACTGGTCACTTAGTATGTGCCCAACACGGCATGAGGGGGAGGAGGGGAGCAGTTGGTTTGGTGGGAAATTAAACCCCAGAAGCCCAGGTGCATGGTCTTCAGGGTTGGCCTCTGGCACTGAGAGCCGAGGCTGGGAAGGGCCCTTCTGGGAGGAGCAGGGAGGAAAGGCACCAGGAGGAGCCAGGAGGTCAAGGGAACTGGATATTTTAAAAGGTCTCCCAGGTGGTTCCAGCCAGGTGGACAGCAGGGCTGTGGAATGTCAGTGGCCGCAGGGTGGTAACTTCATGGGCTCCGGGGGCCCTGGACCCTCCGGCGCCTTGGACCCTCCGGGCGGTGGTGGGACCACCCTAGGCCACCCCTAGAGACTAGGGGAGCCACAGTCCCGCCACCCTGCGCCCTCCCCAAGCTCAGGATTCGCAGAGCTGAGGCCGGAGGGGAGCCCCGCGGGGGAGTCAAGGCTTCGCATTAGCTGGTCATTCGCCATAGTCCCCGGGGAGTGGCGCCCAGTGTCCCCGTTTTACAGGTAAGGAAACAGGGAAGGGGTGGAACTCGTCCCCAAAGGCACGGAGCCGGAAGTGGCTGAGCCGGGATCCGAACTCGCCCTCTTCTCCGGGAGGCGGAGTCCCTGGCGGCTCCGGGACCCGGGCACGCCCGCGGGGAGGAGCCGGCGCGCGGGGCGGGCCCCGGGAGGAAGCGGCCGGCGGCGGCGGAGGCGCGGGGCGCGCTGTCAGTCCGGGGTCTGGCCATGGAGGCGGAGCCGCCGCTCTACCCGGTGGCCGGGGCCGTGGGGCCGCAGGGCGACGAGGACCAACTCGGGGCAGCGGACGGGTGCGAGGCCCCGGTGAGCGGGGGGCCGGGGGCGCGGGGCGGCGCAGGGCAGGGTCCCCTGCGGGGCGCGGGGCGCGGGGCGGCCGGGTGGCCAGCCGGTGCTAGCGCGTGCTGGCCCGCAGCTGGACGAGCTGGTGGGCGCGTACCCCAACTACAACGAGGAGGAGGAGGAGCGCCGCTACTACCGCCGCAAGCGCCTCGGCGTGCTCAAGAACGTGCTGGCCGCCAGCGCGGGCGGCATGCTCACCTACGGCGTCTACCTGGGTACGCCCCGCTCCCCCGGCTGCGCCGCGCGACCCTGGCCTCGCCCGACGCGCTCAGGGAAAGAGAAACCTTGGGCCAGCCCTTCTCCTTCCCCTTTCACTTCCCGGTAGATCGCCCTCGTAGCTGCAGCTGCAGCGGCCTCACTTGGGGCAAGCAGGGGCTTCCTGGCAGGCCCGTGTCCCCAGGTCCCAGCCAGAGCCGTGGGGATGGGTGGGGGTGGGTTCCCTGCCTCCTCCGCTCCCGGTAGGAATGGGAACCCCTCGGGTGACTGGAGCCCCTGCCAGGCTTGCCTCCCGCCTCTGCTAGGTTGCCCCGGGAGCCAGACCGCTCCCTCCACGCTGCCCGCTGTCCCCAGGCCTCCTGCAGATGCAGCTGATCCTGCACTACGATGAGACCTACCGCGAGGTGAAGTACGGCAACATGGGCCTTCCCGACATCGACAGCAAGATGCTGATGGGCATCAACGTGACACCCATCGCTGCCCTGCTCTACACACCGGTGCTCATCAGGTGAGGGCTGGGCTGTCACCCTGTCTCCAAGGGTGCAGAGACGGCTGGCCCATTGTTTTGCAGGGAGAAACAGGGAACTGGGGAGGAAGTGTGTCTCCCTAGGAGGATGAGAGTGAAGAGAGGAAACCAAGGTGTAGCGGAGGAAAGGAGAATTTTGTCCCCACTTCTAGGGCACATTTGGTTTCAGGCAAGAGATTCAAGCAGGCTTCTGCCCTCTGTTGGCCTGTGTCCCACATGGCATCCTCTCATGGGCTCTGTGGTGGCCCAGACCCATAGTGACCTTCTGAGTTGGGCTGTGGATTCTGGGAGAGGCTCCCGTCAGTGGGCAAAGCTCAGGCACCCACTCCTGGCCCGATCAGCTGTGACTGGTGTTGAGGGGACATTTGGCATAGAAAGGGGAATGGCTGGGCAGGAGCTTCCCAGCCTTAGAGGCATGTGGCCCAGTCTCCTGGCCAGTGCAGAAATCCCACCCACAGCACCTCCCAGATGAGACCAGGAGGCCCGCGGGCAGAGTAGATGGGTTTTAGTTCCCTTGTTTTTAAGTTTCCTTTTCACAGTTGAACAGTGTCACCGTAACTGAAATCATAAACAAGGAAACTCCTCCTAAGCCCTACAGTAAATGGCCCACGTCCTCTGTCCCACCAGCACGAGTGGATAAAGTCCACCTCGTTGTCACCAGAGCACGTGTGTGCAAGCCTGGCTCTTGTTCTTTTTTTTCTTTTCACTTGACACATCTGAGCCTCGTCTGCAGCCTTCACAATGAGGGCTTTTGCCAGGGCCATGTCTTCTGCAGAGATGGGGACCAGCTGTGGCCCTCAGTTGGACATGGTCGCTTCCTCTGTGCTTGACACTCTTTCCTTCTTTTTCTTTCTTCTGTGGAGGTAGGAGTCTCGCTATGTTGGCCAGGCTGATCTCACTCCTGAGCGCAAGGAACCCTCCCACTTCAGCCTCCTAAGCAGCTGGGACTGCCGGCCATGCACTGCCAGGCTGTCTGTCTGTCTGGCCTCCTCCTCTTCTACTTCTTTTCTTTCTTTTTCTTTTTTTTGGTACTGGTGATTGAACCCAGGGGTGCTCTACCACTGAGCTACACCTCCAACCCTTTTATTTTTTGAGACAGGGTCTCACTAAATTGCTCAGACTGGCCTTGAACTTGTGATCCACCTTCCTCAGCTTCCTGTGACAGGTGGCTTCACAGTGCCCGGCTCTTTCCTTCTTTTTAAAATTAATTTTTTTTTGTTTTGTTTTCCCCTGGGTTAAATTCCCAGCAGTGTCTTCACTAGGTCAAAGGCATATGAAATGCTTTCAGGTCTAGAAACCTATTACTTTAAATAATTACAGCTAGCCTTTATTTTGCTTTTTATGTGCTAGGCACTCTGTAGGAGCTAAATTCCCAACAGTCCAGGGTAGCTGCTCCCATACACGAGGGAAACTTGTGGTGAGAAGACTTGACTGCATCCCACAGGCAGTAACTGGCAGACCTCAGGTTTGAATGCTGGCCAAGTGACTCTAAACTCAGGTGCTCACCGTTGGCCAGAACCACCAGGCTACCTTTCCAAAGGGTCATGTCGATGCTCATGACCACGGACTGTTTCAATTTTTAAACCACATCCTCTCCTGCAAGAATGAGTGCTGACATTTTACTTTTTACTCCATCAAAATGTGCTTTTTTGGTAAACTGCCCCTCCCTCAAATAGATCAAGAGGAGCCTGCCTGTCTGTTATATTGCAAACTAAAAATAACAAGCGGGGCCTGTAATCTTGCCATGACCAGGGCTTGAGAGGCTGAAGTGGAGGCAGGAGAATAAGTTTTAGGCCAGCCTCAGCAATTTAGCCAGACCCTATCCAAAAAAAAAAAAAGAAAGAAAGAAAGAAAGAAAGGGCTGGAGATGTGGTTCAAAAACTGTTTAGCTTTGAGCTTCCTGGAAGTCAAGACAAAGAAAGAACTAAGGAGCATAAGTAAAACCCTGGGAGTGGGCTTTTAGGCTGATGAGCCTCCGTGCTCTGATTGGGTCCTTACCCTGTCACTGATCAAGTCCCTTCCATGGTCACTGTGTGGCTTCTCCCCAGACCCAGAGAAGGGAAAACTTCCCCACTGACCACAGTGGAACCCAAGAGCAGTGGGCAGGGAGGAAGGGGCACCAAGGCTCCAACTCAGGCGCTTGACAGCGTGAGGCCCGTTCTCTCTCTCATCCTAGCCTGGTTGAGCCCTTTGAATATGTCACTGGCCCTAGAGTCACCTCAGAAGCCTGGGAGGAGAAAGGGAGATTGGTGAGTCAGCCAGGACAGGAGTGAGTGCTAGCTGTACCCACAGCCGCCGACTTCTATCCTTCTATCTTGCCATGACCACAAGAGGCCTGTAGTTTGGGTCCTGCCCACATCACAGCTGTGGAAACCGAGGTGTGCAGGCACAGTGGCCTGTCTCAATCCACTCGGCATCTGTAACCTGAGACTCCATCTTCGGGCCCTTTCTGGCCATCTCTGGCCAGGGCTCTCTCCATCACACACAGCCTTGAAGCGGGGATACGGGGCCGTGGCCGTCTGGTCTCAGGCCAGGCTGTCCCCGCAGGTCTGGGAAACCAGCACCCCTCCCCTGTCTGCAGGTTTTTTGGCACCAAGTGGATGATGTTCCTGGCCGTGGGCATCTATGCGCTCTTTGTCTCCACCAACTACTGGGAGCGCTACTACACACTGGTGCCCTCAGCTGTGGCCCTGGGCATGGCCATCGTTCCTCTCTGGACCTCCATGGGCAACTATATCACCAGGTGAGTCGGGGGCAGCGGGCTGGGAGGCTGGAGACCTGGTTGAGCCTTGACTGCTTTGCCACCCTCAGCTGGGGGCTCTTGGGCAAGCCCCTTCCATGCTCTGGGCCTCAGTTTCCTCACCAGGATGCTCAGCCCATAGCTCGGGGTGCTAGAAGTGGGGTTGCCATAGAGACAGGGCTGAGGTGAGCCTGTACTCCTGTGGCCCAGGATGTCGCAGAAGTACTATGAGTACTCCCACTACAAGGAGCAGGATGAGCAGGGCCCTCAGCAGCGTCCACCGCGGGGCTCCCACGCACCCTACCTCCTGGTCTTCCAAGCCATCTTCTACAGCTTCTTCCATGTGAGCACCAGGCGCCGCACTGGGGGGGGGGGGTGATGTCCCGGGCCCAGAACTCATACATGGGAGCCCACTGCACGTCTTCTCAACCCTCTAATCCTTTCTGGAGCCAACTCCTACTTGCCTGCTTCTAGTGACGGAGACCTCATCTCCTCCCAGCCTCCTTTCTTGGGCACCCCCCCCCCAACCCGCCACCAGGCTGACCCAGTAGGGGGAGGGCTCTAGTTCCCCAAGTCTGTGCCCAGACAGTGCCAGGACTTCCTGCCTGGCTGGTGCCTGAGTCTGGCCCCAACGGCCCTCCTGTCCACAGCTGAGCTTTGCCTGTGCCCAACTGCCCATGGTTTACTTCCTGAACTACTACCTGTATGACCTGAACCACACATTGTACAACGTGCAGAGCTGCGGTTAGTATTCACGGGGGTGGGGGCTCCCCAGGGCCTGCTACTCCCCCCACCCAGTCACCCAGCAGACACTGAGCCCTCACTCACAGGGGTCGGGGCTGAAGCCCGGCATCCCTTCGCTTTGGTGGGAAAGGCCAGGACCCAGAAGGAGCAGGTAGTTAAGCGGTGGGGGCGGGCAGAGAAGGCCGCCTGGATTGAGACTGCCCAGCTCTCCGTTGGGGCCAGGCAGGCAGGTAGGGCTCAGTCGGTGCGGGGTGGATGTATGGAGGTGGACTGCCCACCCTCCCAGGGGAGCGCTCCTTGCGGGCACCACCTTCGCCGGTCCCCTGGCTGCTGCACTTCTTCGTGGTAGGGTTGACAGCGGGTCCTACTCACCGTGTCCCCACCCACTCTTCCCAGGCACCAACAGCCATGGCATCCTTAATGGCTTCAACAAGACGGTTCTGCGGACATTACCGCGGAGCCGAAACCTCATCGTGGTGGAGAGCGTGCTCATGGCGGTGGCCTTCCTGGCCATGCTGCTGGTGCGGCCCGGGCTGGGGCTGGGCCAGAGGGCTAAGCTTGGGTCTTTGGGACCGAGTGGCACAGCCTGGAAAACAGTCTGGGCCTGGACCCGCTGCCTGGAGGTGTGGCCAGGGGAGGGTCATAGGGCTGTGGCCTCCGAGGGGGCAGGCCTGGAGGCGCCGAGTTTGCAAGCCAGGGCTGAGTCCAGGAGGCGGGTCTACGCCTAGGGACCCGGGCTGGATTTGGAATCCCAGAGATTAGTGCTACCTGAGAGGGGTTTGGGGCCGGCCCCAGGGTCATGGACTGGAGGATGTGGCTCAAGTCTGAGGGCGATACTAGACGGCAGAGCTAAAGTTCCGGGGGCGTGGATATGAGGTGCCTAGGATCAGGAGGGGGCTGGTAAGCAAGGTCCAAGTCCACCGGAGGAGCGTGGAGGTGTGGCCGTTGCCTGAGGGGCGGGGATGGGGGCGTGGCCTAGAAAGCGAGGTTTGTGGGCGTGTCCCGGGGCGGGGCCCAAGCCCATGAGTGTTACTGGGGGCGGGGCCTTGGGCTGCGGTGAGGCTGAAGCCCAGGGGTGGAGCCGGGTGCCTGGCTGGTCACCTCTAAACAGTTCCTGCCGGCAGGTGCTGGGGCTGTGCGGTGCAGCTTACCGGCCCACCGAGGAGATCGACCTGCGCAGCGTGGGCTGGGGCAACATCTTCCAGCTGCCCTTCAAGTACGTGCGTGACTTCCGCCTGCGCCACCTGGTGCCCTTCTTTATCTACAGTGGCTTTGAGGTGCTCTTTGCCTGCACGGGTCTCGCCCTGGTAAGTACAGCCTGCATAAGGTCGCCAACAAGAGGCAGGATATCCAGTTCAATTTAAATTCCAAATACACATATTTTAAAGTATATATGTATAGATGGGCATGGTGGCACATGCACGTAATCCCAGTGACTCGGGAGGCTGAGGCACGAGGGTCCCAAGTTTGATGCCAGCCTCGGCAACTTAGTGAGACCCTGTCTCAAAAAATAAAAAGAAAATAAGTAAAAAGGGTTTGCGATGTTGCTCAGTGATAGAGTGCCCCTGAGTTTATTCCCCAGAACTGAAAAAAAAAAAAAAAGTACATATGTATAAATATGTATAAGAACCTCCCTCTCTCTTTCTCTTCCTTCCTTGTCCCTATTCTCCTTTTCCCTGGGCAAGTTACTTTAATCTCTCTGAAGCTGAACTGGGATGATTTCCATAAACCATTTGGTTTTATGTAGGGTACAGCCCTTAGTGTCTGGGGACACCGTCCAAGTATTTTCAGTATTGACAGTTCTCCTGGAACCTTCCTAGCAGCCCTGGAGAAAATTAGTTCCCAGGAGGTCCAGAGAGGACAAAGTGTGGCCTAAAGTGACATTTGTATGGGGAGGGTCAGGGCCTGGGCTGTCAGACTTTCAATACTCTGCTTTTCCCTCAGGGCTATGGAGTGTGCTCCGTTGGGCTGGAGCGGCTGGCCTACCTCCTTGTGGCTTACAGCCTAGGTGCCTCAGCTGCCTCGGTCCTGGGTCTGCTGGGGCTGTGGTTGCCACGCTCAGTGCTCCTGGTCACTGGGGCAGGGCTGCACCTGCTGCTCACTCTTGGCCTCTTTTTCTGGGCCCCTGCACCTCGAACCCTGAAACACAGCTGGGTCCTCTATGTGGCAGCTGCCCTCTGGGGTGTGGGCAGTGCCTTCAACAAGACCGGACTCAGCAGTGAGTACAGCCATGGACACTGGGATGACTGCGGGGGAGGATCTGTGGCACGCTGTGGGTGGTTGGGAGACATGGCACCTCAGGGATGGACACGAACATACAGGGGATCTGCCATGGAGTTTTATGAAGAAAGGTAGGTGGGCAGCTCAGGGGTGGAAGGAAGTCCCACAGACCCACACTGGAGGCACAGAAGAAGAAGAGCCAGACGCCCTGGGGGTATGGACATTCTGTTGATACTTCAGGGTGGGCACTGAGCCCTGCAGATACCAAGGGAGTGGGGTGAGATCTTGTGGACACATGGGGTGGGTGTGCCCAGTCTTCAGGGAAATTGGAAAACACAGCGGGGACACCTCCTCCTCATCACAGGGGTGGGGCTGCCTTCATAGAGTTTCCATACACTGGAGTAGATGATGGCGGTCTATGCTCGAGGGACTAGCACGGTGGGACTAGTGGCAGGTAGCCCTGTCCATATCCTAGGTCGAAGGTGTAGACCTGGGCCCTTTCTTTCTTCCTCCTGGATGCTGGGGATTGACTTAGGGCCTCATGCGTGCTAGCCAAGTGTTCTACCACTGAGACATAAATATGGCCCCAGATCTGGGCCTTTTTGTGGAGCAGAGACAGGAACAGGCATGAATCCTAACCTGATCGCCTAGCAATCTCCAGGTCTGGGCTGCTAGGGATGAGTCCCTGGGGAAAGGGGCCCTATTAGCAGAAGGCAGAGTGAGCCCAAGTTCAGCTGTGTGATGCCCTCTGTATAGAGGGGGTATTGCCAGTGGGAATTACTGGTACACATGGGTCTAGCCACGTGGGTAGTCCACATTGGCATCTGTTCTGGTGTGCCAGAGCCATTAACGGTTTTTAATGTCACCCATGAGCCCCAGGACAGGAGTGTTCATTCCCTGAGCCTGGCAGAGGTGTTAATAGCAAGTATCTCCCCAGTACCTGTGAGGTGCCAGACTGGCCTTTTCTCTTTAGAACTTCTAACAACATAGAATATGCATAAACTCACTTGACCCAAATAGCCCTCGGAGCCAAATTATATCCACATTTCTGCACCTCTGAACCCCCACCTTCACCTTCCGGTCCTGAAGCTCAAGCCCGAGTCCCCTGACTCCCTGTCAGTACTCTTCCCTCCACCTGGGAGGGTTCTTGGGAAACAAGTCCCCTGCTCCCACACGTCAGGGTCAATTTGTAGAAAGTTGGTTGATGTGGATAGTTGGCCCTCCCCGGTCCCTGAGGAGGAAGAGCATCAGTCCCTTTGCTCTTGGCCCTGTGCACCTGAGATCTAGGCCCTGACTTCTGAGCATAGAGCTCTCCTCTGCAACTCCCCTGGGCAGCAGGGTAACCAGGGCCTCCTCTAGAGGGCAGGCAAGGACTGGCATAAGTGCTGCCCGGGTGCTCTGGGACTCATGAAAGGGACCAGTGCAGGGCCTAGGAGAGTCCCAGGGGGAGATCAGCAGCACCAGGTGACCCCTGCATCCTGCTTGTCCTTTCCGCCTGTTTGCAGCACTCCTGGGAATCCTGTACGAGGACAAGGAGAGGCAGGACTTCATCTTTACCATCTACCACTGGTGGCAGGCGGTGGCCATCTTCATGGTGTACCTGGGTGCCAGTCTGCCCATGAAGGTGAGGTTGGGTGGGGCTAGGGACTCTGTGCCCCACCCCCACTTCCCTGGGCCAAGCCCCAGGCCAAGGACCCCTTTCCTCAGCCCACTGGGTGGCCCCCAACCCAGTACCCCATTTACTGCCTCTCCTGTCAGCCTCAGTTTACCCATCTCTGTAGGGACCCATAGTTTGTGCTTTCCTGTGGGTGTATCCCAGCTGTCTTCCTGTGGCCTGTTTGGTCACCTATTCAGACTGGGTTCCTGGGTTCCCGGAATCTGTCTTCCTCCATGTCTCCCTCCGTGGCCTGCAAGGGCTCCTCTGCTTGTTTTCTTTCTGTGGTGCTGGGGATGGGACCCAGTGCCTCGAGCATGCTAGGCAAGTGCTGTCCCACTGAGCTGCACCCATGCTCCTTAATCATGGCAGGTCAGTTTAGCAGGTCCTGACCAACATTGTTAAAAAATGAAGTAGAATAGAAACAAACAAAACAGGGATGCAAATATGAGTCTGTGAGCCAAGTTAGGCTGCACAGTTGTTCTCTGACTGTGGGTTACAGTTTTAAAAATCTGAAAGGCATGACTGCGGCCTGCTGTGTTGAGGGGACAGACGGTAATCCTAGCCCTGGTCAAAGAGGGTCGGGCCTGGTTCAGACTTTACCCAATCTTATCTATCCGCGAGGCAAAGGGATAGTCGTTCTTAACCGGGAAACCAGGGTAGTGCCGGGACCCTCCGGAGGGTGCCCTGGAGGTGTGGGCGCAGGGCAGAGGCTCCTGGGGCCGGCCCGAGGCAGCGGGGCAGGTGCGGCTGGGCTGGGAGCAGGGGAGGACGGTGCCCTCATGGCTCCCTTGCGCCCAGGCTAAGCTGGCGGTGCTGCTGGTGACTCTGGTGGCGGCGGTGGCCTCGTACCTGTGGATGGAGCGGAAGTTGCGGCGCGGGATGGCCCCGCGCCAGCCGCGCATCCCGCGGCCGCAGCACAAGGTGCGGGGCTACCGCTACCTGGAGGAGGAGAACTCGGACGAGAGCGACGCGGAGGGGGCGCGCGGCGGCGGGGACTGCGCCGAGGGGGAGGCGGCAGGGCCGCGCCCGGGCCCGGAGCCAGCTGCCCCCTGCCGCCGGCCCTGCCCCTACGAACAGGCGCTGGGGGGCGACGGCCCCCAGGAGCACTGAGGCCCGGGGCGCCGGCTCGGACCGCGCCTCCCCGCTCGCCGGCCCGGTAGCCGGTCCCGGAGCCCTGCGCCCTCTGTCATCTGGGTCCGGAAGCCACCCCAGAGCCCGGGGCCACTGGAACCGCGGCGGTGGGGGGGGGCCTAGGGTCCAAGCACAGCCCAAGCCCTGAGGGACGCCACTGGACCCCACCCCAGCCCGGGGCGCTGCGGGCCTGGACCGCTTGTGACTCTTGTGACTCGCGCTTTGTACTTCCTATGAGAGCCCGCCTTTTTATAGAAAATAAGCAATAAAGAGAGTTTTGTACTGTCCTGACTGGGGGGTCTTGGCCGAGGGTGCAGGGGGATGAAGAGCGCCTGGGGTGTGTGCCTGGCTGGCCCGGCCCCTGGGGCACTGTGGTGGCAGGCAGCCTGGCCCTAGCCCTGTTTGTCTATTGCAGCATGTTGGCCCACAATCTCCCGGGGACACCTTTGAGGGCAGGTTCCACTTCTGAGTCACGTTGGGGGTCATCCTGTGCCAAGTATGGACCTGGGGATGTGAGGGCGATCTGGCTGCGACATCTGTCACCCCATTGATCGCCAGGGTTGATTCGGCTGATCTGGCTGGCTAGGCGGGTGTCCCCTTCCTCCCTCACCGCTCCATGTGCGTCCCTCCCGAAGCTGCGTGCTCGGTCGAAGAGGACGACCTTCCCCGATAGAGGAGGACCGTTCTTCGGTCAAGGGTATACGAGTAGCTGCGCTCCCCTGCTAGAACCTCCAAACAAGCTCTCAAGGTCCAAGTATGGACCTGGGAAATAGTGACTTGAGCCCAGGTACACCTGGTCACTGTCCCGGGCCACAGCCTCAGCTGAGAAGCTGGTGGCGCACCAGGCAGTGTTAAGCATCTGCAGGTGCCCACTGAGATAAAGACCTGACCCCTCTGTGAAGAGCTCTGAAGGGTGAGGAGTCAGGGCGCCGTGGGGGATTGTGGCTTCTTCCCTGGTGTTCTGAGGCCACACCACTCCCGCTCAAGCCCCTGGGCCCCTGGCTAAAGGCCAGACCCTCGCTCCTGCCTCCCTCCACGCCGTCCTTAGCATTGGGTCTCCTGGGTTCTCCTGCCCATGTTCTGTGGCCCCCCACTCCTCTCTCTGCCCCCCACTGCCTTTTCGAGCCTCTAGTGGGCCCTGAAGCCAGGTGCTGTGGCCTTGCAAGGCGCCCCCCTCCCATCTGAACCACAGACAGTCCATAAAGAGGCAGTAGGCCCCTCAGCACCGGTCCTCTAAGCTGCAAGGGCACGGCAGGAGAGGAGATGTTGTCTACATGTTGAGGGAAAGCAGCCTGCTTCGCTTGCAAATTTTCAGTGACAAGCAGACCCAGACACTGTCACATAGCAAGTCCTTCCAGGTCCCATCAGTACCTGCCGGGGAAGGGAGCATTCTAGAAGGTGGCAACCTCCTCCTGGTGGGATTCCAGCAGAGCTCCAGTTGGAGTTGGTGACCAGACACTGGGCTAATGGACACCTGGATGCAGGGTGGGTGCCTTTTGGAAGGACGTGGGTCCTAGGTGTGCTGGGTGAACATGGGGAGGGGACATGTCTGGACAGTGGATCTACAGATGTCACAGTTCATCTCTAAGCTCATTATGCTGAAGGACCAAGTCTCCAGTGTGGAGCAGACTGAGGTGACCCAGGTGCGTGGCGTAGTGTGAGGGTGCGGCTTCAGTCCCGCTCCTCTTACCAGGGTCATGGTCCCCACGAGGACCCCACATCCACCTAGCTGCCCCTGGGACGTGGATGAGACTCACACCCACACATGACAGGTGATACCTAGGACAGGCACCACGTAACACCACAGGCGACCCATGTGCACACACAGGGCAGGCCACAGGGAGGGCGGCAGCAACATGCTGGCTCTTTTGGGCAGTGGTGACTGCGCCACCGAGGTCAGAATGCCTGCTCCCTGAGCAGCTCCAGGTCTCACAGTAGGCGATGACAGTGCCATTGGTGTCACCGCCCTGTCTCCGTCACCCCTGGTTAAAGTGGCTAGTGGAGGCCTTGGATCCCTGGGTGGAAAGTCTGTGTTGAAGCCTCTGCCTCAGAGCACTATCGTTGCTCCAAAAGCCACTCTGATGTCTTGTCTGTTGGCATGATGTGATTTAAAAAGTATGATCCCTCAAACCTCCGGTCTAAGATTTCCACCATCTTTAAATTCTCATAGCAGGTGAAATAACCTGAAAAGGGCCCTTCTATAGAACACTCAAAAATGCTTGATGAGAAAAAAGTTTCCTTTTATAGGTTTTTTTTTTTTTTTTACTACCAGGGATTGAACTGCTGAGGCTGTCTTTGAACTCGAAATCCTCCTGTCTCAGCCTCCAGAGCCACTGGATAAGTTTTCTTTTAAATATAGAGTTGAGTATTCAAGAAAATAAGCCAGGGCTGGGGATGTGGCTCAGGCGGTAACGCACTCGTCTGGCATGTGCGGGGTGCTGGGTTCGATCCTCAGCACCACATAAAAATAAAATAAAGATGTTGTGTCCACTGAAAACTGAAAAATAAATATTAAAAATCTCTCTCTCTCTCTCTCTCTCTTTCTCTCTCTCTCTCTCTCTCTCTCTCCCCCTCCCCCTATCTTAAGAAAAGAAAAGAAAAGAAGCCAAGTCTCCTAGGGCCAAAAATGAAGAGGGAGCTGCAGAGCAGGGTGGAGACAGGGAACTGCGGCAGCCCAGGGGCCTGGGTTGAGTTTCACGAGCAGGGGGGACACGGCTGAGGGTGGGGGGCTCTTACAACGCAACGCTAAAGCTGGGGCCAAGGAAGACAACACTATTAGAACAAAGGACAGAAAAAAATGTCCACCCAGAGAAGCAGAAAGATGCAAAAATTTTTGAGCTTTAAGTCCAGAAGACGTTTCCCATGAAATTTTTATATAAGTTTGGAATTCCTACAAAGAAATTACACCATTCATAAGGTCCAGGAACCCTGAAGTTGAGAGGCTAACGTTGATTAGCAGTCTTTGCCTATGATAGGCCCTGGGGTACCTGGACAAACCAATAGGGAAGCTCTCTAGGTACATGCCCTGAGCCTGGACACCATGGTTTCCCACACAAGTCCCTCTGAAGCTGAGCTCACAATCCAAAACTACAGATCACACCAGGAAATGAGTCACTGTGAACAAGACAACAGACCCTGAAAGAGCAGGATTAGACACCCCCTCCAAACACAATAGGCTGTCAAATAGATGGATGGGGTCAGCAGCTCCTGAAGGAGGGATCCCAGTGACCTGACCCTGGATCCTTCACATCTTTGTGTAATCTCCATCCTTTCAATGTGGGCTGGATCTAGTTAAATGCTTTTTTTTTCTTTTAAAATTAAAGTATTTTTTCATTTTTATTTTTATCTTTTGTATTTTTTCCTATGTATTTTTCAGTGTATTTCTTGTAGCAAACTGGATTCTGAGCTAGCCTCTAAGCTTCTTGGTCCCTTGGGTACCCACCACACTAATGTCCTTGCTGTGAGTGTGGTCATGGCTGCGGAACAGAAAGGGATGTCATTTCAGTGTCTTGGAGCTAATCGAGAGGGAGATTACCTGGGTGTACCTGATAGGCCCTCACCTGCTGGTTGGAGGAGGGTGAGCAGCCTGCTGGCACCTTTAAGTAGACTGCTAGGAGCTGAGAGTGGCCCCTGCTCACGGCCAACAAAAATATGGGGGCCTAGGAGCTCCAACCACAGGGGACTAAATTCTGCCAACAATCAGAGGGGACATGGAAAAGGACCCTGAGCCCCGGATGAGAACACAGCCCAGCCCACACCTTGACTGTGACCTTATGAGTCCCCCTGAGCTGAGAGCCGGCTCCACTGTGCTCGATTCCTGACCCACATCAACTGGGTAATAATACGTGGATGTTGTTTCTAGATTCTGAATTTAGTAACCTTTACACAGCAACAGAAAACTAATGCAGTGGCCAAAGTAGTGAGATGTCACTTGAGAGAGAGACAAAGGACTGATCTCGTCATTTGCTGCTTTCCACTCATTTGTTCTGAGGAGGCCAGCTGCTGCACTGTCAGCGGCCCCACGGAGACGCCCGTATGGCAAGGAGCTGAGGGTGGTCTCGGGAACAGCCTGCAAGGAACTGAGGCCCTGTGCCTTCCACCCAGCGGCCAGGGGAGTAACTTGGAAGCAGATTCTTCCAGCAAGGCCTAAAGCTGCACCTGTATGGCGGGGCGGCCAGTACCTCTCCAGGGTAATTCTTCCTGCACAGGAGGGGATAAGCCACCTGAGAAAATTAAAGCCTGAAGTAATTAGTGAAGAAACAAGGGACAAAGTCAGAGTTCGTTTTAAGGGGGCGCCTGATAGGCAGGAGCTGGAACAGAACAATTAGAAAATGGCTCCGATTATAGCATCAAAGGCAGGGATGAGGCTTCAGAGGTGGAGTCTTCTTTCAAGGTGTCTTGCAGTCGACAGGGTTGACTGGCACTTTGGGAAGCCACACCCATCTCTGGGAATCTCTGTGGCTAGGTGGCTGCAGCAGGTCACCCCATTTCCATGGTTGCACAACTCTGTGAAGATGCAGATGGTCCAAAGTTAAGGTGGGGTTAAATCCTGGTAAATCCATTGTAAGTTGAAAATGCACCAAACACACCTAAATTACGGAATATGGCGACTTAGCACCCAGGACACTGTGGAGCGTCAGCGGCTCAGCCCCATCGCGGGGGACTGGGAGCAGTGCTTGCCGCCGCTCCGCAGCATCACAAAGACCACGGCACTGTGTACTCCTAACCTGGGAAAAGAGCGAAAGTCAAAGTCTGAAGTGTTGTTTCTGCTGATCATATCACTTTGGTACTGTTGCAGGATTCTCGCACAGAGACACAGAGACATGGGACACCATGGCATTCAGCAGGAAGCAGCGTTTATTTGTGTCGACAAAGGCTCAGGGGATTCCTATCCAAAGGCTGAGCATTTAGTGCAGGGAGCCATAGCCTTATATACTCTTTTAGTTTCCTTTTACACACTATTTCTTACATACTCCTTCTCCCATTGTTATAGGGACAAACGAGGCAAGGCACCCAAGACAGCAGGAAACAGTTTTATTTGGCTGCAGCCAGGTTCAGGAGGCACAGCTTTTGCTGTAATCAATCAATCCCCTGAACCCCGAGTTCAGGGAGTTTCAGAGTTTTATACCAAGCGTGTAAGAGGAGGGGCTCAGAAGTTCACAGTCTGCAGAAGTTCACATAAAAGCAGCTTTTTCTGTCACTGTTCTGGGCAAGTTAACCCTTCAAGGACAACACCTGAGAAGGGGAGAGCTTCTTCTCCCCTTTCTTTCCTCCCCCTGCCAGCTGTTACCATGGAGCCCAAAGATACCAAACTTATCTTAAAAATGTAGACATCTCTGTGAAGCCCAGCTCAAGGCCAGAGGCCTTGTTTACATATTTCTTCAAAGTACTATACTGGATACGTTTGTGAAAACTTGTAAGGGGGTGTCCAGCACCTGGAGTGCTGGTATCTTCTCGGCCAGTGGCCAAATAAACAGAGTGACCCGAAAATAGGAAGTTTATCTACATTGGACTCTTTCACAGAGACTCTTCTGCTGACAGTCCTAAAATCAGCCATGGAGAAAGGGCTTTTCTGTGGAGAAAGGGGGTGCCACTTCACCATATGTGGTAATACCTGGTTAGACATTCTATCTCTAGATCACAGAGGAGCGACAATGTTACAACTGAGTTGGGAGGGCTCACCTTGGTACTAATGGTGTCCTGCTGTCTTTTTCTGTGCTCTGAGAAAATCTCTGCCTACCATCCTACCTGCATAAAGTCAAAAAGTCCTAAGCTGAGCAACTTGGGATCATCTGTGCTAAAGCCACTGAAATACATAGCATATAGTAAGATTTATGTTTTCTTTTCTATCAAAGTTAACCCTATAATGTAACACAGGCGTGTTGACCTAACTAAGTTTCATAAGGTCAGAATGGAGCCATCCTAAGTTTGGGAATCATGTGGGCAGAATGGTGCCACTAACAGGTGTCCAATCACAACTGTAGCCCTTTTCCGTGCCCACCCCAATTCTAAATTAACTGATCACATAGATTGTAACCCTCAACTCTTCCTATCAGAAGTGAGGCGCAGTGCCTCCTTAGGGATAAATATTGGCAGGCCACCTGCCCAGGTATGTTAGATCCAGATGCATGCTCTTTGGGGCACACCTTTTTGTGGAGGGACAGTATGCCTTGCTGACCCACTTCTGAGTGATGTAGGACAGATGAGGCTGGACACCCAGGAATTCCCAGGAAGCAGGCTTATTTAAGCTGCTGTGGTCCAGAGGGGCTAATGCCAAAAAGATCTCTGGACCCCAGGTCTGGAAATTCCTTTCCATTTGTACTCAGTGGGGGTTAATATAACAGTGGGTGGTTATAGACAGTTATTCTTTGTCCCAAATTTGATTTTTTGGCCCTAGGCTGGGGCTCCATACATGCCTGGGGGCGCTGGGGACCCCCTTCTTGGAGGAGACACCAGCTGCCTTGCTGGGTGGGGGAGGAAGGTGAGACTGCGAGGCCAACAGCAGACCCCAAACCAAAGGTGAGTCAGCACTGCGAGGAAGGGCTCTGGCAAGCACCTTAGTCCAGGGAACAACCCGAGCTGGGGAGGAGCGCAGTCCTGGTGGCCCCCAGAATGGGAGGCGAGTGCGCATGCCTGTGCTCCAAGTCCTGGCCGCGGAGGTGGGGGGGGGGGAGCCGGCCAGAGTCAGGGGGCGGCTGGGGAGGGGCAGGAATCCTCCTCACCGAGGCAGCTACACTTCTGGAGGCTCAGGAACACAAGATCATACCCAGGGGACAGGATGGAAAATAAAAGCTACTCCAGGGGTAGAGGGTGCCGGGCAGGGGAAAGGACACCAGAGTCCCCCGGTAGCCCTCTGGGCCGCAGGTTAAAGTACTGGAAAGGTATCCTAGGACAGAAGGGAAGGAGAAAGCAACGATGATAAAATACTGTTGTTTTATTTGGACTCAGCCGCCAAAGCTAAAGCCATCGGTATGCTGACCAAAGTTTGGGACCGATGAAGATCGGGTCTGTCAATTATCGATAGAATAAATGACAGAGACCCTCGTAGTCAAGAAGAGGTGGTTTATGCTCTCTTGGGAGAGGGGCCCAAAGTCCTTGTTCTTCTTAAGACGACTAAAGATGGTGAGACCCAGAAGGACGAATCAAACAGATGGGATCCCTTAACTCCCCCCCCCCCTACCTTCCTGTGGGCTAAAACCTGCTGCAACCCAGGAACAGAATCCATCTCCTGCCCCAGGAGTGTGTCAAAAGAGGATGCAAAGGAAATGAGCAGCTGCAGGCTTCTGCCCCTGGGTCAGTGCCAGACCCTTCCCTGCCTAGATTAAAAAGAATTAGAACAATGCAAACAGGGTGTTCAAAGTTTCCTCCCCCTCCGCCCTTTATCCTCTGGGATCAGGCAAAACTGGGTTGCAGAGAAACTCAAAACTTTAATAAACCTGAAGTCCTTGATTAGAGGACCCACATGGGCAGCAGACCACTTAGACCAATTCCTCAGCCTTCAACTTGACACCTGGGCTGGATTTACGACTCTCTCAAGTATCTTATTTTCTGGGGAAGAGAGGGGATGATTAGGAGATCAGCCACCATGACCTGGGAACCCGGGCATCTGGCTGGACCTGGGGTTTCGCCATCCGTGAGAAGTTACTCTGGGTTAGATGCTAATGATCCCTCAAGGCAAGGAATGTTAGAACTACAGTGTGTGACTAATGGGTGGCCTGACAGTTCTAGAAAATCACAGACTAGAAAACTGGAAGGATAGGGCTGGGGAGGTGGCTCAAGTGGTAGCGCACTCGCCTGGCGTGCGCGGGGCACTGGGTTCAATCCTCAACACCACATAAAGATAAAATAAAGATACTGTGTCCACGTAAACAAATAAATAAATTAGAAAGAAAACTGGAAGGATAGACGTCTAGAGGGACGATGGAAACGCTCAGAAGGTACGTGGGACGAGAGACGAAGGCTAAGTCGTGCTCTCTACCACAGAACAGGTCACTCAGCGAAAACCAGGCCCTAAACATCAGACACAAACGGGGCCTTGTCAGATACCCTGAGAGACAACAGGCCAGGGGCCAGGGGGGTGGGGGGCGGGGGAGGAAATAAGTGCTACAAATGTGGGAGGAAGGACATTTAAGAGGGGAAGCCTGAATGGAGAAGGGAAGAAAGGGCGATGCACCTTGTGTCTTTTTTTTTTTTTTTGTACCGGGGATTGAACTCCGGGGCACTCGACCATTGAGCCCCATCCCCAGCCCTACTCTGTATTTTACTTAGAGACAGGGCCTCACTGAGTTGCTTAGTGCCTCGCCGTTGATGAGGCTGGCTTTGAACTCGAGATCCTCCTGCCTCGGCCTCCCGAGCTGCTGGGATTACAGCATGTGTCACCGCACCTGGCTCTCTGGACCTTCTAACTGCTAAAGAAAAAAAGCGTCTTCCTGAGATCTGGACAAAGGAGAGAGAAATTGACAAAGGAGATTAAAGGTTGACCCAATACATACTGAACTCAAAATTAAAGAGAATCAATCAGGAGAAGATAACCCCCAGTTCCTCTTGAAGGGAAACAGATTGCAACCTGTCATAGAAGGGCTACAGGAAGATGGCCTACTTGAACCCTGTATGTCCCCCTAGGACACCCCAATCTTACCAGTCAGGAAACCAGATGGATCTTACAGGGGAGCCCCAAACTTGAGGGCAATGAATTCAACACAGACATCCCATAGTCCCCTGTCCCTACACCCTTTCTGGCAAAATGCCTCCCGGTCACCAGGAGCTTGGTGTGGGAGATCTAACAGGTGCTTTCTGGACATGTCCTTTAGCCAAGGTCAGTAGAGATGCGATCGCCTTTGAATGGGAGAATTCTCAGACTGGAGGAAACGACAGCATGCGTGGACAGTCCTTTTCTAGGGTTTACAGAGTCCCCCAACTTATTTGGACAAAGCCTTGAACAAGTTCTAGAAAAATCTAAGAACCCACCACGAACGAAGCCCCTGCAATAGATAATGATTCGTTAATCTCCGGAGGTGAGAAGGAAGACGTACGAGGCAGCTGTGGACCCCCTCTCCTTCCTGGCACAACAGGGATTGAGTTTCAAGAACTAAACCACAATTTGTGCAACAAGAGGTCAAGCACTTGGGACGTTTAAGGAGTGAGGGGAAACAGGGACTCAACCTGGAACGGATCTCAGGGTACCTGGCACCCAACACCAGGAAGGAGCTCAGCAGGCGCCCGGGACCAACAGGGTGTCCCCGAGGAGGGATGGGACACGGCACAGGGAGCCAGGGTGAGGAGCCGCCCCGGGTCGCGATGTCCTTGCCCTTGTCAAACTCCTGGGATGGCTGAGCCCGCACTAGAGACTGTCCCACTTGCTTGTCAGTGTAGACAAGGGAACAGTTCCAGGGGTTTTGACCCAGGACTCTGGGGGACAAAGGCAATCAGTAGCTCACTTATCTAAAGGAGCCAGTGTCCAGGGGATGGTCTGAATGTACCTGGCCACTGGTGGCTTTTGACCTTTTGGTTAAGGAAAGTAAAAAACTAACAGATAGGGGACCCTTATAGTGAGCACATGCCACCAGGTCAGGACCATCCTCCACTGAGGAGCTGGGAGGTGGTTAACTCTTCCAGGATTCGAACATTCGAGGCCGTTCTGGAAAGGGACTACTTGACACAAGCGATAGCTGATTTTTTTTTTTTTTTTTTAACTGTACCAGGGATGAAACTGTACCAGGCACTTAACCACTGAGCGACATCCCCAGCCCTTTTTTAATATTTTAGTTTGAGACAGGGTCTCACTAAGTTACTTAGGGCCTCACTAAATTTCTGAGGTTGGCTTTAAACTGGGGACCCTCCTGCCTCAGCCTCCCAAGTCGCTGGGATTACAGGCTCGTGCCATTGTACCCAGTCGCGCTGAATTCTTAACTAGGGGAAAAAACCTCAGACCCCACTGGACACCATGCGGGGATCTAAGAGAAGACCAGGCCAGGGCCAGCCTGACTTCAGAGAAATTCCCTTCTCAAGAGGCCTCAGAATCTTTGTAGATGGGTTTTCCTGAGTCACTCAAGGGAGGAGACACAGTGGACATTCTGTAGTAGACGGAACACAATAAAAAATAAGTCATGGGCTGGGGATGTGGCTCAAGCGGTAGCGCGCTCGCCTGGCATGCGTGCGGCCCGGGTTCAATCCTCAGCGCCACATACAAACAAAGACGTTGTGTACACTGATAACTAAAAAATAATATTAAAAAAAAATTCTCCCAAGATCATTGTAATGTCATGTGTAGATAATTTTTAAAAAATTCTCTCTCTCTCTCTCTTTAAAAAAAAAAAAGTCAGGAAGACTACCCCACAGGTGGTCTGCCCAGACCTGTGAGCTATTTGCTCTTAATCAGGCTGTAAAATTTCCGAAAGGCAAAGAGGGGCAATCTACACAGATTCTAAATATGCCTTTGGAGTTGTCCACACTTCTGAAAAATTTTGGACAGAATGTGGCTTAATTAATAATAAGGGAAATATTTAATAATAAAGAATTAATTGCTCAAGTCTTGGAAAGCCCATTATTCCCAGAAGAGACAGCTATTGGGCCAGGATGTCAAAGGGGCCATAATGTAGAGGCCCAAGGCCAAGGCCACAGTCCAGCAGATGAATAAAGAGGCTGCCCTCCAATTAGAGACCCCATTTTCCATTTTACCTCTGCTTTACTCCCTCCCCCAGTTACCCCAACCTTCAGCCCACAACTCATTAGTTTGGGAGCCTCCAAAACTCCAGGGGGGGAAGGCTTTTACCTGATGGCACAGAGATGCTCACAAACCCACTATGAGGGAAACGGGGGGCCACTTCCATAAGGGAGCTGCTGGGGCCCATGAGCCACAGGTAACAGTGTATTAGGAGTGCTTGGATGCAGGGGGATGGACGCCATGGCCAACAGCAGACTGCATGCTCTGTAGCAGGTCAACAGACAGGCTTGGAGGAGACAGCCCTGGAGGAGGAACCCGGGAATAAGACCCTCCCAATGCATCAGGGCAACTAGACTGAGATGCCCAAAATAGGTCATATAAAATATTGTTGGTAACAGTGGAACACTTGACCACCTGGGTGGACGCCATCCCCTGCTCACCACCACTGCCAACAACATGACCAAGGTCTTGCTGGAATCTGAAATCCCTTGATTTGGTTTGATGGAGAATATGGATTCAGATAATGGAAGCTATTTCACCATTTTTTTTTTTTTTTTTAGAGAGAGAGAGAGAGAGAGAATTTTTTAATATTTATTTTTTTTTTAGTTTTCGGCGGGCACAACATCTTTGTTTGTATGTGGTGCTGAGGATCGAACCCGGGCTGCACGCATGCCAGGCGAGCGCGCTACCGCTTGAGCCACATCCCCAGCCCGCTATTTCACCATTATTAAAGAACTCGTGAAAACCTTAAATAGAACTGGTGAATGTCACATCCTGGGCAGCGTGGAGCCATTTTTAAATCCCCTAACAGGTGTCCAATCACACTGTAGCCCTTTTCTGTGCCCACTCCAATTTTATATCTTTTATTTATTCACTTATTTATTTTTATGTGGTGCTGGGGAACGAACCCAGGGCCTCACGTGAGCGAGGCAAGTGCTCTACCACTGAGCCCCAGCCCCAGCCCCCCACTCCAATTTTAAATCAATTAATTGTGTAGATTATACTCCTGAGCTCTTCCTATCAGGAGTGAGGGCAGTGCTTCCTTACAGATAAATATGGCAGGCCACCTGCCCAGGTGTGCTTGCTCTGCCCAGGTGCGCCTGCTCCGGACTCCCTTTGAGGCGCACCCTTCTGCAGAAGGACAACTGTGCTTCGCCCACCCACTTCTGAACATGAATCTGATTTCTTACGGCACCTTGGCATTTCTAAGAATTCCAAATTTCCCTGGGATTTTAAGGCATGTGCATTGTATCTTAATAAAGCTACTATTAAAAAGAATGAAACCGGGCACGGAGGCACACACCTGAAATACCAGCAGCCTGGGAGGCTGAAGCAGGAGGATCGCGAGTTCAAAGCCAGCCTCAGCAAAACATGAGGTGCTAAGCAACTCAGTGAGACCCTGTCTCTCTAAATAAAATACAAAATCGGGCTGGGGGTGTGGCTCAGGGGTTGAGTGCCCCTGAGTTCAATCCCCGGTACTCCCCCCCACAAAAAAAAAGAGTGGGGCGGGGATGTGACCTGGTGGTAGAGCACTTGCCTAGCATGCACAGGCCCGGGTTCAATCCCCAGCAATAAAGAGGGAGGAGGAAGAATGGGGTCTGGCACATGATGTAATGATGATTGGAAATTTGGGGGTGATTGTTGGGCAATGAGGTGAGCAGAAATATCTTCAGGTGAAGTTTCTAGAAGCTCACCAAGTAGGCTCTGGTTAGGGAAGGCAGGGCCACCGAGGCCCGTGACACGCCCACTGTGGTGAAGGGCTCCAGCTGTTTTAGTGTAAGCAGTTTTTTGCCCTAGAAACCCCTGAGCGCTCGGGGCCAAGTTGAGTAGTCCACGGGCTCGTGGAGGCAGGAGCGAAGGAGGCTCAGGCCTTGTCTAGGGAGGAGTGCCCTGGTGGCATCCGGAACGCTCCTGGTCCTTAACTGTGCAGCTCACCACGCTCACAGGCAGGCCACGCTGGGAAGCTTCCCCGGCGGAAGACCCCCCCCAGCCACTTGGCCGTGTAGACAGCTCGTCGCTCATGTCAAAAATCCAGAGGAGAATCTCCCATAAAGGAACTTTAATTTGGAACCAAGAATAGACTGCGATGCTGGGGCCAGGTCTGGTGTGTCCAGAGAACAAAGAAAAGCCTGGGGGCTTCGTTAGGACAGAAATCTGCGCAAATTATCTTTGAGGACAGCTCTTTGGCACTCGCCGTGCCTGCAGGAGCCGTGAGCTCTGATTGGCTAGCGGTGGCCATCATTGGTAGAACTAGGCTTGAGGTCATTGCTAAGAGGAAAAGAGAGTCTTGAGGAGGAGGCAGCTGCTTGGAGCCGGGCCTTACAGGCGTGTCCTGGAGAGGCCTCCCTCACCGCTTCCCTGTCCCCGGCCCCCCCACTCCTCTTTCTTGGAATCAGGAATGCTCCTTTTTTTTGTATAGGAAAAGGAGAAGGAGCCGAAGGTGCGGGGTCCTGAGGTCCTTGTCCTGCACACCAAAAGGATGACCCTGAAATGTTGAGGTCCCCTGCAGAGGGGATGTGGGGTGCCCAGTAGGTGAGGAACCTGTTCTTCTATATTCCAGGGCTGGATTCCAAGCCTCAGGCCTCACAGGAGCCTGGAGGTGACCCCAGATGACTCCTGACAGCCACCCGGGGAGACCTCCTAGCGGCTCCTGAGAGGTCCCCTTCTCTGGGGACCACGATACAGCCATCAGCACTCCAAGGGGCCATGGTCCCCATCTGCTTGTGTGGCCTATATGGACATGGCCAGGTCTCCAGGGAGCCCCAGAGCTGCCCCCCCCTCCCCAGAGCTCCACGGGCTCCTGATGAAGGGGTCCCACTTATTATTAAGGGACTGAGAAATTCCACAAATAGGTTTTAGTAAAATTTGTAAATGGGACTCTGTTGGCTCCAAAGTCCACATGGCTCCAACAGGTGTTTTTAGAGAGTTCTTTAAAAAGCTCAGGGTATCTGAGGTGGAAAGCATGTCATCAATAAAAGGTCCCCTGATTCCAGGGGACAGGTGCCTACAGGGAGAGCCTTTCCGCAAGGTTCTAGGGGCTGCTGAGCCCCCTCAAGGGTGAATGCACATTTTGGACACAGGCTGTGGAAAGAGGCACTGGAAAGAACATTCTGGACACACCAACGGCAGCAAAGTATCACCCAAAGGCCAGTCAGCTGTCGTTGCTCTCTTGGTCATGGTTGGAACTGCGGGGTTTTGTATGAGCCTCGATCACGGGAAAGGTCTCAATCCCGCACCACAGAGCAGAGCCGCGGATGACCGGAGAGAGACGGGAGGAGAACGTTCATCATTAACAAGTCAGCTTGGAAAAGGGTCAAGATCTCAGTGAGCATCCTGCTACTAGCCCCAAACAAGATTCTTTATGTGGTTTCTGTTGGGGACAGGCTGCTGGTTTTGGATGGGTGGACGCCAGCGTTGCTCATTCATCTTGTTTTTATGAAAGTCAGTGAGCGTCTTGACCCGTGGATCTAAAAGAAAACAAATGATTGAAAAAAAAAAAAAACCCTGCTGACGGGGCCAGGGTGTGCTGAGGCTGGTTCCTGCTGCGTGCCCTCTGTTCTGTCCAGGTGGCCTTCCCTGCAGTCTGCGATAGGGGAGCAGAGGTCTTCCTAGCTAAGCCTGGGCTGCCGTGTAGTCAGGCCAGAGGGCAGGAAACAAAGTCGAAGTGGCAGAAAGTTTGACTTGTGCTGGGAGACTTTTCTCTAACCCGTTGGGTGGACTCGTCACCACGGCTTCCTGGCGACCTGCACGCGGATCCCACTCGTTTTTATTTTGTCTTGATACGGACCAAAGTCCGCTGTGGTCGGCAGGAGGAATTCCTCAGACTAGTGACCCCTGACTCTGGAAAGGTGTCTCTCCTGGTGACTTGGGTGGTCAGCACTGGGCGGGTTCTGTGAACCTCAGAGCCCCATTTGATGAGCTGGACAGCGGGGGCAGACACCACGGTAGGCGAGCCGCTGCGCCTGGAACAGCGTCACAGAGGGAGGCAGGGGTGCCCGTCCCCTCTGTGACCCAAGCTGACAACAAGCTGACCGGTCTTTCCTTTTGAGATAGGTCTGGCCGTGTGGCCTGTGGCATTCAAAAATTCCAAAGAGAAAAGATGCTAAAATTAAAGAATGACTTCTGAGCATCGAGCTGTGATCTAGAGGTGAGGGTGACATGGTGGCTGAGACCTCAGGAAGAGGAAAGGATGAGTGGTTCTCTCGCAGGTCCCTGTACTGAGGCCTGGGTGTGCCTCCCAGATGACCCAGTGACCACGGCCCCTCCAGGAGCCCCGGGACAGGCCCTCAGCCTCCCCGCAAGCGGCCAGATGGGAAAAAGCTCAACCCGGAGAGATCAGGGGTGGAACTTTCCTGGGATGTCCCGAGAAAAGCTGCCAGGCAGCCTTCAGGGACATGCAGAAAAGGGGGCAGTGGGTCCCCCACGTCCTACTGACCAGACGCGGATGGCCTTCCATGAAAAAGGAAGGACAGGATGGAGACCCAGAGAGCAAAGCCCAGAGCCACGGAGAATCCCTCCCAGACCTTGGGGTCCAGGTGGGGCACTTTATTATCTCCCGCTGGTCTCAGGTGGCCTGGGACTGGGGCCCCACCGTGCCCCCTGTTTCTCCTCTGAACAGCCATGCCCATCCCGATGCCCTGCCCTAAGGTAGAAAAGGCCACTGTCAGGACAGCAGTCAGGGCGTGGCCACCTGGGCGCTGGGGAGATGACCCCCTCCAAGTCCGCCCACGTGGGTGTGGGCAGCGTTCAGCTCCTCCTGAGCTGCTGGCCAGAGGTTGCCGTCAGCTCAAAGCCACATGGGTCCTGCCCTGGGCAGTTCGCCGTGTGGCGGAGGTTCCATCAGGGCACACGGGCCGGGGGGGTGGGAGCCAGCGGGATCCCAGCCCTTTGCTCTTGGAGAGGTGAAATCCACGTGTGATCCATCACTTCCCAGTTGTAGCTCCTGGGCACACAGGCATTCACCGCTCTAGATTTGAAACCTTTCCATCACCCCCAAGAACGCTCAGTCCTGCTAAGTGGTCACCCCCAACCCCTCTCCCCCAGCCCCTGGGCCAGCACCAGTTTCTCCCCGCCTGCGGATCAGCCTGTGCTAGCCCCTCACCTTCCCGAGGAATCCCAACCTATGTGTGTGCCTCTTCGCTCGGCGTCCTGTTTTCAAGATCCCTCCACATGGCAGCGCGAGCCAGTCCTTCGGCTCTTCATTACTTTTTAAGACATGAACCTTATTTTTTAGAGTTGATTTAAGGTCACAGAAAAATTCCACTCCTTTCTTATGGCAGAATAATATTTCAGTCCATGGATACACTGAATTGTGTTTGTTTGTTTATCTGTTGGTGAACATTTTGGTGGTCCCTGTGTTTTGGCTGTTGTGAATAACACTGCTAGGAACATTTGTGTGCAAATATTTGTCTGACCACCCATTTTCAATTTTGGGGGGTATCCACCTAGGAATAGAATTGCTAGGTCATATGGCAATTCTAGTTTAGCTCTTTTATTTGAACCCAGGGGCGCCTAACCACTGAGCCATAGTGCCAGCCTTCTTCATAATTTATTTAGAGACAGGGTCTTGCTAAGTTGCTTAGGGCCTCTGTCCTCTGTGATGCTTTGAAGCATCCGGAATGACTTCTCAGCCACCTCATGAGACCCGAGTCCTCCTTTCTTCTCCCCGATTCTGTGGACCGAGAGTCTGAGGCCCTGGGCCCCCTAGACATGGCAGTGCCCTCAGCTGAGGAGGGGCCCTGACACCTGTCACCAACCCTATAGGGTGGCTTTTCCCGGGGGCATCCAGGGAAGGCCACCTGGTCAGAAGAGTGAGCGCAGTGGCAGCTTCTAAATCCGCCCAAACGTCACCATCATGGGGGGCTGGTTACAATGTCCCTGCCGGGGTGGCTCTCGGGGTCCCCAGGTGGGGGGTCAGGGTGGACCACCTGCTGCGCCGTCAGCTGGGGCCCGAGGCCATTTTCTCTCCCCCACCCGCAGCCTCGAATCTGGCACCCCCAGGAATGGACCGTCCCTCTCCCGGCCCGTCCTGGGACTGTGTGGAGGCAGCCCGGGCGGCCGGACTTCCCCAGGTTCATTTCCCGCGGTTCTGGGGGCGAGTCCAAGGTGAGGCTGGGCAGGGAGGCCTGGCAGGACCCCCCAGCTGCAGTCGGGCACCTTGCCGTCCCCCCACGAGGGAGGTGGGGGCCAGAAGGCTCCCAGGTGGCCCTCCCTGGTGACCTCGTCTAGCCCCATCTCCTCCACGGGGGCTCAGGGCTTCAGCATAGGACACGGGTCAGCACGGCCACCTGTCGGGTCTCACTGGAGGGTCACGGACAAGCCTGGGAGGTCTCGACCAAGCCGTGGGCTCCCTGCTCCACCTGCCACCGCCCCGCTCTCCGCCCGAGGCGAACACACGACGCTGAGGAAGGCCACCTCTCCCGCCCCACAGCGCCAGCTGGCCAGCGGCCACGCGCGCTACTCTAGCCCCCATGGTCACCCGCAGTTGTCACCCACAGGTGCCCCTGAAACCCCCCCCGCCCCACCCGCTCTGCCTCCCTCAGGTCCTTGGAAGACCCTCCAGGTCAGCGGTTCTCCACGGGGTGATGCTGACCCCAGGGGACACTTGGCAATGTCTAGACATTGGGGTTGTCACGGCAGGGGTGTGAATGGCCCAGGGAGTGTGCCCATGCCCTGTGATGTACGGGGACAGCGATGCCGTTGTGGCCAGTCTGGTTCCCAGCCCAGCCCTGTCCCCAGAGCCCCACCTGGGAGGGTGACCAGGGCGCCCGGCGCCTGCCCACCAGACCTGCTGGCCCTGGATCTGTGTCCCTACAGGTCCCTAGACCTGGCCTCAGAAAGGGGCATTCCTCATCCACCGGGGACCTGCGGAGCCCTGCTCTCCCTCTCCACAGCCCGCCACCTGCCACTCAGAGGGATCCTTGACGCCCCTCCAGGAGGGCTCCCCACGGGCGTCCCCCGTCCAGGCCGACTGGCTCCCCGAGCTCCCCTCCGCTCTGGCCTGGGTGCCCCTACAGGGGGTGCCCACCGCCCGCCACCACCAGTCCATCAAAGGTCCTCCAGGGACTCTGACCGTGCCACCTCCTTGACCCCACCATGGCTTCCCCTGGCTCCAGGGCAGGGATCCCAGCTCCACCCACCAGCAGGGTGTCCTAGGCTGTGTCCCCCGCCCCAGCCACAGCTGAGGTCCTGCCTGCCGAGACCTTTTCCCCCACGTCCATCTGCCTGGACCGGTCACTCTGGCTGGCACGTGTCTGCCTCACTGTGACCCTTGGGGTCCCAGCTCAGACGTCATCTCCTCAGTGCACCATTGTCTGTACCGTTTGCATTGGTCGGTGGCTTATTTGTACTGCCACCCTCTGGGCTGGGTGCTGGGAGGCAGACAAGTGCCACTTCGCAGGGGCTTAGCAAATATTTCTCCACATTGGATCACAGTTTTTGAGGAATCACGATCCAATATTCCCCTGGGTGACAAAGCAAGCGGCTTTTGCTCCCTGTGGTAAGGTGGCAATGGCTTCTGAAGACACCTCCTGATTCCTGGGGCCTGTGAACATGACCTTGTTTAGAAACAGTCTTTACAGTTGGGCGCACACTTGGGATCCCAGGGACTCAGGAGCCTGGGGCAGGAGGATCGTAATCCTGTGTAGGTCATCCGGGATTTTCTGGGGGTCTCTAGATCCAACCCTAACTCCTCCTGATCAGAGGAGTCAGGAGAATGGGTGAACCCCGAGCAGAGTAAGCAGGCAGAGGCGGAGTGCTGTGGCCACAAGCACAGGACCACCACAGCCACCGGAAGTTGGAAGAGGCAGGAAGCCCCCTCCCCTGGAGCCAAAGCCCCCCCCCCTCCCGCCCCACACACACCTGGACTTTGGTCTCTGTCTTCCGGAGGATTGTTTTCTTGTTTTTTGGGCAGGGTGGGTGGGTACTGGGGATTGAACTCAGGGGCACTCGACCACTGAGCCACATCCCCAGCCCTATTTTGTATTTTATTTAGAGACAGGGTCTCACTGAGTTGCCTAGCACCTCGCCCTTGCTGAGGCTGACTTTGAACTCGTGATCCTCCTGCCTCAGCCTTCCGAGCAGCTGGAATGACAGGCGTGGCCACTGCTTCCAGCTTCCTCACCTCGTCCAGCCAGGACTGGGGCAGGAGACATGGCGCCTTCAGCTTCCCCCATTTGCAATGATTCTTTCCAGCAGCAGCTAAAGGAACCAGTGCAGGAGGGGTGATGAGTTTCTGAGGACGACTTGACTTTAATATTCTAGATCCTGGGAAGCAGGAGACAGCTTGAGGGTGAGCATATTTCAAAACACTTAAAGGCTGTGTGGGTTCTTGCTCATTTAGTTTCCTTTCTTTAACTAATTAATTGATGAATTTGGTGCTGGAGATTGAACCAGGGGCGCTAGCACTGAGCTTCACCCTAGCCCTTTTTTGAGACGATTTCACTAAATTGCCGAGGCTGGTCTCAAATTTTCAATCCTCCTACCTCAGCCTCCTGAGTGGCTGGGATGACAGGCCTGGGCCACCATGCCCGGTCAATTTATTTTTCTTTAAAACATGGTTTTAGGGGCTGTGGCTGTGGCTCAGCGGTAGCGCACTTGCCTGGCACGTGTGAGGCGCTGGGTTTGATTCTCAGCACCACCTAGAAATAAAGGTCCATTGACAACGGAAAGAAAAATGGCTTCACTTAGATAGAATTCACATGGCACGCAACCAGGGCCTGGGGGCAGGAGGCTCCCACCTGCTGCTCTTAGCGGGCCGTGGCAGCCCGGACACTACCTGTGCCTCTGTCCCAGATGCCAGTTTCCTTCCTGTGATCTTATTGGCTGCTAAATAAGGATTCCAGGCCAGGGATTTGCAGTAGCCTGTGGCTCCCACGGGGCCAGCTCCAGTCCTACCCAAGGTTTGTCCCCACAGCCTGCCAGGGCACGCCAGCACACAGCCAGGAAGCTCTTTTTACTGCCCTGAGTGGGTGGGGGTGTTCTTGGTGCCAGCTCGGGAGGAGTCTGAGCAGTCTCCTGCTCCCCAGGATCTAGAATGTGTGAGAATGACACTAGCAGCCAGCTCTGAGCAGCACTGGCTCTGTATCAGGAGCTGTGATCCACCACCTATCCTCTGCCCAGGATTCTCTCAAGAACCATGACAATTGTGTGTTACTCTTACTTCAGAGAGGCTCAGAGAGGCTAAGTCACTTGCCTGGGGACACACAGTAAATAGGAGAATAATCAAATGAAGTGTGCTTCACCCTGGAGCTGCTCCCTCGGCTTCCCTCAAGGCCCCTCCACCTACCTCCAGTGTGCCAGTTGGTCACAGGAGAGCAGGAAAGAAGGAGCCACTGTTGCTCCTGCAGACCTGGACCTGCTGCGTGGGGGTGGAGGCGGCTGGCAGCTCATCTCGCCTCTGGGGGCTTCTCCTTATCGGGTGGGGCCCTGCCAGCCCTCCCTGCAGACACAGCAGCCTCACAGCCTGCCCAACCTGTTCCCCTGCCCAACCGTGCCAGGGAGTGGGAGCGAGGAGGTGTGGGAGCACCCAGTGCCAGGCCTGGGGGTGGGAGCAGCTGAGCCAGAGGCAGAGGCAGGGCAGGGGCAGAGGAGGGCCGGCGAGGAGAGCTGGGAGCAGGGTCGGGGCACTGGAGACACGATGTCGACAAAGGACCCCCGCTCAGAGCCCACGCGGGGGTACGTGGGCGCAGGGCAAAGCGGGTGGGGGCTGCTGTTGGGGAGAGGGCGCGACCGGGTGCAGGTTGACAGCCCAGACGGGTGCTCAGGCCCTGTCCAGCCCTCACTGCCGGGACTTCGGGCCTCCATCAGCTCCGGGAAAGCCCTGGGACCCCAGGGCTGGGGACAGACTCCTGTCCTTCCGGAGGGGCTGCTAGCCAGGAGAAGGTGGGGCCGGCAGGAGGGGGGGGCGCCGTGCTGTGGGCAGGCGGGCGGGGGCTTCTTGGGTGGTGAGGCCAGAGCTGAGCCGGTGGCTTCAGATTTCACGGGCCACATTCCCTGTTCGTGGAGGGTTCTAGAAGGACTATGTGGTCACTGTAACAAACCTGGGAGCCACAGGAGGGCATTGAGACCACAGCACCCAGGGGTGGTGGCGGGCGTGTGCACCAGGTCAGCTGTGGGAGGCGGATCAGGTGGCCTCTTGGAGCCGAAGGTGCCTGGTCCTCACGATGGGGTCAAGCTGCGAGGCTTAAAGGAGACGCTGCTGCGCAGCCCTCGACTCCAAGGCCAGTTCTGCTCCCCTCCAGCCCCTCTCCCCAGTGTGCCCACCGCCCAGAGGTGCCAGCCCTCCTGACGGGTCCCATCAAGGTGTCGCCAGGCCCAGGGACATCTTGTTTTTCAAAGTCCACCCCCACAGGGCCTTGGCAGAATGCTGGCCCCAGTCCTTCACCCACCTCTGAGAGGCCGCCCCTGCCTCGCCTCTGCTTAGAGCCAGCTGCGGTGTGGGAGGAGCCTACGGCACCTGGTGCCTGGCCCCGCAGTGTCACGGATGGCATCAGTACAGAGGCACCGGGAGCCGGTAGGAAGCCGAGGTAACCGGAGCCTTGGACCTAGGCAGGGGGACGGCGAGGGCTGGTGAGGCTCAGGGGCCAGGAGCCCAGGCCTGGGAACCCTCCAGGTCAGCCGGGTCGCCCGTGGCTCTGAGCAAGCCCAGCCCGCCCAGCCAGCTGCTGTAGGGGCTGTGGGCAGGGAATGGCCCGGCCCTGCTGGGGACAGGGGGAGAGCTCCCCAGGCCTGGCCGAGGGAAGGCATGAAGGAAGGGGGGTCCCCCAGCCCGAGACGGGAGCTGAGCCCACTGCATACAGTAGGTGCTCAGTGGACGAGTCTTCACTGAGCATCTACTGTATGCCGCAGCCCTCAGGCCCTCATGGGCAAGGAGGAGCTGAGAGAGGCCCCCAGTGCCAGGAGTGACCCCACGGAGGGACATCAGGTCTGCGGCTGCGGGGGAGGGTCCCCCCTTCTGGCCCGACTCCCTGCCTTCCCCGCCAGCTGGCCCGGCTGCACGGCTTCCTCTTGCTCCTCGGAGCAGCCTCCAGGTAGACCCTGTCCCCCAGGACGTCCCCCGCTGCGCTGACTAGGCTGCTGACCTGCCGAGGCCCCGGGAGGGTGGGTGTCCCCCCAGGGCACCTGGTGGGGACGCCTATCCTCTGCTCCTTCCTGCGGCCACGGGGATCTGAGGCGGGGATCCTGGGCATGGCCCTGGGACGCGCTGCTGAAGGCTGGGGACAGCTCACATCCACACACAGACACAGACACACTCATCCCATGGAGACACCCGGGGCCACCAAACCAGACGAGACACCCTGGGAACACCTGGGCCACCAGGGTTCGAGCTCCCGCCTGCAGCCCTGGCCCCTGTGCGGGGGGCTGTCACCCGTGAGGGGCAGCCACAGCTTGGGCAGCCGCAGGACACCCTGGAGGTGGAGCACCCACTTCTCGCTGTCCTGTCCAGCAGGATGGACCCCGTCGGGGACACGCTGCGGCGGCTGCGGGAGGCCTTCAGCTCGGGGCGGACTCGGCCGGCAGAGTTCCGGGCGGCACAGCTCCAGGGCCTGGGCCGCTTCCTGACGGACAACCGGCAGCTGCTGCTGGACGCGCTGGCCCAGGACCTGGGCAAGGTGGCCGGGTGGGGGAGAGGGTGCCCTGCAGGGAGGGGTCAGGCAGCACAGCTGGGACAGAGGGACTAAGAGCCACCAGAGCCCAGCTCCTGCCCAGGCCAGGATCTGTTTGAGGTGGCCACAGGGGTCCAGACCAGTCCTTCCCAGGCTGGGGTCATGTCCTCCACAGTATCACTGTCCCCCCGTTAGCATCTTTGCCTACCGAGGTGATTGGCTGTGTCCCCAAATTTATTCCAAATGGGGGAACTGAGACACTAGACGTTGTCACTTGCCCAAGGTGACAGGCCACGGGGAGGCTGAGTGGCTCCAGAGCCATCCCAGCCCGTGTGCAGCACCCATGGGGCCACTCAGTGCCCGTGGGGACCCGCTCCCGCCCACCCTGCTGGCCAGGGCTGACCACCGCCCCTCCCCCTCACCGCAGTCGGCCTTCGAGGCGGACGTGTCGGAGTTCATCCTGTGCCAGAATGAGGTGGACTTGGCCCTCAGGAGCCTGCACACCTGGATGAAGGACGAGCCGGTCGCCACGAACTTGGTGAGCCCTGTGGGCCGACCGGGTGGCAGCAGGGCAGGGGACGGCTCCGGTCCAGGCTCCTTCCTGTCCCCGAGGCCAGGGCCAGTCGTCTCCAGGAGACGCCATTGCACAGCAGCAGAGGACCCAGGCTGCGGGAGGGGTCTGGTGGTCCTTGGTGGCACTTTACTGTCCTCCCTGCACCCAGCTCACGAAGCTGCACTCGGCCTTCATCCGCAAGGAGCCCTTCGGCCTGGTGCTCATCGTCGCGCCCTGGAACTACCCGCTGAACCTGACGCTGGTGCCCCTGGTGGGGGCCATCGCTGCAGGTGAGGACAGGCCCGGTCCGCCCTCCCAGGCGCCGCCCCTTCCCAAAGAGGGCCTCCGGAGTCGCGGGGCTGAGGTGGCCCCTGGGTGCAGGCCTGGCAGATGGGGGGGACCCTGGGCCCGCCTACAGCCCCCTGTGCCTCTGCAGGGAACTGCGTGGTCCTGAAGCCATCGGAAATCAGCAAGGGCACCGAGAAGGTGCTGGCCGAGGTGCTGCCCCGGTACCTGGACCAGGTGAGGAGGACCCGCCCCACCAGTCCCCTCCTGTCCTACTGTCCCCTGGGCTCGCCCGCTGACCTCCTGTCCCACCTGGCAGAGCTGCTTTGCCGTGGTGCTGGGCGGGCCCGAGGACACCGGGCGGCTGCTGGAGCACAGATTTGACCACATCCTGTTCACGGGTGAGGGCCTGGCCAGGTCCGGCCGGGGGGAGGCGGCAGAGGAAAGGGTGGGAAGGGGGGGAAGAAGCCAGAGTCAGGCTGAGAATTAATCGGGAGCTGGACGCGGGGTCCAGGGGCCACTCAGCCGGACAGGCCGGCTGGGTCCCCAGGGACTCCTGGAGATTGGATCCTGGGTGGCTGGGTTAGGGACGGATGGAGGCCGGAAGGCCAGGACCTGGGCTGTCTCAGTGGAAAGAGAGACAGCAAGAGTCAGGGGCCCCCAGCCTCTGGCCAAAGCCAGTTGAGGATGGGCAGCCCTGACCGTGTCCCCCAGGGAGCCCCCGTGTGGGCAAGATCGTCATGGCTGCCGCTGCCAAGCACCTGACACCCGTCACCCTGGAGCTGGGGGGCAAGAACCCGTGCTATGTGGACAACGACTGTGACCCCCAGACCGTGGCCAACCGCGTCACCTGGTTCCGGTACTTCAACGCCGGCCAGACCTGCGTGGCCCCGGATTACGTCCTGTGCAGCCCCGAGACGCGCCAGCGCCTGCTGCCTGCCCTGCAGAACGCCATCACCCGTTTCTATGGCGACGACCCCCAGAGCTCCCCCAACCTGGGCCGCATCATCAGCCAGAAGCATTTCAAGCGGCTCCAGGGACTGCTGGGCTGTGGCCGGGTGGCCATCGGTGGCCAGAGCGACGAGAGCGAGCTCTACATCGGTGAGTCCCCTCTCCCCTGCCGCAGCCCCCTGGGCCGAGGGCCTTCCTCGCTGCAGGGGCCTCTCCTGAAAGCCGGCCCCGCTCCCTGCTGGCCAGGCCTGGGTCCCCGGCCCGGTGCCTGGTTCCAGAACACGAAGGCCCCACGTCACCACGGCCCACAGCCTGTCTCCTCACCCCAAACTCTGATCCACTGAGGGGGACCCCAGTTCCAGAGTCCGGAGGGTGGTGTAAGCTCCCGTCCTGCCGTCTGTCCTGCCATCTGAGTCCTGTGAGGCCAGGACCCAGGTCCTCAGAGCCTGGAGAGCTGGGAGGTCAGGCCAGGGGGTCCCCGGCCTGCATCCTGGGTCCCGGCCCTGCTGAATCCCCTCCCCTGGGGTGTCCCTGGGCTGACTGTCGCCGTGCCCGCCCGCAGCGCCCACTGTGCTGGTGGACGTGCAGGAGACGGAGCCCGTGATGCAGGAGGAGATCTTTGGGCCCATCCTGCCCCTGGTGACCGTGAGGAGCCTGGATGAAGCCATCGACTTCATCAACCGGCGGGAGAAGCCCCTGGCCCTGTACGCCTTCTCCAACAGCTCCCAGGTGCGGCCCGGCAGGAGTGGACGGCCCCCGTCTCCTTCCAAGGCCCTGGGGGGCAGATTAGGACAGCTGTCACCTCCAGGGTGACTATGTTTCAGGCTGCCTGGGTGTCACTGCCACCTGGCAGAGGGAACCTGGGTGGGGTCACAGCCTGCTGGAGCCAGGCAGTCCAGCTGTCTGTCTGGCTGGGCAGCCTCCTCCTGGGGGAAGAGGTGCTCAGGGGTCCCCCTTTCTCTGAACCATGTAAAGGCTCCCCACAGGAAGCAGAGCCTCAGATGGGATGGGGACAGTGCAAGTCCCCACAGTGAGAGCCGGGCTGGTTGCTGTGGGCAGATGCACTTTGCTACAATGTCCTAACGGTGCCTCACAGTCACAGTCATGGTTACGGTCACAGGCACACGCCCCTCGCTGCTTTGGGGGCTTCCTCATTTCTGCACCCTTCTGGGATGCTCGGTGGAGGGTGGCGGTGGGAGGCCCGGAGACATCCCCTGGGCGCAGGCTCCAGCCTCTCCCTGAGCCGCGCCCTCCCCTGCAGGTGGTGAACCAGGTCCTGGAGGGGACCAGCAGCGGCAACTTCGGTGGCAACGAAGGCTTCATCTACATGACTCTGCCCTCCCTGCCCCTGGGTGGAGTGGGTGCGTCCCTCCTCCTGCCCTCCTGTCCCCACCTGCTCAAGTCACCTCATCACTGCTCAACCCTGATCGGGGCCCTGGGCCTCCAAGGCCTCGGTTTCCCCATCTGTCGAATGGTCCCTAGGGTGGCCTGGCTCTCTCTGAGTTCCCTGCCAGCTGTGGGCCTCTGGCCAGGGTGGTGGTGGCCCCTGGGCTGGAGGGGACGCCCAGCCTCACGCCCACCTCCTCCGCCCCTGCAGGCCACAGCGGGATGGGCAGGTACCACGGGAAGTTCTCCTTTGACACCTTCTCGCACCACCGCGCCTGCCTGCTGTCCCCCTCGGGCCTGGAGAGGCTCAACGGGATCCGCTACCCGCCCTACGGCCACTGGAGCCAGAAGCTGATACGGTGGGCCCTGGACTCGCAGAGCTGCACCCTTCTCTGAGCCCTGCCCACCTCCAGCACCCACCCACCCTGCATTCTGCTGCCCACCCTGGGCTGCCGGCCACTACCCACATGCCCGGGGTCCCTGAAAGGCAGGTGACCAGTCCGAGGCGTGAGGACCCCACTGCTGGGGCTTTCTCTGAACAGACCTCTGGATGGCTGGCCAGTCCCTTTCTGTACCAAAGTCCCTCTGCATCCTCTGACTGGAGGGGTCTGGGGTCTCCCCGAGGCCGGGCAGATGCTGGAGCTGATGAGGGCTTCCGTCAGATCCATAAAGGTGGCTCTGACCCCCCTCCAGGGTCCAGAGTGTGAGTGTGGTGTGAACTGCCGCCCTGCCATCTGCTGTCCCCCGAGGCAGGATCCCAGAATCTAGGAACCCTCCCGGCTCACTGCCCCGGGGCTGCTTCCTCCCGAGCAGCACCCCAGCCCTCACGGGGCCACAGGGCCCTGCGTGAGGCCCCCAGTCCCCCAGTCCCTTCTGGGGGCTTTAGGACGAGTCCGTGGGAGCTGCCATCCTGGGAGCATGTGGGAACAGCCACACACACACACACACACACACACACACACACACACACATCTGGGTCTGGGATGTCACCCGCAGGAGTCATATGCCACCCAGGACTGAGCCCCGGGCCTCCCTTGGGCTGAGGCTTTCTAGAAAAGCTGGTGGGGAAGGACGACCAGGGTCCTTCTCTGACCCCGTTTCCCAGGCCTGGGCCCGCCCTGCGCACCACTGCCCCTGGCTAGAAGAGAGCCCCACCCCATGTCCCCAGCAGGAGCTGAAGCCCAGCTCTCTCCAGCCTCTTGAGGTTTGGGGGGTCAGAACCAGGGGAAGGGCCCTCCCCTTCCTGGGCTCCCAGATGTAGCTCAGCAGGCGCCTCCACATACTCAACTGGGTGCCATTTTGAGAGCTTCTGCATCAGATTCCAGCCCCACCCCCACCCCCATTCTATAAATACCCACGAAATGGGGAAGTTAGACCGCAGCTAAGGGAAGTGAAAATTCCTAGCACTCCCTGCCCTTGCCCTTTGCAGAGCTGGGGACCCAGCATCTCCTGGTAGGGGGCACTTTGGTCCCCAGACAGAGAAGGGTTGGCTTCCAAACAGCCAGGTTCCCTGAGTAGCCCCTTTCTTCCTGTGAGATCCTACATGAGTCAGCAGGATCCCAGCAGCCTGGGTGGGCCTTTAGGATGAAGACCAAGACTTTGGACTCATAACAGGGCCCAGAGACCCCTGCCCAAAGCATTAGCAAGGCCTGGGAGGGAGGGAGGCAGGTTCCTCCGCTGGCTCCTTCCACCACTGCCTGTCACCTGCAGGGGTGGCTCACATAGTCATTCCACCTCCTAGAGCCTCCTAGGCTGCCCTCCAGGGGTATAGCCAAGAAGGGTTAGCGGCCCTCCCAGAGGTCCTCAGGGAAGTCTCTGCTGAGGCCCAGGTCCCAGCAGGGTGGCTCCTGGAGGAGCTTTTACACCTTTACCACCCTCCAGCGACCCCAGCAAGATGCAGGCACTAGCCAAGGTCCCACAGCCTTGGGGGTAGAGGGAGCAGAGTGAGGGCAGCCAGGCCACACAGGAATTGAGAGTGAGCTGAGTGGCTTCGGAGGGTCAGTCTAGGGGGCTGGCCACCCGGGTCCCGGGCTGGCCTCCATCCGATGTGGCAAAGGCCTGGGACCTGAAGCCTGGGGAAGGTCCCCTCAGAACACCACCTGGCATACGAGAGGCCACAGGTGACCCGTCTGGACAGTTTACTGCCTTAGCTCTGCTTCTCTCCTCGGTGACTCTGGACTATCCTTGTGTCCTGCCTGCGGAGCTGGGTGAAAGAAACCGGCCCTGGGGCTGGGTGAGGGGACTTCACCTTTGTCCCCTGACATGTGTGAATAGGTGGGAGGGTCAATTCCCCCCACAGTCAACAGGCGACTCAGCTACTTTTAGTTATTTTTAGTTATTTTTGTCTGGAAATAACTAAAATACCGGTGAAGCACCCAGGCCTTTTTTTTAAGCATCAAAGAGCCATAAAACCAGACTCCACTGGGAGCCAGTCCTTTGGGATGGGGTGACCTTGGAGTGACCCTGGTCCTATAGGGGCTGCAAGGAGTGACCTGCTCTGAGCTAGTGGAGGCCAGGGGACTCTTACTTGGGTGGTCAGCAGGGTGCGTGCCTCCACAGAGACTTTCAGTGGCCAGGTGTGAGCCTTAATGAAGGTGCCATCCGGGTGGACTTAGCCCCGGTTAGCCAGTGGCTCCTGGGCTGGACCCAGGCCCGTCCACCCATGGCTGGGCACCTGGCACGCGGCAGTCTGCAAAGCCCAATCTTCTCTGGTCGACATCCAGGTCTTAGGGAACCTCTGCAAATAAGTCCCCAAGGCCGTGCCCAGCCCCTGAGTGACCCTTGGGGTCAGAAGATGGACAGAAGGCAAAGACAGGAACCCGCCTGCAAGACAGAGACCCAGTGGGCTGTGGCGGTTGGGCGGGGCTGCGTGGGAGGAGACCAGGGCAACCTTTGGCTGCAGGGACCTGCCCATCCCCCACAGCCCTGCGCTTCCTGCTTGGAACTCTCCAGGCCCACAACCAGCCCCTGTCCAGCAGGCAGGTGCCGCAGCCTGGGCCCAGGAAGCCCAGACCCTCATCAGCAGGTAGGTAGCCGCCTCCCGAAGTCCAGCACCAGCTCAGAGGCGCAGGAGGCCCAGGGGTCCCCTGGAGCCCGGCTGCTCGGGGCTGAGGCCAGCTCAGCTTTCCTGTCTGTACAATGGGGGCAGAGTCCCCCTGCTGTGGGGATGCGTCTGAAAGCCTGGGCCTCTCTCTCAGCTAAGGGCAGGAACTTCCCAGGCCAGGTGTCACCGTCACGGAGCCGTTCTGTGCTCCACCACACAGGGATGTGCTCCGTGCCGGTGCCCTGGGAGCCCCTGCGCCGTGTGGCCGTGACTGGCGGCACCCATGGCAATGAGCTGTCTGGCGTCTACCTGGCCCGGCACTGGCTGCGGGACCCCGGGGAGCTGCGGAGACCCAGCTTCTCTGCCACTCCCGTGCTGGCTAACCCGGTGGCTGCGGCCGCCTGCCGCCGCTATGTGGACCGTGACCTCAACCGCACCTTCACGGACACCTTACTCGTGTGAGTGCCCTGGCCTGGCCGCCAGCGAGGCCCGGTGCATGGCCCTGCACCACAGCCCCACCGCACCTCCCTCCGGCACCAGCAGGGCCTGCTCCTGCCTCCCCGCTGGTCCCCCTCTGCCTATGCTGCCTCCTCCTCTCTTTTCAGTTTAGAGAAATCCTGATCCATGTCACCTCCTCCAGGAAGTCCTTCCTGATGGCCAGTTTCCCTCAGATCAGCCTCAGGTCCCGTCTACCATCTTTGTGCCCAACTGGTGTGCACGCCCTCCTCCTGTGGGCCTCACTGGGTCCCAGCTCCAGCGAGGCTCTGGACCCCTTGGGCAAGAGGATGGGGAAGAAGACCAAGGGAGTGGCCTTAGCTTATTGGGGGACATGGAGCAAGAACTCAGCCACAGCCCAGGAGGCTAAATGCAGGGGCTGGGGCTGCACAGAGCACAGAGCCTGGCCAAGAGAGTCAGGGAAGGCTTCCTGGAGGAGGTGGTGTCTCCACCAAGCCCCAGAGGTAGGCAGTTGGCCAGGTGAGAGGAGGAGGCAGGGGTTTTCAGTGGAAGGCCATGCAAGGACACAGGCCTCGTGGTGGCACCAGCATGGTGCTGGGGAAGTGTGGCCCAAGTGACAGCATGAGGCAGGTGGGGGCGGGGCCAGGCAGAGCTTGCCCTTCATGGGGAAGGGGGAGCCAACAAGGGCCAGGAGCAGGGGCAGGCCCGGCCCAGGCCTGAGCCTCGCTGAGGCTCTCCTGCCCGCAGCCTGAGACGTGGGGGCCGGTGCCCATTCCCGCCCCACAGCTCCAGGGCCACTCCAAATGACCCACACGAACTGACGAGAGCTCGGGAGCTAGACCAGCTGCTGGGGCCCAAGGCCTCTGGCTCCGACCGGGCCTTCGACTTTGTCCTCGATCTGCACAACACCACCGCCAACATGGGCACCTGCCTCCTGGTGGATGGCGCCCACAACACCTTTGCCCTGCACCTGTCCCGCCACCTACAGGTAGCCCGAGCCCTTGGCCACAGACCCCAGAGGCCAGGGGGTGGGCGGAGGGAGCAGAGGGGATAGTGTGGGCTCTTCTTGGCCCCTTTCTCCCAGCCAGGTTTCCCTTGGGGGCCCTGCCACCAGCAGGCACTCCAGGACTCTGGGACCCCAGCCCCTCCACAGTGCAGAGGGAGGCCGCCAGCCAGGGAGGCCGGCCAGGGAGGCCGGAGTCCGGTTCCTTCTCCACACTTCCCTCCTGGCCTGATTCCCTTCCCACCCAGCTGCAGTTCCCCGAGGTGCCCTGCCAGGTGCTCCTGACCCGGCCACCGCAGTCAGCAAGGGAGAGCTTCAGCCTGGACTCTGTGGCCAAGAACGGAATGAGTGGGCCAAGGGCTCTGGGGGAGTAGGCGGGGCCGGGCGGAGGGGCGGGGCCGGGGGCGGGGCTCCGGGAGTCGGGGCGCGGGTGGGGGCCGGGGGCCTGGGGGCACAGCCACAGGACACCTGCCCGACCTCCGCCTTGGGTCCCCAGCTGTGGAGTTGGGCCCGCAGCCCCAGGGCGTGCTGCGCGCTGACGTCTTCTCGAGGATGAGAGCCCTGGTGGCCTCCGCTCTGGACTTCATGGAGCTCTTCAACCAGGGTGAGAAGCCCCAGGCGCTGGCGGGGACCTGAGGTCAGGGGGCCGGTCCAGCCGGGTCCAGCGAGCGGCTCTCACCCCCAGCCTCCGCCAGGCGCGGCCTTCCCTGCCTTCGAGATGGAAGTCTATCGAAACCTGGGCGGCGAGGACTTCCCGCGCACCCAGGACGGGGACCTGGCCGGCACGGTGCACCCGCAGCTGCAGGTGAGAGGTGCGCGGGAGGCTGGGGGCCATGGCCTTGGGGGTGGAGAGAAACCGGGCCCCCGCAGGGTCCCCAGCACCGCATCACCCGGAGCTGGACAGGGGCTGGCTGCAGTCGCCACCCCGCCCCTTCTGTTTCCCCTGGAACCTCCACACTCAGGCCTGGCCCTTGGGGCCACAGCGATCCTCAACTGTGGGCAGAGGGAGGGAGGCTGTGGCCACCTGCTGCGCCTGCGCAGAGGTGCAAATACGGACGGAGCCCTGCCTTCCAGTTGGTGTGCGGGCATCCAACGCCTGGGAGCAGGCTGACCAGTGCCCCTCTCCAAGCCTCCCCTTTCTGAATGTTCCAGAATCCGGCAACCCGGTGTCTGCTCCTGGTAGAGGGGCCAGTTGCTGCTCGGCTCACAGGGTCACGGTGGAACCGGGTCTTGTGCGGTCCACGGGCCTTGTTCCCTGCAGCTTTGTTTTGAGGTGCTATTTCACTAGTAAAGACATTCGGGTGGAGGCCGACCTGGCAGTGTTGAGGTCAGATCCGCCTTGCAGATTTTCAGTGATAGCATTTAAGGTAATTTACCAAACACAGTACCATCACCTGCCACGGCATTTCCCTAAAGGATAGACAGCATATGGGAACCTGTCCTGCAAGACTCCTGGCTAGTGGCATCTCCACCATGTCAGCCTGTGTAAATATACCCTATAACATTCCCATGATGATGAAATCAACTAATGTCACATCTCTTGGAACTAACCCCATCATTAAGTGGCACATGACCATATTATATTGTACTTACTGTGTGCCAATGTTTTCAGCACTATTAACCCACTGAATTTAGATCTCAGAATGATAGGGGGAGATATTATAATCTCCGTTTTACAGATGAGAAGCCTAGGAATAGAGAGGTTAAGGAACTTGCTCTAGGTCACACAGCTAACAAGGATTTGAACTCAGACTTTGAACACTGACATGTCTGTGCCCATAACCACTAGGCAACACTTCCACAATGACAACCATCTTTTCAAGGTGACTGATATCTCCATTTCTACTCACAGAGCAGTTGGCATGTCACCAGGTACATGTCACATGGATGGAGGAAGTGAAGGGTGAATGGGGCAAAGCCATGAGGGGAATCTCTTGAGTGTCACCAGCTGGCCTTGGCTCTCCTCCAGGACAGGGACTATGAGCCTCTGCAGCCAGGTGCACCCATCTTCCAGAAGTTCAGTGGGGAGGATGTGCTGTACGAGGGGGACTCCACTGTGTACCCCGTGTTCATCAACGAGGCTGCCTACTATGAGAAGCACGTGGCCTTCCTCCGGACCGAGAAGCTCATGATTTCTGTGCCCCCACTGCCACCGCTGTCACCCACCCCCACGCAGGTTCTCTAACCCAAGCCACACTGTGGGCCTTGCCGTCGGTCTGAGCAATAAATGTCCAGGGCCCATGGTTGGTGTCCTCTGTCCTACGCAGCCCCTCTCTGACTGAGGAGGTGGATGGAGGAGGGGAGAGCTGACCACAGGATCCCAGGAGGTCTGGCAGTGTAGCTATGGCTATGCTGTGTGTCCTGGGGCCAGTGGTGGCTGTCTCTGTGCCCACCATTGTCCACACACCTGGGGGAAGATCCAATAGTACAGAGAAGAACCTGGAGGGGGACTGTCCCGGTGCCAGCCCCCAGCAGTCCTGTGGCCGGATGGTGGTCTGGGGAGAGCAGAGACAGGAGCTGCACACTCATGTCCTGTCTGTGCACGCATGTGTGCGTGTCTGTGACGTGCCACCTGGAGTCCTCTGGTGTGTGTGTGTTTCTGGGAGCCCAGGACCTTGGGCGTTCCTCTGAGGGGTCTGTCCATGGCTGGGCGCAGAGCCCACATGTGCATTTGCCAGTGTGTGGTCATCGGTGACTCCCAGGAGTCGAGCTGGGGTCAGGGACACCCAGAACAGCTGTCCAGCTGTGGAGGCACCAGGGAGTCCTAGCAGGGAGCCCAAGGAGGCTCCCCTCCCCGCCTCCATCATCCCCAGGCCCCACGCGGCATCAGGATCCAACGCTGAGTCCCTGAGTCCCGACACAGGTCCCCTTCAGGGCGGTCACAGGGGCACAAACAGGGCAGGACAGGGCAGCCTGGCCGGAGTGCCACCCGCCCACAGCCACTCAACCCGACAGGGGCGTGGCTGGAGAGGCCGCTGGAGCCCAGCGCCGAGCTCTCCTGCCCCGGCCTGGCCCATCCGTCTCCCCGAGGCCACGGCTGCCACGCTGCCTCCTGGTATTGAGCAGCCAGATGAGAAGGTGTGAAAGACACCAGGGCACCTGGGACAGGCTGGCAGGCGAGATGGATGAGGGGCAGGGGCCAGCGGGCGCCTGGGGCGGAGAGGCAGCCAGCGGGTGCCTGCTGTGCGCTGGCGGTGTCTGCGGGAAGCCCCAGCGCTCAGGCGTGCGTGTGTGCGGGGGTGTGCGCGTGCCCGTGTGGGTGCGCGGGTGTTTCCATCACACAGATCACAGTTGTGCACACCATCAGGAGCCCGCAGAGCCCCAGGCGGCCACTCCTGGGGGTCTAGGCTGAAGGAAGCCTGGGCTGGGACGAACCCGCCCTCTCCATCACCCCCCTCTTCTCACCCCCCCCACTGGGAGGCCTGGGACAGGGTGGCACAGCCACACTTAATTGGGTGGCCCTGGAGGCCAGTGGGACCCTCCACCGTGCACAGAGCCTTCCTGGGGGGGAGGCCGTGGGGGGATGGGTGCTCTTCCTTCACAGCCCGGGGACCCACCCGTCTCAGCTGGGTCCATGTGGCCCTGCACGCTGGGATGTGGGACAAGGGGACTGAGCTGCAGGGAGAAGAGGGTCCGCAGGAGCAGGATCAGAGAGAAGCAGCCCCTCCCACCCCTGTCCCCTGTTCCCGGTGCTTCCTGTTAGGGTGGGGCTTCCTCAGCCAGACATCATTCCACAGACTCTGGGAGGGGCTGTGGGGTCCCGGCTCCCCCTGGGGGCTCCAGCCCAGGGTGGACTGGCCCAGGGCAGCCAGGCGCAGACTCCGTGGCCCAAGAGCACCTGGGCCCAGGCACAGGGATCAGCTCAGGGGAAGCCGCTGCTCTGGGACCCTGCAGTCCCCAAGTGCTGGCTCTGAATGCCCGGCCCAGGACAGGCCAGGACGGCCTGGAGAAGGGGACAAGTCAACGGAGATGGACTTCTAGGCAGAATGGACACCCACTCCAAGGTCTGTGACCAGGGCAGCCTCAGAGACTCCACTTGTACTCATCAGGACTACAGGGATCCTCACCAAGGGTACTGTCCCCTGCTCCAGGCGGGGAAGTCCTGCTGCCCCCAGGCTGGGCTGGGCTGGGCTGTCCCAGTGGAAGACAGGATTCGCTGAGGTCAGTTAGGAAGAGTGAGGTCAGTTAGGAAGAGTGAGGTACAAGGACCGCCAGGGACCTGCCAGTGTCCCCTGGCTCCTGAGGCCATCCGTCAGGAGGACCCAACCTTCCTCCCACCAGGCTGGGGGCTCCGTGGCCACACTCTCGGCTGCTGTCCCTTGCGGTTCCTGCTCAGGCCCCTCCCTGACTTCACACCAGCAGGCCCTGCCAGGGGCCCAGGGCGGGGGTCTGGGTCCTAAAGGGGGGGCACCACTTTTGCCATCAATCCTCATCTCCTGCCACCACTGCTCCCTCCCAGTCTCCCCAAGGCCCCGTCGACCACCCCTCCAGCCAGATGGGGCCTCTGGGGACACAGAGCCTGTCCTCAAGTTGGGCTCCCCACTTCCACCTGCGCCTGGGCCCATTGATCAGGAATGGCTGGAGGCTCTTGGCTGGGGGAGGGAGGGAGCCGGGAGGAGGACTGGGAGGGAGGGGGCTTCGAGACGTCAGAGCCTTCCCACTGCCCCCTCCTGCACGCACCCGCCCCTGGAGCTGGACCAGCCCCGCCAGTGGCCCAGCCTCAGACACTGCAGTCAGAGGGTGGCCTGGAGAGGGACCCTGCAGACCTCCGAGCCAGGGTCTCACCTGCAGAGACCAGGTGCACAGCAGCAGGGGAGAACCTCACCTGGAGACAGAACAGACTGCACCGAGGACCGTGTGTGCCCAAGCCGAGCTGCAGTGCTGGGCGGACAAGCAGACCTGGGGCAGCGGGCGACCCACCTGGCAGGCAGGGCCCCTTGGGTGGCAGCTACAGCCCAGCCCCAGCTGAGGTTTCTTCAGGAAGTGGACATCCGGGCCATCCCCATGGCAGGTATGGCGTGGGCCACCAGGGTGGCCGATGGGTGGGTCAGGCTCCAGGGTGAGTGAGGCAGGGCTGATGGCTGGAGCCTACAATGTTCTGGTTTTTTTTTTTTTTTTTTTTTGGTTGGGGGGGGGAGGCAGGGGCACAAAGCCGCTTCTGGGAGATGCCAGCCTCATATGTGACCTGTATGTCCCTTGCCATCTCTGGACCTCAGCCCCGACCTGGAACAAGACTCCTCTAACTTCCCTTCCAGACCTGGCACTCTGTGCCTCTGGGAAAGGTGTGGCTTCTAGAAGATGGAGCGGAGGACATTCCCCTCCCAGAGATCCTGGAAAAGCTGAGGGGAACACAGTGACTGGGGTGGGCAGGGTGAGCCTGGAGGAGGCTTGGGGCCAGTGCCACCTGCATGGCCCCCAGGCCCAGGGAAGCCATGAGCCCCTCCCCTGGGACCGTCGCCAAGACCCTGGGGGCAGAGCAGCTGAGCAACAGGCAGTGGTCCCTCGATGACCTGGCCCTGGGTGGTAGGGGACGTCAACCCATCCAATCTTCCTGTCCCTTCCGGAGACCCTTGCACCCTCCAGGCTGAGAGCCCCAGGGGCCTCTGTCTGTACCCTGCAGAGCTCCAGCTTCCTCCCACCAAACCACTCCCAGCCCCCTAACCCCCGGAACCACCGCTCCAGCTTTTTGTCTCTATGAATTTGACCTCTCGGGTGCCTCTCTGAGGAGAAGCATACAATCCCTCCAGGTTGCAGCCAGTGTCAGAAGGTCTCCCCACCCCCCCCCCCTTTTTTTTTGTACTGAGAACTGAACCCAGCGGTGCTCTCCCACTGAGCTCCATCCCCCACACTTTTATTTTTTATTTTGAGACAAGGTCATGCTAAATTGCTGAGGCTGGACTTGAACTTGTGATCCTCCTGCCTCAGTCTCCTGAGTTCAGGGATTATAATCACGCACCATGCTGTCCCTCCTTTTTAAGGGTGGATAACATTCCGTTGCATGTCTATACCACATTTCATTTGTGCCTTCATCTGTCAGAGAAAACTTGGGTCATTTCTACCTTTTGGCTACTGTAGATAAATGCTGCTATGAACATGGATGTACACATACATTTGTTTGGGTTCCTCCTTTTGACTTTTTAGGGTATAGATCCAAAAGTGGATCATATGGTATTTGCTTTATATTTTATATTCTCACCAGCTGTATACAAGGACTCCATTCTGCAAATGCTTACCATTGCTTGTTAACCCTGGGTTCCTTTCTGGGTTTCTTTCTTCTTAATGAGGGTTAATTGGTGTCTTACGATTAGCATTTTATTTTAATGGCGGGGATGGAGCGGTGAGGGGTGGCAAGGCTTTTGGCTAAGGCTTACTCAGGATTGCAGAAAAGTAAAAGGGGAAAAGTAAAGGGTCCAGAGCAGAAGGTCTCAGCATGGGCTTCCGGAGGCAGGCTGTGGGGGTTTCAAGGCTGGCCCGAGTAATTCATGGAGGATGGGTTCTTGCTCAGCTCTGCCCTCCTTAAGCAGCACCAGGCACAGGGTGTCCAGAGCGTGGAGAGCCCCAGCTGCTCCCTGCAACCTCGATGCACATCATGTGTAACAGGTGGTTTTGTGAAGGGGCCACTGTGTGCCAGGCCCTGTGTGTGTCCTCCCAATCCTCACATCAGCCCTGGGGGCAGGTCTTAAGAACCCCTTGTGACAGGTATGGAACCTCAGGCTGGAGGTGAGACAATTGCCTGAGCTCTCAGCCACAGGGTCATTTAAAAGTTCCCTGGGGAACCCCGTGTGGTAGTGCAGGTCTGTAATTCCAGCAACTCGGGAGGCTGAGGCAGGATGATCGCAAGTTCAAAGCAATTTAGCAAGGCCCTGAGCAACTTAGTGAGACCCTTTCTCAAAATAGAATATTAAAAGGGCTGGGGATGTAGCTCAATGGCTAAGGGCCCCTGGGCTCAATCCCTAGTATGTATATGTTTATTAAAAGAAAAAATCCCTGGGGAGGCTGAGCATGGTGGCGTGTGCCTGTAATCCCAGCAACTTGGGAGGCTGAGGCAGGAGGACTGATCCCAAGTTTAAGGCTGGCCTTGGCAATTTAAGAAACTGTCTAAAAATAAAACATAAAAAGGGCTGGGGGTGTAACTCAGTGGTACAGCACCCCTGGGTTCAATCCCCAATACCAAAAAAAAAAAAAAAAACCCACTTCCCTGGGGAGCGAGTCGGGTCCTATCTATCTCTGCTCTCCAGGAGCTTCTGGGGAAAAGACCTTAAGTGAACATTTACTTTGCGAGTGATGCTGACCAGGTGACACTGGAACACAGGCCTGGCAGGCAGGGGCCTTGCTCAAGTTAGAGGCACATGAGTGCAGCCTGAGGAGGAGGGCTCCTGGGGGCAAGGCCGGGGGTAGAGGCCGCCTGGAGCCCATGCCTCTGTCCTCTCTCCCCAGCCTTCCTGTCTGCTGGCCTCAGCGTCCTTGCACCCTCGGAAACCTACCCGCTGCCAGTGACCAGCTCCAGTTGGGAGCCCCGCCTGGGGGCGCCGTTTCCACAGGGCCCTGGCACTAGCTCCTCTGCAGAGGCCCACGCCGTGGCTGAGCCCACTGGAGAGGGACCCAAGAACCCGCGTGTGTCCAGCGTGATGGTTCAGCTGGAGATGAAACCCCTGTGGGAAGAATTCAACCAGCTGGGCACCGAGATGATTGTCACCAAGGCGGGCAGGTGTGGGCATGGACGGCAGGGCAGGGCAGGGCAGGGATGAGGGGGCATCAGGCGGCTGAGCTCCTCCTTTCCGCAGGAGGATGTTCCCCACCTTCCAGGTGAAGATCCTGGGCATGGACACATTGGCCGACTACGCCCTGCTCATGGACTTCATCCCGCTGGATGACAAGAGATACAGGTGTGGGGCCAGCTCGGGGAGCAGTACAGATCTAGAGTGCTGAGGCCAGGAATCAGACCTGTGCCCTGGGCATGGTGGCCATGCCTGTAATCCCATCAACTCTGGAGGCTGCGGCAGGAGGATAACAGGTTTGAGGCCAGCCTCAGCAACTTAGCAAGACCCTGTCTCCAAATACAAGATTAAAATGGGCTGGGAATGAAGCTCAGTGGTAGAGCACCCCGGGGTCAATTCCCAGGACGAGGGAAAATGAGAAACCTAAAGGGCAAACAGGCTGATGGTGGGAGGGAGCCCAGATCAGTGGGCTAACCTGGGGGCAGGCACAGTGGTCTAACCCAGGACAGCAAGGGTTATCTTGACTCCTACGGACCAGGTACAGCCATGGAGAACTTAGGACCAAGAGGACCAAGAGGCCTCGTTGGCAGAGGTGTGCTCGGCAATAGCCCCTGGGCCCACCAGTCTTGCTGGCGTGGGGTCATCCCTCACCACCTCACCCTGCTCCCCAGGTACGCCTTCCACAGCTCAGCCTGGCTGGTGGCGGGCAAGGCTGACCCGGCCACGCCTGGCCGCGTGCACTTCCATCCGGACTCACCAGCCAAGGGCGCCCAGTGGATGCGTCAGATCGTGTCCTTTGACAAGCTCAAGCTGACCAACAACCTGCTGGACGACAATGGCCATGTGAGGTCCAGGCTGCAGTGGGGAGGGACTGAGCCAGGTGTTGGGGGCTGGGCCTCCACTGTGACAAAGGCTGGAGAGCCAGGGCTGGTGGCACTTTTGGTGCCCTGTGGGCTTGGTGCCCAGCACCCTGCCCACTCATGATGGCCACTTGGTGGGGCCCCGGAAGGCACAAAGGACTGTCCAGACACTATCCCAACAGAGGAGGGGGGAGATGGGGAAGGCCTGGCATAGTAATTGACACTTTATGAGCCAAAGATTTCCCACCTTCCCCAGGCTCAAGTCCTGAGGCTGCAGGCAGATGGGAGGCCGAGAACCCAGCAGACACTGGAGAGGTCACAGACAGTGATAAATGACAAAGAGCAAAAGGAAACAGGAAGGGTGCAGAGGGTGCAGAGACAGAGGCTGAAGAGGTGATATGTGAACAGTGACCTGAAGGAAGTGGGGGAGGGACAGAGACTAAACATATCAGATTGGCGGTGGTAGGCCAGAGGACAGCACATGCAAAGGCCCTGAGGCCAGAGGATGTCAGGTGACTTGGGGGGCCTTCCAGGGACTCCCTGCGTGGCTAGAGTGGAGCAAGAAGGGGAAGTGAAAATAGAGACCTGTGGTTGGGGCTGGTTGTAGAGGGCCAGGTCCCCCATGGAGAGGACTCTGGCTTTCCTTCTCTGTGGGAGTCTCAAGGTCTGGAGCAGGAGCTAAAGGACGGGTCCTTCCAGAGCTGCTGCATGGAGAATGGGCAGAGGCACCCGAAGCGCTCAGGGGAAAGATGACAGTGGCTGGCTGGGTGGGAGAACGGGTCGTCTTCTGGATGGTTCTGCAGGCAGTTCGAGGGGTCAGATGTGGGGCAAAAGAAGGACACTTAAATACAAAGGGCCCTGCAACCTAGGACTGCAGGCTCTCTCAAGAAAGAGGGAGGCGGCTGAGGGTCCTGGCGGAGGGCTGGCGGCTCCGGGGGTCGCCGCGCCCAGCCCCGCCCCCCAACCTCCCACAGATCATCCTCAACTCCATGCACCGCTACCAGCCGCGATTCCACGTGGTCTTCGTGGACCCGCGGAAGGACAGCGAGCGCTACGCCCAGGAGAACTTCAAATCCTTCGTCTTCACAGAGACCCAGTTCACGGCGGTGACGGCCTACCAGAACCACCGGGTGCGGGCCGCCTCCCAGGGCGGACACTGAGGCCTGAGCCCTGCGCCCCACCCACCTGCACCTCCCGCCCTGCGTCCGCAGGCGTCCACCCCAGAAATCCCCCTGCCTCATGTTCCCGGGCCAAAGGGCTGGGGCCTGCGGGCCTCCGGACTGGGGTCCCTGGAGGGCGGGGTGATGGGGCGTGGGCCCCACAGCCCGGGCAGCCCCTGACTGCACCTTCTCCGCCGTAGATCACCCAGCTGAAGATCGCCAGCAACCCTTTTGCCAAGGGCTTTAGAGAGAGTGACCCGGACTCCTGGTACTGTCTGGCCCCGCCCCCTCCCCTCCCGCTCCAGGCATCTCTGGGGCCTCCCCGGGTGCCTGTCTCAGGGTCCCAGGCCTGGGTCCTTCAACTCCGGTCCCCATTCCTGCTTGCCCCATCTTCAGGCCTGTGGCCCCAGGGCCCCTGCTCAGTACCCCAAGCCGGAGTCGCAGCAGCCTCAGTCCCTGCCTGCTGGCAGGTGCCACAGAGCAGGAGAAAGGTGAGGCCTGCGGCACAGAGCAGAGGGCAGGGACTAAGGTCTGCATGGGGGCAGGCCACAGGGTCTCCAGGAAGGGACTTGCTCAGCAAATCTGCTGGGCCCCTGTGTGACACCAAGGGGGAGGCTGAGTTTCCTAAGATGACATGAGTTGCAGGGCAGGGAGAACAGGGTGGGGGACATGGCGCAAGAGCAGAGACAGGGGGTGCCAGGCAGGCTTCCTGGAGGAGGTGGTTCTCAAGCCAGGACTGGGAAAGATTTCAGTCCTGGGTGGGAGGGGTGGGGAAGAAATTTCAGGCAGAAAAGAAAGCAAGGGCAGAGGCCGAGATAGGCCAAGGCAGGCAGGAAGGAGGAGAGGGTGGGCATGGATGAGGACTGAGAGTGTAAGGGGAGGACTGGGATCCGCTCACACCCTTTTGCTCCCTCAGACCCCAACAAAGCTTCAGCCTCCACCTCCAGGACCCATGTCCGGCTCCACCATCAGCTGCTGCCCTCTCCTGAAGCCCTGCTGGCCCCGGCCACCTACAGGCCCCTCACTTACCAGGGCCTGTACCCTGGAGCCCCAAGCCATCTTGGGATTCCAAGGACCCGACCAGCACCATACCCTCTCCCCAACATCCGGGCTAATGGAGATCAGGGCACCCTGACCCTCCCAGCTGGGCTGGGGCTGCTGTCCCCAACCGCTGCACACCTGGGACCTGGCCAGGACGCTCAGTGATGGCAGAAGCCCTTCTACCCTGGACCTTCACCCATGTGAGAGTGTCTCCACCCTACCCCCTGCAGCCCCTCCTGTGCAGAGGCCCCTCTCCACAGAGAGCAGGGTGGCTGGAAGCCCTGTCACAGCCAGGCTGGGACCTGCCAGGCTTGGAACCAGTCTTCCTCCTTCCCACCCCAGCAATGTAGAATCTTGACCCCTTCAGCCTTGGGAGTGATTCCCCCAAACTCTTCTCTCACCTCTCTCTTCCTCCACCATTAAACCATTAAACTATTTGGCGTGGGTACAGCACTTGTGTCCTCAAGGGTCAAGGTGGAGGGACTCAGGAACTACCAGGCATGACAGCCCCCATATCAGCTCCGTAGGCATACCAAAGCTCAGTCCAGTGGCTTCCACATCCCTGGGAGTGCAGTGATGGTGAAGGTGGGGCCACCATTGAGTCACAGGAAAACTGCACTTAGCCCTGTGAAGAGGGCCCAGGGTCCTACTCCCTGCTTTATGCCCAGAGGAGAACCAAAACTGTGGCTCAGAGAGGCAATGGGCCTGCTCAGAGTTACACAGCAAACACTGCCAACATCTGCCATTCCACATTTGAAGACTGTGTGCAAGGCTGGTATGGCCTGGTCCTCGAGGGACCGTGGTCTGGTGAGGGGTGCAGAACCACGATAGGCAGTGGCCATAGAGGCCCCGTAGGGATGGGGGTAGCGATCTGGTGATCAATCAAGACTCAAGACAGGAAGGGAGGGATAAGACCCCTGGCACCTTGGAGCTAAAGTCCAGTCTGATGGAACAGAGAGCAGGACAAGAGTGGGAACAGGGTGAGCTACACATGGGCCCGACTCATCTGCAATCCTGGACCTCTTTCTGAGAGCCCTTCAAGGGAGATATGGACACCGCAGGGGCGAAGGAGACTGGACCCAACTCCAAACCCCCAGACCCCGAGGTAGTAAGAGCTGCGTCAGCTCCAAGGGGTCTGGAGCACACTCCTGCGCTCTCAGGGCGCCTTCTCAGCAGACCACGCCCATGCCCGCCCCACCCGGAAGCCCCGCCACTTAACCACGCCCTTCCGGTCACGCCCCATCTGGAGGCAATGGCACCTGCCTGAGGCCTCGCCCCCGTCCTGCGCTAAAGAGCTTCTGCCCAGGCTCCGCCCCCTCAGCCACGCCCCTGTTTGCTTCCCAGGCTCCGCCCCGTCGCCCCCGCAATAACGTCGGGTGGTGGCTCTCCGCAGGCCCCGCCCCGCCGCCCTCCGGTTTGGGGCCCGCCTCTTTTCACTGGGTCCCCGCCCCCTTGCAGGCCCCGCCCCTCGGGAGCCCTAGGGCCGACCCTCCCCGGGCCTGCTCAGGGCCCGACGCTGCCAGCCCTTCGCCCGGTAGGTGGGCTCCGTAAGTTCGCGGAGCTGGGACATGCAGCCTGACTGCCTGTCCGTGGAGGGCGAGCGGCGCTGCAGGCAGCTGCTGGCGAGGACCACTGCTCGGTTCCGCGCGCGGCCCGCGGCGGCCGCGGTGCTCGTCCCGCTGTGCCTTGTGCGCGGGGTCCCGTCGCTGCTCTACACGCTGCGCTCCAGTCGCCTGACAGGCCGGCACCAGGGGGACGTCAGGTACACTGGCCGGGAGCTCCTCCCGGCTGCCGGAGGCCGAGGAGTCCCGGAGACGGCAGGGACCTTGGGCAAGGCACTCAGCCTCTCTCAGCCTCGTTTTCGGCTTCTGTAAAATGGGTCTGGGAGAAACAGTTTGCCCACGGCCTCGGCGAGGACTGAGCGACCCTTGTCCCCTGAGACGGCGCACCCCGTCCGCCGGGACTCGAGCTGTTTCCCATCTCTAAAAAGGCAGGACTCTGCCCCCTGCCGGCGGCTGTAGAGAGTCCCAGAGCCCAGGAGCGAGGCTGCCTAGCCTCCGGCCTTGGCTCCGCCCCCGGTGGGAATTAAGGACACCCTGAGGTCAATGAAAGCACCATGGGGCCACCACAGGCAGAATTCTGTGTCTGAGCCCCAGGATCTTCTCGCCCCTGATGGCAGACCCTCATACCCTATCCTGACTGCCCAGGGCTCTCTCCCTTACCTATATTGATCAGGAAGGTAAACTGGCTTCTCTAGGTCATGTGGCTAGGGACAGAGGCAGATGTCTCCGTGGGCTACTAGCCTTATGTCACGGCCCACTCCCCCACCCCTCCATGGCCCCCAGAACATAAGAATCAGACTCCCTGTGCCTGTTCAGTTTCCCAGGCGGCAAGTGTGACCCTGCTGACCAGGATGTGGTGCACACAGCCTTGCGGGAAACCCAGGAGGAACTGGGCCTGGCTGTGTCGGAGGAGCAGGTGTGGGGCATCCTACAGCCTGTGCACGACATGGTGAGCCATCAGGCCCGAGGTTACCCTCACCCTATCACCCACTCTGTGCCCACCCTGGACAGGGAGCCAGAATCCCAGGGTCACAGCTTCCTGCAGGCGTAGGGTATGGAGTAGTAAGCCAGCAACTGCTTGGGAGTCACCATTCCATCCCCACACAACCCTTGCGGCCCCAGGTGAAGGAACAGCTTGGAACAGGTTGGGGGGAGGCTTCGCAGGATGGGTGGGGACTGAGCTGGGCCTGAATGACAAGTGGGAGATTTGAGATTTAAGGTTATAAAGGTGGCAGGTGGACTAAGTGGGGGTGGGGAAGCAGTCTGCGAAGGCGTGACCAGGACCAGGCCTAGGGCACTTGGGGCCCCGAGACAGTCAGCAGTCAGGATAGGGTATGCCCACCTGGCCATGCCCACCAAAGGCCTCTGGATGGCAAGACAGGTCCTCCTCCCTGACTCAGCTCCTGACCCCAGAGCCCCACCCAGGCCATGCCTCCCCTGACGCCTGTCCTTCTCGCATCCCAGAGAAAGGCCACAGTGGTGCCGGTGCTTGCCAGTGTGGGCCCACTGGACCTGCAGAGCCTCAAGCCCAACCCTGAGGAGGTGAATGGGGGACTCGGGGGCCGGGCTGTCCCCTGGGGGAGGCTGCAGCGGCCAGCCCTCCCTCCACCCTCTCTCTGCCTCCCGCTCACAGGTAGATGAGGTGTTTGTGCTGCCCCTGGCACACCTGCTGCAGACACAGAATCAGGGCTATACCCACTTCTGCCAGGATGGTCACTTCCGTTACACACTGCCCGTCTTCCTCCACGGACCACACCGAGTCTGGGGGCTTACAGCTGTTGTCACCGATTTCACCCTGCAGCTGCTGGCCCCTGGCACCTACCAGCCCCGCCTGATCAGCCCGGAGCTGCCCCGAGGCTGAAGGCCTGGCGCTCAGTCACTTCCGCCTTCCTGCAAGGCCCTCCAGAACTGAATAAAGGGTCTTTGACAGCTCTGTTCCTGCCTCTTCTGTGTGGAGGCCCTGACTTTGGGCATGCCCCTGAGGCCACTGGAAGGGCTCCTCAGTCCAGTTGCACTGTCCCCATGTAGGGAACAGTTCCTGTGTGCCAGGTGGTGGAGCCATTTCATTTCGCCCTCAACAGTCCTCTGGCTGATGAGATTGGAGCTGGGGGTGAGGGGATGGATTCCTTGCTCCAGCCTCCGAAGGCTGGGACAGGAGTGTCAGGCTGCTGTGCTGTGCATGCCCCCCCCCACACCTCCTGTTCCCTGTGCCTGGCTCCCCCTGTTGGGCTTTGGGAGTCCAGAGAGGAATGTGGAGGCCCCACTCTCTGGAGGTCACTGTGCAGTTCTAACTTGCTGAGACCCTGCTGCAGGCCAGGTGTTGTGTGGAGGCCATGTCTGTGCTTCAGCCAGAACCTGCCCTGCCCTTCAGAGGTGGTCACATGGACAACAGTGGGACTGTACCTTAGTCAATAATAGTGGAATTGTACATCAATTATGTAGACCAGGATTCTGTAAGAGTGAGGGCTGGACAATCTGAACTTTGCATGGTGGTATAGGAGGAATTCTTGGGCAGTACCAGGACAAGTAATAGAAAACTCCAGTCACTAGCTAACTCTTCCTGAATCGGACTGGTGATCACAAACTCCCGAAATAACTAGCTTCGGGTATGGCTGGGTCTAGGGGTTCAGGGTCTCTCCCTTTCTCTTTTAAACTGTGCAGGGGTTGTCTCTAGTCCAGAAACATAAGAGATGAAAGGGCAACAGCTTCCTATCAAAAGAAAACACCTCTCACTGGGTGCATGCGCTCGCCTGTAATCACAAGTTCAAAGCCAGCCTCAGCAAAATCGAGGCACTTAGCAACTCAGTGAGACCCTGTCTCTAAATTAAATATAAAACAGGGCTGGGGATGTGGCTTGGTGGTTGAGCACCCCTGAGTTCAATCCCCAATAGCTCCTCCACCCCAACAAAAAATAAATAAATAAAGAAAAAAAAAAAAAAAAAAAAAAAAACACCTCTCCTGGCTGTCTTACGCAGGATTGCACTTGATTAGCCTCCCTGGTCACATGCCCTTTCCTGACCCCAGCACATAGCATGTAGGATTTAAAGTTTATGGATTGACAGGGCTAGGGGTGAATCCCCTGCACTGAAAGTAGAGAAGGGTGGCCCCTAAAGAACACCTGAAGGGCACATCATTTAGACTCAGCTCTAAGACCTGAAGAGGTGAAACTACTAGAACACACACAGAGGAATCACTCCAGAGGTTGGTCCGGGAGATGATTTCTTTTATAGGTCCCCAAAAACTCGGGCAGCAGAACCAAAGATAGACAAATGGGACAACACCAAACCAAACGCTGCACAGCAAAGGAGAAAATCAACAGTGAAGAAACTTCGGGAGAAAATGTGGGTGAGCCAGACGTTTGGTAAGGGGCTAAGGTTCAACTCTACAGCAAGAAAACAAACAGCCCAATCCAAAACCAGGCAAAGGCCCTGAACAGACATTCTTAAAAGAAGACATCGCAATGGATGTAGGGAAAAATACTCAACATTCTAAGCACCAGGGACATGCAAGTCAAAACCACAATGAGATCTCACCTCAACCTGTTAAAATGGCAATTTTTAAAAACATTTATTTTTTAGTTGTAGTGGGGCACAATACTTTTATTTTTTTATTTTTTATGTGATGCTGAGGATTGACCCCAGGGCCTCGCACGCACTAGGCGAGTGCTCTACCACTGAGCCACAGCCTCATCCCTAAAATGGCGATTTTTTAAAAATGAAAGAGGGCTGGGGCTGCAGTTCTGTGGCAGGGCACTTGCCTAATGTGTGTGAGGCCCTGGGTTCCCTAGCACTGCAAAAAAAAAAAAAACCAAAACCCCAAACAAACCACAAAAGAAGAGTCTGGAGCAAGTGCAGAAAAGGAAACCATTAAATACTCTGGGTGGGACCATAACTAATATGTATAGCCATTTTGGAAAACAGTATGGAGGTTCCTTGGAAACCAAAGGGAACTACCATATGACTTAGCACCCCCCTTCCAGGTACATGCCCAAGGAAATCAAAACTGGTCTGTCAAAAAGATACGTGCCCGGGCTGGGATTGTGGCTCAGCTGTAGAGCGCTCGCCTAGCACCTCGGGACCCGGGTTTGATTCTCAGAACCACATAAAAATAAAGGCATTGTGTTGTGTCCATCTACAAAAAAAGATTCTCCCTCCCTCTCCCTCCTTCCCTCCCTCCCTCCCTCTCTCTCTCTCTCTCTCTCTCTCTCTCTCTCTCTCCCTCTCTCCTTTAAAAAAAAAAAAAGACACGTGCCCCCCATATTCACTGCCAATAGCCAGAACAAGGAATCAACCTAATGAATGGATAAAGAAAATGTGTTACATACACACATGGAGTATTTTTCAGCTTTAACAGAGGCCATTCTATCATTTGCACCAACACAGATGAAGCTGGAGGGCACTATGATAAGCCAAATAAGCCAGGCAAAGAAGAGTATGACACCATCTCCCTTTTATATGGAACCCAAGAAAGCTGAGCAGGGTGTGAGTGGCTCAGGACTTCGGAGGCTGAGGCAGGAGAACGGCAATTCCAAGGCCAGCTTGGGAAACGTTGTTTGACCCTGTATCAAAATAAAAAATTTAAAAAGTACTGGGACGTAGTTATAACAAGACATCCATTGAACCCCATAAATATCTACAATTGTTATTTCTTGGTTAAAAATTAAGAGACCAGGGGCTGAATATGTGGCTCAGTGGAGCATTTGCCTGGCATATGTGAGACCCTGGGTTCTATCCTCAGCACCACATATAAATAGATAAATAAATAAAATAAAAGATCCATTGAAAAAATACGTGTGTGTATATGGGGCTGGGATTGTGGCTCAGTGGTAGAGTGCTTGCCTCACATATGTGAGTCACTGGGTTCAATTCTCAACACCGTATATAAATAAATGAATAAAATAAAGGTCCATCAACCCTAAAAAATATTTTTAAAAAAGAAAAAAATATGTGTGTGTGTATATATATATAATTTTATACATATATATATACACACACACATATATATATATACATATATATATATATACATACAATTATATACATATAATTTTTTAAAAAGATTAAGAGATCAACCAGGAGAGGGATGCTGGGCAGTTAAAGCCAGGGAGTCAGGTAGGCAGGGGGTTAGGTCAAAGGTCAGTTCCGGCAGAAGGTGCTGCTGGGCAATGCAGGGAGGTGAAGGGACGAAGAGCAGGTGGAGAAGGGAAGGGGCCGCTCACCACATAGAGGGCCACCATGGGATTAAGGAGCCCCTCCTTGGTGAGGAGACAAGGGACACCCTCAAGGATGGGTTAGGATTGTATTCCCAGCCAGGAGAGCGGGTAGAGGGGTGTCCAAGTGACCCTGAGCTGGCCACCTCAAGGGGTCTAAATAGCAGGGCATGCTATTTAGGGCATGCACCCCGCTCCCCACATAAGCCCCCATCCCACCTTCCCATGTGCCCCCCTCCACCCCGCCGGGTCTGCCCCCCAGGGCTCCCTCCTCCCCACCTGACCCTGCCTTCTCGCCTCCCTCCTCCTCTCCTGCAGCCCTCACTTCCCATGCTCCTCCGCCACCCCTTTCCTCACCTCCGGCCCTCCAGCCTCCCCACCCGAGAGCGGGACCGCCTGACCCTGGTAAAAATAACTCCTTTGACAGCGTGTGAACAGAGGGGCAGCGGGAGGGGAGCTGAGCCCCCAGCACTAGGGAGGGGCCCTTGGGGGTGAGGGCGGGAGGTGCAGGCTTCCGATTCTGAGTCCTTCTCCTGCTCTGTCACACCCCTGCCCAGACAGTCACCTCTGCCGTCCCAAGCGCACCCAGCGCCCGCAGCTGCGAACGAAGCCCGGTGGAGCAGCTCTAGGTTGGTAAGGAGCCCTGCGGGCTGCCTCCCGACACGCCCGTGCGCCCCCAACTCGCCCCGACCCTCCAGGCTGGAGACCTTGACCTCAGGACCCCCGCTCTGCCCTAGAACGCCCCTGATGGCCTCAGCGATGCCTCCTCGCTCCGTCTCGGTGGCCGGGTGCGTTCCCCCAGTCCCCAGCCCGTCAGGGTCGCTCTGAGCCCCGGTCCGCATGTCCGAGCCCCCATGGAGGGCACGGCGCCCCCAGGCCGGCGGCGGCCGCCGAGGGTGAGCATGCAGGAGCACATGGCCATAGACGTGAGCCCCGGCCCCATCCGGCCCATCCGCCGCATTTCCGACTACTTCCCGCACTTCTACGCGTTTGCTGAGCCCGCGCTGCACACTCATGACCAGCGCGCTCCGGCCATCCTTTCTGCACCCCCGCCGCAGCCTGACCCAGAGCCACCGGGAGACTCGGACGACAGCAGTGAGTGTGTGTGGGGGGGCAAGGGGGTACCCCCAGGATGGTTTGGGGTGTCCCTAGCATTCCCGTGGAGGGGCCTGGCAGAAGGCACCGTGCCATGGAGAGTGGGCAGGTGAGCCGAGCTGGCTGCTGACCCTACCTGCCACCTGCCGTAGCTGCGCTGGGCACCCTCGAGTTCACACTTCTCTTTGATGCGGACAACAGCGCCCTGCACTGCACTGCCCATCGCGCCCAGGTGAGGATGGGGGCGGGGTCCCTGGGGCAGGGGGCGGGGCCACAGGCTTACCCCACATCCACTTTCTGTTCCCAGGGTCTCAAGCCACCAGCCTCAGGTTCTGTTGACACCTATGTCAAAGCCAATCTGCTGCCAGGGGCCAGCAAGGTGAGGGCAAGACCCAGGTCTCTAACTGCTGCTCTCTGGCAGGTCCAACCCAGGGCACCCACCTGGCTCCAATTTGTTCCAATCCCCAGGACTTAGACCTCAGTTGCTGGGATCAAGGTGGCAGGGCAGGGGGCCGGGGAAGGTTTCTGATCCACCCCACCTGGTATCCAGGCCAGCCAGCTTCGGACCCACACCGTTCGGGGTACAAGGGGACCTGTCTGGGAGGAGACACTCACCTATCATGGCTTCACCTGCCAGGATGCTCGGCGCAAGACCCTGCGGTGAGAATCCCTGGGCCACCTGGGGCAGGGTAGAGGGATGGGGTTTGACTGGCCAGGTTTGATACTGGCGGCCACCAGGCTGTGTGTGTGTGAAGACCCTCGGCTGCGGCGACGGCGGCGGGCACCACCCCTGGGGGAGCTGCGGGTGCCCCTGAGGAAACTGGTGCCCAACCGAGCCAGGAGCTTCAACATCTGCCTGGAGAAGCGGAGACTGGTGAGGGGCTGGAGCACAGGGTGGCGCTGCAGGAACAGCGGCCTTGTGATGGGGTTGCTAGAGAGGAAGGAGCAGGGAGGGGCACCTGAGCAGTGTCCTTCTGAGGTAACTGGGCCCTGCTTTTCCAGACCAAGAGGCCCAAGAGCCTGGACACAGCCCGGGGCATGTCCCTGTATGAGGAGGTGAGATTGCTGAACGGAGGAGGGATGGGATGGGCAGGCCTGGAGGCCCAGGCTGCAGTGGGTCAGGCAGGACGTGGGTGGAGTGGGCAGGGGTCCTAGCCTAGGTGGGCTTGGAGGAACTTGCAGCCACCTCTCACAAGCTCTGTGAGCCCTTGTAACCCTGGGGAAGCCCATGGCTGGGCAGGCTGAGGGGCACTCTCTGGCCATGGCAGCATGGAGGGGCTGGGGAACCCTGGAGCAAACCAGAAGCCCCTGAGGGCACAGCCAGGCGCAGACCTGGCAACTTTTAGGTAGAGGCGGAAAGCTGGAGGTGGAAGGACTGGGCAAGGTCGGGGAGAGAACAGGCTCTGCCACCAGGGTCAGCATGGGTGCCATCCTGTGGCTGGTTGTCGTTGACAGGCCCTTGTTAGAAGGCAGCAAAGGTAACCAGTGGGCTTCTTCGACCCCACCTGAGACCACAGACCTGGCCAGAACCCCTATGGCCCTGAAGGGGAAGGCATCCCTAAGGCCTAGGGTGGGCCCTCCACCCACTCCTCTGGGAACAAAAGGGCCTGGCGCCCTGCCCCCTAGTGGAGATGAGAGTTGCTGCAGTTGTGGATTAATTACCCCCAGGTGGTGGTGGTGGACATCACCAAGCATCCTGCCATACCCACCTCCTGTCCCAGGGCCAATGTACAACACCACATCGCCCAGTGGCTGCTCATCAAGTACTCGGTGTTACTGAGAGCTGCCTGTGACGTGGTGGCTGGGTGTCCTGCAGTCATTCTACACAAAGCATAGGAGGAGACACTTTCTGGCATCCTCCAAGCTGTGGGCACCAGGGTCCCGTAGTGTGGCAAAGGACATTATTCCCAAATAAGTAATGGATGGGACAAAAAGGATAGGTTTTGAAATTGAAGAGATCTGTTGGTCAATGGGTACAGAACAGTCTTCCAAAGGTGCCCCTGTGGCACCAGGCTGGTCCTATAGGCAGTGGTTATGGGCACTTGCTGAAGGCCACACAGGAAGCTCCTGTCATGTTTGTGGCACTCAAGAGACCATTATTATCTACCTCCCCTCCATGACAAAGATGAGCTGAATGGACCAGCAAGCCCCTTTCCTCCAGCCCTGGAGGGCACAGCTGACCTATAAGGTCCTTTCTAGGGTACCAGATGAATGGCTATTAGGCAGATTGCCATAAAATTAAATTGAATTGGCCCAATTTCTCTGCAGCCAGTTTGAGCCTCCTCTTGGGGCCTGGACACTGGTGGGGTGGTAGACTTTGGGCTGGATGGGTCTGACCAAAGCCTTTACCTGCAGGAGCAGGCAGAGGCCGAGACGGCTTGGGAGGAACGTGGGCGCATCCTGCTGTCCCTGTGCTATAGTTCCCAGAGAGGGGGCCTGCTGGTGGGCATTCTGCGCTGTGCCCACCTGGCCCCCATGGACGCCAATGGCTACTCTGACCCCTTTGTCCGCCTGTGAGTGAATTGGTAGATGGGTGGGCAGGCAGGGCAAGGTGGCAGTTCCTCATCTCTCCAGGGACACACCTGACCTGCCCATCTCCTCAGTTTCCTGCATCCAAACCTGGGGAAGAAATCTAAATACAAGACCAGTGTTCGGAGGAAGACCCTGAATCCCGAGTTCAATGAGGTGAGCCAGGGCTAAGCAGGGCCCAGCCACACTTGGCCTTGACTGCTGAGCCACCCTGGCCTGGACCTGTTTCTGAGATTCGCCTGCATCCTCCTGCCCCTTTCCCTGCAGGAATTCTTCTATGCAGGCCCCAGAGAGGAGCTGGCCCAGAAGACACTGCTGGTGTCTGTGTGGGACTATGACCTGGGCACGGCAGATGACTTCATCGGTGAGCAGAAATGTGGGGCACTGGGGGGAGCCCTATGGGCTCCTGCCAACCCTGATCCGTGTCCCGGGTAGGTGGGGTGCAGCTGAGCAGCCAGGCCAGCGGGGAGCAACTACGCCACTGGTGTGAGTGCCTGGGTCACACAGACCGCCGGCTGGAGCTGTGGCACCCGCTGGACGGTGTGCCCCCCCAGCTTGGCGACAAACCAGTACAGGATCCTGCTTACAGACCTGTCCCACAGTGGTCAGGACACCCCTGAAGCTGGGAGGATCCAGGGGACTGCCCTACCTGCTGTACCCATTCCCTTGACCCAGGGACATTTCCTATCCCCTTTCACATTCACCCCACCACAAAGCCAAAATAAACATCTTCTGACCACACCAGATCTGTCTTCTCTGGTCACGCACCCCACCTCCCCTGCCATCACCTTACAGGGCAGACAGATGCCGTTCTCCTGTCTCCCACTTTCCAGAGGCCTGTGCCAAACCAGTTTCCCAGTCCCCACCGCATTCTGCTTCCTACACTGAGGGAGGGGGATGTGACCACATCTTGAGAGCAGGACAGAGGAGTGGCAGGGAATGGCAGGGTAAAGAGCAAAGTCACAGATGTGCTGCAGTGGGAGAGTGGGTGGCACTTGCTTTATTGTCCAGTATCCAGACAGGAATGCAAGGCAGCAGGCTGGGGTTTGGGCTCAGGAAGCAGCCTGCTGGGCCTGGTGCTGCCGGGCAAACCGCTGCATCCGATCCTCAAGCTCTGGACGAAAGTGGCGGATGAGACCCTGTGAGAAAGGAAGAAGGCACTGGGTGAAACAGAATCCAAAAATCTCCCCGTCCTAGGCTCTCAGCACTGCCCACACCAGTGACGTGTGGCAGCTCCATGCATACCTGTACAGGCCAGGCGGCCCCATCGCCCAGAGCACATATGGTGTGGCCCTCTATCTGCTTGCTGATCTCCCACAGGGAGTCGATCTCAGCTGGCCGAGCGTCCCCCCTCACGAAGCGAGCCATCACCTTGTTCATCCAGTCCACACCTGAGGCCATAGCAACAGGAGAGGGCCTGATGGTCTCCGCAGCCAGGGCACACGCTGGAGTGGAAGTTAAGTGGAGCCGAGGCCAGCACACCCCAAGTTGCCCAGGTGCTCACCCTCGCGGCACGGGGTACACTGGCCGCAGCTCTCGTGCTTGTAGAACTCAATGAGGCGGGCGATGGCTTTCACGATGTCTGTCTGGGAGACAAGGGACAGTGAGCAGGTGCCCCTACAACACCCCACTGGCATGCTCTGGCTTCCAGTGAACTCTCCTGCAGGGTGGCCTTGCTACCCTCCTCTCCTTCCTCACAACAGCTCAGGTTGTGACAGCAGGAAGCTGAGAGCTGGCCAGAGGGTTTTCAAAGAGGCCTGGGGAGGGAGGCAGTGGCCAGGCAGCACAGGGAGCACCAGCCAGGTGTGAGGGCCACCCTTACCGAGCGGTCCATGACGATCACCGCGGCTGTGCCCAGGCCTGTCTGAGCCTGCACCAGGGCGTCGAAGTCCATCAGCACCGTCTCACATACAGACTTGGGGATCAGTGGGGTGGACGAGCCGCCAGGAATCACAGCAAGGAGGTTGTCCCAGCCACCGATGACACCCCCTGGGGCCCCAAGTTAGTCCCCCAAAAGGATGATGGTCGGGGCTGGGCTGGCACACCTGCCGAGTCCTGAGCCTGGACCTCTGTCAGCCCCAGCCTGAGGTCCTCCCACTGGGCCCTCTTCGTGGACGCCCACCACACCCCTCAGGGCTGGCCCCCAGCCTCACCAGCGTGCTTCTCTATGAGCTCCTTCAACGGAACAGACATCTCCTCCTCCACAGTGCAAGGGTGGTTGACGTGGCCAGAGATGTTGAATAGTTTGGTACCCGAGTTGCGTTCTCGGCCAAAACTGGCAAACCAGGCACCCCCGCGGCGACAGATGGTGGGGGACACAGCCACTGTCTCCACATTGGCTACGGTTGTGGGGCAGCCGAACACTCCTTCAGGGAAATGAGAAAAGAGACAGTAGCCGCAAGGGAGTGGTCAGGTTTCCTGGCAGTGGGATTTGTGGGTCCTGTTCCCGGGCAGGGCTCCTGCTCTTTTACCCCTTAACATTCTCACCCGCCACTGGACCCCAAACTCCAGAGGAGCCGTATTGTCTGCTTACCACCATGCCCCAGCTCCAAGAGCAGATACTGCCAAGGCACAGAGTTTGAAGGGGCTTGGGTGTCTAATGTGGGGCTGAGGCAGGGAGGCACGGGGAGCCTGTGCATTGTTACCACCCTCCTCTCCATCTACCCTGGAATGCACTCAGAAATACCATAAGAGCTCCTGAGGGGGACTCCACAGGACAGCCACAACAAGCCCAGGGCTGGACAGGGCTTACCTACATCTGCTGGGAAGGGTGGCTTCAGGCGTGGCTTGCCCTGCTTGCCCTCGATGGACTCAATCAGGGCCGTCTCCTCTCCACAGATGTAGGCCCCAGCCCCACGCACCACAAACACATCAAAATCGTAGCCAGAGCCACAGGCATCCTTGCCAATCAGGCCTGCCTCATAGGCCTCTCGGATGGCTACCTGTGGGACAAGGGTGTCAGCCTTGTAATTTCAGGAACCATGGAGCCTCTGAAGGCTTCCCAAGGTGAGGTTCTGGAGCATAAAGGAAGAGCCCAGAGAAGGGGGCTTTAGGAACCAAGTCCTGATCAGGATACATGCAGAAGTGGTTACTCCTCTCCCAGGTGGACCCCTGACAGACCAGTGCTAATAACTAAGATCAGCTGTGCTGGGGAAGGGGGCATGCAAGTTCACGCTGGCCACCTTCTGCTTGTCGATACCCTTTGCCCACCTGCAGATTGGACGCCTCATTGTAGAATTCCCCACGAATGTAGATATAGGCAGCACGGGCGCCCATGGCCCGGCCCCCCACCAGACAGCCTTCCACCAGCTTGTGAGGATCGTGGCGCATGATCTCCCGGTCCTTACAGGTGCCTGGCTCCCCCTCATCTGCATTCACTACCAGATACTTGGGCCTGTGGGAGCCTGCAGGTCAGTCAGGCTACAGGCCCACCAGGACTGAGTCCTCCACCACATCCATCCCTGCTCCTCCCAGAGGCTTCAAAGATGTCTCCACCAATAGTCGATCCCTCTCTACCCTCCCAACATGTCCCCAGGGGCTCTGCTTACTCACCACCAATGACAGGGAGCTCACTGCCTGATCCATCTTTGGGCAGATATGACCACAGGAAAGGTCTCTGTTCTGCTTAGCCCAATACTCTCTCCCTGTGTTTTCCCTTGAGAGCCAAATTCTGCTCTTGGTTACAAAGAGCATTCCTCAACCTTCACATCTCTGGGGCCAAAGGAGGCAAAGTAGCTGATTTTTATTATTTACTTTCTGTGTACTAACTAAAGTACAGGGAAAAGCCAAATGAACATTATCTCTTTGGTTCCAGCAGGATATCACCATATCCATAAACAAAAAGGAAACACGAGGTTCACAAAAGATTTCCCAAAGCTCTAGACTTACTAGAAGGCAGAACTGGGATTTGAACAGAGGAGCCTGCCTCAATATCTTGTATTGACTATGCTAGACCACAATACCTTCCCCAAGGAAGTCCAAAGAGAACTGGAGTCCCATCCACTTGCAACCTGGGAACGTATTCTTGCCTCATTCATGCTACAATGTCTAAGGCCACAGTCCTAAGGGTCAGACAAGCCACCCACAAGGTCTCTCCTGCGACCATGTCTCAGGCTCCCCTCACATACCTGCCATCTGAAGGCTTATTCATGAAGCTCCACTTGAGCCCAGTGGGGAAGCCAGCACCTCCACGGCCCCGCAAGCCTGATGTCTTAATCTCACCCAGAATCCAGTCGGGCCCCTTCAGCAGGATCTCCTTTGTCTTATACCAGTCACCTCGACTCTGGGCGCCTTTCAGCCTAGACAGGGTGAGGAAGACAGTGAGGGGAAGGCCCTGGCAAGGAATACAATAGGCTAAGGACACTGTCTCACCTCCAGTCATGACGGCCATACAGGTTGGTGAAGATGCGGTCTTCATCCTTCAGTGAGCCAAATGTGGTTTTCTTGGGTGCTGTCTGAGGAGACCAAGTGTCAGGAGACCCAGCAGAGCTCTGGGGGCCAAGAGGGGTTGGGCCAGAAGCTACAGATTCTTGGGTCCTCCTGCTTAGAAGGGGCTGGGCTAGGGAAGGCAGAGGCCTAAGCCTCAAAACTTTTTGAAATGTTACCCTACCACCATCACTTAAGCACTTCCTGCACAGAGATACTGGTCTAAGCACTTTATAGCTGGAGCCTCAATTTATCCTCATGACAACACTGAGATGGGAATGATTTCTTTCATTTTGCAGAGAAGTAAACTGAGGCTCAGAACAAAAGGAACTTAAGTAGCAGACGGTTCTTAGTTTTAGTTGTAGGTGGACACAATACCTTTATTTATTTATTTTTATGTGGTGTTGAGGATCGAACCCAGGACCTCACACGTGCTAGGTCAGCGCTCTGCCACTGCGCCCCAGCCCCAGCAGATGGTCCTTGGGTCCACCTCTTTTCATGGCCTGGCACCAAACTGCCTCCCAAAGCCCAGAATGACAGCATCTTACCAATGGTACTAAGCGCAAAAAGTGTTTACTGAGAGGAAAAAAATGCCCCACCGGGGCTGGGACAAAGGGGCCGGAGGGGACCCCCGGGATAAAATTGAGGGGCGGGGACTGGGAATCCACGTGACTAACAGAGAGCACCCAGCTCCCGGCTAAGAGGACCTGACTTTCTGACTTTGGTCCCCTTAAAAGCGCTTCTCGGTCACGAGGAAGCAGAGCCTGGAGGAGGAACCCGGAGGTGTGCATCCCTCTCCGAAGCTGTCTTCTGCATCTACAGAACGGGGCCAAGACCCCTTCCCACCCGACGACGCTGCAAGGAAGGGACGCGAGACTAGGATGCTTCACAACCCGCACAACTTCCCGCTAGGCCTGTGAGACCAGCGGGCAGGGAGCCGCACTGCGCGTTGGCCTCCGCTGCACCGTGCCCTCCTGCTTCCCGCCGGGCCCGGGGAGAAGGGGAGGGCTCTGCAGAAGGCACCGCAGACTCCAGGCACGCACGGCGCGCGGAGGCCGGCTGACGCCCCGGGCCCGATCCCGGCCGGGCCTCACCGTTTCGCTGCTGAAACGCACAGAGAGCCGCGCGGGGAGCGACCCGCCGAGCAGCCGTCGTGCCGCCAGCATCGCGGGGGCCAGGCCGGTCACCTCCGGCTGTCACCTTCACGGCTCGGAGGCTGAGGAACCAGCGCCACAGAGACGTTGGGCGGCGCACAGGAAGAGCGTCACGCGCCCCGGGCCGGCGACGCGCCCAGGCACCCCCGCGCCTCCCGACTCCGCCCCGGCCCCGCCCACCAGGGCGGGAAGAGGGCGGGGAGTGGCCTGGCTAGCGCTGGAACGTCTGGGAGATGTAGTCCCTCTAGCCTCAGGCCGCTCTCCTCCCCGCGCGTGCAGTCGTTTGCCAGTCAGCTGCCTTTCTTTCACACGCCTAGTAAACAAACCTATCACGTGGACTTCTGTTAGGTCCTGGTGTGTTTCACTTCCTATAGGCTCCGTGTTTAGTGTGCACCTGCTGGATGCACTTGGGGGGAGGAAGGAGGAATCAGGCCGGTCACAGCCAGATCCTCATGACTCCGAAGTCATGTTGCTGCCCCAGTCCTAGCCCTGCCGGACTGAGCCTTCACCCCCACCCCATGCATCCGTGTGCCGAGAAAGACTGCTTGTTAGCCGCAGAGAGCCCGGCCAGCTCCCGGGCAGGCGGGTTCTTCGCGGAGGTCTTCCCAGGGGGTGCGGCTGCAGCCCTGGTTGGAGTGAGGCAGAGACAAGAGATGGTCGGAAGGTGGCCCATCCCCTTGTCGCGCTGATGAGCTCTCTAGGCCCTTGTCAGGAGGATCCAGCACCTCGTGCTCCTGCTCAAATTCCCGGAACGGCCCCTCCTGCTTTTGGAATCAGGCCCTGGCTTGACTTTTAAGGGCTCCACCATCCCTTCCTCCGCCGAGGTCATCATGCCCAAGCCCCTGCTGCGATCCCCAGACACCGTTCCTGGCCTCATTAGCTCTCATTAGCTGCAGAGGGTTTTGTGGCCGTTCCCCTCATCCAGTTTTGTCCTCTGTCCTTTTGGTAATCTAACTTGGTCATTTTCAGTTGTGTGCAGCCCTCAGCTCTGGGACCATGCCCTGGTCCCCATGTAAGACTGTCCTTTTGGTCTTCTCTGCCGGCTCAGTCTTCCAGTCCTCATGGGAAGGAACCCTGTCCTCTCTTCTCCTGGGCTGTAATCATCCTTTCTTAGCCCTCTAGAAACGTGCCATCTACACCGTTTCCCGTGAACTCCCCAGAGCACCCCTCCATGGTGTTAACTCCATTTAGTACGTGAAAACACTGAGGCCCCGGAGGTTCCTCCTTTGTCCCTGGGAGTCCCAGGACTGGTGGGGATGGGCTGGCACCCAGGCCTACTGTCCTTCCCAGAGTGCTCACACTGCAATCCTGCAGCACAACTGACCAGCTGTGACAGTCCCTGTGGGTGTCAGTGATGCTCCCCAGAGGCACCAGGAGCACCCCCACCCTTCTGAAGTTTCGCAGATGGTAGAGCAGGACCAGCCCAGACCCTCTGCTCTGGGCAGGGACAGAGATTGTGTAGGCATAGATGGGGACTATACAGCTAATCCAGGGCTCGGGGCAGAAGAAGGGGAGCAGGATGAAGCCAGAGGGTGAATGCCTTCCTTTTCTTTCTCTCGGTGAGCCAAGGGGACAGAACTGCAGGAAGAAGCAGACTAGGCTGATGGAGATGGGTTCTGGGCACCAGCTGATGGAAATGGAGGCCGAGAGGCAGAGTCCCCATGTTCCTTCAGGGCCAGGCTCTGGGCCAAGTAGTGGTCTGTGTTATTCCCTTAATCCTCCCACACCCAGAGCGTGGGAATGATGAGCCTCTGTTTGCAGAAGCAGTGTATCCACGGCGCCAAGTGGCCTGCCCAGGGTGCACTGCGTCTGGCCTGCCCAAGATTTCAGGGCTCAGGCAGAGGTTTCCGACAGTAAATCCCCCGTTAGTTCCCCCCTCACCTAGAGCACCTACTTGCTAGGCTCCCCAGGTAAAGAGGAGGTCCCTCCAGTGTCACCTCTTAGGCACTGACCTCTGTGGTGTCCCAGGCCCTGACTCTCACCTCTTCCTCAGCACCCATCCCAGCCTGTCTGCCTCTTTAACCAGCATCCAGGCCAGAAATTAGGAAGCATCAGGGAAGCCTCCTGGTCCCACAGGTTCCAGATCTATGGCATCCTGCCAGTTCTACCTTCCAAACATGGCCTGTGTCATCAGGTCTGCTCATCTCTCACCTGCAGTTTGCAAAGTCTCCTGAGGTATCTCAGCCTCATCTCTCGGTCCCTTCAATGTCTTCTCTGCAAATATGGAACCAGTGGACATACTGTAAATTTCAGACACATTTTGCCTGAGACTGTGGTTCTCCGCTGTCCTCAAGTCAAAACCCAGGGCTCTCCGTCTGGAGTCCAAACCCCTGCAGTCCAGCTCCAGTGCGTGCTAGTTGGGCGCACGGGGATCTGTCTTCTACTCTCTCCTTCTTCTTGTTCCTCCTGAGGAGTCTGTTGACTGTCGCCTCCCCCAGCAAACTTTCTTCAGCCACAGGATTAACTGTCTTGGTAACTAGCATCACAGGCCCAGGCGACAGAGGAAGGCACGATCAGGTCTCTCTTCTTCAATCCCCGTGCAGAGCTGGAAGAAAGTGCTGATTCGATACCGTAATGGAAAATGAAAATTTGTTTTCTTTAGTTGGAAATTTAAGAATTTCCAGGAAAGCCGAAATAGAAACCTGTTTTTACCACCTAGATTTTAACGCATTGTCATTTGGGACGTTTGCATTCTGTTTTCTGGGTGATTTTAAAATGCTTCAAATAGCATATAAATATACTGATCTCTAAAAATTTCGAGCTTCAAAGAAAAAACTAAAAGTCACTCTCCCTGCCCAATTTTCTTTTCTTTTCTTTCTTTCTTTCTTTCTTTTTTTTTTTTTTTTTAGTACCAGCGACTAAATCCAGGGGCACTTAACCACATCCCCCGCCCTTTTTATTTTTTATTTTGAGACAGGGTCTCACTAGGTTGGTTGCTTACAGCCTGGCTAAATTGCTGAGGCTGACTTTGAACCTGTGATCCTCTTGCCTCAGTGTCCTTAGCCGCTGGGATTATAGGCGTGTGCCACCATGTCCAGCACCAAATGGTTTAGGATCTTGACAGGGAGTATGAGGTCTGCTGAAGCTTTTGACAGACACCTTGATCATGTTAAGAAAATTTCTATACAAGAGCGAAGTTTTACTGAGTGGTGTTGAGCTGCATCGACTACAGTTGAGATTATGTTGTTTTCCTTCTTTAATCTGAGGTTAACAACATCAATCATTTTACTAATCTTTTGAACTATTATTGACCTAAAGAGGAGGCCCTGTGAGGCTGTGAGAGCAGAGACAGAAGGCGGTCAGGATTAAGGCAAGTGCTCTACCACTGAGCCCCACCCCAGCCCCTTATTTAGATTTTTAATCCACGCTCTACACAAGGGGACTTGTTTCCTCTGGAGGATCTTGCCCAGTTTTGCTTCAGTGTCCTGCTAGCCGCTTAAAACCGGGTGGGCCGCTTTTGCCTTTTTGTACGTACTGGGAGTGTTTGCTGAGGGCAAAGCTTAGCCATTCCTGCATCATGACTAGGACTGACTGTAAGCCACCGGGAGCTGGCATCTTGCTGACCACTGTTTGTACTTCTTGTATGAACTTATCTGTTTCCTTGAGCCAATTTTGACCAGAAATTTTAAAAGAAAATTCTCTTATTGGATTATTTATTTTTCCAATATGAAACATTTCTCTGTTTCTCCACATTTTTTATTGGTGCATTGTTGAGATTTGTTGTTACCTATTAACCGTACGTGTACATAACCGTACGTGTACACAATAGAACAATATAATTTGGCCAATTTGATTCTCCAGCACTTTCCCCTTATCTCTCTCTCCCCCTCTCTCTTTTATTTTTTGGTCCTGGGGATTGAACCTGGGAACTCTACCTCTGAGTCATATCCCCAGCCCTTTTTATTTTTTGAGACAGTGTCTTGCTAAGTTGCTGAGGCTGGCTTTTAACTTGTGATCCTCCTGCCTCATCCTCCGGAGTTACTGGGATTTCAGGCCTGTGCCACTACGCCTGTCGGTATCTTTGAATAATTTTGCCTTGAGGTCTATGTTCTCTTGCTACGCATGCTTTTTTTGTAGTGCTGGGGACTGACCGCAGGGCTTTGTGCATGTGAGGCAAGCACTCGACCAACTGAGTTATATCCCCAGCCTTATGCATGCATTCTTTCAGTTTGTATTTGGTAAATTCTTTTTCTGTATTTTTACTTCTAGTCTTTCTTCCGTTTTCCTAGCATCTCTTAAAAACAAGATCTCATTAAACTTCACTCTGTTTTACTAGAACACAATAAGGGTCTGCCTTTTCAAAAGAACCTGAGCTCTTTACCTTTATTGCTATTGCCACCAGACTCATATCGGTCACATATTGTACTTTCTATTTAGTATTCTTCCTCTTTATTTCATTTTCCCTCTATTTCTGGGTCTTCTGTTGCATTAGCTGAGCTTTCTGTCTGCATCTCCTGTGGGTATGGAAGCTTTACATTTTGCTTCTATTTTTAGCAGCTACTCTCAAATTTTTAAGTCAGGCCTGAACTTCACTTCCAGGCAAAAGCTAGCTAATGTCTCTACCCTCCTGCTGAATATGAAACAAAAACAGTGTGCAATTGTCCCTTGGCATTCACAGTGGACTGGCTCTAGGACCCCCAGGATTCCAATATCCATGGATAGTCAAGTCCCTACATCAAATGGTGTAGTATTTGCGTGTCACCTACACACACACTCCTGTATATGTTAAATCTCTAGAACACTTAGAATACCTGACGCAGTCTAAATGCCGTGTGGATAGTTGTTCTACGGTATTGTTAAGGAAATAAAGTCTTGGCCAAGCTCAATATCAGCATAGAGGCAGTATTTTTTAATGAAATATTTTCAATTCCTGTTTGCTTGAATCCTGGAACTCAGAACCCACAGATAGAGGCCAACTGTATGTATACCATGTCTCTCTCCCAAGTCCCTGGCCCTGTTCAATGGAGGCCTGGCTGGGCCTTTCTGGCCCCTGCTGCAGGTGGATGGTGGAGGCCTGACCTCAGGATCTCAGCCACGGCTGGGCACCTGCATCCTGGCTGCGACCCAGATGCTGGCTCCCACCCTGGCTGCAGGTTAATTCCTGTTTCCCTCCTTGGGAGAGAGGGTTATTTCAAGTCTACACAAAACGCTGCTTTTTCTTGGCTGAGATTTCAGTATTCAGATTTCTTTCTTCTGTCATATTAACATGTTTGAGAGGACAGAGGGGGTCTCAGGCTGGTCTTTTCTTTTCTTCAACTAGACACCTTTCTAATTTTTGTCTATAAATTTAAAACCGGGGGAAGGAAAGTCAGGGGGTGGAGGCTGCCGGTGAGCCGAGAACAGGAGTGTGTGTGGGGTGAGCTGCTTTGCTGCTGCCAGGCTGCCAGCTCTCAGCTCCCTGCTATGCGGCCCAGCCCCCATCCTGCCAGTGTCTCAGAGTCCCCCTTTGACTAATACTGATCCTGACACATGACGTTGTGATGCCAGATTCGTGGGACCCCAATAGACCTCCAGGAGCTGAATCCGATGCAATCACACAAGAGTCTTTATTGCAAGCTCGAGCCTGGACTCACAACTGTTCCCAATGTAGGGGTCCCAGGGAGTGAATCCCTTTGTTCAGTGAGGATTTATAGGTTTTGGGGGATACTCTGTGCGTCACAACATCAAACAGCAAATCATTTCACACCGCGGGAAAGTCAAACAACAACTCTTAACACTGATTAGCACATTCACTGGCGGGAACAAGTTGGGTAGGGGTGATTGGTTAGTACAAGAGGGGGATTCGTTTGAACTGATTGGTTTAATCCTTGAGGGGAGTACGTTTCCCAACATGTTGTCAACCACCCAGACTAATGGGGGGTCATGTGGCATCCCAGGTATTTCCCTGTCTCATGCTGATTGGTGGCTGCTAGGGGGTTGCTATGGGTCCCCACCTAGCCTGACTGAGTCAGGGACACCTGGCGCAGCAGATCTCTCCTGTTATTTGCAGACAAACAACTCAGCAGGGTGGGGATGTGCCTAGGAGTGCTCTCTGGGTTTTTCCAAGGACAAAGTTCGCTCCCCCTTCCTTGGACAGGCAGAAACAGGTAGAAGCTGTTTTCAAAAATGGAGTCACATCAGTTTTTCAAATCACCTGCAGCTGCTGTCAGGTGATGGACCATGGAGCTCTCAGTGGACACAGGTCTCAGGTCCCCAAACAGTGCCCTCCAGTCACCACTCCTGGCACCTCCCTGTGGGGATCAGACACCCTGCAGATCTGGCCTGGGTATGTGCCTTGTCTCCCCGTGGCCCCTCCCCCAATTGACCTTGGCATCCTGCCTCAGTGCTGTTTGTCCCCCAACAGAAAAGCACCAGTCTCTGTTTCTGCCCAGCATAGCCCTTGATGGCTATTTGGGATGACAGACACCAAGAGGAGCTTCCATGTCCCTCCATGAATCCCAGGCTGTTGGTAATGCGAAACTCACCTTCGTTTAGAAATGCCAGACCCCATTTATCAACCAGCAAAAAGAGGAAGCCCCTGCTGTGTTTATTATTAGAAACAGGTTGAGCCCTTCGTCTTCGGTTACATTTTCTTCCTCCTGCTGTCCCTTGGCTCCCTGCAAAGATGATTTCCCCCAAGCCACAGAGGAGGTTTGGAGGGGCTTCCGTTGCTGCGCTGGGTCCGCTGCTCTCTGGTGAGGCCCTTCCTTCCAGAGCGCGTAGAGCTGAGCCCAGACAGCTGGCCGGGCTCTGATGGAGGGGCTTCTTCATCACCGTGTTCTTGATGGACTGCAGTTTTTCCTGGAGAAGTAATTTCTACAAATATACAGCTGTTAGGGTGTTTTACGTCCTGGTTTTGTTATTTTGGGTTTTATCGCTTTGCTGCCTGAATTACTTCTCTTGAAGTCTTCGGAATGTTCTAAAACTCTCTTCAAGGCCTGATCTGTGGTCGTCATAGAGAATGTCCCAAGAGCAGTTGGAAGGACAGTGCCCTCCCTGTTTTCCCTGCAGGAAGCCCTGTCTCCTTGTTAGCGATTGGTGTGTGAACGCCGGGGTATGTGATTTGGTAACAGAAACTCATTTTGTAGTTGCTTTGTGTGTCCCCACTTTGGGGAGGTGTGTAGTGGCTCCTTCTTGGTCTTCATGGCTTTGGGGGATTGTGACAGATGGGTGAGAACATCGGCCCCACTGTTGGAAACCACAGGCCTTCCTCCCCCATCAGAGGCTGCAATGCCTCCTGTCAGTGGATGTGCGCTGGTCTCGCTGATAATCGCGGATAACCTGATGCACAGCAGTGATCTTGGCACAGGGGACTCTCAGCTGCGATGCAGTCCTGTTCATTCACTCTGGGGCTTTTCCAAAGAAATTCGCCCCACACCTAAGGTCCTAGGCACACTTAACTTCCTTAACTTAACTTCACTTAACTTCCTTCTGTATTTGACTCTTCTCTTTCCAATGCAGGTGCGCCACAGGCTTCCCCAGCCCTGCTGCCGTGCATGTTGGCAACGGGGCGGCTCCTGGTTGGGAGCAGCCATCCTGTAGGTGCAGGAGCTGAGGGGTATTCCCAGTGCCAGCAGCATCCATTGTGACAACAGAACTGTCTGCAGACATTGCCAGATGCCTTCTGGGGGACAAAACTGCCCCTGGGAGGTCAAGAACTGCTGGTCTATTGGGAGTTTATTATATGTAGTGTGAGGCAAGGACCCAGTAAAGTCCTTAATACAGCGAGTGGGTTTTATTAATACTATTAAATAACTCTTCAAACTTACACCCCTGTGCTGCAGAATGACTTTTCAGTCAATGACAGATGGCATGGATGCCGGTGGTCCCCTAAGTAGGTTCTATGATGTTAGCACAATGACACAATCCCCTAGGGGTGCATTTCTCAGACAATGTCCCCCTGTCAAACGGCACAGGACTCTACTTAGATGCCTCTGCCATCACACCCCAAGCTCCTGGGTCTACGTGGGCTGTCGTATGTGTGGCGGGGACTGGATGGACGTTACAAGTTCACTTCTTTTTCCTGGGCAAAGAGCGAAACTGTTTCCCAGCCCCCTTGCCACCAAATGGGGCCGCAGAAGCGGACTGTGTCACTTCCGGACCTGGGCCGCTGCAAACAGGTGTGGTTCACCACTCTCTCTCTACCCCCACGTGTAGGTAGTAGTCAGTGATGAGCAGTGGGCAAGGTCACAGGTTTCTTTAAATTACTTTTAAGGCAAATGAATAATTGGATAACCTATACAACAACCACAGGCTCACAAACCTGCAGGTGAACAAGTGGAAACCAAGGGAGCCCATTAAGAAATATGTCAAGAGGGTGGGGATATAGCTCAGTTGGTAGAGTGCTTGCCTCCGTGCCCAGTGCCCTGGGTTCAATCCCCAGCATCTCACACACACACACACACTCACACACACTAAGTAAGTAAGTAAATAAATAAAAAGAAACACCTCAAGAAAAGAGGATCAATGGGGCCTATTCCCAACAGGGTCTGTAGGAGTCATTGTAAAGTTAGGATTTATGGCCACAGGTTTCTCAGCATATTTCAAAAGAGAAATTTCTTAGTAGCTCAGGTGCACTAAGATAGATTTTGCCCAGCCACTGACCCCAATATCCACATTAACACAGGATGGACTTGTAGACAAAGTCTCCCTGGACAGGATGATCAAGAGGACTCCGGTTCTGGAAAGGACCAACGAGGATCAAAACCTCCCCTGCCCAACATCAAGGAGAAGCTGAACACTTGATTGGCAGAGGGTGCAGAAGGTGAACCCCAGCTCTCAAGGCCAACGTCAACCTGATGAACGAGGGAGCAGCCCTGTTTCCTCTGTGGTCCTCCATTCCCTCTTGAAGGGGCTTCATGCTTGAGCCTTACTTTACCTTCATTCGTGATAAAGTTCTCTTGACTTTTCGTGTCTGACTTTAAGTTTTCTTTCATGAGAACACAAGAATGAAGATCTGGAGCTTCAGGTCACCCTGTTGGTCCCCTCTGTCCTTTCCAAGGCCACCTTGCAAGGAATGAATCTGGGCTTAACCAGGCAATTCTCACCCAGGGCCCCCAGTGGTCAGTCAGATAACCGCTGCATGGGGTCACCTGGAGGGCATCCTGGTCACCTGGCTGGCACCTGTCACCTGGGCTGGGAGAGCAACTGGAGATGCTTTGCGTGTCTCTGTCTCTCTCTCTCCTCTCCCTGTGGAGCAGGCAGCACTGGATGAATGTCACAGAAACCGCCAAGCCTGGAACCCCCCACCCCCACCATTCCACTGCACGGTTCACTCTGAGGCGACACAAAGGCTGGCCGGCTTCCCGGGAGGCACAGAGGGGCAGTGCTATCCAAGTGTTTGTGGACATATTTAAAAATCCATGAGAAAGTGATGCAATTCCAAATTCCTTCTCCCTCGAGGTGCGTGGTCTTTTTGTTTATGTGTCTGGAAGGATGCAGGGTCTTCGTCTTATTCCTGTCTCTGGGGTTTCACAATGTGCTTCTGATCCGTCTTGGGTTCTTTTCCATTCGTGGTTCTTTTCATTCCGGAAGCTCCTGTTCCTCAGGCTGGGAGGCGGAACTGTATTATTCATTGGATCATTTCCTCCCTGCTCTTTGGTTTTCTGCCTTCTCCCCGCCTCTCCCTGCACCTCCCCAAGTCATACTCCATCTTTCTTACCTTTTATCTTTTGTTCTATTTTTGCATTTTCTTCAACTTCATCTCCTGAGATTTTTCATTTCTGCTCTCCGATTTTTAATTCCCGAGAACGCCTTCTTCTTCTGCAGGTGCTCCTTTCCATGGCCTCCTTCTCTTAATCTCTTGCTCTCTTTTTTAAAATTCCCCTGGAGAGCGGTTGGGGTTGGGTAGCACACCTGCCTGGCCTAACTGAGGCACTGGGTTCCATTCTCAGCACCGCATGTAAATAAATAAAATCAACAACTAAATTTTTTTTTTTTAAAAAAAATATAAAATCCCTGAAGATAAGGATTAAAGTTCATTTGAAGTTGTGTGTGCGCTCACACGCTCACAAGAGCATCCCATAGGACCTCTCTCTTCTCTGAGTGCCTTCTGTTTGCTACCTTTTCCTTTCATGTTAGAGCTTTCTCTCAAATATCTGGCAATCTTGGTGGTCCATTGATATCTGATGCCCTGGGAATTTGCAGGAAGCTGACCGGGAACTTCTGCCAGCAGACCCTGCTACTGGGCTCACTGTGCTTGTGTCTCAGTGTTCTGGTGGGCGGCTCCTGATCAGCTTTCCCTGATGCAGAGAGAGGGGCTTGAAAACCTCAGGGCAGGTTGGATACAGACACACCCGGCCTCTGGGCATCCGGGTGTCAGTCCAGAAGTTAGGAGCCCGAGTGCAAGTGCCATGTTCCGGAAGCAGGCTGGAGGGTGGGGCCAGTGCAGATGGGGCAGCCGGAGGGGGTCCTGACCCACAGCTGTGAGATGCCTGCGCCAGGTAGTGTTTGAAGCTAATTTTGTTATGGGCTCAGGAAGGGGGGTTCAGAGAGAGCCATCTGGGGAGTCGTGCGCTCCCCTGATTGTTAGGAGCTCTGTTCTGAAGCAGGGCCTCTGGGCCAGCATTCCTGCCCATAACTGCCCTCCTGGCCCACCCCAACCCCTCCCTCAAACATTTTCACCAACAACCCTAATTGATGCCGTCTCCCAGGCTGGTGTCTGGCTGGATCTGTGGACGCTGGCCTTGGCTTCTCTCTTTCCTGGCAAGGTGGACAGTGAAGGTGCCACTTGAAGAGCTTCCTTCTCCAGGGTCACCCAGGCTGCCATCTTTGCTAGAGCCAGCCTGCTGTTCTATGCAGAGCCCAAGCTCCTGGGCTTTTGTCCCTAGTGACCTGGTCACAGGCACTGCCCTTTCAACCCAGGTGTGGCAGGTGTGGGCACCTTGGCCTGAGTCCCAGTTTCCAGGGCCTGCTAGGATCAGGGCCCCCAGAGAGGCCAGCAGACCCTGCTACTGGGCTCACTGTGCTTGTGTCTCAGTGTTCTGGTGGGCGGCTCCTGATCAGCTTTCCCTGGTGCCTGTGATCAAGTGCCCAGTCTCCCCAAGAGCCCAGAAACCAGTCAGGAGTTGTTCCTCCCTGGGAAGAGCCTGTGGGTGCCCGTGGTCCACTGTGGGAGGTTCTCCACTCAAGTTCCAGCACCTGAGCAAGGACTTCCAGGTGGCACGGTGGGGTCACTGGTCTCCAGAGAAATGACTGTGAATGTGCAGATGGACGATGGCCGACCACATGGGAAAAGAGCCCAAGTCTGCAACTGGCAGCTACCAAGTCCAGGACACCAACCCCCAGAGGCCAGCCGCAGTGAGACTGCTCCCTCCCTGACCTTCCGGGAAAGACAACTGCGGTGATCAGCCTCAGACCCCAGGACTTGGGTGATGACTGACACTGGGCTAGTTTTTGTCTTTGCTTTTAACTTAAGACCTCCCAGCAAAAGCCAGGTGTATAGTGGGACATCTGCTTCGAGTCGGCCTCCCCCAGCTCCCCGGAGCAGGTCCCTCCATCAGGACATGCCCGAGCCTTCCTTCCCTGGGTCGACTGAAAACCATTCTCGTTCCCTGGCTGCCTTTGAATCTCCGCAAACACAAGCCACAGTGGCTGGTTCCCTGTAGAGCAAGCTCGGGTCAGTAGCCTGAGCATGTTCTCGGTCGGTTGGTCCTTGTGTATATTTCAGAGGGCAACTAGAAGCAGACTGGAGGGAAATGACGGAGCTGTGGTTGGAAGAAGTTGCACAGCCGGTCAGGTCAAAAGTTCCCAGGGGCGGGGGTAGGGTGGGGTGGGGTGGGGGGGTGAGGTGGGGGTGGGCTTTGGGAAGCGAGTGTGCGACTGTGGATCCTTTCTTGGGCCGCATCTTAAGTCCATTTTCTGTTGCTATTAAAAAAAATACCTGAGGCTGGGTAATTTAAAAAGAGACTTTAGTTAGGTCACCATTCTGCAGGTCCCAGAGCACTGGGTGGCTTCTGCTCAACTCTGCTGAGGTCTGAGCCTGTCAGTGGCGGAGGGGGGGCGGGAGATCACGTGGTGAGGCAGGAAGCCAGCGAGCCGCAGGGGCCAGTGCGCCGCAGGGGCCAGTGCTGCTCTTCTGAACTGGCCGTCCTGGTGGGAACTAACCGGCTCTGTGAGACCAGGATTCATTCCTTCCCAGGGCAGAGCTGCCACTTCCATCTCGTCTCACACAGCCACATGGAGCCACGAATCTCTGGGGGACACACTCAAGCCATCTCCAACCCGTCAGAAGGGGCAGCTCCAGAGCCACCCCTTGCTGTCCCCAGTGGCCCAGGAACAGCACCAGTCATGCCCACAGCTCAGGGATAGGGCACCCCAGGCCTGCTCCTCCCTCCAGGCTGCTGCCCAACGCCCAGATCAAGAAGAGGGCTGGGACCCTCAGCTTCCTCTCGGCTGCCCCCTCGGCCTGTGCCTTCCTGGGCCCTCCCCCTCAGATCAGATTCTGTCACTTCCCAATCACTGAAAGGACCTTGGGGGAGCGGGAGGGGCCGCGTCTTGAGGGGACTACACCAGAGTCACAGCTCTGTCTCTCTCATCTCCTTCTCTGATCAACTCTGAAAGCAGATGGGGTTGACTGGATCCCCTCGGCCTGAGCCCAGAGCAGAGCATCGAGGGTCTGGTCACGTTGCAGAGCAAACAGCTTCAGAAGGCAGCAGTGTACCAGGTCAGGGCCATTTCTCAGTCATACCACGTGTCCATTACACATTAGTCGGGGCCCTCTCCATGTCATCTTCACTGGGGACCCAGGCTGGCAAAGTCACCACCATCTGAGACATCTCCAGTCTCACCGTGCGGGGTGGGTCAGAGCCGGGTTTCCTCGCGCGCGCACACAGTGCCCGGCTCACTAAGTAGCTGAAAGTCTCATTAAATGGTTGAGTCTAGCCTCAGTCTTGCCTTTCTTCGGCCTCAGCCTCTCTAGTCGCTGGAATTGCAGGCTGCACCTCAGCCCCTGGCAAGGGTGGGTGCACTTTTACACTTTTAACCTTTGACCTGCACATCCTGAATCCAAAGGCCTCGGTCTGGTAATTCGACTGCAGCCACTGCCCAGTTTCCCAGCCCCTGGGGGCTGCCTGGCGCTGCCCTCAGCTGCTCTGTGTCCCAGGCTCCCCGAGCTGTCCAGGCACCCGCCCTGATGCTGAAGCCAGCATGTTTTGACACCTTGAATGGCCCCAGAGCCTCTGGACATGGAATCTGCCTCAGGGCCCATCACAGGGCACCAGGGCAGAAGACGGCGGCCAGGACACAAATGCCTCCCCGCCACCCTACAGGGACATTTCCTCGAAAGGCTCAACTCAGTAGGATAAGTTTTCTTGGAAATGGAGGGAAGGCGGTTGGAGTCCCTAAGGGCTCCTGTATGTGGGTGTCCCCGGGGTTAATGGCACGCTCTGGCCTGGGCACAGCTCCCTAGAGAGGTTTCTTGGCCAAGAGCCTACCACGGCGTTGCTCCTCTGGCTGTTCTTGGGAGTGCTGTCCGGCCGGTCCCTGCTGCCCTTCCCTGCGCCTGCCCCAGGCCTCTGCTTCGCCTGGCTCCTCTGCCCCTACGGATGCCCCTTCCCCAGTTACCAAGCTGGGTTCATCTTTTTTTAAAAAAAAATATTTATTTTTTAGTTGTAGTTGGACACAACACCTTTCTTTCACTTGTTTATTTTTATGTGGTGCTGAGGATCGAACCCAGGGCCTCGCACATGTTAGGCGAGCCAGAACCCCAGCCCGTGGGTTCATCTTTTTGCTCCAGTCCTTCCTTCCACAAACTGGACATGAGACAAGGTGGGAGACCCACTGGACCGTCCACTGTGATGGTTAATTTCATGTGTCAGCTTGGCTGTGCAACGGGATGCCCAGATAGCTGATTAAATGTGACTTCTGGGTGTGTGTCTGCGAGGGTGATTTTAGAGGAGACTGGCATCTGAATGGGTGGGCTGAAGTACAGCAGCAGCAGCCCTCTCCAAAGTGGGCACGCATTGTCCGACCCCCTGAGAGTCTGGGGAGAGCGCTCTGGCTCTAGGGCTTTGGTCTCCAGCTTGCAGATGGCCGATCGTGGAACTTCTTGGCCTCCATGATTCCATGAGCATATCTTATAATAGATTTCTTCATATGCACATGTGTGTATACAGAAGGCATTAAGAACATGCTGCTCCAGAATATGCCACTCTGGTGTACTGACTATATTGAGTTAGACACTCAAAAGACAACAGGTACGGGATCATTCTGACCGTCCTTCCTTGACTTACAAGCAGGAGGTGAAATTCCCCCGTGAACGCTGCCCTCTGTCTACAGAAGGAAAACCTCATTCCCACCAGCAAGGATGCAAGAGGGAGGCCAAGGGAGATCCACCGACAAACCTCATTAAACCCACCCCCTCTCCCTAGCCTCTTCTCCATCCAGTTACCCACCTCCCAAGCCGCTCAGCCTCCTCTGTTTTCACAATTAGCTACTCTTGGTCCAGCTCGCGCTCGCCTCCCTCGCTAACCGTGTGTCTTTGGTCTTCTCATCCCCACGAAGCCTTCTGCGCCTTGGAAAGTTTGGATGAAGTCAATTTAAGGCTCTCGGGCTGGTCTGGCTCATGTTGATTGAGTTCTCAGGCCTAGCCAAAGGAGAGGGGGAACAAGGTAGAGGTAAATTCTGGGGTCCCCTGGTTTCTAACAAGGAGAAGGGTTCCCTGGCTTGCTCCAGGCTGCTGAAGCTGAGACTCCTGACAGAAGCCAGCGGGAGGGGAGGGTGCTCAGCCCGGCCCGCTCCCAGACCTCTGCGCCAGGTCCAGCTGAAGCCTAGCAAGAGTCTCTCCTTGTCTCCTTCCCTTCCAAAATTCAGGAGAAAACCTCTGGGAGAGCCAGGTCTTTGGGGAGAGCCCCCGCCGGAGTCTGTCAGGACTGTTCTTGTTTCTGTTGCCCCCTTTCCTCCCAGAGATGGTCACTGCTTTCTCCAGTCCCTGTCCTTCCCGTCACTGGGGGGAGGAGGAGGAGGACATGGAACCCAGATGTGGGTCCTGTGCCTGTTACCCGAGCCCCCCTCATGGCCAGGCAGGTCACGCCCCCTGCCAGGCCTGCCTCTGTGCAGACTTTCTGCCATTCCCGTGAAAACCAAACCGGACAACCTCTTCACCCGTTGGCTTTGTGACAGTGACAATCTTCCGTCTGGCCTCTGCCAGGCAGGGGGACACAAGTCTTGGCTGGTGTGGGGCTGCCAGCAGAACACACAGGGAACAAAGGTCTGAGGGACACACAGGCTTTCTTTGTTTGACTCCCTGGGAGATTGTCCTGATAAGAGTCCCCAGGGAGGGCGCCTCATCTCCACCCTCACTGTCCCATGTGGCCCACCTGGTGCCTCCGCGGGAGACCCACTGTTTCACAAACACTTTTCTCACCACCTGTGACAACCAAGGACTTTGCTTTCTTGCACAGCTGTTGGGAGTGGAGGCTGGGATCATGGAGGCTGGATCTCGTGCACCTGCTTTCGGGATACTTCTTGTGGCCATGCTACAGATTCTTCCTAAGCCTGGAAAGTTCCCTCCTGGTGTTTCTTTGAAAAGGCTTCTTGTGATGGGCAGCATCACCCCTGGAATAAAAGCCTCGAAGCTCCCTGCAGTGGCCTCAGTGGACCCTTTGAATCGGAAGGACTTCTATTTTGAGGGAAAAAACAATTAGTGCTGGCGATGCAGCTCATGGGCAGAACACTTGCCTGGAGTGTGCAAGGCCCTGGGTTCCATCCCCAGCAAGAAACACTCACTGGCAAGGGGTGTTCTTCCACCCATGATTACCCTGCAGTTATCCAACTGGCCAGATGGTCTTGGGGGGAAATATCCCCAGGGAGGGAACAGATGGCCAGAAAATTTCTTAGGGCCTCTGTCTTTGTTTTGCTATAACAAAATACCTGAGGCAAGCTAACCTTATAAAATAAAGAGGTTAATTTAGCTCACAGTTTGAGGTTCAAAGTTCAAATGCATGATGCAGGATGGGATGAGGGTCCCAGGGCAGATGACAGGAACATGTGAGAAAGGAAGGGATCGCTTTTCAAAACAGGAAGCCAGAGAGTGGAGGCTTTCAAGAGGGCTTGACTTGGGCTGGGGATGTGGCTCAAGCAAGCAGAAGCCCGCTCGCCTGGCATGCGTGCGGCCCAGGTTCCATCCTCAACACCACATAAACAAAGATGTTGTGTTCCCCGAAAGCTAAAAAAAAAAGAGGGCTTGACTTGCTGTCCTGACTCCAGGAGGCCAGCTGCCAGTTTGGACTTCCCACTAAGCCCCACCTCTTAAAGGGCCCACCCCCAACTAGGACAGAGAAAGAAAGCTTAAAGCCTCTGCCTGCCAAAAAGCCAGAACCACCCTGTGGACTCTGAGAGGTTTGAAAGACCCCCCTCCCCTTCTCCATGGAACCCACAGATGAGCAACTTTAAGTTAGAACCCACCCCTTGTGGCCAGTAAAATTCTAAATTGTTTTTTGTAAGATTCACCCTCTTTCCTAGAGAAGCATAGGTTCTGAGTCTTAGGACTCCCTCGATTTAAATAAAACCATCATTTTCTGTCTTCCTGGAAACTCACCACCAGGTAGCTCTACAAGGCCCAGTTAAGTTTCTCTCCGACCTGCTCAGGCACCCACTCCTTCCTCAGCTCCTACCACAGGACAAGCCCAATTTCTTTCTTTCTTTCTTTTCTTTTCTTTTTCTTTCTTTTCTTTTCTTTTTCTTTTTGTGGTGCTGGGGATTAGAATCCAGGGCCTTGTGCATACGAGAGGAAAGCACTTTACCAACTGAGTCATATCCCCAGGCCAGACCCAGCCCAATTTCTATAACTTCAGTCCAGATCAAAAATGCTCGGGAGCTGGGGGTACAGCTCAGTTGGTAGAGTGCTTGCCTCGCATGCACAAGGCCCTGGGTTCAACCCCACATCTCACACACACACACACAGTGCTCAGACAGACCTGGAGAATGTCACTCAAGCGGTTGGTGACAACCTGCAAATGTGCAGAGAGAGCCGGGGGTGGGGGGCTGGGATCTAAGCTGATGCACCAGGTCACAGTGGCCGGAGCTCCTCTGGGAGGGTCACCGGGGAAACTTATGGATATTCTCAGGAGCCAGGCAAAGAAAGCGATGGGACTGCTGAGTGAGAAGCCTAGTTGGGTCGGCTGCTGTTTCTCGTTGGTGCAGTTTCCAGGTTCCTCTTACTGTTCACACGAGGCTTCGAGGCTTCGTAGGAATTTATTACAAAAGAGAAGAAAGGGCCAAAGCCCCCCCCCCCATGTTTTTAAGCAAGTCCCCAGGCTGTCAGCTCTGTTGCCGGTTCACAAGATCCATCCCAGCTCTTCCCGATGACAGGATGACAGGCCACCTATGTCGAGCCCCACTAACAGCCTCCATCACCTGGGTCCCCATAACACTTAACATCCTGCTCCCCTGCCGCCCTCTGAGAGCCTGGCAGCTGGGGACATGGTTCGCCAGTCACGGAGGCCTGTTGGATACCTGTCCTGACTTCCTTCTGGGTTGTAACAGCTCCTGAAGGTGGAATTTCCAGGGAAACCAACTGGCCGGGCCATACTTTTGCCCCCTGAAACATTGCAGGCATAATCCGCCAGCTACAAAGCCATCGAACTGGAAGAAGGAAACACGGCCCCACTGTCACCGGCTCCAGATGTGTTTTGGTCTGCCACGGTGTTGGCACAACCTGGGAATCCCGTGGTCCTCCTATTGCCAGTGGGCACACAATTGCTGCCCTATTACAAACTGCTATAGTCTGAACGTGTTCCCCCAAATCCACCGGATGGGAGGCATTTCAGTCGGTCACAGGGAGTGCTGCCCTCTGACGAGCTCAGACAGGAAGCAACGAGAAAGAGGAAGGGGCCAGAATCCACAGTCCCCTTCAAGAGCATACCTCCGATGACCTGAGGGGCTCTCACATAGCCCCACGCTGCTCCTGTTGGATTGTTCTGGGCAAAGTGTTTAATCTGCACATTTTAGAGGGCAAGATAATCTCTCTCCATCAGATGAATGGACGTTTGGTCGATGGATCTGTCCCGGGGACGGAGGCCAGTCAGCCGTTGGGGGAAACGCGGTCCCTTTGACCTCTGGTGTTGATTCTCACCTGTTCTTTTCTCCTTCTGCAACTGCTCAGCCGCTAGCTGGTCCTCCTCTCTGTGGCCACCAACTCGGCCTTTGTAAGCCCAGGGCAGTCGAGGATGTGGGAAAGGAGTTCCGGATGTGCCACCCCAACAGATGCCCCTCTGGCATCCCTAGACTTGAAATACAGCAGGTGTGTGACTCTGTGACCTTCCTTTGCTTAAAAGCAAGGGATGAAATGCCCTTGTGGATAATGCTGCTATGGCTTGAATGCTGCTTGTCCTCATCAAAACTCCTGTTCAAACAATCTCCAACATGATGGTATCGAGAGGTGCAGGGGCCTTTAAGAGGTATTGGGTCATGGGGGTGGAACCATCATGGATTTTTTTTTTTTTTCCTTGCAGGGATGGGTCACTCCAGGACCACTTCCCACTCTGCAGGAAGCTGGCCATGATGCTGGTGCCATGCTCTTGGAATTTCAGGATTATGAACCCGAACAAACCTCTTTCCTTTATAAATTAGTCTCAGGTGTTCTGTTACAGCAACAGAAACAGACAGAGGACAGTGCCATTCTCATGAAGGACAGAATACGGAGGCCAAGGAAAATCTGTACAAACCAACCTTATTAAACTAACCCTATCTTCATGGTCACTTTACTCAATTAACTGCCCTAGCCCAAGCCACTGGGCCATCACATTTTCTGCTATTTGTCTCAGTTTACAGGTGTTCAACACTAGCTGTGTTTTGGGGTTCCCGTGCCATGTTCAAGTTCTACTAATTAAACCCGAACGCTTTCCTCCTATTGATCTCTCAGGATAATTCTCAGTGCCAGCCAAAGTTCAGAGGAAAAAATTCTGCCTCCCTACAGCAGCTTACTAGCTCTACTTCTCTGGAGAAGCTGGACTGGGACACTAGTGTGGCTTGTTGCCCAGGATGCACCAAAGTCCCAAGTCCCCAGGAAGCGAGGTGAGCCCCCCACAGGAGGGAGGCCCCCACCAGCCCAGCCCAGGGGGATAACACCCGCAGCTGTCGAGTCCCTTCAGCTCTCATGTCCTGGAGGGTCACTCTAGCATGCACCTGCGGGACTAGAAATCACATCCATGAACATCCCCCCAACTAGACCGTGGTGTCCTCTGGACGATGGCTGTGAGTACTCGCCTCCTGTTTGCTTTCATTTCCTGTCTTTCTTGCTTCCTGTTTCAGTAAACTGCCTGGGTTGCAGGCTCCAGGAAGATACTCTGGGTCCTTGGATGCAAGTTTCTCCAGTCTGTACCTTTCCCAGCCCGACAAGCGAGGGCCCCAGAGCCCTCTGCCCCAAAAACAATGCTCACGCTGCAGCATCTGTCTTGGAAATTTTATTGAAATCAAGTAAAGGGAGCCAGCAGCCCGCCTCTGGGAGAGCCCGGCAGCCCTCACTGCAGCCTCACTGTTTGCCATTGCCATTGATGGGGCGGTTGACGTGGTCGGGGGAGGCCAGGAAAGCCTTGAGCTTGGGCCGGGCGCTCAGGCGCGCCACGTAGGCCGAGAGCAGGGGGAAGGCGTCCAGGCAGCTGGGAGCCAGCACCTGGTGGATCAGCAGCAAGTCCAGCAGGTTGTAGTCGGCAAAGGAGATCTGCGGGGAAGGTGGGCCCAGCTGGTGGGTGCAGGCCGGGAGGAAGGAGGCAGAGAGCGGAGCCCACCCCCCAGGACTACCCCACTCGGCTGTGTGAATGGTTCTGCCGGTTTCCATTCACAAGGAGGCAGTGTCCCAGAAGGGCCAGATCCTCACCTGGTCCCCAATGATGAAGGCCTTGCCCCCCTGGTTCTGGGACAGTAGGTTCTCAAAAGGCTTCAGGTGGCCGGGCAGTGCCTTCACATAGTTCTCCTTGCCTGCCTCCTGCCAGGAGGAAGCCCAGGCTGCGATCATCCTCCACACCCGCACCCAAGCCCCTGCTGCCCCCAAGATGCACCCCCTCTGCTGCCCACGGTGGGCAGGCCAGAGACGGGAGCCTGGCTGCTCCCCAGGTTACTCCAAGTGCCTCCACTTCAGCTAATGCTCCGCTCTGTTCACCTTCCTCTCCCCGCTGGGATCTGCAAAGGCTGCCCAGCTGGCTTCCCTGGAGGATTCTTCTAGATCTCCCAAGCAGACACAGCCTGCTTAGAACTGGTGGTCCCACTGCCCACACAAGAGCCCAAGGCCTTCAGGACCTGGCCTGCTGTCCCCCACCTCTATCTCCTCAGGCTCCAGCTCCACACCCAGGCCACACACACTGGTGAGTGCCTGCATGCTCCCGGCCTCTGCTAAACTGGTCCTGATGCTCCAGATCTGCATGCCCTGCCCATCAAAACTGCCAGCATCTCCTTCCAGAAACTAGCAACAGACCCTCCTCCTCAGGCTGCTCTTGGAAGTCCCGGCCCAGCAGAGGCCAGGGGACCCATGTCTTGCCAGAGGCTTCCTGGGCTTACACTCTACCATCTCTACTGTTACTAGTCTGGCTCATCCCTGGGCAATGAGGATGAGGGTTGTCTTGCCCATGGTGGCCCCTGGGCCCCAGCACTGAGCCTGACCCAGCCTCGGCACCTGACTGGCATAGGGATCAACCAGAACCACATGAGGGTGGGGGGTCAGGACACTAGAAGCCCCTTTCTTCCTTTACTCCCAGTGCCCAGGCTCACGTAGTTGGTGTAGATGAGGGTGATATATTTGCAGCGAAGATCCTCCACGCCATCATTCACCATGTCCACTAAGGCTGCCTCCCGCTGGTCCTTCCCATAGAGCCCTGGGGGGTCAGGGGAACAGACAGCATGAGTGGCGCCTGATCAACACAGGCATGTGGCTCTCTGTGGGCCTCAGCTTGGGAGAGGAAGGGGACACAGATGGAGGCACAGTTGAGCCTAACACACTGCAGGTGCTCAGAGCTCCTGAGAGGCAGCCTGGCCCAGGGCAAGGAGGGAGGTGGGCCTGGGCAGCCCCCTGGGCAAAGGGCACAGCCTCTGCATGTCTCAACTGCATCCACTCCAGACTGGAAGAAGACGCTGGGAGGGCACACATGGTCCTCAGGACTCACCCAAGGAGCGGCCCAGGTGACGCAAGATGGCATTGGACTGGTACAGGTTGAGGTCCCCGTCCTGGAACTTGGGCAGCTGCCCATACACCTGGGGGATGACATGATTCCGTGAGGGGCACCAAGCCTGACTGCCACTTGCCCTAATTGCAGCCCCTCTAAGGCCCAGCTCATGCTCCCACAGAGGTATGGTCACTCACACAGGAGGCCTTGAGAGAGCCCTGCTGCCAGGTATCCAAAGTCACCACCTCCTCCTTCCAGCTCTGGCCCTGGTCAGCCAGCAGCATGCGCATGGCCTCGCATCGCCCTGGGTGGGGGTCAGGACGGGGGTGGGTGGGTTGAGGGACAGCCCAGAGACCCAGCCTCAGGGGAACCAGAGGAAGAAGCGAGGGGAGGGGTCACTGGAAAGGAGACTCCTATTGATTCACAGAGCACGGGGGAGAGACCTGGGCCTGGCAAAGGAGACCAGGCCTTGCAGCCACATGGAGAGGAAAGGGTGGGTGGGGCCTCTTGCAGGTGGGCGAGGGGCCAGGGACTGCAGATATCACCCTGTACCTCCCATCCCTGCAGCCCCAGACTCCTACCTCGAACCGGGAAGTAGACAATGGTGTAGGGCGGCACTAGAGCGGGCAGAGAAGACAGTTAGATCCCTGCGTGTCTCGTGGGGCGGGTGCACTCCGTCCGCTCCAGTGGGGACTTGGGCGGAGAGTGCACCCGCCCCCACCCCTGGGCCAGTCCCTGCTCTGGGCCCCCTGAGAGCTCCCAGCTCCGCGCTGGGGGCGCCCTGAGACTCCACTCCAGGCACTGGGTGTGAGCTGCCCGGTGCTAGGAACTCCGAGTCCCCGGGTAGTCCGGGCCCCGCGCCAACAGCATCCCGGGAGCCCTTGGAGACTAGACGACGCGGACTCACTGGTTGCTGCGCGGTCAGCAGAGCGGGACCGACACTGCGTGCGTGGACCTCGGTGGCGGAGCTCTGGCGCAGGCCCAGTGGCAGCCGAGCCTTATAAGGGGCGTCCCGCCCCGCTCCGCCCCTGCTGCTGAGTCACCGCGCTGGCCGCTGAGTCCTGACCAGCTGCGGCCCGCGGCTCGTCCTGTCCCCGCCCGCTGGACGCCAGTCAGCCGCGTTTGCGGGTCACATGTTCCCTGCTGGGCCTCGTGAGTCCAGGAGCCCGTGGGATGGGGTCCCCACCAGGCACAAAGAAACCCAGACAGGACTCAGCTGAGCCTGGAGCACTCGGGAGAGCACCTCTCTTTCTCTTGCATATCCCCGTCCACAGCCCACCCAGAACAGAGACGGGGGTCGCGGGAGGCGCTCGGTACCAGACCACGATAGATGGGTGTGGAAGGCGGAGCCTCATTTCCTTACTGGCAGGCGGCCAGGGCCCTCGGTGGAGGGCTGGGAGGAGACAGACCCTACACCCACCTGCGCCTGCACGTGTGGCCCACAAAGTCCCGCTGGGGCTTCCGCAAGCTCAGAGGGATTCCAAGAGCTGCTAAGGGGCAGCCATCCCCCTGTGCCAACTGGTGAGGGGACAGAGGGTGAGCCCTCTGGAAATGGCCCAGCCAGAGGTGGCACAAGTAGGGACAGGCACTGTTTGGGAGCAGAGGTAAAATTCTGCCCAGAAAGGGCTGGGCCAAGGTTGTGCTTGGGCCAGAGAACACTCTCCAGGTCTGCCTTGTGTGTCTCTGCCCGGGTTCTCCCAAGCGCACACAACCAGCCTCCTCCCTACAGGTGTCCTGCCGGTGCCTCCCACCCTTAACACCCGATCTGTTTTCATCTTTCTTCTTTAATTTTCTTGTTTAAGCTAAAAGCAATTCCTTCCCCAATCCTCAAGGCATGACCTTCAATTCAATAAACTACCCCCCCCCAAAAAAGCAAAGAAACTATGTTGCAGTTTTATATAAAATATATTGAAAGCTGTGCCCTTTTGCTACTTTGTTTCTTTGCAGCCAATTCTGGGGCCCTTTCAAAAGTAACCTTCTCCTTTGGGAACACTAGCCAGTAGACACACACTAGTTCACAGCTTGCTGTCACATGCTCAGGCGCACACATCCATGCACACAAAGAGCCATTCACACTCACATTCTCTCTCTCTCTCTCTCTCTCTCTCTCTCTCTCTCTAACACGCAGCCAAAGGAGGTCTCCTCTGGGCTATCCAGAACTGCCAGGGGCAGGGGGACCTCGGGCGGGTCTCTGGCTGGGACTGCTTGCTCCTGCAGCCACTCCCCTACCCTGGCCTTTCTCCTACAGGCTGAAGCCAGGATCTGGGCCATAAAAGCAGGGGGCGTGAGTGCCCATGATTGGTCTCACCCCTCCCACCTTCCCCCCACCCCTCACCTGCCACTCCCCTAGCCCAGGTCACTGCCCCCTTCTCACCTCTAGTACTCTGTTAACTTAGATTAGCCCAAGTCAGTTTCCTCGTTTGCACTGGGATGTGCAGGAGCATTTTCCACTCTGTCCCTGTGCCCTAAGACCATAAGATATTCCCATGAGTCACTGAAACTTGTGGGCTCCTCTCTTCTCCCACAGCGGTCCTGGGCCCCCCTGCCGGCCTGCAAGCTCTGGGGGGGGGCGTGTGTAGATGGGGGATGTTACCATGCTCCTCAGTTCCTAGTCCATTATATGGCTGGTCTAGGCAGGTCTCTCCCTTATCTGCATGCATCTATTTATGCATTTTTACCCACCATTCCACTCTCACTTCTGCCAGTGTCTGCAGGCTGGCTGGGAGGGAAACCTCTGGTGCACCCCAGGTCTGGAACCCTGATTTGCATAAGTAGAACCAGATGGTTCCCCAAGGACCCACCTACCACCCCACATCCAGCTCTTAGACCCCTTCTGCCCCATTTTTCATTACTAAGGATTTGAATCATCTCTTCCTGTGTTTATTGGATTTAATTTTTGTCTTTTGGAAATTGCCTGTTCAGATCTTCAGGCCATTTTCTTTGGGGTTTTTGCCGACTTTCTGTTGACTTGCACAAGATCTTCATTTATTTAGATATTACCGTCCTATTGGCTTTAGACATCACAAACACCTTCTTTGTTCTGTTAAGTGCCTCTTAATTTTGCCCACGGTGTGTTTTCATTAAACAAAACTCTTCATTTTAGCATAATCAAATTCATCAAGTTTTCTTTAAAATTTTTTCTTTCTGCAGAAAGTGGGGGGGGGGGTGTCGGTGCTTACGTGTTATGCTTTTGAAACTTTTAAGTCTTTTATTCCTGTCCCACTGCAACAGTACCCTCCTGCACTGTCTTTTGTTAATTTTGTCTTTTTTTTTTTTTTCCTTTGGGGATTGAACTCATGGGCACTTTACCACTGAGCCACATCCCCAGCACTATTTTGTATTTTTTGTTTAGAGACTGAGTTGCTTAGTGCCTCACCATTGCTGAGGCTGGCTTTGAACTCATGATCCTCCTGCCTCAGTCTCGCCAGCTTTTGGGATTACAGGCGTGCGCCACCATGCCCAGCTTAATTTTGTCTTTTCATCTTCACGTCTACAGCCACCCATCTAGGGGCCACCTTTGCACGGGCTGTTAGGTAGGAATCCAGTTTTGGTTTTCTGAACATAAAGAGCTGTCTCTTCCAACGTCATCTGGCTTATCAGATGTCAAGTCCCTCTCCCTGCCAGCTTGCCTGCTGGTCCTCTCTTCTCTCCCATTCATCCTCTCCTTGTCTGTTCTTGTGCCAAGGCCACAAATGTTTTTATTATTTTGGTTTTATCAATCTTGGAGGAAAAAAAGCCTACCCTCCAGACATTTCTTTCTTTTATTTTTCAAGATTTTTTTTTTTTTTTTTTTTTTTAGTGGTTTGTGGGTCTTTGTCCAGCTAGCAAAATGTTTTAGTAAATTTATCAAATCTCTCAGGGAACTCCAACTGGAACTTTGGTTAGCATCGTATGACATTGGGAGATGAATGTGGAGAACACGCACATCTTTTTTTTTTTTAATTTATTTTTTATTTATTTTTTTAAAGAGAGAGTGAGAGAGAGAGAGGGAGAGAGAGAGAGAATTTTTAATATTTATTTATTTTTTTTAGTTCTCGGCGGACATAACATCTTTCTTTGTATGTGGTGCTGAGGCTCGAACCCGGGCCGCACACATGCCAGGCGAGCGTGCTACCGCTTGAGCCACATCCCCGAACACGCACATCTTGATGGAATATTTATTTGTTCAGATTCTCTTTCCTTTAGCAAATATTCTGTCAAAAAAAATTGGCTCAAAAAATTTTTTTGGCTCATTCTTCTACATTCTAGATACTTTGTATCTTCCCCCCCTCCCCCTTAAAGTATTAGAGATTGAAACCACCCCTAGAACTCTCTCACTGAGCCACACCCCCGGATCTTTTTATTTTTTATTTTGAGACAGGATCTCACTAAGTCGCCCAGGCTGGACTTGAATTTGGGGTTCTCCTGCCTCGGTCTCCTGAGTTCCTAGGATCACAGGCATGTGCCACTTCTTCTGGCTACGACTCTTCTTTTAAAGAAAACTTTACCAGGGGTGAACTTGGGCAGTGTTTGGGAACATCAGTTCTCTGATCATGGGTCACAGGTTTTTTATGATGTTCTGGTTCTTTCTAGGAGCCTGAGATCGACATTATCTGCACTACCTAGATAATGCTTGGAATGGGTTTATAGTACAGATTTGTAAAATACACATTTTTGTTTTATCTAATCTGAAAATACATTGCACAAGTGAACAGTACATTTGAGCTTTAATCAAAATAGGGCAATTTTTATAGATGAGCAAATGTACAGTAACTCTAACATCTGCAGATTTCTCAGAAATTTGAGAGGAAAATTAGATCTGGAGAGTAAGTCTGACCACAGGAGCTTTTAGATTCACAGCTACAGTCTTTTTCCTTTTCTCTGTCTCCTTTCTCCCTTCCTTTACTTCTTCTATTGAGGCTGAGGATCATCATGTTTAGTGCCAGCTTTAGATTTTTGGCATGGAAGCCTCATCAGTTCAAGAAATTCCCTTCTCTTCCTAGGTTAGTAAGACAGTGTCTCTCTTGGGCTGGGGCTGGGGCTCAGTGGTAGAGCATTCGCCTAGTATGCATGAGGCACTGGGTTCGATCCTCAGTGTCACATAAAAATAAAAAATAAAGATATTGTGTCCACCTAAAACTAAAAAATAAATATTTTCTTTTAAAGAGAGAGAGAGAGGTAGAGAGAGAGAGAGAATTTTAATATTTATTTTTTAGTTCTCGGCGGGCACAACATCTTTGTTTGTATGTGGTGCTGAGGATCGAACCCGGGCCGCACGCATGCCAGGCGAGCGCGCTACCGCCTGAGCCACATCCCCAGCCCCAAAAAAATAAATATTAAAAAAAGAATGTGTCTCATCAAATTCAAATCAAAAATACTCTTCATCTCACTCCAGCCAGAATGGCAATTATCAAGAATGGAAGCAATAATCAGTGTTGGAGAGGATGTGGGGAAAAGGTACACTCATACATTGCTGGTGGGACTGCAAATTGGTGCAACCACTTTGGAAAGCAGTGTGGAGATTCCTCAGAAAACTTGGAATGGAACCACCATCTGACCCAGCTATTCCACTCCTCCCAAAGGACTTAAAATCAGCCTACTATGGTGACACAGCCACACCAATGTTTATAGCAGCTGAATCCACAATACCTAAACTGTGGAACCAACTTAGATGCCCTTCAATAGATGAATGGATAAAGAAACTGTGGTTAATATACACAATGGAATATTACTCAGCTTTAAAAGAGAATAAAGTTGTGGCATTTGCAGGTTAATGGATAGAGTTGGAGAATACTATGCTAAGTGAAGTAAGTCAATCCCAAAAAACTAAAGACCGAATGTTTTCTCAGATTAGTGGATGCTGATCTATGATGGGGGGGGGGGCATGGGAAGAATGGACAGTCTTTGGATTGGGCAAAGGAGTGTCACATCTCATGACTAAACAGTCAGGGTCACTCCAGGTGAACTGGGCTGCACAAAATAATCACACAGAGACAGAGAAATACCTTTTTCTTTGGGTCCTGTGCTGGCTTCTGCAACCTTAGCAGTTCAGAGAGAGAGAGAGAGAGAGAGAGGAGCAAGTGCTGACCCCTTTTATTGAGGAGAAGCCATTCAAATGAGGCCAGGGGTCAGGTTTCAGGTTTCAAGGGGCTGAGTCTAGCTTCCTGATGTCTGCTGTCAGCAGGTTGACTGACATCTAGGAAGGCCACACCCAAGGGCAGAGCAAGAGAAGGGGACACACAAAGGGAGTTTCCATGGAGCATTCTATCCCAAACAGGGCAAAGGGGTAGGTAGGATTACAAAGGAATAGGAGAGTGTAGCTCAACCCAGGGTCTGCCTACTCCTAGGGCCACGCTGGGAAAAGACCAGTCCAAGTCATGGCACTACCGCACCAGACTACAGTGACCTTTTAGATCCCCATGGTGCATCAGGACTTCAAGGTGCATGCATTTAGGGGGCTTCCTACAAAGGGGAGGGTGGGGAGGGGTTATAGGGGTAGAAAAGATGGTGGAATGAGATGGACATCACAAATGGCGCGTCTCTACATCGTGTGCAACCAGAGAATGGAAATGTCCCATTCCATTTGTGTACAATGAATTGAGATGCATCCTTCTGTCATGTACAACTGAGTAGAACAAATAAAAATGAATAAACATTCAAAAGTTAAAAAATAACAATCTCATCAAGAGTTTTCTCTACATTGTTTCATGCTATCACATAGTTTCTCCTTTATTTTATTAGTGTGGAGAATTAGATTGATGTGTTTTTTTTTAAATTTTTTTTGGGGGGGTACTAGGGATTGAACTCGGGAAACCTTGACCACTGAGCCACATCCCCAGCCCTATTTTGCATTTTATTTAGAGTCAGGGTCTCACTGAGTTGCTTAGCACCCCGCTGTTGCTGAGGCTGGTTTTGAACTCACAGTCCTCCTGCCTCAGCCTCTCCGGCCACTGGGATTACAGACATGTGCCACTGTGCCCAGTGATTGATGTGTTTTCTAATGAATTACAGAATAAACCCTTCTTGAGCCAGGAAAGGTGGTACATACCTGTAATTCCAGCTACTCTGGAGGCTGAGGCAAGAGGATTGAAAGTTTGAGGCCAGGCCAGGCAATTCAGTGAGTGCTATCGTGGGACATGTATTATATAGAGGTGGAGAGATCTGATGAAAAACCTGGATAGTAAATGTGCTGAGCTAGCTCCAGTGTCGTCCGCCCTCGCCAGGGCTTGGCTGAACCACCGGGTCCAGGTTTTCTCTAGGTGTGTCTGTCTTCCTTTCCTTCATCCCTCACCCCCCTCAGGTTTCCGCATGGACAGCTGTGCGGGTTCCCGAGTTGGCACCAGACAGGGACTGGAACCCTAGACCCTCAGATATAGACATAGACATATCGTCACATTACGGGACACATGAATTGCATATATGTCAGCCCTCCGCCCCCAGTCCCTGGCCACCACTCAGCTGCTCTCTCTCCTGGTGGGTGCATCTCTTTCAGAGTGTCCTAGAAGTGGAATCGTCCCATCTGTAGAATCTGGATTCTCATTCTTCTCGTGTGATGCATTTGAAATTCACTCATGCTCCTGGGAGGATCCTTGGTTGTTTGCTTTTTATTGCTGAATCATACTACACTGAAGGAAGTTCTTTATCCGTTCAGCAGTTGGAGGGTGGGATTTGCAGCAATTACGACTAAAGCTGCTTTGCCTGATTGCACACGGGTTACGTGGAACACAAGTCCTCGCTGTTTTAGATAAAATCCCAGGAGCAGGGTTGCTGAGCCATATGGTAAGAGCATATTTCACCCTCCACTTGTTGACAAGTGGCTGTGGTTTTCCATCCCCATCAAATTCAATATGGTCAGCCTTTTCCCCAGCCATTCTTTTTTTTTTTTTTTTTTTTTTTAAGAGAGAGTGAGAGAGAGAGAGGGAGAGAGAGAGAGAATTTTTAAATATTTTTATTGTATGTGGTACTGAGGATCGAACCCGGGCCGCACGCATGCCAGGCGAGCGTGCTACCGCTTGAGCCACATCCCCAGCCCTCCCCAGCCATTCTGATAGGCTTTTTTGTTGTTTGTTTTGTTTTTGGTGGTACTTGGGGTTAGATCCAGGGTTGCTTTACCACTGAGCTGCATCCCCAGATCTTTCTTTTGTTGTTGTTTATTTCTTTTGTTTTCTTTTTGAAACAGGGTCTTACTAAGTTGCTGAGGCTAGCCTCCAACTTGTAGTTCTCCTGCTTTAGCCTCCTGAGCTGCTGGATTACAGGCATGCACCACCTCACTAGTTGATGGGGAATCTCTTTTCATGTGCTTATCAGTACATCTTCTTTGCTGAAATGTCAGTTCGAATCTTTTGCCCATTTTTAATTGAACTGTAGGTTTTACTATTATTCAGACTTGAGAATTCTTCATGTAATCTGGATTTAAATCCTTTATCAGATATGACTTTTAAAAATAATGTCTTCTACTCTGGCTTATCTTTTCTGAATAAGTTATTTTTTCAGTGCAGACATTTATAATTTTGGTTAGTGTGTTAGGGTTTGGTCCCCAGTGTGGTGGCATTTGTAGGTGGGGGAAACTTCAAGAGGTGGGGGCTAGTGGAGGAGGTGAGGTCATTGGGGTTCTTGCTGCTCTGGGAAGAAATTAATGTAGTTTTAGTGGGAACTTAGTTTCTGCAAGAGTAGGTTGTTATACAAAGAGCCAACCTGGCTCCTGAATCTCTCTGGCTTCCTGTCTCACCATGGGGTCTCTTCCCCATAGCCTCTCACCATTGTGATGTTGTCCACCATGAAGCCTCTCCAGAGAACAAATCTATGGGGCCACCTGATCATATACTTTCAGTCTACAAAATTGAGAGCAAAAGAAACCTCTCTTTAAAATATATATTACCCAGCCCCAGTCATTTTGTCAGAGCATCAGAAAACAGACTGATACAATAAAGAAAAATATATCAATGTTTCAATTTTAATTATGTTTTTGGTCATATCTAAAAAATATTTGCCTAATCCAAAAGAAAAAAAAAAAGATTTATGAGCTGATATGGTGGCGCACACCTGTAGTTCAATTACTTGAGCCCATAGTGCAAAACTAGCCTGAGCGAGATAATGAGATAGCATCTCAAAAGAAAAAAAATTTTAAGATTTTATGCTTTCTTATAGAAATTTTATACCTTGAAGTTTACACTTACGTCTACAATCAGTCTGAATTTTATACATGCTACAGTTTGGAAATAGAATGTCTTCCAAAGGCCCGTGTGTTAAAGGCTTGGCCCACAGGGTGGCACCATTGAGAGATGGTAGAACCTTCAGGAAGTGAAGCCTGGTAAAGGCTCTTAGGTCCCTGGGGCCTGTCCTTGACGGGGGGGTTGTAGGACCCATCTCTTCCTCTTTCTTGTTTCCTGGTCCTCAGGAGATGAGTGGGTTTGCTCTGCCATGTGTACTCCTACCATGATGTGCTGCCTCACCACAGGCCCAAAGCAATGGGAACAACCAATCATAGACCAGAACCTCCAGAACTGTGAGCCAAAACCTCTTCTCTTTATCACCTGATTATCTCAGTTATTTTGTTATAGTGATGGAAAGCTGACTCCTGTAATATATGATACAAACTATGGGTTGAGGATTTTGTTTTGTTTTGTTTCTTGCATACAGGCATACAGTTGTTCTAGCATGATTTGTTGAAAAGACTGTCCTTTCTTCAGTAATTTCCTTTGCAGTTTTATGCAAAATCAGTTGACCAAATATATGTGGGTCTACTTCTGGACTCTAGTCTATTGTATTGATCTATGTGTCTGTCTGCTCAACACCACATTTTATTTAATTTTGTAGCTTTATAAAGCCTTAAAATCAGGTATGAGTGTCCTCTAATCTTATTCTTTTTAAAACTTGTTCTGGTTATTCTAATTATTTTCTTTTTCCTTATAAAATCTGGAATCCTTTCCTTATAAAATCTGGAATCCTGGGATTACATTTAATCTCTAGTACAATTTAGGGAATATTAACATCTTAATAATATTGGTACATGTCTTCATTTATTTAGGTCTTCTTTATTTTCCCTTAGCAATATTTTATACTTTTGTAGGATACAGACCTTGTGTTATTTTGTTAAACTTATCTTTGCGTATTTCTGGTTTTGATACCATGATAAATGGTATATTTTAAATCTCATTTTTTCATCTTTATTGCTAGGATGTACCAGAATAATTGATTTTTAAATATTGACTGCATTGCTTGCCCTTATATGTCAGACATTTTAATTCTAATAACTTTTAAAAGGTTATTTAAAATTTGTGACGGTTTTTAAATTTTCATTGGATAATTTTGGTTGCCAGCTCTTTTAGTCAGCTTTTTTGCTGCTGTGACTAAAAGGACCAGAACAATTTTAGGGGAGGACAAGTTTATTTTGGAGCTCACAGTTTCAGAGGCCTTAGTCCATAGAAGGCCGGCTCCATTCCTCGGGGCCCGAGGTGAGGAAGAACATCGTAGGGGAAGAGTGTGGTGATCAGGAAGCAGAGAGACCCCACTCACCAGACACACAACTATATACCCCACGGACACCCCTACCCCCACCCCTCCAGCCACACCCCCACTCCAGCCACCACTCAGTGAATCCCTATCAGGGGACTCAGTCACAACCCAAGCACTTCTCCCCTGAGCCTTCTGGCATTGTCTCACGCCGGAGCTTTTGGGGGACACCTCAGATCCAACCATAACACCAGCATAGAAACTTATAACGGGTTTGCGCCCGATGATGTGATCTGTGGCTTTGCTGTACTCACAAGTTCTAGTTTTCTAGATTCTGTAGAGTTTTCCACATAGATAATGATGTCATCTGTGAAGGTTCCTTTTGCTGTAAACGTGCGTGGAATGACCTGGGCACCAGGGCACCAACCTCACTGACCTCTCCTGAGCATTAAATAATAAAACCACGTTTCCCAGACTCCCTGGCTCCTAGGCCGAGGCCATGTGACTGGGTGCCAGGCCGTGGAATGGAGGCAGAGTTCCACGGATGACCACGAAGTGTCCCCCACAGTCTCCTCACTGGTCACCCCTTCATTCTTTGGCTTGGAGGCTGGACCCCAAGAAAGCCCCAGAGAGCAGCAGTACCATAGTGAGAGGCACTTGGATCTGTGAGCCACTGTCTGAGGGACGCCACCCAGGATGGCTCCTCCATCTGCACCAGACCCTGCGTGAATGAGAAGTGAGCTTCTGCTCCGTGAAGCCGCTGAGACTTCGGTGTGCATCGTGAGAATGAGACGGGGCCCTTGAAACATTCTATTTCTTCTGTTTCTTCCATGTGAATTTTAGAATCTGATTGGAATTCTGACTAGGGTTATACTTAATCTTTAGTGCAATTTATTTAGGGAAAATTGACACCTTAACAATGCTGGTTGGCCTGAAGATGTGGCTCAGTGGTAGAGGGCTTGCTTAGCATGTGCAAGGGCCCTGGGTTCCATCCCCACCTCTGCAATACAAGCACCAGAACAGCATTGGAACACCTCTCCGTTTGTTTTTCTTCCTTTCTTGGACTGGGGGTTGAACCCAGTGGTTACATCACTGAGCTGCATCCCCAGGCCTCTTTATTCTTTCTTTTGAGACAGTCTCACTAAGTTGCTCAGGGTCTCCCTAAATTCCTGAGCCTGGCCTCAATTGCAATCCCCTCCTCATTCTCCTGAGTACTTCTTTAATTTCTTTAAGCACTATTTAAAACTTTTTTCAGAAAATAGACCTTGCATATTTTTGAATCTTTAAAAAGAAAGCTAGTCAGACACAGCGGCACATGCCTATAATTGTAACAATTCAGGAAGCTGAGACAGGAGAATTGCAAGTTCAAAGCCAGCCTCAGCAACTTAACAAGGCCCTCAGCAACTTAGAGAGACCCCATCTCAAAATTAAAAAACAAACAAAAAAAAATTAAAAAGGCCTGGAGATGTGGCTTGGTGGTTAAGCGCCCCTGGGTTCAGTCCTTGGTACCAACATACACAAATAGAAAAGAAATCTAACTGAAGTTTTCTGTTTCCAGAGGTGAATTCGATTCATTTACAGTTATTGTAATGCCTGTTGTATTAGGATTCACGGTGCCATCTGGTTTTACTTTCCTTGAAATTTTTCCCCCTATCCCTTGTCTCCATTGATGGATCAAATTGTTTTCTATTGATAAAAATCATACATTCCAATTTTGTCCTGATGATAGTTTTTTTTTTTTTTTTTTTTTTTTTTTTTTTTTTTTAACTCAGAGACTTGACGGGGGCGGGGTGGGGGGCGGCATATTGATGAGTAAGCAGGGTACAAAGACTTGGGCCTCCCCTCATGCCAAGACCTCCCCTCTCCGCGTTACGTTGGTGTCACCTGGAACTTTCATTGCGCGTCCTTGCGGATGGGTAGCCTTTTCCTTTCCTTCGATTGTAAATGTTTCAAACACAACCAAACCCTCTTCTCCGTCCTCCGTGCACCCTTGCATCCACACATGCCGCGGCACTGCACGAGTTCCCTCCTACTTTGATCACTTCCTCCCAAAGCGTCTTCACCGTGAGTCCCCGTGGCCACCTGAGGCCGGGAGCCGCAGCCCCCTGCACACCCCTCGGGCTGGACTCGGAGTCCCAGGTGGCGGGCCTTTTCACGGCTCCATCTCGCGCCCGGCCGGCGGATCCTGTAGAGGAGTCTGACACCCATGGAGCCCGTCCTCCTGGTTCCCGTAATCGGACCTTCTGACCTTTCCCCGCGCGGGCGCTCCCTGGAGACGTGGCATCTTCTCTCCTGCCCTGGGGACTCTGTCCAGTCCTCTCGCTGGGGCGCTCTTGGTCTAACAGCCTCTCACTTCAGCCCTTTGGCCTTCCGGTCACCTTTCGGTTCTAAGAAGTGCGTCTCCATCATTACTCCCAAGACCTCCTCCTTTCCTCTTCGCTGTTGCCTGGCGCTGGGGCGTCCGCGGGCAGCAGCTTGCCTGCGGCCCCTCCTGAGCTGTCCCCGGGTGCTGCAAGACTGTGCTGAAGCGGAGGATGGACTGGCTTCCCCCCTGAGGCTTCTCCCTCCGCGCTTCCCCTGAAACCCCCAGAACCTGGGAAGCCCCTCCCCCAGTGCTGCCCTGCCCTGGGCACTGTGCGGAGGGTGACCATGGTCTCCTGGTGCCTGGGCTCATCTCCGTCCCTGTTACCAGACAGACTGACCAATTCCATCAGGTATCGGGGAAGGTCAGGCAGCAGGTGTATCATCTGATGCAAAACTCGTGGACCACACAGAGAGAAGGCACAGGATAGAAATATGCAGGTCCGGCGCACACCTGGGATCCCAGCGGCTTGGGAGGCTGAGCAGGAGGATCATATTCAAAGCCAGCCTCAGCAACGGAGTGAGGCCCTAGGCAACTCAGCCAGACCCTGTTTCTAAATAAAATAAAAAAGAGCTGGGATGTGGCTCAGTGGTTAAGCCTCCTGGGTTCAATCCTCAGTACCCTCCCCCCAAAAAATAAGAATCGAAAAAGAAAGAAATACACAAGGATAGAACAGTAGCTGGCAATAAGAAATGGGCAGTTAGAGGAATTAGTGGATTATATAAAAACAATCGTTGCAAAAGTCAATAACGGCTGGGATGAATCGAATGACGCAAAAGACTGAAGGAGGGAAATAAACTTAAGGAACAGAAGGATATGAATTGGGGTACCGTGGCACATGCCTGTGGTCCCAGCTACTTGGGAGGATGAGCCGGAGGATCAGGCCCAGGAGTTCAGGACCAACCTGGGTAACATACTGAGACTCTCATCTCCCCCCAAATAAAGCACAAATTTAAATGCTTTATTTTTTATATTATTTTATAAATTTAAAATGTACTTAAACCCAAAGGACAAAGTGACGTGTGGATTTTGTAAATCGAGTCGGACTGGAGCCCACCCCAGCTCAGCATCGGGGTGGCATCTGTGTTTGCTTTTGGGCTGCGAGAGCAGGAAATGCAGACGGCAGCCGTCTGTGTGGTTCCTAAAGTTAAACTCTTCACCCTCTACAGAAACTTGGCCGACCCCTGACCCACAGAGCAGTCCTGAACCGCAGCAGCATTAGATGAGGACTTCTAAGGTCCTCTATTCTGCCTCTGCAGGGAGTTGCTTAGCAACCGCCCGGTGTTAGCAGCACTGGCCCCCTTGCAGTGCCCAGTTCATCCCCAGATCCCAGCACCAAGTGTGGAGTCCAGTCAGAGGGGAGCCACTGGGACACTCCGAGACACGTCCTGGGGGTACACTGGGCAGCCAGGAGCCCTCCCTCATGACTCAGAGTGGGGGAGAGGGCTACTGGCCAAGCTACACCCACATCCCCTTTTCACTGAACCTGCTGCTTCACCCGCCCTGGAAGAGGTCGGGGACGGATCCCCCACCTCCCCGACTGCTCTGCAGCCACAGAAGCTCTTCCAGGTGCTCAGCACTGAAGGTCTGGTCCAGTTCAGCCCTCGACGTTCTGAACGCCCGTCCAGCATGGAGCTTCTCCCGCCTCAGGTTGGATCAGACCCCTGATCTGGAGGCCCAGATTGGAAGGGGTCTGGCCTTCCCACCATCCTCTTGTCCCTTTCCCAGGGGAGGGGCAGGGACAGCGCACTGACCTGCTCAGAGGTTCAGGTGCCTACTGGCAGCAACACGCCCAGGTGAGGATGGACGGTTACTGGTTTTCTCATGGAAAAGTTTTTTTAGATCCTTGGAAACGCATATGCACCCAGATCCTTCTCTTGACGTGGGCAATGTCTGTCCTCTAACTGGGTGCTGAAAACTCCCCCTTCAGCCCAACATCAGGGATCCCCTGCTCTGTCAGGGTCACCCCTGGGGTGGCCCCTCTCAGGCCAGGACCCTTTGAAGAAGCCCAGGGACAGCTCCCTCATCTGTCACAGGAGAAACATCCCTTTGTCCCACTATCAGCTAACATGCACCCCAGGTAATCTGTCACCTTCAGAATTCCCTTCACACTTAGAAACCAGTCCTCATGTGCCCCAAACAATGGAATAGGCCAGGGACGTTCCCAGACACTGCCACGTAAGAGGCCCAAAGAGTAGGAAGCAGTCTAGGAAAAACGGGAGGGAAAAGGTCCCTAGGGGAAGTTTCCAAGGAAAGGTAGGCAGAGGGAATACCTGAACGGAAAGACTGAAGCATAATGAAGATATGGTACACTTGAGTACGGCAAGAAGCAAAAAAGAAAGGCAATTGGAAACTCCTGAAAACTAAAAAGCTGTACAACAAAGTGGCATGACGACACGTCCACTCCACTGGGAATGATGCAGGTCACCATAATGAGCTCACTAGGGACTAGTTTTTCAGCTTTTAGAATCAAATTTACAAGCTAATTGTAGAATCTTTAATTATGGTTATAGACCAGATTATTTCTGCTATAAACCTTGACAATATAAAAGAGTTTATGACCAGAAATGGAGAAATGAAGGCTGAGAGAAGTAGTAGCTCACATTCATTCACCTAACAAAGTACAGAATTATGAAATAATGTCTGTATTTTATAATATAAAAATAAAGGCATATTTTTTTTAAAGTCCAGGAAGCAGCACTCCTTAAGGAGGACACTCTAGATCCTAGGATCTCAGCAACAGTAATAAAATAGAGAAACTGACTAACCTACCTTGTGAGGAATGAGGTGTATGAATGAGCTACATTTTCATCTATTAAACAGGAAGTCAACAAGTAATACTCAAAGCAGATGGGTTAAGAACTAGCAAGAGGCTGGGCACGGTGGTACATGCCTGTAATCCTAGTGGCTCGGGAGGCTGACGCAAGAGGATTGTAAGTTTGAGGCCAGCCTCAGCACTTACTGAGACCCTGTCTCAAAGTAAAACTTTTAAATAGGGCTGGTGATATAGTGCAGTGGAGCACCTCTGGGTTCAACCCCCAGTGCCCCCCCCCCCATATAAAATAGCAAGAGGAAACTGCTGAATGAACCAGATATAAATGTGTTTGCCTCCAGGGAAGCAGAGGCTGGGGAGGAGAAGGAGGAAAGCAGAGGAGTCTTTCTATTCATTCGCTCTTCTATATGATTTGATTTTTAAAAATTATGCTAATATTATTCTGCTAAATTATTTCTAATGTTCCAGGAGTTTCCATTGTATGGGTTGAGACTCTCAGGCACCATAGTTGCCTATAACAGTTGCCTATAACAGTTGCCTATAACAAAATGATAGTGTCAGTCCCTAAGATATTTTCTGGGTTTAAATCTGGCCATTTCTGAGTTGTATCCTTTGTAATAAACTGTTAATAGGTGTGTGCCTGAGTTCTGTGGGCCTGTGGAGCAAATTATGCACCAGTGGAGGGGGTCATTGGATCCCCCAATTTATAACCAGTTGGTCAGCAGCATAGGAGGCCCAGGACAGTGGTGGATGTAAGACCAAGGCCTGAGCCTGTGGGGTGGCCATCAAGGGCAGTTTAGGGTCAGAACTGGGTTGAACTGTTGATCCCCGGCAGCTGGTGCGTGGGGATGAGAGCTCTGGTTGCTGGCTTGGGAAACGCATGCTGCTGTTACCATCCTCCCGATCAGAAAACTGGAGGGAACTATGCTCTTGGGATCTCTTTGGCCTCTGGCCCTTACAGACTGAAGCAAAACTTGGCGTGAATCCCGACAGCCAGGCCGGAGCACCTCGAGCCCCCCTTCTCTCCTCCGTCCTGCTGCCCACCAGGCCTGTGGGCTCCTCCCCTCTTCAGACGCCATCATGGAGAGTCCACTTTCTCATGAGTGTGAGAAGTCCAGTGTTCCTGGCACTGTGAGGAATCAGCTCGCCACTGAAGGTCAAGGCAGAGCACAGAGAGGAGGTGACGTCAGGCACAGCCTGGCCTCCCTATCCTTCCCCTGGTACCTCCACTCCTGCCTGCCTGTCCCCAGGAAGAGCCAGCCATCCATGGGGCACAGATATGTTCCCTCTGGCCAAACTAGTCCCGGCCGATCTCCAGCTCCCCTTAGGAATTTTTGATGAGCACATTTTCTCCACCTCATTCATTACCCATTGTTCTCATAACATGAAGCACAGGAAAAAGCTGCCCAGAGCAGCCGGCCCAGTGTGACAAAGATGGCACAGAGGCCATCGGAAGTCTTTGTCAGCTGAGCATCTCTTGCCCTTTCCTCTGATAATTGAACCCCTCATTCTTGGTGGAGGGACTTAATCAACATGACGGAAGTAAAACTGACCTCTTCTCCCCAAAGGGAGGACACGTGACCCCAGGGGAGCCAATCAGGAGCCTCTCCTCCTAGCCTTGGTGATTCTTCAGGGTTGGTCGCGACCCAGGGAGTCACACCAGGGTGGCAAACCTAGGACACAAGCCGACAGGAGGGAAAGAGTGGTTCAGTGCCACTGGGTCCCTGGAAGCCTAAGTGACGTGGGCATAACTGAGAGGAGCCACAGAGAGTTAAGGAGCGGGGAGGGGAGGTGGGCATGAGGAAGAGAAGAGGGTGTTGAATTAAGTGACGTGGGGGCCTGAGGGTGCGGGGACCTGACGGTACACGTGGCCGGGCCCAGTCCTCCCCAGGCAATCGCAGGCAGCCAGCTGACTCAAAAAAGGCGAAACACTGAGCTGTAACCAATCAACTGTCTTTGGACGTGGCTTCCAGTTCCTGTCCATAGCGTTGCCTGACCATGTCGCAGCCCTGGGGGTCCCTGAACCTGCTCTGGTTCTGAATGTTAGACCAGGACGCAAGAAAAGACCACTGACTCCAATTAAAATCAAATTAAAGCAAGCTTATTATTTCGACCGGCCGGGCTGCCTCTCCCTCCCCAAACGGCGGGAACAAGACAGCACCCCCACCTTTCCTACAGCCCAGCTTTATAGCCCAGAAAGTTACACAAAGGGGGGGTTACAGATAACAGAACTCTGACAAGCATCACACTAATGGTAGTTTACGTTTTTTGCTGGCCCCAACATCAGAATTTATGAGGACCATTAGAGCCTCAGAGAGGGTCATTGTCTGGCCAGGGAAGGCCAATATTTATGAGGCGTCACTAAAGTTTCAGAGAGGGCTGCTATCTGGTCAGAGAGCCAGGCATGGGTGAGTTCAAGGCACGGGCAGGCATTCCAAGCAGGTTCAGAATTTGCAGTAATTTATAGTAAAGCCGAAATTATCTTTTCATGGCTTTGTGGCAAGATGGCTCCCAATTTTAATAAAAGATCAGGTTGGGTCTATCATGAAGCCGCCCAATTCTAGAATTGTGGATAAAAGCTAATCAAGATCTTCACATGTGTAGCGATTTTGTTGAAAGTTCAAGGCCAGTCTGGGCAACTTGGCAAGATCCTACCTACAAATAAAATAAAGGGCTGGGGTGTAGCTCAGTGGGAGAGCACTTGCCTAGCATGCATGAGGTTTGATCCCCAATGCCAAAATTTAAACATACATAAAAAAGGTAGGCTCCCAAATTCTGCTCACCCAGGGATGCCTATTGATGAGCAGAAGCTTCTAGAGATATTTCAAAAAAGATTGTTTTTGTCTTTTTAAAAAGACTTTACAAAAGGCAAATGGAAAGCTTAGATAACTAATGGGTTAGAGAAAATAGTTTACATTGATTGACAGCTCTCACCTCACATTCTGTCTTCCCCTGCCCTCCTCTGCTTGAACTGAAGTTCCTAGGTGTTTTCTTACTCTCCCACTTCAAAGATGGAAAAAATTGTTTAGGGCTAAAGTATAGCTCAGAGTACAGCCTGGCATGCCCAGACCCCAGGTTCCATCCCCAGTACAGCCAAAGAAACAAACAAAAAAATTACAAGGGAGGAAGATGTGTGTCCTGTGGTGTTGAGACCTTAGATTAAATCAACACGATCTGTTTCTTTAACCACCTCTGTGCCTTGGTCAAAATCACAAGTTCAGAACAATAATCAAAAGACAAGCCCATATAACCAGCTGCACCATTGACTTTTTTTTTAACCCTTGAGCATGCATTCCACCACTGAGCCACATCTCCAGACCATTTATTTTATGTATTTATTGACAGGATATCGTGCCTGATGGTGTTGAACTTGTGATCCTCCGGCCTAGGCCCTGAGGGGTGACCCTACAGGTGACTGCCACACGCCTGTCTGGCATTTTGACTTCCCTGGAGGCTTTCTGTCTCCATCTTTGTCTTGGCAAGTGGTGGTATTTAGGTCTGAAATCTGATTACAATGAGCAGCTGTTGCTGGAGGTGGGCGGAGGCTCCTGGTCTCTGTGTTCAGAGGCAGGGCAGGGCAGGGCAGGGCAGGGCAGGGCACCGCAGGGCAGGGCACGGCAGGGCACGGCAGGGCAGGGCAGGGCAGGGCAGGGCTGGCGGTCGGGCAGGCTCATCCCCGGGAGCGCAGGCTGGAGGACGCAGATCCAGCCCTGGGAGAGGGCATGGGAGGCTGCACGGACCCTCACGCCAGGCTCTGGGCTGCCCTTGGGCTGGGGTGGAGCCGGAGGCCTGAACCTCGGGGCGGCGGGTTGGCGGGGGTCAGACGCCTGTGCTGTGGTCACCTGGGGCAGGAGCCTGCGAGCTCCAGTCACTTTGCCTTTTCCGGCCTAGCGCCACCCACGGATCCTGCGGTAGCCCTGACCCTTGGAGCTTGGCGGCTGCCTGGGAGGCCTTGGGAACGCGGCTGGTGCCCCCAAATCTACGGAGGAGCGCGGTGGCCCCGTGGTGGACTGTGGGGACTGGTGGTGCCCATCGGTGGCTCCAAGTCTTTGGCCCGCCTTCCCAGCAGGGGTTCCTTCCACAGTCCACCGCACGGGGGTGGGGATGAGTGTCCTGTGGCGTCACATGATGAGTCCCCTGGGTCATTTGCTGCTCAGGGTCCTTTACTGCCGCCGGTCCCCGCCCCACCCCTGCCTTCTCCAGCGACTCCCGCCGGCAGCGCCACCTGGCGGACAGTCGCTCAGAGCACTGGTGGGGCAGGTCGGGCAAGTGACCTTGCTGGAATGGGCCGTGGTCAGGGGTGAAGAAACATCCTCAGAGGAAAAGGCTTTGGGGAAAGGTGAGCTCCTTCTGTAGATCGGGGCTTGGGGCATTTGGAGGGAGCTCAGAGTACGACTTCTCCAAAAATAGGCCCCCAGTGTGTGTGTTTCAGGTGGCATTTCGTGAATTCCTTCAGTAGCGAACATATTCGATGAGAAATTCAAGTGTAATAGCTAAGAACAGGTAAATTAGGCAAAGCTTCATAAGTGATCCTGTCATCCTTTCAAAAGAATTTTTTTTTTTTTTTTTTTGGTAATTTGAAATCAATATATGGTCATTAAAACTAGAAATAACAAGGGGGACGATTCTGTACGTGGACAAAGTAAGGGTTGTTTTGATAAGTGACACTAACGTGGAAGATGTGTTTTTGATAAGGGGAAAAGAGAGAGATTTTGGTCCCAAAGCAGAATGATGGCTTGTTCTAAGACGAGAGGCTGGAGTGCACGGGACACCCCCACCAAGGGGTGAGACAAGGTAGTGGGAGGTTTGCAGGAGGGGGACCTCCTGAGCAATGTCACCTATCATCAATCCAGACGAAGTTAGAATCTCAAGTTTTTCTATCTCGAAATTGTACTTATGCAAAACTAGAATTTGGTCCCCTTTGGTAAAGCAAAAATGTCCTCTTGGAGGTCGATCTACTCTTGGTGGGAAATTGGCCGAGGAACTAAACGTTCTGTGTCTCACTGAGATCATCCCCTTCGTCCCTGTCACCTCTATTGGGTTTTGATTACTTAAGAAGATTGAGGCCTCTGTTGGGAAGCTAAGATTTTTCCTAAAACTATATAACTTTCTGTATTTATCTTTTTTATTTTTTAGATGTTGATGGACCTTTATTTTATTCATTTATTTATATATGGTGCTGAGAATCAAACCCAGGACCTCACACATGCTAGGCAAGGGCTCTATCAGTGAGCCACAACCCCAGCCCTGTTTTAAGTGTTAAATTATCATTCTGGTTAAATAAATGACTTTTATTTCAAGGTGACCTGTGATCCTATTTTGATCAGTTAATTAATTCATATATTTTTGGCTTAGAATTAACTATGGAGTTTTTCAGTTGAGCCCCTGGAAAGTACTGAAAAATGTGTCTCTCACCTTGTGAAAGAAAAGTATGGAGAAGGCTGGAGTAGTGGCTCAGTGGTAGGGCACTCATCTAGCACGTGTGAGTCCTGGGTTTGATTCTTAGCACCAGATGAAAATAAATAAATAAAATAAAGGTATTGTGTCCAACTACTTCTAAGAAATAAATATTAAAAAAGAAAAAGAGGGCTGGAATTGTAGCCCAATGGTATAGTGCTTGCCTTGCAGGTGGAAGGCACTGGGTTTGATCCTCAGCACCACATAAAAATAGGTATTGTGTCCATCTGTAATTAAAAATATTTAAAAAAAAAGAAAGGTATCAAACTTATTAGAGCTGGGCATGGTGGCTCACACCTGTAATATACTGTCTTTGGTGGATGAGAAAGGAGAATCATGAGTTCAAAGCCAGCCTCAGCAAAAGCGAGGTGCTGAGCAACTCAGTGAGGCCCTGTCTCTAAATAAAATCCAAAATAAGGCTGGGGATGTGGCTCAGTGGTCAAGTGCCCCTGAGTCCAATCCCCAATACCAAAAAACAAGGAAAAAAAAAAAAGCTTATTAGGCTTAGTTGATAAATTATATGAGAAGCCCTGTCAAAGAATAATGCTGGACTTTCTTCAAGTAGTATTTGTGTGAGTTTTATTGATATGTGTTTCAGAAATGGCATGCAACTCCTAATAGCCCTGATATAGCCATTCTGTTGGAAGGTTGCATGCAACAGAGACGACCAAGTCCTCTTGTCAGTTGTGGCATTATTGTAATGAGTGAACTCTCACCCAATCTTTACCCATGGCCACGTTATGTCTTGTCATTCAGCGGGGCATAGAGGTGCACATCTGTCATCCCAACAACTTGAGAGGCTGGGGTAGGAGGCCAGGACTCAGTGAGACCTGTCTCAAAATAAAAACAAAAGGCCTGGAGATATGGTTCAGTGGTAGAGAATGCCTGGATTCTATACTGCAGAACCAAACCAAAGCAAAACATGGGGCTGGTTTGTGGTTCAGTGGTAGAGTGCTTACCTAGCATGTGCGAAGCACTGGGTTCGATTCTCAGCACCACATATAAATAAATAAAGGTTCATTGACAACTGAAAAATATGTAAAAAAAGAAAAGAAAAAGCAAAACAAACTGTTAACATATGCAATTTGAGCTGGGGCTGTGGCTCAGTGATAGCACACTTGCTTGGCATGTGTGAGGCACTGGGTTTGAGTCTCAGCACTGCATAAAAGTAAATAAAATAAAGGTCTATCAACAACTAAAAAACTATTTTAAAAATATGCAGTTTGAATTGGCTCCATACGATTGATCCTAGTCAAATTGCCTCCGATAACCGATTTAATAAGCCATGCTATGCACCCAAGTTGGAGAAACAAAACAGCTTTTGGAAGGGATGTAAACCCAGTTTTAAGCACGGATTCACGGAGGGCCGGATGTGCCTGGTCTTTCCTGACTCCTTGAAGCTTCCTGTATTACAAGTTCCCCACCCATCGGCTGACGGTGGAGTAGATGGCTGACGGTGGAGTAGACGGCACAACACAATCTGTAGGAAGACAGTGGGGTGGTGACTAAATAAAACCACTAAAATCACTGATAACCAGGGTCATCATCCTGGGAAGATGATGAGGTCTCCGGTGGCACGTGTCTGCTACCTGAAGGGCCATCTGTACCTCATAGGGGGCTTCACTCACCTGCCACCTCCAGGGGGATGTGAAGACGTTCTCGTGACCTCCTTCTGTGTGGCCTGCGTGTCCTGGTTGCACAGAAGCTGTGCGTGCGAGGAGGGCCAAGATGCAGCTGCAGAACCTCATGTAGCTCCAGACCCGACTCAGGGGCGAGGCTCTAATGCACTGAGCCGACATGCATTTTCACCAAGCACAGGCATCTTCTCAGGATCCACCAATCGAGGATAATCCAACCCTGGAGAGTCTAGGAGAACGGCACAGAAAGACTGCCCTGGCCCCCGGGGGAAGGCACGCCAGTTCTCCCACCCACATGCAGCTAAATGCCATCGCCTTGAATTTGGTTCCCATCTCACTCGCCAAAGGGCCCCTCCAGACTCTGGACCTGCACCCCTGCCAGAGATTGTCAGGTACGGCTGACAGGGAACGTCCCCCCAGAAGCAGACAACACCCAGACAGGGACAGCCTCCCCAAGGTCATGGCTGCTGACTCCCCAGCCATCCCCAAAGCCTTGCCCTCGTTCCCCCCACCCCCACTGCCTGCTCTCTAACCCTTTCCTCGTCCCTACAGGAAAACCCAGGAGAGTTTGTGGATGCCCAGAGTGACTTCCCCAGGGCTTTCAAATCTTTGCAGTCAGTCCCCAGGTGTTCCCAGCTAGCCACAGAAGTGAGTGGCTCTTTGAAGCAGCCTGCTGAGTGGTGGCCTTGGTCTTTAATTACCACTGTGTTTGGAACAAAGTCTGTGGCCAGCAGACATGGTGGAGCGTCTGTGTCACCTGAACTTTGATGCATTTGAATTTGATGAGTCAGTGGATAAGGACTCCTATCGAGCAGTGACTCAGCCTCCTGTACGGATCTCCGGAGGGTCTTACCACGGCTCCTCGGGCCCCCGGGGTCTTCTCATCTTCTCCAAGTCTTTGATGCCTGGTTGCATCCAGCTGCTCGGTGACAAATGGCATCACTGGCTGAACCGATGCAAAACTCCAAGAAACATGAGGACACTGTGACCATGAATGGCAGGCACATTGAAGCCCCAAATCCAACATGATGGTGACTGACAGTTGTGCCTTGAGTTGTCGCCACCGCGGTGAGGTTCTGGCCACAAGGGGGCGTTGGTAAGCTCAGGCCTGCAGATGCCTCCGTGGTGAGTCCCCACCTAACGTGGTGGCTGAGTCCCCCTCAGTCCCAGCAGCGGACCAACAGCCCCTGGCAGGTGGCCAGCAGACCCAAACGCGGCAAAACAAGGCAACCAACCGAACGGTCCCCGGCATCCCTTCCATTTTCTCTCCACTGGTGTCTGGGGGGCTGCAGCCCCGGGGCCTTTGACAGGAGAGAAAGAGGATGCGTTGGAGGGCGCCCCGGAGCCCTGCCCTGTGCCGTGTGTGTGTGTGTGTGGGGGGGGGGGGGGGGGGTGCAATCGGAGCGGCCAGGCAGGGCTGTGGGTTTTGTTTGTTGGGGAGCCTCCGCAAGCCCTGCCCCGGCGCTGCACCCCAGCCCCCTGTGTGCCAGGGACCCTGCAGCCTGGCCCTAGTCACTGTCAGCAGGAGCTTCCCGGGGCCAGCACTAAGACATCCTGGGATAACCAGCTCCAGGGAGCAGCCAGCCCCCTGCCCCCCGGATTCTAAGAGGGTTAGATGAAGTACTCGGGAGAGAGAACAAAAAACCCTTGATGACATGGGCAGCTGTGGGTCAGAGCGTTTCTGTGGCACATCATCACTAGAGGTCATTGTCACCTGCAAGTCAGAGGTTCCAAGCCACTCTGCCACTGCAGGGGGTCCCACCTAGAACGGCCTCCTGGGAGGGCTTGCTCAGAGACCACCCTTGCCTCCCACAGGAGGGGAGGCCACAGAGACAGAGACGGCAGGAAGGAGGCGGAACCCTAACACCATGGAGTCAGGATGACGCGGTGCTGGGTGGGGAAAACCTCCTGGCTATTTCCGCAGCTGTTATTTGGGGACTTTGTAACCTCGGTTGAACCTCTCTGATTAACATACAACCTGGGGTGAGAACAAGAACTACAGAGAAGCAGGAAATGGGGAGGATTTTTTCAGTTTGGAAAGTGAAACATTTCTGTTGACGTTCTTCATTTTTTTTTTTTTTTTTTAATGACAAAGCAGCTTCTACACAGCAAACTTAAGTTCATTGGAGGGAATATTTAAGAACTCTGAAGGGAAATACAATGTCTAGCCAAGGATCCCATAGCCCAGCTCTGCACGCTAGAACAATTTGCGCTCGTGAGGTCATTCACAGGCTGCTATTATACAGTCTTGAAGAATAAGGAGACAGGTGTGGTGGTGCACACCTGTAATCTCAGCAGCTTAGGAGGCTGAGGCAGAAGGATCCAGAGTTCAAGGCCAGCCTTGCAACCTAGTGAGGCCCTAAGCAACTCAGCAAGACCCTGTGTCTAAATAAAATATATTTTTAAAAACGGGCTGGGGATGTGGCTCAGTGGTTAAATTCTCTGTGTTCAATCCCTGGAAGGAAGAAGTAGGAAGAGGAGGAGGAGGAAGAGAAGGGAGAAGGAGAAGGGCTCAACATCTTGGGAAATGCAAGTTTAAGCCAAAATGAGGGCTGAGGGTGCAGCTCGGCGGCAGAGTGCTTGGTGATAGGTCTCCAGCCTGGCTACCTGGCAGACTTTGGATTTGCCTGGACCTACCAAGCCTCCACAGTCATGTAAGCCAATTCCTTGAGATCTCCCCACCCCCTCTCTTCCCCTCTCTCCCTCTCCCACACACTATGGGTTCTGTTTCTTTGGAGAATCCTCACTAATACAAACTCAAGGAAGAGTGCATAGGTCCACCAAAGGGCTCCTACAAGGATCGTGACTTGATCCATAACAGCCCCAGACCAGGGACAACCCGCATGTCAAGCCGTGAGAGAGAGAAAGGAGAGGTGGACTGTGGTCTGAACCCCCTCACCCAGCAAGGAGGAGTCCCCCAGACATCCCACTAAGCAAAAGAAGCTGCCTCAGGATGCACGGGATGTGACTTCATGTAAGTGGAATTTTAAAGGCACCAACTAGTTTTGTGGAGTTGGAGGTCAGCACAGTGCCTGGGAGGTACGAGCTAAGGGGCAGGATGAGGGAAACTTCTGGAATGCTGGAGTGGTCTATGCCGTGAGCTGGCGATGATCACACGGGTGTGTGCCTGAACAATAGTTCCCCACACGTCCTCTCCGGAGCACCGCACGCTACACTTTGGAGTCTGCTGTACACCAAGAAGCAGGCTCTTCATTACGCGGACCTGAGTCATCTTTCCGTAACTGGTTTCCGGCTCTCTTGCACTGTGTGCAGAAAACCTGCCTTGATTTCAATCCACTGAAGCATTTTGAAATAAGGCTGCACAGAGGAGTATGTACGTCCTCATGTCCTGGGAAAGAAGGTGTATTCTGCAGGCCTTCAGATCTTCAGAGCTCCTCTGACAGTTTTTCCTGCTATTCTGTCAACTACTGGAGGGTCAAAATACGCCCCCCCTACAGTCTGGAAGGAAATTTTTTTTTTTTTTTTTTTTTTTAAAGAGAGAGTGGAGAGAGAGAGAGAGAGAATTTTAATATTTATTTTTTTTTAGTTATCAGCGGATACAACATCTTTGTTTGTATGTGGTGCTGAGGATCGAACCTGGGCCGCACGCATGCCAGGCGAGCGCGCTACCGCTTGAGCCACATCCCCAGCCCCTGGAAGGAAATATAAAGGACACAAAATTGACAAATACAAGCATGTATGTGCAGGCACACACACACACACACTCTTAGAATGATCGACACTGTGTCTCAGCATCATGATTTGCTTTACTAGCTCAAGGTCATGTTATTAGATGCACACAAATTCATAATTTTTACAACTTCCTGATAAATACTGAACGTTTTTTCCCATTCACAAATTTCCGTCTGTATTTTTATTTCAATTGATTCATTTATTTTGTGGAGCTGAGAATTGAACCCAGGGTCTTGCACATACTAAGCAAGCACTACCTCAGAGCTGCCCCCAGCCTGTCCCTCTATGTTTTGGAAGCTTCTCTAATTGTTATTTATTGTCTTCTTCTAGGTTGGCCTGGCCCTAGATTTCTCTTGGTTGATGCCTGTGTGGGGCACCTTCTTCTACTACCCTTCTAGAGTGTTCCTTGTTAACAGACTAGGATTTGATTTTCTTTTGTTTTTCATTCTGTCAGTCTCCATCTTTAAACGAGAGTGTTTGAATCTATTTAAACATTTCATTTTGGGATGAGATAGCATCTTACGATGTCACAGCCAGGACATTGATGTTGACATGACCTGTGGATCTTGCTTGGGTTTCCGCAGTTTGGGTTGGCCTGGTGTCTGAGTTCTATGCAATTGCATCCTCCCCTGGGTGGTTCCTAGATCCACAGCACAGTCTTCATTCAGCAGCTTCATACAAGGCCCACAGACACCTTTTAATAACCACTCCTGCTCCCCCTGACCCCTGTCCTTAATCTCAGGCAACCACTAATCTGTTCTCCATCTCCATAATTTTGTCATTTCCAGGATGTTACATCAATGGAATCAAACAGTATGTAACCTGTGGGGATTAGCTTTTTCTCCCACTCAGCAGGATTCTGCAGAGATTCGCCCAGCCTGTCACCAGTATCCACAGCTCATCCCTTTTCATGGCTGAGTAGCTGTCCACGCCATTAACAGCAGCCTTTGAGGGACATCTGGGTTACTTCTACTTTGGGGCTATTATGAGTAAAACTGCTAGAAATTGGAATGACACCAGGAAGATCAGCGTAGCCCCTGCACACGAATGACGTGTAAAATTTGTTAAGCGTTCTAGGTTGTTCTTTCTTTTTTTTTACAGTGCTGGGAAATGTGAATCAAGTCCTCTGCCACTGAGCTACACCCCCAGCCCCCAGAATTTGTTTTTTATTGTTTCTTTTTAGTTATACACACCATTAGGATTCATTTGACATGATTTTAAAAACATGAAATATAATTTGCTCAAATTCAGTCCTGAGTATTCCCCTTCTCTCCCCCAGTCCCCAAAATTAAAAAAAAAAAAAAAATTGCTATCAACATTCATGTGCAAGTTTTTCGAGTGTGAACCTAAGTTTCCATTTCTTTGGAATAAATATCCAGGAGTGCAAAATTTCCTGGGTAGAATGGTGATCTGCCTAACTGTCTTCCAGAGCAAAGGTACCGATTTACATTCCCACCAGCAACAGAAGAGCAACCAGCTTCCAGGAACTCTCGCCAGCGTCCGCAGTCCAGTCCAGGCGTGATTTTTCTAGCAGCTCTGATAGGTGTCGGGAGGTCTCCTGGTGGTTTTAATTTGCATTCCCTGCCCGGCTGAGGTTGAACCCGGCTGAGGTTCCTGTGCTTACTACCCACTGTGTGTCATCGTTAGAAAAATATGTTCAGATAGAAATGTCTGAGGGCTCAGTACTGTGGGCTCTCAAGAGAGGTCTCCCGTCTTGAGAGGGTCTCACAGGGGTTGCCTAAAAGCTCAGAGTGCCAAACCCTCTGTCTCTGTGTTTTTTCCTATAGATAAAGTCTAATTTACAAATTAGGCACAGTAAGACATTAACAGCCGTAACTAATATTAGAACCATTATGACAATATACTGTCATCAAAGTTACTTTAAAACTTATGAATTGTATTTCTGGAATTTTCCATTTCATATTTTTAGATCACAAATAACTGAAACCAGGAACAGCAACACGGTTGGAGGCGGGGACTCTTCTGGAGGCCGGGCCTTCACTGGACACAAATATTTCTCCCACTCCCAACTCGTCTTCTCATTCTCTTAACAGGGTGTTTTCCAGAGCAAACTTTTTTGGTTTTTGTAAGGTGCAGTTTATTCGTTTTTCCTTCTATGGGTCACACTTCAGCATCAAGTCAGAGAAATCTTTGCCTGGCTCCAGATCCTGAGTGTTTTCTCCCATCTCTTCTCTTAAAGTTATATAATCCCACACTTCCCGTTAATGTTCGTGGGAGACGTGAGGTTTAGAAGACATTTCTCTGTCGGCCTGTGGAAGCCTTTTTGCTGCCAGACCTTGTGTGGAAAGGGCTCTCCTTCCTCTGCTGAATTGTTTTGGCGTCTCTGTGAGAGATCAGTAGAAGGAAATTCTTTTATTTTTTTGGTACCCGGGATTGAACCCAGGGGTGCTTAACCACTGGGCCACATCCCCAGCCTGGCTTATTTTTATTGTTTTAAAATATTTATTTTCGTTGTAAATGAACACGATGCCTTATTTTATTTATTTATTTTGTTAGGTGGGTGCTAAGGATCCAACCCAGTGCCTCACACGTGCTAGGCAAGCGCTCTACCACTGAGCCACAAGCCAGCCCCCCATTTTATTTTTTTATTTTGAGAGAGGATCTCACTTGGTTGTGTACAGTCTCACTAAGTTGCTGAGGATGGTTTCGAATCGGTGATTGTCCCGCCTCAGCCTCCAGAGCCTCTGGGATTACAGGAGTGCACCACTATACCTGGCAATGGAAGGAAATTCTGACTTGGGCTGCAACCTGGGTGAAACTTGAAGACACCTTGCTAAGTGATATAAGCCTCACAAAACGGCAAATGCTGCTTGTGGCCACGCCTGTAATCCCAGTGGTTCAGGAGGCTGAGGCAGGAGGATCGCAAGTTCAAGGCCAGCCTCAGCAATGTAGCAAGACCCTGCTTCAAAATAAAAAGTAAAAAGGGCAGGGGATGTGGCTCAGTGGTTCAGTGCCCCTGGATTCAATCCCCAGTGTTGCCAAAAAAAAAAAAAGAAAAAAGGTGGAAATTTTTATGTTATCTATATTTTTCTACAATAAAAAAAAAAAAAATGGGGTGGGGGGAGCTGGAGTTGTGGCTCAGTGGTAGAGCACTTGCCAGGCATGTGCGAGGCCCTGGGTTTGATCCTCAGCACTGCATATATAAATAAAAGATCCATCAGCAATTAGAAATGAATGAAAATGGGGAAAAGTTAGTGGAGCATATTCGCGTGGGCCGCCTGTTGATATGGCTGATGCGGTTCCTGTCTGCCGTCTGTCTTGTCTGTCTGGCCCGCCGGTTCTGTTCTCTTCACTGTGTGCTTTTGCACGGTGGAGAGCGTCATTCTGATTCTTCACTCCCTGTCTCCATTCCAGTTTTAGAGTCGCCCCCAGAACTGTCCCCACCAACTCCTCGTTTGTGTCTGTGGTGCTGGGGGGAGCCCAGGGCCCACGCCACCACTGAGCTGCACCCCCACTGACTCCCTCCCCCATCCCCTACCTGTGGTCACTGGCCTTCTTCCTGAAGAACACCATGGAAAGGACCACAGAGTCTTCCCGCTTCTGATTTCGTTGCTTTTCCACCAGGAGAGAAGGTATTGGTCTCCCTCCTGAGGCTGGCTGGCTTTGTGTGGCTTGCTTCAGCCATGGGCTGGTACCAAAGAGAAAGCTCTGGAGGCCTGAGGCCAGCACATGGTCAGGCTCCGGCTGGCCTCCAGGCGAGTGAGGACCAGGGGCAGAGCTCCCAGGCCTCCAGCAGAGGCCCCTGCCTGGCCCAGAAGAGACGCTCAGCCAAGCCACACAACTAGTTATGGGGAGCCGCTCCAGAAAGCACTCAAGTCCGAATTTCAAATCAAAAGAGAGCTTCATTTACCTGGCCAGGGGCGGCCACCCACCGCAGGCTCAAGCTCTGTGGGAGGGCAGCAGCTTCCTGGTCCATCTAAGGAGAATCTAAGCACAAAAACCACAACTCAGTGACCTGCTTATCGTCACGGAAGCTGGCCAATCCCAGAAATTAAAACACTGAGAAGTGGGACCTGTGGGCTCTGGGCAGGACTGGACTCTTCCAGGCAGCAAGCAAGCGGTAAACAGAAGCTAAAAAAGCCTTAGCTTTGCAGTTCAATTGACCACAGACCCGGGCTCAAGCAGGTGCTAGACAGTCGCATCCTGAATTTGGGCAGGGGGTCGGAGGAGCGAGAATCTACTTAGCCCCACGAGGGTATTCACACCCAGGACGTAGCTCACCGCGACCACTGCTGCATCCTGAGTAGGGTACAATGTGTGGGGTACACAGTACAGAAAAGCAATCTTCTATAAGAAAACAGCTTTAGTTTCTATTTCCTAGAAATGGGGCTCGCAGTTCTCTCTTCACAGGGACAGTAAAAAAGAAACTAAGATGGAGTTTTTATAGTCACATCTTTTTACTCAAATGACTACAGTGTCCCTATTCCTGTAATCCCAGCAAGGTGGGAGTTGTCGCAAGTGACTAATGAGTCTCCACAGGAGCAATTGCTTTGCACACTCAGTAAGAGTAACTTATTTGATGCCTGCTTAAAACTACAGTTATCTCATGGTCTTCACACACGTTCATCTGTCATTTTACTAATACCTGTAAACCCTATGTCCTTATCCTATGCAAAGCTACAAGATCAAGTTGTTAGTCTAACCTTATCTATATTAACCTACTTGCTTATGTTTATTTATAACTATACTGACACATTGGCTTATCCTATGGCTTAAATCCTATGTTATCTTACTTTATTCCAATAGTCTTTAATCTATATCTATTGCTTATTGATTATCTATTCTATCTTCCCTTATACCTATAACCTATGTCTATAACTTTTTGATTATATTGATCATGCACACCATAACACTTCAAGCCAGTAAAGGTTGAAGAGGGCCAGGTGCAGTGTCGCTCGCCTGTAATCCCAGTGGCTCAGGAGGCTGAGGCAGGAGGATCACAAGATTAAAGCCAGCCTCAGCAATTTAGCAAGGCCCTAAGCAACTCAGTGAGAGCCTGTCTCTAAGTAAAATACAAAAAATGGGCTGGGGATGTGGTTCAGTAGTTAAGCACCCCTAGGTTCCATATCTGTTACAAAAATAAAACAAAATGAACGACGACAACAACAAAAAGATTGAAGTGGTTTGTTATATGGAAATAACAAATGGGTTGTGTCAATTTTTGGCTTTCCCAGACCCAGTGACACCAGCAAGCAGAGAGTCCCCCTGTCCTTTTGGATATGTTCCACACCTGGCCTTGGTCACGGTCCACAGGTAAACCTAGACCCAGGTGCTCATATCTAAAGATTTATTGAGCTGTTCGCTCAGGTAAGTGAGCCCACTCCATGTAAATTGTGGCCAACTGGGGCTGGGGCTCGGTGCCAGAGCACTCTCCTAGCACGTATGAGGCCCTGGGTTCCATCCTCAGCACCACACAAAAATAAATAAATAAAATAAAGGTCCAACTACAGCTAAAAAAAAAAAATAATAATAATGGCCCAATTAAAAAGTGGAAAAAGAAAAAACAATCAGCCCCTTCTCTTAAAAGGTCTGTGCTGGTGTGATAAGGAAGCATACATGTAAATGAGGCTCTGATTCAGAGAACACGCTTTGCAAAGCGGGAGGCCTAAACACGCTTGGCTGCGCAGAGGCAGGCGCAGGGACCCGGGGAGGGCAGCTGCCACCACACCTGGGTGAGGGCAGCGCTGGGCCACCCACAGCGTCTCTCCCTCGAGGCCCAAGCCAGGCAGCCGGGTCGGCTCTCACAGGACACAGGCAGGACTTCTAGGCCCAGGGGCACCGGGCTAGGCCTAGAACCTGCAGGGGAGGCCGGGGAGGCTGGCAGCGTGGGGAGAGAGGAGGACAGCGATCCAGGGCAGGAGCACGAGAGGTGGTGGAGGCTAACCTAGGGAAGATGGCGGGAGACTCAGATGCAAGACTGAGTGCAACATGAGTTGCACCTTTTACCCAAAAGGGGAACTTACCAGAGGTTTGAGGGGTGGCTAATTTGGGGTGTTGACTTGAGCAGGCCATGGGCGCCCAGTAGCTCTCTCTGGATGTTTGTGAAGGGGCTTCCAGAAGGGCTCACAGCTGGCCCTCCCCGTGTGGGTGGTGTGTCTGACCGCGTCCCTCGGGGCTTCGGCTTCGTGGGCCGGGGGACGGTGTGGAGACTTTAAGAGACCAGGCTGGTGGGGGCGGTGAGCTCAGGGCGGCGTGGAGGGTGCTGCTCAGGAAGGAACTGATGCAGTTTCAGGGGCTGCTGGTTGGTTCTTGCAAGAGCTTGTTGTGAAAGAGTGAGCCTGGCCTCTCCTCTCTGACTTCCTATCTGGGCACATGAGCTCCTCCTCTCCCAAGTGCTCCCACCGTTGTGATGCCATCTGCCATGATGGGATGGGGGGCTCCCAAAGTCAGCAACAACTATTTGGACTCTCAGACTCCAAAACTGTGAGCTAAATGAACCTCTTATCTTCATATATCATCCAGCTCCAGGTATTTTGTTGTAGCAACAGAAAACAGACTAATGTAATGGGCATCATCCATCTTTCATGAAGTCCCTGAATAGATCAAAAACGTAGAGGAAGTCAAATTCCCTTTCTGCTTGGCTGCCGAGCTGGGACATCAGTCTTCTCCCGCCCTCAAACTGGGACTTACCCCATCAGCTTGCCTTGTCCTCAGGCCTTGAGACCCACCTGGTGCGGCTACCTCACTGGCTCTCAGACCTCCGAGCTGCGCCAGCTTCCTGGTGGTGTATGTCTGTGGATTCCATTTCTCTGGAGAACCCCAATAGACTACTTAAGCACAAGAATCACACACTGAGGACTATGTCTGGGAAAATAGGTTTTCAACCTGTTCGATGTGATGAGAATAATCAATTTGGTTCTCATTATTGAGTAACGTTGATTTTCAAGACTAATAAAAAAAATGTGGTTTGAAATAACTTCCTTTGGAGGGGAAATCGCAACTTCTTATTCTTTGTTTCAACCAGACTCAAGTGCTTGATGGATGACTTGGCTGAAGATCTCGAATGCCAAGTCCTTTCCCAGGGGTCAGTCCAGGGTTTTGCTGTTTTGTTTTCTTTCTTGCCATGAGGTGAGATGAATGTATTAAAAGAAGCAAATTGTTGCTCCACTGCTTATTTGTACAAAATACCTGGCAACAGCTATTTTCTCAAGCTGCTGAGATAGCAACGAAGCCAAAGGTTGTGATGTCTTCCAGACTGGGTTTAGTTAGTTGTTAGTTAGTTGTAGATAGACACGATATCTTTATTTAATTAATTTATTTATTTATACATGGTGCTGAGGATCGAACCCAGTGCCTCACACCCACAAGGTAAGCGCTCAACCACGGAGCTACAAGCCCAGCCCCAAACTGGGTTTTCACTGAATTTTATTTTAGCCAGTTATTAGAGCACGTATTACTCTATGCCAGACATTGTGCTGCGTGTTTTAGGTGCATTGTCTCATTTAGACGTCTAGCTCAAGATCCCATGGCCTCAGGAAGGATGTCGGGGAAAGGCACACTCATCCACTGCTGAGGGGACTGCAAATTGGTGCAATCACTCTGGAAAGCAGTGTGGAGATTCCTCAGAAAACTTGGACTGGAACCACCATTTGACTCACTCATCCCACTCCTCAGCATATACCCAAAGGACTTTTAAAATCAGCATATGATAGTAACACAGACAATGTTGATAGCAGCTCAACTCACAATGAGTTGAAACCAACCTAGATGCCCTATAACGGATAAAGAAAATGGATAAAGAAAATGGATAAAGAAAATGTGGTATGTATACACATACATACCACATTTTCTTTATATATATATATAATATATATATTATATATATACATACACACAACGGAATATTACTCAGCCATTAAGAACAAAATTAGGTTGCGATTATGGCTCAGCAGTACAGCGCTTGCCTAGCACATGCCTGGGTTCGATCCTAAGCACCACATAAAAATAAATAAATAAAGGTATTATGTCCAACGCAATTAAAAAAATATTTTAAAAAAAGAAGAACGAAATCATGGCATTTGCTGATAAATGGATAGAATGAGAGATTATTGTGCTAAGTGAAATAAGCCAATCCCCAAAAACCAAAGGTGAATGTTCTCTCTGATAGAGATGGGAGATATAAGTTCATTGGATCAGACTAAGGGGAATGAAGGGAAGGGAGAGGGGATGGGAATAGGAAAGACAGTGGAATGCACTGGGCATGACTTCTCTAAGTTCATATGTGATTACATGACCAGTGAAACTCCACGTCATGTTACAACCACAAGAAGGGGCAGTTATACTCCAGGTATGTAGGATATGGCAAGATACACTCTACTGTCATGTATAACTAAAAAGAACGAATTTTAAAAAAGACCCCAGGGCCAAGCTGAGACCTGGAGTCAAGCTCAGCATCCACTCTCCTCACTACCGTCTTGATAGGAGTGAACTTCGATGGAACACTATTGGGATTTTCAGCGTTGCTTCTCTGGCCTCACTGGGTTGACAATAGGGACCCCAGGGAACATCAAAGAAAGACTCCTGAGTGGAGGATACGCCTTCACCCCAAGCTGGCAAGCTCTGCCCAGGACAACAGAGAGGACGGCAGGACTCAACCCCGGAAACCAGACCCCGAAAAAGCTCAGGTCGCTAAACCTCAGCCCAGCAAACCACGCACCTTCTTCCCCAGACTACAGCTTGACGGCAATGGCTGGTTGTGACTCCACAAGGACGCTCCTTGGATTACCACAGGGTCGTACCCCAACGACCCATCACAGGTTGAAAATGCATTTATCCCACCCAATCTCCAAACATCACAGCACAGCCTGCATCAAATGTGCTCATAACACTTCACGTTAGCTGACCGCTGGGCAAAACCATCGAACAGGAGCCTAGTTCATAATGAAGTGTTGACCAGCTCATGTAATTTATTAAATGTTGTCCTGAAAGCGAAAGGCAGAACAGACATGCAGGTATGCTTTCCCATCCTTACAAAGTTGCAAACTTGTAGGTCTAGTTGTTAGGTTGGTGCTGTCTGCATCATCGGTGGCTGCATAGCCAACTACAAAACCAAGCATCTTGAAACAATGAGGATTTATCACCTCTGTTTCCGAGTCAGAAGTTGCAGAGGGGTTTAGCTGAGTGGTTCTTGCTGGAATTTCCCATGATGTGGCCATCAAGAGAGTGGCCAGAGCGTCCCTCACCCAAAGACTTGACTGGGGCTTCCAAGATGGCGCACTCACGTGGATGGCCATTCAGTGCTGGCTCTGGCAGAAACCTCAGGTCCTCCTCACCTTGACCCCTCCACAGGTAGCTTGAGCATCCTCATGACATGGCGGCTGCCTTCCAAAACACATGATTGGAGAGAGTGGGCAAGACGGCGGCCACAAGGCCTCTCCCAGCCTGGTCCTGGGTGTCGTCATCACTTCTACACACTTGCGGTTAGAGGGGGGTCTCTAGGTCTGTCCCCACCTCAAAGGGTGGGGCATGAGGCTCTAGACTTTGAGGGGGAAACTGTCTGTAGACATATTTCCAGCCTATCACAGTCTCTTTCAGCTGAGAGCACAGAACCTCAACTGCAGTAAGGAGCAGCTATGGCTCCTGTAAACAAACCAGGGGGAGGATGGGGCAGAGCTGGCCTCTCAGGGACTGGTCCCAGGGACCTAAAAGTACGCTCTCTCTCTCTCCACCATAACCAACGTCAACGACTGCTTGAAACCCCATTTCACAGCCTCTTGGCCAGAATGGAAGCTCGGGCCCTAGTGGGAGCTCCTGGCCTCTGGCCTCCTATGTTTGGGAGGGTCAAGGATGGACTCGGATTAGTCCATCTCCAATCAGGTGCTGGCCCCTTGGCCCAATCACCGTGGCCAGAACTGAGGCTCTGTGATTGGCCGGCCTTGGGTCACATGTCAGTGCCTGTGTCTGGAGGGTAGGACCCGGTACCCGAGCGGGATGCTGGGAACTGGTGAGCTGGGAGGGAGAGATACCCAAGACTGCCAGGCCGGAGCCGGGCAGCCGTCCCAGCTGTGCGTGCAACTGTGGCTTGGCTGGATTTATGAGTCAAAGGTCGCAGTAGCCCTATTTTTGGAACAGCAGGAAAAAACAGCTGCTTCAAAGTCTCAAAATGGTAACTTTCCACCAGAGTGGCCTGGTCGCTAGATCTCCCTGAAGACTCACTAAAAGTACCGCCTCAAACCTCCGCGAGGCCACCACCTTCTCAACGCTTGGAAACCAGAACCCAGTTCAGGCACAGCTGATGGGCGGCCGCAGCCTTCACTTGATTTCCTCCCAGTTGCTGCTCAGAAGGACAGGCCCCCGAGAAGCGCCCGGGAAGCTCGTGAGCTCCTGCCTGGGGCCAGGGTCCCCGCAGGAAAGGCAAGGAGCCCCTCCCTCGCTCTGTTCCGAGTGTCCAGTGGGAAGGTCTGGAGCTCAAGTGTGGGGTCACTGCCAAAAACAACTCCCAGAGACGCACCAGGCCATCCTCGGGGACCAGCCATCCCCTAGGGGGAGACGAGCCCCTGGTGGCCAGCTCACTCGCCCGCGAGCAAGAGGTTGGACATGACCTGTGCTTCTGCTTCAGAAATGCCTGTGGCTCCGACTTCGTTCGGGTCGGGATGTTTACTATTTAACTAATATTGATGTCTTAAACTGCCATTTTGGCCACTTCAGCTCCCAGGACATAACCGAGAGAATTTTGTGGGGCGGTTTGGGAAAGAATGCCTGCTTGCTGTCCGTCTGCTGCAAACGGCAGCTCGTCTGTAAAACAGAGACTGGCCCGCAGAAGGTGCTCGGCACCAGTGGCCGCCCGGCCATTGGAAGAGGGACAAGCCCTCAGGTCACTCACAGGGGGAGGGGGCCACCGAATAGCTGCCGTTGGAGGTGAGGCTGGGAGAGCTGGCGCCAGATTCCGGCAGCTCCCCTGCCCGATGGTTCCACTGAGGAGCAGGGGCCACAGTGAGCCCTGAGCCCTAGGCTGAGCCCTGGTCCCAGGTCTGAGCCCTGATCCCAGGTTGAAAGCAGCCTTGGGGGCGCTGGGGCTCGGTGGCAGAGCACTTGCCTGGCACGTGTGAGGCACTGGGTTCAGTCCTCAGCACCCCACAAAATAAATAAAAGTATTGAAAGCAGCCTTGGATCTACCCCGGAGTCTGGATGCACCATTTACCTCACAGTCTGGGCTCCGCCACGAAAGGACAAACCCTTGGGTGAACTGAGGCCAGCCCCTTGAACCGCCCCCCCCCCCCCGCCCCATCCTTCCTAAACAGTTGCTGGGAGGGCCAGGAGCTCCTGCTGACCAGTGGCTCTCCTGGTCACCAGACGCCCCACCTCCCCAGCCAGGGAGCAAGTCCAGGCCCTGTCTTTAAATGTTTCCCCCTTGAAATATGAGCCATCCACTGGGTGTGGTGGCACACGCCTGTAACCTCAGCGGCTCTGGAGGCTGAGACAGGAGGATCTCGAGTTCAAAGCCAGCCTCAGCAAAAACAAGGCCCTGAGCAACTCAGTGAGACCCTGTCTCTAAATAAAATGGAAAATCGGGCTGGGGATGTGGCTCAGTGGTTGAGTGCCCCTGAGTTCAATCCCTGGTACAAAAAAAAAAAAAAAAGAAGAAGAACCATCCCCACCCCAATTGTCTGGAAGCCCAGCCTTTCTCTTGACCTCCCGCCACCACGTAACTAGGGAGAGTAACCGCGTTGGACCTTCTGCAGTTACTTGGTATCAGAAAAGATCACAACTGGGGAGGGGGTTGCAGTGTCCCCACTCCTTGGCCACACTCCTTGGACCCTGTGCGCCGTGCAACTGACCATTTGGTGGGAGTCAGTCTGCACTGGGTGAAGGGGGCAGACGCCCGTGTACTGGGGTCACGCTGCCCCTCCTGGCCTGGGGCTGGACCAGTGTCCACTTTATGTTTGAATATCACTCTTGCTGCTCTGCCACTGCGACTTATTTCTAAAATGACACGTTTCTTTCTCTTCCTCTCTCCCGGCTCCTGCCTAATCCCTCCCCCTCCCTGGTCTCAGGGGAAACGGGGTCACCTTTCTTGCCCATCCTAGGCAGCTACCTGTCCCTGAGCGCACACCCAACACAGGACCCAAGGGATTCAGACTTTGGGGACGGCAGCAGAAGGTCTCAGAAACGACCTTCTCCCAGATTAACAGGTGAATTCGCACTCCAACCGAGCACACGCGAAAGGCAGCCTTTGAGTCACGCCTAGACCCTGTTCCCCTCCATGGGCAGAACCGCAGCCTCCAGCACAGGAGGCCCCTGTGCTCCTCCTGTGCTGGCAAAGCAAGAAAAACTTCTTTTTCCTTTTTCTCAAAACCATGTCCTCGCTGCTAGATTGGCTTCAGGGACAAGGACCAAGTTGACGGTGATAGTGTCATCCTCAGAAGGTCGTATGCAGTCAACTGGAACTTGGAGCAGCTTGTCACGCAGGCGTGACCTTGGGAACAATGATGTGTGCCTGGGATTCCGCGGGACAGGACTGGCCTCTCTCTGGAATGTGGCCAAAGCCTCGGATCTCTGGTCGATCGTTAGGCCATTTACCTACCCCTCCTGTCCCCTCCAGTCCTCCTCATCTCACCACCAACAATGTCAGGCAGGCGCAAGGACTCGGCAGGAGGTGCTCAGGAGAGACAGAACAGGCTGGGGCTGGGACTGGGCAGGAGCAGGGTCCCTCAGGGCTAGGGTGAGGATCCTTTGAGCTGAGGGAGCCCCTCAATCCCCGGGGGCCCCCGAGCAGCAGGAGGCACCCCGGGCTCCAGGCTGTCCCGGGCTTCTCACACCCGCGGCCTGCTGGCCGGCTGCACACCGGCTGTGTGTCCACGTGTCTGTGACTGTGGGTGACCCGTGAGAACCGGCAGCACGAGCTGTGGGAGTGTTCCGGTGGCTGTGTTGGCCCTGGATGGACCCTCCCACGGCCCAGCTGTTCCGTCTCTTCTCAGGTCCAGGTCGCTGCCGTGTTGCTCAGACCATGACCCCTGTCCTGAAGGCAGCCCTGGGTGCGACCAGGGGTCCGGGGCTTTGTGCTCTCTCTCCTGCAGAGTGGCCCACCCACCCTGCCTCGCCCTCCCCAGGAAAGCCAGGAAAGGGCGGAGGGTCCCCAGCTCCTCCATGGCCACAGCAGGGCTTCCTTTCACTGTTTCTGAGGGTTCCCCAGGGCACCCCTCTCCCAGGGGAGGCCGGGCAGAACCGCACGCTGAGGAGCACAGAGGCCAGGAAGGCCTTGGGCCAGGCGCTGAGAGCCGGGGTCCTCCAGCCAGCCAGGGCCAGCAGGCTGCGGTCGGCGAGGGCGTCTGCAGGGCAGGGGCACGAGGGGCTTGAACCGAGTGAGGAGGGGGTGTGGCGGCTTCAGGGACAGGACACTGGCCGCTCCCTAGCTCTGGCTCTGCTCTGGTGAACTGGCCCACTCCAGACCTCCGTTTGCCCTTCTGAGAAATGGACCCAGGACAGGCTGGGAGGGGCCAGACCCAGCGCTCACCTGGGCAGCCACAAGAAGCCCTGGCCCCCCAGGTTCTGGGCCAGCAGGGTTTCAAAGTTCAGGTGTCCTGGACGCTCCTGCACACACTGGGCCTTCCCGCCTCCTACCAACAGGAGTGATTTCAGCTGGGAGCAGACTGACCAAGACTGACCAAGGTGACACCCGACCGTCCGCACCAGCCTACAGCCCCTGCTCACGTGGTTATGGAGAAGGTGGACGCAGTGCCTAATGGGCTCCTCCAGCCTGTCCTCCACCACGGCCACCAGTGCCACTTCTCGCAGGTCTTTGTCACAGAGCTCTAGGCCAGTGGCCAGGCAGTGGACTCAGGTTCTATCCTCTCCCCTGAAGCCCAAAGGCCTCAGGCCTGGCTGGGCAGGCCCCTCTGGTCCATTGCTCTGGGGGCACTTTTCTGCCCACCCTGGCTACTAGCAGTCTGCAGGCCCACGGGCCTATATCCAGCCAAAGCCGTGCCTGTTTCACAACTGTCCCCCAGGCCTGTCCCCGCAAAGGAGAACCGAAGCTCAGGTGTGTGCCTCCCTTGGCTGGAGGCTGGGTGTCTGTGGGGACCCAGACAGATTCGGACATGAAGGCTGGCGTCCATATGTGTCACGGCCAGCATGAGGCACGAGAGGAGGAGGCAGGCCTCTGTTCTCCCCCTGGGCCTCTGTTCTCCCCCGGCCTCTGTTCTCCCCGGGGCCTCTGTTCTCCCCCGGCCTCTGTTCTCTCCCAGCCTCTGTTCTCCCCCTGCGCCTCTGTTCTCCCCCGGCCTCTGTTCGCTTCAGGTTCTGCAGAAGTTGGGGTGGCCCAGGTCCTGGGTGCTCCCACCACTGCCCTGTGCCCTCTCCCTGGTTGCCACACCCTCTTAGACCCTGGGCTTCCCCAGACACCCCTTTCCTAATTGCCGAGAAGGGTCAGGTCTCTCCTGAAGCCAGTTCCTGCCACTCCTGAAACAAGGCCACCTGCCTGCCCGCCGTGAGCCTGGGCCTTCCAGCTTCGCATGTGGCCAGAGCGGGAAGCAAGGGGCAGGGGGTCGACTCGGAAGCCCCCGGCCTCACCCGCACTGCGCACTCCAGGGGCTGGTGGCCGTCTGCATACTGGGCACTGCAGACCCACGGCACGGCACAGCTCTGCCAGGGTGGGACGGCAGGCCCTACCCCGTACCCCACGGCCCTCTGGAACCCAGGCCCTGGGCCTTCTCCGGGGCACCTGGCCACTCTCCAGTTGGGCAGGATTTGGGGAGCTGCAGCTCAGGCCTCAGGACATGAGGCCCCAGGAGGTGGTGCCAGCACCTGCAGGAATCCTTCTGGACGGGGCCACCCCAGGCCACAGGACTCACTGAAGGAGCAGCCCAGGTGACCCAGGAGTGAGGTCCCCGCTCTGGAACTTGGGGAGCTGCCTGCACAGCTGGGACCTAGCATGGTCTGTGAGGGGCGCCGAGCCAGGCTACTGCCACCCTGGTCACTCCTGAGGCCCAGCGCAGGCCCACCAAGGTGTGGTCACTCACAGACGAGTCTCTGAGCAGGCCTGTGGCCAGGTATCCAAGGTCACCCCTCCTTCCAGCTCTGGCCCCAGCAGGGCAGCAGTAGGCCATGCCCGGGTGGAGGGACAAGACAGGGCATAGGGACAGCACAGAGGCCCTGCCTCACGGCAGCCCGGGGGGAGTGGAGACAGGACGGAACCCCAGCTTGGGAAGGGAAGGAGCTGGAGAAAAGAGGAGGCCAGGACCCCACCCAGGGTCCCGGGGCCACTGAGGCCAGAACAGCCCTCCCTGGGCCTCGGTCCCCTGAGGGAGCTGGGGCTGCACCTCCGGGAGGGGTGGCTCGGGGAACAGGGAAAGCTCAGCAATGAGGCCCCTCTGGCTGCAGGGCCCAGGGCAGGGAGACGGGGACCAGGCCCAGCAATGGAGGGTGGCTCTGCCTGGGCCTACCCGCCCCGGGCAGACCCTGCTCACCCATGGACAGGGCAGGGCAAGTGCCGCAGGAAGTGGGCAGTGGACCAGAGGCCTTGTTTCCACCCCTGGCTCCACCCCAGCCACAGGCCGGGTTTGGGAGCCGGGTGCGGCAGGTCCCAGGCAAAGAAGTGCTGGGTGTGGCATCAACAGGGCCAGGCAGGCCACAGGCCCACCTGCCCACCTGAGGGTGTACCCTGCCAGCAGGGCAGTGGCTTTGCCAGAGGCAACCACACAGCCTCACACACATGTCACAGCTCTTCATGGCCACATGGGGACAGGACTGAGTACCCTGCACACCCCTAGATCCCCAGCACCAGCACATAATAGATGCTCAGTAAATGCTTCTTGCAGAAATGAATGCAATTTCAACAAATAAACATCCATTTTCCCATCCTATCTCTGGGACAAGAGCAAATACTTAGGGACTGAAGACTGAGAACTTGACATACACTTTATAGAAGAGGAAACTGAAGCACAGAGAGGTTGACTGCTGTGCACAAGGTCACACAGCTGGCCTGATCTGGCTGACTCCAGGGACCTCACTCTTAGCCCTCATTCTTTCCTCTTTGAGACCCTATGGTAGAAGGAAACTCGAATGTGTTACCCCCGTATGTGCCTCTGTGACATAAAATTACTGTTGAGCTGAAGGCAATTGAGAAGCAGCAAGCACAGGAAAAGCTCTTTATCTCACCCTCCTTTCTCCCTAAAGGCAGGATGTAAATTCTCCTTTCTTGGAGAAAACTCATCCGCCCAGGAACCTGCAGACCAACCTGCTTCATTAGTTTCCTGCCTTGTGTCGCCTTCCTGTGCCCCCATCCCTGCCGCAGGCGGAGACAGCCCTGCGTCCTGCCTTTCTCTGGCATCTCCTGCTTTATGCTGGTGGTGGGGGGGTGCCAGGTACTGGTGTGTGTGTGTTTGGGGGGGGCTCCCTACTAAGAACTCAGGAAGGCTGAGCAAAGCCTCCTTTTCCCTCCCCTGTGTGGTCCTGCTGAGTCCCAGTGTGCCACTCGCCTCCCACAGAGGCCGGGCTGGGGACACAGGCAGGGCCTCCTGGGCCTGGAAGGGCTCCATCCTGCCCCCTGGCTCCCCTGCCTGGTGTCCCCCTGGCTGCCCCCTTCCCGCAGGCTCTCCAGGCACATCCTGCCAGAGCCCCAGGGAGGGAGCCTCCCTCCCCGAGCCCAGAGCCCAGAGCCCCACCCCATGCAGGGGCGCCCCCTGCAGCCAGGGCGCAGGGTTGTAGCACTTCCCCAGCCCGACTGGAGCGTAGCTGTCTGGGGCGGGGCCGGGTGGAGGAGGCGGTGGCTGAGCTGGGCTCTCATCCCACTCACAGCTGGGGGAACATCTGCCCGGCATGGAGCCGCTTACAGAGCTTTCACACAAATGATCTCATTTTATCTCCAGGAAAACCCTGGGAGGGAGGGAATCCTGTCCCCCTTATACAAAGGAGGGTACCAAGGCTCGGCTCCCCTCAGCTGCTCTCGTCCACACACACCCTCCCGCTGTGCAGAAGCATCACTAGGAGAGCAGGTGCAATGACATGGACAAGTGTCCCCCAAAAGCCTGTGGGTCTTAGACTAGGCTGCTGTCTGTGCTGCTGGAGGAAGGAAGTGGTGGAGCCTTTAAGAGGTGGAGTCTAGTGGGAGGAAGTTAGGTCACAGGGGCGGGCCCTTGAAGGGGCTCCGGGGATCACACCCCCTTCCTCTCCCTCTCTCTGCTTTCTGTCCATGAGATGAGCAGTTTCCTCCACATTCTCCCACCATGATAAACCATCTATCTCATCCCAGGTCCAAAGGCAATGGGACCACGTGATCGTGGTGAGACTAGGAGCCAAAAAACCTTTCCTCTTTTTAACTTGATGTATTTCAGGTTGTTTGTTATAGAAATGGAAAGCTGACTGATTCAGCAAGACACCCTCTATAGTCCTTGTCAAGCCAGACACCTGTGCAGGCTATCCCTCAGAATGGCTCTGCTCTCTGCTGTGGCACTCAGGTAGCTGGTTTCCTTTATCCACAGTCCTCTGGCTTCACAGGCCCAGGCTGTGGTATGGCTCTGTGACTGCCCTGGGCCCCCTCTTCTGGGTCCCAGGTCAACAGACCAGGCATCTCCCACTGCCCATCTCCAACCTCCAATCCATGCGTACATTGGCACCTGTTTTTGGTGGGCTTTACATACGTAAGCAGCCTTGTTATGTAAAATTCACTCTTATACAATGTACACTCTGTGGGGTTAGTAATTCAGCATTGTGTAATTGTGTCCCCACTATCTAATTCCAGAATGTTTCACCATGCCTAAAAAGAAACCCTGCACCCATTAGCGGTCTCTCCTCCTCCTCCCTCCCACCAGCTCCTGGCAACCGCTAATCCCCTTTCTGCGTCCATGGATTTGCCTATATTGGACGCGTCATGTGGACAGAATCATACAGCATTTGGACTTTTGTGACGGGCATCTTTCACTTAGCACAACATTTTTGAGGTCCATCCCTGGTGTGGCTGTGTCTGGGCTTCTAGGCTTTTATGGCCCCAAACGATTCCATCGTATGGACCTAGCACTTGGTTTATTCATTCCCCCATCGATGGACACTCAGGTGGTTTCCCTCTCTGGCCACCATGCATCACGCTTCTAGGAACAATGACACACAGTTACTCCCCGTGAGCCTGGGTCTTCATTTCCCATGTGTCCACACTTTGGAGTGGACTTGCTGGGTGGCACGGTCACTCCATCTGAGGCACCGCCCGACTCTGCGTGGCAGCCATACCATTGGAGGATCCCACTACACCCTCCCCAACGCTCACCATCCTCTGGCTGGCTGGCTTCAGCTGTCATAGGGGATGTGAAGGGGGACCTCTGTCATCCTCTGTGTGCAGCTTACCAGGCGCCAAGCTCTGGGTTTGGCTTGTGGGGAACAGAGTGGAGGAGAAGGCGCCCCCTTTGCCATCAGAGCAACCGCAGTTCAGAGTGAGGGAGAGACAGACGTGGTCTCCGTTCATACCATGGGTCCTGCAATGAATGGGCTGACACCATCGGAGACATCCAAGGGGGGAGGACATGGTCTCTACTCTGAGGGACTCTTTTCTACTCTAAGGGATATATATATATATATATATATATATATATATTTTTTTTTGTACTGAAGATTGAAACCAGGAACCAAGGGTGCTTTTCCACTAGGCTCCATCCCTAGCCTTTTATTTTTTATTTTGAGACAGGGTTTTGCTAAGTTGCTTAGGGCCTCGATAAGTTGCAGAGGCTGACCTCAAACTTGGGATCCTCCTGCCTCAGCCTCCCCAGTTGCTGGGATACCACACAGAATACTAAGGGACTCTCTTGATGAAGAATATAAGACCTTCACCTGCAGTATACCCACCCAGTCATCTAGCCACTTCCATTCATCTGTCTGTCCATTCACCCAATGATCATCCACCCAGCAATCAAATGCTCAACCACAGGCTGGGGCCGTGGCTCAGTGGAAGAGCGCTCACCTAGCATGCATGAGGCACTGGGTTCGATCCTCAGCACCACATAATAATAAAATAAAGATATTATGCTCACCTATAATGAAAAAATACTTTAAGAAAAATGTTCAACCACTAGTGCATCCAAACATCCACCTCCTTACCCACCTACTCATCCTCTGCCTTCCCACCCATCTAGCCATTCATCTAACCAAACATCCACCCAGCCATCTATCTGTGCAATCATCCATCCATCCATCACCAACCAGTTAGCCAATCAAATCATCCATCCATCCATCACCAGCCAGTTAGCCAATCAAATCATCCATCCATCCATCATCAGCCAGTTAGCCAATCAAATCATTCAGCCAGCCAACTGCTAACCAGTTGGCCAATCAAATCCTTGATCCATCCATCTATGCATTTTCCCATCCATTTATCCTCCACCTACCCAACCATCCAACCATCTGTCCATCCATTTACCTTTCCATCTATCTGTCCATCTACCCATCCATCTGTTTAATCATCCATCCTTCCAATAACCAGCCATTCACACACCAGCCCATGAAGCCCATGCCCCCCAATCCCAGGACCATCTACCAGGGAACTGTCCTTCACACACTCCTCATGCACCCCCCTCCCATCAGTCCAACCACTGAGCCCCCTGTCCTGCACACCAGAACTGGGACCCCAGTGTGGCTAAGTCCTTTCAGGCAAGGAAGTGGAGGTCCCCAAGATGGACACTCCAGGACACTGAATGATGAACACAAGCCAAGAGGCATTTCCAAGCCAACTTCCTCCTCCCCTGGAGTCAGTGCCTTTGCTCTGGGATTGAAAACTCTTACTACTTGCCATCCTCCGACCAGCCACCACCCGGTGACTATGGGTCCTTCTTGGGGACAGGCATTTCCCACCACTTCCCACCTTCTCAGAGGCAGACACTAGTCAACCACCATCATTCAGATAAGGAAACCAAGGCTTGCAGAGGTGACATAGCTTTCCCAGGTGACACAGCGAGCGCCTGGGAGAACCCAGGCCTGCCGCTCCGTCCTGTAACCTGAGGCGTGTTTACGGGGTGCTGCTGCTGGGGGGACCGTGCACCCCTGTCTCCAGGTGCAGGGGGGCCAAGGGGGTGAAAGGCTGAGTCCATGTGAATGATCACAGAATTCTTCCCACCCCTGGCCAGCGGGGCTGGAGGGCGCGTGGGGGCTGTACCTCTGCCTGCACGGCCACCCCTCTCCCTTTGTCGATCACCCCATCACCCTCTCAGCCGCCAGTCACAGCAAGGTCTCCCTCCTGACAGCTGTGAGACCCCTGACTGCACCTCCCCAGCTATGGTGACCCGCTTTGCCCAGTGTGTATCTCCACCAGGGGGAGGTTACAGAAGCAGGGACTGGCTCCCAGCACCCAGGAGGCACAAAGCACCCGGGAGGGTACTCAGCGGACCCTGGCTGAAGGCTCGACCCCTCTGACATGTCCTCTGACCTCTAGCCACTCCTTCCTGCTCTCTCCAGATGCCACTAACTCCTCTTGCTGTCCTGAGGGCCTCCACCCAACGTGCCCTGACGATTCCAGCACCTGAGACACCGAAGTTCATGGTTGACCTCAGCACTTACCCAGGACCAGGCCGGGACAGACACTGGAGGTGGACACCTAGAGGATCCCCCACCCCTCGCCTCCTCCCCAGTGCCTCCCTGAGGGGCGGGCCAGTGTCGCAAATGTATGGAGGCTCCTAGGTGGCCCTCTCTGTGAGAGACGTGCCTGAGAGCAAGGTCCTCAGGACAGGAGGGGTTTAGCATGTGGCCCTAGCGGCTGGCCCAGGGCAGGATCCCATAGGGCCTCAGACACTGCAGAGGGAACCATGAACGGATGGCCAACCAGGCCGAGAGAGGCAGAGCCCCCAGCTGAGGTGGCAGGCAGCAGGAGGGATCTGGTTCCCTCCGACAAAGGCTGGTGCAGGGGCAGGTGAATAAATCATGAAGGGCTGCAGAAGGGCAGGGCAGGACAGCTGACCTCATTCTGGGAGTCGAGGAGCAGGCAGGTCCAAGTGGTGAGTGAGCAGGGCGGGCGCAGGGCACAGGAGGCCGAGGGGCTGCCAGCCCTGCACTCTTCCCCTGGAGGAGCAGGAGGCTGTGGCCAGCAGCGGGTGGAGGCCACCAAGACTCGGGGGAGACACAGAGACGGTGGCAGGGGCTGGGGTGGAGGGTGAGTGGGACACAGAACTGGGGACCCCGGGCCAGAGGGGTGGACGCAGGACCTGTGGGAGAAGGAAGCCATATCAGATGGGAAGGCACGGACCCAGGTCTGCAGGGCCTGGGTGGAGCCCCGGGGGCAGCCAGAAGCCCACCTGAGGCCTGGGGGTCGGCAACGTGGAAGAAGGCAGGAGGTCCAGGAGGACTTGTGCCAGGCCACCAGGGCCAGGGAGGGAGCCGGGGCCTCCAAGGCCTGGGCTCAACTAGCCACAGAGGGAGGACACTGGGGAAGCCACTGAGCCACCCACCCACAGGACAAGGAGACAGCAAGGCCCAGAGGAGGTGCCAAGCCCCAGGTCATGGACCTGCCCCAGGGCCCGGCAGACAGCAGCACCCCTTCGGAGGACCCCAGCCCCACTGCAGGCACTGCAGGGCCCAGCCAGGCCCCTGCCAGCCCAGCAGCCAGCAGGAGGGCGCTCCTCCAGGAGCTTGAGGCTCAGGTGCAGGCGGCCTACGGGCAGGTAAGGGGGTACCGTCCTTGACTGAGGGAGCACAGGGACCCTAAGCCTCAAGGGGGATCCCTGTAGAACAGACCCAAGGGCAGGGCCAGGAAGAGACCAGGACCCACATGGCCAGAGGAGTCAGGAGGCCAGAAGAGGCCTGGGGAGCCTCTCCCCACCTCTGTCCTCACTGAGCGGCCACCCCCAGCACTCAGCCCCTTCAGCCCGGGGACAAGGGCCAGGGCTGACCCAGGAGACGGGCACGAAGGCAGGCAGGCCAGAGGCTGTCTGAGGAAACAGTGGCCCCTGCAGCTGGGATGGGGGCTTCCTGGGCTGGGCCAAAGTGGCCTCCTCTCTCTGAGAGCTGGTGGGATTTAGCTACTGTCCTGAGGGAGAGGGTGCCCGGACACTGGGCACCTGGGAGCCCGCTTCCTCCTCCCAGACCCCCAAAGACATGAAGCTTCTCCTGATGGGAGAGGTCAGGGGCAGGTGGGAGGAGAGGGGGCTCGGGAAGACCCTCAGGGCCAGCAGAGCCAGGCTGCGCCTTCCAGGGGGCCTTAGGCCCCAAGTGGCCCCCCTGCCTTGGAGATGCTCAGAGATAATCCTGGATTAGGACCCAAGCCCCGGGCCCAGGCCCCCCGCCTGCCCACCCGCCCCATCTTCCCCACAAAACCCTGGGAAAATCCCTCGGTGCTCTCGGCTGTCGCTGGGAGCGGCTAAGGCTGGCAGGAACGGCAGCTCCCGCCGGGACACAGCCCCGGCATGGTTCAGGGGCCCATGGGAAACTGTGCCAAGCGGCCCCGGCGCCGGGGGCCTAAGGTAGGAGACCTAGGGGGAGAAGCCGGGCCAGGCGCCGGGGTGGCCCTGAGGGCGCAGGTGGCGGGCAAGGGTCCGTGGGGCGGGCTGGAGTGAAAGGTGGGGAAGGAGGGGACATTGGCTCGCCACCCTCAAGTGTCATTTTCTCCTGGACGACCCCAGGCTTGGCCCACTCCGGGTGGCCCCCACGGGCTGCTGGCTCCTGCTGCGGCCCTGCTCTCCACTAGCCGGACATGGCCAGCGTGGCCCAGAGCTGGCACCCGGGTCTCATTTCCCCAGTGACCCTGGCCAAGTCCCTTGCCTTTCCTGGGCCTCAGTCTGCCCAGCTGAACAGCTGGGGACAGACCTGCCCAGACAAGAGGGTGGAAGGGCGAGGCTCCTGCGTGCCCTGGGCCCCTGCCCACTGCCTGGCGCTGGGTTCCAGAGGCGGACTCGAGGCTTGGGGAGGAGCCACCAGGCCACTGCCCCAGCTCATGGCCGGCTCCGCTGCAGGACCCCTGGCAGTGGCCTGGCTTCCCGCTAGGGAGCTCCCAGCCTGGCCCTGGCTCCAGTCCAGAGGAGCCCGGCAGTGCCCAGGGCTACTCGGTGCTCGGCAGCCTGGTGGGGCCAGCCTGCATCTTCCTTCGGCCCAGCATCGCCGCCACCCAACTCGTATGTACGGCCGCAGCCGCCAGCCCAACGCCCTTGGCTTTGAACGGGAGAGAGAGGACGCAGGGTGACATCAAAGCAAACACATGGCACTCCAGGGGTGGGGTGAGGGCAGAGGGGGCTCCAGGAACAGAGAAGAGCTGGGACACCGGAGGGCGGCAGGTGTGGGGACCCAGAGAAGCAGCCCCCGGAGGCAGGGAACATCTCGGTGGTGAGCATTTGCTTGGCTTGTGCCAGGCCCTGGGTTCCATCCCCAGGACTGAGAGAAAAAGAGAGGAGGAGGAGGAGGAAGGAAAGGTGACCCATTCAGGGGTAAGCCAGTAGAGTGGCCAGGCCGAGAACAAGACACAGTGACACTGATGCCAGCAGGGTCACACCAGAGCCTCTACCTGATGCACCTCTGCCCAAAGGAGCCCCCAAATGGGGTGGTGATCTAGGGAGGCACTAGGTACAACCTGGGTTGGTGGCAGGGAGAGGGCACCAGGAGGCCCCTGGGTATGCTGTGGGGTGGGCTGGGTGGGCACCCCAGGGACAGGAAGGAAAGGAGCAGCCGCTGGGTGGTCCAGGGAACGCCTAACCCATCTGTGTTCTCCAGGACCGGGAGCTGCGACCCGAGGAGATTGAAGGTAAAGGTTTGAGAGGGGAGGGGGCTGGGGGTGCACAGGCCGGGGCACCAGGTGGGGACCTCAGCAGTCTCCAGGAGGAGCCAGGAGCAGGAGGGAGGCCAGGGGGACAGGTCTGAGGAAGTGGGGGTAGACTGAGCAGGGAGGGGTGGCAGGCGGACCCCCCTCTAGCCGTCAGCTCTCTGGTCTCGTCCACTCTGCTAACACCTCTGGGTGACCCCATGGGCCCAGCCTGTGCTGGGCTCTGGAAAACATGGCAGCCTGGGATTTGGAGCAGAGAGTGTTCCAGAATGAGGCCCCCTGAGATCAGGAGTCTGTCTGCTTCTTCCTTTCTCCTTCCTTTTCTCAACCACTGACCTACACCCCCCAGTCCTGTAAAACTTTTATTTAATTTTTTTCTTTTTTGGTACTGGGGATTGAACCCATGGTACTTTACTACTGAGCTATATCCCTGGCCTTTTTTAATTTTTTTAATTTGAGACAGGGTTTCTCTAAGTTGCTGAGGCTGGTCTTGAACTTGTGATCCTCCTGCCTCAGCCTCCCAAGTGGCTGGGATTACAGGTGTGCGCCACCATGCCTGGCACTTCCTTTCTTTTTTTATTCACTGCTACATCCCCAGTGCCCAGAGCAGACCCTGGCATATAGAAGATGCTCCTTAAATATTCACTGAAAGAACAAATTTTTAACAGCTTGTGCAAAGTTCCTGAGGCAGCAAGTGGGAACTGACATTTGGAAGGAGGGGACGATTGGACCAGGGGAGGAGAAGGGGCTGATCCAGGCTAGGATGCAGCGGGAGCGAAGGAGGGACTAACCCCACCCTGCCCGGCAGAGCTGCAGGCTGCCTTCCAGGAGTTTGACCGAGACCGGGACGGCTACATCGGCTACCGGGAGCTGGGTGCCTGCATGCGGACCCTGGGCTACATGCCCACCGAGATGGAGCTCATCGAGATCTCGCAGCAAATCAGTACGTGCTTCAAACCGTCCCATCCCTAGTTCTCCAGAAACCCTGCCAGGATCAGGAAAGCTGGTGGCCAGGCACTGAGGTGACCGTGCAGGCTGTCCCCAGGGCCCAGGGGCTAGGTTGTTCTCGAAGCAAGCATTCTGCCTCCCCCAAATCCACCATCCTCCAAGAGAGGTGGGGCAAGGCCAGGGCTGCCCTCCACAGAGAGGGAGACACTGTGAGGCCCCAGAGCGGCTCATGGCGCCAAGACCTGAGCGACGTCAGGAAATGGAGGAGCAAGGAGCGTCCAGGGAGCTCTAAAGAGTGGCTCTCCTCTTCCTCCTGGCCAAATCCATGCCTCAGTTAGAGGCTGATGCCCAGGAAACAGAGGGGGGAAGGACCCATTTCTGAGGCTGGGATGAGGGCTGGGGGCAGAGGCTGGGGTCTCTAGCAGGTGGGTGTGACCCCCAGGTGGCGGGAAAGTGGACTTCGAGGACTTTGTGGAGCTGATGGGCCCCAAGCTGCTGGCAGAGACGGCAGACATGATTGGCGTCCGGGAGCTCCGGGACGCCTTCCGGGAGGTGGGCCTGGGGCTGGGGGGCTGCGCGAGTCGGGGGCTGAGCAGGGCAGACCCAGTTGGTGACCCCATGCCATGACCAACGCCGCAACAGTTCGACACCAACGGGGACGGGTGCATCAGCGTGGGGGAGCTCCGGGCGGCCCTCAAGGTCCTGCTGGGGGAGCGCCTCAGCCAGCGGGAGGTGGACGAAATCCTGCAGGACATCGACCTCAACGGGGATGGCCTGGTGGACTTTGAAGGTACCGCCTGATACACTTAGCAGCGCAGGCCCTGGAAGGTTCTTAAGAGATCAAGGACAAAGGGAGTGTCATCACATGTGCCAGACCCTGCGCTGAGCACACCCTTGTCCCTCCTAGTCAATCATTACTGAGAGCCCAGGAGGAAGGGACTCACTGTTATCCCCTAGGCAGGAGAGTCAGCTCTCAGGAAAGCCTGGGAGCTTAGCCAAAGAAACAAGGGAGCCAACACTGGAATCTGGGCAGCGCATCTTGAACCCGATACTTTCCATATAAAGGAAAAACAAAGCTTGCATAATAATCAGAAGCCAAGGAACATTACTATGTAGAAATGCAGCCTCCAGGGGCTGGGGATGTAGCTCAGCTGGTAGAGGACTTGCCTTGTATGCATCAAGGCCCTGGGTTCAATCCCCAGCACCACCACCAAAGAAAAATAAAAATAAAAGCACTCTCCAAAGTTGCTCCTGAGTTTCTTAGTGGCCAGAGCAAAAATGAAAAAAGGTTCAGTTGCAAGAACTTTTTTGTCCATAAGACAAAGTTCCCTGTTCCTGGTCCTAAGGCTTATTCCCCATCTGATCCAGGAATCCCACTCTGGCCCACCCCAAGGCAGGCTTGTTGGCCTCACCCTCAGTGGGGTCGGAGGATGGACCTAAAACCTTGGCTTTGCCCTGGCAGAATTTGTGCGAATGATGTCTCGCTGAGCCTGTGCAGAAGCTGCAGGAAGCAGACAGGACGCGAGGACCTCAGCCTCTGCCTGCCAGCGGGTTCCTTGAAGCCCATGTGGACAGCTGTGCCAGGCTCCTGCCTGTGCGTGCCCTTGTCTGTCTTCGGCCCTCACCCCATGTTTCCCTGACAATAAAGCCTCTTCAAGCCAGGGAGATGGCTCTGACCCCTTGCTTGCTTATCCGGGGGGGGGGGGCCCAGTGTTTGGCCCCGAAGAGCTGAGGCCTGGGCTGTCCTCTTGGGCCACAAGCCCCCTTGATTGTGAGCGGCAGGCGGGTGGGGACCCTCTCTCCCTCCTCTCTGGATCATGGGACTGCTTGTGCAGGTCAGGTGTGTGTTGGCCTCCAGTGTCTTCCGCTTATCCCGAGCGGGGCTCCAGCGGCAGGGCTCTTCCCAAGCTCAATCCCAGTACTCCTGCAGCAGCCTGGGGCAGACCATGCTCAGAGGCCCCTCCAGAACTTGGCCTTTGGCTTCAGGAGTGAGCAAGCTCGCTTACCCCCGCCTTGCCCTTCCTCACAGCCCCAGTTCCTCTCAGCTCTGCCTCTGGGGGATCCACATACGCACCTCACTTCAAGCCTGCCCCAGACTTCAAAGCCATACCTTCCCAACTGAGGCAGCTGAGAGGCCAGGCGTCTTTGTCCATTCCTGCTGCTGTAACAAAATCCCTTAGATGGGCACTTTATAAACAGCATGAAGGCAGCGCTCATGGTTCTGGAGCTGGGAAGTCTGAGGTCAAAGCCCAGGCATATTGGCTCTACCTGCTCCAGGATGGCGCCTGGGCGCTGCTTCCTCTGGGGGTGCTGAACACTATATCCTCAGGTGGGGAAGAGCAGAAGGGGCAAAATGCCTACCCAGTCCCCTGCAGACCTAATCTCATCCACCAGGCAGAGGCTTCTGGGCTAATGGCCTCCTGTAGGGCCCTCCTCCTGATGCTGTTGCACTGGGGATTCAGTTTCAATGTGAGTTTTGGAATCCACATTCCAAATCACAGCATCTCGCCTAAGTGTCTTGTTAGGAGTCCTGCAGCCCCACCGCCCTCTCTCTCCACACTCTGCTGCATTGTTCTGTCCTACTTATCTTTGCCACATCCTGTTCAGGACCTGGCCATGACCCACCCCCTCATTGTGCCCAGGCTAACCCAGCTCCATTGCCTGGTCCAGAGGGCTCCAAGAGCATGAGGGACACACAGTGATGATGAAGGATCCAGGCCCAGGGACTCTAAAGCCACAATGCCAACCCGGGAGGGGCCCTGGGACAAGTCTTAGCCTAGGACAGGTCAGGTGAGGGTATACCCAGGACGGATCTCTGCCTCTTCCAGCTGCAGGAAAGACCTGGTGCTGGGAGGGAGGACAAGCCCTAACCTTCGATCAAAGGCTGGGAGCTCTCAGCACCCTGGTGCTGACACCAAGGCCCTGGGCCAGAGCAGGCAGCCAGCCACCAGTGCCCTGCCCAGCCCAGAGCACGGTTGCTGAGGTGCCAGGACTGGCTGCAGCTGCCCTAGCACCACTCGCCTGGTAGATCCCAATTAATCCTTAATCCTCAATTAGGCAATCCCTCCTGCCAAGCTGGCAGCCTGGGGACAAGCGTGAGTTGCCCTGGCCAGTGGCTTCTCGGGGAGCCTCACAGCTGGCACAGATGGTATCACTGCCCAAGATGATGTCCCTGCAGGACTGGAGGTAGTGATGGATAGGAGTCAGGGGAGAGCACAGCCCACTCAGGCTCAGCTGGCAGGCCCTGTGGTTGGGCCACAGAGGTCCCTGGGGTGGTCTTCATCTGGTTCAGTATGTCTGCTGCACTGGAAGTACCCTCATACCTGCCTCCCAAAAGGGCTTTATTCCAGAAGGTCCCAACAGACAACAGCTGGAGCAAGGATCAGGGCCAGGCAAGGAACAGCAAGCAGGCTGACCAGGATGAGCCAAGTGCCCCTTCCCACTGGCCATTGCCAGCAAGAGCAGGCCCAAGCTATCCAAGCTGATTTCCAGACTCTGTAAATTCAGAGGTTTACATTAAATCCACTGTAAGTATTTTAAGAGTAGCGTGCATTCAGTAGATGTGTAAATCTTAAATGTACAGCTGAGTGTATGTCCCCTTGGGTGTAACCATCATCCAGGTCGCATATTATGTCCACTTGTTGTATTTAAGAATAGCTTCAGGCTCAGGGAATCATTGTGAAGATGGTGCAGACTTGCCTGTGTACCCCACATTTAGCATCCTCTATGTATTTATTCAGGGTTCTCCAGAGGAAGAGAACAAATAGGAAAGACAGACAGACATCTGTTTATCAATCAGTAGATGAATAGGTAGATAGAGAAAAAGACAGATATCCTGTGGGGGAGAGGATCATGGGTACCAAGCACAGTTAGACAGAATAAAAGGAACGAGTTTGATGTTCTGCAGCACATTTGCATGGCTTTAGCTCATGCTAACCCACCATAGAGTCTAAGAAGATCCAACATAAAGAGATGAGGAGGAGCTGGGCGCAGGGTGCACACCTGTAATCCCAGCAACTCAGGAGGCTGAGACAAAAGGATTGCAAATTCAAGACCAGTCTCAGCAACTTAGTGAGGCCCTCAGCAATTTAGTGAGACCCTGGTTCAAAATAAAAAATAAAATGGCCTGGGATGTGGCTCAGTGGCTAAGTACCCTGTGTGCAATCCCTGATAGAAAAAAGAGGAGAAAAAGAAATGAGGAGAGGAAAAAACAATGTTAGACTGATTTAATCAGTGTGTGCCATATGCATTTGTGGAAATATCATGCTGAAATCCATTAATACGTTAATAAATATATGACAATCAAACAAAATAATTTGTATAAAAATGGTTAGCTGGGCTGGGGTTGTGGCTCAGCGGCAGAGCACTTGCCTAGCATGTGTGAGACACTGGGTTCAATCCCCAGCACCACCTAAAAATAAATAAATGAAGATATTGGGTCCATGTACAATTAAAAAATATTAAAAAAAAAAAAAGTTAGCTGCCCCTCAGCTGCTCTTCAGCTGACTCCTGTAGCCCTCTGTCCTCCCAGACACTGTATATGTATTTGTTTCTTTTAGCACTTTCTTACTTCCTGGTCTTGCTAGACGCTCCAGGCTTCTCTTCTGTATTTCCTACCATTTTTACTGGGGTTCATATTTCTGGAGAATGGTATTAGAAAACCAAGGTCTGGCCACAGCCCAAGTTGCTTGTTGCTTCTGGGCTGGGGGTGCTGCTTGCATCTCCATCTTCTCAGCTGATGGACCGAGGAGACGTGGGTGTGTATACTACCCCATTTATATATTCATGAAGATTTCTGAATGAAAGCCACTGGATCTATATTAAGCTACACGGGAGTTCACACGATGCCTCCAACTCCGATCCATTTCACATGGATCCTTCGAGCTTCTCCCCTTGCTTATCTGTAGCTTTTCATGCCAATGGGAGAAACCTGACTCCCACCACCCAGCTTCTATTCGCTGGGTTGTTCAACACCGGCGCACATGTGTACTGGTCTCGGCATCATTGAGCTACAGGCCTACAAATAACATTGTGTCAGCGAAACCCCCCTGCGCAGGTGCTGTTCCTCCTCCTTCAGCCTCCAGATTCTACTCATTTCCAGGCCAGCCCCTGTTCCCCACCTGCCTTGGTGAGGTTCCCTTGTACATTTATGATTATTTGGTCATACTCCATACTGCATCCTGGGGTCCACCAACCTCCTAGATGATTCTTCAACATTCGCATGTATTAGAGTTCACTCACTGACAGATGCTTATTGTCTTCTCTTAACCATTACAGGCCCATATGCAATTTCACTCCCTTAAAAAAAATTCCCTGACCTTTACCTATTCAATGGCACTTCCCCACTCCAGCGGGCAACCAGTGATCTGTTAACGTTCTGTACAATTTTCCCTTTTCCAGGATGTTCTACGATTGGAACCTTACAGTATGTGACTTTATCAAACTGGCTTTAAGAGGTATGGGGTATGGGGTATGGGGCTGAGGATGTCGCTCAGCGGTAAAGTGCTTGCCTGAAATACATGAGGCTCTGGGTTCAAATCCAGACCCCGCCCCCACACACAGAAAGATTTATCTGTGTCTTTCTATGGTGAAAAGGTGATTTCTTTTATGACTGAATAACAGTCCATTGTATGGCTATGTCACAGTTTATTTACCTGCTCATCCATCAAAGATGGGCTATAGTTTGAATCCTGCATGTCCTCCAAAGGTGTATGTGTAGAAGGCTTGGTCTCCAGCCTGTGGTACCATTGGGAATTGGTGGAACCTTCAGGAGGTGGGGCCTGGAGGGGGAAGAGATGCATCACTAGCACCTCCTCTTCCTCTCTGGTCACTTCCCAGTCATCCTGAGGTAAACCAGCCTTCTCTACCATGTAGATGTGCCCAGTCACAATGTACTTCTTCAACACCAAGCAACCATGGACTAAACCTCTGAGACCATGAGACAAAAATGAATCTTTTCTCCCTCAGAGTTGATTTTCTCAGGTATTTGGTCATAGGATGCAAAGCTGACTAGCACAAAGGGCATCCAGGTTGCCTCTGGTTTTGGAGATTATAAAACTGCTACATACGTTCATATGTAGGGACATACATTTCCCAGTTGGTTGGTTAATAAGCAGGCACACAATTGCTGGATGAGAGTAAGAATGTGTTTAATCTTGGAAGAAACCACGGACTATCTTCCCAGGTGGCTGAAGATAAACAAGAGTTCCATGGCTTCGCGTCCTTGCCAGCAATTGGTGTGGTCAGACTCTGGACTTGGCCATTCTGACAAGTGTGCAGGGGTGTCTCCTGCTGTCCATCCATTCACTGTTCTTTGAAACTTTTCAAACATTTAGTAAATTGAAATAGTTATTCAGAGATACAATGTTGGCCATTACTATAAAGTTTTAGATCATTGAAAAGGCCAACAAGCCCATGTGCAGGCTGAACTGAGCCTGTGGACTCAAAACCAAATTTTTGTTGTCTTCGCTTCTGATTTGGAGGTTGTCATGCTGAACATTTCCAAAAATGCAGGAGAGCGGCTGAGAGGAGAGGGGACCCCCTGAAGCCTTGGCCAGGAGCTTGCACTATCTCCCCCCAGGTGGACAGGGTCCTCTCCCTGGGACAGACCACAGATGTCACTTCCAACCTCCCACAAGGATCTCTGCTCCTCCTGCCACATGGCCCAGCCTCTAAGCAGAGATATCTAGTACAAGGTTCAGCCCCACCTCACCTCCCAAGCAAACCTTCTTTCCCAAATATGGGTGTTAAGGACTGAATGTCCCCTAAGTTCATATGCTAAAGCCCTACTCCCCAATGTGGCTATATTGGAAATGGGCCTCTAAGGAATTAATTAAAGTCAAAGAGATCACAGAATAGAAATCTCATGTCTTTACAAGAAGAGACATCAGACATCACTCTCTCTTTGCACCAAGAAAAGGTCATGTGAGGACAGAGTCTTCAGAAACCCAAAATGATGGTGGCCTAAAATTGAACTTTCAATCTCCAGAACTCTGAGAAAATAACTTTTTGTTGTTTAAACCACCCACTGGGTGGTATTTGGTTTTGTCTATGTATTTATCAGCCCCAACAGACTAATATGAAGGACAATGGAGAAAACAGGAAGGACTAAGGTTTGGAACTGGAATACACTTGGTCGTTCCCACAGGAGTTCCTCTTCACCCCCTGCCATAGCCATCTCCTGCAGAGAGCAGGCCCGGTGCACTGGTGGGCAGTGGAAGATCTTGGGTGACACATTAACAATTCTTAACAGTAATATAATTTGAATATGCATTAGAGAACTATAAAGAGCATATTGAGTACACGATTAAGTGGACATTATTGCTTTTCCTTTTTGAGGTTTTTAAAAAGTACTTGATTTAAAGGAAATATCAACAAGATAGCAAGGCCCCTGAGGGAGTTTCATGATTGGCTGAAGCTAGGGAAGCTCCAGATGGGTGACAAGCTTGGCTTCCTCATGCTGTTATCTCTACTTCTCTTCCCACTTCCCAATTAACCCTCCAGGGAAAAAGTGACTTGTTCTTTAATCACTCAGGCTCAGGCGCTGGAACCTCTGAACTTAGGCGCTGGAACCTCTGAACTTCAAACAGGGCAGTTCCTCCACTTGGAATGCCACCCTCTGTCTCTGCTCACACTTCCACCCAGCCAAACGCCATCTCCACTGGGAAGATTTCTGTGATGTCACTAAGCAGTCCCCTTTAAATTCCAATGCACCCTGTCCTGGTCTCCACTGTGGCCAGTCTTACTACAATGTGTGTCTTTGCTTCCTTAGGTCCCCCAAAATAGGAGATCCCAGAGGCAGGAGGCTGTAGCTAGTTCATTTCTGTATCTTCTTTCAGGACAAGACCTGGCATGGAGGAGGAAGTCGGAAAATGTTTGCCAGATAGATGAACACATGTCCTGAGGATGGAGGAAATCTGCAGAGAAGGGGACATGAGGATACATAAGTCAGAGAGGTGTGGGGAGGAGCCGGCTTAGTGGGTGCAGGAGGGTCTGAGATCTAGGTTTGGGAGGAGTAAGATTTGAGGGAGGGAAAGGAAAAAAGAGGAATAAAACAAGCGCCTTATAAATATCCATTTAATCTACACAACCGCCCTATATGGATGGGGAAACTGAGGCATGCTAAGGCAAGCAACTTGCCCAGGGGAAGCCGCCAGTGGACCGCAGTAGGTGCTCTTCTCCTCCTTTGGCCCAGAGCCTGGCACACGTAGGCATACCACGAAGGTAACTGCTGAGGAAGAGGCGCGGGCCTCTGGGGTGCGGGTTGAGGGGCCTTTGAGGCAGCCCTTGGACCTAACAGCAGCCTGGACCTGAGGACTGACCAATCCCGGGAAGAGCCAAGAGAGGCAGCGTTGGTGAAGGACCCGTTGCCATGGGAACAAAAGAAGGCCTGAGGCGGGCGCATGCGCAGACCAGAGAACGGGTGCTGAACCGGTGAAAGGTGACGTAAAAGCGCGCGGGGTGGGGCGCAGGGCTCGGAACGTCAAAGCCCCGCGTCCTTCGGCACCCGGAGAGAAGGAAAGGCACCCGCGACGGCGACGACCGCAGCTCCGGCCGGACCGAGACCGGGCGGTGCGGAGCGGACGCGCAAGGCGACGCGAGCAAGGCGGGAGGGCGGCGCCCGCGCCGGAGAAGACCCCCTCGGCACGAACCGCGGCTGCCGGGACCCCGGTCCCCGCTTCCGAGGCCCCGCCTCTTGGGTCTTGGGACTAATCGGATTGAGAGCGCGCCGGCCGGGGCCGCGAACTCGCCAATTGCGAAGGGCGGCAGCCACCGCCCAATCCGGAGCAGACAGGTGCGAGGTCCGGAAGGCACAAACCAATCGGCTGTAGTTGCGACCTGTGGGGGCAGGCCTCGGCCAATAAGGAGGCTCGAGTGACGTCTTTGAGCGCCAATAGGGAGTGACGGAGCTTGCGTGCCCGCCCACCCTTCCGGCCGGAGCTCTATTTACCAGGGGCGTGCAGCGCGTCTGCCAATCGGAGCGCGGCTGAGCGGCCCGGCAGCCAACCCCGGAGGAGCGGCCGGCTGGCGGCCGCCGCACCCAGGAGTTGGGGATGTCCTACAAACCCATCGCTCCCGCCCCCAGCAGCACCCCCGGCTCCAGCACCCCTGGGCCAGGCACCCCGGTACCTACAGGTGAGGATCCAGCTCTACCCCTGCTCGCCTACCGGGGCTGTCGAGGTCTTGAAGAGAAGACGGCCTGAGTTCTACAATACTGGGCCTGCCGCCTATAGCCTCGCTGAGCCTCAGTTTGCTGGCCTGTGAAGTGGGCGTGGTCACGTAAGGGCTTGTAGGTGGAGCGCAGGGGGAGGGGTGTGTTCCTGAAGTTGATCTGCCTGGAATGAAGCGTCCCTTTGGAGGGAATCGGGCGAACCCGGTCCGGGGTTTGGAAAGCTGGGAGGCGTCGTTCCTGTCCCCGCGCTGACCTCTTACTCGCACCTGTTGCAGCCGGAAGTGTTCCATCGCCGTCGGGCTCAGTGCCAGGAGCCGCTGCCCCCTTCAGACCACTCTTTAATGACTTTGGACCTCCCTCCATGGGCTATGTACAGGTGAGTGTGGCCAAATGCTTGTTTATGGATGAGGACTGGAGGCCCACCCGGGGCCTGAGCTCACTGCCCTTTTCTCCTTTGACATAGGCGATGAAGCCACCTGGTGCCCAGGGCTCTCAGAGCACCTACACGGACCTGCTATCGGTCATCGAGGAGATGGGTAAAGAGATTCGGCCCACCTATGCTGGGAGCAAGAGCGCCATGGAGCGCCTGAAAAGAGGTAAGTGAGGCCAGGCCCACCCTGTCAAGACGGCAATCACTGGACAGTCCCTCATCGTTAGGGAAGGAACGGCATCTGGAGTCAGTACAGGACACTTGAGCCAAATATCACTAACCAGAGAGGTGTTTGAATTGAATTGAAATTGAGTCAGTTTCTAGGAAAGTGCCTGGAAATTTGTGTTTCAACAGGGTTAATTTGAGGATTAGCCAAACCTGTAATCTCATTCAGCACCTCCTTAGATTTAAGCTTCTCTGGCTGAAACAAAAGGGGGTGGGGAGGGAGGGGGTCTTCCGGAAGATGGGGTGGGGCTGTGGGGAGCCACTGAGATCCTATATTTACCTCCGCATCCCCACTCATCCCACCCCAGGCATCATCCATGCCCGGGCCCTGGTCAGAGAGTGCCTGGCAGAGACAGAGAGAAATGCTCGCACGTAACAGGAAGCACCTTGGCCTCAGCGTCTGGACCTTTCCGGCCACTGCAGAGCACCTGCTTCTTCCTGGCCTTTGCCCCAAGTTGCACCTCCTATCCTGGGCTTCCTGTCTTGTCCCTTGGTGGGTGCCCTCCAGGAACCAGGGAGCGACTTTCACTCCAGTGGGCAACGCTAACTGGGCTCCTCCCCCTGCAAGAGTTAGCTGCCAGGTTACTGTGAGTCCCACCCACGACCTGCCAGCAGCAGTGTTGGTCCCACTGGAGCGTTCTCCTTTCTTGGCCCCCATTACTCTGCACTTACTTCTCACCACTTTGTCCCAGGCCTTCTCTTCCAGAAGGCGCTTAGAAGACCTGTCACCTCCCTGCCTTGTCTCTGGGGCCATATTGACTCTTTTCTCAGTGTATCTTTTGCTAAATATGCCCTTTTTATATAAATAAAAAGATGATTTGGAGTTGTTCTCTCAGCTTAGCCTTTCTGGGTCTTGTTCCTCTGCTAAGCCTGGATGGGCCAGGCAGAAGGAAGGCAAAGAGTGGTCCAGGAATGAGAAGGCTGACTGAAGCTGTCTTTGCCTGCCTCTGATGTCCACTGACCTTGGAGTGGGAACTGCCCCTCCAGGCCCTTTGCTTTCCCAGCTGTGAGTAGTGGAAAGGGCAGAGTTCCAGTAGCCGAGAGCCCTGCCTGCCTGCTTGCCTGCCTGCCTGCCTCTGTGCTGTGCCACCAGGGGGCAGCGGGGGGCCCTGGCTGCCTGCACAGCTGGAGGCACTGATGGCCAGAGGGCCCTTCCTCTGGATTGGCAGTGATGCCTGGCAGGGTGGAAATGCCAGTTCACTTAAGCCACTCCCTTACTTGCCTTAATGCCCTACCCCACCTCAACTCTGACTTGGCCCTGGAAGACTGAATACACCCAGTCTGTGGCTCTTCAGGCAGCATAATGCTTCCCTCCCCCTACACTTTGGCAGCAGAGTCAAGGGGAGAGACCTGACTAGGTGCTGATATCCACTGCCCCAGCTCCTTTATCCAGGCTCAGTGTGGTCCTGTGAGCTAGCCCTCAGTGTCTCAGCCTTCCTCAGGGTCTAGGTGGCATGTTGGCTAGACTTGTGAACCCAGAAGCATAGGGGTGCCATTAAGGGACTGGCCCAGAGATTGACAAAGCCTTCTGCCTGAATGTGTAGTTGAATGGCTTGGGGGCCTGAGGCCCTGGAACCCCAGCCCTAGGTGGAATTAGAGCCACCAGCTTCTGCTTAGACCTTGCTGGGGAAGCATTTCCCCAACCGTGGGTCCCAAGTTCCAGAGGATGAGGAGCTGAGGAGGACGGGCCTGGGACCCAGACATATCAAACTCCACCCAGGAGGTGCACACAGGAGGGCTGGGCCAGGGTGCAAATAGGAACAAGAGTCTTTGGGGACCCCAAACAGCACAGAAGTAATAAAAAGCGCCAGCATTTGGGGAACAGCCACTTACCCCGCTGTCCTGCGGAAGGAAGGCAGGGACCTGCCCTTCGCAGCCGCTGGCGGGACTGTCCCGACCCCGCAGGGGTGGGGAGGATCCGCCAAGGCCAGGAAGGGGGCGGGGCGGGGCAGCCGCAGTGACGCGGCGGGGAGGGACGGCAGGGGCGCCGGCGGGCGGACCGGGAAAAAGGTCGGGGCCATGGGACGGCGTTTCGCCTCCAGAAGGTCCGGCCTCTGCTGCAACCCGAGACCGGGGTTGTGCTGGGTCCGGGCTCCGACCCGCGGGGCGGCTGCCTCTGCCCGGGCCGGGTGAGGGGCGCCGGCCCTAAGCTAGAGGTGAGCGAGGACGTCGGCGAGCGGGCGGGCCAAGAGCACGGCGGGGAACTGGTGCGCCCGGGAGCTGAGGGAAGTGGGGACGACCGGGCCTCTCGCTGGGTGTGAGATGGAAGTGGGAGGGGTGTCTGCAGGGGAACCGGGGCGCCCGGCCCGGGTGCAGGTGGACGGAGCGGGTCCCCAGGGCCGAGGCCTGTGGGATACCGATTGACCACTCTTGCCCCGGCCTGAGGAGGGGCTACCCCTGGGGGACGATGATAGGGTGGCCGATAGAGTGGAGAGTCAATGCGGGCCGGGGGTACCAGAAGGATGCTGGGCAGCAGAGGTCGAGGATCCGGCCGCCGGCCGAGGTGGGGAAGGCTGGTCTGGGGGGCGAAGGGTTATCTGTCCTCGAAGGTAGGCTCGGGTGCGGGGGGTGGGGAACACTGGCCGGGATGCGGGGCGCATTGGGGCCGCTCCGCGGAGAAACACCCGGGGACAAGGATCTAGGGGTGGACATCCAGGAATGGGGGACAACGGACCAAGTGGACTCCGGGAAAAGGGTGAAGGGGGCGGGTCCCCAAGGGGCCAGTTGTGGAAGGTGGGCCCGTAAGTAGGGACCCGGGGACTCCTACGGGTGCGGCCCTGAGGGATGCTGTTTTCTTGGGGGCTCTGGATGTGGCCCAAGTGGAGACATGAGGCTGGCCCTGCGGCCCGGGCCGTAGCCCGCCGCTCTGGGGGGCCCGCGTCAGCGCGCGGTTGCCATGGAGACGGGCGGGCGGGGGGCGGGGGCTGCGTGGAAAAGAGGTCAGCGCTCAACCTCGCTGCGGCTCCCGGCCCTGGCGGCGCGGGCGGCAGCGCTGGGCTCGCCTCTGCCTTCCCCGTGGCGGGCCCGGGAATGGGGTCCGGAGGCTCGGGCCCCTCGGCCGGCGCGCAGGGCTCAGGGCCGCGCGCCGCCGCCCCCCACTGACGGCCGCGCCGTGCCTGCGCCAGGAGCAGAGGAGGCCGCGCGCGGCCAGCTGGGCGCCTTCAGGATGCTCATCAAGGAGTACCACATCCTGCTGCCCATGAGCCTGGACGAGTACCAGGTGGCTCAGCTCTACATGATCCAGGTGAGGGCCGTGGGGAGGGGGAGACCAGGGGGCCATACATCGTGATGGGTAACGGTGGGAGTGCGCAGGCCGCGACTGGGACAAGGGGTCTAGCCCAGCTACATCCCCGCCAGACTTGCACCTTGACTGGGAAGGGTTCAGAGCCCAGAAGAGGAAGGTCCTCTTCCGATGCGAGGGGAGGGGGGGTGAAAATGGACAGGACGGTGAGTGGTGTCTCCCACCCTCTAAGTGCCCAGCCTGCTCAACCCATTTGAGCTCCTTTAATCCTCCTCAGAATCTAATCCCATGGGGGAAGGGAAAGGAGCCATGAGGAGGCAATGGGAGGTCTACATGGAAGAGAAGGCAAGAAGGGGTTCTAGAGAGGGTACCTCCCTAACTGTGACAGGGACTGGCAGGCAGGGATGGAGTATGAGGGTGGGATCTGGGCTTTGGGTGAGGAGGGTGGGCCTGGACAGGGAGAAGATGGTACCAGGCTCAAGGGATCTGTGTTCCAAGTCTGTTCTCCAGCACTGTGGGATCAGAGTCAAAGCGGGCAAGGCAGCCAGGATCCAGCTCAGCCGGCTGAGCAGCCAAGTTTGGGCTCTACAACTATAAAAGAGCAGGATCTGGGGTCTCAAGCCTTGAGGGGTGTGGCAGGAACTGGGATTCTGGTCTCTGAGAGGAGGGGACCAAGGTCAGGTCCTCTGAGAGGTGGAGGCCACTTTTCCAGCCAGCCTGACCTCCTCGCCACTCCTTGAGCAGGAAGAGCATGTTTGACCTCAGAACTTGCCTCGTCCCCCTGCCTCAAATACTTCCCCCAGCCCACAGCTGCAGAGCATCCCCCACCTCAGATCATGTTCAAGTGGTGGTCACTGCCCTCTAGCAAGGCCTCCCTTGACCCTCATATCAACATTGCAGCCCCAACTCTTGGTCCCTCTCATGCTTTCTGTTTCCCATCCTGCTTGTTCACATGGGCAGGGGTCTTGGGTTTGTTCATCAGTAGACGCCAACTGATCCCAAACAATGAATGGCTGTTTTGAATGCTGGGTTGCAGAACCCTGTGGGGGACTGGGCAGTGCCTGTGATCATGAACCCAGGAAGCTGCTGGGGGCCAGGGTCAGGTTGCAGAGAGTTGGAAAGACTATGCAGGGGGTCAGAACTGAGCTGCGGTCCCTACCCAGGAGCAGGGCCAAGACTGAGTCTCCAATTCTGCTCTGTCCTGGCTGCAGAAAAAGAGTCGGGAGGAGTCCAGTGGTGAGGGCAGCGGTGTGGAGATCCTGGCCAACCGGCCCTACACTGATGGGCCCGGGGGGAGCGGGCAGTACACACACAAAGTGTACCATGTGGGCTCCCACATCCCAGGCTGGTTCCGGGCACTGCTGCCCAAGGCCGCCCTGCAGGTAGAGGAGGAGTCTTGGAATGCATACCCCTACACCCGAACCCGGTGAGTGGACAAGGCACACAGGCTGGGGTCAACAGGGAACAGCCCTGGTGGACTCAGTAACGACCCTCACCCTGGCTTCTGCCCAGGTACACCTGCCCCTTTGTGGAGAAATTCTCCATTGAAATAGAGACCTATTACCTCCCTGATGGGGGGCAGCAGCCAAACGTCTTCAACCTAAGTGGAGCTGAGAGGAGACAGCGGATCCTCGGTGAGGCTTGGAGCCCCTCTTAGCCCCACTGCCACCTCAATTTCCAGTCTCTTGACAAGTGCAAGTTTTCTCTGGGCCTTGGCTTCCTGTCTGTGAAAGGCTGTGATGGTGATCCTAATCCCTGGGGAAGGCGGGGGTGGCTTGAAGGGGCTGGCTCGGCTCAGTGCTCACTGAACCCCCTCAGACACCATCGACATTGTGCGAGATGCAGTGGCTCCAGGTGAATACAAAGCTGAAGAGGACCCCCGGCTGTACCGTTCAGTCAAAACAGGCCGAGGGCCACTGACTGATGACTGGGCACGGACAGCCGCCAAGACGGGACCCCTGATGTGTGCCTACAAGCTGTGCAAGGTGGAGTTCCGATACTGGGGCATGCAGGCCAAGATCGAGCAGTTCATCCATGATGTTGGTGAGCACTTGCCTGAGGGAAGTTCTGCTTACCCAGCATGCACCAGGCCCCACGTTTGGGGGATGCTGTCATCTACTGGGGACACAAAACCATGGGAACACCATTTCCATTTGAGATGGAACACTGAGGTAGGCGGAGGTTGGGGGTGACAGCACAGCCCAGGAAAGGGGTCAGGGGAGCCTGTCTTGAATATGGGAGTCAGGTGCTGTGGCACATGCCTGTAATCTCAGTGGCTCAAGAGACCGAAGTAGGAGGACCGTGAGTTCAAAGCCAGCTTCAGCATCTTAGCAAGGCCCTAAGCAACTCAAGAGACCCTGTTTCAAATAAAATATAAAAAAAGGGCTGGGGATGTGGCTCAGTGGTTAAGCACCCCTGGGTTCAATCAATCCCTAGTACCAAAACAAAAGTCAGGAGGGCAAGGAGCTGGTGACATGGTCTGAGATCTATGCCAGCTCTGACAATCAAATATGCTTCTTCTTTAATGGAGATTTTAAGATTCTGTGTTGTCCTGTGAGTCAAGCAAGACTTAGAGAATCTCAGGAGGATTGCCAGCCCATTCTCTTTGGGGTGCCCTCCCACCCCCAGCTCCCAGAATCCCAGCTTGTGGTCCTGGCATCCAGGAACCATTAATCCATACCTGTAAACCCAAGCCTCCAACTCCCCCACCTCGCCTCCTAGGTCTTGGGGTGGGCCATCTACCCGTAGAGGGCCTTCCCTGAGTGGAGGAGTCCAGTAGCTTGCGTTCTGCTCCACTTCTGACCCCCATGGCCCCTTCAGCAAGCCACTGGCTATCTCAGCAGCTTGATGTTCCCTTCTGTAAGTGAGGAAGAGGTTGGACCAGATAAGAACTAATACTGACTGTTCACAGCATACCAGATCCAGTGCGTCTGAGGTCTCCTTTGACATCCCCATCAGCCTCCGATGCAAGGACTGTTGGTCCCATTTCACAGATGAGGCAATTTAACTCAGCAATACAGACCCCCTTTCTTACATTTAGAAAAATACCAAAAAGCACAGATAGGGAAATTAAAATCACCCACATAGAACCACTATTAATAGTGGTTAAGGTTCTGATGTATTTCCTTCCAGAAGTTTATAAATCCAATCATTATTATTTTATTTCCTAGATATTTAAGAGTTTCCAACTTTATTCCTCTGCTTAAAATGAAAATATCCCAGAAGGCCTGGGGATGTGGCTCAAGTGGTAGTGTGCTGGCCTGGCATGCGCGAGGCACTGGGTTTGATCTTCAGCACCACATAAAAATATTGTATCCACCTAAAATTAAAAAAGAAAAAAAGAAAGAAAATATCCCAGAATGGATATCATCTTTCACCACAGGCTTCATGGAGTGCCAACTCTCCTACCTTCATTAACTGTCAACAATTTCATTAGTTGTGAACACCGTAATTAACTGTCAACTCATTGGAAGTCAGCAGGAAGCCAGCTAAGCAAGAATAAGCATTGGTCCTATCTGCTGGAGGGACAGGGGTCAGTGACCAGAGACAGGGTATCCAGAGACCTAGAGGAGGCAGTTGGGCAGGGAGGGAGGTGGAGTAGGAAGACAAATGGCCCACTTTCCATGCCTGTCCCCTGGATAATACTGGCTCTGCCCTACTTTGTGGCTCTTGGTGAGTGGTATTTCCAGGAGAGCCATTGCCCAACCTCAAACCCTGGGTATGTGTCTGCAGTGCCAGTGTTGGGGGGATTTTTCTGATGCCTGGGCACCTGTAGGTCTGCGAAGGGTGATGCTGCGGGCCCACCGCCAGGCCTGGTGCTGGCAGGACGAGTGGACAGAGCTGAGCATGGCTGACATCCGGGCACTGGAGGAGGAGACTGCCCGCATGCTGGCCCAGCGTATGGCCAAGTGCAACACCGGCAGTGAGGGGCCAGAGGCCCAGCCCCCTGGGAAACCCAACACCGAGAACCGGTCGGGGGCCAGCAGTGCAGGCACCCCAGATGGGCCAGAGGCCCCTGCTGGCCCTGATGCCTCACCTGATGCCAGTTTTGGGAAGCAGTGGTCCTCATCCTCCCGTTCCTCGTACTCATCCCAACATGGAGGTGAGGCTGGGGCCCAGGGGCCAGTTTTGGCGGGAAACCACCCTCTCCAGGTGGGACTCCCAGGTTGAGGCTATGCTGGCCCTTCAGGGGGCGTGTCTCCCCAGAGCTTATCTGAGTGGCGCATGCAGAACATCGCCCGAGACTCTGAGAACAGCTCCGAGGACGAGTTCTTTGATGCCCATGGTCAGCACTGAGGCCCTGCTGGGGGCACGGGGGTTGGCACTGAGGCCCTGCTGGGGCTGGGGCTGAGTAGCCCCTCTCACCCCCACCCAGTGACACATCCCCCTGTCCCCTCAGAAGGCTTCTCGGACAGTGATGAGGTCTTCCCCAAGGAAATGACCAAGTGGAACTCAAATGACTTCATTGATGCCTTTGCCTCCCCAACTGAAGCAGAGGGGACACCAGGTAAACACCCCACCCCAGGCTACCAGCCATCAGCATCTGTATCCAGCAGAGACTCAGAACAACCAAGTCCTGAGTTTAATGGGGTCCTAAGAGAAATGTCAATCTAGAGGGGTGCTTATTGCTGCTCAGATGGAAATGAGTAGATACTGGTGGAAGGTGGACTCAGCCCAGAGAGCACAGTGGAGGATTCACTGTGAGCACAGAAGGCTTCCATCTCTATGTGGAGCTCAGGTCTACACTAGGTTTTGAAGGACTGGACTAGAGCTATCCAGCAGAACTGTCCATGACGATGGAAATGTTCTAGATCTGTGCTGGCCTTTGAAATGTGGCCATTGTGATTGAGGAACTGAACTTTTTCTCATTTCAATTCACGTACATGTAAATAGCCAGTGGCTACCATGTTGGACAGGATAGGATTAGAAGTTTTACAGGCCAACAGGCTTTGTGTAGAGAGGCATCCCCCAAAAGCAGGACCAGCATAAAGAAAAGCCTAGAATGTGAAATGGCCTGGGAGAGTAGGGGGGAAGGAAGAGGAGGGTGGGGGGCCTCAGGCAGCACCAGAGCTAGGACCTGAAGGGCCAGGAGAGGGGATCCCAACAGTCCCTGGGCCCCACTCACTGGCTTTCCCCTGCCCTACAGACCCTGGAGTCGAGGCAACTAAAGACATCGAGGACAGGGCGCGAGTACCCAGGGACTCTGAGGTGAGAACATCAGCCATGCCATGTTGAAGTTTGTTCACTCATGGCCCAACTATGGCTCTGACTCCCCACCGCCCATTACACCCAACAGGGCCCAGATGGAGCTGGGGACCTTGGGGCTGAGGCATGCGCGGTCCATGCCCTCTTCCTCATCCTGCACAGCGGCAACATCCTGGACTCTGGCCCGGGGGATGCCAACTCCAAGCAGGCCGACGTGCAGACGCTGAGCTCCAGCTTCGAGGCCGTCACCCGCATCCACTTCCCTGAGGCCCTGGGCCACGTGGCCCTGCGACTGGTGCCCTGCCCACCCATCTGTGCCGCCGCCTATGCCCTTGTCTCCAAGTATTGGCCAGGGGTAGAAGGGCAGGGGACACACAGTGTCCCCAAGGTGCAGATAGCTACCTGGGGGTTCCTAGGATCAGGGTGGTCTCCTGGAGGGGGGGAGAAAAACCAGACCCCTGGGTCAGTCCTGGTCTTGGCTAGACCTATTTCTGATCAATAGCACCATCTCAGATGCCTTGAATCTGACACCCCAGGGTGCCAGGACTTTCCAGTGAGCCCAGAGAACTTGGGTGGCAATGGTAAGGCTGGCCTTCCACCCACCCACCACACCCCCTCCTCTTGCAGCCTGAGCCCCTACAGCCATGATGGTGACAGCCTGTCCCGCTCCCAGGACCACATTCCACTGGCTGCCCTGCCACTCCTGGCCACCTCATCTTCCCGCTACCAGGGCGCTGTGGCCACTGTCATTGCCCGCACCAACCAGGCCTACGCAGCTTTCCTGCGCTCATCTGAGGGTGCTGGCTTCTGTGGGCAGGTCAGGGCTTCGGCCAAGAAGCAAGCCATCTGCTGCCCTCCACTGCCACACTGTTTGCTGCCAGGTCTGGACACTGACAGGACCTCTCAATGGTACCCACACTTTCACCCAGGTGGTGCTGATTGGAGACGGCGTTGGTGGCATCCTGGGCTTTGATGCGCTCTGCCACAGTACCAACGTGGGCACAGGGAGTCGGGGCAGCAGCCGCCGTGGGAGCATGGTCAGTGTGGCCAAACCCAGCCTCCTCAGGAGGGGGGTGTCTCTCTCCATCTCTAGGTCTCTGCCCCTGGAGTACGTCTTTCTGCATGTGGGCAGGTCCCCAGCTGCCCCTTAAGTTTGTGTTTCCTTTGGGACTCTGCCCTACCCACTCCCATGCCTCTTTCCTTACTTCCAAATTGAGTAGAAATCTGAGGGTCTCAGACCTAAGGATGCTTCTGTCCTCTGTGCCATCTAGAACAACGAGCTGCTCTCTCCAGAGGTCGGCCCAGCACGAGACCCACTGGCAGATGGGGCGGAGACACTAGGCCGAGCCAGCCCGGAACCCTTAGCCCTGCTTGCCCAGCGCACCCCCAGCGACCCGGCCAGTTCTGAGCCTGAGGGCTCTCAGAACAGGTGACATCCCTGCCCTATCACGCCCCCCCCCCCCAGGCAGGAGACATCAGAAGCAGCAGCACTAAGTACCCCTTCTCCCATAGCCTGCAGGCGGTCCCTGCACTCACCTCCTCTGGGGAGCCCCGGCGGTCTAGCACAGCCTCCTGCCCACCCGCTGCCAGTTCTGAGGCTCCTGAGGGGCCCACCAATGCTGCCCGCCTGGACTTCAAGGTCTCTGGCTTCTTCCTGTTCGGCTCCCCACTGGGCCTGGTGCTGGCTCTACGCAAGACTGTGATGCCCGCCTTGGAGGGTGAGTCCTCAGGGTGTGGGTCACTCCTCATCTTTCATGTGCTCCTTCCCTGTCTCCCATGATTGTCTTTCTCCCCTGTGCAAATGAAACGCCCGGCTAGAGAAGGGGAAATGAAGGCCAGAAAGAAGGACTTGAGAAGCCGTTTCCCGAAGTGGAGGAACCGCATAGCCAGGAGATACTCTGTGGGACGGGGAAATAAAGGCTCAGGTTTCCCTTAGGCAAGAGGCCAGTGTCACTTTAAGCAGGACTCTAATGACTTCCAGAGAATGCATTTTGGGAAGTGCCAACTCAGGGTCACACAGTATATCTGCCCCTGCCTCCCGGGATGCCTGGTTGAACCCCTGTCCGCCTTCTCTGTCTTCTGGGTACCCAGTGGCCCAGATGCGCCCAGCCTGTGAGCAGATCTACAACCTCTTCCACGCGGCTGACCCCTGTGCTTCCCGCCTGGAGCCCCTGCTGGCCCCCAAGTTCCAGGCCATTGCTCCACTGGCTGTGCCCCGCTACCAGAAGTTCCCCCTGGGAGATGGCTCATCTCTGCTGCTGGGTATGACCCCAACCAAGATAAAGGGGAGAGGGGAGGCACCAAAAGGTAGTAAGAAATATGAGGTGGCTCCGACATCATGGGTCCTCTCTCCTGTTACCACTCCCAGGACCAGGGAGCCCTCCCCTGGCCACAGAGGATCTGGATCCCCAGGACCTTCTGACCTGTGCCAAGTGTGGGGGGCATTGGCAGGGACTGAGCTAGGGAAAAGGAAGAAGGACACTGGCATTCAGTGTCTCAGAGGACCAGTGTATATGTGGCTGCTGTGTCTGGGGGGCTCCATGTGACTTGTGTTCATGAAGTCTGGATGTAATTGGGTACCACTGATCCCACAAGACAAGTGTCATCGGCACAAGGAGAGTTTTTTGTTTTTGTCTTTTAATCGGGGGAGTGGTGACACATTCTGGCAGGAATGTTGCTGACTGCTGGGGTAAATTAAGAGACAGTGACTCCCCCTGCTTCTCTTCCTCCCAGATATAGGACAGGCCATCCTCAGTTAAGACCTGAGCAGGGAGGCTGGTCGGGAAGGTGGTGGAGGGACAGGGGCTATGCTACCCTGGGAGAGAAGACAGGAGGGCAGCCTGGCCCCGCCTGCTGCTGAGGTTGGCCCTCCTCCCTCAGCGGACACCCTACAGACCCATTCGGGCCTCTTCCTGGAAGAGCTAGAGATGATGGTGCCCTCAACACCCACCTCAGCCAGCGGCGCGTTCTGGAAGGGCAGTGAGTTAGGCACCGAGCCAGCGGCCCAGCCAGCAGCACCCAGCACCACCAGCGAGGTGGTTCGGAGTAAGCCAGCCCGCGGCTGACCTGGGCGGTGCAGAATGCTCACAGAATAATCACCCCAGCATTTGCCCTGGACCCCCTCCCCCAGCACTCACATGAACTTGGCAGACAGCAGGGTTGGTGAAAGAAGGGAGGGAAGAGCACCCACGGGCCGGGCCGGTGAGCCCTGGGCACAGGCCACCCTGACTCACTGCCCGCCGTGGCCCTACAGTCCTGGAGCGCTGGTGGGGGACCAAGCGGATCGACTACTCGCTGTACTGCCCCGAGGCGCTCACGGCCTTTCCCACAGTCACGCTGCCCCACCTCTTCCACGCCAGCTACTGGGAGTCGGCTGACGTTGTGGCCTTCATCCTGCGCCAGGTGAGTGGGCCCAGGCATCTGGGACACGAGATGGGACGGCAGAAGATGGGGCGCTTAGGGTTTGGGGAAGGCTACTAGTCCCATCCCCTATTCATGTGGCCTTGCACCTTTCCTGTGCAGGTAATTGAGAAGGAGCGGCCACAGCTGGCAGAGTGTGAGGAGCCATCCATCTACAGCCCTGCTTTCCCCAGGGAGAAGTGGCAGCGCAAACGCACGCAGGTCAAGATCCGGGTAAGTGCCCACCCCCACTCCAGTGGCCCTGTCTACAGCATCCCAGCCGGCAAGCTCCTGCCCCTCATAGCCCAGACCTCTTTCTTGGTCTGGCCACGCCCCATGGCCCTGGCCCCACCTCCTTATTGCCTTGGCCACGCCCCTGGGAACCTGGTCTCCGGTCGCACTCACCCACTACAGCCTCATCGGCCTTCCACCTCAGAACCTCAGACGGGATCCCACAGATGCGCAGATCCCAAGGGCCTTGCTTTTCTCCCACAACGGCCCCGCCTCCTCCAGTCCCCACCCCCAGTGCGGATGAGAACCCACACACCCAGCTCCTCTGCCCCACATTTCCCGCCACTAGCTCAAACCTTCTCCTCCCACCAGAACGTCACTTCCAACCACCGGGCGAGCGACACGGTGGTGTGTGAGGGCCGACCCCAGGTGCTGAACGGGCGCTTCATGTATGGGCCCTTGGACGTGGTCACGCTCACTGGAGAGAAGGTCAGGACCCGGAGACCCTGGCCCCGGGTATTTTCGGTCAATCTCCTGTCTCTGGAACAACTTCTGACCTGCCAAGGATCAAGCCCCCAGCACCACCCACCCAGCCTCCTCCACTCGGGGTCTCCAGGGGCTCTGCCCCATGGAACTCCCACCCCTCTCCTCCCAGGTGGATGTCTACATCATGACACAACCGCTGTCCGGCAAGTGGATCCACTTCGGCACCGAAGTCACCAACAGCTCGGGCCGCCTCACCTTCCCGGTGCCCTCTGAGCGTGCGCTGGGTATTGGCGTCTACCCTGTGCGCATGGTAGTCAGGTGAGCATCTGGCAGGTTGGGCCTCTGTGGGGCTGGGCTACACCAGGCCTTGTGCACACCACTCACGCCCCCCTGGGCCACAGGGGCGACCACACTTATGCCGAGTGCTGCCTGACGGTGGTGGCCCGCGGCACGGAGGCCGTGGTTTTCAGCATCGACGGCTCCTTCACCGCCAGCGTTTCCATCATGGGCAGCGACCCCAAGGTGCGCGCTGGCGCTGTGGATGTGGTCAGGTAGGAGCTGCCACCCTGCTCCTCCCAGTGATCAGCCCCCATTCTCCTGCCCGTGGAGCTGACCGACCCCTACCCCACAGGCACTGGCAAGACGCAGGCTACCTGATTGTGTACGTAACCGGGCGGCCCGATATGCAGAAGCACCGCGTGGTGGCCTGGCTGTCTCAACACAATTTCCCCCACGGCGTCGTTTCTTTCTGCGATGGCCTCACGCATGACCCCCTGCGCCAGAAGGCCATGTTTCTGCAGAGCCTGGTGCAGGAGGTGTGGTAGTTGGGGAGGGTTCCAACCTCATCCCAGCCCCAGACAGGACAGGAGAGGCCCATCTGTCCCCTCCAAAGGCCCCACTGAAAGACTGGAGAGACCTTTGTGGTCCTGCCCTAGTGGTCCTAGGGGCCCCTATCCTAATTCTGCTGGTCCCACCCATCAGTGATTAGGACCATAGGTTCCCGCCACCCCATAGCCCCGCCCATATACCCACAGGACACACCAATCATTCCCCACCCCTCATTCTCCCCAGAGGCCAACTGCTCTCTCCTACCACAGGTGGAACTGAACATTGTAGCTGGCTACGGGTCCCCCAAAGATGTGGCTGTATACGCAGCACTGGGCCTGTCCCCCAGCCAGACCTATATTGTGGGCCGTGCTGTCAGGAAGCTGCAGGCGCAGTGCCAGGTGAGGGTCAAGAGAAGTGAGGTATAGGACCCCTGTTGGGGGACAGGAACCAGGACCAGGCTGAAGGCCACCACTGTGTTAAGATGCATGTGGGTGAACTGGGAGGCCTCACTAGCCTCAGGGATCCCTAGTTCCTCTGCAGCAGGGACCATGAGCAGCCTGGAACTGCCTGGTGCCCAACCAGGCATGCTGACCTGGGCTGGAGTGTGCCTGAGACCTGCCACGGCCTTGGACATGGGCCTTGACCTTTCTGAGCCTGTAAATTGGAACTGATAGCAGCATGACCTCATCAGCTTATCATGAAGATGATGTCCTTTAGTGCACATCAGTGAGCTCTGGGCTGGGCACAAAGCAGGTGACTGCTAAAGTTAGTTGGGACTATTTCCCCCAAGAATCTATCCTACAGGTGAGCCAGGCCCAAAGAGGGGCAGAGGTGGGAGTAAAGCAAGGTGTAGCCTGGGGACACTATCTACTTGGAGAAGGCTCCAGGTTAGGCTGAGCAGGGCTAGCACTGCCCAGCCCCCCACTTGCTGTAGGGGCCTGTGAAGGACAGGGAAGGGCAAGGTGTGGGCCCAAGGCTGGCTGGCTCATCCCTACCCACTTCTACCCACAGTTCCTTTCAGATGGCTACGTAGCCCACCTGGGCCAACTGGAGGCAGGCTCCCACTCTCACGCCCCCTCAGGACCCCCTCGAACTGCCTTGGCCAAGAGCAGCTATGGGGTGGCTGCCCCTGTGGACTTCCTCCGCAAGCAGAGCCAGTTGCTTCGCTCCAGGGGCCCCAGCCAGGCAGAACGTGAGGGTCCAGGAACACCACCCACCACCCTGGCCCGGGGCAAAGCACGAAGCATCAGCCTCAAGTTGGACTGTGAGGAGTGAGGCCACTGTGGCTGGACCTGGATTATTTACTGATACTTGAGGGGCCCAAGTGGCTGTGTGGGGGAGGCCAGGGGCCTAGACTCTGGCCCCAGCCCTTGGCTTCCCCAGCCCCTTGCCCTGCAACTGTCTGCCCCTCAGTGTTACTTCCCTTTCACGGGGGACCCAACCCTGGGGGGAGGGAGGAGGGAGTGGGCAAGGGCCCTGAGGTTTTTCCAGTGTGTGTAAACCCATGAAAATAAACACCTCATCCCGCCTGACTGCCAGCCTGCGGGGCAGCACGCGGCAGCTGAGCTTAACTTCCAGTTCAGTGCGACACTGAAGCACAGAGGCCAGGACCATGAAGCAGGTCTGAGACAGGACCAGGATACAGTGTAGGCCTCAAGAGCCTTCTCAGAGCGCCTGGCCTGGCCTCTTCCCCAGGCTTCTTTCTGGACAGCCGGCTGTTCCACCCCAACCCTCCTCAACAGGAGCCATTTGGCTGCTGACTCTCCCTCCTTCAAGGGACCATGGGACCAGGGCTGGAGGGGAAAGACCTGCCCTGGAAGAACACCTACTCTGGCACCAAGCCACTTGTTTTAATCTCCCCCTCAAGCCTGGAGGCTCCTGGGGCTCCCCCATTCAGCCAGGGAGAAACTTGCCCTTCTTTCTATGTCGGGGACACTGAACCCCCAAAGACAGAGATGGCTAGTGGGGAACTAGGATGAGACTCCTGATCCTTTGTCTCCCAAGGACCCCTGAGTTCCAGGAAATGCCAGTAAGAGCCAGCCCTCTCGGTGGATCAGCCCAGAGGGCCCAGACAGAGATAAATAAGCCTTTATATACAGAGAAGCATGAGGTGGCAGCGGAGAGTGGGCAGCAGCAACAGCGGTGGGCTTGGCATGGTGAGCAGGGCTGAGGCCCTGTCAGTGGGAGAAGATGCCCCGGAAGCGGGCCTTGTCCTCCTCGTCCTTCTGCCGGATCCGTGCCTCCAGGGCCCTCAGCTCACGGCTCACAACAGGCGCCAGGGCAGGGTCCAGCTCTAATACCTTGGCAAAGTCAGCCTGGGCCTCCTGGGCATTCCACACGGCTGCATGGGCCTTGCCCCGCTTGAAGTAGGCCTTGACGTTGTCTGCAGGGGGCAGTTGAGGGCAGCAGGCATGAAGGGCGCCAGTCCCCAATCAGCCCCGTGGGCCCATCAGGGGAGCTGTCCCTGACCTACGGAGGGCAACCCTGCCCTTCTCCCATTAAACCACCCACACCTCATGAGGGACCACAGCCCTGCCACATGGGGGGGCATTTGGGTGGCTCGCAATGGGGGAAGCTGAAGCTAGGTCTTGAGCCCCAGTGCCCAGTGATGGCAGAGGAGAAGGCCACTCTCCTGACTGCCTGCAAGAGCCCAGTGCCCAGCGCTTACCGTCATACTTGTTGAGGATGGAGGAGCAGTGGTCCAGCACCTCGTAGTACTCCTGGGCCACCAGCTTGCACTGGCAGTAGTTGAGCAGCAGCGGGGTGATTTGCTGGTCCAGCTGGATCCAGTCAGGGGACCCAGGCTGCTCCTGGGGGCGTGGGGCAGGGACAGGGCAGGCACTGAGACCTGGGCCAGGGCACTGCCCCGGCCCCTCTACCCACCCACTGTGGCCCCCGCCCACCTTCATCTGCAGGTTTTTGAGGCAGGCGATGGCATCATAGTACTTGGTGGCAGCCTCCTTCACCTGCCCCTCGCGGTACAACCGGTTGCCTTCCTGGTGGATGAGTGGCACTGCCTTTGCCTTCTCCTCATCTGTCATCGCCCATGGGTCCTGCTGGTATGTGCCAGGGCTCTCCACCTGCCAGGGAATGGGCCAAATCAAGGCAAAACCCAGGGGCACCCCAGTGTCCCCAACAGCAGACCTGGCCAACACCAAAGCCAGCCAGGCCTCTGGACATCAGTGTGGGCAGCAGTGTCATGGTGTTTCACTGACCATTCAGCCCAGTCACTGGCATCTCCTCCATGCCTAGCACTGTGCCAAGTACCAAGAAGAGAAGTGCACAAGACAGCGGAAGTCCCTGCCCCGCAGAGCTTGGCTCCAGGGCAGACTCCCGCAGCGGGCGAGGAAGCACACACACTCCTTCAGAGCACCGCCAGGCTGTGCCCCGGGACAGAGAATAAAGGAGGCAGGACAGTGGCTCTCCAGAGGACTGATCACTAAGGCCTGGAGGAGCACGGCCTAGGACAGGGACTGGGGATTCAGAGGGTGCCACACAGTGTTCCTGCCCTGCTCACCTCCTCAGGAGGCCTCCCGCTGGTCGCACCAGCCCTGGACAGGTACGCAGGGGCCTTACCTTCAGCATCTCCATGTGGAAGATGAGGGGCTGGGGGTTCTGCTGCAGGGCATCCAGGTCTGCGTGGCCCAGAGAGCTGTGCTCGTGCATCTGGGCAATGCCACAGCAGTGTCGCTGGCCCTCCAGGGGGTCCTTGCCTGCCGCGATGTTGCGGAGACTCTTGGCCACCAGCGGATACAGGACCACATGCTGCAGGGGGCAAGTGGGCACCGTGGGCTCCATCAGTATGGGTTGGTGCTAGCAGGCCCAAGAGGCCCTGCCCCACCCCATCTAAATAAGGACAGTAGGCCTGCCCACCCCCCAACGGAAACGCAGGAGGCTTTTCCCGCCAGACTCCTCTGGCTTCTCGGTCCTCCCTCTTAATGAAACCCCCAGCTCTGCCCCACTCACCACCAAACCCAGCATCCACCCCATTCACACACGCACACTCCACCTCCCCAACTCCCTGCCCTTCTAGATCCAAGAGGATTCTTGCCTCCTCCACTTCCTTCCAGGAATATGGAAATCGACTCCTCCCACACAGTGATCCAAGCATCTCTTCCTCTCCCCAGACTCACCCCGACCACCCCGAGTGGGGCCCAGGAAGCAACTTTAAGGCCCCTGGCCAACATGGGTGGATGGGACCTGGCCTCCACCTTTTCACTTAGAAAGGCTGCTGGGACGGTGGGAATCAGTCTAACAGACTCTCCACTGCCCCCTGCTGTCTTCATGGGGCATCACGGGGCAGCTGGGCATTTCCTGAGTCTCAGCTGGACCAACTTCATTTGGAAATAAGAGGTAAACAAGACTGATCCTGCCCTGCATAGCTCAGGAAAGCAGAAGACCAGATCCAGTGTGCAGGGCACAAGGGCTGGAAGACCCAGAGGAGGGGCTGAACCTAATCACAGACAGTAGAGGAGGGCTTCCTGGGAGTGGTGGCCGGGAAACTGACTGCAAAGTTTAGAGAGGGTCTTTGCCATGATGAATGAAAAGGCAGGTGAGGGACTGGAGTCAGAGGAAACAATAGCAGGGGCCAGACCAGGAATGGCCACGTGACAAGCCATGTTTTATGCTCCATCCTGACAGCAGGAGCCAGAGGTTTGAAGCAAAGGGTCATATGGGTCATTTAATTTGAGAATAAGTCCCCTGGCTGCAGTCTGGGTCATGAGCAAGAGGAGTAACAGAGAGGCCAGGATGCTGGTCAGAAGACTGGTTTGGTGGCCTGGAGGGAGCAGGTCATGGCTGAGTCCGGGCCTGGGGATAAGGAACAAGTTGTGGCTGGACAGACACTGCACACAGCTGCAGGACCAGTACCTTGATGTCACAGAGGAACTGGGCAATCTCCCCCTCGCGCATGGTGCATACTATGGTCTCCCACACAGGAAGCTTGAACTTCTTGCCAATGATGAGTTCCATGGGTTTCCCGCGTGCCCGGCTGTCATCCAACACAGTGCCCTCATTGTCACTGTGTAGCGTCCGGTAGTGGAACGTGGCCTGCAGGCCACATGGATGATTAGACAAGAGCACAAGTCTCCACCAAACCTAAGGACAAGTCCAGCCCCCGGCCTGCACATTGTACAAGGGATGGGACTCGCCCAGGGGTCACCACTTAACCCTACACTCTACTCCACTACCCCATTGAGGAATCTAAGTCACAGAGGGGGAAATAAGGGGCCTGAGTCATGTGGCTAGTGGCAGCTGGACTGGAACAAGAGTCTAAGCAGTCTGGCTCCAATCAGGCCTTCAACAAATATTTACTAAGCACCTACTATGTGCCTAACCTCTATGCCAGCCACCAGAACACAGCAATGAACAAAACTGACAAAAGGCTAGTGGTAAATGCCTGAAATCCAGCAACTCAGGAGGCTGCGGCAGCAAGATTTCAATTTTGAGGCCAGCCTCACCAACTTTGTGAGACCTTGTCTCAAAATAAAAAGGGCTGGGGATGTGGCTTAGTGGTAAAGTGCCCCTAGGCTAAATCCCCAGTTACAAAAAGAAAAACAGACAAAAACCCCAGCCCCATGGGAACTTCTAGAAGGAGATGTGCCTCAGATCAAACAATGTGCTATGCCAGGTGAGGCTGAGTGCTTTGAATTAGGAAAAAACAGAGGGTGAGGGAGGGATGGTTTAAACAGCGGTGGAGCAGGGCCCCTCTGAGGCCCAAGGTTGAAGCAGAGATTTGAAGACAGCAGGAAGCAAGCCTGGTAGATACTGGGTAGGAACAGTCCAGGACAAAAGAACACCAGAGACAAAAGCCTTGCAGAGGGACAGCATGTAGCGTATTTGCAAGCAGCAAGGTCAGTGTGGCTGAGCATAGTGAACAGGGTGCAAAGGTGCCACAAGGTCACAGAGGCCAGCAGGGCTGGACTCACAGGACCTGGAGTCTGTGGTGAGGGCTTTGGTTTTACGGAGGCAGGATCATTAGGAGAGCACCGTAATGACCCAAGGGAGAGATGACTCAGTTTGGACTGGAGAAGGCTCAGGGGAGCAGGTTTACACTGAGTTGCTGTAGGACATCCAGGGTGGGGATGGAGAGTAGGGTACTCTGCATCCAGCTTAAGATCGAGGTAAAGGCTAGAGCTAGGCAACTGGAAGTAATCCAGGCTGGAAACTTTTTAAAGAGATGAGACTGGGTATGAGCATCTTAGGTGAATGCAGAGCAAAGAGCGCTGACGCTGAACCCTGGACAGGATATGGTTAGAGGAACCCACGCTCTCAAAGGCCGCACTGTGTGGCTGCTCCTGTAAATCTGGTTTCCTCACTGATAAAACTGAATCAAAAATCCTGTCTATCTCAAATCACAGGAAACAACCTTGCAAAACATGTAGCACCATGCCCACACAGCGAGCACTCAATCAATGCTGGTGATTGGGTGTCTTGATTTTTTTGTGTGTGTGGTTCTGAGGAATGGAACAGGGGTCTCACAAATGCTAGGCAAGCACTCTACCACCGAGCTACACCACCAACCCTGGTGATGGGGTTTTGCTATTTTTTTTTACTTTTTTTTAATTTTTAAAAATAATTATTATTTTTATTAAAATTATTATTATCTTATTATTATTATTAGTTTTTGGATAACCTCTTTCTGTTCTTTGGGTGCCATTGCTCAGAAACCTCTACCTTCACATACATCACTCTCTCCTGGTTCTGTTCCAACCAGAATCCCTCTTGCGAGGCCCTTCTTCCAAGACCACCAACACCCCAGCCCACTACATACCCTCTCTATTCTTGGAGAAGATTCCATTTAAATAGATGAACCCTAGGATTACACAGCTGCCCTCTGATCTCAGCGCACTCACCCTGCACCAGGCCAAGATCTCTGCCTGGCCAGGGAGCTTGTGCTCATTCACACTAGCTCTTACTTTTGGCTTCCCTGGTACCTCAACGTGCATGTTCTGCAAGACTGCTCTATTGGGCGGAAATGGGAAGGGGGCTGCCCAGGGAAGTCCCTACTATACAGGATGGCACCCAGGAAGAAGAACTGCAGAAACAGAGAACTCTGTAGATGTGGGTTTTCTCGGAGAGGCGGTCAGGAGGGCTGAAGCTGAGTGCCTGGATATGAAAAGGAGGAAGGTGGGCGGCTCTTCACTTCCTAGCCCTCACTGGTTCCAAGCATCTATGCTACAGCCCTGGGAAAACTGCCACGAGGTTCTAGTCCGAGAACTGACCTCTGGCCCCGGGGCCTCAGTTTTACCATCTAAACAATGGTTGTGGGTCTAAGTGTCTTTAGAAGGCTCTTCCCTCTACAAGAAGCCTCGAAACCCAAAAGCCCTGGAATGCAAGGAGGCCAGACTCAAAACTCTTCTGCAACCTGCTTGAGATGATTGACTGCATTCCCGACCAAATACAGCCACAAGGACAAGCTAGGGGGCGGGACGGAAGAATCCGAATTCACCCCCTCCTTAAACCCAGACCAATCACCGTCGAGCTCCGCATGTGAGTAGTAGGGTCACTGGCCTCTACTCTCTGGGCATGCGCAACGTCTCGCCTAAGGCCTCCTCCCGCCTCGCATGCGCATCGCTCCTCGGAAGGGTGATAGGGAAGGGGAGGGGGTGGACACGAACCTTGGTTCCATCCTGAAAGCTAGGGAGCTCTCCTCGCCCCTCCTGTATTACACGCTTTTGGATCCCGTCCTCTCTGAGTCTTGCGATGATATCCGCCATCCTCCTTCCCCGCTGCTCTCTTTCGGCAACTTCCGGACTCGCTCGGTAACTTCCGGACTGCCTTCGACAACTCTTAGAGCCTCGGCAGCTTCCGAGCTAGCGCCATTTTGGCTGAGGGCAGAAGCCTAGAGGGGACTGAACGCGCGAACGCGCCATGATTGGCTGTCTGCGCGGCGGAGTGGGCGGGGTCCTCCTGGAGGCGGGGCTTGAGGATTTCTGCGGGAGGGGCCAGAATCTGCTGGAAAGGTGGGGCCAGTTCATCCCGGAGTGAGCGTCGCGGGTGTCCCCAGCAATTGCGTGATTGACTTGATTGGAACTGTGGCCCTCCCAGATGGCTGTGTGCCGCTCCGTTTAAAGTTATAGATGCAGCATAACAGCCTTAGAGTTAGAGAAATAAATAAAACTCACTCGAATACCAAGCCCTAAAACGACTTTTCTGTGTGTGAACCCCCTTCTGGTTTTTTCTTTTGCATATTTAGTATAACTGACTTTTACATCCTGAATTTGTGTTTGTTTGTTTGTCTTTTGTGGTGCTGGGGATTGAACCCAGAGCCTTGTGCAAGTGAGGCAAGCACTGTACCAACTGAGTCATGTCCCCAGTCCTATATCCTGGATTTTTGTATTTAAAAAAGGGAGGGCTGGGGCTGGGATTATGGCTCAGAGGTAGAGCGCTTGCCTAGTATGCGTGAGGCATTGGGTTCGATGCTCAGCACCGCATAAAAATAAAGATATTGTGTCCACCTATAACTAAAAAATAAATATTAAAAAAAAAAAAAAAAAAAAAAAAAGAGGACTGGTTGGGTTGGGGATGTAGCTCAGTGTCAGAGGTTTGCCCAGCATGTGTGAGGCCCGGAGTTCCATGTCCAGCACGGGATGGGGGTGGGGGTCCACCGGAAGCTCCCCTAAAGACCAAGGGTCCCCTGTGTGGTCTGGGGTGAGTTTGTGGTCACCTCTGAACCCAGAGTGCCTGACACAAAGTACCCAGTAAATACTAGAGAATAGACAGATTACAAAAATGAGGATCTACCTGGGTGTGTAATCCTGGAGACTCCGGAGGCTGAGGCAGGAGGATCCCTGTTCAAGGCCAATCTCAGTAATTTAGTAAGACCTAAGCGATTTAGGGAGACCATGCCTCAAAATAAAAAAAAGGGGGGGCTGTGGATGTGGTGGAACGCCCTTGGATTCAATCCCTGGTACCAAAATTTAAAAAGAAAAAAAAGAGGGGCTAAAACAGTTTCTCTCTGTCCCTGCAAACTAGTGGAAACTTGCTGTAAGCAACAGCCCTAAGAGGTTTTTTGCTCTTTTTGCTCCCGTTTTTAAGGTCCAGGGAAGGGACTAAGGAGTAAGAGGTGCAGCCCTCCTGTGCCTTTGCCTGCCTCACAATTGCGAGGGAGGAAGGATTATCGTTTTTCCCGTGAGACCCAGGCTCTAAGTGTTTGGCATACTGTACTGGTTCATTTTCCAATAAGACATCCTTGGAGAGACAGAGGACTTCTGAGGTGAGGGAAGACATGCTTGGTTTTTGTTTTGTTTTTGTTTTACCAACACAGAAAGTTTATATGCAAGTTATATCAAATTTTGAGCAAAAAAAATCATTTGTATCTCATGCAAATTGTTCCAGAAAATAGAAAAAGAAAGCACACCAACATGAGGCTTGTTGAATCTTGATTCCTGAGCCAGATAAGCACACAAGGCAAGAAAAGTATACACTTATTTTACTAATAAATACAGATGCAGAATAAAGAAAATATTAAGCTCAGGGCCTAAGGTTCAGCTCAGTGGCAGAACACTTGCCTAGCAGATGGGAAACCTTGGATTTAATCCCTAGTACTGAAAGAAAAAAAAAAAGCGAATTAAATCCATTAGGATATATAACAGTGTATCAATATGCTCAGCCGAAATATCAGTCACAAAAGAAAACACTGTGTGATTGCACTTGTAGGAGGTCTCTGAGTACTCAGTTTATAGATAGAAAAAGAGAGAGGGAACAGAGTCATTTTTTAATGAGTATAGAATTTCAATCTTTTTTTTTTTAAAGAGAGAGAGAGAGAATTTTTTTTTAATATTTATTTTTTAGTTTTCGGCAGACACAACATCTTTGTTTGTATGTGGTGCTGAGGATCGAACCCGGGCTGCACGAATGCCAGGCGAGCGTGCTACCGCTTGAGCCACATCCCCAGCCCCTAGAATTTCAATCTTGCAAGATGAAAAAGTTCTGGAGATATGCTGCACAGCAATGTGAATACGCTGAACTGTGTGTTTAAAAACAGTTAAGATGGTATATTTTTGTTGTGTATTTTACCACAATGAAGAATAATATTTTCACAGCCAGAAGAATGAGAAATTATACTCCATTTATGTATGATGTGTCAGTGCATTCTACTGTCATGTATAACTAATTAGAACAAATGAATTAAAAGAATAAATATTTCTAAAATGATGCATGAAAAGACACCCCTCCCCCCCCCAAAAAAATGTGTGAAGATCAAGTAGTAGAACTTATTCCAAGAATGTAAGAATGGCTTAACATTAGGAACATCCATTACAGTAATTCATCACATCAGTGGACTAAATGAGAAAATGCCTATGCTTATCTAAAAATATGAAGAAAAAGCGTTTGAAGTTTTATGATTGTTTATCATAAAAACTCATAGGAACAAAGAGGAACTGTTTGGAGTTGATAAAAGCCATACACAATTTATGATAGAATAACAGTATTTCATATCTTCTTCAAGATCCTTCTGTCAACGATGCCTTATAGAACAGAATTAGAATCCATGGCCAAAGCAATAGGCCAAGAAAAAGACGGCAAACTGACATTATTGGCAAATTATGTCTACATAGAAAATACAAAAAATCTAAAGACCAACAAATGAGCTCAGCAATGTTACAAGAATACAAAATAAACTAGCAATAATTAACAACGCTTTGAGCATCAGAAACCAACTCAAATATATAGAAAATAGGGGCTGGGGGTGCAGCTCAGTGGGAAAGCATGTATTTAATATGTACCAGGTCCTGGGTTCAATCTCCAGCACCAGAAAAAAAAATACACTCACACACACATTTGTATGCATGTATGCATATGATAAAATATCATTAACAACAACAACAAAACCCATAAAGTATTTAGGAAACCAAAACACAATTCAGAACTTTTTTGGAGAAAAAAAACATTTTTAGGACATAATGACATAAATTACTAAAATAACTTGTTGTAAATGAATAGAACAACCTAACATCAAAAGATGTGATTTTGGGGGTTGGAGATATAGCTCAGTTGGTAGAGTGCTTGCCTCACATGCACACTTGAGTTCAATCCCCTGCACCACCAAAAAAAAAAAAAAAAAGTTATTTTCCTGAAATCATGCAATGAAATCCCAATAATAATTAGGAGTACTTTTTAGGAACTTAGGAAAATTTTTGTTAAATTTCTATAGAAGAATTAAGGTGCCAGATCACGTTTGAAAAAAGATGGTCAGAGGGAACACTTGCCCTCCCACATTAAACCAAGTTGCAAAACTATAATAATAAAAATCATAAGATACTAGCTGAGAAATGGCCCAGAGGAACCAAAAAGAGTTTAGAACTTGGGGCTGGGGATGTGGCTCAAGCGGTAGCGTGCTCGCCTGGCATGCGTGCGGCCCGGGTTCGATCCTCAGCACCACATACAAACAAAGATGTTGTGTCTGCCAAAAACTAAAAAAAAAAGAGTTTAGAACAGCTCTATGTGTGAGCAACGGTATAGCTGATCTATGATTAAGATGGCCACAGGCCAGAAGCAGGAAGAACTGGTTGGGAGGTTGTTCTGGGACAACTGGTCAAGACCCTTTGAGAGAAATCTGAATCCCTCTTTGCATCCTATTCAGAAGTAGAATCCATAGGGCTAAGGATCAATGTCATTATCAATGTCTTAACAGTTATAAGAATTCCTAACACTGATTGAGTACACTATTGCCAGGCTCTGTGTTTTGCTCCTTACAAAGTAATGCCTCATTTAGTCCTAAAGTAAAGAATTAAATATGAGAAACACTGTCTTTACCTTCAGCTGACCTGTGAAGAAACTGAGGCACAGAAAAATCATGTAATTAGCTCAAGGCAGGGCCAGGACTAGGGCCCAGGCAATCAGGATCATCTGCATAAAGTCCAGTTCTATCTTATTTAAAATTTCAATAATTTGTTCATCATGAATTTTTGTCTTAAATTTGATTTTTTGAAAAGAAGTAATGCAGTAAAATACTATTTACTTTGCTTGCTGAGTTTTTTTGTTTGTTTTGGGGTATACCAAATTTTTCACATGCAGGACCTTCCCTATCCCAGCCTTCAAAGTTCCCAAAACTAGTGAGAAGGAGAGCTGTAATCCCAGAAGGCTTGACTCCAGGGCCAGTCTGAAAGGCTTTGTTGCAATACTTTTCTGGACAGTAAACCATGAGGCCAGTAGAATAAGAAGTGGAGGAGCCTCAGCTGAGGCTTTGTGACCTTGCAAGGCAACACTTGAAGCAAGACTCCAGGAGCACATGCCTGACAGATGACTATATAAAAAGAAGTGGCTACAGGTGAGATGGCGTACACCTGCAGTCCCCGAGACTCAGGAGGCTGAGGCAGGAGGAGTCCTTGAGTCTAGGAGTTGGAGATTAACCTGAGCCCAGTAGCAAGACCTCATCTCAGGGGAAAAAAAAGACAAAAAAAGGAGCAATTTTTAACCAAAAACTCCTTAGACAAGGTAAGGAGATAAAGGCCGGGAGGAAAATAAGGAAACATAAATGACTGTAAAAAACAAACATTTCAAGGACTTCTGGTTTGTTTTCTTTTTTTCCCAGAGTCTCTATCTCTCTCTTGAAGTAATCTTTTGCTCCCTATATTTAAACTTGGACCATTTGACCCAGCTATCCCACTCCTCTGTCTATACCCAAAGAACTTAAAATCAGCATACTCCAGGGACACAGCCACACCAATAGCAGCTGAATTCACAATAGCTAACCTGTGGAACCAACCTCGATGCCCTTCAGTAGATGAATGGATAAAGAGAATGTGGTATATATACACAATGGAACATTACTTAGCATTAAAAGAGAATAAAATTATGGCATTTGAAGGTAAATGGATGGAGTTGGAGAATATCAAGCTAAGAGAAACGAAGTAAGCCAATCCCAAAAAACTAAAGGTCGAATGTTTTATCTGATTAATGGATGCTGATCTATGATGGAGTGGGCATGAGAAGAATGGACCATCTTTGAATTGGGCAAAGGGGAGGGTAGGGAGGGGCTCTGGGGTAGGAAAGATGGTGGAATGAGATGGACATCATTGCCCTAGGTACATGTATGATTGCATAAATGGTGCATCTCTACATTGTGTACAACCAGAGAATTGAAATGTTGCACTCCATTTGTGTATAATGAATTGAAATGCATTCTGCTGTCGTGTACAACTAAGTAGAACAAATAAAAATAATAATAGGGGCTGTGGCTGTGGCTCAGCGATAGTGCACTTGCCTGCATGGATGAGGCACTGAGTTCGATTCTCAGCACCACATATAAATAAATAAAATGAAGGTCTATCAACAACTAAAAAAATATTTAAAAATAATAATAACAATAAATCTGCAAAGGGTTAATAATTATATATGCACCAATATGCAAACCAGCAGAAGAAAGGCCAGGCCCCCCAAAGGAAACAAACAAACAAACAAAAAGACAAAGATGTGAGCTGGCAACTCACAGAGGAGGCAACCTCAATGGTATGTGCCTGAAAACTCCAGTCCTCAGATACCCCCATCAAAATAAAGCACCACTTTCTTCCTCCTTTATTTTTCTTCTAAGAAGAGGAAGAGAAGCCACTCCTACAATCCCAGTGACTCAGGAGGCTGAGGCATGAAGATCCCAAGTTTGAGGCCAGTCTCCTGAGCAAGCTATACACAACGTAGAGCAAACACATTTGTGTCTTTCCACATGTAGGGTTTATTTGTTTGTTTGGGGGTGCTGGGGATTGAACCCAGGGGCACTTGGCTACTGAGCCCATCCCCAGCCCTATTTTGTATTCTGTTTAGAGACAGGGTCTCCCTGAGTTGCTTAGTCCTTGCTTCCACTGAGGCTGGCTTTGAACTCTTGATCCTCCTGTCTCAGCCTCCGAAGCCACTAGGATTACAGGTGTGCACCACTGCGCCCGGCCAGAATTTATTGAATATAATAAATTCACAAGTTACACCACTTTCAGTGGTGGCAGTTCACTGCGTACTTGCAGGTCATCTAATAGTCAAAAACCAGACAATCACTGATTCTTTGATCCCATTCTTAAGTTTTAATATCTATAACACTCAAGTCACTTAGGGTTCTAGGCTGCTCTGCCAAGAGCACAGGCAGAGAGCAAAGAGTCCCTGTAGGTGGGCAGATAAGGGTTGAGGTTTTTTAAATATTTTTTATACCTTTATTTTGTTTACTTTTTTTTAATGCCGTGCTGGGGATCGAACCCAGTGCCTCACGTGCTAGGCAAGCAACTGTGCCACTGAGCCACAACCCCAGCCCCAGATAAGGGTTTTAACTAACCAGCTCACAGAGTTGTCCAGGCAGAGATCAGCTGGGCGGGGGCCCCTGCCTTGTCTTCACAGGCAAGAGAAACCACCCTGAGCAGAAGCCCAAGAGAAACAGGTTCTCCAGGCGATTTGCCTGGGCAAGGCTCATGACAAGTGACCAGGTGATGGGGTCAGGGTGTGTTTCAGTCAGTTTTTTCATTGCTGTGACCAAAAGACCTGACAAGAACAATTAGAGGAGGAAAAGTTTATTTGGGGGCTCACGGTTTCAGAGGTCTCAGTCTATCGATGACCAGCTCCATTCCTGGGGACCTGAGATGAGGCAGAACACCATGCGGAAGTGTGTGGCAGAGGAAAGCAGCTGGGGACAGGGCGCCAGGAAGCAGAGAGAGAGAGCATGCTGTCCTCGCTACAACAAAACAGAAGTCCCAACGGCACACCCCCAGGAACCCACCTCCTCCAGCCACACCCCACCTGCCTAGTCACCATGCAGTTAATCCCTGTCAGGGAATGAAGGCACTGATTAGGTTAAGACTCTCATACCCCAGTCACTTCACCCCTAAACTATCTCGCATTGTCTCACATATGAGCTTTTGGGGGGTACCTCATATCTAAAAACATAACAGGCTGCTGCCATGTCCAATCTTGGGGGGGGGCTTCTTCTTTTATGGGTCAGAGGTGATGGGGTCACATCTGATGAGGTTCATAAGTTCCTGTGTTCAGTGTTCCTGGTGTGATTTGGCATGGGCATATGTCCAGGTGCTCCTGATTCTGTCTGATAAATTGGCACCAATAAGTTTGTGTTTTTATGATTGTGCCGGGCAGATGATGGTTCTTTACTTGTACAAATATGGTGTAGAGTCATTCTACCTTGGCCCTTGGACTCAAAGTGGAGCAACATATTGTAAACTACTGCTTTACAAAGTGGAGTAACTTTGGTTTAGGCACAGCCTGAACGCCGTTATATCAAGGAGTAACTCCCGGGATGGGGCTGTCGCTCAGTGGCGAGCACTTGCCTAGCATGTGTGAGGCACTGGGTCCGAGCCTTGGCACCACATAAAATAAACAAATAAAATAAAGGCATTCTGTCCATCTACAACTTCAAAAGTTAAAAAAAAAAAAAAAAGAGTAACTCCATCAGGGCACAGCCTATTGTCCACACTTCTGCAAGTTAGCAAGACCCTATCTCAAAATAAAAAGTACAGAGTAGCTCAGTGGGTCCAGTTTCCAGCACGCACGCGCGCGCACACACACACACACACACACACACACACAGAGGAAGAGAGAGAGGAGAGGGAAAAAAAGAAAGAACAGAGAGAGAGAAGGAAGGAGGAAGAAGGAAGGAACCAAATAAGGCACCATTTGCAACTCAGGAGACTGGCCAGCCCAGGAAGCTGGATGACAACAGGTGATAAGAGAAAACTAGAAGCACCCAGGTGTGTGCATCAACACCATGGCTACTCAGGAGAGCATCTGCCAGCTTCAAGAAATCACAAGGACATGTGCCCTGTCACCTGGAGTCCTGCCCGAGGAGAGCTCTCCCACATCTAAAGAGGCAGAAAGAAGATGTTCATGTCAGCGGTGTGTGTAATGGGGACGCCAGGCCAACCTGAGTGTGATCACCACAGGGGCGAGGCGGATGATAAAAGCCCCAGAAGTTCAATGTGCTGTAACCTGCAAGCCACTAGGAGCAACAAACAAGATGCACATGGAAAATGTTACCGGTGAGTGGAAAGATGTGAAGATTAAGTGGCAGAATTAGCTTGATAGCTGACACCATGTCTGTCAATTGCAAGCACATTCATGTAGGAGATTCGTCATGTGCCATTCAGGCCAGGCAGGATTGGCTGTGGGTCTGATGGAAGGGAGGGAAGAAGGAAGATGAGAAGCCACGAAGGGAAATGAATTAATGGAATTCGATACATGATGCAAAGCTGACTAAAGACTGCACAGTTGGGGACAATCTCTGAGAAGTGACGACTGAGCAAGGATGAAGATAACAAAAGCTGTGAGAGGAGCAAGGTTAAGTGCCGCGAGGCACAGGGAGCAGCATGTGCAAGCCTCTGAGGTGGGCATGAGCTTGGCCTGTGCAGTGTGGCTGACCGGGATGTGGAAGGGCAGAGGGGAACTTGGGGAGGGTGGAAGAGGTGGACAGGCACCGAGGCATTCATAACTTTGTGTGCCCTAATCAAGCGTTCAGATTTTATTCAACTACAATAAGAGGAGAGATTGACTGGCATACTTTTTAAAGTTTCTTTCTGATTCTTTTGGTTTTGGTTTGGATTCAGGATTGACCCTATGGCCTGCATATGCTCTTCCACTGAGCTACATGCCCAGACCATAGTATAAATAAATAAATAAAAAGTTTTATTTAAGAATAACATACAGAGAGAAAAAGATACATTTTTAAAGATGGCTTTGGCTGTTGCATGGAGACTGGACTGGAGGACAGTAAAAGAAACGTAAACTCAGCCTCGGTTTCCACATCTGCAAAATAGCAAGAACACTCCTTCCACTCAGGGCCGTGGTGAGCAAGGTGGGAAAACAGCTCCCAGGCTCCTTGGCACTGGAGGAACCAGATGGGATGCAAAAGGCCGCCTGTGGGCCCCGGGGAAGCTGGGGCATGCAAGGCCCTCTGAGCCAGTGTCAGGTCCCAGGATCGCGCCCGGCTGTCACTCGCCGAGGCGGCCTCTGGGCGGCGCTGCGGGCCTGCCCGGCTCCGGGCAGGAAGCGGCCCCGCCCTCAGTGCACTCGGCGCTCCGTAGGTCCTGCCTGTTCAGGGCGGGGCGAGGCGGGGCGGGGCCTATGCGGGGGCGGGGCGGGGCGGGGCCGCGGCGACGCGGGGTTGACAGGCGCAGATGGCGGCGGCGCAGGACTCCTGAGCCGGAGGCGGCCATGAGCGCCGCCCGGCCCCAGTTCAGCATCGATGACGCCTTCGAGCTGTCCCTGGAGGACGCGGGTCCCGGGCCCGAGTCCAGCGGGGTCGCCCGCTTCGGGCCGCTGCACTTCGAGCGCCGGGCCCGGTTCGAGGTTGCCGACGAGGACAAGCAGTCCCGGCTGCGCTACCAGGTGAACGGCCCGGCCCACCTCACCCCTGCTCCGGGCCAGTCGGGACCCCCGGCCGAGCCCTGGAGAGACGCAGCTCCGGCGAGACCTAGAGGCCCCAGCCGGAGCGGAGGCCGCTCCCCGGACGTGACGCCTGATCCAGAGCCCTGTCCAGACCCTCTCCACTCCGATTTAGGTCCCCAGCCCGCTGGAGAGCCCGCAGCCACGGTGGAGAACCGCACGGAGTCCCCACCCATCCTGGGGACCGACCCTTCTCCCCCGCGGGGTTTGGGGAACCTTCTGTATCAACGAAACCTTGCCCATATGCGGAGCGTCAACCTGAGCCCTAGGCAGGATAATCTAAAAGGAACCTGCACCCCTTTAGAGCTTGAGGCCCCACCCACATGAGGAGTTGTCTTTGCCCACTCCTTGTCTCCTACTGAACTGGAAATCCTCATTTTCCGAAACCTCTAACAGCCCTTGGATCCTTTACCTGAACCAGATTCCTGTGCCCCAAACCCGGGAATTCTAGGCCTCTCTTTCCCTATCACCCTACACCCGGAGCCTCCATGATGGGCCCCTGAAATAGCATCCTGAGAGCTCTACCCTGTCTCCCAAACTTGGGAGATCCCCTGCCCCTGGGACTTCTGCCGACTCCTGTTCCCCAAAGCCCCCAGCATCCACCCACTTCTACCTGGGTTTCGGTTTCTGTGAATCATCAAACCCGTTCTACTGGGAGGGTGGAGGGCCAGGAGAGCAGCTGCTAGGCAGCCAGGCCAACAGCTGTGTGGGCTGCCTTCTCTCCAAGAGAGAAGTGAGGAAGGGCCTGAGCCCAGTAACCCCCCCTGAACCCTGTGTTCTGGAACAGAACCTGGAGAATGATGAGGATGGAGCCCAGGCCTCGCCAGAACCGGATGGGGGAGTCAGCACCAGGTCAGGGCCAGGTGGGGACCCACCCCATTCCCCATTCCCCAAGCCCCATGCCTCTGGCTCCTGTCCACAGGGACCTACCCAGCCCCCCACTCCACTACACACAGCTCTGCTGTGTTCAGTCTTATGAAAAATTCCTAGCCCCATTCCCCTTGTGGGGTTCCCTGTCCAGCTAGTCACCCTATAGTTTGCATTCTCACCCATCCAACCCTACCAGGCTCTTTATCTGACAGGAGCCCCCAGCCTGGTCTGACCCCCACTTTCCCATAGGTCCCTGTCATGACCTCTCATCCCATCTTCCCCTATCAGGTAGCCCTGCAGAAACCCCCACCCTTGAATTCCTCCTTGTCCTTATCTCTGCTCAGGATCCTCTTTCCCGTAGAGGCCAGCCCTAGTTCCTGCCATACACACACACACACACACACACACACACAACACTCTTCATCAGGACTCCTGTCCCAAAGGATTCCCTGTTTCCCCCTTCCCCCCACCTGCAGGGATTCTGGCCAAACATCTATGCGCAGCTCCCAGTGGTCCTTTAGCACCATCAGCAACAGCACCCAGCACACCTACCATTCCTGCTGCAGGTGAGACCCTGCTCACTTGAGCCCAGTCCCCTAGTGCCTGAAGCCCCTAGCTCTGGCTCTCTCCTCACCACCCTTTGCCTCTTTCATACCCAACCTGCTCTCCTACCATCCAGCTGGACCAAACATCCTTTGATCCAGAAGAACCTCCGGGTTGTGCTGGCCTCCTTCCTCCTCCTGCTGCTGGGGACAGGTGAGTGCCCTGAGGGTGCCCCTTCCTCCCCTCCCTCCTTCCGTGAAGGCTCTGCTTCCCTTTGGTACACTGGACCTCCCAGCATCCAAGGAGGCAGCTAGCTTCCATCACCCCTCCCAATGTTACAGTGAGGAACTGAGGCCTGTGATGGGCAGGCCCAGGCTCCTGGTAACTCAGCTAGGAAATCACACATAGAGCTGGAAACGGAACCTGTACCAGCTACCATTTAAAGGCACATTTACTTTCTACCTTTCAGAGGTCACACAGAAAGAGAGAGCAGGGCCCAGAACTTTGTGTAGGGGAATGTGCTCAGGGATATGGGTGACCCTGTGGCCAGAGATGCTGAGTGTCTGCCACCCTGATCCAGAGCTCTGTCACTCCCCATTCTCTGAAGTCTGAGAACTGATCAGAACTCCTCTCCACCCCCATTGCTCAGATGGGGAAACTGAGGCCCAGAGCAGGTGGATCTCACTGACAAATATCTCTGAATCTCAGGCTTCTCATTATATGGGGCTGAGGAGGCAGGGTTCCCAGACAGGATCCAGCATTCCTTATGGCCATAAAGGGTCCATAAGGAAGGTGGCAGTCACTGTGGCTCCTCCTCCCTCCCTTTTCCAGGAAGGTCAAAGCCCCCACCAGCCAGGCCCTCTGGCCAGAAAGCCTGGCCCAGCTCCAGGTGTTTGAGTGCAGAGGAGGGAGCTGCTACTTTCCATCACCACTGCACACTGGGCAGTAATGGCACTGGCCACTGGCGCGCTCTCCACAACCTAGCAAAGCAAGCATCATTGCCATCCCAGCTTTGGAAATAAGGACACAGGTCAGGCAGGTGAAGGACCTTGCCCAGGTTGCAAGTTGATGAGCTAGGATTTAAGCCCACATCTGTGACTGCCAGGCCTGGAGGCCACCAGCAACCCACAGAGGGCCCTTGAAGAAATTAGAAAAACAGGGTGGAGCCTGCAGCAGCTCTAGGCCAGGGTGCAGGGAGAGAGAAGGGACCACTTTTTGAGGCTTTCTGTGCATACACAAAGCAGGCAACAGTCCATGGTGGCCCTCAAGCCCCAGGCTGTACCATCTCTCTTGCTGTACCCTGCCCTCCTGTCAATCCTCTAAGTGGGAACTGAGGACTGTGGGTCTGAAAAGTAGACCTAGGCATGACCTCTCCACCTTCCCCCAAATGCACTGTCTTCCACCAAAGTCCGTATCCCTACCTGGTGCTATAGGCCCTACCATCCCTCCTGCCTGCACTCTTCCTGTCCAGTCTTGCAAACGCCAGAAGCTCTTAGAAAGCCTAGTTCCCTCCAAATTCTGAGCCTTTGCTGTACTATTCCCCTGTCTGAATTCTCTCTCTGCCTGAATGGCGCCCACAGCAAAGCCTCTAGAGTTAGCCAGCCTCCACCTTCCAACTGCTGCCAGAGGAAGTGACTTCCCCTCTCTGTGCCTCAGTTTCATCTTATACCTGTCTCATTTGGTCAAGGTGACAGTTAAATAAGGCAGTGCATGTAACACACTTAGCCCAGTGGCTGGCAGAGCCTGGTAAGTGATCTTTAAGTATTAACTGTGATTGCTATTGCTATTGCCACCCCTGCTCAGCTTAGATGTCACTGCTCCGGGAACCCTCTCCCTGGTCCCCTGGCTGGCTCCAGCAGGACTCCTCTGGATTCCCACACTGCCCTGTTCTTCCCCACCATATCGCGATCACCTGGGTTATAGCTTTCAGGTTCTCCTTGGACCCTTCACTAAGGAAAGGCCATGAGAGCAGAGACCTCATTTGCCTTTCTCCTGGGAATTCTCAGTACCATGCATGCAGGAGGTGTCCCCTAAGTATTAGCAGAATGACAGGTCACACCAAACTCATTTCACAGACATTCTGCAGGGCCTGCCAAGTGCCCTGCTCTGAAGACAGAACTTGGTGAACTTCCTGGGGAGGGTCTCCACCCAGGGGCATCTGCTCAGGCGGGGGACACCATTCCTCGGCCTGAGCCTGGTTGCGGGGTGGGGGTGGAAGTCCCGCCCTCACCCCGCGGCCATCTGTGTGCAGCGCTGATCCTGGTCGGCGTGGGACTGGAGGCGGCCCCCTCGCCAGGTGAGCGCCCCTTCCCACCCGAAGGCAGCAGCCCTGGCCTTGCGCCCGTGGGTCCTTAGTGGGCCCTTTTCGGCAGAGTGAGGGCCCCTCGCCCTGAGCCTGCCCGCCTCCCACCGCAGGTGTCTCCAGCGCCATCTTCTTCGTGCCAGGCTTCCTGCTGCTGGTCCCAGGAGGTGCGAGCGGGCGCCGGGGCAGGGCGGGGGCGGGGAAGGGCGGAGCCTCGCACTGACAGGCCCCGCCCCGCAGTCTACCACGTGATCTTCATCTACTGCGCCGTCAAAGGCCACCAGGGCTTCCAGTTCTTCTACCTGCCCTACTTCGAGAAGTGAGCCGCTGGTGGGACGCTGGCGGGACGGTTGATGCCTGCGATTCGAGGCCAGGCCGCCGCCTCACGTGCGGGGAGGCTACTCCGACCTGTGCGCCTCTTCTCAAGGGAAGAGGTCCTCTGGGACCCTCGCAACCCCAGACCCCCAGGAGTTTGCTCAGGAAATGTGGGGCGCGCAGGCCTGGGCCTAGGAACGCCACCCCTTGCCTGCTTTGTGCCTTAACTTATTCTCAGGCCCTGGAGTGTTGAGTCGATGTTATTTTGTGCTAATAAAAGGATCATTAATTCCAGCAGGGATAGTTGCTCTTCCTGGCCCAGCCCGCCAGCCTGACCATGGCCTCTTACACCAAGGCTGAGAAAAGGCCTGATGCTAGACTAAAGGGCTTTTAGAACCACCGACCTCCAGATGATGTGCAGGACAATCCTGATGCTCTGAGACTTGCCTGAGGTCACAATATGTTGGGGGCAAAGCTGGGCTTGGAAGTGGCAGTTCCAGTGTTCCTTGGTCCCAGCCCTGAGCAGACTCAGCCCACCCCTGTCTGCCCAGAGAGGCAGCACCAGCACCTGTACTGGAGGCTGTTAGCCTCGTTCCAGCCGGCTCTGGGCCCTGGGCTGCCACAGCCAGCCCTGAATGTGGGCCATGAGGCAGCAGTGGCCCAGCTCCCTGGGTCCATTGCCCTACTTCCCAGCCCCAGAGGCTGGGAGAACCAGGGGACAGGGCATGGGAAGCAGGGCCTCATGACAGAGCCTCGGGATCAAAGACCTCAGAATGCTAAAAACAGATTATCCCAGAATTTTGGAAAATCAAAGCATCTCAGAACCTTAGGAACCAAGAAACACAATCTTAACCCTAAAATCTAAGCTCATAGCAACCATTCATCGTGTTCTTACAAGCCTAATTGACAGTTAGAAACATAAGCCAGAGTTCCAGTGCCCTGGGCCCAGGAACCTTTCCGTGACACTTGGGGAGAGGCCAGAGAGGGACACCAGGCCCATGTCCCCTACCTCCCAACCTAAGGATAAGCTAAAGGAGTGTATTGTCCCCAAACTAAACATGAGTGTGCTTAGTGAGGGGCTGCCCACCTGCCCGAGTCTGCAGCACCAGGACAGCACACACCTTTAGAGTCCTGCACCTTTGTTGAATGAATAAACACCCAGATCCCCACCATTACTCCTGCTGTCCTGGCCCACCCATGCCCCCCACCCTCAATCCCCTTTGAATGAAGGAACTCTTTAAACAATGTTCCCAAACTAGCTGTGGGCAAGGACCAGTTTACATTTCTAATCCATCATGGACCAATAGTTTTGTAAAATTAAAAACTAGAAAAAAATCAAGACATACAGATTCTAAGCCCACAGTATTATCAGATTGCTCACATAAAATTGCAATTTGAAAAGTATCTTAGAACAAATATAGGAAAGAAGAAAAATTACAAAACTATTCAGTGAGCAGGTAGGCAACACAGTCACAATCTTGTGGTGCTAGGGATGGAAAATTTACCCCCAGCCTAGGGCATAAATTTTTCTGGTTAATTTATCCAACCCAAATTGCATGAACAGCAATACTTCTTTTTAAATTTTTTTATTTGTAGATGAACACAATACCTTTATTTTATTTATTAATTTTATGTGGTGCTGAGGATCTAACGCAGTGCCTCACACATGCAAGGCAAGACTCTGCCACTGAGCCCCAGCCCCAGCCCGTGAATAGCCATACTTCTAAACTCTAAATATAGACTGCATATAATTTCTTTTGAAGACATTAATAGGAACATCATATAGATTTCTTTAGTGAATCATGACTCCATTTATCCCTTATGCTTCTGCCTCATAGCTCATTTCTATCTGTTTTTCCCATAGTTACACTAGCTCTCTTTTGGTTAATTTTCTCCTGGTAAATCTTTTATCTGAGCCATCAGTTTCAGCCTTCCACTTGTCATTATTCTTTGAGTGTGTCTTCTGCATCCTTGACTCACCAATGGGGAAGAATCTGAGATCTGCCCTTCTGTATCTGCTCTCTGCCCTTGTAGAAGAACCCCTGATTTTTAGTTGGGCACATGACCTTACAAGTAAAGACTACATTTCCCAATACCCTTTGCAGCTAGGTGTATCATGTGATAAGCTCTGTCTATTGGGATGTAAGTGGGGGGAGGCACAGGTGCTGAGGATTGAACCCCGGGGCACTTAACCACTGAGTTACATCTCTGGCCTTTTTAATTTAATTTAATTTTTTATTTTGAGGCAGGGTCTTGCTAAATTGTTGAAGCTGGCCTTGAACTTGCAATCTTTTTGCCTCAGCTTCCCAAATGGCTGGGACTACAGGTGTGCACCATTGTGCCCAGCCAGATTGTTCATACTCTTTTCCTCTTTCTCCTTTTTACCTGACTCCATCCTGCCACCAAGAAAACAAATAAATGTGGGCACTCCCTAGGGATGGCAGAGCAGTCAGTCAGAAGGAGCCTGGGTCCTTGAAGAATATATACAGTTGGGCTCCACCTATAGACTTTTCTTGGGTAAGCAAATTTCTACCCAGGTTAAAACACTGTTGTTTTTGGTGAGTTATAAGAAAAATAATCTAATATTTTTTTAATTTTTTGTTTTTCTGTTTTTGTGTGAGGTGCTGGGGACCAAACCCAGGGCCTCACACATGTCAGGCAAGTACTCTACCACAAGCCAGACCCCCACACCATTAGCACTTTCTTTGGGGACTGGGACTCTCTGGCTTTAAATTAACAAATTTAATGTATTTATATTTATTGTAATAATTGATTTTTAAAGGATTATTTCTACTTTCTGTCTTAATATTTTCTATGTATTTTATTTTTCTTTGCCTTTTTCACCCTCTATCCCAACTTTCTAGTGGTTTAATCAAGAATTCCTCATCTACCCCCTTTCCTCCTCTGTTGATTTGAGTATTGAGTGGAACAGTCTATTCCTGTTGTATTAATGGCTTCCCTTAAGTGGTCAACAGAGTCTAATGCTAACCAAAAAACCTAGCCTTCTCTAGGACAGCATCAAAGATTTCCACATGCCCCATCGTCCCTGCCCCTCTGTCTCGAGGATCACATGTTTCCCCACAAGGCCCTAAACATCTGCACCCTTGCCACTTTCCCAGACTGGTCAGTGGAGTTAGGAACAAGGCAGCCCTTTGAGACCCTGGAATGTATCCGTGAGGTTCATTTCTTGCCCCTGCCTGCAGACTTGTGTGGGTCTCGGTCACTCGTGGGTGTTAGAGCCCAGGCCCCCAAGCCTCTAGCCAGGTGCCAAACTTTGGTCCCTTTTCTTTGGAAACTAGGGTCATCCCCTTCTTTCAAGTCCATTTTTTAAAAAGACATTTTATATATGTTAGGAATGAGTGGGATCCAGCCACCCTCTCAATTCACTATGTTACTGGGGATCACCTAACGCTTCCCCCTACTGGGACACTGCCTGTGCCAAGGTTTGGGAGAGATCCAAACCTCACCCACAGGGGAGATGATGGGCAGTTGAGGGCAGGTTTTCGTCCAGGCAGCTCCAGCAGGGGTAGGTGAGCATAAAGGTGGCTGAGACATCCAAGCAGATTCCCTGGTGGTGTGTGGTCCTGGGGGGCCTCTGGGTCTCTTCCATCCTGGAGCTTCTTCATGGGGGGGAGGGTGTGCAGCCCGGGCCCTGCTGGTGTCTGGGGCCTCAGGTCTCAGTGGGTGGACAACATCATCACAAACTCTGCAGGAGAGAGGGGTGGGGCTTGGGCCTGTCCAGAAAGTGGGATCCTCCTGGGTGCTGGAGGGACAGGAGGAGTGACTGGGAGGCGACTCACCATCAAAGTCTATGGTGCCGTCCCCATTGAGGTCCATGTCTCGGAGCATCTCATCCAGCTCAGAACCCTCCAGTGACTCCCCGAGAAGAGGCGGTGCTGCCTGCCGCAGCTCTGTAACTGTAATCCTCCCATCCTTGTCCCTGTCAAACTGGGGTCCAGGCACAGTTCAGCTCTACCCACCCTGAGCTTCCCCTCTACTAGCTCCACTCTTGCCACTCACTGCCTATGGGCAAGATGCCACCTCCACCACCACCTCACCCACCAAACCTTCCCACCCTCCCATGCCAAGATGGGGCCTCCTGATTCTGGAAGGCTCTATAGTTCATGCCTCCAGCTGCACATGAGCCTAGCCCTCTCTGCATATCCCTGGGCCTCATCCTGAAGACTGAGGCCACCAGTCTTCACCAGAAGTGACATTGTCCAGCCCTGCCCCCTGCGGCCCACCCAACCTCCACACCTCTTGGAAGGCAATGCGCAGCTCCCGAACCCCCAGCATGTGTGCCGTCTCCTCTCTCAGCTTTGGGCCTATCAGCTCCACAAACTCCTCAAAGTCCACACAGCCACCCACTGTGGACCCAGACACAGTGTCACAATCTGGCCCCAATGGGACATCAAAAGGGAGGGTGCAACCCCCCCACCACAAGGCTCTGCATTCAGGAGGGCATATCCCATGCCGGCACTGTGGCATGGGAAGCTGGAACTCAGTCCCCTGGGCTGCTGGGGACTGGGGCTGCCTCTGCTTTCTGTGAAGAACCCGGGTATGGGAGAAAGAAACCAGGGTTTGGAGCGGAGCAGCCAGGTTCAAACCCTGACTCTGCTGCTGAGATGCATGGCCTTGGACAGCTTAGCCTCTCCCTCCCCCAGCAGTCCCTCGGTTCTAAGATGCTGCCAATCCTATAAGGCACCGGTGGCCAAATAACAGCTTTGGGGGAGAGGAGGAAGCACAGCCCTGTGCGCACCCACCAGTCAGAAATCACATGCCTGTTTTGGAAACTGCAAGAAAATAACCCACAGAGATCCCAGAATGAAGGGACTTGGTATCGCCCCAGGACAAAGCAGCAATGATAACCTCACAGCGCTTAGTCACAGGGCAGCCAGGGCACTGTCACACCAGGCCTCACTGAGCCTCCTGAGACTGTATTCCAGGTGACCTCAATTCAGGCAGCTGCCCCAAGGAATGGGGAGGATGGCAGGGTGGGAGAGAGGGAGCCGTGCTAGTCCCTGCAGACAGCAGGCATCACCCAGTAGGAGGAGCCAGGCCAGGAGGCAGCGCAGGCCCAGGTGGAAGGAACAAGGGAGTGCAGCTGTAGCCGAGGCCAGGTTCCTCAGCCTGAGCCCCACCTCCCACCCTTGCCCCGCTCCCCTCACCAGGAGGCTGCAGCGTGGACCTGGTGTCCCCACACCTGATGGGACCAATGTGGTCCTGTTGCCACCCCGGAGGCTCTCCTTCACACCCACCACGGCCCCTGACGGGCTCTTGGAGTTCCCCCCGCTGCCTCCCCCTGTGAGCCTCCTGAAGACCAGGGCTGCCCTGCGCTGGGCACCGCCAGGCAGGCTCCCACCCAGCCGCCCTGCAGGGCCCGTCACTGACTGCGCATCTTCACGTGCTGCGAGACCTCGATGAGCTCCATCTCGGTGGGCATGTAGCCCAGGGTCCGCATGCAGTCACCCAGCTCCCGGTAGCCGATGTAGCCGTCCCGGTCAGTGTCAAACTCCTGGAAGGCAGCCTGCAGCTCTGTCAGGGAGAGAGGTCATGCCAGGTGGACAGGCCCAGGGACACCTCTCCCCACCCCCACAGTCAGCAGAGACACTTACCCTCCCGCTCCTCTGGGCCCAGCTCACGGTCCTGTGGGCAATAGTCCAGCATGTCCCTAGGGCCAGCTATGGCTCTGTCTGTCCTTCCTCCTCCAGCCCCTGCCTGTGCTCCTGCTCCTGGGCAGGGCCACCCACCACCACCACCACCCAGGGACAAAGGCAGCTGAAGTCCCGAGGGTTCCAGGAGCAAAGAGCCCTTACTCTGTGCCCCTGGCACCTCGAGTGGGTTCCACAGAGCCCCAGCTCTGAAGCCTGGCTCTGCCCACTGCACCAGCAGGCCTGAGACCCCAAGTCTGGAGCAGAAGAAGCGGGGGGCCCAGGTACTTAGGGGTCAGGAGGGCTGACCCCAAGGGATAGGAATCTCCACCCACATCCTCAAGACCCTCAGCCCTGCCCAGGCCCCTGACCTTCCCAAAGATGCGGTTGAGCAGGGGCCCGTATGTCCTCTGAGCAGCATCCTGCTGGGGGTCAGGGCGATGTCGATGGGACTGGCGGCGTGATGTGACAGGTGGCCCCCCCTGCCCCTCTCCAGTCTTTGAAGGATTCCTGCTGTTCCCTGGGGCCTCAGGGCCCTGGACAGAAGTCTGCTCACCAGAGCTGCCCTTATGGGACCCTCGGAGTCCCCTCTCCTTCTTGCTCTTCCTCCTAGTCAAGGGGGCCCCCTCAGCATCACTGCCAGGGGCCACAACCCCCTCAGGGGACTTCTGGGGGTTCTGCTCTGTGGCCATGTAGGAAGGGATGGCAGGGCTCAGGAAAACAACGTCCCTGAGCACCCTTGGCTCTTGGGACCCATAAAGCTGCTTACGCACCCCCAGCCTTAGAGTTGATCGCCTGGGATGGGCCCTGAGGGGGATTAGGGTGAGTAGGCAGGCCGCCCAGGACCTCATCCCTGCCCTCCGCCCTGGGGTGGCCAGGGTAATGCCAGGTTGGTCACCAAAACTGTCCTCAGCAGAGAGGGGCAGGACATGAGGCTGCCCCTAGTTTCCAACTCCAGTTCTGCCATGTTGCGGCTGGAAACCGGGTTGTTGAACACATCTAGTCCCAGTTCTTCATCTGGAGATGGCGACTCGACAAGGGGGAGGTGGGAAAGGAGGTGATAAGTTGCCCCCAGGGGCCCCTACGAGGTGACATCCTGGCTGAAACAGAAGGCAAGTGTCACCGAAAAGAGGGGCCAGGTTAGAGGGGCCAAAGTGCAGTGTCAGTGGAGCTGGGTCCTCAGGGGCTGACAGCCTGCAGGAGGGGCCCAGGCATGGTGCTGTCATCTGGCCCTGTCAGGATGGGGGCCCTGGCTGGTCATTTGGCTACTGGGCCAGGGTTAGGGTTTCCCGGAGAGCGGTCCCATGAATGATTGATCTCCTCTCAGCTTGGGTTTCCTGCCTGCCCGCCTTCATGTCACAGAGTGCCACACAGCGGGCCCTGGCGTGGGGTGGTGGGTGGCTGGGCCGCTGGGCAGCAGGCACGCCCTGCTCCTTCTGGCCAGCTGCTGCCTGCATCTCACAGGTAAGCCAGGCACCATGGCCAGGGCCCTGGGGGAGGGTGCCCAGGATTCTGGTCCAATAGGGGTCTGCAGAAGAAGAGCTCCAAAGTGTGGGGAAGCCAGGGGCTAAAGTGGTTGCAGCCGTGGGCCCCAGGAGGAATCCAGCCCAGCCGGCATCTGGTCTGTCCCCTAGCTACCACCTCAGAGGAATGCTCACTCCTGTCCACTGGCTGGAGAAGGTGCGGGGGGGACCACAGGCCTTTTGAGTTCCCAACCTGGGTGCCCCCAACTGCATCTCCCCCTCCTTACCCTGCAAAGCCCCCTCTCTAGTAGCTCCAGGAGACAAACAGAGCTACCTGTGCCTAAGCTCTAGAAAGCAGGAAAGGGCACAGTGGGGGCAGAGGATGCTGAAGAGCCGCACACTGCTCCTGGGATAGGTCCCCTAGCTGCCTGTGCTGAGGCTCAGACCTCGCCCCAAATTCCTGAGCAGCATGCATGCAGGGAGGGGCTGCCTGCCCAGCCTTAGACTCCTATGGGTCCATGACACCCAGAGCCCTCCCCCTCTTGGAATTTTAAACACTCGAACCCCAGAAAAATCAAGCATAAAGGGATCTTGTGAGGAGCCCATCAACTGGTTTTCAAACTCTGTCCCCTGGAACCCTGTGGGGGTGCTCTTCAGTGTCCTTTTAGCTCATATAGGAGTTCCACTATGTTTTATTGAGACAAGATTCAGTGGATTTGGGCCTGGAGCAGTGGCCCACGCCTGTGATACCAGCAGCTTGAGAGGCTGAGGCAGGAGGTTCGAAGCCAGCCTCAGCAACTTAGCAAGGCTGTAAGCAACTAGTGAGATCCTGTCTCTTAATGAAAAAATAAAAAGGGCAGGAGATGTGGCTCATGTGGCCCCTGGGTTCAATTCCTGGTACCGAAAAAAAAAAAAAAATTCAGTGTTTGAAAGCCTCTGTTGGTCTGCTTGGACTCATGGATTCCATGGTCAGATGCTTAAATTCTGGTAGTTTCCTTCCTATCCATGACCCTGGAAAATTCACTAGCTCAATGAACCTTCTTTCATCTATAAAATGGGTCCTAAGAGGACTACATGAGGTGTCCCTGGCAGGAGATGACTACTCAAGGACAAGATCAGGGAGGGACAGTGATTGGCAGGGAGATGCGCATGCCCTGTGTCTCATACTCAGTCATCTGTGCCTTCATTCATCCAGCAGGTGCCCAGTCCATGTCCAGCAGGACACTGGGGACACTGTTATGGCAGCCAACCTGGACGTTGCTGGCCGTGGGCCCCGCACAGAACTGGACGATGAGGACTACTACCCGCAGGGTGGCTGGGACACAGTCTTCCTAGTGGCTTTGCTGCTCCTGGGGCTGCCAGCCAACGGGCTGATGGCGTGGCTGGCCGGCTCCCAGGCCCGGCATGGGGCGGGCACGAGGCTGGCCTTGCTCCTGCTCAGCCTGGCCCTCTCTGACTTCTTGTTCCTGGCAGCAGCAGCCTTTCAGATTCTGGAGATCCAGCATGGAGGGCACTGGCCACTGGGGACAGCTGCCTGCCGCTTCTACTACTTCCTGTGGGGTGTGTCCTACTCCTCCGGCCTCTTTCTGCTGGCAGCCCTCAGCCTGGACCGCTGCCTGCTGGCACTGTGCCCGCGTTGGTACCCTGGGCGCCGCCCGGCCCGTCTGCCCCTGTGGGTCTGTGCTGGGGTCTGGGTGCTGGCCACACTCTTCAGTGTGCCCTGGCTGGTCTTCCCTGAGGCCACCGTCTGGTGGTACGACCTGGTCATTTGCCTGGACTTCTGGGACAGTGAGGAGCTGCCCCTGCGGATGCTCGAGATCCTGGGGGGCTTCCTGCCATTCCTCCTGCTGCTGGTCTGCCACGCGCTCACCCAGGCCACCGCCTGCAGGACCTGCTGCCGCCACCAGCCCTCGCCCCCGCCACCCGCCTGCCATGGCTTTGCCCGCGTGGCCAAGACCATTCTGTCAGCTTATGTGGTCCTGCAGCTGCCCTACCAGCTGGCACAGCTGCTCTACCTGGCCTTCCTGTGGGACCTCTACCCCGGGTACCTGCTCTGGGAGGCCCTGGTCTACTCGGACTACCTGATCCTGCTCAACAGCTGTCTGAGTCCCTTCCTCTGCCTCGTGGCCAGTGCCGACCTCCGGGTCCTGCTGCACGCCGTGTTCTCCTCTTTTGCAGCCGCTCTCTGCGAGGAACAGCCAGGCAGCTTCACGCCAGCTGAGCCCCAGCCCCAGGTGGGCTCTGAGGGCCCGACTCCGCCAGGGCCCATGGCTGCGGCCCAGCCACGACTGGATGCCGTGGCCCTGCCTCAGGTGAGCCCCACGGCCCAGACACAGTCGGATGCTGTGGCCCGGGAACAGCCAATGGTTGAGGCTCATACCCCGGCCTCTGCTTCTGGCTTGGCCACCACCCCCTGTGATGAAGCCTCCCCTGGCCCATCCCCAGGGCCCACCTCGGGAGCCTCTGGGAACCCAGCCACACAGGCTGTCCCTGAGGGAGAGAGCCCTGGCAGTGCCCCGCCAGAGGAAGCCTCCAGCACAGGCCCCACGTGAGGGTCTAGGGAAGTCCAGGCCTCCAGGGCAGTGGAAGAGCCAGAGGGAGCCAGAGAACCAGCCACTCAGAGGTGGACGCCATGAAGGACTCAACACTAAAAACTCCCACGGAGTCCCTCCGGCCTAGAAGGAGGGGAAGTGAAACAAAGCATGTGAAAGTCCCAGAGAGTTCACTGTGAGTCCCCGACCCTGGGCACACCAAGCCCTTCCACGGTTGTTCCAACACATAGTCACCCAACAGCCCCCTAGGCCACAGCTAATGGTGTCCGAATTGTTCTGTCCTCCAATACCCCTAGACGCCTGTTTCCCCTGTGCCTTGTTCCTGCTGGAGGAAGATAACAGGGGGACTTCCCTGGGTCCAATCAGATCTCCCTTTCATCCTTCACTCCCTGTCCTCCTCTGGCCTGTCCTCCAGCCTGGACACAAGGACACCAAATGGAAAAGTTTCTGCAGAAAAGGGAGGCCTCCATGAGCCTGTGGCTCCAAGCAGGGCCCAAGGCCCTAGTGGCCCACAAGCCAAGTCCTCTCCACCAATCTCCTGCCTGCCTCCAACAGACAGCGAGGCTGGTGCAGGATTTCCCCCCCCCAGGCCAGGCAGAGAAGAGGCAAGAGCTACCAAGCCTGGATTCAAATCCAGTTCCGCCACAGCCTGACTGGGTGATGGGGGACAAGTTACTTCTCTTTCTTAGCTCCTGTTTCATCAGCTCTTGTGAGAATTAAATGAGCAAGTGTGCAAGGCACTCACAGCAGCCTGGCATTCAGCAAGGGCTCGGTGAGCTGGTGTCCTCTTCCTTCCTGCATACAGGGACCAGGGCTGAATGGGAGGAGGCAGGCAGGAGAGTGACCTAGGATTCTGTGAACAGCCTAGGCTGCGGACACCCAAGTGGCCTGAGAGAGCACATAGCCACCTCTGCTCTTGGGCCTGCTCCAGGGGACTTCAAGGTCGGATTCTGTTCAAGGGTCCAACTAGCATCCACCTGGGCCCCAACCCCCAGGGAGGGCTGCTCAACTCTCCTCTCTGTGGGGGCTGCAGGTACAGCTCACTTTGGCCACAAATTCCCCCCATCGGAGCCCAAGAGCAGAGACAGGAGGCTGTCCAAAGGGCACAGAGCTCAGGGCACCAGTAGTCCCAGGAATGGCAAAGCTGAGCCCTCGGGCCAGCCAGCTCCTCCCCTTCCACTGCCGACTCCACAGGGAAAGCAAAAGTGCCATAGGTCTCCCTGCCCGCTTCCCTTCATCCCCCGACCCTCTCCCACCACCTGTTTCTCCCAACCCTCAGGGTTCCGAGTCCCCTCCCTTCCCTTCTTCCCCCACTCTGTCCCTTTAGCAAGGCTTGTTGTCTCGCAGCTGAGGAGCCCTCAGGGAAAGGCACCGGTGTTGATGAGTTTCGGGTTCCTAGCTGCTCTTAGCCTTAGTTAGGGTGGATGAGCCCCTGCAGGGCTGCTGGTTATGGCCATTAATGACCCCCTTGCACAGGAAGGCCATAAATGGGTGGCCATGGTGGCGACACCAGAGCATAATCATAGCACTCCTCAGTGATGGATTACTGGGCTGGGGGATCTCCGAACAGGCGTGGATTTGTCGATTTCATTCTTCTGACAAATCTCTATTCTGCACTTTCCAGCTGCTTTTCTGGCCGGGCTTCTGTTCTGGAAACACGGGGCAGGCTTCAGGGGGGTCCCTGGTACCCCTCAGGGGTTGTTTGAATTCCTGGCTCCACCATTCCTCAGGGGTGACTTCCAGCAAAGCTCTTGGTCTCTTTTGGACTCAGTTTGCTCATCTACAAAATGGGGATCATAATGATTGATCTTTATGGAGTGCTTGGGTCATTGCCTGGCACAAAGTAAGTGCTCAATGATTGTTACCCATCAATATGATGATGCCAGTGGGCACCCCAGGCCTTAGCCAGCCTGAGAGCAGTGCTGAGCCATGGGCCAGGGCCCATGGGGCAGGTCACCTGCCCACCAGGTACTGTCCTCCCATCCTGCCCACTGCCTCTTCTTCCACAAGCCCCGCCCTTCTTCTGACTGTCACAGGGCACATCTGAGGGTGGTCTGGACTTCTGGCCCCTTGGAGCATTCTGTTGTGCCCCTGCTTCTCTCTTTTCTCCAGGCAGGGGTTCCAAAGCCTTTTATTTCTTTTTCTTTTGGTACTGAGAGTTGACCCGGGAGGGCTTTATCCTGAGCTACATCCCCAGCCCTTTTTATTTTTTATTTTGAGACTGGGTTTCACTGAGTCACTAGGGCTGGCCTGGAACTTTGGAATCTGAAATCTCCTGCCTTGCCCTCCCAAGTTGCTGGAATTACCAATGTGCCAGCCACCTGCCTTCAACACTAGTCCACATCTTAAACCCTATCTCTTGGGGAGGGAGCCAGCCTCACCTCCAAGGTCCCCAAGGGGAATTGTTCCCACAATGAATAATTGTTGTCCAGGGAAAAGAGCAGTGACCTGAAGGGTTTTGCAGGAAAAAGAGGAGTTCTCCTAGTGACCCACAGAGAAGGTCTGTGTTGGAAGAAAGAGGACATTAAGAGAGGGCTCGTTCACCCCCAAAACATTCTACATCCCCTGTGTTCCTGTGGCCTTCTGGGAGATTTCTTCCTTTTGTAGGTGAGAGAGCCCCTCCCTCTCGTGCAAAGGGACCAGACATTGATTGTGAGAATTGTGAACAAGGACATTTTTCAATTCTGCACTCAGGGCTGCTGCTCATTTATACATTAAGTGATCACATTCTGGGTGCTGGGCCTCACTGGGTGCTGAAAGTACCGTGGGAAACAAGTCAAAACCCCTGCCCTCAATTTGCTGACATCCTGGTAGGGTGAAGCAACAAATACAACAAATACACAAATACTCCCAAAATATAGCATCCAGTAGCTATTAAGAACAATGAGTCAGGCGCACGCCTGTAATCCCAGTGACTCAGGAGGCTGAGGCAGGAGAATCACAAGTTTGAGGTCAGCCTCAGCAACTTAGCAAGGCACTATCTCAAAATAAAAAAATAAAAAGGAGGGCTTGGGATATAGCTCAGTTGGTAGAGTGATTGCCTTGCATGCACAAGGCCCTGGGTTCAGTCCCCAGCACCACGAAAAAATAAAAATAAATAAAAATAAAAAGTACTGGGACTCTGGGACTGGGGGTGTGGCTCAGTGGTAAATCACCCCTGAGTTCAATCCCCATTACCCCCTCCCCCCAAAAAAAGGCAATGAGAACAAGTAGAGTCAGAGATGGCCAGATGAGAGGGGCAGCAGGGAGGGAACTGCAGGGTGGGGGGAGTGACACCTTAGCAGAGACAGAGTCATTTCAAGACCTGGGAAGAGCATCCAGAAGGAAGGAGAGAACAGGATGCACCATCAGGTACCAGCCAGGCCCTGAGGTTGGAGTGAAGGTGTACATTTCAGGGACCGGAGGTCAGCATCACTGGGTCACAAGCAGGGAGAGGCTATTGTGGGTGACAGGTGCTGAACAAGGGTCAGACAGGTGAGGCAGGGTGGGATGGGACATACAACTGTGGATTGTATTTCACATGAGGGAGGTTTATAGAACTGGGGCCACAGGGGCTGGTATGGGCTTTAGACAGACCCTGGCCTGTGGCCCAGACACACCGCCTTGCTGCTTCCCAGTCCCCACTCCTGCAGGCCAGCCCTAGGGGTTGTGGAGCAGTGGGAAACACAAGGACTTGGAGCCAAACAATGGAAGCTGACTCCTGGCGGGTGACCCAAGCCAGCGCCTGGCCTCTCTAGGCCTGTTTCCTCACCGGTTGTGGCAAGGGGAATGAGATGGAGGTCCAGCACAGCCTACACAGGGCTCTTCATCCCGCCAGAGATAAGCCGCCCTTACACGGGTTCTTCTGCGTTTTCCCTCTCCCTTTTCTTTTCCTGGGAAAGAGACTCTGCCAGCACCCTTTAGTCACCCAGGCTGGTGGATTCCCAGGGTGAGGAAGTAACTAGTGCTCAGGGTCACAGACCTGATAGAGAGAGACCTGGCAACCACTGCCTGTGGGACCTACTGGGACACCTAAGTCCCCCAGGGTGAGACAGGATTGGGTGGATCTAGGAGGGAGAGGCCTGTGGATTGATGGTCAGGCCTCCAGGGAGGTGGTGGAGGAAAGAAAGGAAAGTACCAGGGATCTTCAGGCCATGGCCTCATTTTGATTTTTAGTAAGAAGCTCTGGCAGCTCAACGACTTGGAAGGAGCCCAAGTTTGAGGGCAGCAAGACTCGGTCTCAAAATAAAATAAAAAGTGCTTGGGGTGGAGCTTAGGAGTAGAGCACTTGCCTACCATGTTTGGGGCCCTGGGTTCTATCCCCAGCACTGGAAGAAAAAAAAGAAGCAGCCGCTGCAAGACCCACGAGTGTCCACCGGGAAGAATGAGACCGCTGGGCCACCCCTGCCCGGCTCCTTCGAGTGTTGCTTTATCTACACCTTGAGCCGAGAGCACAAATGCTTGTAACTTAAAAACAGCAAAACTACGCGCTGTTTGGAGGCGGGGCGGGGGGCGGTCCTGGGACGCCTAGGAGGAGTGGCCCCCGGTGCGGGATCTGGACCCCGGGCTTCAGCCCATCCTGGCGACTCCCGCGGACGCACCTGCAGCGCGTTTGGCCCGCCGCAGCCCGACCTCGCTGGCGGGCCGCTAGCCCGGGGGCTGTAGGTGCGGCTCGTGAGCTCCGCCCTCCTGGCCCCGCCCCCTCGACTCTCCCCGCCCCTCCGCGCGTGACCTCGGCCCCGCCCCCGCGAGCCCCCGCCCCGCTCCCTCCCACTCCTCTGTCACTTCCTGATTCCCGCTTCCTGCTTCCCGGAGGCTGGGATCCCGAGCTGCCCGAGGCCGCCGCCGCAGCCCCCGGCGTCCCCGGTCAGCGGTGAGCGGTGAGCGGTGAGCGGTGAGCGCGGCGGGGCCGGGCTGGGGGCGCGGCCGGGGCGGGGGCGCGAGGCCCAGGGGCCCTTCCCCTCCGCGGCGCCCCACCCGCGGTCCCAACTCCCCCGGCCGCACAGCCTGTGCCGTCCTGAGCCCGGGTCACTGGAAGTGGGTCCCCGGAACCCGCACTCCGAGATGTGCCTCCGCCCGCAGCGCGGCCGTGACCCCCGCCGGTCCTGCCAGGGCCGTGGGCCGGGCTAACTGCAGCTCCCTGCACATTCCTTGGTTCTCAGAACTGGGCCTCCCTCCGCCCCACAGTGCGGAGACCTTTCCTGCCTCCTCTCCTCCCTTCCCGACACCCAGCCTCCACGTCCCCGGGCCGGAAGGTCTGCTCCGAACCGGGCGGACCTACAGAAATACTAAGTTTTCCCGTTTCCGCGCCACCCCCAACACACACACACCGCAGCCAAGGAGGGTCCCAAGGAGATTTCTCAAAGCCCCTTAGGACGCAGCAGTGGCCAGCACCAGGGGTCGTCGTACTTACCCTGTCAGATCACCGCCTGGGGAGCCTGCCAGAGTCCCATTCTGCCACTGGGGAAACTGAGACCCAGGCGGGTGATGTTGCCTAGGCCCCCAGCCATATCCTTCCGTGTTCCCTTCAAGCACCGGTGGGAAAGCTCAGGGTCGTGAGGACGGGGCTGATCCAGGCCTCTCTGCACTGCAGACATGTCCTTTCGCAAAGTGGTTCGGCAGAGCAAATTCCGGCATGTGTTTGGCCAACCGGTCAAGAATGACCAATGCTACGAGGACATTCGCGTGTCCCGTGTTACCTGGGACAGCACCTTCTGCGCAGTCAACCCCAAGTTCCTGGCAGTAATTGTGGAAGCCAGTGGTGGGGGTGCCTTCCTGGTGCTTCCCCTGAACAAGGTGGGCCTTGTTGGGACAGGGAGGCAGGCTGTGGGGAGGGCCAGAAGCACAGCACCACTCCTGGCAGCAGGTCCTACTTTGAAGCCCCCTCCTTGCCCGTCCTCTCGCTAGGCAGGTATCAATCCAGATTTACTGCCCAAGAGGTGTTTGTGCAGGTGGAATCAGTGTTTATTGCCACTAAGTCAGGGTCAGAGGCAGCAGGCACTTCCTGCTCAGCTAGTGGGAGGGGCACCTTCACATCTAGGCCCCCAGTGAGCCCCATCCCCTCTCCATAGAGAGGGGGATCTGACTTGCCCCCTCCTGCTTGCAGACAGGCCGTATTGACAAGGCCTACCCAACAGTGTGTGGGCACACGGGACCTGTCCTGGACATCGACTGGTGTCCCCACAATGATGAAGTCATTGCCAGCGGCTCAGAGGATTGTACAGTCATGGTGAGGCACAGGACTGTTCAGGCCAGGGTCTCCAGTGTGGCCTGGGGCTGCTGGCAGCAGGGGTAAGCAGAGGCCTCAGCCCAGCAGCCCCATCTCTACCACAGGTGTGGCAGATCCCGGAGAATGGGCTGGCCTCCCCGCTGACAGAGCCAGTGGTGGTGCTAGAAGGGCACACCAAGCGTGTGGGCATCGTGACCTGGCACCCCACAGCCCGGAACGTGCTGCTCAGTGCAGGTCTGTACCGCTCCCTACCCTGCCCCCACACCCCTCTCCATATGTGGCTCTGGGATATCCTAGTGGTCTCTCCTGGGCCCATCTGACAGATGAGGAAGCTGAGCCATGCAGAGGTCAAGAGGCCCAGTTCAGTCCCAGGGGAGTGGGCAAAGCTGACCTGTTGGGCTGATGGCCTTCCATCCACCAGGCTGTGATAATGTGGTGCTCATCTGGAATGTGGGCACAGCGGAGGAGCTGTACCGCTTGGACACCTTGCACCCTGACCTCATCTACAATGTCAGCTGGAACCGCAATGGCAGCCTTTTCTGCTCAGCTTGCAAGGACAAGAGTGTCCGCATCATTGACCCCCGCCGGGGCACCCTGGTGGCAGTATGTGGCTTTGGGGGCTGAGGACAGTGGACAGGCCAAGGGACTTGATCCGTGCACTACACTAACCACCTGTCTCTCACACAGGAGCGGGAGAAAGCTCATGAGGGGGCCCGGCCCATGCGGGCCATCTTCTTGGCAGATGGCAAGGTGTTCACTACGGGCTTCAGCCGCATGAGTGAGCGGCAGCTGGCACTCTGGGACCCAGTGAGTGGCCATGATTGGCCTGAGGAGGCAGGCTCAAGATGAGCCCCAACCTGGCTCCATCCTGGGCAGGGGTCACCATGCAGAGGCTTGGTTCCCAGGTCCTCAGCTTGGCCCTGCAGGGCCCTGTCCCACACCTGTTGGCTTCTGCACAGTGACCTCAGTGGCCCCTGTGAGCCAGGAACTGTGCTATGCAGCCCCTTCAAGCTCCCTGTAGTGAGGACCTTCTCAGTACTTGCTCAGTGACCTGGAGTAGTGCTGAGGCCTGCAGGAGGCTGGGAGGGTGGGCCCCTGGGGGTAGAGAGAAGCCAGGGGTCTGCTGGGGTCCCTGGTATGGACAAAGGCTTGGAGGGGGAAAGAACCCACTGGCATGCTAGGGCAGTGCTGGCTGGCATGTGAGCCCATCTGTGGCCACTCCTGGTGGGCATTTCCAATTTTGGCCTCACTGCCTCCCATGCAGGAGAACCTCGAGGAGCCCATGGCCCTGCAGGAGCTAGACTCCAGCAACGGGGCCCTGCTGCCCTTCTACGACCCCGACACCAGTGTGGTCTACGTCTGTGGCAAGGTGGGGCTGGGTATGGCTGGTGGAGGCAGGGGAGGTGCACAGCCAAGAGCTGAACCCCCTGTTGCCCCCCCAGGGCGACTCCAGCATCCGGTACTTTGAGATCACAGATGAGTCCCCCTATATCCACTTCCTGAACACGTTCACCAGCAAGGAGCCCCAGAGGGGCATGGGCAGTATGCCCAAGAGGGGCTTGGAGGTCAGCAAGTGTGAGATTGCCCGGTAAGAGGGGCCATTGTGGCAGCCATTTTGGGGACTCAGCCTGAGAGCAGAGACCAGGCTGTGGGCACCCAGTGTCAGGTCAGTTGGGAGGCTCAGGGATCAGCCTGTGGCAATTGTTGGGGCAAGTAGGCAGCCTGCACAAGGGGTGTCGGGGACTTGGGTCAGCCTATGGCAAGGTCCAAGTGAGGACAGGAAATGGAGGGTGGAGAGATCTGGGGGAACTAATGGGGGTTCCACCCATGGCCGCTCCCCTACCCTCCCTTTCCCAGGTTCTACAAACTGCATGAGCGCAAGTGTGAGCCCATTGTCATGACTGTGCCAAGAAAGGTGACGCCACCTGCTCCCCCCTCTAGCAGACAGGCTGTTGAGGGTGTTTGGAGTGGGGCCTGTGATTGGGTGTGGTTGGTGGGCTGTACAAATGCCCACATGCCCTGGTACCAGCCAGGGGTTGGGCTGTGCCTGGCAGGGGACAAGCAGGAATGACACAGGGCAAGCTGAGGCCTTGCCCAGATGAGCCATAGAGAGGGGTCAGGCATTCAGGGCAGAGCAGCAGCCATGGAGGGCCTCCTGTAGGAGGGTGGAGAGAGAGGGTCTGGCTGCCGGGGAGAGTCCCGCGAGGAGGAACCACAGGCTGGCTTCAGATGCCCAGCCCCGGACACACTGCCATTATTCTCCAGCCAGCATCCACTGAGTGCTCAACGCATTGTGCCAGGCACATCTCGGAGCAGAGCTGAGGGAGAGTGGTAGGGCCTGCCCCAGGAGCTCAACAGTCCACGGGGCACAAGTGTGTCCCCCAGAATCCTACAAAGCCACCTCACTGGCCCCTGTGGTTGCAGGGGAGGGTGGTGGCAGGGCCCTGCTCAGGAAGGAAGGCTGGGAAGGCTTTGGGGGAACTGCCTGCACCAGCAGGAGGGAAGTGAAAGCGGGCCTTGGGCTGAGAAGGGCTCACCGGGCCAGGCCAGGAGGGGAAAGGTCGAGAGTGCCAGGCTGGAGCCCAGGAGGGCCTGAGGCGGCAGCCACACAAGGTCACTGATGGGCTCCAGCTGACCCTGGCCTCCCTGCTGCAGTCTGACCTCTTCCAGGATGATCTGTACCCCGACACAGCTGGGCCTGAAGCCGCTCTGGAGGCGGAGGAGTGGGTGAGCGGGCGGGACGCAGACCCCATCCTCATCTCACTGCGGGAGGCCTACGTGCCCAGCAAACAGCGGGACCTGAAGGTCAGCCGGCGCAACGTGTTATCGGACAGCCGGCTCGCCAGCTCCACCCGCCCAGGGTCCTCCATATCTGCTGTTGCCATTGCTGATGCTACCTCTGGTGGCAGCCTTGTTGGGGCTGGGGTATGTGTCTCACAATCAGGTGGTGCTGGGAAAGTTCCAATGTTGCCCCTGTCTGCTGTGTGTACTTGAACCGTACATTGTCCTCTCTGGGCCTTGGGCCTCTGCCTGGTTGGTGGTAGGTTTGGGGAAGGCTGCAGTAAATGGACTTCTGATGTCCTCACAGGAGGCCGGGAAGCTAGAGGAGGTGATGCAGGAGCTGCGGGCACTGCGGGCCATGGTCAAGGAGCAAGGGGAGCGTATCTGCCGCCTGGAGGAGCAGCTGGGCCGCATGGAAAATGGGGACGCATAGGACCACACCAGCGATGCCACTCCCTCCGTCCCCTCCTCCTCCTTCACCCCTTTTCACTCAGCTTCTGCTGGCAGGTCATAGCGGGTCACTGGCTGCCAAGGGACTCTGGGGCAGGTCAGGGGCCAGTTCCCATCCCGACCACTGCCTGGCTTTTGTCATTGTTCCTGTGGAGGGTTTTTGTACCAAGGCAAGCTCACTTGTCCTCTGAGGGACCGTCTGCCCCACCCGCTCACTCCCCTCTGCCTCCCACAGGAAGTGGCAGGGATGGGCTCTATATTTTCATTCCAAATAAATTTCTTTCTAAAAGCCGGGTGGCATGCTGAACCGGGGGCTGAGAGGGTCTGGAATGTGGGGACAGATGAGGCAGAGAAGTCAGAGATCTGGGAAAGTTGAGGGTTGTTGAGCAGCCAATGTCATTGCTCCCGGATTGTCAGGCAGAGAGGCGGAGACACTGAGCCAGACCGGACCCATCCGCAGCCGCATCCTGCTTTGAGCTGGTGCCTGGTGCATCCTCTGGGAGGCCTGGTTACAGCCCCCTAGTCCCAGCTTCACCCAGAAGAGCCAGTGAGGATCTGGTGTTGGGCGGGGTGGTCCTGAGAGGTGGAGGCCCCACCAGGGTCCTGTGGCAGGCAAGAGTGGGTGGGTACTGTGGACAGGAAGCGGAAGTGTCGGGTAACCCCCAGCTGCACTAGAGCTCTGGGGCTCATTTCTCACTCAACCTAGCCAGAGCCGGAGGTGGGCACCCAGCGTGAGGCCAGCGGACCAATGGTGAGCACGGCCACTGGGTTCTTGGGGCAGGAGCATAGGAGACTGGGGCTAGAACTTGGGGCCCCAAGAGCTAAGAAGGACCCACCACCATTGGGACCCAGGGATAGAGGCATGACTCGGAACCAGCACAGGCAGAAGCTGGGCCTCACCTCTGAGTTGGGCTTCCTAGGGCTCGGTGCAGGTGCTGTTACCTCACTCCAGGCCCCGCCCCTTCGAGATCCCTGGGATAGAGCTCCACTGGTCCTCCCAAGCTGAGCTCCGGCACCTGCGCCTATCCCTGGAGCCTAGGGCGCTAAAGACTTGCACACTCCCCTCCCCCTGCCATCACTCCCCACCTGCTTTGTTCCAACCGCAGGCTTCCTCTGTCAGTGCACCCTCCACCCCCAGCCCTGGCCCTGCACGCCTGAGAGCCTCAGGGACAGGCCACATTGCTGAGCGGAAACCTTGCAGCTGGGGCACCCCTGTGGTTGGGAGGAAGAGGGGCCTCAAGGACCTCCATCCTGGGACCCAGTAAACAGAGGGGAGGTGGTTACTTCTGGGTTGGTCCAGTCCTTCCATCCCCACCTGCAGAAAATCCAGCCCTGACAGCAGCCTCACAGGCCCCCTACTCCAAGCAGAGTTTTGCCAGACTCAGTCAAGATTTATTGAGCACCTACTATGGGCCAGGTGTTGTTTATAGGTGGTTGGTCATCAAAATGCCATCTCCCTGAAGCTTACTCTGTTGGGGGAGGTGAGCCAACAGAAAAGATGAGTAGAAGTACTTACTGTATAAGATGTGGCGGGAGAAAGAGTGGTTTGGAGGCATCAAGAGTGCTGGTGGGGGGCTGGGGATATGGCTCAGTTGGTAGAGTGCTTGCCTCGCATGCACAAGGCCCTGGTTTTGATCCCCAACACCACAAAAAAAAAAAAAAAAAAAAATGTACCAGGGAGTGATGTACTAATGACCAGCTGGTTGTAATCCAGGTCAGACCAGGAGTCCTCTCAGCGAGGCCTAAGCCAGGCGCACAGGTAGCCATGTGGCTTTTTGGAGTGGAGCATTCTGGGCAGAGGGAAGAGGCAGTGTGGAGGCCCAGGCAAGAGCAGGCCAGGGTGGTTGGGAGTAAGACCAGTGGTGCCTAGGGGCAGGGGTGCATGACAGTGGCCAGGGCCATGACCAAATAAGGACTTGGGCTTTTCTGCTTGACTGTCCCCATTTTGCCTGAGAGGCAACTGTGGACCTTCTTGGAGAGGAACAGAAAGCAGATTTGGCCACCCCACCTGGTGCCACCCCTGGTGATGAGCCCCCCACCTGTCTCCTGCAGGCTCTGCTCTGTGCCCTTGGTCTTGGCACACTGCTGGCCTTGCCAGGGGCCCTGGGTTCGGGCGATGTGAAGGACAGCGTGGGCTCCAGCTCTGTCACCGTAGTGCTGCTGCTACTGCTGCTGCTGCTGCTAGTCACTGCCCTGGCCCTGGCCTGGCGCCGCCTCAGTCGCGACTCTGGGGGCTACTACCATCCAGCTCGCCTAGGCGCTGCATTGTGGGGTCGCACCCGCCGCCTCCTCTGGGCCAGCCCCCCAGGCCGCTGGCTGCAGGCCCGCACTGAGCTGGGGCCACTAGATGACCCAGAGCAGCAGGAGGAGGAGCAGGATGCAGAAGATGAGGACATCACGGATGGTGGCCCAGAGAAGGCTGGACCCCAGGAAGAGGGGCAGCGGTGCAGAACAGGACCCCACCAGGAGCAAGCTGAGGAAGCACAGGACAGCGATGTGGAAGGGGGCCTGGGTCTTGGCTCCCAGGGGCCAGTGGGCTCAGGGGGCAGTGCAGAGGCCCTGCTGAGTGACCTACATGCCTTCTCAGGCAGTGCAGCCTGGGACGACAGCGCCAGGGCATCAGGGGGACAGGGCCTCCATGTTACAGCTCTATAGAGGTGAGCCTCAGAGTCCGGTCCCTGCTACAGCCTCTCTGCTTCCCAAGTGCCACAGTGGAACATAGCCTGCCCTGGACTTGCTGTCACTCCCCCCACCTCATGGAGCACCTTGGACCGTCATCCCCACCAATTCCCAGGCCTGTGCAGCCCCACCCCCTCCAAAGGCCACCCACCCCAAGGGCATTGTTTGAAATAAAACCTCTTTACCCTGTGGTTCTGTTGTCCTATAGTGTCCCCTTCTCTCTCTAAGCAGGGGCTCCTGGCACAAATCCACCCATCCCGAGAGTCCAGCAGAAGCCAGTCAGTGCCATGATTCAGTCCTTTAATTTGCAAGGGCACAACTGAACATGGTGGCCCCCAGGTGGCCAGTGGGGCCCTCCTGCCAGCAGTGGTAGCTTGAGGCTTCGAGACACATGATTCTGGGGCTCACCCACCCCTGACAGAGGCACCTGCTCCCCGCAGACACAGCCAGTTCAGCCTGCAGAGAAGGCCTCAGTGCTGCCAGTGCCCCACCCCCTTCCTACCGCCCGGGGCGCGCGCGGCCCCTCTTAGACTTCTTGGTTCCTGAGGGGGGACGGATGGGGAGGGGAGCAGTGCTCGAGATCGGTGGTGGTGGCGGAGGCAGCAGTGGAGGTAGAGGTGGCTCCATGGGATCTGGTGGGCCAGGGGTGGGCCGGAACCCCTCAAAGGGGGAGAACTTGAGGGGGCTGCAATGGAGACCAAGGCACAGTCAGAGCCTCACAGGCCCTGCCAGGGGTACTGCACCGCCTGGGCACACAGGCTGTGCTCCACCAACTGTCATACAGGCAGCCCCTGCCACCAGTGTGCAGGGACTGAGGTCCCGTGGGAGGCAGAAACTGAGGCTGGCCCCAGATAAGAGTCTTGGCCAAAGCAGCCCCAAACTAGCTAGCCTCTTGTCTGCCGGGGCTCCCTGTCCCAGCCACACACTTCCCGCTGCCTTGGTACCTGATGGGAGTGCGGGGGCTGCTGTTGAGGCGCCTGGGGGAGCGCAGCTTGGGCTGGAAGGAGAAGCCCTCTTTGATGCTGTCCAGAACTGAGGGTGCCACGTACGTGAAACCCTGGGGGAGAGGCAAGGCCGTCAGCGCGTGGCATCATTACTCCTCAGCCACAATCCCTGTCTGGGTCCCCACGACCTCCAGACCCCCAGCACTCACCAGGAAGGCCTGGTTGGCGCTTTCACTCAGTGTTGTGTCATCAGGACTATCCACCGGTGTCTGCCGCGTGAAGCGCGTGTCAAACTGGCTCACGTCCTCCTCTGAGTGCTGTGGACAGATCCACGTGGGGAGGGTCGGGGGGAGTTCACGGGGCATCCTCTGCCTGTCACAGGGCCGACATGACCTGCACTCACCAGACTTGGCCTGATAGGAGGGTCCACACGGCGATCCAAGAGGTCATCCCAATTGATGTGCCGGAAGAAGGGGTGCCTCTGGGGTAGAAAGCACCGAGATGGGCCAGCAGCTCACCCTGCCTGGCCCCCTCAGTAACTCCCTCTGTGTCTCACTCTGGCCCCAGACTCACCTGCACATCAGCAGCATCCCCTGGGCCACCCCCAATCCGTTGGCTGGGATTCCGCTTCAGAAACTGTGGAACCAGAGCAGCAGGTGAGGGCCTGGGGAGGCGCTGCTGTGTGTGCACCTAGCTCTTGGGGGCCCACTTGTGGTGGGGGAAGGTGAGGCAGGGCAGGGGGTGCTTCTGGAGTGTGGCTGCACCTATTGAGCCCCTCACGACTTTCAGGACTGGGTCCCACGGTACCTTCTGCACCAAGTCTTTGCAAGGCCTCCCACGCTGCTGGCATCACCCAGGCAGACTGTGAGGATCTGATGTTAAAACCTGATGGAGCTGAGCCCTCCCCCTCTGCACCCCAGTCACCAGCCTTTCTGGGGGAAAGAGCAACCAGCTCATAGGGCACCCTTGTCTGATGAGGGCTGAGCCGGGGCTTACTGCTTACTGAGGCAGCAGTCTGTCGGAGCTGAGGCCTGGCCCAAGTGAGCACTCCTTTCCCTCCCAGAGGGACTACACAGGCTCCCCCATAGCCCGAGACATGTATACAAAGGCTAACAGGGCCTGAGAGAAGAGATGGGGGGGCTGACCCTGGGCAGGAGGGAGCCCACCTTTTTGATAAGGTCCCTGGCATCTGGGGTGAGGTAGGGAGGCAGCACCAGCTTCCCCTTGATTATTTTATCCATGGTTTTCTTCCGGTTCTCTGCGGTGAAGGGTGGCTGGGGGATGCAGAAGGTGAGGGGCGCCTGTGGGCCTCCCCAGGACCTTCCCCAGCCCCAGAGGGGAACCCTGCCCCCCACCCTCCTCCCGAGGAGGCTGGACTTGCCGATCCAGTGAGCATGTCGTACATCAGGGCCCCCAGGCTCCACCAGTCCACCACCCGGTTGTGGCCACTGCGCACCAGGATCTCAGGGGCCCTGGGGGCCAGGTGGAACTGTCAGTCAGGCCAGGCCCTCTCTGGCTGTCCTCCTGACCCCTAGGCCAGTCAGGCACCACTTACATGTACTCAATGGTGCCACAGAAGGTGTGAGTGACGGCACCCTCGTGAATGGACTCCTTGCAGAGTCCGAAATCCGTCAGTTTGATGTGGCCTGTGGAAGAATGTTGCGAGGGGTGGTCAGACCTGCCCCATCAGCCGCCTCTCAGCCTACCCCGCAGACCCCGTGTGCATGTGTGTGCATGTGTGTGCATGCACAAGTACACACCCTGGCTGTTGAGCATGATGTTCTCAGGCTTGAGGTCCCGATAGATGATGCCTTGGGAATGGAGATGGCCCAGGGCCAGTGTGATCTCAGCCAGGTAGAAGCTGCAAGGACAGGATAGAGTGAGAGTGGTGTGGGGAAAGGGCTAGGATCTCTGGGGGAGGGGCAGGTTTCACACCCACCAGGCAGTGTCCTCCAAGAAGATGCCCTCTCGCTCCAGATGTGTGAAGAGCTCACCACCTGTGACACAATCACATCAGCAGTCCTGCTCCAGAACCCAGCCCCAATGCTCCCTCTGAGTCTTGGGTTCTTCTTGGGAGAAGTGGGGCTTGCAAATCCTGCCCTACCTGCCTCCCAGAGCTGCCGTGGGGACTCAATCAATTCAGCAAACATCTACCGACGCCTATTCGGTGCCTGGCCCTGTGCTGGGGGCAGAGATGAGGAGACCCAGCCATTGCCCTCAGGACGCTCAGTCTAGTGGGGAGACAGACACGTGCACACTGCTCTAGAATGCCAGGCTGAGGCAACAGCTCCAAGAGCTTTGCCAAAGAACCTCACAGTGCAGACAGGGAAGATTAAGATAATCCCAACACCAGAGACAGAACGTATAGTACGGCTGGGCTGCTCAGGGTGCTAAGATGGACGAACAGTGCAGGACGTGCAGGCAGAGGCCCATGGAGCTCAGCTGATACAGGACTACTGTGCAGTGAGGGGGAGTGGACAAGGAGGCCAGGCTTTGTCTGGGAAGCTAGAGACTCACGGGATTCTGAGGGGAAGGGTTAGAAGCAATCACACTCTAGAAAGATGACTCTGGCAGTTACCAGAGGAAACACCAAAAAGCAGGTGAGCCAGGGCCTCAAACTCAGTTAAGAAACAACTGTGATCCCCACCTGAACCTGAGAGAGAAGAGGGGATGGGGCACACCAAAGAGGATGCAGCTAGATGGGACCCTAACTGGATGTAGGGCACACAGGGGAGAGGACAGGACAGAAGGGATGGCAGAAGTGGGTAAAACGACCCCCTGGATTTCTATTCAAACAGCTGAGGGACACACCAGGCCCTAGACAGACGTTTGCTGAATGAATGAAGGGATAAGTGGACAAGTGGACAGATGTATGGGTGATGGGTGTGGGGGTCCCCTAGATGTCCTCCACAACCACACCTCTCAGAACTCCCTGAAACCCCAGTGCTTCTGTGCTGGTCCCCACCCACCAGGGCCTGGCTGAGCCTGCACACCTACCACTGAGGCACTCCAGGATGAGGTAGAGCTTGCCACCCGTCTGGAAGGCATAGGCCAGTTCCACAATAAAGGGGTGCTTCACTGACTCTAGAATGTTCCGCTCAGCCTGTGTGTGTGCGGTATCCTTGGCATTGCGCACAATTTTGGCCTAGAGATGCAGAGATTGGTTAGAAGGTGGGGCACCCAGCACTCCTTCCATCCCTCAAGCTAAGCTCTTCCTTTTGTCCCTTGTTCTGTTTTATTATTTTCCAGTAGAATGGCCCAACAGAACACAACTGCAAATGCTAGGCTGTGCAAAAGAGGAGCTAGTGCCTTTGTACAAATGGGAGATAGTATTCTTTTGTTTTCTTTCTTTTTTAAATATTTTTCTTTAGTTTTTAATGGACCTTTATTATTTATTTATTTATTTATATGCGGTGCTGAGAATCAAATTCAGTACCTCACACATGCTAGGGAAGTACTCTATCACTGAGCCACAACCCCAGCCCAATTATTTTGTTTTCAATAAATATTTAAATACAACTGGGTCCTAAAAGTGTATGGACTCTAGGTCTGACTTTGGACCCACAGTGACATCATCGTCCCCTGCCCTATAATCATTACATGAAACTGGGGTACCAATGGTCAAACCTGATCACAGTGAGTCTTTTCTAGAGTTTTCCCCAACCCTCTATACAGGATCTGGCTAGGACAAAGACAAGTGGAATTTCTTGAAGGTCGCTAGGCTGTAACATTAAGTATTCTTGGTGTCCAGTCATTACCCTCTACCATCTTCTGTCATTCCATTGACTCTCTCCATGATTCTGCTGTCAATAGTCATCCTTTTCAGGGACTGGTTTATCCTCAATAAAGAGTTTCTCAACCTTAATGCTATTGATACCTTGGACCAGACAATTCTTTGTTGTGGGATTTTGTCCTGTGCCCTGTGCAAGCAAGCAGCATGCCACTGGATGCTCACAGCACTCTCCTCTCCAGTCTTGACAATAAAAATTCTGCCTAAAATTGTCAAATACCCGCTGGGCAGCAAACTGCCCCCGTTTGTGAATCACCACAAAACAATACACATCACAATAAATAACAAACTAGCAAATGCCAAACACAGGGCCCAACTCCTCCATGGTGTTCAGAATTGCTGTCTTCCCAAAACCTGGCAGAGTACCCTGCCATCACTCAATATTTGCTGGCTGAGTGAATGACTCACCTTCCTCAGGACTTTCATGGCATATATTTTGCCCAAGTTGGTGCCTTGCACTTTTCGTACCTGGAACACCTGTAGGGCAGGGGAGACAGGATCAACTTCCCTCTCCACACCCTATCTTCAAGAAGCCCCACCCTCAAGCTCTGGAAGTGGGACCAAGAGGCCTCTAGTCACCCAAGGGTGGGGCAGTAAAGATCTCATCTGATTTTGGAGGGCTTGCCCTATTCTCCTTTATGGAATCCCATCAGAGGCTCTGCCGATTTGCAAGTCTAATCTATGCTGAGAAGCCTGTGCTGACAAGATGGGGCTGAGGCCGCAGGGAGAGCACTGTACCTTGCCATAGCCCCCCTTGCCCAGCACTCGCAGCAGTTCAAAGCAGTGCGGCCCAATGCGCTCAGGGCCCAAGTTCACACTGGTCTCGGTCAGCTCCACCTCCTCATAGTGTCCCACGGGCCTACGAACACAAGAAGTTAAGGGGAGCAAGGCCCAGTGCTCCCCAGGTCCCCTTCCCTACTCCATTCCCCATCCCCAAGAGACCCTCACTCACTCCAGGCCGGCAGCCCTCGATTCGGTAAGGGGACACACGTCCTGTGAGAAACTGAGAGGTAAGACCAAGGGAGGTGCCGGGATACCTCCTGCCACCCCAAGCTGGGCTGCTTGGCCCAGGGAAGGAGGGCGCCAGGGATGGGAGAGGGCAGGGGATGGGAGAGGGCAGGGGCCGGGCAAATGCTGGGGAGCAGAGGACGAAAGGCCGGGAGCCGGGAGGGAGATCTGGGAGGGCGTGGGTCCGAGCGTGAGGAGGACCGGCGTTTGAAGGGGTCCCAGCCCACTCTGGGCAGCGACAGCCACGGCTCAGGTCTCGGCCGGGTGACAAGCTCGGCTCCAACCCAGTCGTGACCAGGCGAAACACTCACCGCAGGACTGAACTCTGGCTCGCCCTCGCCCTCGCTGCCTTCCTCGGTCTCCAAGTCCAGATCGAACACGGCCGCCATGGCCGCGCCGGCCCGGCGGGCCCCTCCACGGGGATCTGGCGGCTCTGACTGACAGCCCGAGTCCCGAGCATGTACGTTATCACTCAGCGACCGCCACCGCGACCGCGCGCGGGGATGACGAAAAGTAACCCCGCCCTCTCTCGCACAGGCCGCTCAGCCTGACGGGGAGGAAAGATGGCGTCTGCCTCAAGGCCTCTCGGGAGTTGTAGTCCGCGAGTGCCGCACCAGCCCCTCTTGTCAGCAGGACTCTGTGTTCCCAGCACTGTTTCCCGCAGTCTGCACCAGGCAGAAGCCCATTTGGGCTCTGGGGAGAGTTTGAGTTTGGTGGGGAGAGTTTAAGTTTGGTTGGGTAGAGTCAAAAGTGCACTCAGATGTAGGACTGTAAGTGCAACTTCAAATCTGCTGGAACTGTGCTCTGCCAAGCTGGCTGCCAAGTGAGAGGCAAATCGTGTCCTTCTCTTTTCGCTCCTGAGTAACTGTAGGACCTTCTTAATCAACCTCCGCATCGAGGTCCTACAAGTCATACATTTACTGGTTGTGCTGCCAATGCTGGGCTCCGTTACCAGACTCCTGCCCTAAAGAATTCAGAGCTCTTCAATATGAACTTTTACTAATTTAAACACATTTAGTAATTTGGCTGCCTGATACAGAAAGGGAACTTAATAGAACTTGGTTGAAAGGAATGAATTAACACATTAAAATGGGCATGGATTCATTTTGGATGGGCTCTGTAGAGGGTGAATTTGGACCAGACCAGGCCTGGATGTAAGATCTGACTATTGGGAAACATGGCTTCCAGTTGCACAACTTGGGGGTCTCCGGGCTGGCCGAAGTTTATTTAGTTGGATGCGGCCTCTGGTTGTAATCCCACCAAAGGAAATCCTTAGATTGGGCCCTGATGTAGGTGTAGGGCAGGCCTCTGCCAAAGATCAGCCCAGAGGCCTGGCCAGTAGGATGGATTTTCCTTAGCTCAAGATGCTACAGAATTCCCCACCCACTTCTTCCTCCCCTTCCTCTGCTTGCCAAGCCTGGGGGAGTTGTCCAATTGAGATAACCTATTCCAGACTCCAAACACGCCACTAGTTCATAAACATTTATTTGGGGAAAGAATGTTTGCAGAGTTGTCCACAGCTTCTGTGCAGGACAGAGGCAGAAGCCTTAAAGCAGTTTCCTTGAATGAGAAAGGGAGTGTAGTGTAGACACCCTCTGTCCGTGCTAGTTAAGTGTGCCAGAGGCCAAAGCACTTGGTGGAGAAGGTGTGTGGTGCATGGGAAGATACAAGGTATTCAGGAGTCTCAGAGCTGCTTATGAATGAGGGCAGAGAGGTGGGAGGCCTGGAAGCTGATGGGCACATAGAATTGGTAAACACAGAAACCTGGCCATTGCACTGTATTAATATGCACTGTGTTATGACCTTGGCGACAGTCATTTTTCTTCTCTGGGCCCATTTTCTCATCTGTAGAATGGGAATAGTGTCTACCTGGAAGTGTGAGAGGAGGTAGCCTGGCTACCTGCTTCTATTGCTCAGGTCAGTTGAGACAGGGGCACTGCCAGAAGTTTTCAACAAGCTTCACAACTCATGTAATTTGGAAAAGAGAAAAACAGGGGCTTTAATCGCAAATTGTCCTGGCATTTGTCCACAGCCAGGGATCCAGCCAGGTTCTCTCCTCCTAGATGGAGAAACATCTGGAGGGGTGGAGAGGAGGGCCTAGGTCAAGCTCACTCCAATCTAGGATAGTTGGTAGCAGCGTGTGTGTGTGTGTGTGTGTGTGTGTGTGTGTGTACATGTGCTATTATTTCTCCAGGGCTAGTGTCTTGGAGCAGATGTGGGCTGGACTGAGGCCTTCATGAGCGCAAGAGGCCCCACCCCTACCCTCCAGATGCTTATTTTATGGTCTTTGAGCCTAGAAGACTCAATGGCTCTGCCATTCTGTGACAGACCTGAGGCAAGGGGAGTGGGCCACACTGGGGGTTGGGCAGGGCAATAGGGAGAGAGGCAGGGCAATCACCAGGGAGTGGAGGGCATCATTGCCCCTGCCCCCTGCATTTCATTCCTTCCCCCTAGCCCCAATGCTATTTGAAGTGAGACAGGAAGTGGGCAACTGGGTAGTTTGGCCCATCAATGCCCAGTCCCTGGCAGAGACCCAGCAGGCGGAGGCGGGCCTCAGCAGGGCTGGGCCCAGCACAGGCCACACTGCAGTAGGGCTCCTCATACTCACCAGGCACCAGGGCCTCCTCCAGAAGATTGAGGCGCAGCAGGCCCTGGTCATGCAGGGCCTGCAAAGTCTCTCGGCTAGCAGTGGAACTCAATGCCTGCAGGTGCTGGGACACCAGGCACATGACGCCCACGAGGTAGCCACGGGCACGTGGATGGGCAGGAAGGGCAGGCCGAAGGCCACAGGCCACCATAGCAGCAGCCAGCAGCAGATCCACACCATAGAGCTCCAGGATCCAGTCACGCAGGTAGAAACCACCCATGCGGGGGTTGATCTCGATGAGCCGAGGCCCTGCCCCAGTCAGCTTAAGCTCCACATTAAAGACCCCATCAAGCAGCCCACAGCCCAGGCAGCAGCGGAAGGCTGCCTGCACCATCTGTGCTTCCTGCTCTGGTGCCAGCCCTGTAGGCATGCAGGCTGCGGTCTCTGTGAAGCCAGGCAGCCTTGTGGGGCCATTGTCAGAGACAAAGGCGGCCAGCAGCCGCCCACCAAACACCACCAGATCCACATCATGCTCAGTGCCCTCAACAAACTCCATTAGCAGCATGGCATTGCCCCAGCCCAGCCCAATGCCTGGGTGGTCAGCCTCACCCTGCAAGTCACGGGAGATTCGGGAAAAGTGCTCATGGCACTGTGGTGCATCTTCTACCAGCCGTACACCCACTGCACCTGCCCCAAACTCCAGCTTCATTACCCCTGGCAGGGGAACCTGGTGGACAGCCCTCTCCACATCAGCCTCACTCTCTAATGGACAGCAGGCCACAGCATGGATGGAGGGTGCAGGCCAGGGCGGGCCATGGCGGCGCAACAGGTGCAGCTGGGTGCGGCTCTTCTGCTTGGCCAGGCACATGGCAGCTGGGGAGCTGCAGGGCAGCCCCAACTCCTGGCAGAGCAGGGCCGTGAGCACCAGACAGTCATCCCAGTAGGAGAAGCAGCCATCCAACTTCAGGCCACGTGCCCGTACCAGCTCTGCCAGCAGCCTTGCATTCTCCTCATCCCTGCGGTGCTCTGTCACATCAAAGTGAATGAAGGTCTGCACCAGCTGGGATGCAAAGTGGTTGGGGTCCGATTCCACCAGGTGCAGCTGCAAAAACCACAGGAGGGCAGCACACCCAGGTCAGTAGGAGATGGGTGCTGAGGAGACAGGATGGAGCCTGGGATGTCCTGTGGTCCCAGCCCAAAGGGGAGATGGGCTCATAAATACTTGCTGCTTAATAAATATTTGTTGATGACTCATTGAAAGAATGGGTGGGACACCTACCCTGGAAGGGGTAGAAAGTGTCCTAAAGGAGAGAATGCTAAGCTGGAAGCTGAAGAATAAGGTCAGCCAGAAGGAAGAGGAGGAAGCAGAGCCCTGCAGGGGGAAGGGGAGAATCGGGGTGGAGGGTAAGAGCACAGGGCATGGCAGAGAGTTCAGAAAAGCCTCAACCAAGGCTTGGAGAGAAGCCACCAGGGTTGGAGCAGGGAGCAGGTAGTTTGCCCACTGCAAGGTACCCTGGGAGGAGTCCTGTGTCTCTAAAGTTTATGGCTTTGGGGAAACAGACACAAAGCAGCTGACAGCCAGGGCAGAGGCAGCCACTGATGAGGTCCTGTCTGCACAGGAACACTTGGCATCAGGAGTAGGGTGGCATTCCCGTTGGTTAAAGCACTATTCAAGGTAGGAAGCAAAGAGACCTGAAGGCTGGAAAGGGGTTCCCCAGGGGGTGTTTCACTGTAGGTGAGGGGAGAGGAGGCTGCTGTGGTAGAGGAGGCTTGAGAAGGCCTCAGCTTTCTCATCTGTTCAGTGGGGATAAGAATGTCTAGCTCGCTCCAGATCCGGTAATGTGAAGCCACTGCTGTAGACTTGATTTGGGATCTGCAAGCTGCTCCCCAGCACCTTCTGCGGGCCCTAGGTGCCTAGTGTGTGGAATTCTAAAGAGCCTGCCCTTTCCACAGGACAGAACCAGACGCCCTAACCTGGCATTCAAAACGTGGGCTCTGGCACCAACCCTAAATCCCGTCCCTGTCCCCTTCCCACTTCAGCCCATCCACTCTGGCCTCCTCTCTGTGGAGGGCTTTGTGTTCTTCCCAAGGGCTTCTCATTCCTGGGGGGGAGAGAGCAGTTTAGTGTCCTAATCGCTAACAAGGATGTCCAGAGCAGGCCCCGCCCCTTCTGGCCCCGCCTCATTAACCAGCTCCGCCCCCTCACCCAAGGCCCGCCCCTAGACCGGTTCCACCACTCCGGCCGCGGTTCGAAGCCCGGCCCCGCCCAGGACCCCACCCACCTTGAGCCCGTAGTCGCGCGCCGCCTCCCACACGAACTTCTTGCTGACTCCGCCGGCGCCAACCACCAGCAGCTGCTTCCCCTCCATGAGGCAGCGCGCCGAGCGCCGGAGCATGGTCTCCACGAGTGGCGCCGCCGCCGCCTCCTCGACCGCGGGCCCCAGGCGGGGCGCGGCCCACAGCCCCTCCAGCGCGCCGCAGGCCTCTAGGCACAGGCCGCCGTTCAGCTCCAGGGCCACTGGAGTCAGCTCGCGGCCGACCACTGTCAGTGCGAAGTCCACGCCTGGGCCGGACAGGGGGGCGCGGATTCAGCGCGGACGGCCTTCGGTCCTCGCTCCCAGGCGCCCAGCCCCGGCCGCACGCACTCACCAAGAAAGTCAGTGCGGGCCCGGCGCCCGCCGCGCTGCTCGGCGCTCAGACCGGCCTCCAGCGCTAGCACGGCAGCCAGCGCAGCTTCAGCTGCAGTCTTGACGCGTTGCCGCACGACCGCCACCTGCGCTGGCTCGCCCAGTCCTAACTGGGCCAGCGCCACCTCCAGCGTACTTGGCAGGGAGTTCTGGTGCCGCAGAGGCCGGTCCCCACGACCCACGCCGCACACCACCTAGGCAAGGTTCCGCTCAGGGGGACTGGCCCAGAAAGAGACCTCCCATGACTGCCCCCTCTCCCTTGCCCCATGCACACACACCTCTTGGGTGAATATCCAGACACCCTCACTAGAGTTTCAAGAAGCGCGCATCCTCCAGTGTGCCTCAAACTACTCAAACCACCCTCCCCAGCCACTGCCATCTGGTTCCCAGAACTCTTCAGGGGACTCAAGCTTTCAGACCCAGGTGGGGTTTCTGCTCCCAGAAAGTTCCAAGCACGGTTGCTTCTAGTCTTGCAGCACCCCTGGTGTGTCCCAGCCCTAGCATGTCCCTGGGAAGCTTCATCCCTGGCTCCCTGCTGGCAGTACTGAATCTCTCCCTTTCAGATTGGCTCAGAGCTGGGTACCTAGGAAGTTCCCCAAGCCTTCCTGAGATCTCCAGCCTGGAGGCCCTGCTAGTCTAGGCCTCAAGTCACTGGAGGCTATCAGAGGCCCTACTCTGTGGGCAAGAGTTCTCTGGGAAAGGAATCAGCCCCTTGAGCCCTAGTAACCAGCTGAGTACTGGGGCAGAAGCTCCCAAAGTAGGAGAGGTTCAGGAGGATTGGAAGGGGAAGGAAAAAGTGTCAGCAGACCCAGAAGTTTCCCCAGAGATAACCAAAATTCCCTCAAAGATTTTTGTCCTTTTTGCCCAGAGATTGCTCAGGGGCCTCATCAGATCAGTGGGGCTGGGCTGAAGTTCTGTGGCAGGGTCATGTCCCAGGCCTGAGTGTTCTCACCTTGCTCAGCAGGGGCCTGTCACCCTGAGTCCGGCACACTACAGTACAGATACGCACAGCCAGCTCAGGGCTGGGAGAGGGACCGCCTGGGGGAAGATGGAGAGGTCTAAGTCCAGCACAAAACCACCAGGCTCCCGCCCCTGGCTGGCACAGGTGGCTCTCACCTGGGAAGGGCAGCTGGACAGATGGGCACATGGCCTCAACCAGGACACTTTCCTCTTCTTCCAGCTTCTCCAGCAACATTAGCACTGTGTCCACCACTGTGTCCCGCTCTGCCCGTGGATGCAGATGCAGAACCTGCCGTCCCTGCCAGCGCCAGCCACTGAGCTTCACGGCCACCTACAGCAGGAAGGGGAAAGGGGTTTTCTCACCACCACCCATATACCTGCATAGGTGAGATGCTTATGCCACTGGTGCCAATGACTGAGCTAAGTCAGGGCACTGCCCCAGAGGGATGGAGCAACGATAGGGTTAAAACCTGGGCACAGCTTCCCATCAGGACTCATGGGTCTCCTCCTGCTGGCACCTGCAGACATCAGGAGCTTGTTACCTGCAGGGCATCGCCCAGGGCCTCGGAGTGCAGAAAGGCCTCTACTTCCTCTTTCACCAGTGTTTCCTGGCCCTCTTTGCCACTCAGTTCCACCAGCCGTAGTCCTGGGCTGGCATCCCCTCCCCGCAACAGCCCTGGAGGCTTGTAGGTGAAAGCCAGGGTAGCTGGCACAGCCACACCACCCTGCTGGGACAGCAACCGCCTCATCAGCAGCCGGTCCTCCAGCAGCCGGGCCAGCTCTGCCGAGGCTCCTGTGGGGCAAGTCAGGTTTCGGGCCAGCTCTGCTGCCTCCCGGCCATGGCCAGGCCCTAGTCCGAGGCCTGCCAGGAAGTAGGTGGCACGCCGAGGGGGGACAAAGTCATCCAGGAATGTCAGGCCCCCTGGGTGGAAGCTCACAGCCTTGGAGACCAGCAGGGCCGCCTCACCCGGCTGCCCTGGTGCTGCTACCTTCGTCAGCCAAGCAGGGGACAGGCAAAGGAGCATGTTTCCTGTAGGCAGAGGGAGGCAGGTGGCTGGCCAGGGGTGGCTTAATGCCCCAATGCCCTCCACCTCGCCAGAGCCCCTGTGTTGTGAGGGGCAGTTTCTCCCAGAACCCACCCCTAATCAGAGTATGGCAGCCGGTCCCATGGAATGTGGGCAGTTGCCAGGGTTGGAGGGTATTTTGGGATGTGGCTAGGCCAGGGCGGGGCTGCCCTTTCTGTTGGAGGGGGTGGGGAACTTGGGTACACACTCACCCGGGCTCTGCACCCCACCCTCCAGCAGCACAGACAGAAAGGTGCTGGGGGATCCCAGAAGGCACAAGGTCACCTCTGCCCCAGGGCAGCCTGGGGAATAGAACATTGCCAAGTCAGGAGCTCCCGGTGCTTTCTGTGTACCTTCCCCACCCCACTCCTCACCCTTGGGCCTCCAGGTCCTTCAGGAAAGAGTACAGGGGACAGAGGAGGCTGGGTAGGAAGGGGAACTACCTGCCTATCCTGCCCTATGGAGCTGGCTCCCCTTTCTGCAGCTGGGCCAGAAGGCATATAGACTGAGTGAGTCTCTCCTAAGCTTTGGCTTTCTGTGTGGCCTTCCTGTAGGCAGAGGGAGGCGGGTGGAAGAGCTAACGTTTCTCTGAGCCTCAGTTTCCCAGTCTATACAATGGGACCAGTTCTGTGATTCTCATGTATTCTATTGGTGAACTTCATCCTCATAGTGAACTCTGTTCACACAGAATCACTTGTGGCCACCTGATTTATAAAACAGATAAAGCAGGGGAGGAGTTGTGGTTTGCCTGGTTAGTAGATCCCAGGCCTGAATCTCCAGGGGCAGGGGGAACAGTGGAGAGCCCTGACTTCTGACCTCACTGGTACCAGATACCTTTGGAAACAATGCCTGCCTGCCCCCAACCACCTTGTTTTAGCTCCCTACCTTCAGAGGGCACCAGAGTTTGGGGGAAGATAGAAGTTCTAGGCTGAGGGCCCCTCCCTGCCCCCAGGGATGCCCCCATGGAGCCCTCTGGCACCTGTGCGGGGCACATGGCTGCGGTCCTGAGTCTCTGGAAGGCCAGCTTGCTGCAGACAGCTCTGCAGGAGGCTGTAGTAGTAGACGGTCCAGGCCCGGGCCTCGGCCCCCTCGGGAGAGCCCTTGCAGTCCAAGCCCACATCCTGGTGCCAGGAGCCAGGGAAGCAGTCTGTGGGCGGTACGCCAGAGCCCCCGCCCCATGGGCCCACCTCTCTGTCCAGGTCCTTGGAACCCAGGGGACAGTCCCACTGGAGATGCAGTGGATCCAGGGAGAGCTGGGGGGTAGAAGTAGTAGGTCTTGGGCAGGGTGGGCAAGGGAGCGAAGTCCCCCAACAGTGTAAGCCCTGCCTTCCCTCCCAGCCTGGATCATGTTCAAGGGGCCTGGAGAGGAAAGAGCTGGGTTGAGGGTGAAGGCTTGCCCAGGGGACCATGTGGGAGGAGTGCTTTAGAAACTGTTAGCTGGGGCGTCCCAGGGTGGGAGAGAAGGATGCAATGTCCTGCTGGCTGGACCGCCACCCCCACTCTGCACCAGGTCTGCCCTCGCGTGGTTCACAGGGCAGCATTTCTGTGTTTTGTTCATCAAGGCACGTCCAGCACCCAAAGAGTGCCTGGCACAGTCACGATTCTGAATGTTTGCTGGCTAGAGAACCCGTGACAATGAGCCCACCAATCACTCTGGAACTTTCATTTTGCTCTGGGCCTCACTGACCCAATCTGCCAGCATGGAGTTTGCTGCCACCTAACTATGTGGGTGAATCTCATTGTCATCCCCAAATAGGCCTTGACGACCTAGTGTGCTCTGGACCTGGGTGAGGCCCAGGAAGGGCAGGGCTGGTTTCTTCTTCTCAGGTGTCTGGAGCCCTACGCTGCTTTCTTTGGAAGAAATCCAACCCCTACCCCTCTCTAAAGCTGGCTGACTCCCACATGGGGCTGCTGGGAGGCTCCATGTGACATAGGTAGGGATACTAATTCCTTGCATTTTTCCTGGCCTGGATAGGCCTGGCAGCTGGGCCTGAACTCCAGGGGGGTGGATGAGGCCACCTTGGCAAGGTGTGAGGTCTTTCTGGGCCTGGTGGGTGCCTGGTGCTTGCCCTGCCCCATCCCTGAGGTGCTAATGAGGCTGGGAGTGGGGGATCATTTCATGGTTGCAAAACAGTATCTGTGGCTGGGACAGCAGAGGTTTGGTTTGAGTCCCAGAAGGTCAGGGCCAAACTCTGGGCCCCTTTTCCCCAGAAAAGAGCACCTGATGCCCCAGACTGTGGGCTCACTACTGTGTCCCCAAAACTATAGTGGTGCTAGGAGTACAAGTGGTGCTCAGCATGTGGGGTGGAATTAATCAATTTCAAGGGGTTGAGGGTGCCTGACTGTGGGGGCAGATGAGGGCCAGGCTCTCTAAGCTGGAGGTCAACCAAGGGGGTGGAGCTGGTTACAGGTCTGAGCTGTCCACATAGGCTGCCGGCAGCATTAGGCCTTTGGGTGCCAGTTGCTGCCCTCTGGACCCTCCCCCTATCCAGGGACTTGGGCCTTTGCAGGAAGGGGTCACAGGAGACTCACCATCTCACAGGTGGAGAGGCTGGGAGACTGAGGGCTGAGCCAGAAGGACAGAGAGACAAAGCAAGGGGTCAGGGTAGCCAGCTCCCACGCCACCATCTTCCAACCCCTAAAGCATTTGGAGCTGAATACCCTCCATCCTGTCCCTGCCAGGAGATGGCCAAGACTGCCCCACCCCTGCCCCAAGGAGAGGAGAGATACCTGCCGCAGGGACCCCAGGGTCCCTGAGCTCACTCATCCCGGGCTGCGCTGGGGGTTATGGCCTAGCCCCTCCGCAGGGGACACCTGGAGTCCCCTTGAGGTGTGCGGGTTAGTGTTGAGGGTCCCCGTCCCGCCCCTGCCCGCAGCCCCCCTCCCTGGCTCCCCCGAGCGGGCCGGAGCCGGGGTACCTGCGGGCGGAGGCAGCCGGGCGCAGTGGATTAGCGGGTGCAGTGGCGGCGGCGGCGGTGGCACTGCTGGAGGCTGAGACTGCGCCGCCTTAAATAGCGCGCCGAGGGCATGCTCAGAGCAGGGCGGGGGGTGGCCCGGGACCCACCGCCAGGGCCCCGCCCCGTCCCCTGCCTAGCGTCCCAGGCCTGGGGCATGCAAGGGGGCTGCTGGGACCCACCAGCGGGACAGTCCGTGGGACAGCTGGGGATCTTCAGAGAGAAACCGGGGCCCGTGGCAAATGGACCGGGACTGTCGGAGGGTCGCAGACACAGGGACAAGGAGACCCAGACGGAGAAGAGATGGAAAGGGAGGCGGGCGGGCGGGGCCGGCGCGCACCGAAGCTGGTACTGGAGTCGCCGGGACGGAGGGGCGGGGCTCGCGGTCCCCAGCCTTGCCCTTAGATGGAGGCCCGGCTCCCCAGCGCACCCTGCCCCGCAGGCGGCTGTCGTTCCAGCCAGGAGCGCTTGGCCCCGCTGCAGATTCTTTGAAAAGTCTTTTGGGCCAGGGTCTCTGCACAGTGTGGAGTTCCCGCTTCACCTCACCTCTTCTCCTCGCGCCTGCCAGGCTGGCAACCACTCGGCAAGATGCTCCCTGGAGGGCAGTCCCAGGGCAGGGACCTATACCCTCTTCCCTGGCAGAGAGAGGAGAGAAGCACAGTGGTAGCCAACAGGGCAGGGGGCAAGGGTGCCCCTTCCCTGACTCGGAAGGGGGCTCTCCATTAGCAGCTAGATTCTCTGCCTTTATGCATTGGAAAGTGAGGCTCAGAGTGGGGTGTGATTTGAGATTTTGTGACTGAGAGAGCTGGGACCTTCCCTCTGCCAGAATGTATGCACATAGGTACAGGGAGCAGCGCGGTGCAGTCCCACTCCCGGGCCACCCTGGCTGGATACCAAGGGTTTACTTTGTAAGTAGGAAGATAAAAATTCTGATTTAATTACGAAGTTGAGAGGAAAATAGAAAGGAGGAGAATAAGTTAATTAGCTAACAGCTTCAGCCAAACCAACAACAACAAAAATGTGGTTTTGTTTGTTTGCTTATCTGTTTTGGTACTGGGACTTGAACACAGGGGTGCTCTACCACTGAGCTCGGTCCCCAGCCCTTTTCATTTTTCACTTGAAGTTAAGGTCTTGCTAAGTTGCCCAGGCCTGGAACTTGTGATTGTCTTGTCTCAGCCTCCCAAGTAGCTGGGGTTACAGGTGTGTGCCGCCATACCTGGCTTCCACTTTTTTTCTGTCTGCAGGCCTTAGGGTGGAACCCAGGGCTACCTGCACACAAGGGAAGTGCTCCACCACTGAGCTGCGTCCCCAGCCCAGCTCCATGTTCCCAAACATGCTGAAGCTTTGACTCAGAGCCCCAGGAGTTGATCCAAAATGTCACTGCATTTCACAGCCCCAGCCAGTCAAGAAGCAGCCACTCTTCTTCCCAATTGCCCTTCTGTCCCACAACTCCGCTGGCTTCACCTTGTCCCTCCCCTCTTATCTATCGATAGCCAGTGTAGATTCAATATGAACAATTTAGGCGTTCTGTTCCCCAAAATGTTCATTATAATAACTCCAGATTTTTAGATGTGGTGGGCATTTTCCCAGCTGCTTTCCAGCCGTGCAGCTGGAGAGGGCTGGGGTTGTGGCTCAGTGGTAGAGCACCTGCCTGGCCCCTGTGAGGCACTGGGTTCGATCCCCAGCACTGCATAAAAATCAACCAATAAATGAAATAAAGGTGTTGTGTCCATCTACAACTAAAAGGAGGGGGTAGGAATGGAGCTCAGTGATAGAGCACCCTGGGTTCAATCCTATTTTGAGGAGAAAACTGGGGTCCAGAGAGGGTGAGAGAGGATTTCCTGTGCAGGAACTTAGTAGGGAGTTCAAGTTTGGCCTCTGAGCACCTGGGAGAAGCTGGGAAGAGGGGAACCTCCGTAGCAGCTGGCAGGGCACTGTGGGCCCTTCCTCTGATCCAAGGTGGGGATCCATTTGCCTTTCCACTGCTTTGTGTACCCCCATGTCCTCTGGGCTGATGCAGGCCACAGACCGCCCTAGGTGCCATCCCCCCTTGTCCCCACACAGATGTGCACTACTGCACTGCACCTGGCTTCTACTTCTTAAAATTTTTATCTTTTTGCAGTGCTGAGGATGGAACCCAGGGCCACCTGCACACTAGGTGCTCCTGGATGTGCTGCTTCCCTGTTCTGAGCCACTTTCCAGAAGAGCACGTAGGGAGATGATGGTCTCACCGAGTATGATTGTGCAGGTTGCTCACTGAACAAAGGTACCTGGCTGAGTAGTTGCTCCCCACTCTGGCACATCATGTACCCTGGCAGGGCCCATGAGAATGTGTGCATACAGTAGGTGTTCATGTGAGGAGGGAGCCTGTTCTTTTCTGGCCTGATTTTTCAGTTGGTGTTCCTGTAGAGTGAATGATAATGGAAACTGTGGAAGGGGCACCAAAAAAATGCTTCCCTGAGTAGGAAAGACTGACAGCACCCAGCCAGAGGGGCCCCGTGGAGACCACCCACTCCTCAGGCCTGTTTCAAGGGGGCCACTGCCACTGTGCTCCCCCCAGTGCCAAGGTCCAGCCCTGGTCGGGGGAGTGAGGGTCCAGGGTGGTCCTGAAGGAGGAGTGGTGTCGGCGAAAGAAGAAGAGTCGGAACGGCAGGTTGCAAGTGACAAGCAGCCTCCGAAGACATCTCATGCTGCCTCGGGAGGGACCTTTATTTTTATACTTTTAAAAAAAAGATTGATTTTCTTTTTAGTTATAGGTGCACACAATATCTTTATTTTATTTTTATGTGGTGCTGAGGATCAAACCCAGTGCCCCACGCATGCCAGGCAGACATCTACCTCAGAGCCACATCCCCAGCCCTAGTTTTATACTTTTTTTACAGATGTTTTTTCAGGTAGTTAATGAATAGCTTCAAAGCCCAAATTTTTTTTTTTAAAGAGAGAGAGAGAATTTTTTTAATATTTATTTTTCAGTTTTCGGTGGACACTACTTCTTTATTTTATTTTATGTGGTGCTGAGGATCGAACCCAGTGCCCCACGCATGCCAGGCGAGCACGTTACCGCTTGAGCCACATCCCCAGCCCCCAAAACTTTTTTCATTTACATAATTTTCAAGAAGTCTTTTCTGACATACATTAATTACCTAAGATATTGAGTACATTGTTCAAAATATTTTTCAGTAACCGTAGACAATCATAATTAAGCTTTTACGTTTTCACCTCAATCTCTAGGTACTAGGCAACACAACCAGACTACATGACTCCTGACCTATTATTCACTTTTAAATTTAAAGCATACCTATAATTATTTCATTAACCTTTAACTTTAAAGCATACTTATGATTATTTGTAAGCTTTCTTACTTCTAAACTAAAATCCCAGTAAAACACACTTAAAGTAGTGAAAGTCTATTATTTAAAAGCCTACTACCCTGAAGTGCCTCTAAAATATATCTATGTTAATTTTATATTATTCTATTTTTAATTTTCAAGGTAATTTTCTTTTTTTCAAATGACCTATTCAACTGCTTTCTTAAAGAACTTCCTTGATCCTTGGTCAAAGCACACCAATTCTTTTGTCTTTGTAATCTTTAACTAAAGGGCAGGCTTTACACCTCAACCCATTTGTCATTTATATTAACTTTGTGTTTTCCATTTTCATAAGTTTCTGTGTAAGGCAAAGGAGGGTCTATTGGTTGGGGAATGTGTTTTTATTAGCCTCTTGTCCCCGAGGGGACACCATAAGCTACATACGGTGATACATTGGCACAGCAATCTTTTTTCTGCAGCTAGGCTATTGTACAGGTTGTGGCTTTAGGATGGGGTTGGGGGGATTATGTAAATTGTTAACTATGGGATAAATATTGCTTAGGCTTGAGGAATAACACCATTGTTTGTATCCTGAAAGACATTGAAACGCACCTCATGGTCTGTCTCCATTGTATCCTTGGTCTCATTCTGGAAATTTTCCTACGATCTCAGGCAATACGTACTTTCATTATTGAGTGGCGTATGCCCTGTTATCCATCCGTATCATGAGAATCATAAACAAAACACTTAACATTCTTTTTTTTTTTTTTTTTTAAAGAATTTTAATATTTATTTTTTTTTAGTTATCGGCTGACACAACATCTTTGTTTTGTATGTGGTGCTGAGGATCGAACCCGGGCTGCACGCATGCCAGGCGAGTGCGCTACCGCTTGAGCCACATCCCCAGCCCCCACTTAACATTCTTAATGGTTCTGGTTTCCAGATGGTGCGGCCCTGCCACAGCGTCCCCCACGCTGTGACCCTGTCAGACAGCGGGTGCAGGAACACCTGCACCACCCCAGCTCATGGCCTTCTGCCTCCCCTGGTCTCTCAGCAGAACTGCTGGACAGTGGCTCATGGGTGGACTCCCCCCTCTCTGTATAGAGTCGGAGGGGCCACCTATAGACCCCTCTAGGGTCTCAGGCTCTGTACTCAGCTCCTCTGCCTCTCGCTGTGGCCTTGGGCTGAACTCTCAGCATCTCAGAGCCTCCCTCTCTCTAGTAAGGCCGTCTGTGTTGGGGCCACCTGTAGAAAAATGCAGGGTGGGTACAGATCTGAGAAAGGGCTTTAAGAACTTTAGGCTGGGTGAGGTGGCACACACCTGCAATCCCAGTGGCTTGGGAGGCTGAGGCAGGAGGATCTCAAGTTCAAAGCCAGCATCAGCAAATTAGGCCCTAAGCAACTCAGTGAGACCCTGTCTCTTAACAGAATTCAAAAAAGGGCTGCGGATGTGGCTCGGTGGTTAAGTGCTCCTGGGTTCAATCATTGTTGCCAAAAAAAAAAAAAAAAAAAAAAGGACAGAACAGAACAGAACTTCAGATAAGACTGTTATTAAGGTCCAGGTATCCAGTGGGCGGGGAAGAGGAAAGCGGGAGGACCCTGGAAGGTCCCCACTGCCGCCCCACAGGCAGGAGAGCTGGAGCCTGGGCTGGCTCAGGAAGGGTGTGAAGAAGCACAGAGGACGTCCAGGAGGGCAGGCCAAGGTGGGGATCCAGGGGGGCTGGTTCATGGGCTGCCAAGGGCAGGGCCTGGAGTAAATCTTGGGTCATCGTAGGCCTTGGGTCAAGTTCCTCCACTCCTGAGCCTCAGTTTCCCCAGAGAAACTACAGATAGGGGTCTGACCCTCCAGGAGTCCCTCCTCTGGGCAGCAGGCTCTGTGGGAGTGGGACAGGTCTGCTGCACCCAGGCCTGGCCAGGCCCCTAGTAGGTGCCACAGAACATACAGATTGAGTGCATTTCTGCAGCCTGTGGATAGACAGAACGCTCCAGTTTCAGACTCTGACAGGGGCCATGCCAATGCTCCAGCGCAGTCATGGTGACAGGCTGTCCCCATGGAAGCCTGGGCCTCCAGACACTTCTTCCTGTGCCCCTGCTCTGTTCTTTACCCGTGGCCTGTTGAGGAACTGCCGGGGCAGGCAACAGGGAGATAGGGATGGGCACTGTGGGGACACAAGCCTACACGGGCACCAGTCCTGTTGTCTTGACAATGGCTCATGTCCCAAGCACCCCAGGCACCCACGGGGGCAATTAGTGAGTGTGGGAGGGGGTTTCCATGGTGGCGGTCTCGAGGGGGAGCACTGGGGCTTAGGGAGAGACAAGAGCTGGCGGGACCTTTCTCCTTTGTCCTGGGCACACTAGGCCTTTGTTCTTTCTGGCTCCCTTTGACTGACAGGACCAGGAGCATGGCTGAGGGGGCACAGAAGTGGGTGGGAGTCCCTCCACCCCAGGGAGTCCTGAACCAGCCTAGGGGGAGGGGAATGAGGGGTGGAATAGAGACTAGCCCCCCACTCCTGGGCCCAGCTGCCGCTGGGGAGTCCTCCTCCCAAGGTGCAGGAGCCTTACCTGCCCCCAAGAGGTCGGAGCAAGGTGGTTTACCAGCGCTCTTGCTGGTAAACAGCTTCCCCAGAAGCCAATGGGCAGCCTCAGGGAGTCCCCAGTCAGAAAGGAGAGGGCAGGTCTGGAGGGTGGGTGAGGGCAGGAGGGGAAGGGGTAGCAGGTCCAGGGACAGGGCGCAGGGCTTCTGCCAATCCATCCAGGCATCTGCTCAGTCAGACTTTATTCCAGGTCCTCCAGGAGCCCTCAAGGGTCCCTTAGTCCAGCCAGCAGCCTCACCCCACAATCTTCCAGCTCTTTGATACAGGCACCAAGACAGGTTTACGGGTGGTTGGCCAGCCTGCCCCACAAGCCCCCTTCTGTGACCTTTGATCTCATGCCTGACACAGTCCATAAAATGGAGGGACTCTCCCCTCCCTCTCTGCATGGTCCTCACTGGGAACAAAGATGAGTCACCAAACCCAGCAGTAAAGTACAGTGTCCACATTCAGGGCTGGCATCAGCCACTCAGGTGATTGGGACTGGGGACTGAGTCCATGGCACCTTCAGAAGCGGGTGTCCAGGAAGGAGGCAGAGCCTCGATGGGGCCTGGGGGCACCCTCCATGGGGGGTCCCCTGGTCCGAGTCAGGAGCCCATGGAAAGTCTTGCCACGAGTCTGGGGTTTGCGCCGTGGTGGCGTGGTCTCCTCTGGGGGCTGCACCACGATTCGAGGTACCTCCGGCCTGGCACTCCCTCGTGCCCCTGCCAACTGCTGGGCCTCGAAGATGGCCTGGGCCCCAGGAAGGCGGGCCTGTGGCCGAGGGAGTGGCTCAGGTGCTGACTTGGACAGCTGGGCCAGCTGGACCCTGATCTCCCGCTGCAGGTCCCGCTCTGACAGGGCCACACTGTGTACCTGTGGGGAGCAGTTGGTGCAGAATTTACTGGGACCAGAACACAGGCAGGAAACCCTGAGGTCTCCACGGGCAGGCAGTACACAGCCCCAGGAAGTGGCTAAGGGCTGAGGGACTCGCAGGCAGCCTAGCTGGGGGAGCCACAGAAAGTCACTTGAGCCTGGGGTTTTCACATTCTCTGCAGCTCAGAGGACAGGAGCCGAGTGTGTTCTCACTAGGGCTTCCAGCTTGGTGACTTGGTTTACCCAGCTGTGCATCAGGGGCTGGGTCATCGAGGAGGGTGGGCAGGGGGCACCCACCTGGGACATGAAGACCTCTTCCTGCAGCTGAGCGGGAGGGATAGCTCGAAGGGCACCAAGCGTCTCCAGGAGTCCTGGGCAGGCCATGCGCTGTTCTGCAGTGCCCAGTGCCAGGCGCACCAGTGTCAGCCCCACTCGGAACAGCACCTTGGCACCTGCAGCCAGGGACTCACTCACAGGAAGCCAGCCTTTCCCTTGGCCATTCACCTGAACCTGCCCCCAGTCATCCTCTCTCCACCAGCCTGCAGCTCTGCCCCCACCCAACTTAGGCCAGGAGCAATGACAGAGGGAAGACCATGATTTGGGGACTGCAGGCCCCTGCACTGGCGAACTCAGCCTCAGGAGCCCCAGACACTTCCAGGCAGAGCAGCCTGCCAGGAGCCAGGGGAGACTGAGAGCACACACCAAGCCGTCTCTGGGCCTCGGCTTCCTTCCTTTATTTATTTGTTTGTGGTGCTGGGGATCAAACCCAGGGCTTTCTGCATCCAAGGCAAGCACTCTACCACCTGAGCTCTATCCTCTATATGGGAAGGTCCAACGGGTGCCTCAGGACTTTCCAGCTTGGATCTGTGACCCTCTGGTTCTAGAAAGATTCTAGGCAGAGCTTCTCTCATGCCTGAACCAAGAGCACAGGGCTCATGTGCCTATGCACACATATGCACACTCACACACACACCACACACATGACCTTGAGCCACTCCTGGAGCCTCACAGTTCCTTCCTGGCAGCCTCTGATCTGCTGACAAGAGCAGCCAGGGGACCAGAAAGGCCTAGTGACAACCGTGACTTGTAAAGGAACAATTGACACTGCTAACGTCATCATAGCTATTAAAGGGTGTCCGTGCAATGCCTGTCCTCAGGTGGAGGGGGCAGGGATCACCTCAGTCACCACAAATGACCCTGCCCTCGGGGTCTGAGGCTGGAGGGGAGGTGACACATGGATGGTGACTTGGACAGACACCAGTGTTCCTCCCTGTGTGGAAGATCTGAAGCAGTAGAGAGGTACTACTCAATCACCACTGCTTTTTTAGGGACAAGCTCTGGACATCACAGGTGGGGTGCTTATGGGGCTATCGAGGCGCGTCAAGAAGACCCCAAGAGGGCCTGGGGATGTGGCTCAAGCGGTAGCGCGCTTGCCTGGCATGCATGCGGCCCAGGTTCGATCCTCAGCACCACATACAAGCAAAGATGTTGTGTCTGCCGAAAACTAAAAAATAAATATTAAAAACATTCTCTCTCTCTCTCTCTCTCTCTCTCTCTCTCTCTCTCTCCCTCTTTCTTTAAAAAAAAAAAAAAAAGAAGAAGAAGACCCCAAGACTGCCTGGCTCTCCCTTCGTGATCCTCCCGTTCTTTGCTCCCAACTTCCACCCACGACCCTTCTGTTTACCTTTAAAGTAGCAAGAACTTCCTGCCACTTTCCTGACACTCTGACACATCATCCTTTGTTTTATTTTCTTCATGGCACTATGACATTCTATAAATATCTCCTTAATTTGGCTACAGTCACTTCCCACCCCACCCCACCCCCACCAGAATGAGGTCTGGAACACTTGGTATTTCTTGCTGCCAGAGCCACCCTCGCCTGGTGCCCGGCTGTGCTCGGCAGTCGGCTGTGGGCTCCAGGAGGAGCCTCCTCCCTCAGCCAAGTCCCAGTCCTGCCCGCCTCTGAGCTGCTCAGATGCCAGGCGCTGGGATCAGTCCAGCTCCCTTCACCTTCAGCAGAAACCTCCTGGCCCAGCCCTGGCCCAGCCCTGGCCCAGGCAGCGCTGGCCTCCCTGTGGTACTCCCCATCACAGGAGGGGGCTCCGATGCACTACACTGGTGACGCACCACCTGGGACAAGGCTGTCTTCTCCAGAGCCACATCCAACCCCCCCTGGTTCAAGGCCCCAAAAGACTGGGAGTGGCAGTTACCAAGCAGAATAAACTGAGAGCTAGTGAGCGGGCTCCCCAGTGCACCCCAAATCTCTGGACCCCAGCCACTGGGGCTGCCCCACTCACCCTCGCTGAGGAAAGCATCCCAGATGCGCAGCACCGTGGGGAATGGCAGGGAGCGGGCGAAGAGGCACAGAAACCACTCAGGCAGGTAGAGCAGGGGCCCGACGCCCACCTGCTGCAGGTGCTTGTGCACACGTGGGAGCAGCCGCCGTAGCAGGGCCATGAAGACCTCCGCATCCAGACGCACAGCCTCCTGTGACCACGTCCATCAACTCAGCTGGCCAGAGCCGCCCAACACCTCTACTCCCTGAGCCCAGGTTTCTGCACCCCCCACCCTTCACCTCCTGCCCCATCCCAGCCTCTCACCATGTGGGGCCCATAGTAGCCAGGAAGGTAGACCTCGCAGATCTGCACCAAGCACCAGAAGGCCTCCTATGGGTAGGGCACAGGCCTGTGAGTGCCCATTGAGCAAGGGCCATACTGGGAGGCAGGACAGGGAAGTGGGTGCAGGAGCACTGTCAGGAGCCTGGACTCAGGGCAACTCCTGCTCTGCTCAGGGTCCTGGTGGCTCTTACCAGAAGCCCCCCTCTTCCCAAGACAAGGCCAACAGATGGGCTTAGGGGTTGGATGTTACAGGGCTCAGGGTGCTGGACTTGAGGGTCACAGAGCCAGGGCAAGGGTTGAGAGGGTCATAAAGTTCAAGTCCTGGATTCCTAGGATCATTGGCAACAGAGTCCATGATCACAGGATTCAGAATCAAGAGGCAAAAAAATTAAGGTGAAAATGTCCAGACTCCTAGATCACTTGGATAAGGGACGGGGTCAAGGGGTCTGTGTTCCTGGAGTCAAGGTCATTAGGCTTCAAGATCACTAAGTGAGGTTGGAGGCCATGAGGCCCTGAGTCTCCAGACAAGGTCTGAGAGTAAAGGATCCCGAGGCTAGAGTTACCGAGATTGGAGGTCATAGGTCCAGAGCTCAGGATCAATTGATGGGGACCCAGATCACTAGGGATCAAGGGTGGGGGTCTCCAGGCAGGGTTGAGCTCACTTACCTCCGGAGGCAGGTACATGAGCAGCACAGCCGCCACAGGGCCCTGGGCCTGGCAATAGCCCTGCTCCGGTCTATACAGGGTGTAGGCCTTGAGAACCTGCAGGAGCCCCTGCTGCCTGTGCCAGAAGACCCCATCAGGGGCTAGGTCCCCAGATACCCCCTCCCACCCTCTGTGGCCTCTACCCAGGCTACAACCTCCCTGGGCCTTGTTGGGTCCCCTGAGATGAAAGGATGTAAAGCTACAGTGGGGAATGGGGTCTCTGGGTATTGCTGGCCTCGTACCCATGACCCTGGGGTGACACAAACATCTCATGTAGAGGGAACTGACGGTGTAGGTCTCTGCCAATGGTCTCCATCCACTGTGGGTCTCCAGGGGCTTCTGCCAGCTCCTGCAGGTGGACAGGAAGGTGGGTACAAGGATCTAGGGTAACACGGAGCTCTGGGAAGGGGAGGTAATTCCCTTACCTGATAGGTGCCAGGGCTGTTCTTCTGACACACCTGAGCCCCACACAGCAGAGGCCAGCACCGGGCCCGCAGAGCTGAAGGGATGCCCTTCCGGCACTGCATCTTTACCTGTGGGCCAGGCAGAGGGGCTTCATTAGGCTGACCTTACATGCTGCTGTTGACAGGTCCCTGGCACACTCCCATAGGCCAGGGGGCCACCTGAGGGGGAGGGGGCAAAGGTAGGAAGTGCTGGGTCACAGCATGGGCAGATTTTATTAAGGCAATGGGTGAGGCAGAGAGGAAGGAGGCAAGGGGGCCTGATGGGTCACTCTTCTCTCACCTTCTTGTACCGTCGGGACATGGTCTTCTCCCAGTGTGAGGTCATCTCTACCCATTTCATCTCTCTTTGGCGGATAAGGTCTGCAGCGGGGTGACCTGGCCTGGGAACCCACAGCACATGTATCCAGGTGCTGGTAGCTGTTCCTCAGAGCCCACACCTTCCCCCTCCAGATAACTCAGGTAAACCTAGTTCCTGGCACTGGGGCTCTCTAGGGAGTCCTAGAGGGTGACCTGTGACCCAGAAGCTGTCAATGATAGTCATGGGGATAGGAAAGGATAGAGCTCTGATGTGGGCAGAAACAGGAAAAAAATTAAAGGGTGTAACTATGGGCTGGGGAGGAGCTAGGTGACTGTCACCCAGGTCAGGAACACAGACAATTCACATGGAAAGCTGGCTGGACAGAGCCCTGGACTAGAAGCCAGGGTCCAAGTTTGAGTCTACTTCTGTCTTGGACCCGTTATGTGACCTAAGACAAATTTCTGTCTTTCTCTGGACTGTTTTCCTGTCTGCACATTGGGCAGGGGAGAAGAGCTGTAGGTTCTGTGACTTGGATCTGAGATTCCTGAGCCAGAGATTAAAAAGGGAAAGATGTTCACCCCCAGGGATGGGTATAAGTCCTTAGAAGCTGAGGTAAAAGAGACATACAGGAACCTACCCTTCCCACTTTAGGATTACTCCTAGAGCTGAGGAGGGATGATACTGGCTGAGTCTCTGTCCAGTCCAGCTACCAGACCCTCCCCAGATCCTTGAGGTTGAGTCTCACTCCAGAATTCAGCCCTCACCCCCCATCCTCGGTCCCTGCACCCTGCCCGACTTACCCTGGCTCTGCTGAGCTTCCCCCAATGAAGCCATAGCGGTCAGCCTGACGATAGGGGCCAGGCCCACTCAGTTCTGAGTCAGACCCCAAAGAGCTGGAATCATCCTGCAGCTCAGAAGACTGCACTAGGTCCTCCCCCAGGGCCTGGGCCATGGCGCCTTAGACCCCAAAATGCCACTGGCTGAAAGACCTGGGGAGAATCAATGTGAGGGGCTGCTCCTGGCCAACCTGGGGCCTGGGTTCCCAGTCAACCACTGCCCGGCCTCAGAGGGAGATTTCACAATATTCGAACAAGCCCCCTATGTGCCCTCTTTTACTGGGGAGTGGGCTAGTCCCCGAGGAGACATAAAGGCCAGGCCTCCATAGAGACCAGGCCCCAGGCCCAGCCTGTCCCCACCAGTTCAGCTCACCTTCCTGCTCTACTTCACCTCCTCCTCTCACTTCCTCCTCAGACTCAGCTTCAGTGAGCGGTTGGGGGGCCCCTCCCAAGTGTGTATGGGGGGGTCACCCCTTCCTCTCTGAGGCTCTTCCTGCCTGCCCCTGTGCCCCTGAACCTCGGCTCCTCCCACCTCCCCCTATGCCTGTGCGTTGGGGCCTGGAGCCTGCCAGAGGTGAAAAGCCAGGTCATTTCCAGTTTTGAGGTTACTGGTATGTAAAACACCCAACTGAGGGTTCCAATAAGATTCATAGTTTACTTTATGTTTGCTCTCTATAAGGTAACCCTTTTAATATGCACACAATGCAATATTACTATGCTACTCAAAAAGTAATTGAGACTCGTAAAAAATATTAATTTAGCAAGCACCCAGGCAATGTGCATGACAATACACTTGGAGTTCAGTGGCAGGTGTCTTGGATCTGCTCAGCTGCCTGGGGGCCACAGAGACCCAGGAGAATATGATGAGGCCTAGGTCTTGGAATAGCCCCCTGCTATCTCCAAGCCATAGTTTCCTTTTCTGCACTTGGAGATTTTATTCTGTAGTGTTTGGGGAGGTGATTATTAACGTGCTCACACTCAGGACAGGGATACGAAGGGGTGTTAAGGCTTCAAGAGAAAAACAACTTCATGGTACTTCCGGTCCCAAATTATCTGAACACAGCTGGGCAACTCCTTAAGGGCGGGACCAGGCCAAACTCCACCCACCAATCCCCGCCCACCAAATATCAGCTGGGCCCACCCCGTCGCCTGAGACTCCGCCCCCGGGCCGTCGCGGCCGTGGCGCTTCACGTCCAGCGGAGGCGCTAGAGCGCGGGGGACGGCGGGGCGCGGCGGGGTGCGGCGCGGCGCGGCGGGGCGGGCAGCCAGGAGGCGGGGCGTTGGGCCGGGGCGGGCCGGGGCGGGCCGGGGCGGGCGGAAGGAGCGCCAGGCCGGAAGGAGGCTGCAGGAGGGCGGGAGAGAGGAGCGGGCCCGGAGCTGCTGGGCCGGAGCGGCGGCGCCGCCATGTCCGACAGCGAGAAGCTCAATTTGGACTCTATCATCGGGCGCTTGCTGGAAGGTTGGCCGGGGTGGGGAAGGTCCGCGCCCTGGCCCCCTGCCCAGCCCGGAAGTGGCCGCGGGCGGGCCTGACTCTCCCGGGGCCAGCGTCTACTGGGCGGGGACGCGCCGCGAGGTCCCATGGCCACGGCGCACCCCCCCCAGCGGCGCGCCTCAAGGGTCCGGGCCTCCCCGGCAGGCGGAGCAACTCCCTCTCCTGGGCAGGGGCGCACGGGTGGCCTGGGCTCCTAGGGCGAGGGAGAAACCTGTGCAGCGTAGCCAGGAAGGGCGCTGCTTTGAGCTCTGGGTGACAGGCCCCTGCGCACAGCAGCCCCCTGTGGAGGGCCCCCAGGGTAGTTGGGGGTCTTGTTGGGAGGCTGGAGGAGAAAGTCCCTGGAGGCCCCGCAGCAGCAGCTGGCCTGGCCAAGCCCGGGCCCAGCCGCCCCCAGAGGTACCCAAGGGGCCACCTGAGTTGCCCACCCACCTCCTGTCCCGGGGGCCAGGCTCCTAACACCCCATTCCGCCCCCAGTGCAGGGCTCACGACCTGGGAAGAATGTACAGCTGACAGAGAACGAGATCCGTGGTCTGTGCCTCAAATCCCGGGAGATATTCCTGAGCCAGCCCATTCTTCTGGAGCTGGAGGCTCCCCTCAAGATCTGCGGTGAGGCCCCCCAGGACCCTTTGGCTTCCTGAAAGTGGCATTGCCCCCCTCCCCAAAATTCCTGAATCCCTCTTCCCTCCAGCCCATTTCTGGTCCTGGGTTCAAGTACACATCTGGCACCTAGCTTACTCAGTTCCCTGGGTCATAGGTGACATCCACGGCCAGTACTATGACCTCCTGCGGCTGTTTGAGTATGGTGGCTTCCCTCCAGAGAGCAACTACCTCTTTCTGGGGGACTATGTAGACCGGGGCAAGCAGTCTTTGGAGACCATCTGCCTGCTGCTGGCCTATAAGATCAAGTACCCTGAGAACTTCTTCCTGCTGCGTGGGAACCACGAGTGTGCCAGCATCAACCGCATCTATGGCTTCTATGATGAATGTGAGTGGTCTGAGTGTTGGACCCAAACTGCATACACTACTCTTCATGGGACCCTGGCAGATCCCTGGTGGGCTGGTCACTTCCTGCCCTATTCTCTTGGCCTGAGTGAGGCCTGGCACCCAAGAGGGTCTGGTGAATGGATGCTGCCTGGAGGACTGTCCATTTACTACACTTCCCACTAAGGCCCTGCCTGGGGACACACCCCTCCAGTATATCCTTTGCTTAGGCACTTAGGATGCTCCTGTGGCCTGGACCTACTCCTGGGGTGGGGGAAGGTTCTGACCCCCGAGGTTGAACCAGATTGAAACCCAGATTTTTACAGACTTGGGTGCTTTAGAATTACTCCTAGATGACTGGTAGGGGCCAGGTGTGGGCTTGAGCCTTCCTTGCCTTCCAGTCTCCTTTTCTAGCTTACCCTGAACACTCTCAAAGTACTCTGGAGGGCCTGGAGAACCAGGATGGGGTGGGCAGGCCTCCCCACAAGCCATCTCCTTCCCCTGGGCAGGCAAGAGACGCTACAACATCAAACTATGGAAAACATTCACCGACTGCTTCAACTGCCTGCCCATTGCAGCCATTGTGGACGAGAAGATTTTCTGCTGCCACGGAGGTGAGGGTGGCTGTGGGCACATGCTGAGGAAATGCCTGAGAAGGAGCACAGGCCACGTCCCCCCCAAACAAAGCTCTTAGCAGGACTATTCCTAGTTGCCTCAAACAGCTCTCCTTAGGTCTAATCTTGGATGTCACTGACAGGAAGTCCCCCTGTGCCACACTGTTAGGCTGGACTCTTTTCCTGTTGTGGCATTCTGCATCCTGCAATGTCTTCCTTCAGGGAGCTCTGGGCTTGAGAGTTAGGACATCTTTGTACTTATGCTTGGGACTTGAATCTGCCTGCCTGGGCTCCTGAGACCAGGAGAAGGGCAGTGTGGTGGGAAATGAAGCTGGTTCCCAGAGGCTCCCTAGGGCAGGGAAAAGGGGGAGATCTTTGTTTTGATGCTTGTTTGAGAAAATGTCCTGTCCCCTCAGGCCTGTCTCCAGATCTGCAGTCCATGGAGCAGATTCGGCGTATCATGCGGCCCACAGACGTGCCTGATCAAGGCCTGCTGTGTGACTTGCTATGGTCTGACCCTGACAAGGATGTGCAGGGCTGGGGCGAGAATGACCGTGGTGTCTCCTTTACTTTCGGGGCTGAGGTGGTGGCCAAATTCCTGCATAAGCACGACTTGGACCTCATCTGCCGGGCACACCAGGTGGGCCAACAGCCCTGGAGAGGGGCAGGAAGGACAATGGGAAAGCCATGCTTATGGACCTAACTGCTCCCATCCTTGCCCAGGTGGTAGAAGATGGCTATGAGTTCTTTGCCAAGCGGCAGCTGGTAACACTTTTCTCAGCTCCCAATTACTGTGGTGAGTTTGACAATGCTGGTGCCATGATGAGTGTGGATGAGACCCTCATGTGCTCCTTTCAGGTAGGTGTGGGGAAGGGGCTGGTGGGCCCTGTGACCCAGCACTGTGAGCCCGATTATCTTTGTCTCTTTTAGATCCTCAAGCCCGCTGACAAGAACAAGGGGAAATATGGGCAGTTCAGTGGCCTGAACCCTGGAGGCCGACCCATCACCCCACCCCGCAACTCCGCCAAAGCCAAGAAATAACCTCCGTGTGCCACCCTCTGCCCCAGATGATGGATTGATTGTAGAGAAATCATGCTGCCATGGGGATCACACAGGCCCCTTAGGCCCACCCATCACGGGGAACATGGAGCCTTGGTGTATTTTTCTTTTTTTAATGAATAAATAGCAGCGTCCAATCCCCCAGGGCTCCTTCCCACCTGTACCTGCGGTGGGTACAAGTGGGATCCTGGGGCTGAGGCTGCAGCTCAGGGCAATGGCAGGCCAGATTGTGGGTCTCCAGCTGTGCTTGGCCACAGGGCTGGCAGCCGGATCCTGGGGCAACCCATCTGGTCTCTTGAATAAAGGTCAAAGCTGGATTCTCTCCATGTCCTGTCTCTCTTGTCCCAAACACTGGGCTGGCAGCCTTTCTGCACAGAATCATTAAGGCAGGCAGGCTTGCTGGGCACAGGCCCAGCCATACACTTGGGTCCAGAGGCTCTTGGAATTCCAAGCGAGGGCCAGATGACAGTGAAAAGGCAAGAGAAACAGTTTCCTTTCCATCCACAGAGTCCCAGAGATGTGCCCAGTGTTTGAGGGAAGGGCATTCATGATCGGCAGAGAGAGTGGATCAGCAGGGGCAGGAGCCCCGTTGTGATTTTTTTCCTAGGGACGAGAGGGAGGGAGGCAGGCTTCCAGCCCTGGCCAGATGGCCACAGCCTGGTCTGAGCCTAAATGGTAAACAAGAGGTAACGAACCTCCTGTCAGTGTAGCTTGGCACCGCCAGGGAAGAGATGTGACTGGTTGCAGGCCGTGGGGATGGCAGGACTCAGGCCAGGCAGGTGAGCTGGGCAGCCCTGCAGCAGCCAGCCAGGTAGGTCCTGTAGGAGGCTGCAGAACTGCCAGCTCACTACCAGCACTGTCAGATTCTCTACTCTCCCCTGGACCGAGGCCCAGCACTGCCGCTGGCTGAGGCTTTTAGTCCACAGCCTTTGGACACATGCTTGAGGTTCTCAGTTCAGCCTTCACCATCACTGTCTTCAGCCAGCACAGGGTTGGGGCCCTGGGGAGAGTGAACTGGGGCCAGGATGGAGCCAAAGAACAGCGAGCGGAACTGGAAAGAGGAGAAAGCCAATGAGCTCTCCAGGCGGCTCCTTCCTCACCTCCCAGCCCCTACCCCCAGCCCTACCTTCTTGGGTGGGGGAGTCCCAGGCACTGTACTGGGCTCAGCTTCATCTTCCTCCTCTGAGGCGGGGCCAGGAGAAAGGGAAATGGAGGGCAGTGCCCGTGGGCCCTCACTGCCTACAGTGGTTTCCATAGCGATCATGTAAGAGTCAATGTCATCACTGGCAAAGTCATCCAGGTGGGATGTGCTGTAGGCAAAAATGGAGTATCAGAAGCAGGGAGAGAAAAGGAGACATAGGAAGACCCCACCCTGGAGGGCTCAGAGAAGGCTCTGGGGCCTCAAAACTGCTGGTGAGATCTTGGTTTTATTACTTCCTGATTGGCTGGAGAGAGAGGATGCAGGGGTTAAGTGGGGGCTTCCTGGAGGGGGTGGGCCTGGAATCCCTTTGATCCAAGTTCTAGTAGGGGCCTGAGGGAGGCATCCTGGGGCTAGTTTAGCTCAGCTGGGGGAAGGGAGCAGCAAGTCCTGAGCATGAGGCCACATGGGGCCTAAGCCCCCACCTTCCCAGGAGGACAGAGCTGGAGAGCACCAGAGCCCAGGGATGTGCTGGGCGGGGGGCCAGGCCAAATTCCTCTGCCTGGGCCCATCCTCCCCAACCCACCTGCCCTTCTAGCCACCTGCTTCCCCTACCCCAGGAAGCTTCCTGCCTCTCAGCAGCCCTTTTCCTCCTTGGCCTGGGAGGAGGCTCAGAGGGAAAGCCTCAGCCAGAGAAGGAAGTCAGCTGGACCTTGGGGATGCCTCCCTGGGTGGGAGGGGTCTCTGAGTACAGCTGACCATGAAGGCTAAGCCTGCAGGGCTGGGGCCTGATAGGAAGTTTGTGTGTGTGTGTTGTGGGGAGGTGCATAAGCTGGAAGCAGCAAGCTCATGCTGGGGTGCACAAAGACCCGGAGGGGAAGAATGGGTGGAAGGGTGCCCTCACCTGGGAGCCTGCAACTGAGGCACTGGCCTGTGGAGCTCTGGGGAGCCCAAGTCCTGGGAGTGCAGGTTCGGCTCTGAGAGTGTGGCCAAGACAAAGTGGCCATCCAGCAAAGAGTCCTCAATGGTGAAGATGGCTGGCCTGGGCAAGGGACAGGGTCTCTAAACTAGGTCATTCCATTCCCCTCCTGGCAGGACACAGCCCTTCCCCCTCCCGTCCTCAAGCTGAGAATTACCTGCCTGGAGCATCAAAGTGAATGCTAAGAGGCAAATGTGCTGATTCTGCAAAGCTCAGGAGGCCCTGGGAGGAAAAAACAGGCAGTGAGGGCCTGGGCTGGGCGAGAGGACAGGGCAGTGGGTGTGGTGGGAAGCTCACGCGGAATTCCTTGAGGCAGAAAGTGATGGCCACTCCTTCTGGGGCCTGCAACTGCTGGAAATCCTCCTCCCCAATGCTCATCTCAGTCACCATGGCTTTGACGGTGCTGTCTGCTGGACAGGCACAAGGAAGAACTTGAGCCCCTGGGTCTCTGGGCCCAGCTCCAGCTCCCCACCAGGACATGTCTGGCTCCCTCACCTGCCTCCTCCTCCAGGTAGCTTCGAAGAATGACCCGGCGGCCACGGCCAATGCCCAATGTCACTTCAGCCAATGTAGGGGGAAAGGGCAGAATGGCCTCCCCCAGGATCCTGTGTAGGCAATGACATAAAGACATGTATTCAGTGTGCAGGCCTAGCATGCCTGGGAAGGACAGGACAGGATAAGCAGAATGTGACCCCTGCCTGGTCAAAAGTTTCCCAGGTACGGGAGAGAAGGCAGTGGGAAGTCTGGGCAGGCACATGTGATCATGCAGGGCTGGGCCACCATACTCACGCCAGTCCTAGAACCTGGCCCTCAGAGCACTTATGTGCTTGTCTCCCAGAGATACACACTATTAAGTATTTACACATAAAATAATACGGAATTTGCCATAAAACAACAAGGGACAGGAACTGGCCTATACTTCTGTATGTATTTGAAACTGTAAAAAAAAAAAAAAAAAAGAGAGAGAGAGAGGGGGGAACAATTGCCCATGTTTAAAAAGGGAGAGAGCTGGCACAGTGGTACAGGCCTGTAATCCAAATGACTCAGGAGGCTGAGGCAGGAGGACTGCAAGTTGGAGGCTAGCCTGGACAAATTAGCAAGACCCTGTCCCAAAATAAAAACTTAAAAAAAAAAAAAAAAGGCTGGATATTTAGCTCAATGGTAGAGCACCCCTGGTTTCAATCCCTAGTGCTTAAGGAAATGAATAAATATAGAAAGGATAGCAAAAGAAGAGATGCCCAATGCAGACCAAGGGGACAGCATTCTCGTTCTCCATACAAAGGAGTCCTGATCACTGCTGCCTCAACGTAACCTGGAGAAGCACACATTAGGACCTGAAAGGACCTTCAGTCACCAAGAGAAATAAATGGGACCTTGGGCAACTTGAATGTGAACAGCGTCCAGCATGGAGCAATGAAAGCTGACTCCTCCTCTGGCCCACATGGCCCCTCTGGGCTTCGACTGCCCAGAACGACTGTACCCTCATGGCGGACTACTTGGTAGCCCTCCTGGACCCCAACTTCCCTGTCCCGCTTCCTGCCTTGGGGATCGCCCAAGGCCAGAGCCTGGGCAGTTAGGAAGAGAGACTGCCCTCAAATGGGGATACCCTCAGGACGACCAGACCAAAGAAGGGCTTTGAACTTTTGAGGCAAAGGTTAAAGACAGACCTGCAAGGTGACTTAAGTCAAACAAGTGACCTGTCAGCAGCCAGATTACCTCTTTAGGACAGAAGTGAGAAGGGTGTGAGCAGCAGAAAGCCAAGCCAGACCTCTGGGGTGGAGAAGACAGCTCCTAGAGACCGTGAGGACAGTGCGGCAAGGGAGCATTTGCCGGGCACCCTCCACACTGCCCTCTGCTTTTAAAGAGTCAGGGAGGGGCCCCAACCAGGGTAAGGAGCCCTTCACACTGGGCTGAAGAGTCTTTGAGGGTCACAGAAACCCTGGAGGGAAAATGAAAAAGGTGCCTTCTTAAACTGACCTGTAAAGTCACAAAGAAAGAAGAAAGACCCAGGGCTGAGCTTGTGGCAGGGGTGTGCTCACCGTGCTGGGGCGCGGAGCACATGGGGGCACAAGGATGGGTCGAAGACAGCCTGCAGGGATTCGCAGTCCTGGAAGGACAGGTTGTGAGTCTTCCTCACCCCTGGATGGGCAGACAGGGTTTCAACAGTCCTTGCCAACCTTCCCCCCAACCCCCAAGGGCATTCCTTAACTGGGCAGGTGCCTGCTCACCATACTTGCAGTGCAGCTGGACCACCAGGCGGCTGCTCCTGTCATTCAGAGAGATGCAGCATTTTTCCACAGTCTTCTCCAGCATGGCCAGAGAGCGGAAGACGGACAGGAAGGACTGAGCAGGAAATGGACACATCAGCCTGGCACTACACCTCTGTCCATCACCTCTCCCATCCATATAGGTCCTGGCCCACCACTGGCCATGCAAAAACACTGGGAAAGGGGCTCCCATGACATAGGGGACATATGTACACTTCCAGGCCTTGTCCACTGTTCCCTCTGCCTGATAAAGCTTTAAAAAACTGCTTACTTTTCTTGAGCCACTTGAATGTCACCACCCTCTCCAGGTCTCTATCATCAACTGCCTTCTCCATGCTCCCATTACCCTCTGTGAACACCCACTGTATTTTGCATGTATTTTCCAACTCTAGAGTGCCCCAGAGCAGACACAGCTAGTGGAGATGTCCAGGTGGAGAAAGGGCACCCCTGTCGAGAAAGGCCTCACCTTCATCAGGATCTTACAGCGCAGCAGGTCCTGACCAGGGGTGGCTGCCTGGTATTGCTGGAAGAAGAGGGGGGCAAACAGGAAACACGCATAGGCAGAGCGGGAGGAGTTCACAGTCCGGAGGGAGAGCTGGGCCCGAAGCAGGGAAGGGGACAGGACATGGTCAGAAGCAGCAACAGGCCCAACCCTCTGGTCCTCCCCCTCCACTGTCATCTGTCAGAACCTAATCTGCCTTCCCCTGGGAGTCCTCAAGGCACTCAGCTCCCCTCCCACAGCCCAGGCCCCCGGTCCTGCCCCCTAGTTATCTGTCACCCCTACCCTACCACTGAGCACTCCAGGGAGGGCAAGTACACAGAGTGTACACGCAGGCCTGGAAAGGCGACTGGGTGCAAGCTGACGACCACACCGGGGGAGCAAACAAATTCCGCAGGCAAATCTGCTCATGGTCACCACCCTTGGCACCGGGAGCACTGAGACCCGGCTGGAACCGCCCCCGCACGCTCCAGCTCCTCACCCCGTCCTCCAAAGGTTCCAGGTACAGCTCATCCCCGATACGGGACAGGGAGTGGACGGCCTTGCCCAGCACTGCAGGGAGGAGAGCAGAGGAGGGGGTTAGGCGGGCGCCTCGGGCCGGCTCACGTGCCCCGCAGCCAGGCCAGCCAGAACTCACCCTTTACGTTTCCACCCGTGACCAGGCACTTCATGCTGTCCCCAGCAACAAACCCGGGCCTAGCCTGCGACTCAGCTGAGACTGGGGACCCGCCCGCGGCGTATTCCCGCACCGGGTTCCAGCGGCCACAACCAGAGTCCCAGGTTCCCTTCCCGCGCGCCGCCCCCAGCCGGCCCGCCCCCGCCTCCTTATTGGTCCATACAAGGCGCCTTGGTCACGTGAGAAAAACGTTCGCAGGTTCCTCGGTCACGTGATGGAGCTGGCTTCCTTGGGGTGGGCCCCGTGGCGTGACCCTGGGCGTGGCATCCACGTTGCGGGTGGCGTTTCCCTTCCCCGACCCGATCCCGCCCTCTGCACCCCTGGAGAGCTGGGCTGCTAGCCTGGGCGCGCGGTGAGCAGCATGGTGGGCTGCACGGCGGAACGCCGAGAGCACAGGACGCAGATCTAGGGCGCGAGGTGCCTGTGCTGAGGACGCAGCGCTGGACTCGGAGTTCGGAGATGGTGGGGCCGCCCGGGTCACGTAGTACAGATTTCCTGGGCGTCTGTCCGGGCAGACAGGTCGTGGCAAGACTGTCAGCATCCAAGCGGGGTCAGGGACTCGGACACAAGCAGCAGCCATCAGCTCCAAAAACAGGTTAAAGTAACTTACTGTAGGAGCCAGGAGTGGAAAGCGGGTGTTCATTCTGGCATCAAGGATCCTTCATCGATTCTCTTCTCTGATATACAGAGAAAGAAGATTCTGCAAGCAGAAAGTGTACCTGGCAGAGGGAGGAGCTAACGCAGAGGCTCGGCAGCGCGCGGGAGAGCGAACCCGCTCTGTGAGCTTTGCAGAGGGGTTGGGGCTGCCAGAGGTGAGGAGGAGCACGACCGGGAAGCCCTGAAAATGGATGAAAAGGAATCGTGGTTACGCACGTTTTGCAAAGACCCTAGAGTGTTCGAAGGAACGTGTGTTCATCGGCTGCAAAGTCTCCCGCTTGCTCTGGACTTCTGTGCCCAAGAGTGTGGAAGGGAGGTCCTGGAGCGGCTCGCTGACCCCGAGTTCCCCACAGCAGCACTTTTGATGGCTCTCTGAAGGGCTTCTAGCGAGCGTCCTTTGTTCCTGTAGGGCCGGCCTTGCCCTTCTGGTTCTTTGGGTGGTGGGGAGGCTGCATGTGTCCCCTAGCCTCTTGCTCTCCAGGCTCACTTTCATTCTTTATCGCCTTACCCTCAAATCCCTACTGGAGGACGTTGCTTTTCCTTTCCCCTCCAATGTTCTCCCTCCCAGCCCTTAGCTCAGCCGACTGACCCCATCCTCCTCTTTTCCTTGGTGCAATCCTTCAGTAGATCCTGATTGCTATACTCTCCAGATGGCAACATGGCCCTCCTCTTTGAGCCACCCTTCTGTCACCTGGATGACTGCAACAGCACTCAGTGGCCTTCAGCCTCCACCCTATCCCAGGTACTTCACCCTCCATGCAGCAGAAGGGCCTCTACCTTATGTTCATGTTCCAGTGGTTGCCATAAAATCCAGACTCTTGACCCTGAACCTGCAGGATCCCAGGTCCCTCCCACCCATCTCTCCACCTGTCTCCTCCCTTTGATCATCTGTGTGCCTTGCCAGTTCTCTGGACCACTTCCACCACTCCTCCTGGACCTGGGGATCTTGGCACCTCCTGTTCTCTCCACTGTGGCCTTCTGCCTTCTCACAAGCTGACTTCTTTTCCTCCGGCTCAGCTGCAGCAGCACCTACAGGCCTTCACTGCCCGCTCTGGTTGTCCTCTCTAGCTAAGAGACCAGCCCAGTTGGGGCCATGATGCTTATCATTGCAACATTATTTCATATGTTTATTTACTTAATGTCTATCTTCCTGATTAGTGTTTCAGCCTCAGTGGGGTTGGGGGTAGGCTACTTCTGCTTTGCACATTGCTGTATCCTAGTGTGTCACTCTGGGCCTGGCCCTTCCTGAATGATAAGTAGATAGGTGTTAGGAACCATTAAAGCTGAGCCGCAGCCCGGCATGGTAGCACACACCTGTAATTCCAGTGGCTTGGAAGGCTGAGATAGGAGGATGGCAAGTTCAAAGACAGCTTCAGCAATGGCAAGGTGCTAAACAACTCAGTGAGATCCTGTCTCTAAATAAAATACAAAAAAAGGACTGGGAATGTGGCTCAGTGGTAGAGTGCCCCTGAGTTCAATCCCCGGAACCAAAAAAAAAGAAAAAAAAAAGGCTGAGCTGCCATTCACTCAGTCGCAGCATAGTAAGGAAAGAAACAAATCCAGCTTCCAGCCCTCTGCCCAGGTGTCAACCTTCCCTGTACCATAGCTGTCCCTACAATCTGCATAGAAAATGCAGCTGTAGCCATTTCTACCTCACTGTTCCTCCTTTCTGGATACCTTGCCCTGGGATTAGCCTGGCCTTCCCAGCTTCTCCTCCAGCCCCACTGAGCAGCCGACTGGAGCAGCAGGTGGATGAAGAGTCCTCTGCAGGCAAGAGAGGAAGGCTGTTGAGTAATCAACGATCCCAGATCCCATGTCTGTCCCAGATACCGTTGGTGCTGTAGTATCTTGTCCCCTGAGGTCTTTGGCCCAAGGGGAAGGAAGACAGGGACTTTGCTAAGGAATCTGTCTTTGATCACTCTCCCACCCCCTCAACAAAAGTCAGAAATCATCTGGGGTTTGCGTAGGACTTGGAAACCAAAAAGGAGCCTATCACTGGGAGCCAGGATACCTGGGTTTCCTGTCTTAGATTCCACACTGGCATCTTCTGGGACCATGGAAGCCCCTTCCAGGCTTGGGCTGTTTCCTTATCTCTATACTGTGCTGGGGGAGGGTGGAGGGAGCATATGATAATCTCTGAGGACCCCTTCCAACTTGTCTTGCTATGACCCTGAAGGGGCCCTCTGGAGGTTCCGGCGCCCTCATCTCCCGGGCACTGGAGAGAGCCTATAACTGGTGTCCTGCTTCCCCCTCTCCCCAGCTCCTGGGCTGTGAGATTAGATGGGAGTCTCTGCAGGGCTTGCAGGTGACACATCCAATCATAGGCTTCAGGCCCCAGAAGAGAGGAGCCAGCAGCCAAGGGGAACTTTTTTGTGGGATGAGAGATGGGTATTGGAACCCAAAGAGGACCAGGGTCTGTGCTGTAAGCCTCGTAACCTTACTTATATGTGGCTTCATGCGAGTCGGGGCCCTTCTCTACGCCTCTTTTTTAAAAAAAAAAAAATTGTAGTTGTAGATAAACGAATGCCTTTATTTTATTTATTTTTATGTGGTGCTGAGGATTGAACCCAGTGTCTCACGCATGCTAGGCAAGAGCTCTACCACTGAGCTACAGCCCCAGCCCTAGGCCTGTTTCTTAAGAAAACGAGGCAGTTGGATGAGATGCTCTGTTAGGATTCTTGCAGACACCAAACCTTAATGGTCTTGTTCACACCCCACATTAAAAGTGGCCTCCTATGAGCAGGTAAGTCGGTGAAGGTGTGTGTGTGTCTTCAGGTGGCAGATGTGAAGTGGAAGAAGGCAGTCACCGTTTCACACCTTTAAAATAATTATGTGGCTGGGTGCGGTAATCCTAGTTGGCTTGGGAGGCAGAGGAAGGAAGATTGGAAGTTCAAAGCCAGCCTCAGCAATATTGAAGCACTAAGCAACTCAATGAGACCCTGTCTCTAAATAAAATACAAAATTTTATTTTAAAGTAGTCCTCTAAAACCACTAATGTGGCTCAGTGGTTGAGTGCCCCTGAGTTCAATCCTCAGTATACCCCCTTTCCACATAATTATCTCGTAGGAAATTTCTCCCCTCTGTCACCACTTCTCACCCAGTTAGTTAGGTGAGAAGTTGCAGGAAGCCCAGAGCCTGGGACCTCCCTTGGTGCTTCAAATCTACTTGTTCAACATACTCAGATACACTTTTCTAAGTACAGGGAAGACTGCAAGACAGAGCTCCGGCTCTCGGGCGGCTCCCACCCTGTGGGGACAGTCAGCAAGAGGAACAATTCAGCCACACAGTGCACAGAAGTCAGTGGGTGCCATGGGGAGAAAGGAACCCTGGAGAGGGAGAGAGGGGTGTTGGGTGAGGACTACTCTAAATAGCATGGCTGGTTTGGCCTTTGGTGAAATTGATATTTGCACCAAGACCTCAAGCAAAGCAAGTGGAGGGAATGGCCAAGGCCAAGGCTCTGAGCAGGAGTTTGCCTGGGCAGTAGCGGACCTTGGCAGAGAGGAGGCTCCCGAGCTGGGGAGAGTGGGAGCTACAGCCTTCTAGGAGAAACCAACATGAGTCACAGAATAACCAAAGTCAAGCATGGCAGCGGGCAGATCTGGATAGAAGCTTCCTGGGGCAAGGACAGTTTGAGGGAGGTGAAGCTCAGAGAACAAGTTGACTGGAAGAACACATTCACTGAGGAGTGGTTGGTGAGGATAAGGTGCCAGGCACCTGCTCTGTCCCACCCTGGGATGTCCTTGCAGCCCTACTCGAGCCTGAGAGCAGGTGGGATTACCCCTGGCAGGAGGTTTGCCAGGTTGAGGTAACTAAGCAGCAAAAGGGCACAGGGGCTTGGGGTGTGGGGTTCACTGTCTTGACCTGGTCTGCGTGCACAAGGGGACTGGTGTTTGTGCACTTGCTCTGGAGCAACCACGCAGGCAGGGCACCTCTGAGCTGCTGGAGCACACCAGGCTGGTGGAGCACTGCTGGGACGCATGTGTGGCACAGCAGGTGCTGCCAGCCCCTCCTGCCAAGCCCTGCCTGGGCCTTTCTTGTTCCCTGGCATTTCTCCCAGAAATCAGAACAGTTTTTGGCTCATAGTAATGGTTTACTACATCTGCATTGAATGACTGGAGTATAGGATGATGGTCGATACAAGACTGAGATCCAGGATTGCCTGCTGAGGTACAGAATGAAGTTCCAGGTGCCAGCCTACTGAGGTATGAATCCTGGCCCCATCATTTACAAGTTGTGTGAAAATGGGCAAATTGCTGATCTTCTCCAAGTCTCAGTTTCCTAATCTGTAAATTGTGGGCAATAATGGTCCCTACCTCAAATGGTTGCTATTAAGATTCACAGAGTGTCAAAGCTCTTCTACTCTGCTGTTAAAATGGCTTTTGCCACCTTCATCTGCACTGATCCTCACAGTAGCCACACACCAGAAATGGACACAGGTGAGTGTGGTGGCCAAGCCCATGATCCCAGAGACTCAGGAGGCTTAGCCAGGAGGATCACAAGTTCATGGCCAGCCTGCATAACTCAGCAAGACCTTATCTCAAAAATAAAATAAAAAGGACTTTGGGGCTGGGGCTGGGGCTCAGTGGCAGAGCACTTGCCTAGCATGTGTGAGGCACTGGGTTCGATTCTCAGCACTAATAAAAATAAATATATAAAATAAAGGTATTGTGTGCATCTACAACTAAAAGTATTTTTTTTTTTAAAGGCGTGGGGATGTAGCTTCTTGCAGCCCTACTCTGTAGCCTGAGAGCAGGTGGGATTACTCCTGGCGGGAGGCTTGCCAGGTTGAGGTAACTAAGCAGCAAAAGGGCACAGGGGCTTGGGGTGGGGGGTTCACCAGGTTGTCTTGACCTCGTCTGCATGCACACGGGGACTGGTGTTTGTGCGCTTGTTCCCAGTAGTAGAGCACTGCTAGGTTCAATACCATACCACAAAAAAAGCACAGAAAAATTCCCCAGATCATCAACTTGGATGAAGCCAGGGCGAGCGCACACAGGGACCGCAGAAGAGAGTCTCCCCAATGAAATATTACATAGGAAAGGCCTGGAGTCCAGAAACTGGAAAATCTCTAGAGGACAGTTGAGTAGGGGCAGAATAGTCAGCCCAAGGGGAGGGAGCTCCAGAGGGGTCTGCTGCTGCTGCTAGCTGTGTCTCCTGCTGGCCCCACAATTCTGCACCCTTGGTGTCCTTGGTCTTGTGAGGGCAGTGGGAATGCTTACCCCTTTTGCATGCTGGAGGCCGGCATGAGATAATGATATGCCCATGCTGCCCACTTTGCACCAACCAGGGACCAGGTCTTTTCAGTCTGCAGGGCTGGAAGTGGAAGGGAGATGGGTGGAATGTTTAAAACCCACAGCAGGGATGGGAAGGGGAAAGCTCAGGCATGCTGGAGTTACAGGCCCCCTTGGAGCTCCAGTGAGGTAAGTTTAGGACAAATCAAAGGCAGCGTGCTCCACCCAGCAGGGGAGGACACCGATGGAACTCATTACCCCCAAATGTGGTCTCCGCTGGAAATATAAATAGCTTCACAAAAGGTTTAGATAAATCCATGGATGACAGTTTCATTCATGGGATCCATGGGGAAAGAAGCTGTTTGAGGCCTGCTGTTCCCCCTCTCCCCAGGGAAGACATCAGGGAAGCAACCTGACCTCCCTCAGACCACCCCTTGGTGCCCCTGTTAGAGGCGGGCTTCTGCTGTAGGGGCTCAAGGAGGCAGCGTTGCTGTTCCTGTGGGACAGAGCCAGGCCCCAGTCCCTGGGTTCTCTGCCCCACATCACCAGCATCCACCGTTGGGGGAGACAAGGGTACCACCAACTCTGGTGAAAGCATCTCACTGGGCTGTCCCCTAAGGGACCAGCAGAGGGAGACAGACACCACATACTGTCCCAGTTCCCTGATCAGAGACAAGGCTGCTGGCCAGAAAGGGTCCAACAAGCCTCTACAGATGCCAGCTTTGTGCCCGAGGTTGTACTAGGCCCCTTAGGGGTGAGGGAGCAGAGAAGACATCCTCCTGGATGAGAGGATTGCTCCAGGGGAGATGGGCACAAGGAGGAACTTTCAGAGAACAAGGAACTGCTAATTACGAGAAGGGTGGCTCTGGAGCCAGGCTGCCTGCCTGTGACCTTGGGCAAGTCAAGTAACTTAGAGCCTCAATTTCCCCATGGTGAGATGGCAACTACACAGCACCTGCCTCAAGAGGACTGTGTGAAATTGTCTGAAGTACTCCAGTGCTTCATCGCAGTTCCAGACAGACAGACAGTAAGTACTCAGTTTGCAGCAGTTACATCCTGCTGGGTGGAGAGCCCAGAAGTCTCATGGGTCTCCTTAGAGTTCTGCAACTTGCAGAGCCCACTCATTTCACAGTCTCATCTGAACTTTACCATTACCTTGGACACTTCATGATATTGAGGCTCACTTGTAAGTGGTGGATCTGTATTCTCCGATACCAAAAAAACTTAGGGAACTTTCTAGAGTTGTCCTGCAAGCTGGATGTTGGAGAAGGCCTGCCCCAGTGTCCTGGACTGCTCTGAACCTGGTCAGCCTGTCCTGTGACTAGGCCCCCACGCCCTTGGCAGGCAGGCTGTGTCTTCTAGGTCTACCTAGTCTGTGAGGCATATACAGCAGGTGCTTTGGAAAGTTTTTGGAGGTAACTGGACCTCATAGATGTGGGTGCCAGCTCCTCCCCATTCCTGTTCCTGTTCTAGGCAGTGCTTCCCCCCTCTGTTTGCTGTAAACACTTGCCCTATTCCTCAGGGAAGGGAAGGGACATCTAATATCTCTTTCAAACTCCAATCTCCATAGTCTTTTTTATTTTGTACTGAGGATTTAATCCAGGGGCACTCTGTCATGGAGTTACATTCCAACCTTTTTTATTTTGAGACAGGGTCTCACTAAATTACTTAGGGCCACACTAATTTGCTGAGGCTTGCCTCAAATTTGTGATCTTCCTGTCTGTTTCCTGAGTTGCTGAGATTACAGGCGTGTGATACTTAACTGGCTCCATAGTCTTTCTTAAGTTCCTGTTTCATTAACATTGCAACAGTCAATGGCTAAAACTGAAGTATGTACAGATGCTCCATTAGGGACCATGAGGAAGGTGTTATGAGCATATTGCCACCATCCCTGTCCTGTATGGGGAATGTGGAGTCTAGATGGTACGATGACTTGCCCAAGGTCATGCAACTGGTAGAGGAGGGCAGGGCAATTCCCCTCTGGCACTAAGCCTCCCACTTACTCTCCTAAGAGTGCATCAATGAAAGGCCCCAAGGAAGCAGGTGTCCTCTGAACCAAGGCCTTCAGGAGCTGGGACAGCCTTGAGAAAGGCTTAAGGCTTAGAGGGAGGTTGGTGGGGCGCAGGGGAGAGCTCGGGAGGAGCAGGCAGTGACTCAGCAAGACAGGATAAGGATCTTCCAGCCCAGGGAGAGGTAACCCCACTCCTCTGCCAGGGGAGACGGAGTCACAGGGCCTGCGGCATGGGTTGGCCAGGGCAATGGAACATCCTGGGAGAATGGTGGGGACAGCTCCTGGCGGGCAAGGGAGGAGTGGAGCACCTGGGGGTATCCCTTCTGTCCCTGCCCTCTTCACACACCCTTCACCCAGACATCCTAGTAGATGGGAGATAGAGCCCTGGTCGGGCAGTTGGAGAGAGTCTGCTGCCTCTCAGCCTCATTCTGGCTTCTTAGGGGAAGCAGAAGCATGTGTGGGATGTTGTTTGGGGGGACCTGCACTGGGCCAGGTATGGGTGGGGGACCCGGGGTCGGGCAGGGCTACTGATGGAGTAACAAGAGCCCTCTGGCTCTGGGGTTTCTGCTGACATCACGGCCAGCTCAGGGTGAAGCAGGGCCCTCTGGGCTCCTGCACACTGGAGGGAAAGGGAAAGTGCCCACTTTCTTGCTCCTTCTTCCCTGCCTGCACTCTGCCCGGCCTATGCTCACAAGCACATTGTAGAGTGCACACAAATGCGGTGGGGAGGGCTGCACCTGGCGTTGTGATGCAGAACCTCAGGGAAGTGTCCTGGGCTGGCCCTCTCAGCCCACCCGGAGCCTTACTCTGCCAGCTAGGAGGTGGGGCCCTTGGGAAGCAGAGGGAAACCCCTGCCTGCTCTACTCCTATTGATGGGTGGCCATCTAACTTCCAGTCTGATGCTCATTGATGGTCCAAACTCCCTGCTAATGGAATCAGATGCTAGCTGAGCTCTCCAGCACTGTCAGGATCTGGCCTGTTGCTGATGAAGGGAGGCAATGTGAGGTACCTGGCCCAGCATCACAGTCAATTCACATCAGGGAGGCTGGGAGGCAGGAAAGCCCAGTTCTCCCTCTGCATCTGGATCACGAATTCTCCAGGAACTTGACTCTCTTTATGTCCCAAGAAATACCTTATTGTCCTTAAGGACCAGCTATGCCAAAGGCCACATGCCTCACAGCCAGGGAATACTCAGCAAAGTTCTGCAGGGTGAAGCCTGCCCTCAGACTGGGCTTCCTCTTTTTTTTTCCAAGAGTCCCCTGCCTTGCAACTGTCCCCAACCTCAGGTGGGCACTTGCATGGTGTGGTTAAAATGGCATTTGCTGGGGCTGGGGATGTGGCTTAAGCGGTAGTGTGCTTGTCTGGCATGCGAGGGGCGCTAGGTTCGATCCTTAGCACCACATGGAAATAAAATGAAGCTGTTGTGTCCACCGAAAACTAAAAAATAAATATATAAAAAAATGGCATTTGCTTAAGTCAGCTATTGCTAGGTTCTAGTTAGTCCTTGTTCTACCACTCACAGGCTTATGTGACCTGAGACAGTGATTTCATCTATGTCTCGATTTTAAATGGAAAATGGAGAGCTTCCGCCTTCAGAGGGTTCTTGTAAAGGTGAGATGGAGTGGTTCTGGGGAGCCTAAGCACAAGCCCAGCATGGCAGCGACCGGGAGGCTCCTTTCAGCTCCTGCCCTCCTGCTAGGCCCTGCCTGGGTCAGTCTCCACCCTGCCACTCCATGGCCCCTGGGGCTCCTCTGTTTTCAGCACCTGGGGGAGGAGGCACTCAGGGAATGTCTAAGGAAGGAATGAGTGAATTAGTGGTGAATTAGTGACTATTCTGTGGGATTGTCTGACCCCACCCTCTGCTCACCTGTCAGGAGAGGCTTCCCTAGTTCAGGATTCTGGACCCTCTCAGGCCAGGGCCCCTTCAAAACCAATTCCATGGCTGGGCAGGACATGGTGTTGTGGGGCACCTGGAGTCTTCCCTGAGGATGCCAGTTATGGGGGAAGGGAGAGAAAGTGGGAGTATGGGAGGGGTGGGACACTAGCCAGTTTCTGAGGCGACATTGACTCACCTACACTCCTTGGAGGACAGCTCAATCATTACCTTGTGCCAGCTCTGCCCCCCCCACCACCACTCAACCACACCTCTTGGTGCCTGACTTGCCACCCTCCTGTGGAAGGTCAAAGGAGCTGGCAAACCAGTGTTCCTGTCATCACTGAAAACTCCCACCATCCTGTGGAAAGGAGGACAGAGGTGGTCATACCCCATTCTAGAGAGGTGACAGGCTTGTCCACACTGGCCAATTAAAAGCCAGGTATCCTGACTCCTAGCTTGGCCCTATCCAGCTGCAGGGAGCCATGTGGCAGTGCCTGGTGTGACCCTGCCTGCTCAGGCCACTGCATTTTTACCCTGAAGTTCCCCTTTTCTGGAAGTTATCTGCATTGTCCTCCTTGGCCCTAAAGACGCCCACTACCACCTGTGGCTGATTGCTGGCCCAAGACTGAAATTCTTGAAGGCAGGTGTGGATGTTCCTTGTCCTTTCTCTGTCTTTTTAGGACTTAGCACTGGAACAACATCCCACAGCACAGATGGGACTTTTCCCCTTCTGAGGATGCTCATTTGGAAGTTGGGGATGATGTCTCCTCCAACCTCCACTCTTATCCTCACCCTTGCTCCCGGGCTGTTGGAGCTGGAAGGGCACTAACAAGGTTCTATTTGAGAATCACTGGGGAGCAGGAGCTTTCCTGAGCCCCCAGCTGAAAATCAGAGGACAGTCACCTGTTCCACTCTGTCCCACAGAAACCCTGCAGGGGCCACTCCTGCCCCACTTTCCTTCTTCTACCCCAAATCTCAGCAGCCCACCCCCATTGTCGACTTGGCAGAGTGAGGCACAGCCTTTGCTCCAGCCCCCACCCCACCCCAACTGGCAGCTCCTAGCCTGCTGCCTTTGCCCAGACATGGCAGAGGGGCACTGGCGGCTTGGAGATGGAGTTGATTTTCCCTTTGGCAGTGTGGGAGAGGGGGAGGGGAGAGGCTTGGCCCCCAGTGGGTGAGGGGAGAGGGCAGGGCGGCAAGTCTGGACAAGAGGCAGAGGGAAAACATGATTTTCCCAGTTTGTGGGTCACTATGTTAAGAATCAAAGGCAAATCGGGGGGCCCTGAGGGCTGCCTGGAAAGCAAATTAACTTGCCCCCAGTAGGCTCTGAACTGCTGCCCTCGGTTCCTGCAAATCCATGCCTTGGAGACTTGTAAGGTGGACATTTCCTATGGCAGGGCGGGGCAGCATCTTGGATGTCCCCCAGCTCTACTGTCGATTCCTTCTTCTTCCTCACCAATGTCTCCCCATCTTGCTCCTTCAGCTCCGGCCTCCTCCCGCTTTTCTCACTCCCACTGTTTGCCTCTTTGTGCATCCTCTTCCCTTTTAGGTCCCTTCTCATTTCTCCCTCCTCTTCCTTCAGCCCCCCCTTTCCCCAGCCCCTATTCCTTCTCTCTCCCAGCCCCCTCCTCTTCTCTGCATCGGGGCTGCTTTCCCCCTGACTCAGCAAGGTGCTTTATAAGGTGCCGAGGGGGCTCAGCCAAATCCAAACCACATTGTCTGCACAGCCTCTCCACCAGGGGCAAGCTGTAGAGTTGCTCAGAGGAGGGGAGCGGGCCCAAGCTGCTCCTGGTCACCCTCGCCCCTCCCCTTTCCTACTTAGCTCCCTCTCTCGGAAGGGGTAGCTGCTAGGGGGACCTCCCTGCAGCCTGGGAATCAGTCACCGGTGGGCATATGCCTTCTTGACCTTGGGCATGGGCATCAAAAGATTTGTTGGGCTCCTAGGCCAAGAATGTCATTGAAACTCCAGAGTCCTGGCTGCTGGGGGTGGGGAGAAGGTGGGGGAGGAGGCCTTGAGCACTTTCACAAGGGCCCCTCCAAGGTGCTTTTCATCAGAGCTGCTACCAATGCTCCAGAAAGTCCCCTACCCCCACCCCAGGCCAGCTCTCTATTCTCAGCTCTTTTTCTCCTTGTTTAGGAAAAAAAAAAAAAAAAGAGGAAGAGAGAATGAAAGAAAGGAGAGAAAGAAAGAGAGAGAGAGGGGGGAAAAAAGAGAACAACCCAACAACAAAGTCTGTCCCACTCCAGTGAGGTAATTGAAAACAAACTTCTTCCCCACCCCCCCACCCCCCCTACCCAGTTCTCCAGTACAGAAAAGAGAAGAGCTGTCCTGGGAACTGGCCATGACCATGATGCCTACTCTGACCCACAGGCTGGAGGGGCTGTGGTGGACTGGCAGAGTACCCTCTTAGGGGCATAGGCAGGAGTAGGGGATGAAGGTATGGTGCCACTCCAGAGGGAGCATTACCTTCCAGGTCTGCTGCCATCCGCCTCTCCCCCTTTGAAACAACAGGTACAACAAAGCAACTTATTACCAAATGATTTAATTGGTGGTATGCTGCTTCTAGGACACCCAAGGCTTGAGGACCCAATGACTGTCCCCCAAGACAAATCACAAAGTGGGGCTGTATACAAGCCCCAGATGACAGCTGTTTCCTCTGCACAAGGTCACTCTTCCTGGCAACAGTTTGGAGAGGGAGGAAGTGGGAGGAAGAGAGACCCTCTTGGGAGGGTTTGGTCTTATGGGTCCCCGAGGTCTTATGGGAGGGAGAGGAGCCCCAGAAGCAAAGTCCCAACCCAGACCCTGACCGGAGGGGAGGAAGGAGGGAGAGCACTCCACAGCCAAACCTACCTCACCACCGGAAAAACCAACAACCCAAAACCCCAAAGGAAGGAGGGTGCCAAATGTCTCAATGGGGAAGTGTTTTACAATCGGGATGCTCCCTCTGTCCGTGGCCTTGAATCTTCGCATTCTCGCTGAGTCACCAGCGAAGCCTCTGGTGTTGAAACTGGTCCGGTGCCTCGTGCTGATTAATGAATTACAAATCCCCCACCCATGTGCCCTCTCCCTGGTCACTGGGAAGAAGAATGAAGAACCTTGTGAACTAAAGAGAGAAGCTGGGCAGTGGGCCCTCCTGCCCCCTTCCTCCCCCTCAGGGGGCATTGTGAGCTGGTTAGTCACCTGCCCCAGCCTCTGGCGCCTCACAGGGCTCCAGCTTTTGGAAATGGGACAAGCAGCGGGACAATAGGCAAGGGGGGCGGTCAGCCCAGACAAAGGGCAGCAGGAAAAACACCATCACTTGCTTTGAGGCCAGTTCGCTGGCATTTGGGAGAATGTGTCATTGCATTTACTCAAGGGGAAGGGGGCGGGAAGGTTAGAGATGAGGAGGCAGAGGTAGGGTGGGCGCAGGGAACCCAAACAGGGCAGGAGGCAGGGGGCAGGCGTCCCCAGGCGGAGTCCGAGGAAGAAGCCCACATCGAGGCAGGGTCCCGCCCCTGGTTCTCGGTGTCTGCAGACGGACCGATGCCCTCCCAGCCCCCTCCCCCAGGAGGCCCAGGGTGGTACCGCCGCAGCCTCGCCTCACCTCACCCCCCCTCAGTATTGTGGGAGGGAGAGGAGCCCCAGAAGCCCTCCCTTCCCTCCTCCCCCGCCTCCCCCCACCCCGGGGAGGGCTGCTACAATTTGTGGTTACAGCTTTACACGTCAGAAAAAAAAAAAAAAAAAAAAAGTTTGCAGAATGTCCCACACCGAAAAAAAAAAAAAATCCGAAACCGAGCGAAAAAAACCTGCGAGTGGGCCTGGCGGATGGGATTATTAAAGCTTCGCCGGAGCCGCGGCTCGCCCTCCCACTCCGCCAGCCTCTGGGAGAGGAGCCGCGCCCGGCCGGCCCGGCCCCCAGCCCCATGGACCTCCGAGCAGGTAGGAGCCAGGCGTCCGAGGCCCCGGCCCCCGCCCCCGCCCCGCCGCCGCGAGATCCGGTTCCCGTCCTCCTCCCGCCCCCGGGGAGCCCCACGCCGGGGCCCGGCCGGGGAGCAGGGCTCGGGCCGGGGGAGGCACGGCTGGGCGCCCTCGAGAGGGGCCGGGCGGGGACGCGGCATTCCTGGAGTCCGGTCGGCCGGGCAGGAGGTGGTGGGGAGCGCGACGGGGAGCCCGGACGACCCGCAGACCTGGGGAGGCGGTAACCTGGAGCCCCAGAGAGGCGGGTCCCACGGAACCCGCGGACAGAGAGCCCCGCGCAAAAGTCGGGGCGAGGGAGTCCGAGGAGAGCAGCGAGGCTGCGGGGGGAGACGCGGCGCAAGGGGAGGGGGCCGGGGAGAGGAAGAGGGAGGGCGAGGCAGGGGAGCTCGAGGCCGGGCCGGCGGGAGGCGAGGGGAGGCCGACACCTCGGGCCGGGCCGCTCTCCCTCCCCGGACCGCCGGGAGGGGAAGGCGGGCGGGAGGGAAGGCGGGCGGGCGAGAGGAGCGGAGGGCGGAGGGCAGAGCAAGCCTGGCTGGGCCGGGCCAAGCGGGCCGGGCCGCGGGATTCTCGGCTTCCTTGCTGCGCGCTGCGCGGCCGCAGCCCTCCACGCTGCCCACGGCCCCGGAGCCGGCGGCAGGTAGGGGCCAGGCGGCTGGTTGGCCGGCGGCAGCGAGCCTCGGCCCGCCGGCCTGGGAGTGATTACTGCGGGGGGGTGGGGGCGGGCGCAGCCGGGCTGGACCCAGCAGGAAAAAGTCCGTCACCGGTCCGGCAGCCGCGGGCTCTGTCGGCAGCGGCCGCTCGCCCGGCGGCCAGCGGAAGGAGAGCGGGCAGGACAGGGAGTTGACGCGCGGGAAAGGGCAGCGGCCGGGGCCGAGCCCCGGAGCCGGGCGCCCGGGACCCCGCCCCCGCCCCCGCCGCCGGGTGGAGAGCCACCGGGCGGGAGCGGGCAGGGGGCGGGGCCGGGGGCGCCGGGGCCACACAAGGGGAAGGCACCACCGCCTCCGGGAGGGGTCCGGGAAGGAGAGGTCACCCCTGAGGAGGGAGGGCCAGCGAGCGGCCACCGCCGCACAGTTCCCTGGCCCTGCCCCTCGAAGCAAATCCTAGGTTTGCATGGCCTTGCCAGAGTCCCCTCATTTCTACTCTCCTGCATTCTTTTCCAGCAGCTCCATACTGAGCTCCAGGAGTCCTCCCTACAGACCTCCAATCCCAGAGGACCTCCTGTGTCCTGTTCAGGGCCCAGGATTGGGAAGGGGCTGCCAGTAGAGGAAGGGGAGACAGGCGGTGGGGGCATGGCAGGGGAAGTCTGAGCCTTAGAGAGAGGCTGAGGATGAGAGCAGGGGACACCTCTCCCTGGGACTCTGATCCAGGGACATCTCTGGGCTTTCAATGCCCCTCCATCGGGACACAGGTTCATATTCTAACAGACCAGATACACTGGCTGCCCTGGAGCCACACATTCAGCCAGGGGAGGAAACTGGCAAGAGATGGCAGCAACTGTCACTGGGCAGTCCAGAAATGTCTACTAACTGGAGCAATATCTCCTCCCCTCCACCACAGACCTGCACTCCTGTCCCATTCACACTGGTGTACACTACCCCTACACTACCAGCTACTGATTCCTGACACTTCACATTCCTGCCCACAATCCCACCTGCTGGTTCACACCCTGGCTCCTGCTGCTCTCTGGCCCCTCCCAAACCCTCCTGCACCCTCTTGATAACAACACCCTTTCCAGCTCACCCACACACTTGCCCTGGACTATTTACTTCACTTCTTCCCCCTCTGGTTTCAGCTGGCTTCTCACCCCCCCCCACACACACACACTTCACTCTGACTCTCCCTGAGCACACCCAGGGCCCTCTTGTGGCAGTCAGGTACCCTCTCCCTCCAACCAAAGCCCAGTTCCTGTCTTGGTGCCTTACTTCAAAAGGCAGCAGCCTGCCCGCCCTATTTCTTTCCCTGGACCTTGGCTTTTTCTGTCATTTGGACTGGAAGAGAAGGGGATGTTGGAGAGGACAGCAGAGATGGAGCCCCATGTTCCAGCTGGGAGGACCTTTAGCATGCACAGTGCCACATCCTTGTGCAAGCCTATGGTCACCAGATGGGTTCATGGCAAAGCTAGGTCTCCTGAGTTCCAGACCCCTGTGTCCTCACTCACCCTGCCACTTCTCAGCGGCCCAGGAGAAAGAGAACCAGGAAGAGGGCAGCCAGCTCAGAAGATGGAGAAAACTAGGTTTCTGTGGGCTTTGCCCTATGCAGGCAGGTCAGGAGGCAGCCTCCAGGGCAGTTTCCTAGACCTGTGCATGGATCTCACGCCACGGTGTACACACTACCTCCTAGGCTACTCTACCCCTTCCCCCGCCCCCATTTCCCAAAACAGACCCCCCCCCCAGGTCACTCAGTTTTGTTTCTGGTCTGGCATGAGGACAGGGCCCTTCCTCATGTAGAGTTCTGGAACTCTCCAAAGCCTCCCGACATCGTTTAGAGCTTACAGCTCTTATTCACCAATTCCAGGTGCAGTCTCCACCCAACCACCCTGGACATCCCTGCCACTAAATACTGTTAGCCTGGGGCATAGGCCAGGGAGGAGGGACAGCTGGCTGAAGACAAGTACACTGCAGTGTGCCTGTGCAGTGTGTCGGGATGGCCCTGCGCTTGCGTAGGCTGACAGTGTGTGTGTTCATGAGGGGGGCCTCGTTCCCAGGGCCCAGGGATCTGGATGGAATTAGGGGCTGGCCCCGGAGGGGGCCAGGATGGGGGGGCTGCAGCAGGAAACGTGAGCTGCACTCATTAGCTCCTCACGTGCTCAGCCGGATTTATAAACACAAGGAGAAGACGGGATGTAAACAATCAGTGGGCAGCAGCCAGAGGCAGAGCAGAGGCCGGCAGTGGGGGTAGGACTGGGGGAGGGGGCCAAGATATGGCCCCATGGTGGGGTTCACCTGTACACTCTGAGCCAGAGAGGAGGGTAGGTGGGGGCTCCAGAGACTCATTGGATGCTGCCACCCAGGAACACAGGGGAGCCAGAGCTGCTCTGGGCTCCAGTATTCACAATGAACTCAGGTATTCTCTGCGACAGGCAACTTTCTGCTTTGCTGCCTAAGATATGGGCACATCTTGCCCAGTGTGCAAGGTGTCACAGTAGGAGGAAGAACCCTGAACTTCACCTGCCTTCCTCCTCTACAGGCCTCCTGATTCCTGAGACTCCTTCCTTCTTTTCTACTTCTCTCTGGCCTGGTCAGTCAGCTCCTTCTGTTCTCCCCTGTCCCCCCAGCCCCCAGCCTGCAGTGACAGAGTTACCTCAGAACTGAAATATTCCTGGAAACACCGGCCCTGTCTGTTTAATTTCATGAGCCGTTTTTCTGCCCAGATGACTTAGCTCTTGTTTATCCAAAGGCTTCTCCCCCTGCTGTCCTTGTATAGGGAGCTGGTCCCCCCAGGGATGTCCCCCAAGGCCCAAGAAGGGAGGAAGAAACAGGCCCAGGGCTTCTGACCACACTTCTCTGCCACCGGGGCAGCCCAGTCCCAGAACTCTGGCCGTTGAGGCAATTCCTGCGTCAGTGGAGCTTTGGCATTGCCACTAACTTCAAGCAAGGTCAGATTCGTCATCCTGAAAGCTACCTCAAGACAGAAGGGCCACTGTCCCTCTCAGCAGGTCTTCAATCTCCAAAATCTCCAAAACTAACCCATAGGGTTCTGGAAGGGACTCACCAGAGATCTGGGCTGAGGTCTGCCCAGGGCTTTGTGCAGAGAAGGGCCTGGAGTCTTCTTGAGATATGAAGATGAAAGACTAGGAAGGAATCAGGCCAGACAAGAGCTAAATGGAAAGAAGGACTGAGGAGGGTGCATTCAAGCTACAGGTAGGAGAGGAAAGTGGAGTTGGTGCCCCACCCTGCTCTCTGTCCTAAAATACAGTGGGCACATGCACAGGTACCCTCACACCAGGAGTCCTTCACTCAAAAGAGCAGTCCCTGTGGATAGGAGGCACCCCTACTCCGACGACCCATCAGTAAAGCCAGCCATTCAAGCATATGATAGAGTCCATACTGACTGGCTGGGCCACTGCAAAAGTCCCCACCTGTCCCCTGTACTCTCTGAGACACTTTATAACATCCTTGATAGTAACCCCCTCTAAGGGCTAAAAGACCCAGTTATTATGACTAATTAATGTCTAAACCTAATCTAGTCTTCATTCTTTCCTAACTCCAAACCCTATCTTGACTGCGGTCAAATTGTTAGACCTATCCAATTTATTTCTATCAAAGAAACATGTCATTATAGAAAAAATTGGAAGTATAAAATATAAACTAGAGAAAAGAAACAACTTGACCTCATACCTATCCAAGCTTAAAACCCAAACGAGACCTACCCTTTGTGACATGCCAAGTGTTGCCCCATCTGACATCTAAATCAACAAATTCATAAACCTTAGCCCCAGCTAACCGTCTGCCTGCCCAAACCTAACCACATCCCACTGCTGGACTCAAACCTCAACCACACTCAATCAACCAAATCCCAAGTCTAAACTAATCTGAAGCATTAAAAGTAACCTAGTCTTTAAACCTACTCCAGCCCAAACCAATTATATCCCCCCCGGTCCTAGCTCAGATGCACACTGAGTCCTGAGCTTGGACCTCACCTAAGAGCCTGGAAAATCAAGTTTTCCCAAAAGCCACCAGCCCTCTTCACAGTACAGACCCCAGGCCTCTGGACTGGCATTCTAAACTTCTAGCATCTTCAGCTGACAACCCCACTCATCAAATACATACCTCTCCCCTTTGTGTTCCACCTCCAACACCCTAGACAAGAATGGGCAGACCCCCACACTGCCACTCGTCCTAAAGGGGATGAATGCTAAATCTCCCTCAATTTAACTTCATCCTAACACCCCACACCCAGGAACCATATCCTAATACACCCACCACTGACTGCATTAAGTCAGCCTTGTGTCCTTCAGCCTGACCATGGTGGTGTCACCCTACCTCTGCCTTCTCACTCTTCTAGCAGGCCTGGCTGACAATGGCTTGCAATGCTGACATGTGCCACTCCTTAGTTCCCTTCAAGCTGCAAGGAGACCAGGGGACTCGGAGAGGAGGATAAGGTGCAACTGGAACCCTAGCACACTGGCCTGGAGTCCCTAAGCTTGGTCCAGCCCACCACGCACATACACACACGTTGGCATGCACATGGTCACACACTGCCTAAGACTTCCTCAGCTGATACAGATATACTCTCAAGCATCTATTGATAGACGTACAAATGCCAAGTACTTGTCCTCACATACACGTTCCTTGCCCATCCTTCATCCCATCTGGTGTCTCACCTTCACCCCTGCTCCCAGCCTAGGGTGGGGATAGACACCTGAGGGACTGCCAGCTGCCTCCACACTTGGGCTTGGCCCACCCTCATGCTTCTTGCCCATCCTGTCCACAGGGGACTCGTGGGGGATGTTAGCTTGCCTGTGCACGGTGCTCTGGCACCTCCCTGCAGTGCCAGCTCTCAATCGCACAGGAGACCCAGGGCCCGGCCCCTCCATCCAGAAAACTTATGACCTCACCCGCTATCTGGAGCACCAACTCCGCAGCTTGGCTGGGACCTACGTGAGTATCCAGCTTAGGAGTCTGGGCATTGGGCAAGGAGTGAGCAGAGGAGTTGGGGGAAGAGAGCTGATAGTGGCGGGGTCCTGTAGAGTGACGGGGTGATGAGGAGGGGCCCTTTGGCTCCAAGCAGTCTCCCTAGTTGGCCTATCTCCTGCCCTTCCCTCTTAGGTGCCCCCCCAATCCCTGGCCCCAGGACTAGGCATGTGGGCAGGCCTTGCACCCGCCTTGGCCCATTGCCCGACTGGCTGCCAGCCCAGCCGCCCGCCTTCCCCTGGGGGCCAGGGAAGTCTCCTCTGTTTACACCGTGTTGTGGTGTCTCTTGCACGGGCGGGGCTGGGTGGGGATGGAGGGGCCCCACCTCCCATGCCTGTGTTTAAACTCTCTTCTGCCCCCAAACCTGGGGCCCTGCTGCTCTGGACCCATGGGCCTCCCTCTGTCTGCCTCTCCCATCCTAGCCAGGCCTCCTAGGGGGATCATGGGAGAAAGGGGTTGCAGAGAACCCAGGCCAGTAATGGCAGGGGGTTTAGAGTGTGGAGGGCAATTATGCTGTAAGGACTTTGGGGTGGTCCAGAGGTGTTCAGAGAGCCCAGGAGAGAAGGAAGGAGAGTTGGAGGAGCCAGGGACCATGGGGAACCAGCCCCCTCTTCCCGTGTTCCTCTTCCACATCCCAGACCCTACTCTGGAGCCAGGGAAGGAAAAGGGAGGAGGGTGGCGGGGGAGCTGGCTCCAGCCCCAGGATACACCGAGGAAATTAGTTTGTCTCTGTGCTTGTCAGCGTGTGAACCTCCCCCTGGGCCCTTGCCTATCCCAGGCCTCGCCCCTCTTCTCTCTTTCCCTCCCAGTTACATATCTCCTGCATCCCCTTCCCTGGGCCCCAGGCCATTCCCCAGAGGGTTGGCAAGGGCTTTGCCCTCTTCCCTAGACTATACTGTCTTCCATGCCTTTCCTGTCCCCTCTAGAGACTGCCTCAGTTTCTTCCTTCTGTAGCCCTGTTCCTAGCAACTGAACCCTGCCTTGGGGCACTGGTGAGTACCCTTCTGTCCCCTATCCCTTAGGTTGGGGGGAACAGGAACGTCAAAGAGGAGCTCTATGCCAGCAGTCCCTCTGCCTTCAACCTTGGCTCAGCTCTCTCCAGTTTCCCTGTGTAGAAAACCTTTGCTGGGCTCTGCTACCTCCTCTAATTCCCGACCCTTTTTCTCTCCTGGCTTCCCCTGCCAAATTTCTTGAAGGAGTGGTCTACACCCTCTGCCTCCACTTCCTCTCCACCCACTCACTCCTTAACCCCCTGCAATCTGGCTTCCAGGCCGCGGCAACAGTTCTCTCCAGGTCGTCAGGCATCTTCTTCTCGCCAAACCCAGCGGCATTCTCTAAGGCTCTCTCTCCTTGCTGTTTTGCAGCCGCTCTGCGGAACACTACTGCCTTCTTGAACTCCTCTCCTTGGCCTCTGCACTCTCCTGGCCAACTCTGCCTCTGCAGCCTGGCCTCCTGGCTCCTCGTGGCTCTTCTTCCTCTCTCCCTGCCCTGTGGTGGCACTCTCCCGAGGTCTGCCCTCTCAGCTGATCAGCACGTCCTTCCTGAGTGGCGCCTGCGTGGTTTTCTCTTTCTACCTCTCTTTGTAGAAGAGTTCATCACCCCACTGCTTCAGCTGTTACCTCCATGCAGATGACATTCCTGGTGAAGAAACTTAGGGGATGCCCATGAACAGCAAGGACTAGTATGGAGACAGGGCAAGTGTCAGGGAACAGGAGAAATAGACTATGGGGGCGGTGCTCTTCTGCTCCGCTCGCCTCCTTCCCCATCGCCCTCTCCTTTCCACAGCTGAACTACCTGGGGCCCCCCTTCAACGAGCCTGACTTCAACCCACCTCGGCTGGGGGCAGAGACTCTGCCTAGGGCCACTGTCAACTTGGAAGTGTGGCGAAGCCTCAATGACAAATTGCGGTTGACCCAGAACTACGAGGCCTACAGCCACCTCCTGTGTTATTTGCGTGGCCTGAACCGTCAGGCTGCCACAGCAGAGCTGCGCCGCAGCCTGGCCCACTTCTGTACCAGCCTCCAGGGCCTGCTGGGCAGCATCGCAGGCGTCATGGCCTCTCTGGGCTACCCACTGCCCCAGCCTCTGCCGGGGACTGAGCCCACCTGGGCCCCTGGCCCTGCCCACAGTGACTTCCTCCAGAAGATGGACGACTTCTGGCTGCTGAAGGAGCTGCAGACCTGGCTGTGGCGCTCAGCCAAGGACTTCAACCGGCTTAAGAAGAAGATGCAACCTCCAGCAGCTGCAGTCACCCTGCACCTGGAGGCCCATGGCTTCTGATCTCTGACCCTTACCACCTCCTCTTTTCCCCTCTGCCCCTTCAAGCTCTGCTCCCACTCTGGGTAAGAGAAACCTATATGCCAACACTTGTTGAGCCAGGAGACAGATGGTGGGATCTCTGGTCCTCCAGGCCTTGGGTGGGGGTGTGGTACGTCCTGTCCTCTGCCCAGCTCCTCGAGTCCTATGGGTCTGGAGAAGAAATGTGTCAGGGGCCATCCTGTTTCCATGGAGGTTATGTTCAAGGGAGCTGAATGGCTCAAGAGAGGGCAAAGGCTCTCACCACCTATTGCTTGCTGCCATCACCTGCCAGTGCCCTCCAGCCCCTCATTTGAAGGCAGGAGTAGGGGCCACTGTAGCATGTGCCTTTCTGGAGTAAAGCCTCTCCCATCCCATAACTCCACATTCTTCAGGAAACAGAAAGGCGACACGTCTAAACAAGAAGAGATGGAATGAAAAATGGAAGGGGTGGGGTCTGCACTGGAGGTGGCCTAAAAACCAGAAGAGGCAATATCGAAAGGGGGGTAGTCACCCAGGTAATCAGTGGCATAGGGTGGCAAACGAAGCTGCGCTGAACGTCAGGACCTCGCCTCGAGTTTCCCTGCCGGCATCACGTTGCCTCCTCTCTGCCCTTTCCCAGGGTGTCTGTGGTTGCCCAGGCTGGGAGGGCGGCCACGGCCACAGCCACAGGGTTTCCTGAAAGTTTACATTGCAGTAGCATTGCAGGGAATGGGGACAGCTCCCCAGGCCCTGCCCCCCAGCCCTACCCACTCATGACTCTAAGTTTGTGGTATTAATATTTATTTATTTGGAGATGTTATTTATTAGATTATATTTATTGCAGAATTTCTATTCTTGTATTAACAAATAAAATGCTTGCCCCAGAACTCAGTCTTTTTTGTTTTCCTGGTCCTCCTGGGGCACACTGTGGGCTCTCTGGGCCCCACCTGCCCTGGCTCCCATTGTCCCCTTTTCCCAGTGGAGGTACTTGGGGCTTGAGGAGGCGACTTTCCTCCCTCTAGCTCCAGGGTAAAGACACACAACTTGGGTCTGTCTCCTCCTGCTCCCAGCTCTGTGGTGTCTTGGTGCTCCTAGAGAACTGTCGCCTGTTGCTTTTTGTCCTTCTGCCTTTGCCCAGTCTGCTTTCCCTCTGGACATGCTTTGTGCATGTCTCCCCTCTGGTCCCTCCTGCACTTGATGAGCACAGCTGTTCATGTGCCCCTCTGGGGTTCTCCCCAGTCACCCTTGGGCATTCAGTCCCCAGGACCCCTGCCAGTGGCTGTCTGGTGGGGCCCTCACCTCAACACCCTTTATCTATCTCCTTGAGAGGGTGATGGACTATGGCCAATTCACAACTTTTAGCTGTGACTCTGTTCCTTTCTCATATTATGGGAAAGAAAACTTCTATAGAACTGAGGGAAAATGGGACAGATGCTATTCAAGGGATAAACTATGTTAACTCCATTTCACTACTTGCCAGCTGAATGACTTTAGATAAATAAAAGCTTTCTGTCTCTGGTCTCCATCTATAAAATGGGAATAGTTAAATACTTTATGAGATTGTTAGAAAGGGTAACACAGAATAAAGGTTGTAGCAGCAGCAATTGTAGAAATTAGATTATGTGAGATATGTCACTATGCCATGACCCTTTAGTTAAGAGCCACTGGGTAAACTAATGGGTTAATTGCTTCCAGGTAATACACAGATATTTCATAAGGGCCTCCTGGAAACAGTGTGTTAAGCAAGGAAATTGGTAATGTCCATCAGCTGACAAATTTTTGAAGCTCTAATTACCTGCCTTTCACTGTCCTGATAAAAGAAAGCCAAAAGAATTTGAAGACCTAACTTGGCTCCTGCTGTTATAGAACTTGCAATCTACTTGGGAAGGAAAATTTAGCTTCCTTGAAATAATAAGGCACAAAAGCACTCATTTGCAACACAGAGGAGAAGGTTCCCGTAAGTGCATGAGCCACCAAAGAAAAGCGAGGTCAGAATGCTGGTGCAGGAGCTACTGGACCTGCTAGTGGGACAGCCAGCCTCTACTGGATGCCAACTGGTGCATGTGAAACACGTTCTACCTCTACGGGCAATGACGCCTGCCTTTGCATGGCCGGGGCACTTGCAGGCCCTGTCCCCAGCCTACAAAGACAGAAAAAAGAGGGGATCTGTGCCATTCTGTCCCCATACAGAAAAACCAATGTGCTGCAGCTGAAATGTGCAAAGCAGTAAGTCAGGGCTTTGAGGCAGATGGAGAGAGAGGTGGGTGTCCCATCCCCAGAGAACTCACATCCTACCATCCTGTCAATTTCATTTTTTTAATTGTCTTTTGGTACTAGATATTGTACCCAGAGATGCTTCACCACTGAGCTACATCCTCAGTCCTTTTCTTTTTGAGTCAGGGTCTCTCCATGTTGCTGATGCTGGCCTCAAACGTAATGTTCCAGCCTCAGCCTCCCAAGTTGCTGGGATCACAGGCAGGAGCCCCCATACCTGGCTAAATCCTTAATAATTTGATTTCAACAGATTTTAAAGAGTGTTCAGGAGTGTTTTAGAAGTTGATAGAAGAGTTTGAAGGAGACAGCTGATGAACAGTCTCAGATGCCCCAGGGGAACTGAGAGAAGAATGTAGAGAAAGATCTACTGGCTTTGGCAGTTAGAAGTCACAAGTGACCTGGGAAAGATCAGGTGAGAGGCGGACACCAAATGGTGAGACAAAAAGAATACTACTGTGGGAAGAAAACAGAGTGGGTAAATATATTCCCTCAGAGTTTAGTGGTAAAGGGATAAGATTGAAGCAGGGTTGTTTTGTGATGATTGTTTTTAAACAGAAGAAATCTAAACATGTCACTGCTGAGTGAGGAGGTGGTGATTGGAGAAGTGTGGAGAGGTCTGGGAGGTGCATCAAAGAAAACCAGAGGAGAATCCAAAGCCTTGCTAGGTACCCATATAGAAGAGCCAAGTGATCTCAGCAGATACCTCTTTGTCATGTGCCCATTCTGCATGAATTATAACACTTCCTACTAAGACAGAGATGGCCCGAGGTGGGAATAGAGTATAGAGGGTTTCCAAGTCTGAGGACTGGCAAGGCAGGGATGATAGAGAATGAAGGGGCAAGGGACTTTCACATGCTAAAAACCATACTGTTGAATGGCTGTGAGCCTCTGAGCCACACAGTGCGGGTGGGATGGACAGGAGAGGGAAACAGAAGCAAGGAACAGTCAGTAGATGCATGCCATGTGGGGAGTGCTAAGTTCACTCATGCCCATGCAGAGCTCCATGGGGACAGGGACGGATGCAGGTGGGTGGGGGTAGAAGGGCACTTCAGAACTGGAGTTCTGGAACTCTTTCCCGAATAGCTCTTAAACATGACGACAGGGGCTATGGGCCCCTCCTTTGGGTTTTGGCACCATGTTCAGTACCACAGGACCTTTTGTGAAAATGTCATCATCGTGGGACAGGAGCACATGGCAGATGATAGGTTGTCAGTGTCTTCTTAGGATGTGACATCGGTTCTCTATGCTTAGCTGCTTTGGGAGTGCTGATGAGTTTTCTTTGGTTATTCAGGTTCCATTTCCTAAGTAAGGCCTTAGAGTTGAGCCCAGGTTTCCAGAGACTAATATACAAATCCATACTACTTTGGGCTCTGCAGTGTCATGGGAGTAGGGGAACTATCTCTAGAAGTCCTTATATTCCCAGTAAGGCTAGGGAGAGAAAGATAAATGGATTAAAAATGTATAAATGGATTAAAAACCTGTCATCTTTTTTGGCAGTATGGGTGGCTGAACTCAGGGGCATTCTACTACTGAGCTAATCCTAAGCCTTTTATATTTTTTACTTATTTTTAATTTTTTGGTACCAGGGATCAAACTCAGGGGCAATTAACCACTGAGCCACATTCCCAGCCCTTTTAATAGTTTACTTTAAGACAAGGTCTTGCTAAGTTGCTTAGGGTCTCATTAAGTTGCTGAAGCTGGCTTTGAACTTGTGACCCTCCTGCTTCAGCCTCTGGAGCTGCTAGGATTACAGGCATGTGCTACAGCACCCAGCCTATATACTTTTTTCTTTTTGTCTTGAGACAGAAACTTGATGATGCTAAGGCTGGCCTTGAATTTGGCAATCCTCTTGCATCAGCTTCCAGAGTGGCTGGGATCATAAGTGTGCACCACTGCACCAGGCTCATTGTCATCTTCGGTGCTTGGAAATGTGCTTGTGTTCTGAGAAAATAAGCACAAGAGGGGGAACTGTCACTTGGGACAGGAGGCAACTTGCAGGAGGGTAGGAGAGGGTACAGAGGAGGCTTTGATGAGAGGTAGCAAATCAAGAGACCTTGCCAGCTTCCTGCTTTTACAGATTGACCCAACATCCAGGACTTAGGACCCCCTCTCTAAGCAAGGGGCTCATTCAATAACCCATCTTACACACACTCAACACATAGTGTGTAGACAGAGGCTCTCGGTCTCCTTCAGCCTAGAGTGCAAGGAGTAGTGACTCAAGCCTGGTTGGGTACCCTATTCTTTCAGCACCCCCTTCTCTTCTGGAACCACAAAATGTCCCTTAAATTCTTAGGCTCCCTGACTCATCTGGTACCTGGATTTCCAGGCAGGGGACAAAGCCCTTGTCCATGGGGTGGTAGAAGGGGCAATGAGAAATTAACTGTGAGCAAGATTTTGAGCCAGAGTTCCAGTCCTCAGTCTAGCTAGTTCAGAGGTCACTTCCAGGTTCCTCCCCAACTTGCCCCAACCTCCAAGTCCTGGCTGATTTGGGGGGTGGGGTGGGGATTGGACCCATTAATTAGGACCATCTTCCCAGCTAGACAAAGTCTGACACCTGGTGGCCAAGGTGAGAAATAGCCAGAGGAGCCCCTTTTCAAATCTCCCCAGAATTTCTCCAGAGCTAGGATGACCAAAGTGAAAGGGGGAAATGACCAGAAGAGATGTGGAGGGTGAGGGTGAGGCAGAAGAGACATCAGAAACCCACATGAGCATTTTCCTCCCCCGAGATCTGCCCCTTAAACCCACTATGTCCCAGGACCTGGACCAGGGAGATGAGGGGTGTTTGGGAGGATGGTGAGGGACTAGAAGGAGCTCCTGAAAGAATTTGGCCCACAGGGTAAGGAATGGGGCCAGGATGTGATTCTGGGTGTTCCTCTGTCTGCCCAGAATCTCCTAAGCTGGCATAATTTCCACTTCAGGGTGGTTGGTAGGGCCTGAGGGCCTGAGGAAGGGGAGTGCTGGGGAGAAGGGAAAACTGATCAATACTCCACACTGCACTGAGCTCCAGGCAGCTACTCTCCTCCCTCCACCCCCATTACCTGACTCTCTTCTCAAGCCCCACTGTAACCCAGGGAAGGGGCTCTCTGGCATGGACATTATTGCAGCACTGAGGCCCACCATCCTGCCACATGGTCTGAGCTAAGCTAGTCCTAATCCCCCTCTCCTGAAGTGGTCAGTAGTGAGCCTTGGCCCTCTGGAAGGCACTGGGCTTCCCTCCCAATTCCTTGCTCTCCTAGGCTCCCCAGGATTTTGGTCTTGGCCCTGAAGCAAGGGCCTTCAGTGTTCCCAAGAAGCAAAGATAACTCTTGCTAGTCCCATCACTAGCCTCTGGGTGTCAGGGCTATCACAGGGAACCTGTGCTAGGGCCTCAGGACATTCACCAAAGGAGAACTTAGCACCTCCCTCTTCAGACCCCTGACCTGGCCATCAGCATGAGGACTGAATTTTAACAGGCAAGGACAGGAGTTTGGGGGTAGGCCCAGGAAGTTGCCTGAGTAGGGGCAGGGGTTCTAGGGAGGATGGGACAGAAGGAAGATGGGGCTGGAGAATAAAGGAGGAAATGACCTAAAGCTGGGCAGGTAGCACATCTTAGTCAGTGGGGGAAGGATGCCATTGGGTCAGAAGGTAGTTCTAAATTCTCTGAATGCCAATGCCTGCCTTAGGACTCAGTCCCACTGCCATCTGACTAGGAGGGGAGGGCATGCTGCTTGGGGGACAGTTCCCTCATCCATAGGCCAGAAGACCAGTCCAAGGGTCCTACAGTTGGGCTGACCACTCTACTTTCTCCTTCTGGGGCCTGGGGTGTTGAAGATCATGGGAGACATTCCAGGCCAGGTGGCAGAGGACAGCCAGGCCTGAGCCAGGCAGAGCTGGAGACAGTAGGCAGGACAGCTGAGTATCCATAGAGCAGGTCAGGATGCCAGAGGCTGCCAAAGGAGAGAAGGGAATAGGCCCAGGCAGCAGTGGGAGCTGCTGTGGCCGCCCAGCGGCACACCCCATTTCACGCTCCCTGGGCGGTGGCAGGCCCCACGGCTATCAGCTTTCAGGGGTAGGAGGGACCAGGAATGAGGAGGGGTCCGCCCCACCCATGGCGCCCTATTCCCTTAGGGCTTTGGGAACTCAGGAGGTGGGAGCCACACATCTCTGGGAACAGCCCAGGAGCCCCTTGCTGAGAGGCCTTCCAGCCTAGGGGGTTATGAGTCCCAGAGCCTGGGTGTCATCCCTCCGGATTAGACTTTATATCTATTCCCTTCCCAGCCTGGGCCTCCCTGCTGCTCTCCCCACCGCAGCTGGGCCCCTGCCCTGGATGTGGGACCCACTTAGTCTATGAAGCAGGTCAGGGACTAGACCTGGCCCAGCCCAAACAAGGCAAGGAAGGGCCCTCTAGTTCTGCCCAGTGCACCCTGTCCCTTCTTCCTCAGCTCTCTTCAAGGAAGACAGCCAGGCAGGAAGAACCCCTTGAAGGCATGTCCTGCTCCTCCTCCCCTCTTCTGGTGGTCTCCTTTCAGAACATTATCTCTGTCCCATGTGTAGTGGGGGCCCAGCCCGCCTTTTAACCCAGTTCCCAGAGCACTAGGAAGGAGGAAGGCAGAGGACTCTGAGCAAGCATCAGCCCTTGACCACTGGAAGCAAGAACCGGATGGGATCTCCAGAGGGTGATTAGTGCTGGACCAGTCCCAGTGCTGGTTCCCAGACTCCCACTGGCCAGCACTTTTGCCTGCTGCCAGGAAGTTGGTGAGGGGGAGGTGGGAGTAGCTGTGAGTCAGCAGACAGGAGACCAAGAGACAAAGGTCATGGGTGGAGAACTGAGACACTGTTTACAACAGCCCACCTCCTCCAGGAGGCCTTCCAAAACTATTTATCCCTGTGGTCCTAACAGCTCTGACACGCCCTTCCCCTCTCCTCTGTGGAGAATTACTGTGTCACATTGACAGCTGTACATCCCTTCTCTCCTGCAAGCCTGTGAGCTCCTGGAGTGTAGGGAGGGCCAGTGGTTTGATTGAGGCCCACAATACCTGTTACTAACAACAGTGATCATAATTCCTACTTAAAAAAATATTTTAAAGTTGGGTGTGGTGGCTCATTCCTGAAATATCAGAGAGACTCAGAAGGCTGAATCAGTAGGATCCCAAGTTCAAGGGCACCCTCAGCAACTTAGTGAGACCTTGGGTTCAATCCCTAGTACCCAATAAATAAATAAATAAAATCCCTAGTACCACACACACACACACAAAAATTGACACCTATTTTCAGTTAATACATGAAGATTTGCTTAGAACAGTACTTGATGTGTGGTAAATGCAATATGAGAGTTAGGTCATTGCTCTTATTTTCTGTTCACATGCACATTGTTGTGAGAAATAGGGCGGATTTTGCCAATGAACTGAGGATCCAAACATGTGAGAGGAGACTAGATCCCTGCTGTGGTCCTTTGTTTGGTATGGAATCTTCCTGACTAGTAAGGCAGGCAGGGCAGACTGTGGGAACCCAGGAGAGCTGGCAAGTCAGTCGCCTGGCTAGAAGCAGGCAGTATCATTGGGTGCAAACTCTGAGAAAGACTTTGGGACCCATGGTCTTCTCCAGCCAGGCAATGGGCGAGATGAGGGTGGGGTGGAAGCCGAGAGGGGGGCTGGATTAGCTCTCTCTGGACCTCCGGTCTGCCCAGCACTCAGTGGCCCAGGGGCCAGAGTGAAGGTTCCAGCTGGGCTCAAGGGAGTTAAAAACCGGCCACGGGGATTAATGAGGCTGAAAAGAACATTTGCCTAGGAAGGAAAAACGGGAAGTGAAAGGCTGAGGATAACGCTCCGTAAGTCCCTGGGGACCATGTAGACCAATGGGGGGCAGGAGGAGGTGGTGAAGTCTGGGGCATCTTGACAGGTCCCCCACCCTGGCCTAACCCCACCTCCGGCAGAACACAGCTGCAACAGCTGGCCCGCCCCTGGCCCTGTGCTGCCTGCCATTGGCTAGAGCCAGGACCCCGCCCCAAAGAGGCGGCCTACCATTGGCTTGGATCTCTGATGTTTGCAAGCCTGTGGGGGTGGGGTACAGGCGTCATTCTCTGGAATCGGGCGACTTCCTCTCTGCTTGTCTGGGTCATCTTGTCTGCCCGTCGCTGGCCCATCTCTCTCTGGCCCCATCTCTCTCACACTCTCAGCAGCTGTCTCTTGCGCGCCCGCTGGCCCATCTCTTCTTCCCTGCAGTCGCCTCCTTCTCCGCCTGCCTGGGTGGCCACCATGGGGCGGAAGCGGCTCATCACTGACTCCTACCCTGTTGTGAAGAGGAAGGAGGGGCCCGCTGGGCACAGCAAGGGGGAGCTGGCACCAGAACTAGGTCTCTGAGGTGTGGGGGGCTGGAGGAGTGGACATGTAGGGACCCTAGAGGACTGTGGGCGGGGGACAGACTGAAGGGGAAGCTAGCCCGTTCTCTACTTCCGTCCGACCCAAGGTCTGGCCGCGGGGTGGCAGAGTTAAGGGGGTGGGGACAGAGCCAGGAACAGTGGTACAGCTGTAAGGCCAGGGGCAGGACAAAGGCCTGGGCAGGCCTGAGGAGCAGCCTGTCGTTGCAGGGGAGGAGTCCCAGTCCCCCAGCGAGGAGGCAGCGGAGCTGGAGCTGCTGAGGCAGTTTGACTTGGCCTGGCAGTATGGGCCCTGCACAGGTGAGAGTCCCACTCGCCACCCATCCCAGCCCACAGAGCGCATCTTGGAGCTGGTCCTGTCACCCAGGTCTGGGAAATAATACAAGTATCTGCCTGCCTCTTGGACACTGTCTCCTGAGAATGGTGTGTGGTGGGGGGCGCACAGGCTCTCAAGACAAACCCTACACAGTGTGTTCTCTAGCCTGGACTCTTCTTACCCCCTTGAATCCCCTGAGTCTTCTTCCCACCCTGGCAGGGATCACACGGCTGCAGCGCTGGCTTCGAGCAGAGCAGATGGGCTTGGAGCCTCCCCCAGCAGTGCGTGAGGTGCTGAAGACCCACCCAGGAGACCCCCGCTTCCAGTGCAGGTTATACGATAGGCCAAGAGGGCTTTCAGGGGAACAGGGCCTTCTCCAGGCCTTCTCTCCCCTGACCTGAGGGAGAAATGGATGTGGACTTGGGGGTACTTGCTGAGCAGGCAAAAAGGGTCTCCAAGGTGCCTGGCTCAGGAAGACAGGTTACTTTAATAATTCTAATCCCTATGAGCTAATAGCAGGGGGTGGGTAGGAGGCACCCAGGTCCAAAGAACAATCTATTTAGTACAAATCTATTTAGTAAAAACAATGACCAATGATTGGAGCTGGTGAAGTCACATTAAGGGACTTAACTGACTCCCCCCCTCCCTCCCACCCTATCTTCCACAGTCTCTGGCATCTCTATCCCCTTTGAGATACTACCTAGGCCCTCCTGTCCTTGGCACTCCTGCTAGCTGAGAACTTCAGAAGAGAAGTGACAATCAGTTGCTGCTGCTGAGCCCAGCCCTGCTGTAGAAGAACATTTGTCAGGCCAAGCAAGTCTGGAGGTCTCCATGGCTCAGCATCTCTAACCAATAGGTGCCTACATCCCCCTGTGAGAACCTACACAGCTGAAGCAGAGCACCTCCTAGATGTAAAGTGGCCTCTGGGGACAAGGACCTGGCCGTGGCCTTACAATGCCTGCCGTACTCTTCCTAAACTAAGGCATTACAGTCTTGTGCACAGCCAGGTGCAGGTGAATGAAGCAGGAGGTGAAGATGGACTCCCATTGAAGGCTGGAAAGCTCAGAGCAGGAACTGGTTGAACTCACAGGGCAAGGGGTTCACCAATGCTTATAATAAAGAACAATGAGTCTGAATTCTAACCACTAGTCCCAAGTGTGGCCTTGCTTTAGATGGCAGTCCCCTGCTAGTTAGGCAGGACAGCCAGCACCTTTCCTTTTCCTGACTGACTCAGAACCTCCACTAGAGCTAAGCAACCTCTAGTGCCCCCTGCTGGTACACAGGAAAACAACTCTCTATAGTCACCTTCTCTAAATAGCCAGGGAAAACTTGCCAGAAGTGCTTGCTGAACACCTACTCTGCCAGTGTTGACCACTATGCAAACATGGGCACCTGACCAGAGTAGGATCCATGCAGCCATTCATCATAAGGTCCAGAGAGATCTACATATGCCCAGAAAGCATCTCTTCTTCCTGTATCTGGGGGCTATCTAGATCCAAAGCAGGGCTGGGACAAGTCTCAACTTGCAGGACATGACCATCTGAGAAGCTTTGGGAGGGAGCTGACTGGAACTAGGAACAATGCTTAGGGGATTCTGGGTCAGGGCACGACATGGAGAAGGGAATCAGTAAACTCTCATATGGCATTACTTTCACGTCACTGTCCTGGTGTGGACAGAGATGGCATATTCACTCCTTGGAAACAGGCCTTGAGAGACTAAGAGCCTTTTTTTTTTTTTTAAGTTGTAGATGGACACAATGCCTTTATTTATTTGTTTATTTTTATGTGGTGCTAAGGATTGAACCCAGGGCCTCACACATGCTAGGCAAGCGCTATACCACTGAGCCACAACCCCAGCCCCAACTAAGAGCCTTTTTAACATCCATGTTATGGAACATGGACAACGTCTCAGGTAATTTAAATGTATTATCTTTTTTTTTTTTTATGGATAGAACAAGAGATCATTTTTTTCCTTTTTTTTTTTTTTTTGAGAGAGAGAGAGAGAGAATTTTAATATTTATTTTTTAGTTTTTCGGTGGACACAACATCTTTGTTTGTTTGTGGTGCTGAGGATCGAACCCGGGCTGCACGCATGCCAGGCGAGCATGCTACCGCTTGAGCCACATCCCCAGCCCTAAATGTATTATCTTTAATTTTCTTAAAAAATATTCCAGTAGATTTTTACAGAGAGGGGATCTGAAACTCAAAAAGGTTCAGAGTTGGGTGCAATGGTTACATGCCTGTAATCCCAGCGGCTTGGGAGGCTGAGGCAGGAGAATCGTGAGTTCAAAGCCAACCTCAGCAAAAGTGAGGTGCTAAGCAACTCAGTGAGATCCTGTCTCTAAATTTAAAAAAAGTACAAAAAAAGGGTTGGGGATGTGGCTCAGGTGCCCAAAAGCAGGTAAATGGTGTAGAGACCAGGGACCACATGCAACAGACTCTTCCAATTCACACCATGTCCCCTGCTGTGGGAGGCCGACATAGCATGTAACCAAGGTTTGCTTCCCCTCCTGATTGATGTGACCCTGTCAGTCATCCCGTGCTCTGGTTGCTTAAGTAACTGAAGAAGGTAGCCCCGATCTTGAGGGCAGAGAAAACGCAAATGTGTCTTCGTGCATGGGTGTGCCTTCCTACATCCCCAGGGATCTAGCTACGCTCACCTGTTCCTTTGTGATATTACCCCTTGTCCTGTTTGGGATAGAATGTTCCGTGGAAACGCCCTTTGTGTGTCCCCTTCTCTTACTCTTGGGTGTGGCCTTCCTAGATGTCAGTCAACCTGCTGACAGCAGACATCATGAAGCTAGACTCAGCCCCTTGAAACCTGACCCCTTACCTCATTTGAATGGCTTCTTCTCAATAAAAGGGGTCAGCATGTGCACATGTGCGTGCTCTCTTTCTTTGGACCCTTAAGGTCAGAGGAACCGTCATAGCACCCCCAAAGAAAAAGGTATTTCTGTCTCTTGTGTTCCCCTGGAGTGATTCTGAAGTGCTTTAGTTGCAGGAACCGACACCTCCCGCAACACCCTGCCCAGATGCTAAGTCCTTACTATGTGCCAGGCACCAAAGGTCCCTGTGGATGTTACTGATGCTAAGGAGACAGACAAAACAAATGTGGAAATTAATTATGATGGTGGTAAGCAATTTAGGGTGGGGGTATGGGGCCAGAATGCCAGGGGAGCTATTTGGAGGGGTTGAGCAGCAAAGGTCTCTGGCAAGGTGGCATTTGAGAGAGCTAGTGGCAATAAAGAGACAAGTCTGGTAGCTGTGTTAGTGTTCCAGAACAACAAGTAGAAAGTTCCCATGGCAGGAGCATTTCCAGCTTTGTTCAAGGAATATTATGAATGCTGGTATCACCTGCGCTGAAGGGAGGGGAATGAGGAATGAGGCCAGACAGATGACAGGACAGTCCCATGAATCCTTGCAGGTCATGAAGAGAAATCTGGATTTTATTCTGAGTGAGGGGGAGATCACTGGAGGGGTTTAAGCAATGAAATCATTGAACTTATGACTGCAGTGTGGGTGGAGAACAGACAGTAGAGCTGAAAGAAGACCGGTACCAAGACATTCAGGAGGCTGCTGGAGTCAGCCTGGTGAGAGGTGTCAGTGATCTGACCAGGGTAGGGAGGTAGAGCTGGTAAGAAGTGGCCAGATTCTGTATTTTGAAGGGAGAACTGACAGGGCTTACTGATCTTAACTTGCTGATCTTGAAGGACAGGAACCAAGGATAACTGCCCAGGTTTTGGAGTAGGTGAATGGAAGAATAGAGTTCCCATTAGTAAGATGGGAAGGATGTGAGAAAGGGTGGGGAGGGCTGGGGATGTGGCTCAAGCGGTAGCGCACTCGCCTGGCATGCGTGCGGCCCGGGTTCGATCCTCAGCACCACATACAAACAAAGATGTTGTGTCCGCCAATAACTAAAAAATAAATATTAAACTTCTCTCTCTCTCCCCTCTCTCTCTCTCTCTCACTCTCTCTCTAAAAAAAAAAGAGGGTGGGGAATCAACAGTTCAGTTTTAGACATGTTGGATTTGAAGTGTCTGCGACACATCCCAATGGAGATGGGTACAGGCAGAGACTACATTAAGTCTGGCATTCTGGGGAAATCTAGATTTGAAATATTACTTTGGGGATCTTTCAGATGGCATTTAAAGCCAAAGAATGCATAGGATTTCCTAAGTGAGAGTAGATGGAGATTAGAAGAGGTCCGAGGACAGTCCTGAAACCTCCTACGCTCAGGGGCCAAGGAGAAGGAGGTAGGAGCAGCTGGTGAGGCCAGATCAGCAGAGGACTGGCAGGCCTGGGCCGGAGAGACTGATAAAGTGCAGCCTGTTGGGTCTGGCCTTGCAGAGGGCACGGAGACTTTGATGACAGCAGTTTTGTGGAGTGGCAGCTGAAGTAGAAGCAGGGAGTGTGCCAATGCCAATATTCTTTCAAGGGCTTTTTATTGTACAGGGAACAGAGACCTGGAGTGGTAACTAGAGAGAGTGTGGGATCAAGGGCGGGATTTGTGCTTGTTTTTTTTGCCTTTTGTTTTAGATGAAGTGATACTGCAGCACAATCGCACCATGAAGAGAATGGTCCAACAGGAGGGGAGGAAATGCTGCAGGATACAGGGAATAATTGTATGAGGTCTTCATGAAGGTCAGGAGGGCCAGGAACTAGTAGTACATGATGAGGAGGGTGGCCTTCAGGGAAGTGGATGAGGCCGGGGGAGATTTGGGAGGTGAAATATCAGAGAAGCAGATGTTTACTGGCAGCCTGGCATTGCAGGGAGGAATGTTTGCTAAGCGCTAGTCCCCACCATCTGCTGTGCTGAACACACCTAGAATATTACCTAGTTGAGTCTTCATCATGTATTATCTGTGTTTTACAGGAAACTGAGGCTGAGAGGAAATGTACCTTGCTTAATCAATAAACACTGGGCCAGAATTCACAGCCAGCCTGTCTTCCCACCCATTTGCCCCACACCTGTACTCCAGATGCTTAGGATGGTGTTGACAAGATAAGGCCTACATATGGGGAAAGTTAAAATCCCATGTAGTACAAGCACTGCCCCAGGCAGCCTAGGAAAGCTACAGACACCACGCTGTCTGAATTGCTCAGAAGCAGAGAGCAGCATGGGATGGCCCTCCAGCAGGAGCCTCAGTACTGGTATTACTTCTCCCTTACCTCACCTGCATGCAGCCCTTTACCAGCAGCATCCCTGCTTGTGGGACCTACCCCCTGCAGGTTGGATGTAGATGCTCCACTCTGAATGTTCTTAGCAGTTCTATGTCTTGTCTTTACAATCTGCCAATTTTGCATTCCTCTCTGTGATAATGTCTAGAGCAGTTGTTTTAACATAAATAGATGCAATTCTTTATTACCAAGTACAATGAATCCTCCAGGGAAATGAGCATGTGTGGCCTAGGACTGGCTTCAGATGCTCTGGTCACACCTGCCACAGCCTCACTCAGTCTGAGAAACACTGCAGAAATACTAAGCAGAGCATCTCCTGAAAAGGAAAAGAGAAGCAGCCAGCCCTTGAAGGGTGAGGAAGAGTAGGAAGGCAAAGGATGGCATTCCAGCTGGAGGGGCCAGCTGGACAAAGGCAACCCAGAGGGGCTGGGGTGTGTGGCCAGGGATGAGGGGTCCTCTGTGAGGACCAGCACTGTGTACTACATTTCAACCTCATAGCCACCCAAGAAATGACTATACAATTCCTTATAAGTGATTTTAAAGAGGAAACTCAGGCACAGAGAATTAAATTCTTGTCCAAGGCCACACAGCATATGGGCTTGCACTCTTAAAACACATGGAATAACTCCAGTGAGGTAGGCTGTGGCCAAAAAAAGAGGCTCTTGACCCTGAGGCTAAGGAACTCTGACTATATCTACGATAATGTGAGTGAAGGTTTGGAGGCCCGGATTGAAAAGATAAAAGGAACCATCCTGGAAAATCTGTCTGGTCAGGTATGAAAGGGAGACTAGGAGATCTGGTGTGTGTGGGGTGGGGGATCACTTCAGGCAGGAAGACATAGTGGGAAGCTACTGAATATTCAAGACTTGGGGTGCTGAGAGACCCTGGATTAGCAGCTACACCAGGAAGGACAAAGAACTGCAAGGGATGTTGCAAAATAGGTTGGCGCGATTTGCGATTTGTGTTTGGGAAGGGAAGACTGGGTAGGAGGCATGAGGCATGACTCAGATTTTGGGTTTGGGTGGATGAGAATGCTGATGCCATGGACAGAAAAATGGAAATTGGGAGGAGGAAGACAGGAGGGGGAAGACAGGGAGGGGGAAGACAGGAGGGGGAGACAGGACAACTTTATACACAGTTAGCTTGAGATGATGGCAGGACACCCAAATGGAAACATCTGGTATGAGGTGTCAATGCAGAGCCCAGGTCCAACAGATGGTGGCATTCAGGGGCAGAGAAGAATCACCTGTACAGAGGTGACCTATGAACCCAGCAGTATGAGAATAAAGAGAGGCAGGAAGAGGTAGATGAGAAGACCAGGATGAAATATCAAAAACAATGGAAACAATTCCACTGGGGTAAAAGGCCATTGGCCACGTAACACGTAGTTTTATGGCTATCTTGGGTTCACAACACTGAACTCTTTGTACCCCCTTCATTGGGAGAGAAGGGTCTTCTACCTGCCTAGGGTGGGGTCCTGGAAGAGGAAGTTCCAGGACATACTCCTTTTAGAAGGCCTGTCTCCTCTTTTACCAGGCAGTGCCCCACCTTGGGACAAGGGACACCTTGTCAAGAGGATAAGTTTCACAACGGTCCAAACATGGTGAATCCAGTATAAATATAACCAGGGCACTCATTTGTGCATTTAACAAGTGCATACAGGCACCTGTTAGTGTGCACTCTGTGTGGAATAAAGGTTTTCAGTCCACCCTTCAATACATGAAAAGATGCTCAGCTTTTTTCTAATTTGACCAGCAAAATCTCATCTGTTATATCTGTTGGCAAGGCTTAGGGGAAACAGATGGGAGCCCAAAATAATACAACCTTTGGGGAGGAATTTGGTAGCACAAATACAATGACACCTAGCCTAGGCAATTAGTGAGACCCTGTCTCAAAATTAAAAAAAAAAAAAAAAAAAGGCTGGGGATGTCACTCAGAGGTAAAGTACCCTTTGCTTAAATCTCTAGTATAAATAGATAGATAGATAGATAAGTTGGAGGGGAATAGCAGGGGAAGGAGAGAAAAGAGACAGGGAGGAAAGAAAGGGACCAACGAGCACTTCTGCATCAACAGCCCAATAGAGTGAGACCAAAGTACATATAAGAGGGCCTGGGATATAGCTCAGTGGTAGAGTACTGCCTGCCAAACATAAAAGGCTCTGGGTTTGATTCCCACAAAAAAATATTTTTTGAAGTAGAAGAGTCAGGCATGGCAGTGCATGCCTGTAATACCAGGAACTTGGGAGGTTGAGGCAGGAGGATTACAAGTTTGAGGCCAATCTGGGCAACTAAGGAAGACCCTATCTCAAAATAAATATTAAGGACTGGGGTTGTGGCTCAGAGGAAGACCACTTGCCTAGCAGCGTGAGGCACTGGGTTCGATCCTCAGCACCACATAAAAACAAAATAAATGTCTCTTTTTTTTAATATTTATGGATGAACTCTTTTTTCTTTTAAATATTTATTTATTTTTTTAGTTGTAGTTGGACACCATATCTTTATTTTGTTTATTTATGTGGTGCTGAGGATTGAACCCAGGGCCTCGCATGTGCTAGGTGAGTGCTCTCCCGCTGAGCCACAATTCCAAATAAATATTAAAAGAGCTGAGGATGGAGCTTGGTGGTGTCCCTGGGTTCAATCCTCAGTACCAAAAAAAAAAAAGTTGATAGAAGGGGTTTGTGTCTCAGGCCCCAGTCTCAGATGAAGGAATATCTGACCTCCCTGCCACTACACCCATGGTCCAAAGGACTTGGGGAGAGGCGGGTCACAAATGAATCAAGTTGAATTCACTCATTTTTGTTGCTGAGTAATATTCCATGTGTAAGCAACCATTTATCAGTTGAAGGACATTTGGGTTGTTTCTAGTTTGGGACTCTGATGAATGAAGTCTTGGCAGGATTTCATTTTTCCTGGGTAAATGCCAAGGAATTGGACTGCTGTATTGTACAGCACACATACATTTAATTTTAAAAATATATGCCAATCTGTTTTCCAAAGTGATTCTACCATTTTACATTCTCATCTGCATAGGGTGAAAGTGTTAGTAGCCTTATATCCTCACCAACACTTGCTGTTTATTATCAGTCTTTTTTTTTTTAAAGAGAGAGAGAGAGAAAGAGAGAGAGAATTTTAACATTTATTTTTCAGTTCTCGGGGGACACAACATCTTTGTTTGTATGTGGTGCTGAGGATCAAACCCGGGCCGCACGCATGCCAGGCGATCGCGCTACCACTTGAGCCACATCCACAGCCCCTGCTTGTTATCAGTCTTATGTTTCAGTCATTCTTTGTGTGAAAAGTATCTCATTATGGCTTTAATTTGCATTTTCCCTACAATGATCATCTTTTTCATGGACTTATCTGCCATTCATGTATTTCCTCTGATGAAGAGCCTTACAAGTCTTTTTTTTTTTTTTTTTTTTTTTGCAGGGGATACCAGTAATTGTACACAGGGGCACTCTTTCTAATACAGAGAAACATTCAAAGTCATTTTTATTTTTTATTTTGAGACAAGGTCTCACTAGATTGTGCAGGGATCTTGCTGCCTCAGCCTTCCCGATTGCTGGGATTACACGTGTGTGCCATGGAGCCCTGCAACAAGTTATTTGGACATTCTTCTTTTTTCCTTTCCTTTCCCTTTTTCTTTTGGAGATAAGGTCTAAGTATGTTGCGCAGGCTAGTTTAGAAACCCTGGCATCAAGAGATTCTTCTTCCTCAGCCTCCCGAGTAACTAGAACACAGACTGTGCCACTATACCCAGCTTCTTTCTGGCCATTAAAAAATATATATATATTTATATACATTTTTTTTGGTTGTTGATGGGCCTTTTATTCATTTATTTACATGTGGTGCTGAGACTTGATCCCAGTGCCTCACACATGCTAGGCAAGCGCTCTACCACTGAGCCACACAACCCCAGTGCCTTTTGGGCCATATTTATGTCAAGTTATTTGGTTACTTATTGAGTGACAAGAGTTCTTTATACATTCTAGATATACAATTTTTGTTAAATATTTCTATTGTGAATATTTTCTTCTAATTTGTAGTTTGCATTTTATTTTCTTAACACTGTAACATCTTTTGAAGATCCAAAGTTTCAAATTTTTATGAAATCCGATTTATCAATTTTTTTCAAAAACCCAACTTTTGGCTTTGCTAACTTTCTTTATTCTTTGTATATTTTCTATTTCATGAACAGATACTGCTCAAGATTTGAGAATTTTTTTCATTTTTATTATGGATATGTGGTTCCAGTACCATCTGTTCAAAGACCTTTTTTACCCACTTAATTATCTGGGCACTTTCATAAAAAATCAACTGGACAGTTGAGCCTGGTGACACTCACCTGTAACCCCAGCAACTCAAGGGGCTGAGGCAGGAGGATTGCACATCTGAGGCCAGTCTCAGCAACTTGGTGAGACCCTTAGCAATCCAGCTGAACCCCGAGTCAAAATAAAATGGGGTAAAGCACACTTGAGTTCACCCAATATCCTGCCCCCAAAATCATTTGGCCATCCAAATGTGAAACTATTGCTAAACTCTGTCTGTATCATTGATAAGCTTGTCATCCTTATTTCAAAGTCACACTATTCTAATTAGGGGGGCTTCATAATAAAGCTTTAAATAAATCTTACAATTTTATATTTCAAAAATTGGTTTCTTGGGGCTGGGGCTGTAGCTCAGTGGTAAAGTGCTTGCCTCACATGTGTGAGGCACTGGGTTCAATCCTTAGCATCACATAAAAATAAATAAGGACACTGTATGTTCAATAACTAAATAAATATTTTAAAAATTTGGTTTCTTGCTCTTCTAGATCCTCTGTATTTTCCCATAAAATTTTGGAATCTGCTTGTAACTTCAATAGTTGCTTGGGTTTTTCTGCCTTGCGGTGCTGGGGATCAAACTCAAGGCACTGGGAATGCTAGGCAAGCACTCTACCAATGAGTTATATCATCAGTCCTAACTGCTTGGATTTTTATTGGAATTACATTTATTAATCAATAGATCAATTTAGACATAACTGACATTGATTCTTCCAACATTAATGACATTGATTCTTCCAACCCATAAACATGGTATAATCTGCATGCATTTGGTCTTCTTTATCTTCTTTAATTTTCTCAGGCAGTATTTTCAATTTTAAATATCGAGGTCTTGCCAGTTTGGGTTAAATCTGTTCCTAAGAGTCAGGCATGGTGGTCTGCGCCTGTAGTCCCAGCTGAGGCCAAGGGGGAAAAATCACTGGAGTCCAGGAGGTCAAGATCAGCCTAGGCAACAGTGAAACTCACATCTCAAATATATATTTTTTTTTCCTAAGTATTTTTTATGTTAAAAAATGGACTTTTAGAAATTTTATTTTTCCATTTTTCACCAGAAAATAAAAATACAAATGATTGTTATATGTTGACCTTGTATTCTGTTACTGTCCTAAATCCATTTATTTTAGTAGTTTTAAGATTCCTTGAATTTTCTATGTAAACAATCATGTTGTTAGTGAATAAAGAATTTTACTTCTTCCTTTCCAATCTGCATGTCTTTTATTTCTTTGTTATGCCTCAAATCTCTCTAGGACAATGTTAAATGGAAGCACTAAGAGCACATATCTTTTCTTTTTCCCATCTTAGGGGAAAACATTCAGCATATCATGATTTAGTATAATATTAGTTGCTTTTCCTGAATGTCCCTTATTAAATTACAAACATTCCTTTTATATCTAGTGTTCTTGAGAGTTTTTGTTAAAAATGGGTAACAATCATAATTCCAAAAGACACACTCTTAAATGACATATTCCTGAATGTTGAAATCTCCAAAGATTAAAATTCCTTAATCTAAATCCCCAAACCACAATCTTAAAAGATTAAAACCCCAAATGTAGAAATCCCGAAAGGTGGAATCCAGAAGATTGAAATTCTCATGAAAACAAAACAAAAGGCTCTAGAAAAGATGTGGAAAGCCCAGTTCTGGGGAATGGATTGGTCTTGTGATATGGCTATGATAAAAACTTAAGTTTAAAAATGTGTCATCTGCCAGGTGCAATGCCGCATGCCTATAATCCCAGTGGCTTGGGAGGCTGAGGCAGGAGGATCACAAATTCAAAACCAGCTTCAGCAAAAAGTGAGCCACTAAGTAACTCAGTGAGATCCTGTCTCTAAATAAAATACAAAACAGGGCTGGAGATGTAGCTCAGTGTTCCAGTGTCCCCGAGTTCAATACCCAGTACCAAAAAATAAACAAACAAACAAAAGAGACTCAGCAAATTGGCAAGGTCCTCAGCAACTTAGTGAGACCCTGTCACTGAATAAAATATAAAAAAGGCTAGGGATGTGGCTCAGTGGTTAAGCACTTCTAAGTTCAATACCCAGTACAAAAAAAAAAAAAAAAAAAAAAAATGTCATTTGCTAGGAGCAGTGGAGCATGCCTGTATCCCAGCTACTTGGAAAGCTGAGGCAGGAGGATCTTGAGTTTAAGACCAGGTTTGAAAAGACAGTGAGACTGTCTCATTAAAAAAAAGAAAAGAAAGAAAGAAAAAAGAATTACAGGAATTTTTTTAATGAGTTAAAGCTGGATTTACTTGAACAAGGCAATGAAGTTGGGGCTGGGATTGTGACTCAGAGGTAGAGTGCTCACCTGGCATGCATGAGGCACTGGGTTCGATCCTCAGCACTACATAAAAATAAATAAAAATAAAGGTATTATATTCAACTACAACTAAAAAATAAATATTTAAAAAAATATTGTGTCCACCTATAACTAAAAAATGAATATTTTTAAAAAGGCAGTGACGTTACTAACTTAAAAGTAATTATGTTATGGTAAGATAAGACACTTAGACAACAATGTTGCTGTTGCTGTTTGATCATCAGAACTGCTTCCAACAATATGTGGTCTGTATATAAATACATGTCAATGGGATGTCCACCTACATAGAAGCAGGGCACAGAAGGTGGCAAAATTTAATAGGGGATGCAGATCAAAATCACATAAAAATTTTTTTTCAGGAAGAGCAGGACCACGTAGAAAATGAATGTGAATATATTCTCCAAGGAAAGCTATGTCAAAAACCAAAACCAACTGGGCACGGTAGCACGTGCCTGTAATCCCAGCAGCTCAGGAGGCTGAGGCAGGAGGATCACTCAAAGCCAGCCTCAGCAAAAGTGAGGCACTAAGTGACTCAGTGAGATACAAAATAGGGCTGGAGATGTGGCTCAGTAGTTGAGTGCCCCTGAGTTCAATCCTGGGTACCAGAAAAAAAAGAAAAAAGAAAAACATCACCATGCAAAACTTCTAAAGAGTTAATTATGCAAGCTGGCCAACTCATATGGACTACCTCTGTGTAACTGCCCATAATCTATCCTGTAATATTTTTTTATGTGTCAAATTTTCTTTTCTATTTTTTTCTTTTAAAGTTTTGTCCCACTATTTAAAATTGTCAGCATTTTTTTACAGTTCTCTACTATGCATTTCATCTTTTAAATTTTTTTTATTTATTCTAATTTGTTATACATGACAGAAGAATGCATTTCAATTCACAGTACACATATAGAGCACAATTTTTCATGTCTCTAGTATGCAATTCATCTTTACATTATTTCTAATACTAAAGATGTGTAAAACATTTTATAAGAGTTCTAATTTGTTTAATGCATTTTTTGCAAATTTGACTCCTTAAAAGTGCACTATTTAGACAATGATTTTATGTGAAAGCAATGTGTATTTATATAAAAATGTTGAAACTTCCTCAATAAATGAAGAGATACCCTTTTTATACATCTGAATTGTGAAAGATGAAATTTCTTGAGACCTCCGTTCTTTGGGCTACTGTATATATATGTAGTGGTGACCCACTGCAGTTTTTGATTCCTCTTCAACAAAAGACTAAGGCTGTCTACATAATTTTTTGGTATTTCAGATGGTTGCAGTTATACAGCTGGGCACATTCGTTTACCAACCACAGTGGTATGTGTTCACACATTTCACTTTTGACATCTTTCTTTCATTTTTTAAAAAATATGGAACGCTTCAGAATATGCATGTCATCTTTGCATAAGGGCCGTGCTGATCTTCTCTGTATCATTCCAATTTTAGTATATGTGCTGCTGAAGTGAGCACGACATGTTTCTTTATGAATACAGTTTGTCCATATTGGTTATAACCATGTGACTGCTCAGTGTACCTGATGTTTATGCTTGCAAAAATGTATACTATCATTGCCTATTTTTATTGTGTAAAGCAGCCTATGAAGTGCTCTACTGGTTTCTATGTTTCTGAAATCCTATTTTTTAAAAAATATAGATAAATGTATTTTAAAGATTTAAAATTTTTTTTCCAGAATTATATTTTTGAGATTTTTATCTTTTGGGATTTCAGACTTAAGTGTTTGATCTTCTAGGATTCCAACATTTGGGATCATGGAGTTTGGGGTTGTAGCCCAAACTTTCCTTCACATATGAGACAGGTAATTTTCCCCTTTTATTCTGTTAATGTCCTATATTACATCCAATGATTTTAAACAGATATCCAACTTTATGTTACTGGGTTGATCATTATCTTTTGGATTGTTGGATTTTTTTTTTGCTGGGTCTGGAGTTTTCCATGTAGGAAGAGTTTTAAATTACAAATTCAGCTTCTTTAGCACTACAGGGATATTCAGAGTTTATATCTACTTGTGACATTGTTGACAAGTTGTTTTTGAATAATTTGTTCATTTTACCCAAGTTCTCTACTTTGTTGTCATAAAGTTGTTCATACTCCATTAATACTTTAGTATCTAAAAATCTATGGTGACATCACTCACTTCTGATAATTGGTAATTCATATTTTCTTTCTGTTTTTACTCAATCTTGCTAGAGATTTATCAATTTTAATTTTTTTTCCAAGAATGAACTTTTGTCTTTAACTTGCTCTTTTCCTAATTTATTCTTTTTTTTTTTTTTTGCAAGTGGTTTTAATTATTTTACTACAATTTCCCCTTGTTTTTTACTATAATTTATTCTTGAGATATCCACATAACATAAAATTCACCTTTTTAATTACATTATTATTACTTGGACTTCTTAGCCTCCAGAACTATGAAATAAACTTCTTTCCTTTATAGGTTACTCAGTTTCCTGTGTTCTATTATTATCATTATTATTACTTTATTTTGAAACAAATTCTCACTAAGTTGCTTAGGGCGTCACTAAATTGCTGAGGCTGGCCTTGAACTTGTGATCTTCCTGACTCAGACTCCCAAATCACTGTTATTACAGGTGTACACTACCACACCTGGCCCTCAGGTGTTCTATTATAGCAACAGAAAACAAACTAAAACATTTAGCTAATGTTCCATCTGTGCTTGAAACAAATATTCATCCTGCAATTATTAGGTGGAGATGTTTACTGTCAATTATATCACGATAGTTGAAAATACTGTTCAGATTTTCTATATCGTACTGCTTTTTGGTCTAGTTGTTGTCTCAGTTACTGATTAGAGAGGTTTTGAAATATCTGGCTACAATTGTGCATCTGTTTTTCCCTTTAGTTTGTCATTTTTTGTAGCTTTGTTATTAGGATTGTATCTTGGGCTGGGGATGTGGCTCAAGCGGTAGCACGCCCGCCTGGCGTGCGTGCAGCCCGGGTTCGATCCTCAGCACCACATACAGACAAAGATGTTGTGTCCGCCAAATACTAAAAAATAAATATTAAAAATTCTCTCTCTCCCTCTTTCTCACTCTCTCTCACTCTTTCTTAAAAAAAAAAAAAAAAGAAAAGAATTGTATCTTTCTGTTTAATTGACCCTTTTCTAAATGTCTCTTTATCTCTGCTAATTTTCTTTATCTTAAATTTTACTTGGTCTGATGTTCATATAGCCAACAAGAATTCTTATATATTCTATTTGCATAATACATTATTTTACTTCCTGTGTACATTAAAGTGTTTCTTTTAGATATATATGAGTTTTGATTTCTGTATGTGTGGGAGGGGTACTAGGGATTGAATCCAGGGTGTCATATGTTGTAGACAAGTATTCTACCAATGAACCAGTCCTCCAGCCTGGATCTTGACTTTTTAATACTGTCTAATAATCCCTTTTAATGGTAGTATTAAATTGTAGGCTTTATATTTAAAGGAAGTATTAACATGGTTGGGTTTAAGTCTACATTAGTTTGTTGGAGTTGAACTACAGATTCTTTGTGTCCCTCAAAATCTTTTTGTTTTTTAATTTATATGCAGTGCTGAGAATCAAACTTAATGCCTCACCCATATAAGGCAAGCACTCTACCACTGAGCCACACAACCCCAGCCCTGTATCCCTCAAAATTCACATGAAAGAAGCTTAATCTTCAATGCAACAGTGTTGGCAGGAGGGGCCTTTTGGAGGTTTCAGGTCAAGAGACTGCACTCACAGATGGATTAATGTCACTGTAGGAGTGGATGTGAGAGAGGATTCAACATTCTTGTCCTTCTCATCCTTTGCCACATGACAGCATGGAGTTCATTCTCTCTTGTACTTCTTTCTACCTTCTACCATTTGCAGACACAGTAATGTCCTCACAAGCTGTGATGGCTTGATCTTGGACTTCTTAGCCTCCAGAACTATGAAATAAATTTCTGTTCTCTGTAAATTACTATGTCTTACAGGGCACAGTGGTGTACACCTATAATTCCAGTGACTCATGAGGCTGAGGCAGGCAGATTGCACATTAAAAGCCAGTCTTAGCAACTCTGTGAGACCCTCAGCAACTTAACAAGACCCTGTCTCAAAATAAAAATTAAAAAGGGCTTGGGATGTAGCTCAGTGGTAATGCACCACTAGATTCAACCTCTAGTACCACACCACAAAATTAGTTTCAGGTAAGCACAAAACAAACAAAAACAGGTTGCATAACAAAGAACCACAGATAAGTGTCTTAAACAACAGAGATTAATATTCTTACAATTCTGGAGGCTAGAAATATGAGATCTGTTTGCAGGATTAATTCCTTTTAAGGGTCCATAAGAAAAGGATCTAGGGGCTGGGGATGTGGCTCAAGTGGTAGCGCGCTCGCCTGGCATGCGTGCTGCCCGGGTTCGATCCTCAGCACCACATACAAACAAAGATGTTGTGTCCGCCGAAAATTAAAAAATAAATATTAAAATTCTCTCTATCTCTCTCTCTCTTTAAAAAAAAAGAAAGAAAGAAAAAAAGAAAAGGATCTAATTGAAAGTTCCTTTTTTGACCTATAAATTGCCATCTTTATATCCTCTTTCCTCTGTACATGTCTGTGTTTAAATTTTCTCTTTTCTTGAGAGCATCAGTCATTTGGATTTAGGGCTCACCTTAATGAGCTAATTTTAACTTAATACCTCTATAAAGACTCCACCTCCAAACACAGTCACATTACAAAGTACTGAAGGTTAGTTCTTTAACATACTTTTCTGTGTGTACAGGCTGAGGACTGAACCCAGGGATTTGTGCAGGCTAAGCAAGCACTCCACTTCTGCACTACACTCCTAAACCCTAACACACATTCTGAGGAGAGACAAATTTAGCCCATAACAAAGTCTATCAGCTTGAGCTTTTTCTTTGTCTCATATGCTTTTTTCCTCAGTTGTTTCCTGACTTTGAGAAACTGAACTATAAACAATTTGTTTACATATAATTTGTTAGTTAACATATTATAAAATTACATATTGAATATATAAAATATAGAGTATAATTAGTATTACAGTTGATATCCTCTATTTGCTTTTCAGCTATACCACTTTCTATTATAGTTGCTCTAGAAATTATGATACACATCATTAATTTGCCAGTCTAATTGTAACTTGTTGGTGTTTCACAAATATAAAAATAACATATAATTTTATTTACTCCCCATTCTGTGCTAGTATTATATATTTTACTCCTCCATATATCATGAACTGTATCTTACAATAGTAGTGGTTTTGCTGTAAACAGTCATTTGCCTCCTGTGAGAAAAGAGTAGAAAATAAAACTATTCTTTTGGGGCTGGAATTGTGGCTCAGTGGTAGAGCTCTTGTCTAGCATATGAGAGGCACTGGGTTCAGTTCTCAGCACTGCATACAAATAAGTGAATAAAATAAAGGCCCATCAACATCTAAAAATTAAAAAAAAAACTATAATTTTTATCCAGATAGTATCATTTCTGTGGCTCTTCATTACTTCCAATAGATCCACTTTTCAAATTTCTTTCCAGCCTAAATAACTTCCTTTGTATATCTCATAGGGTGGGTCTGCTAAAAACAGATTTTCTTTTTAAGTTTTCTGAAAATGTATTTTTCTTTATTTTAAAAAATATTTTCACTGGACATATAATTGTAGATTGAAATTCTTTTTCTGTCAATACTTTGAAGGTGAGATTCCACTGTTCATGGCCCTTTCTTCTGCCAAGTCTTCTCCAATCTCCTTTCAAGTCCTTCCAATGGATTTTCATTTCAGATATTGCCCTTTTCAATACTGGAATTTTTCAGTTACTGTTCACAGTTTCAATTTCTCTTCTGAGATTCCCTATTAAGACCACCCTATTTTCCTTTAAGCCCTTAAACATATTTATAGTAGCTACTTTAAACAACCTTGTCCACTAATTTCAATATCTGGGACATCTCAGGATATATTTCCATTGATTGCTTTTTTTTTTTTTTCTTGATTAAGGGTCACATTTTCCTCTTTCCTTGAATAACTAGTAATTTTATTATTATAGCTAGAGTTGTCTAGATAATACTTTCTTTTAAAGAACATTGAGTTTTGCTCTGGTAGGCAATTCATGTCTAGTAATTCTCCTTGATTTTATTTTTAAGACTTTGTCTTAAGGCTATTTAAAATAACTCTCACACTATGGAAGGGGTTAGTGACCTCTGTAAAGAGCCAATTAGTAAATGATTTTCAGTTTCTCAGGCCATATGGTCTGCCACTATAATGTATAAGCAGTCAGACAAAATGTAAGCAAATACACAGGCCTGAATTTGGCCCATGATGAGCCATATTTGGGCCAGCTCTAGTTTGACTGCCCCTGCTCTAGTCATGGTTTGTTTGATTCATTCATTCATGCATGCATTCATTCATTCATTCTCATACTACTGCAGAGATGGAGATCAAACTCAGGGCCTTGCATTTGCTAAGCAATTGCTCTGAAACTGAGCTATACCCCCAGATCTTTTTATTTTTTATTTTAAGACAGGGTCTTGCTTAATCTGCCTGGTGCCCTCAAACTTGTGATCCTCTTCCTTAGCCTCTCAAGTAACTGGGATTGCAGGTGTGTGCCACAGGGTTGAGCTATGGTGCCTGTTCCTATGATATGGACTTTCTGGTGTCCCAGCTCAATGTCAGGATTTAAATGAGGCATTTCCACTCTGGCTAAGACAGAACATAAATTCTCCCAGCACTGTGTGACCTTTAGTGTCTCTATCCTACTCTCAAATCCACAGCAGCAGCAATTCCCTGCCAGTCTCACAAAGCCTCTGCTTAGGACTCATCTCTCCAGGCCTTTGATTTGCAATTCCCACCTACTTCAGTAGCCCTCATTACTGAGCTCTGTCTTACCAACTCAACAGAACTGTTGTATTCTTTGTGATCTCACCTCTGGACTATGGTCAGCAAATTGTCCCCAGGCAGAAGTTCAGGGCCACAATTAATGTGGGACTCCAATTCTTTTCTTCTTTCAGTAATTAGTCCTGCCTGTTGTCAAAAATTAATAATAATTCCCCTGTATATTTCACCCAGTTTTATAGTGTTTACAATGCAAGGGCTGTGACATGGTCAGGAACAGATGTCCTAAAAGTCAACAATTAAAAAAACTTGTTTTTCAGCTGGGCGTGGTGGCACACACCTGTAATCCCAGCAACTCAGGAAGCTGAAATAGGACTGCAAGTTCAAGTTATCAGCAACTTAGGAAGTAAAACCCTAAATAAATAAATACATAAAAAGGGCTACAGATGTGGTTCAGTAGTTAAGCCCCTGGGTTCAATCCCTGGTACCAAAAATGAAAAAAGTAAAACAAAAACAAAGAGTTTTTCTTTTTTTTTCATTTTCTGCCCATCATAAAGGAAGCAATAAAACTCTAGCTGCAAATGAACATACACAGCAGTCTGCATCTTAGTTTCTAAATATCTTTTCCCACTTAAAGAAACTAGGGATCTTTGGATGAAAGACTGATATGGGTCAAGAAAAATACAAGGTATATTATGCTGTGATAGAAAGCAACAAAGTGCTCAAAGATTAACAGGAACATGACAAAAAGACCTAAGGCCAGCTTAAAGGAGCCCTTATTGGCCAGGTATAAGAAAATCTGACCATCAAAAAGAATAATGAGGGCTAGGGTTGTGACTCAGCAGTAGAGCGTTCACCTAGCACGTGCAAGGTCCTGAGTTAGATCCTCAGCACCACACAAAAATAAATAAATAAAGGTATTGTGTTCAACTACAACTAAAAAATAAATATTAAAAAGAAAAAGAGGGGCTGGAGTTGTGGCTCAGCAGTAGAGCACTTGCTTAGCATGTGCAAGGCCCTGGGTTCGATCCTCAGCACCACATAAAAATAAATAAAGAGAATAAAGGTATTGGGTCCAACTACAACTAAAAAATAAATGTTTTTTAATAAAAAGAAGGACTGGGGTTGTGGCTCAGCGGTAGAGCACTCGCCTAGCATGTGCAAGGCCCTGGGTTGGATCCTTAGCACCACATAAAAATAAGTAAACAAAATAAAGGTATTGTGTACAACTAAAAAATAAATATTAAAAAAAAAAAGAAAAGAAAAAGAATGAGCTGGGTAACCACGTGTGTAATCCCAGCAATCTGAGAAGCTGAGGAAGAAGGATCTCAAGTTAGAGGCCAAACTCAACTATTTAGCAAGATGCAGACTCAAAACAGAATAAAAAGAGCTGGAGATGTAGCTCAGTGGCAGTGCACCCCTGGTTCAGTTCCCAGCAAAACACACACACACACACACACACACACACCCACACACATAATGATTGCAATGATATAGCACACTGAACAAAAACAGAACAGATGACTCTTATAGTAATACTGAAAAAGAGGGCAAGGGAAAATTCCTTTCTACTGAATAATAACATCTTATTATATTAAATGCATAATAAATGAAGAATATGACTTATTTCCTCTCCCCACCTCTTTCTTTCTTTTCTTTTCTTTCTTTCTTTCTTTCTTTCTTTCTTTCTTTCTTTCTTTCTTTCTTTCTTTCTTTCTCTCTCTCTCTCTCTCTCTCTCTTCTCTCTCTCTCTTGCTTGCTTGCTTTACCACTGAGCCACATCCACAGCCCTTTTTAAAATTCTTTTGAGACAGGTTCTCACTAAATTGCTGAGGGGAAAGAATGACATAATTTTTTTTAAATATTTTTTAGTTGTCAATGGACCTTTCTTTTATTTATTTTTATGTGGTGCTGAGAATTGAACCCAGTGCCTCACATATGCTAGGCAAGTGATCTACCACTGAGCCATAATCCCAGCCCCAAGAATGAAAAAAATTAAACAATACAACGAAGTAAATAATTTATGTAAATACTATCATTTGATGCTAAAATCAGTGGTTAAAGGGCTGGAGTTATAGCTCAGTGGTAGAAGACTTGCCTAGCATGCATGAAATCCTGGGTTCCATTCCTAACACTGGAAAAATAAATAAATAAATAGAAATAAAGTCGATGGTTGATAGATTGTTGGGGAACAGGATATTCACATGGTCTCAAACTACCATCCAACAAATTACTAAATATTACAAGGGAACAAGGGTCCCTTGAAAATGAAGAGTTCTCACAGACACAATCCTTTTTGTTTTTAAACATAATGCCATCTTTTCTTAGTTTTTACCTTTATTTTATTTATTTTTATTTATTTGTGGTGCCGAGAATCAAACCCAGTCCCTCACACATGCTAGGCAAGTGCTCTACCACTGAGCTACAACCCCAATCCCCACAAACACAACCTTTTTTTTTTTTTTTTAAGAGAGAGAGAGAATTTTTAATATTTATTATTTTTTAGTTTTCGGCGGACACAACATCTTTGTTTGTATGTGGTGCTGAGGATCGAACCCAGGCCGGCCCCACGCATGCCAGGTGAGCGAGCTACCGCTTGAGCCACATCCCCAGCCCCACAAACACAATCTTAACTCAGTAGTTTTAATATCATTAACAATAGCATAAAGCAACATTCTCTGACTAAAATAATGCAACAAAAGGAAGAACCTATTATATTATATTCCTATGTGGTATTGTAGGCAAAAAGGCTCAACCATATTTACCATTAGGAAACATTCAGACGAACACAAATTGAGGGATAATCTATAAAACAACTAGTTGGAGTCTTAAAAATGTCAACATCATGGAAAACAAAGACGCAGGGAGGCCAGGGGTTTTGTTGTTGTTTGTTTGTTTTGTGGTGCTAGTGATCAAACCCAGGGACAGGACAATCAAAATAATCTGAGATCTCTGATTGGATTCTGAATCAAAGTTTTAAAAAAAGCTGCAATGTAAAATTAAGGGACATTTAGAGAAACACAATTTTGTTCTGTAGTCTGGATAATAAAATTGTATCACACATGTCATCACAGTGACTCGGAGGCTGGAGCTGAACGATTGAAAATTCGGGGACAGCCTCAGCAACTTAGGGAGACCCTGTCTTAAAATAAAAAATAAGCAGGGCTGGGGATGTAGCTCAGTGGAACAGCACTTGCCTACTATGTGTGAAGCCCTGAGTTCTATCCCCAGCATTTTTAAAAAATTAAATAAATAAATAAGCAAACAAATAAATAGGACTGGTCATGTAGCTCAGTGGTAGAGTGCCTCTAGGTTCAATTACCACTATTGCAAAAAATTAAATTAATGAAATAACTTTAAAAATGCATCATTATGTATTGGTGGGGTGAGCCAGTGAGGACTGTGGGCAGACTGTGCTCATAACCTAAGAAAATAGTTTGTCAGTTCCTCAGAAAATTCAACAGAATTACCATATAGTCTAGCAATTCCACTCTTAGGGAAGCACCCAGATGAACTGAAAGCAGGCACCCAAAAAGATGTAAATCTGTGTTTAAAGCAGCATTATTCATAACAGCCAAAGGTTAAAACAATCCAAATGTCTATCAACATATGAATGCATTAAGTGTGTTATGTCCACAAAGAGAATATTACTGAGTCTTAAAAAGGAATGAAATTCTGATACATGACACAACCTGGGTGCACCTTGAAAATACTATACTAAGTGAAATAAGCCACACACAAAAAGCACAAGTAAGGTCTGCTTTCAATTACATTAAGCAGATGAAGAGGCAAATTCACAGACAGGAAGTAGAATAAAGGCTGCTGGGAAAAAAAGGGCAGCTATTATTTAATTTGTAGTTTCTCTTTGTGATGATGAAAAAATTCTAGAAACAAATATGCAAACTGTTATGCAAATTGGTTGCATAATATTGTGAATGTACTTCATGCACAATTGGTAAAAAAAAAAAATGGCAAAACTGTAGATTTTGTATTATGTTTATTTTACCAGAATTCTCTTTATTTTAAAAGGATATTCTGGGTAGGTAGGACAATGTTCTTATTACTAGGAGATATGGGTCAAAATATTTAGGAAGAAAGTGTCTTAATGCTTGTAACTCACTTTCAGTGGATCCAGAAAAAGAGAAAAGAAAGAAATGTGCAATAACAACAACATGTAGGGTATGAGTTTCACAGGACTAGTCTTTGAACTTCTCTGTAGATCAGAAATTCCTCAAAAAAAAAAAAAAAGTGTCCCATAAATACTTTTTGGATGGAGAGCTCAATGCTGGAGGGGACATTCCCAGCTATAGAGAGCAGCATAAGCAAAAGTGAAGAGGTGGGAAAAGTGTTTTCAAGGAGTGATAGGTGGTCTAGTTTGATCAAAGCAGGAGACAGATATGAACTGAGTCGTCCTAGGAGTTAAAGACAAGAAAGGCAGGGCAGGCTAGGCCCAGATTGGGAAAGGCCCTCATCGAAAGCAGCCTGTATTTTGAATAACCAATAAAAAAAAATAAAATAAAATAATAAAATAAAAAAATAAAAATTAAAAAAAAAAAAGAAAGAAAGCAGCCTGTAGTACACCTGAAGGCATAGGAGCAATTGGTGAGTCAAGTAATACTGCCGAAAGATTAATCCAGCATGACACTATTACAGCAGGGCAGCCCTGGAGCAGGGACTGGGGTAAGGTGAGAAGTGGGGACAAAGGCCTTGGAGAATCTGATGACTGATTAAGGTGGAAAGTGAGTTATCACCTGGAGGTTCACTCCTGGTTGTAAGGGACAGAGGAACAGGAGAGTCAGCAGAAGGGCCTGTTAGGAGCTCCAGAGTAGAGGAAAGAGAATGAGTTTGGTCCTCTCCTAGCCTTCTTGTCAAATGAATCCTTCATAGTCCCTCAGACTCCAAAAGCGCTCCAACCAGCAACAGAATTCTCCTTCCGAGGACAGCTTCTCCTTCAGACCAGCCTCACTGGGCCCCACAAGCCACTCCCAGACCATGAAGCCCACAGATAATCAGCCTCCTGATGCCTTCAGGACTAGTGTCCTTTCAACCTAGTTCCTTCCTACTTCACCTTCACTGATTCCTACTCTTCCTTCCTCACCCTCCTCTCTTACTGAGTCCTTTCTCCTTTGTAAGAGGAGAGGAATCAGAGAATCTGCCCAGGCACACAAGTCCTGTAGTGTGCAAGCCCACCTGGACACTCCTAGGAGGCAGAGGTGCAGAAGCCAGGCAAGGGCCTATGCCCCTGTAGTCAGCAGAGGTAGCTGGCCCTGCCAAGAGGGAAGGAGGGAAGGAGAAAGGGAAGAAATGACTGAACAGGGCTGAGGTGAAATGTGAGGCTGGAACAGGATGGTGGGGTGAGCCAGTGAGGACTGTGGGCAGACTGTGCTCATAACCTAAGAACTCGGATCTCATATAGAAAAGCCTTGTTCTGGGCCAGCTCCACCCACCACACAGTAGGCTCAGCAGTACCTGGGTGGAAGAATCTCCGCTTAACAGCTCAGGCATCCCACGAACCCCAAAATAAATCCATCTGTTGCAATCAAACTTCTTATTTGCCCACAAGGCACTCAGCCTCACTTCCAATGTCCCATTTTTGTGCTGAAGACAGCTTCAGGTCAGCAGCAATGTGGACCTTCTGAGGAGGCAGAGTTCAGTTCAGCATTGGGATGATGAGATCATCAGACTGTGGACAGAGCTATAGGAGGCATCTAGCTGAGCCACCAATGAAGGGAAGGGTGTAGAGATGGTCTCCTGAGGACCAATGCTGGCAGGAGTCAGTCCATCCAACTGAGATATGCTGCCTGGGGAGATGGTCAGCTTCTGTCCCAGGGCAAAACTGCCTAGCAAGCCTCTGCAGGCCAAACAAAGATTAACCACATGGGATGTATATAACCAGATCCCTCTTCACTCCAGCCTCCTTCACCCAAACCTACCTCCACAGCTATCTCTGGCTTGAGTTAGGACAGCAGACAGAACCTACTTTAGCCTCAGCTTGCACCTCCTTGTGCCCTTCCTGCCACCTCCCCACCTAAACCTCGTGACTCAGTGAGATCTGCCAGGAGTGCCAGTGGTGAGGGGTGTGGCATTATCACCCAGGCCAATCTCGAACCACGCAGGTTCTTGATAACTTTCTTCCCCATGTAGTAGGGGAAGAGCTTTCCTACTCTGGGTCCTTTAGGCCAGACTCAGAATCCCCTCAAGCATCCCAGCTATCCAGGGTGCCTATATGGGAAAAAACAAACCTTGCAAAGCCAAGAGAAGGAGCACCAGCTCACAGATGAGATCTACCACCATGAGAACAAGTGCCTTCTAGCAAGGGCTTAATAAGGCTCCTCCTTGCCAGGCATGGTGCAACATACCTGTAATCCTAACAACTGGGATGCTGAGGCAGGAGGATTATAAGTTTGAGGCCAACCTCAGTAATTTAGTGAGGCCCTAAGAACTTAGAGAGATGCTGTCATAAAATACAAAATAGAAAGGGCTGGAGATGTAGCTCAATGGTAAAATGCCTCTGGGTTCAATCCCCAAGACCAAAAAAAAAAGAGAGAATGAGACCTCTTAATCTGTCTCATGACAAAGAGATGCTGAGCTGGGCTACAAAGCTGAGAAAAATAGACTTGATACTTTTGGTTGAAATAAGGAAGAAGGAAGGTGTTGGTCCAGTTTCAGGGAGACAAGGACCATGGCCTCCCCAGTGGGAAGAGGGCATCCCCTTAGCAATAACAGAGGCTATAAAGATCACTGGTCCCAATGCCATCATTTAGCACTTTGGCTTATAACCGAAGAACTCGGATCTCATATAGAAAAGTAAGTCATATAATCAAGTGTGGTGGCACACATCTATAATCCTAGCTACTCAGGAGGCTGAGGCAAGAGAATGATAAGTTGAAGGCCAGTCTGGGCAACTTAGTGAGGTTCTTTCTCAAAATAAAAAATAAAAAGGATTGGCTCAGTGGTGAAGCACCTCTGGGTTCAACCCCCAATACTACACCAAAAAGTAAAAGTCATATTACGAGACTGTCTGATATTGCTGAGATCAAATGAGATCCTATATAAGTGACAGTGCTTTGTAAATGTAAAGGACCATCATGTCCCTATAGCCAGCTAACAAGGCATCTGTGGTGGACACAGCTGTCATGACTTCCTCTCAAGCACCAGGCCTGGAGTTACTACGCTTTCCATGACTTTTATCTGCAAAGAAATCATAACATGCCCTGCAGGAACTCACCTACAGCCAGTGGAGTGGGAGCAAACTGCAGAGGCAGGATAAATAGCAGAGCAGGGCTCTGGGTATGAGCAAAGGCTGTCACAAGGAGGATACAAATTCACCTTGGCTCCTGTCTCCAGAAAAAGGAGCGCTTTTGGCCCCTTAGAGTCCTGCGCCATCCCATATCTAGAGCAAAAAAAAAAAAAAAAAAGTGGTCAGTTGTGCTTTAACCCCTATCTGGTTGTACCTACTTACTCTCCCCTATCTGCTGAGCCACACAGGATTCCTGGGTAATTAAGGCCTTTAATGAGTTAAATAGGCCCTGTCCTTGAATCAATTCCCTGTCAATCTTCTCAACTTGTGCCCTCAAGAGACACCTCCATCCAAGTCCTGAGGTAGGCCTCGTCCCTGCGGGTCACTGGGTTCCTGTCTCTGAGGGATTTACTGTAGTGGTAGCTTCTGGGAAGGACTGAAGACAAGGCCCCAGAAATCAGCCTGAAGATGGAGTTGCTAAAGCCAACTTTGTTCCTTTGCAGCACCTGCAGGCCTTGGTAATTTGCTGGCATGGTGGTCCTAGTTTCCCACTGGCAGGTGGGTCACCGATAGGAGAGAAAGTGAGCCATAGAAAAACAGAGCCAAAGATGGGCACAAGAACCAAAGGAATATCTGAACTGGTCCTCAAGACCGCTGCATGATCCTAGGCTCTGCTTCCTCTCCTTCCAACTCCTCACCTCAGTTCCAGGAAAAGAGGCTCACAGACCTTCCTGTCTCTTTGAAACCTTGTCCACTGGGTTCTCAATTGGCTGGTATTATACTAAACATGACAAAAATCAGGCCCTTGCTCTATAATCATTAGCCAATTTGCATTCTTCCCTTACTGGAGTGGCTGTAAGAGGAACGTAAGTCTCTTTAGAGGCCCAGGGTAATACCAACACTCCAGTCTGGTCCTCTCTGTAGGAAACTCACGGCCTCTATAAATTCATTGTTACGTGCTATGTGCCAACCACATGTCAAGCAGTGGTAAAACACTGACCAAAACCTAACCCCTACCTTCTAGTCAGGGCTACAGACATTTCTCCTCTGTGTGCCTCAAAGCTCTGGGAAGGGTGTGCAGAATACCTCTTCCCTACTTCTTGGTTTATGCACACTTTACACATGCTTTAGGAGGCTCACACGCAGCAGAAGTCTCTGGTCTCTAAGTCTCCATAGCATGGTTACCTGTATCCCATCCCACCTCCCTTATTTATTTATTTATTTATTTATTCAATTTTGTACCAGGGATTGAACCCAGGGGTTTTTAACCATTGAGCCAATTCTCAGCCCTTTTTATGTTTTATTTTGCGACAAGTTCTTGGTAAATTGCTTAGGGCCTCGCTAAGTTGCTGAGGCTGGCTTTGAACTTGCAATCCTCCTGCTTCAGCCTCCCAAGTCACTGAGATTACAGGCGCACACTATTGCGCCCGGCTACCTGTACCTCTCTTATGATACATCACTTTCAACTTCAATTATGTGTGTCTGTACACATAACTGATTCCCCCCACAAGAACTTAAGTTTCTTGAGGGCAAAGATTTTCTTATACATCACTGTATCCCTCAGAGTACCCCCTGAATAGTGCCAGGTACTAATAAGTGCTCAAAAAGTGCCCAGGAAATAGTTTGCTTCATAACATGTAAGTGCTCACATGCTCTACAAATCTTAAGGAAGGAATCTTCCCCACCATGTGTTGTTGGGCCTTGTGTCCTCCCTAGATACTGTGTGGTGTGGTAATGATAAAAACTAGATTACCACTGAAGGAGCAGATACACTGGTCTTGAACATCCAAACGTGGGTAAAGAAGACTCTAGCTTCCCCCACCAGAATCAGCCCATAAAAGCATCCTGCCTAGAAGAATGGATTTGCCCAGAAATAAAGAAAACGACTTCAGAAATTAGGAAAAGAGCTAGTGGATGCTTTGAGAATATTAAAGAGACTTGGGATAATGCTTACTATCTGCAAATGCTAGGCTAAAAAAGGCATGTGCATTATCTAGTTTAATCCTTCAAAACCAGAGGTGCTACTGTCATGATCCCCTGTTACACACATGTCCTCATGAGTCTCAAGAGGTGTAACAGCAACCAAGCACAAGTTTCTCTGACTCCGCGTCCCAAGGTGAGATTCTTTCTCAAACCAACCTAGTTCCCTTTCTTCTTGCACGTGGTGCTCAGTGAGGAGCAATGAACCCACCACCATGGGGTAAAGTATCGCCCACTAGAAGCGCTTATTTTACAGAGAGGTGAACCTGGGCTCGGCAAGATAAAGGAGTTTTCTTTCCCCGGGGCCACACAGCGCCAGGGGCTGCTCTGCGAGAGCAGAGCAATGGATTGAGGATTTTACCTGCCGGGAGGCGGGGAACGCGGGAGTGGCACTGAAACCCAGAGGGGCTGGGAGTCCCGCGACCACCCACCACAGAGAGGGTTCCAGCCCCAGGCGCCTTGGACGCCTGCCGGACGCCACCTCCACGTGCGCATGCGACGCGAGCCACCCCCGCCGGCCGCCCGCGCCCGGGCCCGCCCTTCAGGAGTACCTGCCGTCGGCGCGCAGGCCCTCGGAAGGAGGTGGCCAGCCCTGGCGCTGGGGGAGTTGCGCTGCGCCGGCGCGAGCCAAGCCCGACGCGGACCGACCCGGGCCCTGGCACCTCAGAACGCCGAGCCCCAGGAGCCCGCGGACGCCGGGACGCCCGGACGAATACGGGAGGGATGGTTCCGAAAAGCAGGGCAGGACTGGCCTCGCTCCCTCAAGCGTCCCACTATGCCCACTCAATGGTCTGCAGACCGGTCCTAGCTCCAGTGCACCTTCGCAGGAGCAACACCCTACCCCAACTCAGACTCGCGCGGCCCGGACTCCAGGGACGAGGTTCCCATGGAAACTAGAAGACGCTCTTTGCGCCTGCGCGGGAGCGCTAGGCACGCTGGGAAATGTGGTTTCCACGGCCGCGCCGGGGTCGGAGGAATGGACGCAAGGTGGCGCCCGAGTCTTGCGGTTCTGTTGAGCCTGACTGACCTCCCGGGACTGACCCCGGCCGCGGCCGCCGCGGGACAGGCCTTGAAGGTAGTTTCTCGCGCAGTCGGGCTCTGAGGAGTCTAGGGTGCGGAGTAAAGGGGAGGACGCACGGTCTCCTGAACGCCTTTGATTTTGCAGTTTGAAGATGGGGCTCCCCTGGTGCTGGGTGGAGGAGTGGCCGCGTCGAACGTCCGGCCCCAGCCCCGGGCCTGCTGGCAGGGCTGGACTGACTTGGAGAAGGTTTTTTTTTTTTTTTTTTTTGAGAGAGAGAGAGAGAGAGAGAGAGAGAGAATTTCAATATTTATTTTTCAGTTTCCGGCAGAAACAACATCTTTGTATGTGGTGCTAAGGATCGAACCCGGGCCGCACGCATGCCAGGCGTGCGCGCTACCGCTTGAGCCACATCCCCAGCCCTTGGAGAAGGTTTTGAAGGTGGAGCTGGCCCAGGATGGACCGGCTGCCCAGGCACCCCAGCTCCTCGTTGCCGCGGGGCTCTTGGGGCTGGGCTCTTGGGGTAGTACCCCAGCACTGGCCGCCCTAGGGTGGTCCTTGGGCAGAGCTGTGAGTCGGTGAGTTGACTGTCCAGACTCCACTTCAGAGTTAGGTCCTGGGATGGGAATCTAGAAACCTGCATCTGATTCAGGCTCCGTTTTTTGATTCAGTGTTTAACTCCTCTAAGTCCAGAAACGGTGTTATAAGGCCCTCCGTTTTTTCCTCTGGGATTGTTGCGTGGTAATGACATGGCTGTGTAGGCTGCACGGCTCTCTAAGGACATAAACAGACTTTGCCATTCACTGTAAATTGGTGCAACTTCTTGGAAAGATATTAAATGATGACTCACAAAATTTAAAATGTGCATAACCTTTGCTTTAGCAATTCTAGAAATCTACAGATTTAGTGGCTAAGTATGTGGAAAGATGTATATACAGGAGTGATTAATGAGACATTGCTTGAAATGGGATTAAAAAAGTGTTCATCCATAAATAACCGCCTAAATAAATGATGAATTCCATAAAATGGAATATTTGTGGTGATTTTTTAAATGAGGCAAATCTTTATGTGCCAGCGTGGAACTTGTAATACAAAAAAAAAAAAAAATTCTAAGTGCAAAATAGTATGTTAGTATGCTGTCGTGTTTTAAAAGAATATACATACTCATGTATTTGATGGCATAAGCATGGATTGTCTTCGAAGGGCCTCAGAAGGTTTATCAGCTGTTGCCTGTAGAGATAGAAGTGAGGGACCAGAGGACATGGTCAGAGCCTTTTCATTTTATATCCTTCTTAACTATTTTTTTCTTCTTCTTTTTCTTAGCAATTTGTGTGAGCTTTATATATGCATATTGTTCTTAATTATTTGTATTTTAGTGCAAATAGTTTCCTCTCCAGTCTGTTTCCCAAATGCCAAATTTTACTTAAGAGTTATGGATTCTAGTATGTGTTGGGGGTGCTGTGCAGTTCATTGAACCCCACTTTTTGATGTGCCCAGGTTGCAGAAGGCGGAGCTTGGCATTGGCTTTTGTCCTGACACTGTAGCGCTACCCATCTGCAACCCCAGGCTAAGACTACTGAAAGAGCAATCTGGTGATACTACTGGATGAGTGCAGGAAGGTGGGCAGCCCCAGTGTTTGCTAGCCAGATGGATCATGAATGGAAACTAGCTTATCCACCTTGAGACCCGAGGCATGCCACCCAGACAGGTGCAAATGATTCCTCTTCTATAGAGCACACAGAGACTGAATTCTAGCTATGGGTAAATGGCATTCATTGTTAACAAAAATCTAGTGGGGAGGGGTTCTTAGAGCTAAAAGTCTAATCCCTTTGTTTTACAGAAAGAATCAGAGACTTAAGGTGAAATAACTTGGAATTGTAAAGCCAGAGCTGGAGTCCAAGTCTCCTGCCCCACAGTGCTTTAGGGTTAGAGTAGTCTGGGCATCCCCCAGGGGCTGGAAGATTAGTTTGTAAAGCTTGGTACATGGTCTCAATGAGTGTGAAGAGGTTCATTGCCAGCTCCTATCTCTGAGCCCTGGTTTGAACAAAGGAATTGAGTACTACCTCCTTCCCCCAACAGTGTAGTATATCATGGGGCACCTGAGAGAATGATCTTGGGAAGAGACAAAAATGACAAAGATGGAAGCATTGACTCTTCTTAAACACTAAAAGAACCTCTAGGCAGAAGGAGTAGGGTCACCAAACATCCTTCTCTGGCATTTATTAGTTGGCTTGGAAAATCAGGCTCTTTTTCATTGTAGGGGAAAGGTGATTCTTTTGTTTGTTTGTTTGTTTATTTATTTATTTATTTTTGGTACCAGGGATTAACTCAGGGACACTTGACCACTGAGCCACATCCCCAGCCCTACAGTCTCACTGAGTTGCTTAGCACCTCGCTTTTGCTGAGGCTGGCTTTGAACTTGAGATCCTCCTGCCTTAGCCTCCTGAGATGCTGGGATTACAGGCATGCATCACTGTGCCTGGCTTATTTATTTTTATGTGGTGCTGAGGATGGAACCCGGTGCCTCACATGTGCTAGACAAGCGCTCTGCCACTGAGCTACAACCCCAGTTCCATAAAGGTGATTCTTGGAACCATAAATATGCTCAAGAACTGGCATCAAGTGTCCAAAGGAGTTTTAGCTTTTGGAATAGGTTGGTCTTGCCCAAATAGGCAGTAGCATCTTCCATTTTTTCATATATAATTCCCTTCAGCTGTCCCAACAGAGCCAAATGCCTGCTCCCTGTGTAGACTTGTTCTCCCGTGAGGGAGCCTGCACGGCCAACATTTACCCAGGCCCTGCCCTAGAGAGGAGGGAAATAGCACTTGTCACCCCTCCTCTCCACTTTAACTCCCACTCCACCCCCAAATATGCCACTTGCCCAAACTGAGCTGTCACAGGACACCTGGGAACAGTGACAAAACTGGAAGGAGTAGGAGAGGTGGCCTCTCCTACTCATAATTGGGCCCTGTGACTGCTAAAGCACTCTCCACCCCATCCTCCATCGCAGGACTCCTTTTAGAAATAGAGAAGGATCTGAGTGAAAGACAGATGGCTTTTTCATCAAATGTAAAATCACAATGTGAAATTTATTTTTTTTTATTTCTCAGTACAAAGTCAGATACTATAAGACTGAAAAACTGGCCAGAGGCCACAAAGGACAGAAGGCGGCTCTTTGGCCTGATCCCCCAAGACCCACTGAGGGCCATGGGAGGACTGGGGGCAGCAGCAGGCCAGTTGTGAAGTGTGTGAAGGAGGTGACCTGCCAGCTCCCTCAGAGCCTCTGGGGCTGGGGATTGAGGGTCATTTCTGCCTTTGGGGACCACTGGTTCCATGGCAGTGGGTGAGGGTAGAAGGACCAGGATGGGATGTATAGGAGTTGAGGTGGGGCCTGAGTCAGAAAATTTGCCCTTAAAAGCTCTATTTTTGATTCTGTGACTGCAAGTGAATATTTTAGGGAGCGTTGAGAATGAAACTAGGGTGTCGTCACTCCCCAAGGCACCTTCAGTCGCTCTACCCACACCCCAGTAGAAAGTTTTGAGTTCTTGCCAGGAGCGGTGGTGCACACCTGTAATCCCAGCGGCTCGGGAGGCTGAGGCAGGAGGATCACAAGTTCAAAGCCAACCTCAGCAATGGCGAAGTGCTAGGCAACTCAGGAAGACCCTGTCTCTAAATAAAATTCAAAATAGGGCTGGGGATGTGGCTCAGTGGTAGAGTGCCCCTGAGTTCAATCCTGATACCAAAAAGAAAAAGAAAAAAGAAAGCTTTGAGCCCTTGACAGGTGGTTTGAGATTTAAGGCTGAAGGTGGTGCTGTAGTGACAGGATCTGGGTAGTCCTGCCAGGAGGAACTCAAGGGAGTATGTGCGGGCGCAGGTGTGAGGGGTGCTTGTCTGAGGGCAGTGGATCAGTTTCTCTGTTTAAAGCCTAAGGGGAGAAGGCGTGTGTGAGGTCAGGCCTCGCCCTCCGCTCTGCTTTCGTCCACACTGGCCTGCCTCACTACCTTCCGAAGCCTAGGTGTGGAGGATATTCCAGCCTTCGGCCCCTGCTCCTGCTCCTGGAAGGCCCGTGTCCGGCTGGCTACGAGGGCAGCACTCTGGAGGGCAACCACAGACTGGCGAGACTTCAGGGCAGGCCAAGACCCCTTTTGGGCCTGGCGGCCTCCCTTAGCCCTTGAGAGCTGAGGGGAGCGCCTCAGAGGCTCTTCATCTGAAGACTCATGGGAGGAAAAAACCTAGAAGGGTGAAGGATAGGAAGAAGAGCCATTGGGAGGCCAGAACCAGGAAAAAGGTAGGTGCAGGATATTTGTCAAGTGAATACAGAAAAATCGAGCTGTTCTCAGGTCCTTGACCTCACCTAATTGCAGCTTTCTTCTGGCTCCTAGAAGCTCTCTCCTCACTGCCCTGCACCCACCACCGGGGTTCACCAGCCTCTCCTCCCACCTGTCTTTGTACAGTCGCCCTAGTGGGCCACAGAAGGAACTCGGTGCCAGGCCCCGAACTAAGCTGTGTAGGACTCATGGGTCTGGGTTCCTGGTGAGAATGCCAGCCTTCGGCAATGCCCACACTCATCCATCAACCTCAGTGCTTCCCTATTGGTCCATGCAAATGCTCCTGCATTCAACAGACTCTTTCCTCTGGGTCAACCATTTGACCTTGAATCACTGTTGGGCCTGATTTCCTCAGGCAAGGATCAGCTTCCAGTCCTAGCTTAGTGCCCTAAAGCACTTAGCACACAGGGTTCTTCCTCACTCAGTCATAATTGGGCCCTGTGACTGCTAAAGCACTCTCCACCCCATCCTCCATCGCAGGGCTCCTCGGATTTGGGAGACCATATTACCCATCCCACCTAGGGCAAGCAAGATATGTCCCCAGGACCAAAAGCTGGCTGTGACACTCAGGGCCTGAGGAAGATGCTCATTGCACAGCTGGAAGCCAAGCCCCTTAGAAAGCAGGTCCATTTGTCAGGCTGCGTGACCTGGAATGGGCTGGCTTGGCCCTGCTTCTTGATTGTTCTGCAGCTCCCAAGACCTCATCTGCCCTCACTAAGTCTCCCCAACTGCTCAGAAGGGGAAGGGAGATGCCCCGGATGTGGTGCCCATCTTTGGGGAGTTGGGGGATAGATTTCTCTGCTGGTAAGAGGTACTAGGTGGACAAACTAGAGTAAGCAAGGACCAGGCACCCGAGATCCGCCTGCTCAGGGCCTATAGCCAAGAACTAGTGCTGGTCTTCCCCCATCCTTCCTCCTCCTCACGGCCCCCACCACTACAGATGGAACCCCAACCCAGCCTCACCTCTGGGAGGTCACGGGCCTCGGAGGCACCCTCCAACTCTGTGGAGGGCTCCAGAAGACTGATGGACCGCATGACCCCACGGAGGTTGATGCGCGGCCGCAGCCCTGGCTCTTCTTTTGGGGCTGCCTGGCTTTCCTCCAAGCCCGTAGCTTTAACTACCCCACTGCCCCCTGGTTCTGGTGGAAGAGGTGGGAATGGTGTAGAGACTTCGGGGGCCGAGGGCTCCTCTGGGGAGCCCCCACCCACTTTCTGTTCCCAGACGTGGCTCTGCCGGCTGTGAGGAGGTGGCCTTGAGTCAGCTTTGAGTGGCCCAGAAGCCATTCCCAGCATACACACCATCCCTCCTTGTCCCCTGTCTATACCTGGCAGTCAGGATACCCTGGTAGGTCTGTAGTTGGCGCAGAAAGCCAGGGTTGGGCCGGACAATGGGCCGGAGCTCCTGCACGTGGAGCAGAGCCTGCTCCAGGCTCCAGCCGTACTGCTTCATGGCATAGGCCAGCACCGTGGCGGCCGAGCGGCTGACACCCATCTTGCAGTGGACCAGCACCCTGGTGCCCTGTGATCTGAAGAGGGGGGATATGGTTAGTCCCCAGCCCTTCCTCACCTGAGGGGCCCTGCAGCATGGGGAGAGGGGCAGGTAGGGGCTTCTGACCCAGCAGAAATGGGACACAGAGCTGAGGGCAGAATGGGCAGGAGGAAGACACTGGGTCTGCCAGAAGCCGGGGCCAGCTAGTGAGACTGGGACTGGGCCGCTGGAGCCAGGAAGAACTGACCTCGCAGCCTCAATGAAGCGGTGTGTCTCTTTCCAGTGGGGCAGCAGCTGCGCTGACTCCTCATCCCAGAGGCGCACATTGTGGTAGGTGAAGCGCTCAGGGTAGAAGTTGTCAATCTCCCGGGCCATGTTCAAGATGTGGCTGACCCTGTACCAAAGGGCCCAAGGCCAGGCTGACATGGACACCAGGCACCAGGCCCACTGGCCACCAGACCCAGCAGACCTTGGGTGTTTCTGTTTAGTTCTGGGCTCTGAAAGTCAGGTAGTGCAGCGCTCCTAGTGGGAAGAGAGCTGAACCAGCTGGCAGATGACTGACCACGAGCACATCGTTCTACCTTGTGGGCCTCGAGTTTCCCCAGCTGGTCCAGGTGGCTGAGGTCACTACAGCAGTCACCCTTCCATTACTCTTGGAATTTAGAGCCCATCTTTTGAACTAAGTTGAGATTGGGTAGCTCTGCAGCAGCAAGTGACAGGGACTTTAGCAGGTCTCCCAGAAACCCGTGCCCAGAGCAGGCAATCAGGTCCCCACTGGAAAGGAGGGGTTTCCTTCTCTCTCAAGACATGGGCAGGTGTGCAGAAGCCATTTCCTGCTTGGAAAAGGTGGTCCATGGCAGTGCAGGCCGCTGCCCTCCTCTTGGCATGGTTAAAGGCCCTCTGTTCTACAGATAGGGGCCAGTAGCTGGCCAGTGGGGCAGTAAGATTGCCATCCATCCCGAGAGCCCATGCAAGGGCAACAGCGTCGGGTGGGGTTGGAAGCAGAGCCAGTAGCTGCGAAGAGTGGTCACGGGCTTCTACAGCTGGCTAGGCCATTTCTTAAGCGGATGCTGAGAGAAGGGGAGAGCGGTGGCAGTCCTGAGAGGACCAGAGCCCCACCTGTTTCTTTGTAGCTCCTCCAGGTTGGCCGCGTTCCACTCAGAGCCCTGTGGAGTGGAGAGAAGCACCAGGCTCCCTTGCCTGTCTATGCCTCTGAGCAGCAGCCACTGGGGTCTTGTAGCCCACCCCTGCAGCCTTTGCTCACCAGGTAGAGGTGGGGGAAGATGCGGGAAGCCCTGTCTTGCTGGGCCATGAGCAGCAGCATCTGATTATCAATGAAGTCCCGGTACTGCTGGAGAGGGCATCCCAGGCGCAGCTCCAGGGCCTGGCGGATCTGTGGGCAGCACCCAGAGGAGGAGAACTTCCTGACACACGCCCCCTCCCCCCATCTAAGGCCTCTGAGGACAGTACCCTTCCCATCTAGACGGCTGAGACCATGACTGGGTTGAGGCCAGGTATGGGGGAGGGGACGGTTCAGAACTGGAGGGCAGCAGGTGGGAAGGGCTCCAGGGAGAGGCAAGCCCCGGGCCCCACCCACCCTGCCCACCTCTTTGGAAGTGATGCTCTCCAGGTCACTGGTGTCCAGCACCTCCCACAGCTCAGCCCGGATCGCCTGCTCCATCTGCTCCTGCTCTGAGGGCCTGGGAGCAGAACCCCTCAGTTAGAGGGCCCTGCCCTCTCTGCCATAGCGCCCTCCAGCCCTCCACCTTTTCCTTCCTGCCCTTCCCCCTGGCCCTCCTCCCTGCACTGACTGGCCAGGCTCTACGCTGGGAGGTCGCAGGGACTCCAGGTCAGCCATAGCCATCCACTCGTTGAGGCAGCTCTGGTCAGAGTTCAGTCTCTCCTGGTAGTGGGCAGCCCAGGCGAGGGCACTGCCGCCGGGTATGAGGCCACTGCCCAGAGCCACCTCACATGCCTGGTGCAACACCTGGAGCGTGGCCCTGGGACAGGAGAAGAGTCTGGGTCACACTGCCTTCCCTGCAGCCATCTCCCAAGGATAAGAGGCTGCCCTGGGGCTCAGCCACTGCAACACTTACCACATGGTCTGGATAGAGATGGGCTTGAAGATTCGGCTCTGCCCACCGGATGTCACACTGAAGCCCCTGAGGAGATGAGGTGGGGGTGGAGCCAAACTCCAACTCAGACAGAGAACCTACCCATTTGTCAGATGTGGGAATCTGAGGCCCAGAGAAATTAGGTGACTTGCCCAGGATCACACAGTGAATTTGAGGTAGAGGTAAGAGCAGGCCCCAGACCTCAACCCAGGTCTGCTATTGCCCTAGTCTCTCCCCACCCACCTCTCCAGTTGCCATGGCTTACCCATCTCCATCTAGGTACACCTGGGTGTCACTCCAAAGGGGCAAGACCAGACCTAGGGTGCAGCAGGGGGAGCTGGCAGGGACAGAGAGAGAGATCCATAGTCCCTAGCACCTCACTTCTTTGCCCCATCCCTTCTTCTCCCTGCTCCCACCTGCTGTCAGGGAAGTCCACCCCCAGGAGGACTGTCTCCTCCTGGCTCAGGCATTCTCTTGTGGAAACCACCAGCAGATAGCGGAGTCGCAGAGGCCGGGCTGCCTCGAGCTGGGCTGCCTGGGAAGATGGGAGAAGTCCCAAATCACAGTGTCCTTGGGGACCCTACTCTGCCACCCCATTTGGATATACCCCAATCCAGAACAGCCCTGCTGGCCCCTGTGTCTCCCACTCCCACCCCCAGTTCCCAGGTTTAAGACCAGTGCCTGGGATCCAGTGGTTCCCAACTTGTGGATTTCACAGTCCACTGAAATGTTTAAAAGGTTCTTTTTTTTTTTTTTAACATTTATTTTTTAGTTGTAGGTGGACACAAGACCTTTATTTTTTAATTTTTTTTTAATGTGATGCTGAGGATCGAACTCAGTGCTACATGCATGCTAGGTGAGCACTCTTCCTCTGAGCCACAACCCCAGCCCCAAAAGGTTTTTTCTTGAAAGGAGACTATGTGGGGATAAAAAGGGGGAAAGGGCCAGGTATGGTGTAATCCCAGCAATTTGGAAGGCTGAGGCATGAGGATCACAAGTTTGAGGCCAGCATCAATAATTTAATGAGGCTGTAAGCAACTTAGTGAGACCCTATTTCAAAATTTTAAAACAAGGGGCTGGGGATGTGGCTCAGTTGTAAAGTGCCCCCAGGTTCAATCCCCCCTCCAAAAAAAAAAAAAAAAAGAATGGGGGAGAAATGAGACTGACAGGTGGCCCAGTTTTTGGTTTTGCCTAGAAAGGCGATTTTATAAAAACCCTACATGAGGCCATAGGTTCAATTCCCAGCACCACATACAAAAACGTTTATCACCAAAGAACTCTTAAGGGCCTAATCTCACGGCCTGTACTCCTGTTTGAAATCCAGCTTTACAAAAGACTGCATCTTGTTTTTCACATTTTGCTACTGATGTGTCTGCAGTCTTTGAGGGCTGGCCCTCAGCCTCCCTGGACATGGAGTACGCCCTGAGCACTTCTGGGTTACTCATGTCATCAGGAAGTCTCCCTCCCCTGACTCCCACCTCAAGGACCTAATTTGGCATTCATGCAGGACAAGCCTCCCAGTCTTTCACAGCCCTCCAGAGACCGGCAGCCATGACCTCGGCCTGTTAAAACGTCAATAGCTGAAATAGTAGGGTCCTCAGGACTTGAGTAACTCCTCCACTGCTCAGGGTGCCCCCATCAGACACATGGGCTTCACCCTCCCCGTGTGGGCTATGGATGGCCCCTCACCAGGCGGATGTCATCCTGTGGCCTCAACAACTCCACCATGAGGTGCAAGTGCTGCCTCTGCTCCTGTTTCTGGGGCCCTTGCCCGTTGTCTGTCTGGTCCCCAAGAGGCTGCTCTTCATCCTGAGGTTCCTCTGCTGGCTCAGAGCCGGCCTCGGCTGCATTACCACTGTCCTTCCCGTCCTGCAGTCCCAGGAGAGTCCCACGCAGCACGGCAAAGCTCTGCCTGACAGGGTGGTGGGGATCATTATGGCCCCAGGGTTCTCAAACTTCAGGGGTGTCCGAATTCCTGTCCTGGAGAGCTTCTTGAAGTGGATTGTGGGCCCCCTCCCCAGAGAGTCCTTAGGACTGGAGTGGAGGTGGGAGAGCTTTCTGACTGGCCCTGGTGCCGGCCGCCAGCCTGGAGAACCAGTCTCAGCCCTTGAGCCCCTCTTCACCTGGAGTAGGGAGGGGCTGCTCCTTTCTCTTCCCACCTGCCCGGTGGAGAGAGGTGTAAACTTGGTGGGGGACTCAGGAATCAGGTCCTGCCACCCCAACCTGCCCTTTGGCTAGTGAGCACTAGCCCAAGCCAAAGACTCGGGCAGTGGGTGAAGGATGGCAAAGGAGTGCCAGATGACACTCCTGGAAGGAGGGAGAAGGAAGCCAAGGTAGCCCTATGCGTCTGTCCCAAGCCGATCAGGCCCTGGAGCCAAGGCACACAAGCACTAGAGTTTGGCTGCAAATTCTCCAGGGAGAGTTCTGTCCCTGACACCTGGAGTCCAGGATGGCCCCAGGCTGGATGGAGGCGTCTGTGTCCAGGGAAAGATGCTCACCTGCGCTGGAGCTGGCTTCTGTGCCTCGCAGCCCGGTCCTGCCGAGAAAAGAGCCCCAGGAGAGCCCCAGGAGAGCGTGAGGGTCAGGGCGACTCTCCTTCCCTCCCTTCTCAGAGTGGGGGTGTGTGTGGGGGTTACCCTGCGTTCCTTGGGGGTGCGAAGAGAAAAGGTGTCAGATGTCAGTTCTCTTCCCAGGCCCCTCCCTGCGGGGAGGTACTATGGAAGTCCAAGTTCAAGTACAGCGGGGCGGGTGGGCTGGGGCATGCCGAGGTGTGCGAAGGGATAGCCCGGCTCTGGGCCTCAGCAACTGGGCTGGGGCTCGGGACTCGGGATCTTGCTTGGTGGGGTTCCTGGGAGCCTCAGGACCCCCAGCCCCTTCGAGTCTGAGGCTCGAGGTTTCCCCCGCCCACCCCCTGGAGTAGGAGGAGGCTGCTGCGGGCAGGATGCACGCCCCCAGGCCAGCTGGCAGCCAACTGCGTGGGCAGCACCAAACCAGACTCACCGTGGGCCCCACAGGCGTGGAGTGGCCGCTGGCCGGGGGCGAGCGGCTCACTGTCACCAGGGCCATGGACTCAGGCCCGGGACACCTGGGCGAGCCCCAGGCACGACCCCCTCTCACAGCCTCACGGATAGTCCCTGCCCCGCAGGACCAGGAAGGAGAGACTGGAGCCACCAGGGCCTGGCACCTCCTCAGGGGCGGCCCTTAAAGGGCCAGACTCTAGTCCAGCTGGCTTGCAGAGCCGGTACTGAGCCACCGCGGTTCCCTCCCCTCCGGTCTCCTCAGTGCGGCCCGCCTCGCCCCGCCCCATCCACAGTAGGGGTGGGGCCGGAGGTGGGGCGCAGGTAGCATTGCCCCTACCTTAACTCACTCCTGCGTTGGGTGGTTCCTGCCAGGAAGCGCTCCTGCCCCTGCCTGGGCCTGCCCCTACCCCAGCCTGGGTCCGCCCTTGCCTGGGCCCGCCCCTGTCAGGGACCTCGGTGCTCCGCCCAGTTAGATCACCTGAGCCCTTTTAGGCCAAGTCCTAGGGAGGCAGGGGATGGGGATCAAGCACGGTGAGCCTTAAGTCGAGGAATTCCACCCCAATATCCCTTTTTTCTGCTTGGCCTTCATGCCATGGATTTTGGGAGGCGCAGGTTTGCAGAGAAATGCGGTTGGACTGTAGAAATCTCCCACGAAGCTCTAGGCAATTTGTCAGTTCCGACTTGGGGTCCGGTCGAGTGGGGCAGAGCTAAGCCTGGTTTACAGCTGCAGAGGAAAGTGACTTGCTCAAAGTCACTCTGATGGCACTCGCTAGAGTCAGGGTAGGGAGTGAGGGCAGAGTAGGGTCTGGAGGCCCAGCCTTTCCTCTTTCCACCCCCCCACCCCACCCCCAGAGTAGGGCCAGGTTTCAGGAAGACCAGGGCTGGATGAGAGGAGGAACCTGGTCTCCAGGTGGGGTAGGGCTCGGGGGAATTGTTCATGCAGCACCTGCTGGGTAAGGGCACTTGGCAGGTGTGTTAGCCCCTTGCAACTTCTCAGGAGATGGTCTACTCAATTGACAGATGAAGAGATGGAGACTCAAAGAGAAGCTAAGGGGGCCATGGTCCCCTTAATCAGGTCTAAGATCATCATCCGTGGTTGCTCTCAGAGCCCTCTGCACAGTGACCCCTTCCCCAGCTCCAGCCATTGAGTGCAGCAAACCTGTTGCTGACGGTTTATTTCCATCTTGGTTCCCACTGCCAGCCCACTCCTAGGGCTCCAGGCCCCCAGCTCAGCAGCAGTTTATAAATAAATAAACAAATTACAAAAGCAGGCGAGAGAGTCTTGGGACAGACACCCTCCCAGGGCCAGAAGGCTCAGTGCTCAGTGAGCGACAGCCGCAGGATCCGCTGTAAATCCTCCTCCTCCTGCTGCCCCCGCCGCTCCAGCTCCTCTTGCTCTCGCGAAGACAACTCCAGGGCCAGTTGAAGCTGCTCCTCAAAGCTTGGAGGGACAGGGGATGGGGGCGTCCTCTGAGGAGATCCAGGACCCCTAGACTCTGTGGACAGCCGCAGGCTTTCCTGGAGGGCCCTGCCAGGCCACATGAGAGGGAGAGCAAACCAGTGAATGGGAAGGCTGGAGGGGGAGCCAAGGAGCTGGGTACATGGCTTCTGGAGACCAAGACCGTGTCAGGGAGAGAGCCACCTTTTGTTGCAGGCATCATTGCTGCTGGAGATGGCCTTAAAGAGGGAATGGGATCCCGAGACCGCATCTCCCTGCTACCCACCCCTGCCAGGGACTACCAGAGGCTCGGGCCAGGCAGGGTCTCACCGCTCCAGCTGAAGCTGCTCCTCATACACTGTGTTTTGGGGAGGAGGGTGAGTGCCAGGACGTGTGTTGGTCAGGGCTTCCCAAACAGTCACCTGCAATGGCCGGGAGCCTAGAGTTGTCACCTCAGCCCTGTGGCTGCAGATCCAGTGCCCACCCCCTGCCCAAGTCCCACCTGCTCGGCCTCTGTGCCTGCCTCAAGCAGGCTCTGCTGGATGGCAAACTGCAGGAGGTCATCATCTTCGTCTCGAAGGGGCTCGCTGCGCTCTGCGCCCAGCACACTGTATCCCTCGGGCACCTCAAACACGGTGGGGTCTACCTCACATGGGAAAGGGCTCCCTGGGCAGGTGGCAGAGGAGCCAACTCAGATGCTGGGGCTCAACAGCCAGAAAGCTGCAGCCTCCCTCTGCCCCCGCTGGTGCTACCTGAAGCGGCCACGGCAGAGCTGGGGGCGGGCACCCACACGGAGCCCAGGGGCTCATCACAGCCACATAGGTTGCTAAAGGTGATGCGGGCATTCAGCACGTGGAAGAGGGGAATCTCTGTAAGGAGACAGCCAGGCCTGAGCTGTCTGATCCCACATCCAGGGAGGTCCCCCTGCTGCCCTGGGCCACCCCTCACCAATCTTGACGGGGAAGCCAGGTGGGAGGCGCAGGGTGATGAAATCACGCAGCTTGGCAAAGTGAGCATTGCTGATGGCCATCAGGTCAATGATGGGCGTCACCTGGTCACCCAGGGAAAGGGGATGCTCCTCACTCAGCCACAATGTGGCCTTGAACCTGCCCAGCCAAACAAAGGACTTGGGTCAGGGACTCTCTGATGGCCCTTCCATGAGCCGAGGCCTCTTCCCTTCTCAGCTGTCCTGATGGCCTCCCCTGGAGCTGGTGTCCCCAGGTGCCTCCAGCAGGGCACTTGTGATGATTTTGTGCCCACTCATCTGGTCTAAGGCAAGCAGGGGCTTCTCCTGGGACCTCATCCACAGCCCCATCCTCCTCCTCCACCCAGAACTGGTCAGCACCATATAATTGGCTGTACTTTCGAGTCCAGCACAGCCCAGGGGTCAGGACTGCTGGGGTTCAAATCCCAGCTCCACCACTGGGTGGCTGAGAGGATCCACCTGAAGTGGCCAGAAGAGTGCTAGACCTGCTGTAAGGGTATGTCCACTGTGACCATTTTCACCTGACCATCAGATCCTTGTGGGAAGCAGGCAAGTGTGACTTCTGATGTCACTGAGAGAGACACTGAGGGAGCAGAAGACACATCCCAGGGACACAGCCTGAGGCTGCAGAGCTGTGGGTCCTTCCTACATGGGCTGTTTCCACCTGCCATGCCCTGGCCCCAGCACGCTCAGTAAGTGGAATAAAATGCATACGTGGGCCGTGCCACACATTCATTCATTCATCAAAGAAGTGTGACTACTTCTCTAGGCCAAAGCACCTGCCGAGTGCTCAGGACCACGGATAAGAAAGACATAGCTTCTGCCCTCGGGAGCAGAATCCAGGGAGAGCCCACCAAGTGAGAATATAATGGGCCCCAGGGGTTACAAGACTCTGCAAGGGCTCAGGCGGTCCAAGCAGCATCCTGGTCCCTAAAGGAAGCCCCCAGCCAGTCCCCAGACCTCACCTCTGTACTTTGCTGGACATCTCGATGGGGCGGCCGATGTTTCTGGACTCCAGGCTGAAGCTGGGGTCAAAGTATTCGTCGGGGGAAATGGCTGTAGGGTTGGTAGGGCTGGCTGCCTGCTGCACAGGAGCCTGGGGAGCCCCAGGACCGGACCTTAGGCCTCAGGATGAAGAGATGTGCCCTGCCCACCCGGGCTCAGGCAGGCCCCACGCCCCCCAGCCCTGCTCACCCCGCTGTGGGAGGAGTGCTGCTGGGCCATCCCCAGGAAGGACTGGAACGGAGTCTTCCCCCCTGAGGAGAAGGGGGGCAGCCCATGAGGGGACTCTGGGCCACCTGTACTGCCCCACCCTCCCTCCACCTGAGAGTTCCTGCTGGGTAGGAGAGGGAGCAGTTGAGAATGGGTTGGCTTGTCCCTGGGCACTCTTGGCCCTGACCCCAGACCAGCATATGACTGGGCAGTGGGCAGGCGCACCTGGGTTTACCTTTGCTCCTCGACTTGTCCTGATCAGATAGGTGCTCCGTGCGTGTGCGTGTCACCAGCTCCACATTGGTGGCACTGTACACCTGGGGGGCAGGGGGGACATGGGCAGCTGGGGATCAGGCCCTGTTCCCTACACTCAGCCTTACCAGCACAGGACCAGAGGGGACAAGAGATGAGATCTTGCTCCCCACAATGGAGATGGCAGGGTCTGAACCCCAGGAGTCACCAATGAGAAGAGGTAGCCCAAGGGCCAAGAAGAAAATTCTCCCCATTTGATCTCAGAGCTCTGGGTGGGCTCAGCGCAGGCCAGGTCCTCAGGACCCTGGGCCCCAGCGACTGCCCTTGGCCTCATGGGCTTCCAGAGCCAGGGCTACTCCAGCTCTCCTTCCACACTGGGGTTGGGTGTGGAGAAGCTGAGCCTCTGGGCTTCATCTCTGACCCCCAGTCCCCACCACTGGCCTCTCCTGCCTTGGCCTCGTAGCCGCTGACAGTTTCCATCTTCTCAGACCGCCATCCCCAGATACCACATTTGTTCCTGCAACAGACCAGACAAAAGTTTTTGAGAACCTGCACCCCACTGCACCTGGCCAGAGCCCCACCTGGCTGTCCAACACCCAGGGTCCCTCCCTCTGTGCAATATGAAGGGCCCTTGAAGAGGGTGCCTGTACAGCTGGGGACATTTGAACAAGAATTGGGGACTAGAAGATAACTGAGGGATTATCAACTTCATTAGATTTGATAATGGTGTGTCAGGACCATGTTAAAAAACATATCCTAATCTGTTAAAAGTCATGTGCAGAAGCATTTACTGTTAAGAAGATATGATACCAAATTAAAAATAAGTAAAATAACAACAACAAAGGAGATATGATACCTGGGATGTGCTTTAAAATGTTCCAGGAAAAAGCAAAGAAAAAAGTAAGGAAGGATAGATTCAGTAAGACTGGTGAAATGTTGCTGGGTGCAGCGACACATGCCTATAATCCCAGCAATTTAGGAGGCTGAGGCAGGAGGATCACAAGTTCAAGGCCAAACTGGGAAACTTAGCAATGACCCTGTCTCAGAATAAAAAGTTTTAAAAAGCTGATGATGTAACACTGTGATAGAAAGCCTCTGGGTTCAATTCCAAGTACCAGAAGAGAAAAAAAAAAAAAAGGTAAAATGTTGAAGCCGGGTATGATGAGTAAGAACATCATCTCTTTTTTTGTTGTTTGACATTTTTGTTCTTTTCTCTTTTTTTGTTTTTTGTTGGTACTGGTCATTGCTGAACCCAGGGCCCGGCACAGGCCAGGCAAGTGCTCAACCTCTGTGTTGCACCCCCAGCCCACATCTTGAAATTTTCTGAAAAATCAAAAATAAAAGTATGTCTGATTCAACAATAATAGTTGGAGACTTTGGTACCCCATTTTCAATAATGAACAGAACAAGTAGGCAAAAGATCAACAAAGAAACAGAAAATATGAATACTATATAGGTATTCTAAAAACACTCCACCCAACCCTGCCTGGGGGCTTGCCTCTCATCAGGCCACCAGATTGCTCCTCACCTCCTTCAGGTCATTATGCAAAGTCCCCTCTGCTGTGAAGCCTTCCTGGGCAGTGGCAGTTAAGATCCTCCTGTGCTTATGCTCCTTCCCAATTAATTTTTTTCTCCTCACTAGCTATACTATCAGCACACTATCACACTGTATGCTTTATTTATCTTGTTCACTTGTCTATCTCCCTAGGGAAGGGCTTTTTGTCTGTTGTATCATTTTATCTCCAGCATTTCAAAAGGTCCCTGGAATGGAATAGGTGCTCAATGGTCAGTTGTTGAATGAATGAACAGTTTCCAAATGTGTTAAAAAAAGGAAGAAAGGGCTGGGGATGTGGCTCAAGCCGTAGCACGCTCGCCTGGCATGTGTGTGGCCCGGGTTTGATCCTCAGCACCACATACAGACAAAGATGTTGTGTCCGCCAAAAACTAAGAAATAAATATTAAAATTCTCTCTCTCTTTAAAAAAAAAATTTAAAAAAAAGGAAGAAAGAAACCTTGATAAAACTGAAATGATAGGAGATGTACAAAGTATGTTTTTCCAACCATAATGGAATTAAATTAGAAATACTGATTTCTAATTTGAAATATTTATTTCAAACAGAAAGAAAAATAGAAACTCGCAAATCTGTGGAAAGTAAACAACACACTCCTAAAACACCAATGTCTCAAAGAATAAATTAAAAACATTAAAAAATACTTTAAGATTAATGGGAATGAAGACACAACATATCAAAACTTATGAAATACAGCTAAAATTATGTTTAGAGGGAAATTTATGGCTATAAATTTATATTAGGAAAGGAGGGGGGCTGGGATTGTGGCTCAGCCCATAGAGCGCTCGCCTAGCACGGGAGGGACCTGGGTTTGATTCTCAGCACCCCATAAAAAAGAAAATAAAGGCATTGTGTTGTGTCCATCTACACCTAAAAAATAAATATTAAAGTAAAAATAAAAATAAATAAAAAAGAAAGGAGAGGGGCTGGCTTTTGGGGGTGGGGTTGTGGCTCAGCACTTGCCTAGCATGTGTGAGGCACTGGGTTCGATTCTCAGCACCACATATAAATAAATAAATGTCCATCAACAACTAATACAATATTTAAATAAAAAAGAAAATTATTTTTTTAAAAAAGAATATGATGGAATAACTTTACTCCAACAAATTTGATAATTTAGATGAAATGAAAAAATTCCAGTGAGGCCCAAATGACCGAAGCTAATTTAAGAAGAAATAGATAATTTGAATAGACCTATAACAAGTGAAGAGATTGATTGACAATAATAATAATTTTAAAAACTACCCACAGGGCTGTGGTTGTGGCTCAGTGGTGGAGCGCTTGCCTAGCACGTGTGAGCGTTCTCAGCACCACATAAAAATAAAATAAAGATATTGTATCCACCTAAAACTAAAAAATAAATATTTGAAAAAAACACAACAACAACAAAAACTACCCACAAAGAAAAGCCCAGGCTCAGGTGGCTTCACCACTGAATTCTAACAATAATAGGAAGAATTAAGGACAGTTATTCACAAACTTGTCCAAAAAAATGGATGAAGAGGTGATACTTCTCAACTCATTCTATGAGGCATCACCCAGATGCCAAAGCCAGACAGATATCATAAGAAAACTACAGGCTGGGTGTAGCTCAGTAGTAGAGCATTTACCTAGAAGAAGGGAAAGAAAGAAAACTACAGACCAATATTGTTTATGGATATGGGTGTGAAATCCTCAACAAAATACCAGGCAACAAAGTTCTACAAGAAATGTAAAAAATTATGAGCCAGGTGCAATGGCACATACGGGTAATCACAGCAACTCGGGAGACTGAGGCAGGAGGATTGCAAGTTTGAGGCCAGGCTCTACCTTTTAGGGAGAACTTGTCTCAAAATAAAATAAAAAATAAAAAGGGCTGGAGATATAGCTCAACAGTAAAGTGACCTGAATTCAGTCTCTAGCATGGTGTGCACACACACACACACACACACACACACAAAAATAATTGACTCAAAAAATGGTTCAAAGATCTAGTTGTGCTGGGCTCATTGATGTACGCCTGTACCCAATGGCTCTGGAGGCTGAGACAGGAGGATTGCTAGTTCAAAAAGCAAGGTGCTAAGCAACTCAGTGAGACCCTGCCTCTAAATAAAATACAAAACAGGGCAACAGGGCTGGGGATAAAACCAGGAGAAATTAAAACATACATCGCCAAAGAACTTGTATTTAAACATTTATGGCAGCCTCATTCATAATGGCCAATCCCTGGTACCCACTCAAAAAAAAAAAAAAAGGTATTTGGAAGAAAACGGGAAAATTTCCATGACCTTACATTTAAAATGATATATTTATTATTAGATAAGACACCAAAAGAATGACCAATGGAAGAAAATAAACTGTCCATCATCAAAATGAAAAACTTTGTGCTGCAAAGGACACTCAAGCTAGTGGAAAGTCAGTCCACAGAAATGAAGAGAATTTTTTGTAAAACATATATCTGATCAGGGACATATATCTAGACTATACAAAGAATTCTTACCACTAAATGTGAAAAAGAAAACCAACTTAAAAAAATGCTGTAAAGGATCTGAATAGCCATTTCTCCAGAGAAGACACAAAAACAACCAAAAATCACAGTAGAGGCTGGGTTGTGGCTCAGTGGCAGAGCGTTTGCCTGGCATGTGTGAGGCACTGGGTTCGATTCTCAGCACCACATATAAATAAATAAAGTAAAGGAATTGTGTCCATCTATAACTAATAAAAATATTTAACAAAGATGTTGTGTCCGCCGAAAACTAAAAAATAAATATTAAAATTCTCTCTCTCTCTCTCTCTCTCTCTCTCTCTCTCTTTAAAAAAAAATATTTAAAAAAAATAAAGGTTCATCAGCACCTAAAAAAAAATTATTTTCAAAAAGCACAGTAAAAGCTGCTCCATGACATTAGTCATTAGGGAAACGCAAATCCCAACCACATGAGACACTATTTCACATCCAGTAAGATGGCTGTGATCCAACAAACAAACAAACAAACAAGCCGAAGGCATGGACAATCCTGAGTGTTGGTGAGAGTGTGGAGAGATCGGAACCCTGGGCACTGCCAGGAGAAATGCCAAATGGTACAGCCCTTCAGCAACCAGTTCCTTCAACAGTTAAATATGGAGATACCACACAACCCAGCAGTTCTACCCCAAAAACATAAAACCAGGAGAAATTAAAACATAGGTCTCCAAAGAACTTATATAAAAACATTTATGGCAGCCTCATTCATAATGGCCAAGAGGTGGAAACAAAGTGTCTATCAATGGACTAACAAATGTGACACCACCTCACAGTGGGAATGAAGCAGCGGCCAGCTGGGAGCTGAAAACAGTGCACCCGTGAAAGAAGCCTAGGCACAAAAGACCACGCGTCTTTAAATCCCACCTTATCAAGATCCAAAATAGGGAAATCTCCAGGTCAGAAATTAAATTAGTAGATGCTTAGGGTTGGGGGAGGAGCGGGGGAATGGGGAGGGCAATGATAGCTAAAGGGTTTCTTCTTGAGGGGAAAAAAGTTCTAAAATTGACTGTAGTGATGGTACACATCCAGGAATATACCAAATCCACAGACTTGTGCACATTAAATGGGTGAGCTCTATGCTATATGAAAATTATCTCAATAAAGCTACTTGAATGAAAACAGTGTTTCCAAAGTCTGTTACTAGAACTGGAGGCATGTGTTTTCAGAAAAATAACTTTTTATTTGTTTCTTTGTTTAGGCACTGGGGATTGAACCCAGGGGTGCTCTACCACTGAGCTGCACCCCCAGCCCCGTTTTAGATTTTGAAACAGGGCTTTGCTGGGTTGCCCTGGTTGGCCTCAAACTTGCCATCCTCCTGCATCAGCCTCCCAAGTTACTGGGATTACAGGCCTGTGCCACCATGCCCAGTGGGAAATAACACTCTTGCCCACGTATAGGTTCCTTGGCTACCTGGAGGACTCTGCCCCAGACATGGCAGCACCAATGAAAAGCCATGAGGAGCCCCCGCTGGCGCAAATGGCTGTCTCCACTGCCTAAATCCTTGTTTTTTTGGAAAATATGTAAGGTCAGAAGTCGAGGAACTGAGGACATCGTGATCTAGTCCCTCTCTGAGCCCACCATGGGAGGCCACCACCACAGGCTGAATGACATACTGGGCCGTGGCAACCCCTTCACCTGAGCAGCCTCTGGAGGTGGCTCAGCCTCCCAGAGTCCTCAGCAGGAGGGAACCTCCAGATAGCCCTGCCCTCACTAATGGTGGCTCTTGTTAGCTCTCCCCATCCCACCCACGGTGTGCCAGGCCCCAACGGACCTCTCAAAGGCCACATTGCGAGTGTCCAGGTGGGTGGAGACGATAGGGGAGGTGAGGCGACTGGCCACATGTTCCTCGCTGGGCCGCATGGCGGCCAGCAGTGCTTCGGGCTCATGCAGAGCAAGCCCTAGTGTCTCTGTGTGCACCACCTGCCGGTCATGGTCCACTTCCATCACCAGGGCTCCTGCCTCTGCCAGCCACAGGGTGTAGGGAGGAGGACAGATTAGTTCCAGGCCCCACTAGCAGGCTGCCCTCAGCCACCTGCTGCTAAGTGGGTATAGCCCCAACCCTGGATCCACTCCAACCCCCAACCTCGGTTTCCACATCTGGAGAGTGCAGAGAAAGATGAGTATTGTCCTCAGAAGCCACGGGAGAATCCAAGAGTGCCAGTGTGCCTCGTGCCTGCAACGAGTGTCCCAGAGCTCACCCTGGCCCTTGAAGATGAAGCTTCTCCGGCCACGCTGCCAGGTCATGTGCTCAAACCCCAGGAGACTGGTGTCCACCCGGAGGCTCTCACCCCGCTTCCACACTCGGTACACATCACTCGGGCACATCTTGGACACAAGGGGCACTGCAGGGAAAGCCAAAGTCACTAGGGATCTCCCCCAGAGTCCACTCCAGGTCTCTGGCCACCAAGTGATCCTCACTCACCCCAACTGGTAAACTCCCACTTCATCTCCACGTAGAAATCGGGGGCCTGAGAAAGACCAGAGATGCCCATGAGGCTCATGCACCTGCCTGGTGCTGGGGGTCGCAGGTCTGGGGAATCCTTGTCCACCACCACTCTGTGGGACCCCAGCAAGTCTTGATGCACTGCCATGGCCCAGCTATGCCCCATCCCAACCCCACCCAGGAGGGGCTGGGCCAAGTGGGGTCTGGTCTAGGCCTAAGAAAGCTATAAGAATCTGGAGGCCTTGTCTGGTCTTGAGCTGCTCACAAGCCCACTGAGGTCCTGAGAAAAAAAGCCTTTGCTGCCTCTGTGTCTCAGAGTCCCCGCCTGTCAAGGGAGCCTACTGACTCTTCCATGACTGTTCCTGGAGCAGCGGGGGAGGGAGGCATGAGGTAGTTGGACTTCCGCTTACAGAAGGGCAGACAGAACCAGGCATTCCAGGCACAGGCATCTCTGGGAAGTCAACCTCCTTTTAGGAAATCTGCACTCTCCAGGATGTCCAAAGTCTAAAGCTCCACAGAGATTTCTGGCACCAGAGTCCCCTTCATGCCAATGAAGGCTCCTTTCAAAGGGTCCAGTCTCACCCCTGGGGCCTGGGATTCTCTCCTTTGTACATGACCCTGGGCTGGGGTCAAGACAGTGGTGGGGAAGCAGGATGCATGGGCTGAGTGCTCTTCCAAGGTCAGTCCCGGCCGGGGGGTGGGGGAGCCGGGGTGGCAACCCCCTTGCTGGTTATATCCTGTGCCCTGCCATACCTGGCGGAGTTTGTTGAGCAACTCTGGAATGCCAGCTAGCCTCTGCGTGGCCCTCTGGAAGTCGCGGTACTGGAGCACCAGCTGCACCATCTCTGGGTCTCCAGTGCTGACCGCCTCCTGCAGGACTAGGGACATGTGGCTGCTGAGGGAAGCCTCCCCAGTGGTCCCCGGCCTGGCCACTCACTCCACCTACAAACCATTCTGCCAGTCTCAAGGGGAGCCCCTCTGCCCTCTGCAGTACCTGCCCAGCCCTGACGGCTCTCTTTGCCCACATTGGCATTGTGTCGAAGGAGGACTCTCACAGACTCCAGGTTCCCCAGGGAGACAGCCAGTTCCAGGGGGGTCCGACCTCGGGGGTCCTCCTGTTCAATGTCGTGCTGAGGGAGATGGGACACTCAGCACAGGCAAGAGAGGAGAGGCCAAGGCAAGGAGGTTATGGGGTTGAACCCGGAATACAGTCACTGTGGGAAACCAGGAGGAAGCCAGGCCAGGGACATGGCAGAGAGTGGCCTGTGAATCCTGGCAGGGGACGGGAGGGGACAGCTGGGAAGGAATTGGCCACCTCCCCTGCCCGATGCCAACAGGCAGAGCTTGGGGGCCTGGTGGTGGGGTCTGGTTAGGCAAAGGTGAGCGTGAGGAATGTGGAGTGTTGTCCAGCCAGGGCACCAGGAATGGGATCTTGTTTTCAGCCTGGTTCAAGGGTGACGCGGGTGAGTTCGGGGAATTGATGCAGTGTGAGGGGGTTGAGCGTGGATCAGAGGCCCGGTGCGGGGAGACTGGGCCAGAGTGCTCCAGCGCGAGGGCAGGTGACTGGGCTTCGGATCAGGTTGGGGCTTAGGGAGCCGGGATGCAGACGCGGAGCTGAGCAGGGGCGGACGGCACCCAGGATGGAGACTGCTGCCCTGGGAAGGGGCCCGGCGTGTCCTCACCTGGCGACTGTGCAGCGCGGCCTCCAGTTCGCGGTGTCGGTTTGCCCAGACGAGCCGGTGCAAGGGGAAGGTGGGGCCCGGGCCAGCCATGCTGGGCCTCAGCGCCGCATCCCGGGCGGGCAAGCAGGTGCGGCGGGGGCGGCCCAGCCCCGCTCGGCTTCGGGCCTGGCGCGGCGCCCTAGCCTTCCCTCGGAGCCGCGCCCCAGCTGCGCCCACCGCAGCCCCGCCAGCCCCTCGGCCGCAGCAGCTGCAGCGGCGCCGGCGGCAGGGAGGGCGGGGTAGGGGTCCGGGTAGGCGGGGCTTCTTAGGATGGGGCGGGGCGTCGGGCCGCCTGCCCCCTAACCTCCCGCAGCAGCGGTCACTGCAACCCGGCCCTTGTGCTGCGGGTGGGCTGGGGGTGCTGCCAGGAATACCTGGCTCCGAGAAAAGCCAGGACAGGGTCTCTGTCCCGGAGTTAGTCCCGCAGGGGTCTGCGGGGGGCGTTCCAGAGGGCGGGGCCTTACTGCAACTCCGCCCACGACCTGCAGGGGGCGCCCCAGACCCTGCGTAGATACCCTCCTTGCCGGGTCCGGAATGGGAGGAAGGAGGCCCGGGGGCGGGGAGGCTCGGCGCTGGGCGGGGACTGGGCACCCTTGATGAGTATCGCGCGTGTGCGAGTGCGTGCGCAGCTGGACCGCGTCCTACTGTCAATGGGTCATCCGCATTTCCCTGGCCAATCCCCTTCCATGCCCCTGTCTCCTTAACCCCGGTGGGGTCCTGAGGGCACCGACTGTGCCTGTCTGCTGCTGAAGTGGGAGGTCCTGGCCCCATCACTGCTGGGCAGAGAACTGAGCGTTCTGGAGATGAGCACCCAGCAGTTGCCTCTACAAGGGCCAGCTGAGCCTAAATAAAGCCCCTTATAAAACCACCACACCTCGGACTGAACCCACCGACACGGGGAGGCGGGCCCTAGGGCATTGGAGTTAAGGATGGAAGTATGACACTACGCAGGAAGTAAGGGGACGCAGGCCCACCTGGCGTCAGAGCCTTCTTGATGGAGGACAGTCCTCAGTGAATGCTACCATCACAGCGAGCAGTTTTGCAAAGGATGCACTTTTGGAGGCCAGGAGAGGAAGGGTTTCGAAACAGCCATCACCTCCACCCACACTGAAACTGTGGTGCAGGTCTTAGCTCAGTAGTGCCCTTAGATCTGGGAGGCTGGGCCTGAGGTCTCTGGTCCTGGTTTTGTTGGGCGATGAGGCTGCAGCCTGGCCTTCCCAAGGCTAAACCTATGGTCTTGGTTTTCCTTTTTGTAAAAGGACTAGACAGTGTGATAGAGAAGGGCTAATGGCTATTTAGCTCTTGCTCAAAGGCGGCCTCACGTTGGAGTGTCTGGGCTTGGAGCCTGATGGCTGTTTAACCTATAGTCTTGAACACAGTTCCCCACCAGCCCTTACTTCTGCATTGCCCCTCCACTCTTCCAGGCCCCTTCTCACCCACCAACTCTCAAGTCAGGCTTCTCCCTGGGCAAGAACTTGTCTTTCCTCATCGTTACCCTGATACCACCTTTGGGATATCTCTGGCCATGTGTCCCATTAGAATGTGCAAAACCAAATCCAGTCACATTTCCTCTCTTCCTTTCAGGCCAGTTCTGCTGTGGTGTCCTGCCTTGGAATGGTGCGTCCCTGTGTTCCATCTCAGAGTCCCACCACTCTCATCCCCAAGCCCAGCAAATTCCTGCTGGGCCGCGTTCTCCCATCTGGCCTTTCTCATCTCTTCCTCTGCCCCTACCATCATGAGGACATCCTGGACAGAAGCAGTAACCTGCGCCTGCCTCCTGCCCTTGGCTTCTGTTGGTGTCTTGACGCAGTGGCCAGCCATTTGTTTTAGAGCCAGCCCGGTCAGAGCCTTCAGGGATTCCCCTCCCTGCACATCTTCCCTGAAGTCACCAGGCAGTGGGGCTCCCTGTTGGGTTGAGCAGGCCTCTCAGGCCTACTTCCTTCCTTCATGCACTGTCAACCAGAGCCACTTTTGAGTGCCTGGCCCCTCCCAGAAACATCCCACTCTCATCTGGAGGACCAGTTCAAAGGACACTTCCTCCAAGACTCCTCAGTACCTCACCCAGCCTGTGCTGCCCTAGCAGGCTTCCCTGCTCTGCAGCCATACTGTGCACGGCTTCAGCCTTTTCCAGCAGAACCCCGCGTGGACCAGGCAACACATACCTGCCTCATCACCCCAGGGCCAAGAGGCAGGGACACAGAGAAGAGGAAGCCCACTCTGAGGAGATGAGAGGCCTGCTGCTGGGGTGCCCTTGGACCCAGGGACCCCTACTGGGGGCTACACAGTGAGGCCAGAAGGGAGTCCAAAGCCAGAGAGGGCCAAGGACCCAGAGGCCACGGCATGGCCTAGAGAGTAGAGGTGCCCCAACTGTCCTAGAGGAGCGGAAACTAGCACAGTGCCTGATGTGCAGGGGCTCGTAAGGCTGAGGTGGCTCCAGTCTGTCCAAGTGTAACCCCAAAAGTGGGCTTGCCTACTTACCCGGGAAGTGGGCAGGAGGTCCCCTACTCCCAGGAGGTGGGTGAGGGCACTACATGCTGGGCCAGGTGGGAGAGGGAGTGAAGTATCCCAGTCTAGCCCGGAAGAAGGCCTAGGCCTGCCCAGAGGTTGCCACAGCAGTGGAGGGGACCTGGTGCCACCAAGACCCCCCCTTCAGGTCCTAGCCTGGTAGAGGTAGAAAAGTGGTCACCAGACACGAAAAGTCTGAAACAGCGAGGAGTCAGGCACCATTTTTTATAAAAACGCATAGTATCATTTTCCACTCTAAAATCACATTCAAAAATCGGCAAAGAAACGCCCCGGGAGTGAGTAGACAAGAGGGGAGGGCGCCGACCCAGCCCCGGGGAGAAGGCGCGACACCACACATGGCAGCGCGACTGGCACAGGGGGCATGCGGTGGGTGAGGTGGTGCCCGTGGGCAGTGGCACTGACAGGACGTGGGCTGTGGGGCTGGACAGCCAGGGCTGGGGGCACACTGACTGGCCTGGGTGGGGAGGGCTGGCCCCGACCACAGACCTTCGCTGTGCCACCCAGCCACCCTGCTGGCCAGCTGTGGTCCCAGGATGGTGAGGTCTCACCCAGCCTGGGGTGGGGGGCACCTGGGGCCAGGGTTGGCAGGTGTGGCCCAGCCCACAGGTGCCTTTCCGTGGTCCTGAGCCCAGGGTTGGCGGGAAGAGGAGGGCTGCAGGGAGCATGCTGCCAATGCCGCCCTCCACACGGAGCCCCACAGTATCCAGGGCAGGGGGATGGGGTCATCCAGTGACATGGGGGCTTTTCCTGAACAACAGCCCAAGAGACCCAGTCACCTCAGGAGGCCTTGGGGGCCAGGGAGACAAGGGGCCTCTCCTCACCAATGGCCAGAGGGCAGGACAGCACAGGGCCCTGGCCCTCTGTTGCAGGGGGGGCCCGTGGTGGGAAAGTTCAAGTAGTATCCCTGTGCTGTGCCCTCCCCTGGGGTGGGGGACGCTGGACCTCCCAGCTGTGCCGTGGCAGAGCACGGCCCACAGGGCCTGAGGTGGCGCAGCTCAGTGAGGCTTCATCCCTGGGGAGGGGTGGAAGGGCTGCTGGGGGCTGCTGCTCTCCCCACAGGAAGACACTGGGAGTGGGTGGCCCCAGGGGTCAGGCGGGGCTCTGGACAGTGGCTGGGTCGGTGGCAGCAGGAGCTGAGGCAAGCGGGCCCCTCCCTGGGGGCTGGGCCAGGCTGGGGCCACAGGAGATCACAATAATTACAAAATAAAACTTTTTCCGCTTTGCGGGAAAACAAATAATAAAAATTCGACAAAATAAATTAGAGGTTTATAAAAGGCGGGCGGGTGGCGTCGGGTCAGAGGCCATTGGCACTGCCGCGCTGCACCAGCGGCACCTTGCTCAGCTCCACCACGGGCGAGCGCGGCTTGTTCTTCATCTTGGGCACCCGCTGCACCAGCTGCTGGGCTTCACGGTAGGCGTCTCGCAGCTCCTTCTTCCATTGCACCAGCTCAGGGTCGCTCTGCACACACTGGCCGTCAGCCCCAGCCAGCAGCCCTGCCACCCACCCGCACCGGACCCCTACTCACATCGCACTGCAGGACGAACTGTTTGCCACCACGGATCTTGAGGAGGAGGCACTTGCGCTCCTTGATCTGTGTCTCCTCCACCGACTGGATCTCCTCCATGGTCAGCAAGCTCTGCTGCGGGGCGGCCAGGCGGTGAGGGGCAGGCCTGCAGCCACCCCCACACCTGGCACCCCAACCTCAGACCCGCTCCTTACCGGGGCCTCGCCCTCGCCCCGCCACTCCAGCCGGTTCGGGAACAGGTAGAAGTACCGCCGCTGCCACTGGGTCAGGAAGGGGTTGCCCATCTTGGACATGTAGCCATGCATGATGCAGTCCTTGCCCAGGGCGTAGTCTGACGCAAGAGACCAAAGAGGCAGGCTCAAGCCCAGATTCAGATCTCAGTGTGGCCACTTGCTGGCTGTGGCCTTGGGCGAGGTCCACAACCCCAAGCCTGGTTCTCATTTCTATAGCAGCCACGAGCCTCACCTTCCTCGTGGCCCAGCTGCTTGTTCTTGGCCTTCTTGCGGGCTTCCAGCCGGTCTGTCTCAGCATTGATGGTGTCAAAGACAGTTTCTGCCACCTCCTGTTGCCACCGCTCCGAGATGGTGAGGGGGAAATTGCGGTAGAGCTCCTGGTCGCTGTCCAGTAACTTCATAAAGTGCACAGTGCAGAGCCACACAGATGGACAGAAGGTGCCAGGACATCATTAGCCACAGGCCTGCCTAGGGCCTTGGCACAGGGATGGTCTGGTCCAGCCGCCACCCCCCAGGGAGGTCTAGGGAGGAGAAGTGTGGCCCACAGCTGACAGGGCCAGCCCAGGGCCTCACAGGGACACAGAAGGGGCAAGAAGCCCACAAGGCGAGGCTGGGCCTCAAGTGTGAGGCCAGGCAAGGCCCAGTACCTTTATTCCTTTTGTGTCTTCTTCATCAAAGGAGCCAATGTCAAAGGCGTCGGCTGCATTCACCTCCCCACGTGGGGGGATCAGTGGGGGCGGGTACTGCAGCAGAATAGGGGATGGGCTGTCAGCATGGGAGGGGGCTGCAGGGACCCAGGCCGGCCCACACAGGCTGTTACCTTCTGTAGGAAGACCATCTGCCAATCCAGTGAGCGGAAGAAGGGACTCTCCTTCACTTCCTGAGCCCTGTGGCGACACAGAAGCCTGTCACAGGGCTTGGCACCACCTAAGACTAGGCCAAGCAGTCAGGCTGGACTCGGGCTTAACTCTTGATTCAGCCACTTTCTGGCTCTGTGACCGTGGACAACTTCCTTAACCCTGAGCCTGTTTCCTCATCTCTAAGATGGGAGAACAGCAGTTCCCACATCACAGGGTTGTTGAGTTTTATGTATTTTGGGGACCAGGGACTGAACCCAGGGGTGCTCTACCTCTGAGTTACATCCCCAGCCCTTTTATTTATTTACTTATTTATTTATATTTTGAGACAGGGTCTTGCTAAGTTGCTGAGGCTAGCCTCAAAATTGTGAGGTTCTGGACAGGGGCTATGGCTCAGCGGTAGAGCGCTCACCTAGCACGTTCGAGGCGCTGGATTCAATCCTTAGCACCACGTAAAAATAAATAAATAAAATAAAGGTATTATGTCCAGCTATAACTAAAAATATTTTTTTTAAAAATGAGGTTCCTACCTTAGCCTTCAAAGTAGCTGCACACATGCTATTATGCCTAGCTTATTTTTTTTTTATATATTTTAATACCTTTATTTCACTTATTTATTTTTATGTGGTGCTGAGGTTCAACGCAGGGTCTCGCACATGCGAGGCGAGCGCTGTACCACTGAGCCACAGACCCAGCCCTAGCTTATTGTTTTAATATGGGTAATTTAATAACACACTGCCCAGCACTTAGTAAAAAGCTGCTTTTACCCTCCTCATCATCTTGGGTACAAGGGCCCCTCTGGAAGCTGGGCCCTGGTTGGCTCCTGGTTGGCACCAGCAGCTCCAGCCCGGGCAGCCCTTCCACCCTGAGGATACTGGATAGTGATGGCTCTGAACCTACTTGTGAGCTCCTCAAAGGAGGCTGGGACCATGGAGGGGGCTCTGCCCATTGTGGGACACAGTCCTCAATCTTAGGGGGCCAGTCAGAGGCCTGGGCAGACTGGTGAGCAGCCCATAACAGACCCAACACAGCTGCATGCCCGCATAGCCAGGGCACTCACCCACGGCCCAGGCAGCCCAGCCTCCGGTTGACATCCCTCTGCAGCAGACCCTCCAGCAGGGAGCGGAGTTCAGGTGAGAAGGAGTCAGGAAGCTCCACGGCCTTTAGGGAGAAGCAGGACACTGAGAGGCTGAGGAAGTGCCCTAGGCCCATCACAACTCTTGGTGGGGAGGGTTAGAGTTTCCTAACTGCCCCCTGCAAGTGTGAGCTGTGACAATATGGAGAGGGTGAGACCCTCCAGATAAGAGATCTGCCTCCCAGCAGCAGTGAGGGAACCAGAGGCCTGAGTTCTCTACTGGTCAGTGGGAACCACCATCGTGAAACCTAGCACCCACCCGAGACCCCAGCGCCCCTGCTGTCCCACATTGGTACCCCTCATGCTCACCATTGTCAATGTCATACGGTCAATCTCGTGCTTGTCTTTGGTCTTGTGCTGCCGAAAAGGGCTGTGCCTAAGGAAGAGAGGTCAAAGACCAAAGTTAAAGGATAAGAACAGAGAAAATGACACGGGCCACGTGAATGAGCCTCATCCAAAGTCAGAGGTGGTGCCACCCTAACAACCAGGCAGTGGTGGGCCACTCCCCTGCTTCCTGCCTGGACAGGGGAAGTCTCCAGGCCCGTCCCACTGCCCGCCCTGGGGCCCACTCACCCCCTCAGCAGCTTGAAGAGCATGCAGCCCAGGGAGAACCAGTCGGCACTGCTGTCGTAGGCCACGCCCTTCTGCAGGACCTCGGGGGCCATGTACCCGTGGGTGCCCCTGTGGGAGAAGGAGGCCATGAGTGGGCGGGTGGGGTGCGGGGAGGCAGGGGCTGGCCGGGCACTCACACGCTGGCATGGGGCTTCTTCTTGGAGAAGTCGCAGGCCAGGCCCAGGTCTGAGATGCGCACGTGGCCATGCTCGTCCAGAAGGATGTTGGCCGGCTGTGGAGGAAGCCCAGTGAGCGGCTGCCCGCCTGTCTCCACTTGAGAGAATGTGGGTGCTGGAGACAAGGCCGGGGTGGGGTCTTCCCCTCCCTTCCCTAGTCCCAAGCTGACCAGGAAGTACCGCATGGGACGAGAGGTGGGGGTCTGAGGGGAGGAAATGGGCCAGAAACCAGGGTGCTGGGGGCGGGCACCTCACCTTCAGGTCCCGGTAGACGACGAAGCGGTTGTGCATGTGCTCCAGGCCCAGGATGATCTCGGCCGCATAGAAGCGCATGTCGGCCTCAGAGAAGACCCCGTGCTGGGACAGGTGGTAGTGCAGATCCCCGCCTAAGGGAGGCAACCGTGGAGTGGCACTCAGCTGGCTGCCCCAGCAGGACCGGGGCCCCTGGTGCTGGCCCTACACTCACCATTCATGAGATCCAGGATGAAGCTGAGCTTGTCCGGCGTGTGGAACGCATACGACATGCAGACAATGAAGGGGCAGTCCTATAAGGGAGGGGGCGGTCAGCAGAGGCTGCGTGTGGCTGCTGGCCCGCTGCTCCGGGGCCCACCGGGCGCCCATGCTCACCCCAGTGCTGACGAGAGAAAGCATGATGCGCTCGTTCAGGGCCAGGGTCTCCCCCTGCTTCATCTTGATGCGCTTCTTGTCCAGACACTTCATGGCGTACCTGGGCAGGGTTGAGAGGGAGGGACGGCTGTGGCCTCGGGGGACTTATGGGAAAGACTAGACACAGGACAAGCATGTGACAAAATCAGAACTTCAGAGAGCACAGAAGGTGCTGGAAGGTCAGAAGCTCTGAGGAGCCTGTAGGAGGTGACAGCCAAAGCAAGACAGGGAGGAGGGGACAGCATGTGGCCAGCTGAGACTGCCCATGTAGGGGCACTGGTCCCCCTCACAGCTCTTCCCCAGGATGCCCAGGCCGCCCAGGTGTCCCTGCCCTCTCAGGGATTTGCCAAATGCCAACTGAGCAGGGTGCTCACATCTTGCCCGTGTCTGCTTTCCGGCACCCGTAGACCTCACCGAAGCCCCCGCGCCCGATGATGCGATGCACACTGAAGTCGTTCATGGTCAGCTGCAGGGTGGCAACAGCTGGGTCACTGCAGGCTGCTTGGGCTACATGCTCTCTTGTCCCCAGCTTCCCCCACTGGGATGCCAGCTCTGAGCCCCAGAGCCACCACTCTAGGGGCAGAGGGGAAAACCCCCCTGGCTTCCCGCCCAGTCCGTGGCCCGGCTCTGGCCCTCCACGCCCACCAGCTCCACTCACGTGGATGTTCAGCTCCACGTTCTTCCACTGGCAGAATCGTGTGAACTTATCGCTGTAAAGAGAAGTGTCCAGGCTCAGGTAAGCCTCAGAGAGTGGGCAGGATGAGGCTGGCATGAGCCAGTCCACCCCACTGATGCTCCCTGGGTCCGGGCATGGGCCTCTGCCACCCAGCTGTGGGTTCCTGCTGGAATCCCAGAAGCTCAGAGAGGAGGGCACTCAGTCTAACCCAGACTTCCTGCCACCACATTAACCACTAGGCTCATCGTATTGCTGCTTACATACCTCCAGTGACACAGAGCTCATTCCCTGTGAAGCCACCCACCCCCTGCTGAACAGCTGTGACCCTAACAACGCTGTTACTTATATCCACCTGCAATGTCTATGACACCCTGCCAACCACCGAGCGGTCATGAAGGGCAGGGTGCGTTCTGTGTTCAGGACCCTGAGGCTCCTCAGGCCAGGTGGGCCTGGCAGGGTGCTGTGCTGACAGGGAGGCAAGGTACACGGGGGTGGAGGTGGCGGGTGGGGGGTGAGGTGTCAGGGACAGACTTTAAGGAGCCTAGTGCTGAGAGGGCAGGGGGAAGGAGATGACTGGGAGCCCGCCTGACCTCCAGGAGTCTCTGCAGTGGGACAGTGACAGGCCCAGCACCTGCCCCCTTGGGGCCTTCTGTTCCTTCCTCCCCCATATCGGGCCCTGCACTCACCTCTCGATAAATTTCTGGAACACGTCTCCTCGGAGGTTGTGACAAATCTCCTCGATGTAAGGCTGCAGAGGGAGCTGGAAGTGGGTGACTGGGCCCTAAGGCAGTGGCTGCCCAGGCCCCGCCCCTAGTTGCCCAGGCTTCTGGACCTGGGGCTGTCCCAGAAGACCCTGGCGGGGTCGGATGGGGCCAGCAGGACATGAGCCCAGCACGCACCTGAAAGAGATCCGGAGGCACCTGCTTCTTCACCAGGTAGCCCTGGACATGCTCAGTGGCACTCTTCGAGAAGGGCTGGGGAAGACAGAGGTGGCCGTGAGTCCTCCCCAGGGCCTTTCCTTCCCTTTCGCTCCCCAACGGCTCAGGCAGCACAGGGCCAGCTGGGGAGACAGGAGCTGGGGGGCCACTCACGTGCGAGCAAGCCAGCAACTCCTTCATGATGTAGGCGTCGAAGATCTCCCGGCTCCGGGCCACGCGTTCCTCCTCCGTCTCCAGCTTCTCATATTTCTTGATCTGGAGGGCACAGGGCACAGATGCCAGGTGGCGCACAGATGTGGAGCAGGGCCTAGCCGACCGCCTGCCCTGGGCCAGGCCCCACCTCACCTCCTCGTAGAACTCCACCAGGGGCTTGGCCTCCTCCAGGTGGTTTAGGCAGAAGTCTCGGAAGAGCAGGTACCCTGAAAGAGACCAAGCTGGGTCACCCTGAGCCACGTCTCCTCCCAGGGTCTTCCTGTCACTGTGGAAGAAGTGGATTTGGGGCTCCCTGGGCAGAACCAGCCAAGGTATCAGCAGAGGTCACCTCTCCCAGGCAGGGGCTGGGCAACGTGGCCGCTAAGGATGCGGCCAACCTGAAGTTTCTTGGCTTCTAGGCTGGGCCCTGTGCTCTGTCCTTCCCAGAACCTGCCTCTTCAGGAGCTGGCGGGAAGTGGCAGCACATGGTACCGCAGAGGAGGGTGCCAGGAACCCCAGGTACCCAGGCCTTGTGCCCCCTCTGAGAGGCTACACCACCCACCGGTGGGCCAGGCAGGTGCAGTGGGATTCTATCCAGGCCTCCAGCACCTGGGCCACCTGGGCCACCTGGGCCAAGTCAGGCTGCAGCAGGTGGCTCTGAGGGAGGCCCCTTTCCCTTCCCCTGCCCGCTCCACACGTGGCTGACTTTCACAGCAGCCCTGGCAGGGAGGGCATGTCCAGATGAGGAAACTGAGGCTCATATGGCATTTGGCAGAGGCATGAGCAGGGAACTCTGGGCTCCTCAACCCAGTGACTGGTTCCCAGGAAGGTGGGTTGGAGGGCGAGGCTTCAGGGCAGGGGCATGGAAGTGTAAGTGAGCTTTAAGAAGGGCCCCCAGCAGGCCCTGGACGGGGCACCTTCACCCCTCCCTGGGAGTAAGGTTGAGGCCTGGCCCCAGAGCAGCTGTGGGAGGACAAGGCAGAGCTCAGGGCACTCCTGTTCCTTCCTTGGCCTCCAGCTGATAGGTGACAACACTTGAGCTGGTGGCTTCCCACACCTCTCTGGGGGCACCGCCCTGGTAATGTCAATGCCTCAATTGCCTGGACACCTCTGCCTGAGCTTGCAGCTGTCCTTTTTTAATGTAGTGCCTTTGAGTAACTTGTAAGGCATGGTACTCCCATGGACACCATCTCCATCCATCCCTGTCAGTCCTGGGCAGTGGGGCTCATGAGTCCCATTACCCAGATGAGGAGAGGTTCAGAGAGGTAAAGCAAATTTCCCAAGGTTACTCAGCATAGGCCTGGGACCCAAACTGTGTGCTTCCTGGCATACACTGACTCTTCAAGACTGACCTCTACTGCCTGATCCTGCCAGGCCACTCCCAGATCCTGTTCACGGGAAGGCTGGAAGGCCAAGAAGGCAAGGCCGAAGCTCAGCCCAGTGGGGTTACAGCTGCTCCCCTGAGGACCGCCCCAAGCCTGCCCTCTGGGCCACTGGGGCAGACTCAAGAAACTTCCAAGACAAGAGGCACCAGGCACCAGGAAGAAGGATGGGGCCCCCAACACCCCCGCTCGCCACAGAGGCAGGTTGCTAGAGGGCCCTTGGGGGCGGGGCAGGGCCAACCACAGCTGGGCAGGCGCCACAGGAAGGGCCCTGCCTCTTCCTGTCAGTTCTACCAACGGCCCAGAGCAGCTGTGGCTGGGCCAAGGGGAAGCTGCAACTCTCAAAAACAAAAACCCCAAAGGAGGAACTAGCCTGGCAGCCCTGGAAGACCACTGGGCACTGTCCCCTCCCCATCACGGGGCTCCCTGGGCTGACAGCCAGGGGCTGCATGCACAAGGGTGGCAGCTCCACGGGGAGTAGCCCCTGTGGCCACCTTGCCCTGAGTGGATGGGTGGCCAACCCTCCAGGTAGAGGGGAGCACAGCCCAGTCAGCTGCGGGGGTGGCAGGAAATCAACATCAGGGTCCTCCCTGGGGGCCTGGGCAGCTGGACAGGGTGGGAAGCCCCCGAGTTGGCACAGCCACGGTTGCACTCACCCAGCTTCTGGGAGAAGATCTTCTCGAAGGTCACCTCTCCCCGGTCCTCCAGGTACTTCTGCATAACGCTGCGGATGCTGTGGGGCAGAGGGGCGCAAAACAGGGGGCACAGCTCAGCGGGGCTGCAGGCCCTTCCCTATCCTGCCCAGAGTCTGAGTAGAGCCACTGATGGTGGGAGGTGGCTGCCCCGATGGCCTACTCACTTATCCTGACCACAGGCCACAGGAGATGGACCCGAGCCTCCCCTGCTTGGAAGCCCACCACCTGCAGAAGCAGCACTGGCTTTGAGAATCTGGCCACACTTCAGCAGCCAGGGTTTGTCCACTGGCTGATGAACAGATACACAAAATGTGCCCATCCATCACCCACATGATGGCCTGTTACTCAGCTATGAAGGGAAGTGAAGCACTCTCACGCCTGGCATGGCTGAACCCTGCGGGTTATGTCTCAGGAAAGACAACGGTCCCAAAAGGCCAGGTTGCATGACTCCATGCATGTGACTCTCTAGAACAGGGCAAGTGACAGGGCGGGCCTGCTGATGGGCACAGGGTCTCCTTTCGAGGTGATGGAGGCAGTCTGGTCTTATAGGGGTGGGGGCTGCACAACGCAGTGGACCACCGCACCATACAGTCTAAAGGACAAACTTTGTACTGTATGGATTGTGTCTCGACTTAATAAATAATTCAGGGAAAAAAAAAAAAAAAAGAAAACACAAGCCTCAATAGCCCACAATAGTTGGTTAAATCGTGACACAGATGTGGGGTTTCCTGCTAAGGGCTGTAGGTAAGGGTCTAGCCACCGTGGGCCTGAAACCAACCCCCACCTTAACACTGAGCAAGGCCTGGGGAAGCCACACCAGGCTACACTCCAAGCTCCAGATGCCACCTTGCTGTCCCCTCTCCTCTTTTCTAGGCCATTTGCAGCTCAGCTCTGCCAGCCTGTCCCAACATGGGTGACTGGTGAGGAACTGCCAGTCAAAGGACAGACAAGCAAGACCCACAGGGCAGAGGGAGGCATAGCAAAGGACAGAGGGAGGTCAGGTCCTTGGGTGCTGGGAAGACTCAGCCAGGGCACAGACCCTACGGGACCACCATGGGAGGAAGCCCAGACAGATGACAGACAGGAAGGAGGGGACTGGGGCTGCTAGGTAGCAGGAGGAGAGTTTGCTAGCTTGTCCCATGAACGGGGCTTCCAGGCCTTGGGCCCAGGGCTCTGCAAGAATGTGGCTTCAGCCCGGGTGCCATGACGCATGCCTGTAATCCCAGCAATTCGGGAGGCTAAGGCAGGAAGATCTCAAGTTCAAGGCCAGCCTCAGCAACTTAGCAAGACCCTGTCTCAAAATAAAACATATAGGGCTGGGGACATAGCTCAGTTGGTAGAGTGCTTGCTTGCGGCGTGCACAAGGCCCTGGGTTCAATCCCCAGCACCACATAAACAAATAAGTAAATAAATAGACTAAAACACACAAAGGGCTGGGGATGTGGCTCAGTGGTTCAGCACCCCTGTATTCAATCCCTGGTACCAAAAAAACTTTAAAAAGAATGTGGGTCCAGTTATGGCAGTAGGACCCAAGGCCTGCTGCCTCCAGCCCTCCTTAGGAGGGAGGAGACACCCCTAATCACAAGCCCACAAAGATGTCGTAAGTATAACCCTCACCTACCCCCAATCTCACAGGCTAGGAGACTCCATGACCTCTCAAAGCTGCCTCTGACAGGAAGTAGGGCCTTGATGACAAGGATAGGCCTGACAACCCTGTGTTTCTGTTCTGAGACTCCTTTGGAACAGACCCTGTCTAGCAAGGAAGGAAGAGCTGTCAACCCAGGGCCAGGTACCCCAGCACCCCAACACTGCCTCCTTGAAGGACATTCTCTGAAAACCAGCAGAGTGTCTGGAGCCAGCATGCACCCCACATCCAGGAGGGCACACCCTCCCCTCCTGCAGGCCACCATCAGTTCATATCACCATATGATACGAACCACCCATGTGGGACATGCTCCCCCCATCTTGTGGAACTCACGTGGACCCAGGAGACCAGGACAGAAACCAAGTCTCACAGGGTCTCAAACACCGCAGGAGCTTGGTAAGTGTCAAACTGAGACTCAGCCCCCTGCTCTGGGGCTGCAGAGGACACCTAAGCTGGGAGGCCCTGGGTGCAGTTGGAATGTGTCAAGGCCCGAGACCTGACAGCAGGACACGGGCACGGAGCCCAGGAACCTGTGAGGCCATGCCTGGATCTCACCTGGAAAGTGATCCAGGAAGGCAGGACCCTTCCCAACCCCTGGCTCAGCTCAAGGCCTCTGCTTCTGCACCCGGTTCTTGCATTCTGGGACATTTTGGACTACAGGGAAGAAGATGAGGAAAAGCAATAAAGGAGGAAAAAAAAAATCACAAATTGTCAATCTCCCATGGCAGTGGAGGGTCAGGTGAGATGTACAGACAGGTAGGTGCAGATGACAGGCCAAGCAATTCCAGCTGCCAGGGGGACCCCACCAGGAGCTGGGCATGGCCCTGGGATGGGGAAATGGGGACTCCCTGGGAAGCCCTGAAGAAGCCCCAGAATGTCTTCCTGGGAACCAGCACAACTAATACCAGCTTGGCCCAGGGAATGCCCACCCAGGAACCAGGAAGTAGCCACCACCATTTCCTGCCATGTGGCTCAGAGAGGCCACAGTAGACACACAAAGGCCCCCCATGGAGAACGTGTGGGTAGAGCCCTGCCTGCAACAGCCAGGGGGGCCTGCGAGGCAGGGCCTTCTCTCTCCCAGGGGCTCTGCTGTCACCCAGGCCCAGAGCACAGCAAGAGCAGGACCCCAGGCTCAAAAGTGGCCCCCCTCAGAAGCCACGCCTGAGCATGGCCACAGCATTCCTCCCAGCCCACAGCACTTCATTTTCTTCCTTAAAAAGAAAAAAGTCTTTTTAAAATAAAATAAACAACCCCCCCAAACCAAACACAAGGTCAGGCCTGAGCAGAGTCCTTGAAGGCTGGGCCCCCAAAGTGGCAATTTTAGGGTTTCCTGTTCATCACTAGGGGGTTGGTGGCCAAGGAAACAGGCAGGTTAGAAACACATGTAACTGGGGTAAGCCCCTGCTAGTGTGGCAAGTACAGCTGCATGGAAGGCAGGGTGACCCTCAAGCTGCCAGGAGGACACAGCAGGGGGGACACTCCTGAGGTGCCTGGCCCTCTGCTCTGGTGTCAGCTCATGTCCCACCTCCTGGTCATGGGAGAGAGCTGCCCAGGCCCCACTCCCTGGCACCATAGCTCACTAGCAGGCTGCTGCTCCTTGTATTAAGACACCCGCTGGTCTTGTTCAGGTCTAAATTCCACATTTGCCATGTGCTCAGAGGAAGGGACCAGTGGCCAGGCAAGCTCCTAGTGCTGGCTCTGGCCAAGCTGGGCCCATGGATAGGACCTGATGTGAAAACAGGAGCCCTGAGCGCTCCCCTCGATGCAGCTGAGGGCCCAGTGGGCAAGTCTGATGCCTCCCTCTCAAAGAATCTAGGGCACCTTGGCATAAAGGTGCCCAGGAGGCAGTCCAGCCACGGCAGAGCTGCTCACTCCCCAATCCTGGCACCCCCTGAAGTTAGGGTGCTCACATGACTCTGAGGGGCAGACCTGGCCTGACACTGGGAGAACTTCCAGTACATTCTGACACCCCATGGTTCAGAAGAGCAAGTTCCATGCTTTGTGGTGCAGTGGCTTAGCATGTTGGTCTGAGCCCTTACAGGTGGCTCCTACTCAGGGTCAGTGACAGATATGTGGGCTGAAAGCACCTGCAGGAGTCGAAGGCAAACATGTCCATTTTTTTTTTTTTTTTAAGAGGAGAGGGAGAGAGAGGGGGTGGGGGGGAGAGAGAGAGAGAGAGAGAGAGAGAGAGAGAGAGAGAGAGAGAGAGAGAGAGAATTTTTAAAAAATATTTATTTATTTTTAGTTTTCAGCGGACACAACATCTTTGTTTGTATGTAGTGCTGAGGATCAAACCCGGGCCGCACGCATGCCAGGCGAGCGCGCTACCGCTTGAGCCACATCCCCAGCCCCACATGCCCATTTTTTTGAAGAGGCCACAGGGCCACTGACCTAGGAGCCCACAATGAGTGTGGCAAAGAAAATATCCAAGCCCTCCCAGGGAAACACCTCTCAGGCCTTCCCACAATCTCCACAGAACTGCTGGGTGCAGGGTCTCAGGGGACCCTTCCCTGTGTCCACCTTCTGCCCTGGCTGCCTCCCCCTTCACCCCTGCCAGGGTGTGTAGGGAGCAGCAATGTCCCTCCTGGGAGCACATCAGGTTGGAAGAGAGCCTTGGCAGGCAGGGGCTATGGTCTGGTGTTCTTCGTGTGATAGTGATGCTAACATTGGGACCTGCCATGATAGGGCAAGCTGGCAAGGAGGCCCTAGGCTGGCAAGTTTGGGGCAGCCATGCTGGGAACTGCCACACTCTGGAGATGTCAGTTAATGAGTCTGTGGCTACACTTGAGGTGCTCCCCTGTGGCATTTCCAGGAAACCTAGCACTGAGGTGGCAGCAGTAGGAGGAAGTCCCCTGGGACTTCTTATTAATATGTCTCAATGGCTCTCCCTGGGGCTGACAATGTCCTCAGAGTTCAAGAATGGGGCCACTACGAAATGGGAAAGACTGACCCTGATTACCAAGTCTTAACTAGTCCATGGCCAAGGAAAGAAAATGACAGCTGGGCCTGCACATACGAGCCTGCCGTGAATGTCTACAGAAGGCCAGACTCCCAGGCTCCCTTGCAGAGATGCACAGAAAGAGCACTTTGGTGGCCTCATCCAATGTCACCAATAAGACACAAGCAGCAGCACCCTGCACCTTACTGCTACGGGGAGACCAAAATCTGCCACCCTGTTAGTATGAGCCAAGAACAAACTTCCAGAGCTTCTTGCCCTGCATTGGGGGGTTGGGGGGGCAGCTGTCTCTACCACAAACCCAGGACAGCTTCCAGAACCGGAGAACTGCCCCCGCCCACATTACTGCCAGAACACCCACTTCTGCGGTATCGCCACTGCCCTTTGCTGTGAGCAGCAATGCAGAGACGAGATGCTGTTCCAGAAAAAAAGCTGCAGCCAAACCCCTCACTTTCAGGATTTCATTTGAAACAGACTAGAAATAACTGGGATGTAACTCCAACCAGAGGAGAAAATGGACCTTAGGAGCCAGGGGGGAGTGGGGAGGGGCCCAGGAAGCAAGGGCAGGTATGACGGGGGCTGTGTACTCCTCAAAGACAGTCACGTGCTCCTGGCTCCTGATGTTTATTCCATAATAACCTGGAAGCAACAGCCACGTGGGGACAGAAGAACCCACCAGGCCCAGGGCCTCAGGGCTCAGCCCTCTGCACAGGAACCTGCGCACAGGGAGGAAACGCAGCTGTGGAGAGGAGCCCGGAGCAGGCCTGCACCTGCCCTCCCAGGAATTTACTGCTAGGGATTGACTGTGCAGTGACAGGACACACCATTCCCAGGCTGATGAAGCCCAGATCCCATGCACAGATCCTGACCTATAATGCTTACGATCCCTTCAAATGCACTTACCGAGGGAACAAGCAGGTAAGCCAGCAACTTCGTGGCAAATCTGTGCAACCCCCTGCTCTGGAAAGGAGGACAGATGGGAAAAGACTTCCCAGAGACCCATTCCTGGGAAACAACAGCAGCTTCAAAGGCCCTGAGGGAGTGACTGCCGAAAAGATAATCGTGTTTTCAGGGGCAGGAGGGGGAAGAGCGCAGCTACTGGAGTGGAAAGTTCTAGGTAAAAGAGAAAGGCTGGCGGTGGCAGGGTTTCTGCTGGTGATGGAGAAGTGGAGGGAGGAAGGAGGGCGAAAGCCCTTCCTGCACCCCTTCCCCCACTGAGGGAGGCAGGAAGTCCTGGCTGCAAAGGGTTAACAGGAACAGGACCGAGGAGGCAGCAGAAGCAGTGGAGGAAGAGTGGCAGGGTCTGGGGACACAGGGAAGCCAGCAAGGGGTGGAGGGAGGAAGCTGAGGTGGGGGGAGGGACCAGGAAATAGCCAAGGCAACTAGGCTGCAAGAGGCACAGGCTCCCACGTGCTGCTGCTGGGACTGCCCCTGTCACCAGGGAGGGCAGGGGTACCTCCTGGGACCGCCCAGGCAGGGCTCCTCAGCCAGGAGCCCAGAGATTAATTACATGAGGCCTCAGTGGTCATATTAAGCAAATGACGATAATTACAAGACTGCTGTGGCTGCGGCGGCTGCTGCTGCGGAGAGACAGCAGCTCCTTTGGGGTGAAGTCAGACCACAGACCTGAAAGCTGGAGCGGGCGGGGAGGTCATCAGTGAAGGACAGCCCTCTCATTTTACTGAGGCAGAAACTGAGGCAGGCCTGACCAGGACGAGGGACCTGCCAGGACCACATGAGCTGGTGCTGCAGCAGGGTGAGGAGCCAGGTCTCCTGCCTTTCAGCTACACAACAAGGTCAGGAAGTGGGTCTGCTTCCTCAGATTCTGTGGGTGACAGAAGGGGAGGTCCCTGTGCCAAGTCAAAGTGGCACCATGCCCAACTGCTCCAGTTCCCCAGCCCTGGGAAATCAGGGCTGTGATGCCAACCCCAGCTCCCAACCAACCCACGAGCCCAGGCACCAGTCATAGAAGTTGCCAAGCTAAGACCACCCCCAAGGTGGGAACGACTACCGAAGTCACCCTGGCACGGGAACACGTGTGGCCTCTCCCTGACTCTGACCCGGCGGATGTTGGGAAGACAGGACCCTGCGTCCGATGGGACCCTTGGCATGGAGCTGCCATCTCTACATACTAGTTTTGCCAAAGCAGCCTGGTTCTCCATTTTAGCCAATGGGAAGGAGGCAGGGCCTCATGAACTGTGACAGCTGCCAGCACCAGCGGCTGCACTGCTGCTTCCAGATCATCACCCCAGACCCACAGCTCCCCAGACAAGGGGTACCATCAGCCCATCCCATGAACTATGGACAAGAGCAAAAGTGAACAGAGGTGGGTGGCAGGAGAAAGCCAATCCCAGGTCTACTTTGGGACCAGCACAAGTCTCTGCCTCGCTCTGGGCCACAAGGGCTTTCACTATTTAATGGGGAAAAAAACATCCACGGGGCTGCTTCCCACAGCTGCAGAAAGGATAAAACGCAGGGAGAAGCACTTTGGAAACACACAGAAGTACCGGGCAGATGTAAGACAGTCACAACGCCATAAGGGCAGGAGGTATGTGACCAAAGAGGGTGCAAAGCCATTGCCAAGAGTGGCCTGCTTTCCAGTGCAGAAGGCTTGGCCACTGCATGGCAGCGCTTGGCCCTTGCCTGGCCTTAGCACTAAGCATGTTCAGGATATAGCTGGAGACTCCAGGCTATTTGCTCAATGTCATGTAGCTGATGGTGACCAATATGAGATCCTGGATTCCTGCCTCTCCCTGAAAGCTCACAGCCTGCCTCATTTCTTCTGCTCAGCACTAAGAGACATCACTCGGTCTTGATATTTCTCAAGTAATTACTACAAGCAAGGCTTGGCCTTACAACTTTACAGGTTGCTTTTTGGATCAACTGAGATAGCAGATGTCAAAATAAATAATGAATTATTATAATTTCCATTCTTACTTATATCATCACCACCTTGGACAGAAAGCGCATATGGAAAGAGGAAGGGCTTGTTTCTCAGGGTTCTAGCACACCTGCAGAGCCAACCCAAGGCGGGGCAGTCAGGAGTGGTGCATTCTGGAGAGAGGTTACACAAATGCAGAGAGTTCCAGAAAAGGCCTCGCCTCACACTTTGCAGAACCCCGACCTGCAGGAGGGTCTGGAAGCTGTGGCCTCCAAGGAGAGCCATTCAGTGCCCTAGAGGTTAAGTGCGTTTCCTCCCTCCTGGCTTTGTCATTTCTGAACTCATTTTTGTCCTAACTGTCGCTGCTCCCTCGATGGCCCCAGCTGACAGGCTGGTTCCTGTTTTGAGAAATCTGATTGCGAACGTCTTAGAAAAAAAAAAAAAAAAAAAGGGCCCCAACGGCCTTTTCAAAACGCAGACTAATTTTCCTCTCCCAGGCTTGGTATTCAGTCAATCTGAAACCCAAAGACAGGCATGGAAGAAGGGGAGGGGGAGAGACCCAAGCAGGGTCCCCCCTGCAGCTGCCAGCCCTGCCTCAAAGGCTGAGGACACAGAGTCACTGCTCTTACTTCACACATACACATTTCACAGATGTGAAAACAGACCCAGAAGTGGGAAGGGTCTTGTTTGAAGTTCCATGATAAGACCACAGCCGCTGGGACAGAACAAAATCCCCAGCAGGCAACTCTCAGGCATGAGCAAGTAACTGCTGGGACTGTCCTCCACGCCTCACAGGGGATGGTGGGGGGTGGGCACATCTGCTCTCACAGAGGCAGGGCATCCAGGCCCCAGCTCAGACCGAGTAGTGGACAAAATGTAGAGCTAGAAGCTGGAAGCCCTGGTGTAGCCATGGCTACCTTGGGTTACCTGGGTGAAGCCAGGCAGATCACTTATTTCTGGGGCTTCAGTTTCCCCACCTGTTCCATAGCACAACACCACACCTGTCCAGCCCACCTCCTGGGCTGCTGTGTGGCTCAAACAATGGGAGAACACTCTATCCACTATAAAATGCGGGACAAGCCCCGGCTACGGCTCACATCCTGTAGGCTTCAGCAACGACATCCTTAACAGTTTAAAGTTTGATACCAGGTGCGATGAATCAGTTGTCCTATAGAGGTGGCAGCCACGGGCCAGTTGCCGCAGGTGTGCTGGGACATCACCTGGTCAGTGGTACCCATAGGGCACCATGTGCAGGGGAGAGGGTGAAGCGGGAGCTCCCCACCTGAACGCAGCCCCCCTGGGATGAGGCACCCGCACACCATGGTACCCACCACCTCGGCGCCCTGAAAGCACTCCCAAGCCCAGCCCAGGCGGGGACCCCAGCAGACTCGCTCCCCTGGCCGCAAATCTCCCACAAGCGTGAACCGGAGGGCAGCGGATGGGGCAGTGGAAACCTCGAGGGGCGCGGGTCAGCGGTGCGGTCAGACAGAGGGGTGAGTGGAGGCAGGCCGGGGGAGGGTGGAGGGCAGCGCCGGGGCCTGGGGGAGGCCGGGGCATTGCTGACAGCGACCAGGCGGCGGCGAGAAGCACAGGAAGCCGCGGGGCGGCCCTGAAGCGGGCGCCCGGCTCCGGCGCGCGGGGCCTGGGGCTGCGGGGGCCGAGGGGCGCGCGGGGCGCGGGGCTGCGGGGGTCGCGGCGCGGCCTCACCTGGGCTCGGGCAGCAGGATCTTCTTGCTGGCGCGCGCGGCCGGCGTGGCCTTGCTCTTCTCCATAGCCATCAGGTAGCTCACGTCGGCCAGCACCGCCTCCAGGTCGGCCATCTTGGCGGCGGCGGCGCTGCTCCTCCCGCCGCCGCCGCTCGCTCGGCTCCCGCTCGCTCGGCGCGCTCGGCCCGCCCGGCCCGGCCGCGTTCCTCGGCCCCGGCGCCGCCCGCCGCCCGCCGCCCGCGGCCCCGCTTGCCGCCGCTCACAGGCGGCGCCGCCCCATGGCGCCGGCTCGGGCCCGGCCGCGGCTCGCGCTCCGCTCCCGCCGGGACTGCAGTCGGGGCGCCGCCGCCCGCGCCCCGGAGCCGCCGCCGCCTCCGGCCCCGCCTGCCGCGCACAGCGCCAGCGAGCCGGCGAGGGGCCGGGCCGGGCGGGCGGCGGCGCGGGCGGGCGGCGCCCTCTGGAGGCCGCGCGCGCCGGCGGGCTGGCGGGCGGGGGCCGGACGCAGTCCCGCTGGCCACCTTGGGCCGCGACCCGGGCCCCAGACACCCGCCCAGACGCTGACCGTGACTACGACCTCGGACCGTATCTCCGGATCTCGGACTCCACAAGGGACCCAGCGTGGATGGCGACAAGGACCCTGGACACTGACCAAGACCCCAGACCCAGACTTCAGAACATGATCCGGAAACTTGGTTCCCAGACCCTGACTATAACACGCGATTCCCTGACCTCAGACACCACAGTCTATCCTGACACTACTTGGATAACAACCCTGACTTCTATGAACAAACAGGACCCCAGACTGAGACCGTGGGGCCCCACCTTAGACCTTAGGTCACAGCCGTGGGTCCACACCCAGACCTCAAGGCTGGCCCCAGGCCTGCAAAACACTCCTAACCCAAGATTTCCACTGAGACCCAGGATCCAGGCTTTAGACCATAACCTTGATTCTAGTCCTAGACCAAACCATGAACTCCAGACCAGAATCCTAGGCCCAGCATCTAGAACTTTTAATAGGTCACCACAGGTGTACACCAGACCCAACCCTTGTGGGCATGCTGCTCCAGACTTGATCCTGACCCTAGTAGTCCTCTCAGGATCAAGGTCCCTTGTGGACCCAGGTCTCTGGCCAGTACACTTGGCCCAGCTTCTTTCCCCTCACCACCCCATCCAGAGGCTCATTCATGATAATCTCACAGCATAGGGCTCAGACCTCCCCCAGCCTTTTCCAGGAGGGGTTATAAGGTCTCATTACTCCTGGGCAAGGGGAATCCCCCTGTTTGAGAGGTCACTCAGCAGGGGAATCTGTGTATCTCAGGGCAGCAAGTAGCTCCATCTCAACATGCTTCTCTATGGAGTCCCTCTCTGCTTAAGATGGCAGGACCCTTCCTCCCAGCCCAGGACACATAGAACTCCATTCTCATGTCAGTTCATGGGCCAGCTGCCAGGTACCTTTTGCAAAGCAGGGACGCCTTCCCCATGCACTTCTGGCTGCATTCTTTGATCAGCAGAGCAAATCTGAGATGGCAAGTTCCCCTTATCAGTGGGTGATGCCATCACCCATTCAAATACCCAAGCCAGAACCCTAGGCTTTTTTTCCTTGATTCTTCTCCCCACCTCTCCCTGCTTTACCACAGCCTCCTGTCTGGACTTTTGAGAATCTTCTTTTTTTTTTTTTTTTAATATTTATTTTATTTTAGTTATCGGCAGACACAAAATCTTTGCTTGTATGTGGTGCTGAGGATCGAACCCGGGCTGCACGCATGCCAGGCGAGCGTGCTACCGCTTGAGCCACATCCCCAGCCCCTTGAGAATCTTCTTGACCTTCCCACATGCCCATGCCCTGCCCTAATGCAGGTTCTGACCAGAGATGTGGTTCCCAAATCTAGACCTGATGGAGTCACCTCCTACTTAGCACCAAGCAGCAGCTCTTCAGGCCCTCTGGGACTACTGAAGTGGGGGATCTTCAAGTGGGGAGGTCAAGGTTTGGATGAATGAGCCCTGCTCCCCTCTCCAGCTCAATTTGCCACCATCCTCTGCACTTGAAATTCCCTCAGTAATCATCAGTTCTCACCTTTTTGCCTCTGCTATCCCTGAGCCTGGAAGACTATCTGGGTGCCTTCTTCCCTACCCAGCTCCTGCTCATCCTTTCAGATGTAACCCCTCCGGGTAGCACTTCCTGACCCCAACTATATACATCTCAATCACTACTCCTGTCACTCACTAGGCACTGTTTCCCTAATTTAAGTTGCAACTTGCAACATTGCAAGTTTTGACAGTGGGAGGTAAAGATTGATACACATGTATGTATCAAAATTTGAAAATGCACGGATGTCAGAAATGTTGATGTATGGGGAGGTACACATTGTATCCCACCATAATGGATGTTCCTGAGTTTCATCTCTTCCACCATGTCCAGGACCAGACGAAGAAAGACATCAGTCAGTTTTTGATGAGTGAATGAATGAGTGAGTGACTGAGTGATCCAGGAACGATTGAATGAATGAGCCCTTGGGGCACATGGAGTTTGGGGTAGAACAGGGATGGATGACCTAGCAGTAGGTCTCTAATGTCTTGCCACTGTCCTACCCTCCTTTTTTTTTTTTTTAATTTTTTGTCAACAGACCTTTTTATTTGTTTATATGAGGTGCTGAGAAGCAAACCCAGTGCCCCCTGCATGCCAGGCCAGGCAAGCACTCTACCACTAAGCCATAACTCCAACTCCTGCCCTGACTCTTTGGGACTGAAAGTACAGCCACACACTGGCCTGGGTTTTCTGGAACAGAAGACCCCTATTTTAAAAATTATGGCCAGGTGCACAAGTTTAAGTACAGCATGAACAATCTAGCAGACCCTGTCTCAAAAAATAAAGTAAAGGGGCTGGGGATGTGGCTCAGTAGTAGAGTGTTTGCCTACCATGCATGAGGTTCTGAGTTTGATCCTCAGGACCACAAAAAATAAATCAATAAATAAAATAAAAATAAAATTTACATCTAACATTGTCCAGAAAAATATTAAAAATAAATAAACTGGGCCAGGGTTATGGCTCAGTGGTACAGTGCTTGCCTAGCATTCGTGAGGCACTGGGTTTGATCCCCAGAACCATGTAAAAATAAAATAAAAAAAAAGGTATTAAGTCCATCTACAACTAAAAAATTTAATAAATAAATAAATAAATAGATAAATAAATAAACTAAGGATATGGGGATGTAGTTCAATGGTAGAGTACTCGCCTAGCATGAGTAAGGCAGTGGGTTTCATCCCTAGTAGAGAAGGGAAAAAAAAAAAATTCTGCTGCTTGATGAACTTGTCAGGCCAGAGTCTGTGTGGGTTCAGAAATGTCAGCCATCCAGCTCCAGAAGGCAGCCCCACCTTCCCCCCACCACCTGAAAACCCAGATTGACCATCTCACCCATAACCTGACCCACAGTCCCAGCCAGGCCTGAGGTTGGGGCCATTCCGGAGAGCTGGTATTCAGGGCACACTTCATTGATTCCTGGAACCTGGGAAAGTGGCTCTGAGAAGCTCCAGGCTTAGGGCCCAGGGCCAGATCCTGACCCTGGGAAGGTTGGTCTGTGGGATGGTGCTGCCCTCTGGTGGTTCTGCAAAGGTCGATTGTAAACTTAACCTTTCAGGCTAGCTTGTCAGATTTGTTGAATCTTTGGTGCCCAGATTGTGCTGGGCTGTGGCCAATATGCCTGGGGTGCAAAGAAAAGAGGAACCTCATCTATGTCCAGCTGGCAGTCTGTTCACACATCACTATTTGGCGTCCCCACTGGGTGACTAATAGGTATTGCAAACTCAACAAGGCCCACACTGAGCTCCTGCTCCCACCACCCAGCCCTTGTCCATCCGCCTCCCCATCTCAGTCGTGGATTCTCCGTTTTCCGTAATCTATTCCTCTCTCCTACAGCTTGTCTCTGGCCCCCATGTGAACACCGTCTGTCACTGGCACTATGGCTGAGCCTGTCTCTGAAACATGCCCTGCATCCTCCACTGGGCCCTGGTGAAGATGGTCTTAGTTCCTGCTACCTCTTATACCTGCCTCCTCTCTGGAATACCTGCTTCTTTTTCACAGGCCTGAACTAAACCCCACCTCCAATGACTGTGCCTGCAGGACTGCAATCTAGCCCTGCCCATATTTCTAACTCAGCACCTTCAACCCTTCTGGTCTCCACTCTGTCTGGTCTTCCTTCTGTTTCTAGAGCAAGCCAGTCCATTTCCACCTCTGGGCCTTAATTTTGCAGTCCCCTCCTCCTTCCTCCCCATATGGCAGGGTCTTGCTCATCCTGTTTTCTCATAGCCTAAAATGTTCCTACTCAGAGGGCTTTTCTTTGCTGTCCCTGTTTGTCTTGCATCTCTGACCTCCAGCAAGATGCATGGCACAGAGTTAGGGCTGCAAAGACTACAGTACTCAGTGATGGTCCAGTCTTGTGGGGAAGAAAAACCCTAAATATGTATCTTCAAATAACCTGGCAAGAGCCATACTGTAGGAGGTGAGAAGAGATCAGCGGAAAGGTGGAGGAGGACTGGGGCAAGTCTTGGACATGACATTGTAAGCATGTGAGTGTAAGGGAGGCTGGGGGTGAGGATTGGCACATGCTAAGGCCTGGAAATGCAAGTTCTTTCTTTTATTCTCCATCCTGAGCTTTGAAGAGTAGGAGAGCAGCTTGGAGGCTTCCCCAGTTGTGAGCCAGACTGACCTGGAGAAACTCCAGTCTCCTGGACAGCTCAGACTCTGAAGGCCTGGCTGAGCTTCGGGAATTCCTTCACTCATCCATTTAACCATATTTGTTGAGCTCCTCTCACACTCCACACACTGGTGCTTGGCCTTATACAAGGAACACAGGAAGAAACAGACTGAATTTATGAGCAAACAATGCATGATAGTAGCTGAAATTTATTGAGCTCTTATCCAGCACAGGTCACTGATCCCAGAGGCCAGCTGATCTCCTATACTTCTGCAAATATCCTTATGAGGACCCCCTCACCCACACCAACACACAAGTTTCAAGAGCCAGGAGCCTTCTCAGGTGAAGCTAGGAAAACCACTGCAGAAGGGGTGTTTTCCCCAGAGCCAGAAAAAGGGGAGGAAGGCAGTTGTATTAGAGATAAGAAAAAGAGAGTTTTCCAGTCGTGGAGAATCCCTGAGAAAGGAAAGGGGTCAGGTTATCGAAGAGGCACCCATATCACCAGGACGCGAGTCCTTAGCGCCTTCACACACAGGTCAAGGACCTGCCAGTGCTGCTGGTTCCTCGGGACCTGCCTCCAGGACAGCATCTTTTCCCCGGGACCTCCGGAAGATCACCATCCCTGCACTGCTCCCGGTCCTAGTCTCCTTTCCGCTTTGCTGGGATGTGGGTCTCACGCGGCTCTGGCCGAGTCCTGGCCAAGGTTTTCGCCCTACGTCCTGTCCCTGGCGCGTGCGGTATCCTGGTCCGGGGGCCCCCCCAGCTCTGCCCCCGCCCCGCCCCGCTCCGGCTCCGCCTAGCCTTGGCCCCGCCCAGCCTTGGCCATGTCCCACCCCGTTCTGGCTCCGCCTAGTCTTGGTCCCGCCCCACCCTGTTTTGGCCCTAGTCGCGGCCATCAGGAGTCCTGACCAATGCGCATGCGTCCCGGCGCCGCTCAGCCTGGCCTCAAAGCTTGCAGTGTTCGCAGCTGTTGCGTTTGTACCTTGACACTCCCAACCGGCCCGAGTGTTTGGCTCACAGCCCCTACGCTGTGGCCGCGGGTACTTGCTGTGAGTATGCATGCATACGTGGTGCGGGGAGAAGATGGAAAAGACATGGGTCGATCCTGTTATTCAGCTGAGTGCCCTAGGCAAGTTACTTAAACTCTCTTAGCATGGCCTCGTTGGATTCTTCTGAAGAGTAATGGAGGGGTTGTGGCTGTGGCTCAGTGGTAGAGCGCTCGCCCAGGATGCGTGAGACACTGGGTTCCATCCGCAGCACCGCATAAAAATAAACAAAGTCATTCTGCCCAACTTAAAAAAAAAAAAAAATTAACCGAGATAAAGTGTGTGAAGGTCACTCTGGAATATCTTGGGCCTCCCTTATGTCTCCCCTTAGATGTCCTCCAAAGGCCTCTTTTCTCTCATTTCTCTTCTTTCCTCTACTACTTTTTTGTCTGTCCTGCCCTAGGTCTCTCTGTCTACTGTGCTAGCACCCTGATGGCACACTCAAGGGGGGTCAGCAACTAGCGCTTCCTGCCGCTGTGGCCTCCGGGAAGAGGCAAGTTGGGAAGGGGAAGGACAGCAAAGGCAGCAAACTGGTGGCATGAGGAGCCTTTCTTCCGCGCAAGATGTGGAACTGGAAAGATGATGGGAGGAGAATGGATCTCTGCGGCTAGCAGGTGCCAGGCCCGAGGTGCTGCTGGCCACTCAAGCCACACCTGGCAGAGCTGGCCTGGGGTTGGGGAAGCTGGGATGCCTTCTCCCCACAGGACCTGCTACACCCTGCAGGGCCCTGTGCAAAATAAAATTCAGGTCCCTTATTCCCAAGTCTTAAGAATTTCAGGATGGTGGGAGCAAAGGATGAAGCTAAGCTTGGATCCTTGGGATTGCAGGGTCTGGCGTGACTGCATGGGGTTTTCACCACTAACTGGTTCTGCCTCCAATCTCCATTTAGCTATCTCTCATTACAATCAGAATAAGGACATCTTATCCCCTACTCCTGGGACAGACCTGGATAACTTCTCATTCAGGATGCTCAGTAGGGCATAGTAGGCTGTGGAGTCCCAGCTCTACCACTGAGCTTCATACCCATACTTTACCTCCTGAGCCTTGGCTTTGTTTGTTACCTGTAGGATGAAGACAACTGCCTAGAACCATGAACAGAGAGGCTGGGGAACAGCCTGGGGAATGCAGATTCTGGAGCCAGAGTCAGTCTCTGGATTTTACTAACCAAGTCACTTTGGGAAAATTATTCATTGTCCATAGCTCAGTTTCTCATCTTTTTTTTTTTTTTTTTTTTTGTACTGAGTATTGAACCCAGGGGTACTCTACCACTGCAACACATCCCTAGCACTTTTTATTTTTATTTTTTACTTGGAGACAGAATCTTGCTAAGTTGCCCAGAGTGGCCTGAAACTACAATAGTCCTGCTTCAGCCTTCTGAGTGGCTGGCATTACAGATGTACACCTGGCATATTATTTATTTTTGTGGTACTGAGGACTGAAACCGGGGATGCTCTATCACTTTTAAAAAGGGTGCAGCGGGGGCTGGGGATGTGGCTCAAGCGGTAGCGCGCTCGCCTGGCATGCGTGCGGCCCGGGTTCGAGCTCAGCACCACATACAAACAAAGATGTTGTGTCCACCGAAAACTAAAAAAAAAAAAAAAAAAAGAGGTGCAACAGTGCATGCCTGTAATCCCAGTAGCTCAGGAGGCTGAGATAGGAGGATCATGAGTTCAAAGCCATCAATGGTGAGGCACTAAGCAACTCGGTGAGACCCTGTCTCTAAATAAAATACAAAGTAGTTGAGTGTTGAGTGCCTCTGGGTTCAATCCCAGGTACAAAAAAAAAAAAAAAAAAAAAATTGAGACATTATTTCCTGAAGTTGTCCAGGCTAGCCTTGAACTTTTCGTCTTCTTGCCTCGGCCTCTCTCAAGTTGCTGGCATTACAGGTGTGAGCCAACACTCCTGGCCTACAGTTTCTCATCTTTAAATGGAAAAGATAGGTTGATAGGAGATACTACAAGTGAAGTGCTTGGAACAGTGGCCACCAACTTGGTAAGGACTAGCATATGTAGCCAGCGTCACTATACAGTTACCTAAGAAATATCCTCAGAAAATCCAGGTTAGCTTCTTTTGGTTGGTGAGAAACAGGACAGGCTTCTGCAGGAAGGTGTCTGAAGGGAAGACTTTTCAATTGTGGTGGGATGGCATACTCTATAAACAGCAAGCCTGGGGATCACAGAGATGTCTGGTTCGAGGCCTCTTAGAAGGACCCAAAGCGTGCCAGCCATGGAGCTTCCCACATTCTAGTTGCCTGTGGAAGGCTGAGAGTATTCCGAGTTTAGACACTACCTGGAGGGTTACTGAAGATATTTATATATGCCCAAGGAAGATTAATTCATAGCTGAATGCAGGCTAGATCAGAAATGCCCCCCCCCCCCCAAAAAAAAAGAGGCCAGTGGTATCCACATAAGAAAGGAAGGGTAGCTGGGCCTATTGTCCTGGCTATTTGGGATACTGAGCATCAGGGTTAGCTGAGTTTGAAACCAGCCTGGACAACAGTGAGACTCCATCTAAAAAACAACAACAAAAAATGGAGGCAGCAGGTAGGAGCGGGTAGATAGGGAGATACGGGGTAGTGGAAAAAGTACATTTGGAGAGAAGTTCCTCGGGGTATAAGTAGGCTTCTGAGAACACTCTGTGCCAATTGCCAGCCCAGGTGGTAAATGGCACAGTCTGATATTCGTTCACAGGCCAGGTGGGAAGACTGACCTTAGAGTCCTGAAGATCAGAAGAGCCTGGGAGTGTCCGATTCAGTCTTGAGCTGTGGGAGGCAGTTTCTCAGAGAAGTCACAGGAAGGTATGCTAGGCATGGGGACAGCACAAGCCAAGGCCCAGAGATGGCGGAACCGAGGTCAGCTATGGGTAGAGGATCGGGAGGCCAAACATGATTGACAAAGCCTGAGATAAACACACTATTTTTGTTTTGATACTGGGAGCTTAATCCTGGGCCAGTCTCTCACTGAGCTACATTACCAGACCTTTTTTTTTTTTTTTTAATTTTTTTAAACAGGGCCTTGCTAAGTTGCCTCTGCTGGCCTTGAACTTGCAATCCTCCTGCCTCACTCTCCCAAGTAGCTGGAATTACAGGTGTGACACCATGCCAGCTTGAATGCACTTATGTTATAAGCAGGAGAAAATATAGTCAAATCTTTTTTTTTTAGATGTTGAACTTTTATTTATATGTGGTGCCAAGAATGGAACCCAGTACCTCACACATGCTAGGCAAGCAGCTACCACTGAGCCAAGACCCGAGCCCTCAAATCTATCTTGAGAGAAATGTTCTGGGTGTTGGTATGGAGATGGAATTGATTTGAAGGCTGGGAGGCTGCTTGGGGCTGTTGCTGTGCTGGAGGTCTTTAACTGTAGTGGCTTCCTCTAGGGTTGCAGGGATGAGGATATCAAGAAGCAGATTTCTGAGGCACAGGGATGCAAAATTAACTGTTCTATTCCTGATAACATCCAAACATGGTCATATCCACATCCACCCTCAGGAAACTAACATCAGGTCAGCCCATCATCTAATGTCCCATCTGTTTCTAGAACATGCAGCAGAACCAAAAATGGTCTTTAACCATCAGTCTGGGAGAGTAGGACAAGCAGAGGGTAGTAACCAGACAAGCAGAGACCCACTAGATCCTCTGAGGGTAGTGACCAGAGCCTGCTCAGGAATTCCCACCAAGGAGGTGCTTGCTCTTTGGTAGCACTTGGTGCATGTTTAGAGATTAGAAGCTTGTTCTTAACATGCCAAGATACAAACAACTTTCACAGGGAGGTGGGGACAAATGCCAATCACAGGCTCTCTGCCTGGCTACTTTGAGAAAGCACTACCCTCAAAGAGAAGCCTGCTCTGTAGCTTTAGTACTTGGTGGCAGTGGGGGCGAGAGATCAGAAATGCTCAGGCCTATTCTCAGGACACCTTGATGGTCCCTTCAGTCTTACAAATGACAGCAGAGCCATTTCAAGCACTGCCTTTATTGGCACTTAGAATTTTCACATCCATTAAAAAAAAGTTTGCCTTGATTAAGTACATATTATTTTTAGAAGCAACTTCTGCTGACATTAAAATGACAAAAAGCTACTAAGCAGATCCAAGTTGTCTGGGTGCCACAGCTTTGCTTCTACCCAGAGTGATGAGGCCAACACCAATTGGCATGACTTGATATTCTCACACACACACACCAGAGCCAAAAAGGGTTGGTTTTGTTTTTAAAGCTTTTTTATTTAAAAACAAAACAAAACGAAAAACCCCAAATTAAAATATTTCCCATTGGAGGCTATTTCTTTTTTGTCTTTTAAAAATTTTATTACACAAATATCTCCCATTCCCACGTGTAAGAGGAAAGATGTCCTTGCTCTTTCTAAAACCAATAGTGGAGAATTTTTAGAAAACAAAACAAAGTTCAACTAGCTTCCCTCCTTCCCTGGCCCAAAATAACCCCAATGTGTCAACTGAGATAGCGTAAGACTTATCCCCTTAATGCTTACATTTAATTTAAAATTTTTAGCACAACATTGGAGATTGACTCTAAATCAGCAACAAAAAATATATATTTACAATATTTTTCCGAAAAACAAAAAACACAAACAAACCCTTTAAACATAGTGACTTTAGGAGTTTTATTTATGGAGCAGTTATTTTTTTAATCACCAAGTGATTTTATATTATATATATATAAATTTTCTTCCTTTCCTTTGTGTTTTTTTGCCCCGGTGCTTGGAAAGATGGAGGCAGAGGTCTGGTCCTGCAGTCTGAGGAGGGCAGGCTCTCTTGGCAAGGCCGCAGCTAAGAGCAGATGCAGGAATGCGATGGAACTCCCGAGTTCCTCTGTCCCCAAACAGAGACACTTCTCTCTTCCATGTGGACCGACCCTCACCTCTAAAAACCATTCTCCCCTCATAGTCCCAAAGAAAAGTAAAACCCAGCAAAGGCACTGGTCCATTTGCTGCCATCCTGGGCTCCCTTTTCTGCTGACCAATTTACGTGCACGGTAAAAATGCTTGTTTTTCCAAATCAAAAAACAAACATAAAAACCAGAACCCCAAACCAACCACCAGCTTGGAAATTTCTGTGGATGAAATGTCCCAAAGTCAGAGGCACTCTCCCGGCACAATCCCTGCTCTGAAGGGGTCTCTCCACCTCCCCTTTTATAAAAAGACAACAAAACAAAATTTAGTAATCTTTTCAGTATTTTCCACAGGAACAACCCAAAAAAAAAAAAAAAAAAAAGGCAGGAAGCTTCCAATTATAGGTCATTAACAATAATATTAATAAGATTTTTGCTCAACACCCAGGGTTCTTTTCAGAGAAATTCCCCTAACAGGCACTCTGGAATAAGTCACTGGCATTTCCTCAATGTTTCAGGCCCATACTGCTGGGGCCTGGAGACCAATGGGAGGGGCAGAGGGTCACAGGAGCTGTTTTTAAGGTGCAGCCACGAAAACCAGCAAATTGGAACAGAAACAATGCCACCTGCTACCAGGGCCCAGTTTCCTCTAAGGTGGCCAGTTAATGCCAGGGTCAAAGCTTGGGTAGGTGGCAAAGAGGAAATCCCTCTGCCTCTACTGCTTTGGCAGTGGCAAGGAACAGTGGGCATCTCTCCTCAGGGTGGCTCAAACTTCAGACCCCTGGTGCCGGGCTCCATCCCCCCCAACCCCCCACTAGAGGTTCAGGAGGAAAGCCTGAGACTGGGCTACAGCAAAGGGTCCAGAAAGGGATGGGCTGGAGAAGGCAGGGGCAAGGTTGTGCTATCAATCTCCTTACAGATGGGGAGCAGAGTGCAAATTTGCATCCATCATTTATACGCTCTTGCCAAAGGCTGCTGCTATTGAGCATCTCCTCACACACTTAAAAAATGACCCAAAAGAAATTCCAACCTTTCTTTCTTTCTTCCTTTTTTTTTTTTTTCTTTAAAGTGCAAAAAGCTCTCTGCTGCCCTAGAGAGAGGATCTTTGGACAGGCCGTTTGATGCAAAGTAAAAGGGGGCAGCTGATGGGGCTTGACAAAGGGCAGTGGAGTGAGACACCATGTTCCCCTCACTACCTCCCTCCACACACACGCAAAGAACACTCAGCCACACACACAGAGGCACATGCACACCCCCTTCCACAGCTGTGGGCAGAAGGCAGGTGACTGGCTTCCAAGCAGGACCCCTCCCCCTAGAAAGGCACCAGATCAGTGAGTCATGGGGCAACACACAGACCTGGGCTCGGGGGGGCTACACTGAATCGGAAGCCTGGAGGAGCCTGGCCTGGAGGCAGGTGGGGACTCAGCCAGTTCTCTGCTTTCCTTACCTGGGGGAGACAGGCTGCTCCCTCTGGGGACACACATTCTGGGAAAGCCCTATTCAGGCAGGAATGAGGACATATAGAAGAGGGCAGTCAATGGGAGGCAGGGGTGGAGTACAAGGAGATGGTGCCTGTCTCATAATCTGCCTGGGTAGCAATGAAATGGGGGCATCTCTGGGGTACAGTTCCAGCTCCTCTAAAGAGTTTCAATCCCAATAAGTGCAATAAAGACCTCACAGAGACTAGTAGAAAAGTCAAGGGGCTGGGCAGGGAGGGAGGTACACCACAATATGTGAATAGCATGAGCACTGGACAGCATCAAGCTCAGGAACAGGAAAGGAGGGTAAGCACAGATAAGGGGCCCTAGGCTTCGAACATTTCGACAGCACCAGTGGGATCTGCTGGGCCTAGCGTTCCTGGGGCTGCTGGCCCCTCTTGCAGAAGCCGGGAGAGAATGATGGAGGAGAGACACGCACTGGACACCATGAGGAGAACCTGGCCAGAAGCAGGGCCGCTTTCTTCCCTGGAGTTTGCTCAGAACCAGGCACTGCTGGGGACCACAGGAGGGGAAGAGGGGCCCAGGGCCCGGTGCAGGTGAACATTGCATGAAACCCCAAACAGAGAGCCTGGCCTCCTGGCAGGCGAGCAAATGAGCAGACACCGTGACAGCACAGTCTGTGCGTTCCTTTCCCTTGGATCCACTGCTCCTCCCCTTTCCTTGGAGGAAGAGGAGCAGGCAGGTAAGCCTGGTGTCCACTACCCTCTCTGCTCCACCTGTGGGAGAAGAGCTCAGGGATAGGAGAGCAGAGAGGGAGTGTGACGCTGGCCTCAGAGCCCGTGCAGGGTCAGGGAGAAGCTCTCCTCAGTGGGGAGGCAAGGGAAGATCGGTTTCCTGTTCAGTCTAGGCTGGGCATGTCTTAGCTGATCTTCTGTATCAGCTTCTCGTCAGACAGGCAGTAGAGGCTGTTGATGGACAAGTCTGAGATGAAGTGCTCACAGGCTTTTCGAGTGATCTGCTTGCATCCTCGAAGGTCGATCAAGGTGACATTGGCGATGCGCCGTAGGTAGATCAGCGTCTGGTCTGTCAATTTATTGCAACCTGTGGGCACAGAGGCCATGAGGATAATGGTCAAAAACATAAGTAAAAAAAACAAAACAAAACACAAACAAAACAAAACAAAAAAAAACCCTAGCCGTAGATGACCTCCTACGCCCTTCAGTTTCCCAAGTCCTCTTTCCCCCAAATGTTAAAAGCTTCTTGGCTCACAGTTCAGAGATGCTATCAGCACTGCTGCCTCACTCACAGCACCATGGGATACAAGCACACAAGGGCTATAAAGCTGACCAAACCATAGCTGGATGGCAGCCATGTATGTGGGCTCCTGACCTACCTATCCTGGTCCCCAGCCCTACATCAGTTAGAAAAGGGATAAAAATCTGTGTTCTCAATCATGAAAAAATAAATTAATGTAGTTTAATCAACGCACCCCAAATCACTGTGGTTTACTGGTCAAGTTCCAGAGAGGACTGGGACCTGGAAGCAGGGGCACTGTCCAGCATGAAAAAGCAGCAGCATACCTGCCATATTGAGCTCTGTGAGGGAATAGCGAGTGGAAGACCCGACGGCAGTGAGTAAGTTGGAGGACTGATCTGTAAGGTGGCTGCAGTGACTAAGGTCGAGTCGAGACAAGAGGGGCATGTGGCGAATGATGAGGCGAAGCGTGGCATCTGTGATGTCAAGGCCTGCCAGCCGGAAGTCAGTCATGTTCCGGAGCTTGCTGCGATTGTCCTGACCTGTACAGGCAAAAAGAGAGCCTAGATCAAGACTCTAAATTCTCTAATCTGGCTCCAAAGCTCTAGGAGCATCAGTTACTTGCTGGCCAGGCCCGCTAGACAGAGTTAAACGGAATGCCCACGCCCAACCCTACCATTAGGGAGCAATGCGTGGGGACAGTTTCTAGGAAACAAGACAAGTTTTCTTCCTTCCCAGTGCCAGATTATGCCTTACTTACACTGGTATGTGTGGAATGCTCCTCCCCTTCCCACAGCCTCACGCTTTTCTAGACCATCCTTCAAAGAGCTTTGACATTCCAAGCCTATGCAAGCCTTCCTCAGACTTATGGTCTCCAGGCTGCAAACTCCACTGACCAGAGAATGGAATCCCTCCTTTGTAAGTAGTTATCTGCTTATCTGTACTTACTCAAAGTCTACCATTCTGTTCTGAATGTGTACTCTCCTATTCTTCCACAGTTTCACTTCTGAGAACTACCTTAGCTTCTGAGGATGATGTCCGTTATAATAAAGACAAGCACGGACAAATAATGTCTAGAACATACCCGGCTTATCGGCCGATGGAGTCAGCAAGTCCCGAATTTGAGGGTCCTTGATTCCTACTGCCCACCGAAGATCAAGGGTCCTGAGAAGGGGGCAGCTGGAGGTGCTGAGGGCAGAGACTGCAGACCAGGAGCAGCCTGCTAGGAGGAGGTCTTTCAGTCCTGCAACAGATGGAAACAGAGATGTGCAACATACCATTTACCAGCACATCCAAAGCCTCAATTAACAGCTGACCTTAACAAGGTGAATGGATCTTTAGTCTACTGGAAGAAAGGAACGGTATCCTAATCTAGTATTAAGTTCAAAGATTCCTTTGGTATCCTATATTACATCTTCTAGCTTTGACATTAAACTGAGTGCTTAGCTCCTAACAGAACAATACAAGAATGAGTGGCTTTCCTGTCTTTCTGAGACCTCAAAATACTGAAGAGCTCACAAGGGGCTAGTCAAGGCAATATCAGACTTAAGTTTCCTCTCCAGTGGCTATGCTGAGGAGACGTGAAGAGTTGGTGGCATCACCTGATCCATTTCTTTGTTGTCTAGTGTAGTCACCAGTCCAGTGACTCCTTGGGAGACCAGCAGTTAAGGTGGTCCCAGACAAATCTCTTACTAAGCAAAATTCAAAAATGGCATAAAGTAATTCTAAGAAGCACCATTAACAGCTCAGCTTTGCTTGCTCACCCACCTGGCAGCCTATTGACCAGCCATGTCAGCTGCTTTTTGGAGATATTGGTCCAACTGAGGTCAAGGCTAACTGGTTGCCTCTTGATGATGCCACTGAGGGCCTGGGGTACAATGGCCTTACACCTACTCAAGTCAATTTTTGTCCAAAGTCTCTTGTCGCAGCACCTGTGACAGAAGAGAAGAGCACAAGCTGCAATTAACTTGATACCCTGTCAACATAGTGCCCATCAAAGGCTGCTGCAGACTTTTGGAATAAGCAGAATGCTTCCTGAAGGATCATTCTCCCTATATTTTTCTATAGGAAGAACGAAGATCACACCCTTTTTATTTTTTGCCATAAAGCCTAGGCAAAAACTGCCTTGTTTTCAATAGCAACTAGACATTTTGCAGACCTACATATTAAGTAACATATAACTTAAATATATAATCAGTTACCCTATTTCTGGAGCAGTTGAGAACACAGTTGTTAGGGACACAAAAACAATACACTATAATGCCTTATGCCCTAAAATGGCTGGTTCCTACTGAAGAGTATGAAAATAAACATTTTACTATTTCTTGACTTTTTATTGACTGAAGGTATTTGGCTTATCCAGTCTTTATCAGTCACTAACAGCTGCTGGAAACACAGAGTTTTACTCAGCACTTGCACAATACCCGCACCTTAAACTCATTACTGTCTTAGGCCTTAAGAGGCTCTTTATCAGGCCTAGATCCTCTCTCCACCTTGGGTTTCTGCCCTGGTGCTAGCCTGACATTTTTGAGTCAGTTCAGGCCAGCCCTAAAATGTAGAGGACTGCCTTTCCACTGCAGACTACAAATCCACAGGCCACACACTGTGTTGTACCATGCGGGTTCCATATTATTTTATAATCCCACCCCTGCCCAGCAGAGTCTGGCTGGCAGAGAGTGGGGAAACAGCACATAATGGGAGATTAATGTACCTTAGACTAGTTTAGTCCAAGGGGTAGAGCTGGGCAGGCACACTAGCCTCAGAAAGAGAAATATTAAGATAATCGGGAGAAGATCACATAGTGTTTTGAAAAATAAACTCTTATTGGCAAAGAATAGGGTCTTTATTTAAAGACTGACAAAATTTCACCGGTGGCACATCAAACTTCTATGGCAGGAGGAAGCTGCTGAACAGAAAGCAGAAGTTCTCAAATAAGCACACAGCAGAGTCCCCTAGAGGAGGGCTTGCAAGAGCTTGCTGGACCCACGCCCAAGGCTCTGATTCAGCAGGCTTGGGATGGTCCCTGAGGATCTGCATTTCTAGCAAGTTCCCAAGAGGATGCTGGTGGTTAGGACAATGTACTTTGTGAACTGCTGTATTAGGATGTGATACAGATAAAAGAAATATGTCCTAGAGCATAAGGAAAAACCTGAAATGTCCAACAGAAAGCCCTTTGTTCATCATCAATCCTAGGGATTTCCCTTCCAAGAGTCTGTTCAACCTGAGAAGGCTGGTCTCATTAAGAAGGGAAACTAAGGGCTGGGGTTGTAGCTCAGTGGCAGAGCGCTTGCCTAGCATGTGTGAGGCACTGGGTTAGATTCTCAGCACCGTATATAAATAAATAGATAGATAGAAAGAAAAGAAGGGCAACTGAGTCTCAGGAAGTTCCCAAACTGGACCATGCTTGCTGGAAAAAGGGACTGGTTAAGGTTTGGGGGATTAGAAATAAAACTGTGGAAAATTATGAGTACCTTCAAATTCATTTTGGAAAGCATGCCCACTTCTCTCAGTGGGTAGAAAAGTTATCAAGGCAGGGGCCTGGATGTAGTCATCTGTGTCATGAAAATCAGACAAGTGACTTGCATGTCACAGGCTCTCCACCACCACATGATAAACTGAACCCATGGGGGTGGGATAAGACTTCCAGCTCATTAGGACTTGAGATTTAGTATAAAAATGTACAAAACCATCACAGTTTCTCTTCACCCAGCAGAGAAAGATGGGGAAGCAAAGAGCAGGGAGAGGAGGCAATGGCCAAATTCCCCTAATAGTATCTGCTGGTACAGAAGGCTATATCTTTAATAGGACACACAGTCCGGGAAATAGACTGGGTCCGTTTGCTCCTTGTAGGACCCCACAAGCCTTCAGGTACCAAAGGGCATGCTGCTCTCAAATGGAAGACCTACCACCTATGCCCATACCCCTCTGTATCCCTGCTCACCATTTATACCACGTCTTGCACACTCGCATACATTCACAAAGTTCTCTGCGGCTGAGGTAGCGGAAGACAGACATCCAGACCTCCCGCTGCATCCAGCTTTCGTCTCCATCCTGAGCCCAACTGCCCCGGCCATTCAGCCTGGCTGCACCCCCCTCCTCTGCACTGTCATCTTCCTCCTCCTCCTCCTCCTCTTCCTCCTCCTCTCCCCCCAGCCCCTCCTCGTCCCCACGTTGGGGGGTTTGGGCTGGGCAGTGCTGCACTAGCACACGGGGAGAATGGCGAAGGTTGGCAGAGGAGGCCGTGATGGCCTGCAGCTTGGGCACAATGGATGTCCCGTGGAGCTCTTTGGTGGGCCTCTGTAGCGTGACAGTGAGGTACGATCCCCGGATCTTGGCTTTTTCAACTTCAGACAGCTCCTTTTTGCCGCTGGGATTGTTCTCCTTTTCCCGTACCATGGTGCGCTCTGTGGCTTGCAGCCGCAGCAACTGCCGCCGTTTGAAGCGCTCATCGCGGCTGGCACTGTGGTGGTCGCTGGGGCCAGCCCCAGGGGATGACCGAGTCACCATACCCCGGGGGGAAACAGGGTCATGGATGAGCTGCAGCATGGAAGTGGGTGAGTGAGGCGGGGGTGTGAGGGGCTCGTCGCAGCTCCGCAGGGGCCGCAGGACTTTGGCTTGTACAGCTTCTTCATCACTCTCTTCCATTTTCCGCTTCTGCAAAATATGCCCAGAAAAGCAACATCAGTGCTTCCTTTCCCCCAAACCCTCTAAACCAACAAGGTAAGCCTGAGAGATGTCGCTGCTGCCAGAGGGAGTTATCTTTTCAGAGCTTGCAATTTACACTCTATAAAGATTAGCAACTGAGCTCAGACCTGTGCCAGATAACACTTGATTATGGAATAAAAATCTGTAAGTGGGTCAAAAAATGGTCTGTGTCCAAGTACAGAGGAGTGAGATCCAAATCTGGACTGCTTGAATGTATATCCCACCTTATTCAACTCTGGATTTTGAATTATAATTCTCTGGGTAAAAATACTATTTAAACAGGTTATAACTCTACATCTTCATAATCTGACCATTTAAAATCTTGCCTCTAATTTAGTTTTCACCCATGTAATGTGTCTCACGTTAGTGGTTGGAAAGAAACAGTCTGTCTGTCTCTTGGATGAGGAAGCAGGGGCTGAGAGGAGCAAACATCACCAACTTTTAGACTCTGAGCTCTCTGGCATTTAGCACAACCCTCCCAGCTACTGCTTCTACTCCATTCACCATGTGAGAGAGAAAACAGAATGAGAACCTTGGTGAGAAACCATTAACTGCAGAGGGAATGGCTCAGGACCACAGTGAGTTACCCTACAGACCCACCCACACCTCTTTAGGTGACACCTGTGCTCTAAAGATGCTAGTCCCTTCCTAGAAACCAACTTGGATATGCTGTGACAAAGCCCAGTCACTACATGCCACTAGGAATCCTATTAATAATTCAGATTTTCCTTAAGGAGACATTTTACGTTTCTGAGCAACAGTCCTGACCTCTGCTCCTTTTCCTTCTTAAATTCTTTGGTCACACAGTTGGGAGGTAATGACTGCCTTCTAGATGCTGGTTTTGCAATGTATTATAACATAACTGAAACAGCATCCACCAACCCATCTTCTATAGCAGAGATGCCAACCCTCAACACCACCACTGATGACGAATATAAAAGCTACTAGAGTTCAAGAACTTGGAATGAATTAAGCACTAGTTAAGTTGCTCTCAAAGATATTTAGACTGAAATTTCAATTACCTCAGAGCCCCAGTGGAAGAAATACTAAGAAGATAAGGAACTCCCTTATGCTTCTTCTGCACTCTTGTTCAGGCTCCTGGAGAATGGACAACAGAATAGCCTAGCTGCCTCTTCTGTATGTCCCATTAGGTCCTCTTTTGCCAGCCTCAGTAACCAGAGTCCTTTTGGACACTGAAATTACTGGCAACCATTAGGCCAGCAACCTCAGCTGCCCTGGGACAAGGTCATGGAGCTGGTCCCAATATCCTTTAGGGGAGGGGCTGTCTTTGAATGACAGATTTGGGTACGGTGGGGGGTGGGGTGGACAGGCATTTCTGTCAGGCCACAGAGATGAAGATGATAAAAATGTGAACCTGCTTAACTGGAAACTCAAGCACATGGCTCTAGTATTTACGGTTGGTCTTAGGCCACTGCCTCCCCTCTAGTTGCATTACTCAGGAGAGAACCTGCACACCTAAATTCCCACTAGCCCTGCTAAGCTTCCTAATTTCTACTGCCCCCGAGTATGAAAGACCTCAGGAATTTGTGATTTTCAAGAGAAACAATATTTAATTAAAACAAAACAAAACTAACAATAGAAAAAACCTAAAAACTTTAACAATGAAAAATCAAATAAGTAAAAAAAGAAAAAAAAGGATCAAACAAACAAAAATCGTTTCCTAGGTCAGAGACACTCTGTGAATGTTGTTGCAGAGGCAAACCAAATATTCCCACACCGGATGCTTCTTTTGCAGTCATAAATGAAGCCATTAAGTTCCATTACCTGGGCCTTCTCCGAGCTGTCCTCCTGGTAACACTTTGGACATTCCCAGCAATTTGGCAATTCCTCATTAAGCAATCCCTCTCCATCCATCTATAGACAGATAGGGGTGTTAAGGTCAATATCTTTTGCCTTCATCATCACACAGTGTAATATAGGTTCGAAGAAACTAGGGGAGTTACCCATTTCTAAACAAGCTGGTCCACAGGGGAGGAAAAACAGAGCTGCTCAGCTCCAAATGGCATGGATACCCACTCCCAGCCACTGGGAAACTGGCCACCACTACTCATGGTTACTTGACCAAAATTAAACTTCATTAAGAGACTTCCAAAGATCAGGATCATTTTGGGATCTCTTCTCCTGACACAGATTCTCAACAGCACCAGACCTGAACTTGGCAGTTGGTCATGGTTACAACTACTTGGGTTTAGAGACTAATTATCAAGTTAGTCTCTGTGACCCAGTGTTTTCAACCGTAAAATGGAAATGTGTATAACAATGCAAAAACACAACTGTTGCGGACACAACAATATGTACCTTACCAGGGTTGTGGTTAAGGATAAATCAATTGTATATTATGCAACATGTTTAGAAAAGTGCCTGGCATTTACTGAATGCTTTGTATTAACCACTGTCATCACAGTGAAGGTAATTCTCTATTTTATCAATTGTAAGATCCATATTTTTCACACTTTAATTTTTCTGAAACTGGGCTTCTCAAACTATCAATGTCTTATAATCACCGTTGAAGTAGTAATCATAATATAGTAGACACTTTCTGGGAAAGTACCAGCACCATGTATTTATTATTTTAATTAATTAATTGTGTTAGGCCTCACCCACACTAGGGCAAGTGCTCTACCACATACACTTTTTATATATTTTTTTTCAATTTTTAAAAAATTAATTTACATGTGGTGCTGAGAATCGAACCCAGTGCCTCATACATGCTAGGCAAGTGCTCTACCACTGAGCCACAACCTCAGCCCTTATTTTATGTTTTTGAGATAAGTTCTTGCTATATTGTCCCAGGCTAATCTCAAATTTGTGGACTCAAGTAATCTTTCTTCAGTCTCCCAAATAGCTGGGACTATAGGCATGTACCACCATGCCCACTCATCCATGAGAAATAAGAGATTCAACTTTATAGACTTGTTTTAAACATTAAGAACTTAATGTAGGGGGCTGGGATTGTGGCTCAGTGGTAGAGTGCTCATCTAGCATGTGCGAGGCCCTGGGTTCGATCCTCAGCACCACATTAAAAACAAACAACAACAACAATAAAAACAGAATTTAGGGCTGGTGTTATGGCTCAGTGGCAGAGCACTTGCCTCACACATGTGAGGCACTGGGTTCGATCCTCAGCACTACATAAAAATAAATAAATAAACAAAAATAAAGATGTGTCCATGTAGAACTAAAAAACAAAAAACAAAAAAACAAAAAAAACCAACAATAAAAAAAACACAGAATGTATGTAAATTGGGCATGGTAGGATATTCCTGTAATCCCTACTGCAACAAAGAAAATGTATGTAAAACAGTGATTCTCTGCCGTGGCTGCACAACAGGATCATCTGGGGAGATCTTATGAATACAGGACCTATGCCAGACCAGCTGACTTTATCTCTGAAGTTGTGGTCTGCACTTCCTTATTACTTTGTAAAAGCTCAGACATGTCCCAAGCCTGCTGCAGAGAATACTCCTTCAATGCTAGCTGACAGTGTCACCCCCACTGTTCCTTGGGAACATATATTCAGAGAGACACTTAAGATATAGCAGAAAGCCTGAAGGCTTAAGGCATTTCCAAATAGACCCTGCAGTTTCATGATGACCAGATGACTGCAAATGCATTGTCCAGAGGCCAGACTGTAGGTGCCATAAGGGCAGGAACTGTTGTATTACATACTCTTCTATCCTTGGGATCTAAAACAGAGCCTGATCCACAGCAGACCTGAATTAAGGGCCAATGTCAGACCACTCATGTGACCATGGGTTAAGGGCCCACAGTACAGGTGGTGGCAGTCTCTTGTGACAGGTGTCCTACCTCCTGTTGCTCTATCAGCTGATACTTATGGGGATCTTAAGCCTCTCCTTACCTGCAGGCATCCAGGATGAACAATCTCATTACAGATACAGCATTCCATGAGTTTTTTCTCAAAGTCCTGTGTCTCCTCATTCTGATCCACCTCTCCACAAAGGGAACATGTGACTGAGTGAGGCAGTCTGGGCTATAAGAGAACAAATACAGAAACAAAGAGAGCAGACTTAGATCCTTATCATTTCAGTTTCCCTTTAACTGAAGATGAGAGACTGGTTCCTATAACTCTCTAGTGACACAGGTAGATAGGAAAGATGGTTCTGATAGAAAACAATAACAGAGGAAGAAGATGGGGGACTGAACTGCTGGGAATCAGAGACAAATGGGGCCTAATACACTTTCAGTTGGTTTATCCTTAGCCTCACAGGTCCTTTCTAGTTCATTTATGGAGGAAACAGAAACACAGTGATCACCCTTCAAGGGCTAGTCTCTGAAAATCAAGCAAGGCCAAAAGATTAGATTATTTTTAGAGCTACAGATTTTCCTTCTGAACCCAGGTAGAGACGGACAAAATGAAGAAAGCCAAAGAGAATGTAGCTACCTCCTTCTCTCAGTTCTGAAATCCCTGACTATATCAGGTGTATTCTAATCCCTCTGGCACTGATACCCATTCCCCTGAAGTCTTTACCCTGCATATTACTTACTGCCAAGCACTGTCGGAGGACACAGGACTGCTTCATTCGTCCAGGACCTCCAAACTTCTTCATGTCCCTGCAGTAGTGGCAAACACCACATTCTCCTTGCACACAGGCTTTGCATTTTCGACAGCGCACTCTTCTCCGCCTGGCTCCAGACACAATGGGTGAGGCTGCTGCTGGCCTCACAGGTGTTAACCGTGGTGCTGGCTTCATAGTGTGAGGCTTTGTGATGGGGATGGTAGGAACCCGCACCTTTGGCCTGGTGGGGAATTTAAGCTGGAAAGAGAATGTGGTGAGGTCAATCGTATCAGGTTGCTTTAAGACTGAAGAGGGTAGAAGATTACATAGCAGTGTATCTAGTCCAGGACTAGCAAATTCTGGCTTGTGAGTAAATCTGTCTGCTGCCTGTTTTTAGAAATAAATTTTATTGGAACACAGCTGTGTTCCTTTGTTTATCTATCATCTATGGCTGGCTTCATGCTATGAGGGCAGAACTGAGGTGCTATGGCTGGCTATATGGAGTACCTAACCTAAAATATTTAACATCTAAACCTTCACATAAAAATCTGCCAATCCCGACTTAGTCTTTCAGCCTACTATTTTAGCCACATCCCTTTCATTTTGCCGAGCTGTTGAGATCTGCCACTCCCTGAAGCTTTCTGGGTAAGTGCCATGTACTGAAGTTACCCCAGGGGACCTCCAGTATTTCCTTACACTGACTACTTAGAATATGCTCCTAAATGGGATGGCAAACTACTTGAGGATGAAACTGGTTTTAACATTTATCACTTTGAATCCCAGCACAAGATCTGGTACACAGCAAACACTCCCAATAACACTGAAATGTGGAATAAATCTCTCTGGTATATGTTTATAATTTTAGTACCTTCAGCACTTTCATTTATCTTGTTAGTGACCTTTCAAAGAACAAGAACCATATAGTCTTTAATTCCCCACCATGTCTTAAACTCTTTCCTGATACAAAATACTCAATAACCAGAAATGACTGAACTGTTTTGGCAGTCCTATGTGGCCAGGTGGGACTAAGAATGGGGGAGGTGGTTCTTTAAAACACTGTTATACTCCACAACTTTATATTCTGCCTAAACACCACTGTATTGTGATGGTTTTCCAAATTTCATCTAGGAAACACAAAAGAGGGGTGAAACTCATGGCCAGGATTAGAATATTATCATTTATTTAACATATAACCTTGACAGAGGAAAATATGGCAAAAAAAATTATAGGACCTTAACTAAAGAGGCATGAAAATTCATAACTGACAATTTGTTAGCTGGTGTTAATTCTCTTTTAACTAGTTTTAAATCCTGCCTATGAAGATAACTGAGTCTCTGGGCCAGAAGGATAGAAGGTGATCTACTTTGAACAAAAAATACAGAGCTTGGCATCTGAATCTAGAGGGAAGCCTCCTGATTTGATGGTTCTATTAAGAGATTTACCTCCAAAGATAGCCAATTACACTGACCCTAAGAGTTTGGTCAGGTCCAAGTAATTTTCTGTCAAGTTTGTATTAAATGCACTAAAAGCTGCCTGCCTCTAGTTGTTCATTTCTTCCTGGAATGTCAATCATCAGCTAGCAAAAGGCTTGAGCAGTCTGAAGATCAAGCAGAAGGGTTTCTTACCTTATCCCTTTTTGGCCACTGTACTATAGGGACTCCAGTGAGGGCTAACTTGGGATCACTATTGGCAAGCTCCTCCAGCAAAATCTGAGAGTAGGATAGGAGAGAAGAAGGAAAAAAAAAAAAAAAAAAAAAAAAAAAAAAAAAAAATCAGGGCAATCGAACACAGAGTTCAACCTTTCCCAACAATATCCACACTTAAGACTTATTCTCATCAAGTTCCAAAAGGAAGAGAAGGTTGGCAACTGTCTGCAATCTCCCTTCATACAGGGACTTGCTGCAAAATAAATGAATCAAAGATAAAGGAGAAAATATGGACTACAGCAATTTTATCAAGACTTCAAACTTACCTTTGCTCCCAAATCCTTACCTCTTTTTTTTTTCTTTTCTTTTCTTTTTTGAGGTGCTGGGGATGGAACCCAGGGCCTCATACATACCAGGTAAGTACTCTACCACTGAAGCACAATCCAGCCCCCAACCCTTTACTTATACATGCATATTAACACTTAATAATGAAGCAACGAGCTATTGTGGTGACGAATGTTACTTGTCATGTAGTTGTGACAGTAAAAGTTTATATTGTCCCTTTACTTCTCTACACGGGCTACTGAATATTATCAGGTAGTTAGGTTTTGCCTTCCTTTTGCAGACGCATGCATCAAAATGACTGGGCTAATACTGAACTACTAGGAAGAACAGCAGAGTTAATGTTAACATCCTGATTCAACACAAGACTCTGATCTGATCTCATAAGGCTGATTACAGAAATCTCTATTTGGTTTGTGTGTGCACAAACGCACACACATGTATGCATGTACACTCACAGAGAGCAATTTGCCTTTATTTCTATTAATGGGGTAGTAATCTCAGGAGCAATAGTTCTCATGACTTTAACCAATCAAGTCTGAAAGACTTAGTAATAATGCTACAGTAAAAAACTGCCACTTAAGTGAAAAACATTGGTTGACTGTTATTTTTGAGATAAACCTTTTATGTTTTAGACAAATTTCAGAAGCTCAGATCTTCCAGCAGAATGAAATCTTTTCTTCTGACCTCATTAAGCCCTAAAGCAATGCCACAACAAAAGAATGCAAATCTGAAAGGCAAGTTACACTTGCCTTCGGTGTGTAGAGAGAGTAACTTGTTTCAGAAAAAGCTAAACTTTGACCTAGACAGATTTGCATGCCTGGGCTATTTTTAATAACCACTTTTCATAATCAGAACTTTTAATTATTTTCATCCTTAACAAAAAATCATGTTTCAAATCCCAGAGTTGGGCTTCCAAAGACCCTGTAAGATGTGGTGAAGCTCTTCTATCAAGATTGCTTTTTGCCAAGTCTCCAGATGCCTTGCACCTTCCCCCAAACTGATCTCCTGGTTTGCAGGCGTTTTATTTACTTCAAGTTGCTATGGCATCCTATTCTGGAGCCTCCTGTTAGCACCATACTGCGTGGGGGTGAAGAGGCGGGGTGTGGTGCCACGTGGAACAAGGAGCTGGTCTGGGTCACTAATCTCCCTAGGGTGAAAAATTCGGGTCCATTCAAAATGTGCGCTAGGGAGTATACGCTCCCCTCCCCCACTCCGCACTGCCGAGGAGTAGGACTCTGCCCATTTCCTCTGCTGAGAGAACTGAGCTGTCCACAAACAGGGACTTTCCACTTTCAGCAAAACAGACTGCAGAGAAAGATCTGATTGTTTAAGAGAGTAGAAAAGGAACTTAACTGTTCACCTAAAGCATTCTAATTCTACCTGCAAGACTTTTATGGGTGGCACAGGGAAGGGGAGGTGAGAAACTGTGTTGGCGTTGGGGGGGGGGCCAGCTGTTCACACGTCCATGGCTCAGTTACTGGGGTGCGTGTGGGTGTGGAGGGAAATGCAGATTTCCTTCCAAGCTTTATTTCTCTGGGGCCATTCAACCAAGCACGCCCTGCTTTCATCAAAAAAGGCTGACTCCAGCTGAGGCCCTACAAGAAACCATATAAAGAAGCCACCACCCCTCACCAGAGGGGGTTTGAGATGGGGGAGCGGGGGTGGAGTGCGGAAAGGCTGCCGCCTATCTAGGCTCCAGGCATTCGGGAGAACATTCAAACAGGCCCACACCCCACAGATCACAGGAAGGGAAAGAACCGAGGGCGTCTGGGCAGAAGGGGGAAAAGATTCCCCAAAGCCAAGCGACCCAGTTCCAAAGCACATCCCACCAGTGAGCAAGCAAGTGCAATGACGGCTCAAGTATCATAAGCATTGTCCTGGACTTCCCTGGCAGGCAGTTTTTCTACCTTTCGGCTGAGACAAAGTCCCTACAGTTACACACACCCCAGACCATAAAGGGCTTGACAATCGACCGCCTGACCTTGCGTTTCCCGTCGCTCTGGAGCTGCCGAGGCTCTTGGGTGAAGTTTCCCCAGCGTCTTTGTTTTGTTTTCTGTGTTGGAAGTTGTGCGGAAGGAGTTAGGTTTTTCTGCCTCTAGGAAAATCTCAATTTACTTGAAAATTCTGGAATCTCTCAGAGCACATAAGGCAGAACAGTCCAGCTCTAAACCTTCAGGCTCTCCAGAGGCAGCAGCAGACAGCGCTCTGAGCTCCTTCTCAGCCCTTCAGCTCAGCCGCGGCTTCCTGTGCCTGCGAACAATGCTGCTGCGTCACCCACATGCAGCTCCCAGAAATGCTTTGCAACGGAAGATGGCAGGAGGGGGAGCTGAGCTCGAGTGAGCCAGCCAGGCAGAGGGCCCAGCGTTCTGCTGCAGCGCAGGGAGGGGGTGTGTTCACGACCGCTCTCCTCTAGCCATTGGAGGAGGCGCCACCGGGGAGGCACGGCGCCCCGCCCCATTTCCCTCCCTCTCCGCCGCACCAGGAGAACCCCAGGGCTCCCGGTGGCAGACTTTGGAAGCCGCTGGCGGAAGGGAAGGCTTTAAGCTATTCTGCCCTACCTATGGGCTTAGGCACCCAGGCCTGCATTTGTCCTTGTCTCACCGCAGAGCTCTCCTCTCAGGGTCAATTCTTATTGTTCCAGCCAGATCTCTTTGGCTGACTGCACACACATATTTCTCTCCCTCTTCTGGCAAACACCTGGGAGAACCTAAAGTCTGACCTGAGGAGGAACTAGGCAGCGGGCTACACTCCTCCCAAGTTTCCTTCTCTCCGCAGGCTTTTACCTGCCCTTGCTCCCGCGGATCTCAACCCACCATCCAGAACCGGCATATGTGTTTCCAGAAAAACCTTAAAAAATAGCACATTTCAGCCAATACTGAGACAGTCAATAAAATACGGCTGTTTCCCATCAATTACATCTACAACAGATGTCTGCTTCTGGTTCTGATGAGAACCAGCATTCTAGAAATGTCTAACAGTTCCATCATGACCAAGTCAAATGGCTGAAGCACAACCCAAGGTCAAAGCACTTTACCATCCTGCATCTAAACAAGGCACAGGAGGCCAGGGACCAGGCATTCTCCCCAATTCCAACCAGTCTCTTCAACCTATGAGAATGTTCCCCAGCCCCAGGATACTACTCTTGGATTTCCACTTCCATTCAAATCTGTTTTGCTTGCCTCATTCTTAATACTCCCTAGATGAAGCAGGCAGTCCTGCATCCTGTCAGACACCTCTATGCCACTTTCTGACAGCCACTGAACTTATATGTTACCCATACCTCGGGGCACAGCACCATCCCTCATGAAACTCCCACTGAACACAAACACTTAGTCTTTGGGCCACAGGTACAAGGGAAGGTGCCTACACAGGTTGGGTTTTCAGAGATATACAGTGCACCTATATCAGCATGGGATGAGAAGCTAAGCAGGAACAGAAGACTAAGAGCAGCAGTGTGGATCCAAATTTATGTCATTTTCAGACCCTCAAACTGTAACTTAAAAGTTTTTTTTTTTTTGGAAATTAGATGCTATTTTGACATAAACACCCAGCTTTCATCACTGATACATTCTTTTTTTTTTTTTTTTAAGAGAAAGAGTTTTTTAATATTTATTTTTCAGTTCTCGGCAGACACAACATCTTTGTTTGTATGTGGTGCTGAGGATCGAACCCGGGCTGCACGCATGCCAGGCGAGCGCGCTACCACTTGAGCCACATCCCCAGCCCTTTTTTTTTTTTTTTTTAATATTTTTATTTTTCAGTTCTTGGCTGACACAACATCTTTGTAGGTGGTGCTGAGGATCGAACCCGGGCCGCACGCATGCCAGGCGAGCTCGCTACCGCTTGAGCCACATCCCCAGCCCACTGATACATTCTTATGCATTTACAAAGTAGTTGTTTTAGTGACTTTCTGGAATAGACTTAGTGTCCTTAAATAGGCTGAAGTGGGGAAGGGGCATGTGACTACTCAGAGTGCAGTTCTCACTGTCACCTAGGTTGGCCTCAAACCATCCTTCTGCCTTGAGCCTGGAGCCTCTAGCATCCCCAGTAAGTGAGAACACAGGCATACCATATCTTAAGGGCTTGCATTTGCTAATTTTTATAGTAGTTTACCAAGGGAAGGAGGGACTTTAGGGTTCTTGATTTTTTCTTGGAAATGCTTCTATGGTCATCCTAATCCTAAATTTCTCCCTTGCACTTCATTTTAAGATTTAAAGACCCAGTGCATCAGCTTATTTTGTTTTAAAAACTTTTCTTAACAGTAAGCTGGCTACTGGGAGGTCTTCTTGGAAAATGCTTATTTTAGTCTTCAGTGCTATTTTACCTAGAAGGATGATAAACTACAAATTTTTAAGAGCAACACATTACTCCCAAACAATAACATACAAGTTGTAGCAAGTGCAAATTCTAGAGGCCACTAGGAAAGGACAAAAACAGGGCACCAGAAAACACACCAAATAATTTTTCAAATTACAAATGAAACAAGGACTAATCCCCCCACATACTATTAATTTGTAATAAAAAACAGGCAACCAACATAAGAATTAGTAAGAACAAGACATTATATAATACAGGAATACAATGAAAGTATTTTAAAGAATATATATATTTTACTTAACCTTAAGTGCCTTATGATTTAGTTTTTTAAGCTTTCAGTTCAGTAAGAATGTATGAATTATTAAAAATATCACATCAGTAAAAATGACAAAAAGTTTTATTTGTACAGGTTGATTATTTTAAAAATTGGCTTATTGGATAAAGAGATGATTAAACTAGGTCTTCTATCAGTTCTTCTCTTATTAGTGTCAGAATCATTACCCCAAGTGTCAGATGAAGAAAATTCCTAATTGGCCTTGAACTTTCAAACCTGCTACAGCCTCTAGAGTTGCTGGGATTACTGGCTTGCACCATAGCACCCATCTATCCCTAACTCTCTGCTTCAGTCCTATCATATTCTTGGGATGGGGCCTAGTATAAATTTTTAGACCATAGTTACAAAATAAAATGTTAGACTCTTATAGCATTAGCCTATTGCACCCTCCCTCAGTGTTTGCTTGGTGCCCTGCGTCATGCATAGGACCTACAAACCCAGACTACACTTATTTCTTAGCCTACTTAAATGCCTGTTCCACTTAAGGCCCTTAAGTTTGGGACAAGTACATGTCTATATAGTTTCCTCAAAATTCAATCTGGCTCCTGGCACAGAGGAAGCAGGATTTCCTCACAGTAGTAGAATAAATGCATTTCACTGATTTATAACACCTAATTTTTTGGGTACAATAATGCTACTGCTTTACTAATATTATTTTTGCTTTGAGATTAGGTTGGGGTGTGGGTGTATTAATATGTGTTTGGTGCTGGGGCTTATTCTAGGGCCTTCTACATGCTGATTAGCACATTGTCTAGTATTGAGCTATAACTTATGATGAATGTAAACAGCAATCCTGTGAGATAACTTTACAAAGGAGAAAATAGGCTTTTATAAATCTAGTAGCATGGCTGGGGATGTAGATGAGTTATGGAATGTTTGCTTAGCATGCAGGAGGCTCTGGATTCAATCCCAATCACTGAAAAAAATAAAACAAGTAATCCGCCCAAGAGTCAGAAAGTATGGCTAGGTGTAGTGGCAAACACAATCCCAGCTACCAGAGAGGCTGAGACAGGAAGATGACAGGTTTTAGGCAACTTTGTGATCTGTTCCAAAATAACAAGGGCTGGGATTATAGTTCAGTAGTAGAGCACTTGCCTAGAATGTGCAATCATGAAGTATGACTGTCAGACTTATCAAAAACTTTATTTTTGTAGATGTGTACATACTGTGAACACCTTTATCATCAAAATGGGCACAGATAAAACAGTGAAATCCTACTAAAAATGTAAACTTTTTTAGTTATCAAGGTTACTCACATTCTTCCCAAAAAGAACCATACCCATGCTGATTTACTTTACCAATAAATCAACACCCTTCAATGTCCTATTTTTCATTTAATTTCCTTCTAATTCTATAATTCTATTATTCTTTAACACTGTAGAAATTAACATTTTAGAACCTTCAAAGCCCTTTTATCAGCATTAAAATTAACTTTTTTTCTAGGGATATGTAATTATGTGTATATCATCTCATTACTTTTCTTCTCATTCCTTCTATTAGTTAGTTCTGAGAACCAGGTAGATTTTAATAGAAAACAATCCTCTCTCTACAGAAACAGCAAACTTCTGTGCCTCCTTTCCCACCCCACTACAGTGAAGCCATTAGATCTATGAACACTAAGTTCTCTGGCACTGCAGAATCCCCAGCTGTGCAGTGATTCCATACCTACCCAATCCAATCCTTTCTTTTTTCTTTTGAGTGATACTTAGATTTGAAGAATTCAAGCACTTTCTTTTTCTTTCTTTCTTTTTTTTAAGAAATGGGGTCCTGATTTGTTGCCCAGGCTGGCCTCAAACCCTTAGCAAGTAATTCTCCTGTTTAAGTTTCCCTACAAGTGAGTGCCACTGTGCCTGGCTATATGGGGTTGGCTGTATTTTTACTTCTCTTGCTTGGGGCAAATAAGGAGGTATGGATAAGCCACTGAGGGAAGAATTCGAACACTGTCAATCTATGCAGTTATCCCTCAAGCCACTAATCCCTCAAGTTCTGACCTCTGTCTCGGTATCTTAGCCAGTATTGGCAGCCATGTTTCCCTGTGATCCTGATTTAAAACAAAACAAAAAAACCTCTCCCCATGGGCTTTTCATAATGCCAGGAGTCCTTTCTAGATGTCTCCTCTTAACTCTTTCCCCTTGCTGTTGCCTCCTCCTTTCATTCTGCTTAATATTTGACTCAAATCTTTCTACATTTTCCCCTGTATACCATCATCTCCACAAATCTTATTAGCTACTTGAACCTACTCCAATGGTATTTCTACCAGGATACTTGACTTTATACAATTGATTGATGGAGTACAACATTGCTTTCTACAACTGGATTCTATGGAGTCAAATCTATCTATAGATAATCCTTAGGAATGAAGATATTCTTCTATTTTATAAATAAAAAATAATAGACACCCAAGCCAAAAGGATGTTATTAGATATAATTTTACAGATCTTTCTTTATAGGTTCCTAAAGATAATTATACAAGTTAACAAGTCTCAGAAATCAAATTTATTATTTCCCATATGTATTCATGATAGAATAGCTATATAAAAAAGACTTCTGTATAAAAGAAATAAGTTTGTTACACTTAAGCTCTTATGATTATATAAGTTCCACCACAGTGCAAAAGAAAAACCTCAATGTCCTTTGCTCACTCAAGAGTCTAAGTTTGGGATTTAAGTTGTTAGTCTGGGAAAATATAGCAAAACTTTTGGTGCATATTAGTCATTCCCAGAAATGGGACCATACTAACCAGAAACTTGGTCATTTCCTTCCTCATATATAAGTCATGCACTTGCCTCTTTTAGAGCATTACTTATGAAATCAGACTCTAATACTAACTTCCCAGCTTCTATTACTATTGAAGAGGACCAATCTCATCAGGTTACCACCCCTTTTTAGATAATTCTGTATTCTTTTTAACCTGTTAGCTGATACATGAACAGTATAAGATATAATTAAAATGTCAACTCTGAAAAGAAAAAGGGGGCAGGGGAAAGAGGAAGTCCGACTGCAGTCTTGGGAATTCTTTCCTGGGGTGGTACAAGCTGAGCATATGGTAGTCAAGGAAAACCTGAACCAGGAATCAATGATGGAAAAGATTTACTATAATAGCTGGGTGCGGTGGCACATGCCTGTAATCCCAGCTGCTTGGGAGGCTGAGATAGGAGAATTGCAAGTTCAAAGCCAGCCTCAGCAACTTCGAGGCACTAAGCAACTCAGTGAGACCCTGTCTCTAAATAAAATACAAAATAGGGCTGGGGATATAACTCAGTGGTCGAGTGCCCCTGAGTTCAATCCCTGTTATTTAAAAAAAAAAAAAAGATCTACTCTGAGATATTTATTGGGGTGACAAAAATTATTCCTTAATTTATTCCTTTTATGTTCTTAATTTTTGGTGGTTGCAAAGGATCAAACCCAGGGCTTCACATATGATAGGGAAACACTCTAGCATTAAGCCAGATTCCTATACCTGTGGTAGTTTTCTAAAATAATAATACTACCAACTGTGGACTAGCTTCCTGATACACATATCCATGCCTTGCACAAAAGTTCTAAATACTGACACTTTTTTTAAAAGCCAGGTACAGTAATGCATGCCTGTAATCCCAGCAACTAAGGAGGCTAAGGCAAGAGGTTAACAAGTTTGAGGCCAGCCTCAGCAACTTTGCAAGACCCTTTCTCAAATTAAATAATAAAAAAGGATTGGGCCCTAATACCACACACACACACACACACACAAAAAAAAAGATTGGGGGTTTGGGGGTGGGACTGGGGTTCAGTGGAAAAGCGCTTACCTAGCATGTATGAGACAGTGGGTTAAATTCTCAGCACTGTATATAAAAAAAGGACTGGGGGTGTAGCTCAGCATGTAAAATGCCCCTGGGTTTAATTCTTTGTGTGTATGTGTGTGTGTGTGTATAGAAATAAATTTTTAAAAAATTTATATATATTATATTATATATATGATGAAGAAACTTGATAAAGTAACATAATGAATGTTTAAAATGACATTTTGTTTTGTTATCACCTATGAGGTAGGTATTTAAATTTTAATAATAGATGAATTTGAAACTAAAGATACTAAACCTACTCAATATATGCCAACAAAGAACAATTTGTTTTCTCTCATTTAGGATGAGAATGCTATTGGTCTCTCTTTTGTCTTGCAATATGTCTCTATATCTGAGCATAACTTAGGTTTAAAGTAAAATTTTTTACTGTAAAACACTTTCTCAGGCTCACCTTTATTTAGAGGGTCATCCTTAACTATGTTTTTAGGATTAAATTAAAAAAAATTTTTTTTGTTGTTGTTGTAGATGGACACAATACCTTTATTTATTTATTTATATGGTGCTGAGGATCGAACCCAGGGCCTCACACATGCTAGGTGAGCACTCTACCACTGAGCCACAACCCTAGCCCTAGGATTAAATTTAAGTCCTTGTTAAACCTCCACAGTTACTTGTAACCGTCTTTCTTTCCTCCTTTTGTTTGGTACTGGGGATTGAACCTAGGGTTGCTTTTATCACTGAGCAATGGGGTCTCACTTTACTCTAGGAACTTAAGCACTGAGCAGAATTAACAAACATAAGCATGTATTAACTTCTCTGTGAATGAAACCAGGGATTATCCTAAATCCCTACACTTTCTCCTTCCAAATCCAGAAACTGGTTGTCTTAGCCCAGTCAACAATTGCTTACCTTTTTTTTTTTAGAGAGAGTGAGAGAGGGAGAGAGGGAGAGAGAAAGAATTTTAATATTTATTTTTTAGTTATCGGCGGACACAACATCTTTGTTTGTATGTGGTGCTGAGGATCGAACCCGGGCCTCATGCATGCCAGGCGAGCGCACTACCACGTGAGCCACATCCCCAGCCCAACAATTGCTTACCTTTACATCAGCAATGAGAGCATCTTCATCTTCTATCCCTGTGGGGACACACTTCTTGTGCAGTGGCAGAGACTCCAACTTATCTACAAGGCAGCGAAGGCCTTCAAGCTCAAAATGGGTCAAATGCACTTGCCTGTCCTTTCGGGGACTACACTGGGGATCCCACACTTGACCATTGTGGGAGCCCCGACTAGAGTCAGAGGATGAATCCCCAGACAAAGTTTTCTTCAGACTTGGAAGACTTCGGCAAGTTTTTCCCAGTCCGTCAAAATCCAGGTTGACACCATTGGCTACAGGGCTAGTGAGGACAGAACGCCTATTGCTCAAGCGTCGGGGTTCTCGGTCGACTCCTTCTTCTTCCCCATTTCCAGACTCCAACCCATTTAATTCCAAATCTACCAATACAAAGAAAAAAATGCAGTAAGAACATGTCACTTGTTCATGTGATCAACAAGAGAAATAGGTGACATAGGTTATAAATAATAAAACCATCGTTTAAAAAAATTTTAAACTACAGATAAACACAATACCTTTATTTATTTATTTGTTTGTTTGTGATGGTGAAGATTGAACCCAGTGCCTCACATGTCCTAGGCAAACACTCTACTACTGAGCTACAACCCCAGCCCACGAAAATACTGTCATTTAAAAATGCTCTCACACCAGGTGTGGTGGAGCACACCTGTAATCCTAGCAGCTCTAATCCTTGGGAGGCTGAGGCAGGAAGATCACAAATTCAAAGTTGGCCTTAGCAACTTAGCAAGACTCTGTCTCAAAATAAAAAACTAAAAAGGGGTCCAGGGTTGTGGCTTAGTGGTAGCATACTTGCCTAGCACAAGTGAGGCACTCGGTTTGATCCTCAGCACCACATAAAAAATAAACAAATAAAATTTTAAAAATAAAAAGGGCTAGGGATGTGGATCAGTGGTTAAGAGCCCCTGGATTCAATCCCTGCCGTAGATAGATAGATAGATAGCACGCGGGGGTGGTGGTGGTCCCCTCTCCTTATTCAATCAATTAGTCTACTGTCAAAAATCATGATTACAGGTTAGAAATAGAATTCTGCTCTAGTAAGGTAACTGAAGTAACAGTCAGCAGGATTTCCAGTTTAGTGAGACCCTGCCTCAAAATAAAATTTTAAAAGGGCAGGAATGCAGCTCAGTGCTTGTCTAGTATGGGCAAGGCCCTGCGTTTAATCAGCAGAATTTGGTGGGGGAAGTTGGGAGGGGCCCAGTCTTTGTGTACTAGAAATAAGTTACCTACTAAAGTGGCTGTAAATTGGTTTCAGATTCAAGCTTAAATTTGGGATCATGATTTCATTATCTTCTATAAAAGGAGAAAGTAGGAAGCACATACATTTAAGTATTTTTGAACAAAGTTTTGGTCATAAAATAAAGCTTAGGGGAGTTGAAATCCTAGCAACACAGATAACAAAACTATGTAGTCACCTTTTTGAAAAGTAGTCATTTTGTGAAAATGAAGATTCTGATAATTAAAAACACAGTGATAACATCCTTGGTCTTTTTAAAATTATTATAAAAATACACATTTAATACAAATAACTTAGATAATGCTTTATCCCTTTACCCTAGGATAATAACCAAACAATGAAATGTATTTTCTTTCCATCTTTTTCTATGTATATATGTGTAACTATGATTAGAACTATTTTAAAATAAGATTGAATTCTGTTGTATATACAACTCTCTTATCCTTCTTTCACATTTTGGGTGAGCATTTTAAATTTTCAAATGAGAATACATACCATGAGTAACAGGGTAAAAAGAAAATGCTAAAGCAAAAAAATATTTTCTTTGGATTTGGAGATTTCAGAGAAACATGTGATCACAGCATATTACAGTTTTGGTTCCTCTCCAATTTAGGAAATGGAATAGTCTAAAATTTTAGAGTTTAACCACCTGATTCAAACTGCAACTTTGCCACTTATTCACTTATTAACTGTAAGATCATGGACAAGTCTATTAATTTTCTTGAACCTAATGTTCCCATTTGTAAAATGGGGATTATACCTAGTTCACAGTAATAAGAATTTATTGCATGTAAACTGCTTAGTAGACTGCCTAGAAGAGGTGTTTTAATAAAATACTGTGCCAAAGACCATTTTCTATACAATAAGACATATTAGACAAACAATTGTCCTTCTTGAAGAGCTACATACTAGCAACTCAAAGATCAGACCCAGAGTATTTCTCTTTGCCTAGTAATTCATATTTAGATGGGTATCTAGTGTTCAATTCCAAGGGATGAATTTGGTAATTCCAAGTGGCTAAGTAAAAAACCTAAACATACATATGTAATTAAGCAACAGCTTACTGAATATTCCTGGGTTAAAGGTATCTTGAAAGTTTGCAAAGGCAGAATACTCACCCATGCTGAGGGATTCTTTCTGAAATTCCTTAGTTAGGTGGGAGCGGTTGGTTATACAGTACACATAGCGCTCTAACACGTACCAACACATCTCATAATAGAATGGATAGCGGAACTTATTTGGAACCTACACAGGGACAAAATAATGAGAAAAGCTAGGCAAAGACAATTTTCAAGGAAAAAAAGTAAGACGATCTGAATGCCTATAATAATTAACCAAGGAAAAATTCTTGCCAGTCAACCTCCAAACCTGAGTTGGCATTTCAAACAAAAACTCAAGTCAATCCATCAACTTGGAAAACATTAGCCTTGGGACACAATCATGGTAGACAAAAGGCATTTGGGAAGACCATTCAGGACCACCAAGAGGCTGTCTTGCTTGAGCAGGAGAGTATCAAAAAGAAATGAGCAGGAGAGTGTCAAAAAGAAATTCTGAGGGCTGGGGATGTAGCTCAGAGGCAGAGTGTTTACCTAGCACATGTAAGGCCCTGGGTACAAGCCCCAGCATTGCAAAATTAATTAATTAATTAATTAGGTCTGGGGACAGAGGATAAAATGTTTAAGAGTAAGACACAACATACTTGTGAAAATTGTTACAGTATTAGATAAAAGGCATGCCAGGCACTCTTGCTTTACTCTAGTTTTATTCTGAATCAAAAGGCCAAGGAACAAAGAATCTAATGGAAAAACAGGACATGAGATAAAATTATGTTCACAGTAAGTCATTACATATACATATAATTTGAGACTCATTCCCAAAGTGTGGAGCTTAGGGGATAACACTACTTTTCCCACTATCAACTTTCAGCTTGCCTGACCTATACTTTGCCAAAATGGTATGTACATAAATCAGATCAATATTCCACGTGGCCTGATCAGCCATTATTTTTAGTTTTCTTTCTATTCTCTCTCAAAAGTACCATGAGTTTTCTTCCTAGTTTCCCCAAAGGATTTGAAAAATTATTCCAGTTGAATAATGACTAAAGGAAATGCCCCTTAGATTTGCCACCATCAAGGAAAAGGCAAATCAGCATGGGTTAATTGGCAAAACTGATGCAAACTATCCTAAACATATTTTGCCTTTGTTTATTTGTTTATTTATTTGAGAGGCCATGTCTCAAAAGCCAAATGTAATTTTGAATCTGTAACTCCTGAGGATATTCCCATATTCTCCTGTCTTAGAGTGATCACTTCACTTGCTCCTTCTCAAGTGTCTACTGTCAGATAGTCTTCCTGAATTAAAGAGAACTAGATGGAAGTTCCTTTTCAAAAACCTACCAGGTTATGGGGCACTAGTGTGGAATGAGAAGATTATCTTTTTATCACAAGGCAGGAGAGACATATATTTTACAGAGTCAACACAAATTAACTTTCCAATGCAGAATAGCCAGACCCTGAATCTGAATCTCTTATTACATGGTTACAGCTTTAATAACTAACTAAAAGAGACTTTTCCTCCCTTACTTAAAAGTTAAGTTAGCCAGATGCAGTGGCACATGCCTGTAACCCTAGTGGCTTGGGCAGCTAAGACAGGAGGACTACAAGTTCAAAGCCAGCTTCAGCAACTTAGTGAGGTCCTCAGCAATTTAGCAAGACCCTGTCTCTTAAAAAAAAAAAAAAAAAAAAAAAAAAGATTGGGGATGCGTGGCTTAGTGGTTAAGCATCTCTGGGTTCAATCCCTGATACCAAAAAAGAAAAAGAAATTAATTTATTTCTGATAAAGGGGAAAGTAAAAACGTGTGAGGTGATAAATAATAGATATTTGGTCTCCCAAAATTAAATATAACATACCATGATTTTCCACTAGCCTTCAAAATGTATCAACAGTTTTCTGGAAGGGACTGTGGGAATCTGAGATAACTACAAACTCTAAAGCTCTCTAGAAATCTGATGAAAGCTGAGTAATACGGATTATTTTTTAAAAGCACAGCAGCCATCAGGCATGGTGGTGCATGCCTATAATTCCAGGGACTTGGGAGGCTGAGGCAGGGCAATCACAAGTTCCAGACCAATTTGGGCAACTTAGAAAGCCCCTAAAAAACTTATTGAGACTCTCTGTCTTCAAAAAAGGATAAAAGGGGCTGGGGAAATACCTCATTTGGTAGAATGCTTGCCTCACATGCACAAGGCCCTGGGGGAGGGAGGAGGGGAGGGAGGGAGGAGGGGGAGGGAGGGAGAGAGAAAGAAAGAAAGAAAGAAAGAAAGAAACAAACAAACAAACAAACAAACAGCTGGCTCAGTGGTTGAGCACTTCTGGATTCAATCACCATTATCAAAAAAGAAGAGCAGCCAGGTATGATTATAGGCACATACCTGGTATGATTATAATCACAGCTACTCAAGATACTGAGACAGGAATACTGCAAGTTAGAAGCCAGCCTGGGCAGCTCAGTGAGATCTTATCTCTCTAAATAAAAATTTAAAAGGGCTGGGATGTAGGTCAGTGATAAGAGAGCTTGCTTAGCAAGAGCAAGGACTTCAGTTCAATCCCAAGTATGGAAAAAAAGAAAGAGACAGAGACAGAGTGATACAGAGAGGGAAGGTAGGGAGAGGAGAAGAGGAGAAAAGTGGGGTAAAGGAGGAAGAAAATAGGGTATTGTATCCTTTATTTTCTTTTTAGGCTGGGCATGGTGGCAAGGGTACTTGGTACTCAGGTTGGAAGCAGGAGAATCAAAAGATTGAGGCCAATCTAGCAATTTAGCAAGACTCTTGAAATTTTTTATAAAAGGGGCGGGGCTGGGCACAGGGGTGCATGCCTGTAATCCCAGAAGATTCAAGTTCAAAGCCAGTCTCAGGAACTAAGAGAAATGCTAAGCAACTCAGTGAGACTCTGTCTCTACCTAAAATACAAAACAAGGGCTGGGGGGGAGGGGATGTGACTCAGTGGTTGAGCACCCCTGAGTTCAATCCTTGGCGGGGGGGGGGGGGGGGGGGGGCGCACTGGGCATATAGTTCTGTGGTAGAAAATGCCTGGTGTGCAAGAGGCCCTAGGGTTTAATCCCAAGGTCCATGGTGGGGCGGAGGGGAGATATATATATATAAAATATATTTTTTGAGGCAGGTCTTACTAAGCTGCCCATGCTAGCCTCAAATTTCCTGCCTCAGGCTCCCAAGTAGTTGGAATTATAGGCAAGTGTCACAGAGACAACTTCATTTTATTTGAAGTATGCATAAGTGTTTCATAATATAAGGCAGAGTAAAGAAAGCAGATGCAACAGATATGTTATGGTCCACAAAGCAAACATTTACTATCTGGGTCTTAATAAAGTTTGCCAACTCTTGCTTTAGGTATCCATGGTGTCTAATGATTAACTCTTTCTTTTGCATGTAGAATGGTACCCGTCAGCTCAGTACATTCTATAGAAAACTGAGAAAATAAGACTCCAAATTATTTTCTACAGAGCTTAATTTTTTTCATGGAACTCCAGATGAAAAAAGACTGTATACAAACATTCTATATACTAAAATAAGATGGTATGAGTGTTAATAATGAGAATAAAGATAAATGAACTTGAATTGATAAAACCCACTACACCAAATTATAATGTGAGTATAAAAATGAAAAGCATGACCTAAGAAAGTACCAGATACCCATCTCTGGTCCTATAAAAACCCAAGATATCAAGAACTTCAAAGAACTGAAGTCCACAAAACCAAGTATATAAATTCTGCTAAAATTTCTGTGCATCCAAATGTCAACATTGTATTTTAACCCAAAGAAAATATCAAGTTTTGACAAAATATCCATTATTCTGGTGTAACCATCTGTCTTAAGTGGGGTAAACCTATTCACAGTACTGTTACATAAAATTACTTACATAAAGTTACTTACCCGAGTCCGATCTTCAATGTTGTATATCTTTAACTGCATGGGGATGTTGAAGCTATGCAAAAAATTGCCTCCAAACACTAATGTATCTGTAGGAGTATACACAGCATGAATCCAGCCTGGAAAGAAAGTGAATGGAGGCAGGAGCTGAAAGCACACATTGCAGTATGGCTTTCTCAGAGTAACAGTATAAAGCTCCTAGATCACAAAGTCTTTTTCTCTGATTCTGGTATTTAATGGTTAGTCAAGATACTTAATTTCTCAAAGCTCAATTTCCTCTGTAAAAACAGGATAAATTATACTTCATATGGTTGCTGGTGAACATTGATGAGAAAATCCATTTAAACTTTTTTTTTTTGAGGCAGGAGTTTGTTATGCTCACCAAGCTGATCTTAAACTTGTGCATTTAAGCAATCCTTGCACCTTCATCTCCCAAGTAGCTGATATCACAGGCACATACCACCATGTCCAGTGTAAGAAATGTGTGTGTTGTTTGTGTGTTGCTGCGGATCAAACCCAGGGCCTTGCCCATGCCAGGCAAAGTGTTCTAACTCTGAGCTACATCTTCAGCTAAAAAAACTTAATAAATGCTGCTACTGGAACTCCAAATGTGAACCAGCTCTGGAGTAGACAGTTCACTATATTTTCATTTATTCCTTACAACAAAATAAAAGACATTTAAATACCAACCAAGTGTATAAAGCAGGTAAATATATAGTCAACAATCCAAAATCTGTTTTTTGTTTGTTTTTTTCCTGTACTGGGGATTGAACTAACTGAACTCAGGAGTACCCTACCACTGAGCTACATCCCTCTTCATATTTTTCATTTTTTAAGTTATTGATGGACATTTATCCATTTATCTACCTATCTATCTGTTTATATGTGGTGCTGAGAATCAAACCCAGTGCCTCACACATGCTAGGCAAGTGCACTACCGCTGAGCCATAGCCCCAGCCATATATTTTTCATTTTGAAAGAGAATTTTGCTACATTTCTCAGGCTGATCTTAAACTTGACATCCACCTTTCCTGGGCTCCCAAGTAGCTGGGATTTCAAGCATGTGCCATTGCACCCAGATAAAATCTGTACTTAGTATTTACTCTGGAGATAGTGACTTGATGAAAAAAAATATTGCTGATTCAAAGCACTCTAGCTTTCACAGCTATTTCTAGAAGTTTAGGTAGTTTTTCATCAAGGGTGGCACATTACCTGCAGATGTTGTTTTCTCTGTAGAGATTCTGAATGACTGAAGCTAATGTGGGGCCCCATACATGTAATCTTTTGAAAAGTCTCCACTGGCAATTCTGATATATCCCTTTAGTGTTAAATCACTGGACTTTTATACACACGTCTGTAATCCAAGTGGCCTAGGAGGCCGAGATAGGAGGATTGTGAGTCCAAAGCCAGCCTCAACAATGGTGAGACCCTGTCTCTAAATAAAATACAAAATAGGGTTGGGGGTATGGCTCAGTGATCGAGTGCCCGAGTTCAATCCTCAGTACACCCACCACCAAAAATATATATATAATATATATATATACACACACACACACACACACACACATATATATTCTCGGCTAGGCACAGCAGGTGCACACCAATAATTTCAGGGACTCAGGAGGATCAAAACTTCAAGACTAGCGTGGGTAATTTAACTTAGCAAGACTTTGTGTCAGGAAAAAAAAAAGGGGGCTTGTGGGATGAACTGAAGATGCAACTCAGTTGCAGACTGACTCTGGGTTCAATATCTAGTAACACACATACAAAATGATGCATGTGTGTTATTTTTTTCTCTCTTAGTATCTACCCTTAACGACAGGAAAGATACCACTGTTGCTGCCCACCCTGGTAAAACCCTTAGCCCATCAGTTTTAAATAAAGAAAGTGACTAAACAATCCCCTTTCCCTTACTCTGCTTACCTGAGGGAATGACGAAGGTATAGCCCTGCTTGAGCTCAATGCGCTGGCAATCTGACACCCGGTCACCCAGAAAGATGTCTCCCTGTTTCCCTGACAGCAGCCAGTTCTCGTACAGCTCCAGGTTGTGGGCTGTAGGGGGGATGAGCCAGAAGACCTGTGAGTTAAAAGACTCCAGTCTGTTAACAGCCATTGGCATGACCCAGTCGTTTCACTCAACTGCTGAATAGGTTCAAAGTTAAAACTACAAGATAGAAGGTAGGCAAGAATTTTCTCCCAGCCTGTAAAACTTGCCTATTCGAGAAACTCGCAGGGCCTAAGTAGATCTTTCTTGTCATTCAGCATCAGGCCTTTCCTGGGATCTGATTGTAGAATGCAGAACCCATCCAGGACTCAACAGAGAAACAAGACATTCAGCTCTTTACCTAGGTGAACTTTAAAAAATCCCTGGCTATCTGGCCTCTAGAGTCCTAAGTAGCACAGTTATTTGGGTACAATATCTTCAAGAGATAGGTCAGGGTTGCTTTGTTCCAAGGAAGTAACAAAGATGATGAGGACAACACCTAAGATACATGAATCTAAAGTTAAAAAAAAAAAAAAAAAGATTTTTGGGTTTAGGGATAGTTGTTTTATAATAGACCTCATATTTAATTTCATTTGTACTTTTGCTATAAATACATTAATTTCTAATAGGGGAAAAAAGGCTAACACTGATATTCATTCTTATAATCCATCATCTATCTTGTGGCACTGGGGACTTAATCCAGGGCAACCTATTACTGATCTACAGCCTCAGTCCTCTGTCCCTTTTTTTCTTTTCTTCTCTCTCTCTCTCTCTCTCTCTTTTTTTTTTTTTTGGTACTGGAGATTGAACTCAGGGGCACTCAACCACTGACCCACACCCCCAGTCCTATTTTATATTTTATTTAGAGACATGGTCTCACTGAGTTGCTTAGTGCCTCACTTTTGCTGAGGCTGGCTTTGAACTTCCAATCTTCCTGTCTCAGCCTCCCAAAATATTGGGATTATAGGCATGTGCTACTGTATCTAGCTTGTCCTTTTTATTTTTTATTTTGAAATAGGGTCTCACTAAATTGCCCAGAGTAGCCTCAAACTTGTGATCCGCCTGCTTTAGCCTCTCTTGAGTTACTGGGATCAGGATTCAGGCATGCAGTAGTATCATACTTGGCTTCTATGATATTAATTCTACATTTCTATTACCACATAACATTAAAAATACTCCAACAAACTGGAGTATAATTCTTTAAGAATAAAGGTAATAGGGGCTGGGATTGTGGCTCAGTGGCAGAGTGCTTGCCAAGCACATGAGGCACTGGATTTGATTCTCAGCATCACATAAAAAATAAATAAATAAAGTGGTTTTTTTTTTTTTTTTTTAGTTTTTTTTTTTTAAGGTACTCTTCAAAATCTATTTACATCCTCAGGACACAAGGCTTCCTTTGGCCACATTTCAGACAAATGCCTTCACACAGTGAAAATTGGTTTGGACCCCAATTTGCTGATTTCATTGTGAATCTATCCAAAATTTGTATTTGCTTCCACTACATTATTACACTTTCAAGAACAGAAATTACATTGTTGTCCTAAAATCATCTTCTTGGCTTCATTTTGAAGACTCTGTTTTGGGTATCTAGAAACAGGACTATTGAGAATCCCTAAGTACCATGCTAATACTGGTGCAATGACAGTGGACTAGATAAATACTAAAACTCCTACTGAATACTAGCCACAAAGGTCAGCTTACTCTACAATTCTCTCCAGATGCAAACAGGGGTGATTCCTAAGAGATTCATTTCTACAGTATATTAAGCATGCAAGAATTGAAGCAGGGCTGGGGCTGTAGCCCAATGGCAGAGTGCTTGCCTAGAATGACAGAGGCACTGAGTTTGATCCTCAGCACCACATAAAAATAAACAAACAAAATAAAGGCATTCTGTCCATCTACAACTTCAAAAAAAAAAACCAAAGCGAAGTCATATAATCAGCTTCAGATTTCAATTCCCATCACAACCATGACCGTACCTTTCCCCCTTGGTGGATATGATACCAAACAGAGGTACCACCAAAGTCCACATGGAAGTCAGTATAGCAGCCTCGAACACTCATTAGACAGTACCTGACCCAAAGAAAAGCACCATCATTAGTGCACTGATGAAAAAAGAAAATTCACCCATCAAAATGCCACTCTCTTCCCTTACCTTTCACCTAATCGACCCCTAGTAGGTGGGAGAAATGCAATTTCAAGTCATCATACTGCCAGAAGGATAGTTTTCCTTTAACCATGGGATCATGTGTTGTGGTGTGCATGCATGGGTGCATGCATACATACACACACACTCTCTTTTGGAATACAGTCTCCCCTTAAATAATTCACTTTTTAAAATTATTTAGTATAGCAAAGCTCAAAAGGGAGCAACTAGTTAGTTGCTATCACTTTGGTCCCTCATGGCACATTGAGGAAAATACAGTAAGGCAGTCACTTACTTCTGCACTTTAGGGTACTGCATCTCCAGAATGGCATTTGTTGATTCAGTCTGACTTTCCTTCAAATGCCTTGGCCACATGTTGTCTACCCAGTCAATGAAATCCACCTTTAAAAAGAAGAAGACATTTAGGCTCCAAGGAAATGGTTGGAGTTTCATTTGAAGTCAAGAAAATCAGAATTTCTTTAAATACTCACGAAAAGACAATTACAAGCACATTAAAACAATCTGCTGGTAAAACTTAAGTTCATGAGGCAAACATTCTAGAAATAACTGTAAGATGAGAACAAAGACTAAAGATTGCATTCATCAAAATGAAGTCATTAAGCCAGGCATGGTGGTGTACACCTATAATCCCAGCTACTCTAGAGGCTGAGGCAGGATGATATAAGATCAAGGCCAGCCTGAGAAATTTAGAGACCCTTTCTCAAAATAAAAAGGGCTGGGGAATGTAGCTCAGTGGTAGAGTATCACCATGTTCAATCCTCAACATCCCCCTCCCCACACAAAAGAGGTCACTAACACAGTTATGTGTTCAACCAAGAACTTTCTTTCTTTCTTTCTTTCTTTTTTTAAGAGAGAGTGAGAGAGGGAGAGAGAGAGAGAATTTTAAATATTTATTTTTTAGTTTTCGGCGGACACAACATCTTTGTTTGTATGTGGTGATGAGGATCGAACCTGGGCCGCATGCATGCCAGGCGAGCGCGCTACTGCTTGAGCCACATCCCCAGCCCCCAAGAACTTTCTTTAGGGCAATATTTATATAATTTCCTGTGGGTTTTTTGACCCATAAAAGGTACTGTTTGGAAGCTGTCTGTAAACTCACCAAAAGATACACCACTGCTGGAATACCTAAGATACCAAAAGTTAAAAGAGAAGAAGGGTAGGGGAGAGAAGGGGTGGGGGTGTGGAGAAAGAAACGAAACCTAGAATAAGCTTCTAGTCTTTGCAAAAACATGTTATGAAAATTACTAAATTAGCCTGAGTAGCCTAGGCCTATAATCCCAGAAGCTTGAGGTTGAGGCAGAAAGTTTCTAAGTTCAAGGCCAGCTGTATTAACCATGAAAGACCATGTCTCAAAATAAGAGGTAAAATGCCCCTGGGTTTAATCACAGAGGAGGGGAGGGGAGGGGAGGGGAGGGGAGGGGAGGGGAGGGGGTACTAGATAGGGAATGAGAAGTTCCAGGTCTATCATATTTTTGAGATCACATGAGGCCTGGAACTTATCTATAAAATTTATTACCTCAAACACAAATAGTGAGGATTAAATCTTTGAAATAATGTTTATCAAAATAATAGTATTTGTCAGAATTCAAGCATCTGTTTTAAATAATTTTTGCTGAAATAAATGAGATATAAAAGCAGAAAGAAGTTATTTTAACACTTTATTCTGAATTACAACATGACCTGAACCTTCAAATGTCTGTACCCAAGCACTAAACTCCAAGAAACAGCTCCAAGGTAGATTATGCATGAAAGTCAAAGAAACATGAGTTCTGCACAGTGCTGATATTGGAAATATTGCTTATAATTATTAAAAGTATGTATTTGGTAAGTTTTACAACAACATCTACATATTAGATATGTACATATTTATATCTACATATTATTAGAATTTATTTCCCTTACAATGTGTATCTAGACAAATGCAATCTGTGCATAATGATAAGAGGCATGAGTCCTGGGAAATCCAGAAGTCAATGGTGGGGGAGAGTTTGGAAAAGTTCACCAACAATATGGAAGAAACTAGTAAGATGAGGAAAAACTACTCAAGACTCAAAGAGCCAACAGTTTTAACCAAGCACCTACAGATGCCTTTCTTTCCTTCAAACAAAACCTACTTTCTGTTTCTTTTTCTTTAGTATTTTTATAGTTATAGATGGATCCAATACATTTTATTCATCTTTGGGGGCGGGGGGTGCTGGGGACTGAACCCAAGCCTTGTGCATATGAGATAAGCACTCTACCAAATGAGTTATATTTCCAGCCTTAATTATCTTTTTACGTGTTATTAAAGCCAAACACATTTTTATCGCACAAAAGTAAATAAAATAAAAAGCACTTATCATATTGTACTTCCCACATTCTAGGGAAGCACTCTACCACTGAGCTACAACCCCAGCCCAACTTTCAGTTTCTTAATGTAGTGGCCAGTATTGCCCATCTCCTTTTACTATCATTTTATTGGTCTTTTATTGTTATTGTTTACTCAGTACACTATATACACTTTCATGTCTGGATAGAAAAAGGGTTGGGAATACTTCAATATTTTTATCCAGTGTTCATTCAGAACACACAGAATTTCTCACCATGCCAGAGAGTCAGTCATTCTTATTTCCCTGTCTCCAGTATCTTCTGACTACAGACAGAATATTATCCTTCTAGATAAATACCAGAATCCATAAGAGAATAAGGCTTCAGTAAGCACAATCACTAGTTTCGACCTATTCTGTATTAACACTAGGGTCAAAGTGGCAAGAAGTCCAATATTTAAGTCATGATCTCTTCACACAGTGCAAAAGCAACTCATTACCTTCCATTAACCAATTTCCCAATGCTCATGTTGTATTGTATCTATTGCCTTTTTTCTTTTCTTTTCTTTTTTTAAGTGCTACGGAGAATCCAGGAGTTTGCATATGTTAGTCAAATGCACTCTACCACTGAACTACAATCCCGATTTTTGTATTTATCTACCTTGAAGCACTTATCATATTGTACTTTTCTTTCCTAGGTCTCTAAATATTCTAAGAGGACAAGAAGGATCCAGTTTTCTATGTCCTCCAATACTTGGCACAGTGCTTACCATGCAATCAAATAATAAACTCTTAATATGCCAAAGATCACAGGGAACAAGAGATTATGTTGCTCTGGGTTAACAAATATGTATAGGAGCTGGCACAGTGGTGCATGCCTTGTAATTCCAGTGACTTGGGAGGTCAAGGTAGGAGGACCAAAAGTATGAGGACAGCCTCAGCAATTTAGCAAGACTAGTGTCAAAATGAAAACTAAGGGCTGAGGTTGTGGCTCAGTGGTAGAGAGCTTGCCTAGCATGTGTAAGGCCCTGGGTTCAAGTCTCAGCACCACAAATAAATAAATAAATAAATAAAGTGAAGGTCCATCAACAACTAAAAAATATGTATTAAAAAATAAATAAATAGGGGCTGGGATTGTGGCTCAGAGGTAGAGCACTCGCCTAGCATGCGCGGGGCCCTGGGTTCGATCCTCAGCACCACATTAAAAAAAAAACAAAATAAAGGTATGTGTCCACCTATAAGTAAAAAATAAATATTCAATAAATATATACATAAATAAAAACTTAAAAAAAAAAAAAGGCTGGGGGGAGATCAGTGATAGAGCACCCCTGGGTTCAATCCCTAGTACCACATAAAAGAAAAAGAAATACCAATAGGAAATGTTCTAATATATTGACTGTAATAGTATTACACGAGTAAATAAATTTGTTAAAATTCACTGAAATGTACACATAAATGGGCATGCACTCCATTGCATGTCAACCTGAGCTCAATTAAAAAAAGTTAAGGGCATTATTGAGAAATACACGAAAAGAGCAGGATAAATGAAGGGATATAATATGGGGAAAAGGACCAGTAGAAAAAGCATGTTACTGCTTACACAGCAAAATCACAGAATGCTTGCTTACTTTTAGGAGGTGACCTTGGTAATAGCTGACTCAATCTTTCTGGAAATGTTTTAGGTCCCTGAAAGATATTGGTGGATTATGACCTCTGCCCTCTAGATAATTTTCTATTCCTGAGCCCTCTCATGGCTTCCAGTCCTCCATTTAATGGCAAAGTATTCTGCAAATTTTATAAAATGATGTAGCATAGTTACTTTGAGAAGCCTAACCTCCAAGTTAGTCATTAAAATTTGTTCCCCAGAACACTCAGTATTCTAAATAAGTTCATGCTCTCACTGGGTTCCCTCATCTAGCAAGAATCAGGAGAAATCCCAAGAAATCTGTGAATTTTGGAGTAATAGTTCCCTTCCCAGGAAGGGGAAATACTGGGGAATGATATTGGTCAAATTCTATTGTTACATTGTGTGCATGTATGAAGCATGTTTGAATATTTCACAAAGAATCCTACCATTATGTACAACTATAGTGTACCAATAAAATAAATGAAAAAAAAAAAAAAAAAAAAACAACTAAAGACTAGGGGTTGGCGTTGTAGCTCAGTGGTAGAGTGCTTGCTTAGAATGTGTGAGGTACTGGGCTCAATCCTCTGCATCACATAAAAATAAATAAAATAAAAAGGTATTGTGTCCATCCACAACTAAAAAAAAAAATAAAACAAAACTAAGAACAAGCTGGGCCCAGTAGCACACACCTATAATCTCAGAGACTCAAGAGGTTGAGGCAGGAAGATGGAAAACTTGAGCCCACCTGGGTAACTTGGTAAGATCATGGCTCAAAATAAAAAAGTAAAAATGGGGAGGATATAGGTCAGTGGTAGGGCATCCCTGGTTCAATTCCCAGTACTTCAAAAAACAAAACACAAACAGAAAAAACTTAAGAACAAAGAGAATAAAAAAGGATGTTACAAAGACTTCATGTTTGAGTAGTCAGATATTTCTAAATCTTAACCATAGAAAAGTTTGCCTCAGGCCAAGTTTTATATTTATAACTACAATCATGTTATCTGTAAAATAAAATTCCAGAAATATTAAGGAAATACATATGTAAACAATGTTATTGTAATTCTCACGTTCCCTGTATTACTTAACCCATTCATTTTTTTTTTTTTTTTTTTTTGGTACTGGTGATTAAACTAAGGGGCACTCAACCACATCCCCAGACCTATTTTGTATTTTATTTAGAGATAGGGTCTCACTGAGTTGCTAAGTGCCTTGCCATTGCTGAGGCTGCCTTTCAACTCAAGATCCTCCTGCCTCAGCCTCCCGAGAAGGCTAAACTCTCTCTCTCTCTCTTTTTTTTTTTTTTTTTGATACCAGGATGTTGCTGAGGCTGCCTTTCAACTTGAGATCCTCCTGCCTCAGTCTCCTGAGCCAATGGGATTACAGGCATGTGCCACCATGCATGGCCAAGGAGGCTAAATTCTAACCACTTATGTTCCTATATTTCTACATAGCTAAACAATGATAATAAATATAAAAAGATTATTGTCATACTAGGGGAAAAAAGAAAACATTTTTATTTTTATTTTTTGGGGACAGTGCTGGGGATTGAACCCAAGGCTTCACATGTCAGGCAAACACTCTAGTATTACACCACACCTCTAGCCCAAGAAGCTTTTCACAGAGAAATTCTGCTTTTAGTTGTAGCATCTCTAACAACAAGAAGCAATAACACTGGGCACGGTGGCACATGCCTGTAATCCCAGTGGCTCAAGAGGCTGAGGCAGAAGGATCGCAAACTTAGTAAGATCTTATCTCAAAATAAAAAATAAAATGGTCTGGAGATGTGGCTCAGTGGTTACATCCTGGGTTCAATCCCTGTTACCAAAAAAAAGGAAAGAAATGACAAAAACTACACTTTATCTTCAAACAGTAGTGAAATACTGAGAACATTCCCCCCATATATGCACATCTATGTATTAATGATAATAATGGAACTTATTAGTAGGATACACACACACACACACACACATATGTTATATGCAATTACATTTCAACATTGAAAATCAAAGGGTATAATTAGGATTTCAATGGAGATATGACCCTCTTGCCCCAGCCCAGCCCCAGTAGCTGGGACTATAGGCATTCACCACCATACCTGCCTTTGTGACAGTTCTGAGTCAGGAATTAAATGAAAACAAAAACATCCCAAAAATGACTAGAAACATTGCAAAAAGTGAATATTGTGTAGATAGCCATTCCTTTGCTAAAAAAGATCGGTTAAATCAAAATCTGCCTTTAGGAGACTAATTTCAAATTCAAATTAAACTAACTAACCTTAAGATGGATTGCCAATCTATTACTAAATAGACACCCACTAGATCCTACTTAAGCAACTATCTCATAAAATACTCACCTGGCTTGAAACTAGTTTTCTCCTAAGTTTCTCAGCAAGTGTAAACCTACAGGACAAAAATTTCTTAAGCAAACTTCCCATCAACAGTTACAAGAGTGATTTTTTTTTTTTAAGATTCTTTACCATTACATGCAAAAGTCAATGTTCCTAAGTGAGGCTACTGGTGAAGCAAAGATCCTATCCTATATAATATTAAGTCATTTTGGAAAATGAAGAGTCTTCTAAAAACAGCAATTAATCAACTATCAACTAGTTTTTCACATTCAGCTTAATTTTGGTGTGTGCAAAAAGTTATAAATTCTCCAGTATAAAATCAACCCTCTAGTAACAATGACAATAGGGAGGAAACAATTAGACTAACCGTGGAAGGCCTTTGCACCATGTTCTCCAGCCTGGTGTGGCTAAATTCTAGACTGATGACATTATAAAGTTTCTCTCGCTCCTCCTCTGGGGTCTCATAGTAGCGTGTCCACTGAGCCATAGTCATTTCAATGCCTTTTTGTGTGTTCACATCCATGACATCCACCATCCGACGACTCCCTGCCATGAAAGATGCATTGATTTGTCTCTACTGAACCACTAAAACCTTTAAACATGTTAATAAAAAACGCAAATGGAAGGAAACAAACTACTCTTTCTTGTTTAGGATATTCAGCAGTGGACAAGGAAAGACTACTCACTTCAGAGGAAATAATAAAAAACAAATTACAGAGAATGGGAAAGACAAAAGTTAAGGTTAAAAAATAACAATCATTTCCTCTGGCATGTTCACAATACTGTCAGTTGTTGAATCTTATATTCCATGTCTCATTTAATTCTAACAATTTCAAATGTGAAGTATTAATACCCATTTCATACATGAGAAAATATGTGTCACCTAACTTAGAAGACAAAGAAGGCAGGATAACTCTACAGTCAATGTTCTTACCCACTAAGAAATATTGCTTTGATACAGGCTTAAAGACTGACCTAATCTACCCCAGTTTGAATAAAGGATCCATTAATTATTGAGTACTGGATGGAATCTGTCCATTCTTCAGTTTAACAGTTTTATTCCACAAACCTGCCAATACTTTTTTCTAACACAAAACCTCCTTTTCATTCATTCCACAAATATTTCCAATCTGATAATAATACCACGATGGACATAAAGGTCTATATCAGATTCTCCATTGTCTATCACAACAACAAAAAGTGCAGAATGTCACAAGAGTTAGCTTAAAATAACAGGGGAAGAAAACCGCTTTGGAGCCCAAGAGAACTAAGTTTAAATCCCAGTTCCAGTACCATTTGGGCAAGTTATGTAACTTCTCTGAACTTTTAATACATTTTTAAGGGCTAGCATCACCTTGTGGGCCGAGAGAGGATTTAAATTGAATGAAATAAAACATTTAGCACAAAGTAGGTACTCAATTTTATTAGTAAAAACAAAAGGAAAACTTCACATTTTGCCAGATTGATCAAAGAAAATTTTAGGAAAAGAGGCATATGGATAAACAGAATTCCAATAAGAGAAGATTAAGCGGGGACAATTCCAAGCAGATGCAATAGCACAAGAGAGGACATGGAAAGACAGTACAGCTAATGATCCAGAGAGGTGGTTAAAAAGCTGTCCAACTTATAGGACTAAATTATACCTACAATGTACCTGTACCCTGTCTTACTGGATATACCAAATAATACTAGGACCTAGTCCTCTGCATTCAAGTCTAGTTGAAGAGATAATATGCAAGAGGACAAGAATATGGCCAAGTGAAATAGATAAGGCAGATTTAAAAATACATAGAATGTAAGACAATGGACTAAATAAACCTTATCCTCATATTTTGGAAGAAAAAGTCAAAGCCAAATCAAAACTGATATGAGATACTCCCCTTCATACTCATTAGGATAGATATAATATAAAAAATGCAAAGTAAGTGCTCCCAAGGATGCAGAGAAATTGGACTCTCAAACAGTGATGCTGAAGAAATTAAAAAGTGCTAAGAGGGGCTGGGGATGTGGCTCAAACAGTAGCGCGCTCGCCTGGCATGCGTGTGGCCCGGGTTCGATCCTCAGCACCACATACAAACAAAGATGTTGTGTCTGCTGAAAACTAAAAAATAAATTAAAAATTAAAAAAAAAATGCTAAGAAAGTGGGAGGAAATTGATTAAGACCTCATATATCTACATACCCAGGAGTCTACTTCCTTCTTACTATTTTCTATTTATTTATTTATTTATTTAGCAGTACTGAGGATTAAATCCAGGGCCTTGCACATGCTAGGCAAGCACTCAACATTGAGCTATACTCCCAGCCCCATAAAACTTATTGGAGTGGGGACAGGGATTAAACCCAGGGGTGCTACACTGAGCTACATTCCCAGCCTTAATTTATTTACTTGTTTGTTTAGACAGGGTCTCACAAAATTGCTAAGGCTGTCCTGGACCTTGAAATTCTCCTGCCTCAGCCTCCAAAGTAGCTGTAATTACAAGAATGTGTCACCATGCCAGTTTAAAATTTAACCTTTTTTTCTTTTTTTTTTTTTTGAGTACCAGGAATTGAGTTCAGGGGCACTAAATCACTGGGCCAAATCCCCAGTACTATTTTTTGTATTTTATTTAGAGACAGGGTCTCACTGAATTGCTCAGTGCTTTGCTTTTACTGAAGCTGGATTTGAGCTGGTGATCCTCCTGCCTCACCACATGCACCACCATGCCCAGCTTTTTTTTTTTTTTTTTTAAGGAGAAGCCAAATCAATTTGTTTTAAACCTTTATTTGTTTACTGAGAATAGAACCCAGTGCCTCACACATGCTAGGCAAGTGTTCTACCACTGAGCTACAACCTCAGCCTGTCCAGCTATCTTAACCATTTTTGATACATAGTTCAGTAATACTAAATATATCTGCACTATTGCAGAATCATTAGTATACCCATCTTCTTCCCTCCTTTCATCTTGTAAACTGAAACTCTACACCCATTAAACGATAACTCCTCGTTACCCTCATCTCCCACAACCACCATTCCTACTTTCTGTCTCTATTATTTTGACTACTCTACCTCATATAAGTAGAACCATATAGTATGTCTCCCCGGACCCCTTTCAGTACTGGGGATTGAATCCAGGGACATTTTATCACTGTACTACATCCCCACATTTTTAATTTTTATTTTGAAACATGGTCTCACCGAGTTGCTGAGGCTGGCCTTGAATTTGTGATCCTTGTGCTTTAGCTTCCTGAGTTGCTGGGATTACAGGTGTGTGCGACCATGACTGGCTCAGTATTTTATCTTTTTGTGACTGGTTTATTTTACTTAGTTAAGTCTTCAAGGTCCATCCAAGTTGTAACGTGTATCAAAATTTTCTTTCTTTTTAAGGTTGAACAATACTCAATTGTATGGATATACAGCCATGAATTGCCCCAATGATGGATTATATTGCCTAGTAACATCATAGCCACCTTAGTTTGTGTAAGTATATGCTATGATGTTTGCACAGGATAAAAATCACCCAATTATGCATTTCTCAAAACATATCCCCCACTGTTAAGTGAGAAATGACATTGCACTGCATTTTACTTATCATTCATCTACTAATGGGTATCTACTTATGGGATGCTTAGTTTCAGTTATTGTCAATAATGATTCTATGAGCCAGGTGGGGTGGTGCATGCCTGCAATCCCAGTGGCTCAGGAAGCTGAGACAGGAGGATCTCAAATTCAAAGTCAGCTTCAGCAATTTATCGAGGCCCTAAGCAACTCAGTGAGACCCTGTCTCTAAATAAAAATATTTAAAAAGGGCTGGGGATGTGGCTCAGTGCTTAAGTGGCCCTGGGTTCAATACCTGGTACAAAAAAACAAAAAACAATGCTGCTATGAGCTGGGTATGGTTCATTACCCTTTGTAAATTCAGCTATTCTCAGGAGGCCAAAACAGGAGAATCACAAATTTGGGGCCAGCCTGGACAACTTAGTGAGACCCTATCTCAAAATAAAACATGAAAAGGGATAGGGATGTAGCTCAGAATGACCCTCAGTTCAATTCCCAGTATTAAAATTTTAGTAGTAGTAACAGTAGTAATAATGCTACAAACACAGTGAGATCCTGCTTTCTTTCTTTTGGGTACATATTCAAAAGGGGATTTTCTGGGGATAGTTCTGCTGTCGATATTTTTGTGGAACATATTATCTTCCACAGTGGCAGTCCTAGTTTATATTCCCACCAACAACACACAGGGGATCCAATTTCTCCATATCCTTCCCTCACCAACACTTGTTAATTTCCTGTTTGTTTAATTTTTAATTGTAGCGGTTTTGCTTTGTTTTGTTTTTGCAGTGCTAGGAATCCAACCCAAGGCTTTCTGTATGCTAAGCAGTACTCTACCACTGAGCTACATCCCTAGGCTCTCACTGTAGTCTTGATTTCTATTTCCCTATGATCAGTAATGTCCAGCATCTTTTTATTTATTGGCAATCTGTGCATCTTCTTTGAAGAAATACCTGTTCAATTCCTTTGCCCTTTTCTGAATCCATTTTTTAAATCGTTGAGTCTTATTTCTATATATACTCTAGATATTAACTCCTTATTAGATATATAATTTACAAATATTTTCTCCCATTCCTTAAGTTGTTTATATTTTTTGATGTACAAATTTCAAAATTTTTAAATTAGTCCAATATATCTACACTTTTATTACCTCTCTGTCTGGAGTCATAGCTAAGAAACCACTGCCAAATCTAACATTATGAAGCCTTGCCCTAGGTTTTTTGTTTTCTTTTTTTTCCCCTTAGGTATTAAGGTTGAACCTAGGAGTGCTCTATCACTGAGCTACATCCCCAGCCATTTTAATTTTTTTTTTTTTTTTAATTTTGTAATCATCTAAATTGCCAAGGCTGACCTGGAACTTGTAATTTTCCTGCCTCACTCTTTTGGGTCCCTGGGTGCCATGTTTTCTAGTAAGAGTTCTACAATTTAAAGTTTTGAATTTAGGTCTCTGATCCATTTTGAATTAATTTTTATATATGATGTTAGGTAGGAGTCCAACATCATTATTTTGCATGTAGACAGGCAGGTTTCCCAGCATGATTTGTAGAAGAAAAGTTACCCTAGTTTGACCATATATGTGAAGGTTTATTCCTAGCCTCTCTATTCTATTCCACTGTTCTGTGGGTCAATCTTTTTACCAGTATTACATTTTTTGATTACCACAGCTTTGCACTGTTTTGAACCCAGGAAATGTATTTCCTCCAGCTTTGCTCTTCTTTTTCAAGAATGTTTGGGTTTTTCTTGGCCCCTGGAGATTCCATATGAATTTTAGGAATTTTCTATTTCTGTAAAATAACATCTAGAATTTTGATAGGGATTACATCATTTTGTAGATCACTCTGGGCAGTTTTGACTTTTTTTTTTTTAAATAATAAGTATAGTGATGTCTTTTAAATGTCCCCATCTTGTTCCTTTTTAAAAAATATTAAGTTTTTAGTTGTAGATGGACACAATATCTTTATTTCATTTCATATTTATATTTATTTCATATTTATTGTAAATGGAATTGTTTCCAAAACTTTCTTCTCAGATTGTTCGTTGTTGGTATACAGAAATGCAACTGAACATTATGTACTTTGTATCTTGTTACTTTGACAAATTCCTTTATTTCTAACAGGTTTTGGGGCAATCTAAATTTAGTTTTCTACTATAACATCATATGGTAATTCTACTTTCAATTTGTGAACAGGTCATCTTACTTTCCAATTTAGATGCCTTTTATTTCCTTTTTTTTGCAGGTACGCTATTTAGAATTCCCAGTACCATGTTGAAGTGACAGAAGTAGGCATCCTTATCCCTCATCTTAGAGCAAAAGCATTTAGTCTTTCACAACTGGGTAGCTTTTTCATAGATGGTTTTATTATGTTGAGGTAGTTTCCTTCTGTTTCCAATGTGCTGAATTTTTTTTTTTTTTTTTTTTTTTTTTTTTTTAATCATGAAAATGGCGTTGAGGGGCTGGGGTTGTGGCTCACCTAGCATTGCGAGGCCCTGGGTTCGATCCTCAGCACCACATAAAAATAAATAAAGGTATTGTGTCCAACTACAACTAAAAAATAAATATTGAAAAAAATAATGGTGTTGAATTGTGTCAAATAATATATTTTCTTCATCAGTTGAAGGGATCGTGATTTTCCTTCCTTCATTCTGCTAATGTGGTACCCACTGATTGATTTTTATGTTGTTGAACCATCTTTGCTTTCCAAGAGTAAATGCAACTTGGTTCATGGTCTGTGATCTTTTTCAAATGCTGTATTTAGTTTGTTGATATTGTGCTTAAGATTTCTAAACAATGCTCATAAGGGATTTTGGTCTGTAGTTTTTATTTTCTTATATTGTCTTTGTGGTATCATTCTGTGAAGTAGCATTACTTCACAGAATGAGTTAAAAAGTGCTCCCTTTTCAATTCTTTGAAAATGTTTGAGAAGGATGGTTCAAGTGTTTAGTAGAATTCACCAGTGAAGCCATCAGATCCAAGCTTTTCTTTGCCGGGAGATTTTTGAATACTGATTTAATCTTTTTAACCAATTATACAGCCATTCTATTTTCCATTTCTTCCTGATTTAGTCTGGTTAGGTTCTGTGTTTCCAGGAATTTGTCAATTTATCCAATTTGTTGGTGAACAAATATGAATAGTATTCTCACATAATTTTTCTAATTTCTGTAGAATTGATAGTAATGTCCTCACTTTCATTTTTTACTTTAGTAATTTAATCTTTCCCCTACCTTGATCCATCTAGCTGAAGTTTTGTCAATTTTGTTAACTTTCTCAAAGAACTAACTTTTGGTTTCACTGATTTTCTGTTGTTTTTCTATTCTCTGTTTCATTTATTTCTGCTCTAATCTTTGTGGTCTTCATTTTCTATTCCTTAGGTTGTAATGTTAGGTTTTTAATTTAGGATTTCCCTTCTTTTTAATGTCTTTTTTTTTTTTCTTGTGGGGTCGGGATGCTGGGGATTGAACCCAGGGCCTTGTGCATGTGAGGCAAGCACTCTACCAACTGAGCTATATCACCAGCCCTAATGTTTAAGTCTTTATAACTATAAATTCCATTCACCACATTCTGTAAGCTTTGTTTTTGTGTTCATTTGCCTATACATATTTTTCTAATTTCTCTTGTGATTTCTTCTTTGTTCCACCGGTTGTTTAAGGATATATTGGTTAATTCTGTGAACATTCTAGTTTTGTTACTTATTTCTACCTTTGTACCATTGTGGTTGGAAAAGATACTTTGATATTTCTTTAAAAATTTACTGAAACTTAATTTGTTGTCTAACATATGATCTATCTTGGAAATGTCCCATGTAATACTTCAGAATATGTATGCTATTGTTGTTTAGTATTCTATATATACCTGTTAAGTCTAATTCGTTTCTTCTGTTAAGTCCTCTTTCCTGTCTGGTTGTTCTATCCATTATTGAGAAAGGCTACTGAAGTCTTCAAACGTTATTGCATAGAACTGTGTATTTCATATTTCTCCCTTCACTTCAGCCAGTGTATACATATAGACACACTTATTTATTTATTTAGTGATCTGGGGATCAAACCCAGGGACTCACACATGCTAGGACAAGTGTTCTACCTGATTTACCATTACCTTTGTATTTAGTTGATTCTGTAATTAAATATTTAAATTTCTTTCTCATTTCTTTTTGGTTATCAGGGAATTTACATCTAACATCCAATAGTTAAGCTTTCTATTTTGAATATCAAACTGCTTAAATAACATACAAAAACTATGTTCCTTTCACAAACCATTCCTATCCTTTTGGTTTTCTTTTTTTTTTTTTTTAATGTTGTGAAAGGACCTTTACTTTATTTATATGTGGTGCTGAGAATCAAACCCAGTGCCTTACACATGCTAGGCAAGCACTCTACCACTAAGCATTACAACCCCAGCCCTCCCTTTGAGTTTTGATGTCACAAAATCACATCCTTATATGTGTGCCTCTGAACATAAACTAATAATTCTTTAAAATGCATTATCTCTTAAATTACATAGAAAATAAAAATTTGGAGTCACATCTAAAGTTTCAATAATACTAATTTTTATTTTTTTTTTAATATAGTGCTTTTTTTTTTTTTTTAATTTTTTTAATATTTATTTTTTGGCGGACACAACATCTTTTTTTGTATGTGGTGCTGAGGATCGAACCCGGGCCACATGCATGCCAGGCGAGAGCACTACCACTTGAGCCACATCCCAGCCCTCAATAATACTAATTTTTAGACTAATAAGTGTGTTTTAAAACAGTCCTAAACTGGGGTACAGTGGCCTACAACGTTTCCAGGATACCTGGGAGCTCACTGAGGTAGGAGGATCACAAGACCAGAATGACTTTATAGGATTTAAATAAAAAATAAAAAAAGGACTAGGGATGAAGTTCAATGGTAAAGCATTTGCCTAGCATGTGCATGGTCTTAGGTTCAATCCCCAGCATTGCAATATAAATAAATAAATAAACATTAGTCTTCAATCATGTAGAAAACAAGGAACTGGGCGTGGTGGAACATACCCATAATTCCAGTAATTTGGGTGGCTGAAGCAGGATGATTTTAAAGTTCAAGGCCAGCCTCAGCAAAGTAGCAAGGCCCTAAGCAATTTATCAAGAACTTGTCTCAAAAAGAAAAAATAAAAAAGGCTGGGGTTCAGTAAGCGTCCCTCGGTTCAATCCCCAGCACACACACCCCTACCTACCCGCCGCCCCACACACAGAGTAATAAACAAACCATTGTTACAATAATACTAGTTTATATAATTGTCCACGTATTTAACTTTACTGGGACCTTTATTTCTCTACATGGCTTCAAATTATTGTATAGTCCTTTCAATTCCCCTGAGAAACTGCTTATAATCTTATTGAGACTCCCTGTATGTGACGAGTCATTTTTCTGATGCTTGCAAGACTCTGACTTTGGCTTTTGAAAAGTTTATTTATGTGTCTTCACGAGGGTCTCAGAGTTTATCTGGAGTTCATTGAACTCTTTAACTTTTTTTTGGATGACTTTCATAAAATTTGGGAAATTTTCTGCCATTATTTCTTCAAATATTTCCTGTCCCCTTCTCTCTCTCCTCCTTTTGGTACTCCCTGAAGGTGTCTCCTTGGGCTCTTGGTTTGTTTTGTGCTGCTTTTAACAGAACACCTGAGAAGGGGTAATTTATAATGAATAGGAATTTATTGGCTCATAGTTCCTGGGGTCAGTAGGAACAACATCAAGGTGCCAGCACACGACAAAGGTCTTTTTGCTGTTTTAAACCTAGCAAAAAGGAAGAGGATGAAACAGAACAAGAAGGAACCAAACTCAGGTTTTTGGGGGTTTTTTAAATTTTTTTTTTAAGGGCAGCATGAGGGTGGAGCATTCACAAAATAATCATCTCTTAAAACTGTTAGAAAGGCAATTAAATGTCAACATGAGTTTTGGAGGAGACAAACATTCAAACCGTGGCAGACTGTACTTTTCTTCAGTCTTTTGTATCTCTGTTCCTCAGACCCAATTTCCATTGTCCTACCTTTCAGTTCACTTTTCCTTTCTTCTGTTTGTTCAAATATGCCTTTCAATCTCTTTAGTAAATTTTTGTACTTTTTAGTTGCCCTCTCCCTTTTTTTTTTTTTTTTTTTTTTTTGGTTTTCTATCTCTTTGCTTATGTTTCCATGTCATTTGTACATCATTTTTCCTAATCTTCTGTATTTCCCTTTAGTTATTTCAGCATGTTTTTAAGATATTTGTTTTAAAGTTGTTCTCTACTAGATCAGGTTTTTCTCAAGGACAATTTCTGTTGATTTACTTTTTTCCTTTGAGTTCATCATAATTTCCTGTTTCTTTGTACACTTTTTAATCGGTTACTGAAAACTGAACACATAAATCTAATAATGTGTAACTCTTGAAATCAGATTTTTTCCCTTCCCAGGTTTTGCTATAAATATTGTTATTGTTTTGGGGCTTCTGATTGCTGTAGGCTGTCTGTGTGGCAAGGATCAAGCTGAAGTGTAAACAAAAGGTCTTTTTTGAGCCTGCACCTTTCCTTGGGGCTTGTATAGTTAGTTTCTAATTTTCCCCATATATTCAGTTGCCTTTGACTGTCATAGTCTGTAATGTCAGGCTCCCAGCGGGGTAAAGGAAAAAGGGAGGGGGAGAGGAAAGAGGGTGGTAAAGGGAATGGGCCTTTTAAATCTCCTGGAAATCATTTGGGTAGGGGGGAAGGGGCTTGCACCAACAATGGCCACCTAACTCTTTGTACCTCTGTGATCAGAAGCAGCCATCAAGTGATCAAAGCACAGATTCTCCAATATTTTGAAGGACACTTTTTGCCCATCCTGCCTCCTGCAAACTGCTGCTTGACTTCCATGGGCTTGGTTGGCAGGGTGGAGGGGGTGTCTGCTATTGTGCTACAACTCGAAATTTACTACCTATTACCATCCAAGTCTTATCCTGGATGTTGTAAGCCTTCAATGAACTGCAGCTCCAAAAAAGTTATAGTGGACAAATTCTGCCAGTACAATTACTGTCTGGGTGGGAAGCAAAGTTCTTACCACCATCCCAGAATCTCCTCTTGGAGTCTGTATTTTTTTTAAAATACTTTTTTAGTTGTAAATGAACACAATTTCTTTCTCTCTCTCTCTCTCTCTTTCTTTCTTTAAAGTGGTGCTGAGGATCGAACCCAATGCCTCACCTGTACGAGGCAAGCATTCTACCACTGAGCCACAGCCACAGCCCCTGGAGTCTGTATTTCTAACAAGTTAACACAAATAGTTCTCATGAGGTCATCTGTAGTCCACAATTACCTTTGTAGATGTCCTACCTTATTATTTAAACTAATAATGTCTAACCAAAAGAAAAAAGCTATGGTTATCAACTACCTCATGGGTCCAGGAAATTATTGTCCTGTACATTCATCAAGAAAAGAAGTGAGGTGTTCGCCTAGCATGGGAGGGACCCGGGTTCAATCCTCAGCACCACATAAAAATGAGGGCATTGTGTTGTGTCCATCTACACGTAAAAAAAATAAAAGTTAAAAAAAAAAAAGAAAGAAAAGAAGTGAAATGATGGATTTGTAAGTATTCAAGTAGGTTATCTAAGTCCTCCTGAAAGAAAGCTGTGCATTTTAATTATTCAATAGATTTCCTGAGCACTTACTACTACACTCCAGGAGCTATGTTAGATACTTGGATACATGGTGAAAAGCAAGTGGCTAGAATTTAACACACAAACAGTGAAAGGATGAATAATACAGGGATCAGAGAACCTTTCTCTACCTAGGATATGACTTTCACTCTTAGATAACAGAGGAGTTTTTATTCAGCAGTCTAACAAGGGCCCTCAAGTGGCCATGAGATAGTACTGCAATACTTAATTTCTTTTTTTTTTTTAATAGTAAACAATTTCTTTTAATATTTATTTATTTTTAGTTTTCGGTGGACACAACATCTTTGTTTGTATGTGGTGCTGAGGATCAAACCTGGGCCGCATGCACGCCAGGCGAGGGCGCTACCGCTTGAGCCACATCCCCAGCCCAATACTTAATTTCTAAAGCAAAGAATGGCACTGGAGTTTCAGTTCAACGGACAAAGTGTAAGAGTTGAAGGGTTAAAAGAAAACAGCCCCCGAAAACTCCTTTTGCCTCGTATCTTGTTGAAAACATTTCTAGAAGACTTTATGTCACTTTACTGTCTTATCATGTATGGAAAAATTACCATTCCTGAACTACTAGGATCACTGAAGTATCTTAGGGCCACAATAAACCAGTTGTCTGTAGAAAACTAAGCTGAACCTTTACTGACTCCGGGAAGTTTTCTTCTTTAATTAGATTGTAAAAATTTGCTTTCTTTTCCTAAATTTTTTGGATCTTTTTTTTTTTTTTGGTGGTGCTGGGAATTGAATCCAGGGGCTTGTTCCTGCTGGGCAAGCACTCTACCAACTGAGCTATATCCCCAGCCTTTTAAATACAATAAAATATAAATCAAATTAAGGACTGGCTTTAATTAAATCACTGAGAAGAAATTTTAACGTATCTACTTCTCAGTTCACAAAATTTCAAGTATTAGACAAGTTACCAAATGTAGCATTGGTTTGAATTTCTAAGAAATGTATCTACTACTTTAAGGATAAGGATAAAGAATCATAGATATCAATGTAGCTTGTTTCTTGGCTCAAAGGTACAAGTTTTGAGTTCCTGGGTATGATGCCCTGAAAAACAGTCTCCTTAGAGAGAGTGAGAATAAAGATGGTAGGTAGGAAAAGGATCAAGATTCAAAGGTTCTATGCCTAATGAGTATCAAAAAAGAAAACTTTTATAACTCAAGTAGTTTCTAATCAAGTAAATATTTCAATATTCCCATGACTTTAAGCTCAAAGATTCAGAGGCCAAAAGCTTGATACTTACCAACACACATTTTGACATCATTCACAGTGAAGTCTGGATCTGGCATCCTATGAAACAAACACTAGTAAGTATAAATGGAAAATACAACTTCTCTAGTCAATTTGAGATTTTCTTAAAGTACTGAGAACTCCCCAATCAGACACATCAATCTTTAGGACATATTTAGGTATAATGTCTTAAAAAAAAATTACTTATTATGGTTCCCTCCATGGGGATTGACCCCAGAGGAACTCTACCACTGAGCCACATCCCAGCAACAGGGTCTCACTAAATTGCTGAGGCTGGCCTTGAGCTTGCAGTCCTACTGCCTCAATCACTGGGATTACAGGCATGTATCACCATGCCTAACTTTATAAATGATTATGTATTTACATTCTTACACAGAAAAATATCCAACAAATGAGCAATGATTATTTAAGAATGGTATACTTCAAGAGATTTAAATTTCTTTTCTTTTTAGCTCATCTATACTTTTTCATTTATTTACCTATAACACGAATCATTTGTATAACAAAAACATGTACTTTTTTAAAATAAGTGAGAAATTATTTTCAATTACCTAATGTTCTGGGTTCTCAATACTGCCATTGCCTATAGCCCTGAGGAAAGGCCATTTCATAATCATATCCAGCAAGACCCAGAATACTTACTTTATTCCAAGTCCATCAGAATTTTTGAAAATCAGAGGGTCTCTCAAGCCACCTCGCTGGATATACTCTACATTAAAATCTGTCATCGCAGAAAAAACATTATTAGAAAAACAAGTACAGTTAGAAAGATAAAAGGATCTAAGTAGTAAGGTATAGATTATTTTGCGCATACAGTTGTACTCTGTTAATAAATAAACACTTGTTACTAAGAAGCATCTCTTCAGAAGTAGGGAAAACACCCTGAGAAGCCAGGCTTGAGAAGTTTGCTAAATTTGTATCTCCATAAGAAGTTCAGAATTTAAGCAACAGAGTTGTCTCATAAATCCTAAGTAGGAATTTTCATCACCCTGTCTCTTAGCCAAAAAATGATATGCATTTAACATTCTTGTCAGTTTGTTAAGAATCAAAGCTATGTGACACATGTGGAATTCCTTGGCTTCAGTGATGTGGTTATATACATAAAAGAAGTTTTATTGCACTACTTTTTAAAACTTCTTATTTTTTACTTGTGGATGGACACAATACCTTTCTTGTATTTGTTTTTTTATTTTTATGTGGTACCAGGAATCAAACCCAGTGCCTCACACCTGCTAGGCAAGCACTCTACCGCTGAGCCACAATCCTGGCCCTATTGTACTATTTTTAATTAAACACAATCCAAGGGATGGGAGGAAGAAAAAGCCTTTAGAAATTCCAAAAATACTCCTATCCCAATAAAAGACTACTTCTAATATATCAGAGAACAACTCAAGAATATAAAAATGGGACAGAGGATGCATACAAGTGGCACTATATAAAAGAAAGAAAATAAATACGTAGCATCAATAGGTAATATTTCAGTTTCAGGATGTTAAACTCAGATTCTATGCCTTCCCACATCAAGTTCTCAGATTCTATGCCTTCCTACATCAAGGGGTTACAGCTCTGAATCAAATTGATACTGACCTTTTCCCTCCATAAAAGTAACAAAATTGGCATTATATTTATTGGTGTGGAGTTTCTCTTCCAAGTCAAAAGTTCGTTTCCCTTCAATTTCATCATCTGAAATGCCATCATCTTCATAGCGTCGTCTCATGGTACCACGCTGGGAAAGAAGGGACATAAGGATAAAATCACGCACTTTTTTAGGCCCATCTCTTATAAATCTCTTCTCTCAACTCAAGATCAGCTGATGTTCTCAGAATACACAGAATGTATAACAAAGTTTTAATGAGCCACTGGGTTCCCTACCTGTGAATTTTACCTCTGCTAACTCTTTAAGCCTAGATATTTACATTCACAGTGAAAACAACCAAATAGGATCTCCTAAATATTTTATTTGTCTACCATGGCTTATCAAAGTGGAGATAAACGATCTTTATAGACATTCAAGTGAAGATACAAAATATAATTATTTTCATAGAGGAGAGGTATACCTAAGATTAACTTTGTGAAACAACCTCAAGAATAGACTAAAACATCTGAATAGATCACAAACTCTTTTATCCGAGATAATCTAAACAACAGCGTGCTAAACAGCAGATGATTATTAGTATTAAAAGATAATACATCTTCAAGGAAAATACCTAAAAAGCTGCTCAATATCATTAATCATTACAGAGTTGCAAATCAAAACCATAATGAGATACTACATACTTGCCAGGATAGCTACCACCAAAATTTGGGCAATAACAAGTTTTGGTGTGTGGAGAAATTTACATCCATAGGTGGGCACGGTGGCACACACCTGTAGTACCAGCCACTTAGAAAGCTAAGGCAGGAGGATCTTAAATTCAAAGCCAGCCTTAGCAACCTAGCAAAATCTTGTCTCAAAAAATAAAAAGGACTGGGAATATGGCCCAGTGGTTAAGCACCCCTGGGTTTAATCTCAAGTAGCAAAAAGAAAAAGGGGGCTACAATTATGCCTAGCATGTGTCAGGCTCTGGGTTCCATCCTCGCACCACATAAAAATAAATAAATAAAGATATTGGGTCCATCCACAACTAAAAAAAAAATAATAATAATAATAAAAAGAAAAACGAGGGCTGAGGCTGGTTTTGAACGCACAATCCTCCTGCCACAGCCTCCTGAACCACTTGGGATTACAGGTGTGAGCCACCGCATCCAGCCAGATAATTATTTTAAAGGTGTGAAATGGTGATCACCTTCCATAAACAAACAAATGAACGAATAAATAAATAAGTAAATAAATAAATTAATAAGAAATGAAAAAGTCTGAAAGGGCAGAATTAAGCCATAAAAATAAAAATTAAAGGAAAGTAAATTTGTTATGTGCCAGGACTACAAAATTCAATTTATCACTTTTAGGTAGAAACACTCCAAGGATATCTTTTCCATATTTGGTAAAAGCCTTCCTTGGTACTTTGGTTGCCATAAATCACAGTTCAAAGTCCAAAAGACTCAACTTTAGCTAACTTTCACTTGCTCTAAAAATACCATCATTATTCAAAATATTTAGGTGCATTTCTATTAGAGGCATTCAATGATGTGTTTCTTACATGGAGGTGTTTGTTCATTTACTTAAAGACATCATCCGGTTCTTCCCTTGCCTTGTTTCCTACATATGACTGAAAAGAAGTTCCAGAGATGAGTTCCAAGTATCTCATAGAATAAAGGTACAATACAAAACTATAATAAGTGTAGTTTTGTTTCCAAAATAGTCACTTTTAGAAAGCACTCGCTTGCACTTTTTAACAACAAAATAATCCTGTCATATTTTCAAACCTCACCCTTTCCTAGGCCTACCAAAAAAAAAAAAAAAAAGAAACAATTGTGCTATTATCTCAAAATTTTTAACACACAAGCACAAAGTTTCCCCATCCTATCTTTTCACATGCTTTTATTTTCCTGTACATAAAAGATTTGCAATTTTAAGTACACAGAGTATAAGGATATAAGGAAGCCTCCTGCTCCAGTCAAGCCATTCCTATTTCTTAAAGATAATTTAAAAAATATGACTATATTTTTAATTTCTTTTTGACTGTTCCAACCAGGGAAATCAGTGACAATGTAAACACTGTGTCAGTTTTAACACTGTCAAGGATAAGGGGAAGTTTTTTCCTATCTCCCTAAATTAATTTAAACTTCTAAGACCTATTCCATTAAGTGCCTTAAAAAAACATAACCAATTCTCACAATAACACTGGAGATCAGTATGCCATAACAATCTCTGCTATAGGTGAAACTCCAAAGGCAAGGTCACTTGAACATTAAGTAAATTAGCCACCAATCTCCTCCCACGTCACTAATAATTCCAACTGACTTACTGGTGTGCTCTGAGCTTCTATTCCAGGTGCTTTTCATACAGTGATTTTAGGCAGACTTAAAGAGAAATTACTGACTTCCCATAGTTGCTAACCCTAGCTGAACTGAGCATCTCAGTAGGTAACAGGCACAAACTGAATATGGAAATCTATTTCAACCAAATTTTCTTTCAAAAGTAATTTGAATTTTTCAATGCTAACAGTAAGTTGTATTCCTGAAAATCAATAATCAATTTATTAGTATTATGGTTTGGATATGTGATGTCGTATGGTGAGAGGTAAAATGATTAGGTTATGAAAGTCTTAGTCTAATTGATGCCTTAATAATCCACTGGTATGGATTAACCTGGTGATAACTGCTGGCAGATAGGGTGTGGCTGGAGGAGGTGGGTCACTGAGGGCGTGCCTTTTGGGTATTTTGTCTCTGCCAAGTTCTGAGCTGTTTTTCTCTTCCACATCCTCTGCCATGATTTTTGCCTCATCTCAGGCACAGAGATATAAAGTGAACCATCTATGGACTAAGACTTCTGAAACCATGAGGGCCAAATAAACTTTTCCTCCTCTGCAATGGTTCTTGTCAGGTCTTTTGGTCACAGCAGTAAAAATGCCGACTAAAACACTTAGTCATTCGTTTAACATCACTAGTCATTAGGGAAATGAAAATCCAAAACAACAAAGATCCAGGTGTTGGGCGTGGTAGCTACACACCAATTGTCCCAGTGATTTAGGAAGCAGAGGTTGAATTTGAGGTCAGCTCTGGCAACTCAGTGAGACCCTCAAGACCTCAATGAGACCTTGTCTCAAAATAAAAAATAAGAAGGTCTGAGCATGTATCTCAGTGGTAAAGTGACCCTGAGTTCCAACCCCAGTACCTTTAAAAAAAGAAAAGAAACCCCACAGTGAGATATCACTTCCAACCCATCAGTCAAATATTAAGTGTTAGTGAGGATTAAAATAGCACTGTAGCCTTTTGGAAAACACTGGCAGTTTCTCAAATGATTAAACATAAAATTACTTTATGACATAGTAATTCTACTCCCAAGCATCTATTTACCCAAGAGAATGAAAACAGACTCACACAAAAACTTGTACATAGCAACTTTCCTCCCTGACCCTTTAAGACTGAAGCCCCAGGAATGCTCTACCACTTAACTATACCTCCAGCCCTTAACAGGGTCTTGCTGCATTATCCAGGATGGCCTCAAACTTGTGCTTCTCCTTCCTCAGCCTCCTGAGTAGCTGGGATTATAGGCAAGTACCACCATACCTGGCCTTTTTTTTTTTTCTTTAAAAAAAAAAAAAAAAAAAGACAGCATCTTACCACATAGCCCAGATTAGTCTCAAATTCATGAGTTAAAGGAATCCTCCCACATTAGCCTCTTGGGCTGGGACTATAGGCCTATACTACCATTCTCAGCTCTTAGAGCAACATTAGAGATAGCAACATTATTCAGAGTAGCCATGAAGTAGAAACAACCAAAAGATCCATCAAATGAAGAATGGATAAATAAAGCACAGTATATCTATACAATGCAATATTGTTTAACAATAAAAAGGAGTTAATTACTGATAAATGCTATTAACTGAAAAATATAACAAGTGAAAAAAAGTCAGTCACTAAAGACCACATTATAATTCTGTTCAGATGAAATCTACAAAACAAGCAAATCTATAGAGACATAAAGTACATTAGTGGTTGTCAGCAGCTGGGTGGACAGAAGATGGGCAATAACTGCTAATGTGTTCTGGGTTTATCTGGATAACAAAAAGAGTTCTGAAATTAGATACTGGTAACTGATGTTTGCACAACTTTGTGAACATACTAAAAATACTGCTGAATTATAAATTTTAAAAGGGTAAGCCAGGCGCAATGGCACACACGTGTAATCCCAGCAACTTGGGAGGCTGAGACAGGAGAATGGCAAGTTCAAAGCCAATCTCAGCAAAAAGCAAGGTGCTAAGCAACTCAGTGAGACCCTGTCTCTAAATAAAAAAGGCTGGGGATGTGGCTCATAGGGTCAAGTGTCCCTGAATTCAATCCACGGTATTCAAAAAAAGGGGGGGCGGTAAATTTTTTGACATATAAATTGTATCAATAAAAAAATAATAATTATTGGATTGGGGCTGTGGCTCAGTGGTAGAGCACTTACCTACATGTATGAGGCACTGGGTTCAAACCTCAGCACCACATAAATAAATAAAATAAAGGTACTGTGTCCATCTACAACTAAAAAATGTATTTTAAAAAAATAATAATTAACAATATGTTAAAAAATAAGATAGCATAATGGATATGTTTGTGAAAAGCATATATAATGAAAAAAGGTTTGATGTGGACCAATAAAAAAAGCCACTGTTCAAGAATATTTTTTGAGAAACTACAATATTTTTCTAAATGATTCCCATAGTCATTTTAGTTAATTTTCTGTGAAGGGGAACAGGGAATAAAACAAAACAGTATTTCATTAACTAATATTATGCGCCAGGAATGCAAAAGCAATTTGTTAATTCTGAGAATTTCCATTACATCTAGTGATCTAATTCACCACACTAACACATTGAAGAAGTAATATATGGTCATCTAGATCTATGCAGCCCAATATGGTAGCTTCTAGTGATTTGTGGCTATTAGATTTAAATTAAGATTAAATACATTTTTTATGCAGAATGTTGGGAAAACTGGATATCCAACAATGAAGTTGGAACACCTTACTTTATGTCACATGCAAAACAAAAACAAAACAAAAACTCTCACAATGGATTGAGACATAAAAACCAAAACTGTATAATTCTTAGAGGGGGACTGGGATTGTGGCTCAGAGGGAGAGCTTTCACCTCGCATTTGTGAGGCACTGGGTTCGATCCTCAGCACCACATAAAAATAAAATATTGTGTCCACCTAACAAAAAATATATATATATTAAAAAAAAAAGGAAAATTGACACTAAATTTGGTCAGATTTCTTCGGACATGAAACCAAAAGCACAGGCAACAAAAGAAAAATCAAATAGATAAATTATATTTCAACAAAATTAAAAACTTTTGTGCAAAGGACACTCAAGAGATTAAAAACACAAACCACAGAATGGAAGAAATATTTTCAAATCATTTATCTACTAAAGGGTTAATATCCAGAATATTTAAAGAATTCTTACAAAAACAACAGAACAAACAAATCAAATTAAAAAATGGGCAACCGCAGGCTGAGGTTGTGGCTCAGTGGTGGAGTGCTTGCCTAGCATGTGTGAGACACTGGGTTTGAGTCTTAGCACCACATATAAATAAATAAAGGCCCATCAATAACCAATAAAATTTAAAAAAAAAAAAAATTGGGCCACCCAAATATATGTTTCTCAAAAAAAAAACAAAACAACACAGGAGGCAGGGATATAGCTCAGTTGGTAGAGTGCTTGCCTTGCATGCACAAGGCCCTGGGTTCAATCCCCAGTACCAAAAAAAATAGGCCTATGCCAGAAGCTGAGTGATAGAGAAGGAAGGAGCTTGGTGGTAGGCAGTAAGCTGTCTAAAGGCTTCCACATCTTCCTCCACAACACCCAACACCCTCCAAAATTAAACAAACTCCTATATACCTCAACTATCAACCAGGTGGAGCTGGACCCAGTGTATACACCTATAATCCCAACACTCTGGAGACTAAGGCAGGAGGATCAAAAGTTCAAAAATTCAGCCTCAGCAATTGAAGCCCTAAGCAACTTAAGTGAGATGCTGTCTCAAAATAAAATGTAGATGTAGTTCAGTGGTTAAGCACTCCAGGGTTCAATCCCTGATACCTCCCCACCCACCCCACCCACCCACCCCCTCCAAAAAAAAAAAAAAAAAAAATCAACCAGATGTTAAAAGTCAGTTCTTTTGGAGAATTTAAGTGTTTCTATTCCCAAATAGGCCCAAAGGAGTCAAGAGAAGTAGTAATGTAAAATATGAAAAAGTCTGCTCGTCTTTTAATCAGAAAAGTGAACAATGATGCCAGGGCAAAGTAATGACAGCAGCTAATGTCTGAGTGCTTACCACAAACCCCATACTGGCTGGAGCTGGGGCTCAGTGGTAGAGCGCTTGCCTGGCACATGTGGGGGCACTGGTTCAATCCTCAGCACCACATAAAAATAAATAAAGATACTGTGTTCATCTACAACTTAAAAAAATTTTTTTAAAAAGCACCATGCATGTATTGTCACATTTAAATCCAATATCTACATGATATATTATCCTCTCTACAAACAAGGAAAATGAAGGACAGAAGTAGTAACTACCCAACTTACAAAATAACTGGTATGGCTTAAGAACTAGAGTGGCTGGGGTTAAAACCCAGGCACTTTGGTTCTGGAGCTGACAGCCCTAACCATGCAGCTCTATATGCTCCTGAAATTGTGTGGGAACAAAACTTCAGCCAAATCAGTAGCTTGAGGCAGCTGGAAGAAACTGTCAAAGGAGACTTCAGACAGCTGAAATGGTTCTGGCAGAGACAGAAAGTAAAGCGGTGGAATGAGTTTGCAACAAAAGAGACTTTTTTTTTTTTTAATATTTATTTTTTAGTTGTAGTTGGGCACGAGACCTTTATTTCACTATTTTTATGTGGTACTGAGATCGAACCCATGGTCTGGCACATGTGAAGTAAGTGCTCTACTGCTGAGCCACAACCCCAGCCCCAAAGAAGACTGTCTTTAAGTAAGAAAATCATGCTTGGTAAATAGATAATTAGCAAAGCCTCTTCCGCAGAGTGGGAGGTTTCTTATATTTGCTAAGATACATTATATTTCTAGTTGTTTATGCCACTTTTATTTAATATTCTACCATTCCTGATTTCTTTCTTTTTTTTTTTAAGAATTTTGTTTTAATATTTATTTTTAGTTTTCGGCGGACACAATATCTTTGTTTGTATGTGGTGCTGAGGATCGAACCTGGACCGCACGCATGCCAGGCGAGCGCACTACTGCTTGAGCCACATCCCCAGCCCCCTGATTTCTAATTCTAGCTTTTACTTCACAAATTATTATACTGATTATTCCCTATTCGACTAAAATAAAAATATTACCTGTTAGGACAAGGTACCTTTCTATATCTCAAAAGTACTTTGCACTCAGTACATTTATTATATGTATACTATGAAAATCTGTTCTTATTCTCATGAAGATATTTATAGTCAGAGTGACACTTTATTATACATCTTCTTCAATGATGAAACTACCAATATTTTTTATTAAGATTAATTTCTTCATCTCCTATTTCTACAAAGAAATTTAAAATTCTAATTTTACCCCACTGCATGAAAGAAAAAAGTTTTTTTCTTGCTGGTAGATGACGACAAGAAGCCAAGTAACAACTAGATCTTTATGTCTCACCTGTGAGCTCCTGCTTTAAAAAAAAAAAAAAAAAAAGCTTAGGGCATTTTGTAAAACTGTGAAGTTGTATAGATTAAATATGAATATTTGCAACATATACCAAATCCTTACTTCATAGCTTTAATATACATTTATCTATTTAATATGCAGTATCTACTATAAAGAAAGAAGCTAAGTTCTCACTCCAAATAAATGCATACTATTCAAACAAGCAATTAAATTTTAAAATGTGATTATTTTCAATTTCTTTGCAAGATCACACTTTGGGGCGGGTATGTGTTGATCACTGTCTATTTCCCTCTGTACCAGTCTCATGTATTTATCTGAATACATTTATTCATACAAAAAGGTTACACAGAATATGAAATAATAGCCAGATTCTCAGTATACAAAGATAAAAAGGCATAGTCATTTTTTCTTTTAGTTGTAGATGGACACAATACCTTTATTTTATTTATTTTTATATGGTGGTGAGGATCAAACCCAGTGCCTCATGCATGCTAGGCAAGCGCTCTGCCACTGAGCTACAAACCCAGCCCAAAAGGCATAGTATTAACTCTATAGAAGATCACAGGCCAGTAGGGGAAGAAAGACAAATAAATATAGTATTAAAATTAACATAGAGGAAATGCCAAAGACTCCACATAAATGACACTAGAAAAGATGTTTATTCATTTAATATAACTTTATGGAACACTTACTTAATACCAGCAACTATGTATAAAGACTATTGCTCTCTACAGCTGGTCACACCTATAATCCCATCTACTCAGGAGGATGAGGCAAGAGGACTGGATTGCCAACTTAAGGCCAGTCAGGGAGATCCTGTCTCCAAAAAAGCAGGTGGGGGGCAGGCGGGGGCGGGAGGGGGTTGACACACACTATTGCTCCTCTTGTAGCAGTGATCTCTTCAAACTTTGTGGAGGTTTTCCTACCCCTACTATATCTCTCAGTATTTCCTTTTAAATAAAATATACATGTATATACAGATAGAAATATAAAACACTTCTGAAATAAAATGTTATTAAAATGTTATCAAAATGTTTACGAAATTTGAACATTTCATTACACCTCATGAGACATGCTCAGAAAGCAGGATTTTAATGAGAAGGGCTATGGTGGCACAAAAAATAGTAAGACTCAGCCTATAATTACAATGACCAAACCTTGGGCCCAAGTTATTATCTTTTGCCCCTTAAAAAAAAGAAAGACAAGAAACTTGAACACAGGGATAAAAGAAGACCACATATAGAATTTTAACCTAATTGGGTTTTCTTTGGTTTTGGTACTGGAGATTTAAAAACTCACCGGTGCCTTACCACTGAGCCTCATCCCTAGCCCCCTTTTTGTTTTTTATTTTGAGACAAGGTCTCAAAAAGTTGCTTAGAGCCTCACTAAATTACCCATGCTAGCCTCAAACTTGAAATCCTCCCGCCTCAGCCTCCAGACACCATGGGATTATAGGTGTGCACTGCCAATCCCAGCTTAATATAACTCCTTTATATCTTACAAAGAAAGTCTACTACGTTTGATTGACATGGCTGGAAAAACTTGAATTTGTTTCACTCAAAGTTCAGCCCAAGTCAATCTTCAAATATCTTCTGGAACAAGTTAGATTGATTTTTTCAGAGATCTGTAATACATAACACACTTTCCATAAATGAAAAACATGAGGACATCACAGTAGTTTCAACAACAAAACAGTGTAATCCATAAAAGGAGCCAGGCATGATGGTACACCTCCCAGAATTTTGGGAGGCTGAGGCAGGAGGAACGTGAGCTTTATTAAAGTTAATCTCAGCAATTTAGTGAGGATCTAAGCAACTCAGCAAAACCCTGTCTCTAAATAAAATACAAAATAGGCTGGATATGTGGTTCAGTGGTTAAGCACCCCTGGTACCAAAAATAAACAAACAAACAAACAAAAAAAAAAAAAAAAAAGAAAGAAAGAAAGGCATCTTTTGCAGAATCTGGCAAGAGCATATACACACCTATCTCTTCTGGTGAGAGAGAGAGAGACAGAAACAGACACATGCTCAGAAAGCAGAATGATCAACAAAAGAGGAATACATAAAACAAAATGAACTTTCCCTGAAAGTTCTCCTCAGAATTAATGTCAAACAGCTATCATATGCAGAATGACCCTAAAATTCTCTCAAAGTCAGGATATACTCAACCTCACCACAAATATGCCCTCCACAAAACAGAATGGCAGAGAAATGAGAGTGCTGAATCTCTTTGACCAACACTGCCTGCTTTTCTTCCTACCACTTGGTATAATAAACTGTTGTTCAGTGTACTTGCTGCATATTTAACCATTATATCACCACAGTTCTGTACAGAGTTCTGTGGCTAAGAAGTAAAACTACCCTCTGAAATTCAGATAAAAAAAGACATACATCTTAACTTCATCCTAAAGAGAAGTAATCTGAGGTTGGGTATGGTGGTACAAACCTATGATCTCAGTTACTAAGGAAGCTGAGGCAGAAAGATTGAAAGTTGTAGTACAGTCTGAATAACTCAGTAAAATCCTGTCTCAAAATAAAATTAAAAGAACTGCTAATGTAGCTCAGTGGTAGAGCACTTGCCTACCATGTGCAAAGCCCTGGATCCATGCCCCCACTACTACAAAAAAAAAAAAAATTTTTTTTAAATGAACATATATACATAAACAGAAGTAATCCTAGTTCAGATGTTCTAACTAAAGTACATTCTTGCTGGGCACAGTAGCACAGGCCAGTAATCCCAGTGGCTCAGAAGGCTGAGGTAGAAGGATCCTGAGTTCAAAGCCAGCTTTAGCAACTTAGCGAGGCCCTAAACAACTTAGCAAGACCCTGACTCAAAATATAAAAAGGGCTGAGGGCTGGGGATGTGGCTCAAGCGGTAGCGCGCTCGCCTGGCATGCGTGCGGCCCGGGTTCGATCCTCAGCACCACATACAAATATGTTGTGTCCGCCGAAAACTAAAAAGTAAATATTAAAAAAAAAATTCTCTCTCTTTAAAAAAAAAAAAAAAAAAAATATATATATATATATATATATATATATATATATATATAAAGGGCTGGGGATGTGGCTCAGTGATTAAGCACCCCTGCATTCAATCCCTGGTACCAAAAAATTAAAAAAAAATCATTCCTTGTTTTCCCAGAAACCCGTCATCTTGGATAGTGACAAATGCAGTTCTTACAATGTTAAACTTCCTATTAATATGTAAACGTGCATGAGGTTTATCCTCCAAAAGTAATCTAGTCGAACCACCAAAGAACCAATGTGGTGGCACATGTCTGTAATGTCAGTGACTTGGGAGGCTGAGGCCCTAAGCAACCTGGCAAGACTCTGTCTCAAAACAAAAAATAGAAAGGGCTAGGTATATAGCTCAGTGGTAAAGTGCCTCTGCACTGAATCCCCAATACCAAGAAAAAAAACAAAAAACAAAAAACAAAAAAAACAGGGGTATAAAGGGGCAGAGAATCTGGAAATTAACAACATTTGTCAATGTTTAAGCAATCTTGGACACACATTTCTTGAGTAAATGTAAAATAAAGATGTGAAACTTCACTCTATCTTCTGCTGCCCCATTCTTTGAAAATTTCACTTCTTTTCTATAGCACTAGAACAGTTTTAAAATTTAGCATTCTTAATATATGACATAAAAATTAGCCTGCACTAAATGAAATCATAACCCCAAAGAAAATAAAATATCTGCTTTTCTCATTATTTACCTTCTAGAATAGAAAAGGGGATCCCTCCAGCCCCCTGTGCTAGGGACTCAAAATCAGGGCCTTCTGCATGGCAGACACTCTACCACTGAGTTATCCCAGTCCTTTTATTTTTTGAGACAAGATCTTACTAAATTGATGAGGCTGGCCTTAAAGTTCCAATCTTCCTGCCTCAGCCTTCTAGGAAGTTGGGATTACATGTGTGTACCACCATACCTACCAGAAAAGAGAATTTTAAAAGGCCTGAGATCACCAAGAAATAATTTTTCCCCCTCACGTCATACAGGTAATGTGCCGATGTTGTAACAAGGTTTTGAGGGAGGCACATCTCACACGATAGCATGAACACCCAATCATCATCGTGCTTACGAACTGAAGGATCTAAGAAATAATCTTTAAAAATCACCCCTACACAAAAAATTGGAAAACCACAGTAACTCAGAAATACTCAGTTTTCAAGTCAATCAATTTCTTAACTTTATTTTCTGATGTTTCTGATGAAACATCCAGTGAGATTCAAATACTCCCTATACGCTTTTGGTTACCTCCTGATTTCTTTTTCTTTTTCTTTTTTTTTTTTTGGGGGGGGGTGGGTACTGGGGACTGAACTCTGGGGTACTCAACCACTGAGCCATGTACCAGTCCTATTTTGTATTTTATTTAGAGACAGGGTCTCACAGAGTTGCTCAGCACCTCATCTTTGCTGAGACTGGCTTTGAACTTGCAATCCTCCTGCCTCAGCCTTCTGAGCCGCTGGGATTACAGGCCTGTGTCACCTTACCCGGCTTGATTTATTTCTATAGCAACAGACACCCAGAACACAAACAATATAATGCCTACATTTTTCATCATTTTCTGTATAGTTCCAATTTCAGTATATGTGCTGCCGAAGCGAGCACTTTCATCATTTTCTGTAATTGATGTAGCTGAAAGTCATATGATACATGGTACAGGCCGTGCCAATTTAGTTTCTAAAAGTTAAGGATAGGGGTTGGGGTTGTGGCTCAGTGGTAGCACGCTTGCCTAGCATGCATGAGGCACTGGGTTCGATTCTCAGCACCATATACAAATAAGTAAAATAAGGTCCATCAACAACTAAAAAATAAAAAAAAAAAAAGTTAAGGATATATTTGTTACACAAAAACAACTTATGGAAAAAGAATAAGCCCCTACAAGTTTACCTTGAAGATAAAGGAAAAATATGAATGACTTTCCTTTTTTTTTTTTTTTTGCCAGCCACCAAAAAAGGAACTATGGCCTGAAAGGACAGCTTGTCCTGAAAACAGTCACTACCTCTAGATATTTGCTCAGTAAATAACATAAACCATGAAATGATTCACACATGCTGTGTCTAGGTCTTTAAGTGAGTTTAAACAGTCATCTGAAACCTGAAGATATAATGTAAATGCACCAATTGCCACAGTCCTCATCAGGTTGATTTCCTCCAGGACCCTTCTCTGGATCTGTGATTAATGTTTTGATTCAAAAAGGCCAATCTCTTAATCAACATATGACCTCTTTTCAAATAGTCAAACTTCAGATTTATGAAATTTCATATCTAGGAATAAAAGCTTTAGATTAAGAGCTGGTATTTTAAAATACTCCCCATAAACACATTCTTCACTCTCCCACCACTACATTAAAGTTCTGACAAGACCTCTTCTAAGCATGTAGTTACCCCATCTGTACCAACCAAAGTTAAAGCAGAAAACTCTGTTTTCGTTTGTGAATTTACCTAAGAACACTGGTGTAAGAATGGCAAACTGACCCACACAATTAAAAAGGAAACGTTAATAAAAACAACTATGCCTAAGTCACCAGGAACGATGACTTAGTTAATCATCTTAGTCATCAGGTGACTTAGTCTGCATCTTAGGGCTAAGTTTCTACAGACCTGAACTGTCATATCATCAAATCATTTCAATCAAGTTAAAATTCCTATAAATAAAATATCCACTTTAGGCATACCCCTCTCTTTATTATGTTTAATAAAACTACATAACGACAACAAGATAATTAGAGTCAGAAATGGGTGTGTGTCTAGGTATTGCCACTTGGGCCTAAATTCCCTAACCTTCATTTTTTTGTGTGTGAAAATATCAAGAATTTCACCCCTAATGCACAGGATAGTTATGAAGTTTAAATGAGAATATAAGTACTTGTATTTTTTTAATGTACAAATACTTTGCAAACTTGGCCTTATAAATGAAAAGGGAGGCCCTGTAACAGGGTCTGGACTTGGTTTCTGGAGTTCAAATCCTGGTTCAGCCTCTCACTGTACATGAGTAATGTAATTAGTGATAACAGACGCCACTGTACAGGGTTGTATGAAGACAAATGAAATAAAAGATTAAAGCAGCCATGCATTTTAAAAAAAATATTACCAACTATGGTTCTGAATATGAATCAACATTGGATTAGATAATCTTTTCCCAAAAAGAATGGTTTATATGGCTTGAGACAAGGTCTATGTCATATACCTATTCTCAAATGTCATTTAACATGAGATAAGATTTTATCTTCCACCATCCCAAGTGATAGGCCTCTAATATGATTCCAATTCCACACGATTTGGAAGGAACTTTTTGGAAAAAAAAAATTATTTTTTAGTTGTAATTGAACACAATATTTTATTTATTTTATCAACGGTAGAGCGCTCGCCTAGCATGTGTGAGGCCCTGGGGTTGATCCTCAGCACCACATAAAATAAATAAACAAAATAAAGGTATTGTGTACCACCAAAAAATAAATATTAAAAAAAAGATTCCATTGTCTTTAAATCTCTCCACACCAAATATATAATCATAGAGATGAAATTTTATGAAGCTCATTAATTGTAAGTACCATTCCCTGAAAATTTTTGTTACAACTAATTATATCTAGTTGTATAGCTCTAGACCACAATATGAAATGTATTTCCCACTACACAGTAATCAAAAATTCTGAAAAACGATGCACTACAATATACTAATTTCCCTAGTCTACTGCCTATGCAAAGGCTATACACACACAACCTAAAAATCTGTAGACTAAGTATTTGTGATATATTAGATTGAAGATAATTAAAGGTTTCAAGTGGATATAATTTTATAAATTCAGCAAAGTCACAGTTCACTTTACAGTATCATGCTTTTAGCACAGTCATCATAAAAGTCTTTTTTACCACAAATCTGTCCATAGTCAAGGCAGACAAAAAGGCAGGTAGAGAGGTCATCTGAACTCTTGTTAGTCACAAATAAAGGTGCTCTTTTCTTTCCTCTGAACAGAGCTCTTGCTATTAATCTGAGGTATGTTTCCTAAGTGAAGGGCCTGACTTCACAGCAAACTGATTAACAGTCATTTTCCTTCTGGCATTATGATTACTGTCCTTATCCTGAACTTATAGAATTCCTTGTGTAAAAGCAGCATTTGGAAAATGGATCAAGCTGTAGAATTCTTACTATCTGGGCAAAGAAGGCCTGCCTCTGGCTAACTGCAACAAATGGAAACCACACATCATGAAAGGCAAAGCCTGTTCTCACCAGCAGCTCAATCTTCACCCTGAGCAAAATTCAGGACATCCAGAGTTTTCAACAATAGTCTCCCTGAGAGGCTACAAAGAATAATTCTAATGGTATCAATGGCTGAAATATAACATCATTGCCACTTTTACTCAACCAAGACTGAACTGTAGAACTTTGTTTCAAAGTTCCTTTACCAAAGAGTCCAAATAAGCCAAAAGGAAGCTGGATGAATTATCAGAGAAGGCAGGGAGGCAGGGCTAAATTCAGTGATACATCACAGCAACATACACTTTGTATGTGTGATAACCATACAAGTAAAATAACCATCACCACTGTTGTCTCCAAAACTTTTTCATCATCCCATACTAAAACCGCATTCACTGGAATTTTTTCCCCCATAGATCCTCTTTTTCTGATATTAACATACTCTAACTGCAACTATTTCTCCCTTCCAAGAATAGACCAATTCCAACTACTTAATGAACTTTGAAGTGAAAAAGGTCAAGTTCTAAACCGGGCGCAATGGTACATGCTTGTAATCTCAGAGGCCCGGGAGGCTGTAGCAGGAGGATTGTGAGTTCAAAGCCAGCCTCGGCAAATTATCAAGGACCAAAGCAACTCAGCAAGACCCTGTCTCTAAATAAAATACAAAAAAGGGCTGAGAAGTGGCTGTAGTTAAGGGCCCCTGAGTTCAATTAACTGGTACCAAAAAAAAAAAGGCAAATTCTGTGAGAGTAAAATCTTTCTTTTACACCTTTTCTCATTAAACCCAACTTCCAGTTTACAAGGAAACTTTTTAGAAAAACAAACTACATAACGGTCAGATGTGATGGTATATACCTGTAATTCCAGCGACTCAGGAGACTGAGGAAAGAGGTCACAAGTTCAAAAGACTTAGGCAACTCAGTGAGACCTTGTCTCAAAAAATAAAAAGTGCTGGAGATATAGGTCAGTGTAGAATGACCCCTGGGCTCAATCCCCAATACTACCAAACAACAACAACTACACAATGAAGAAACAGAGAAATACAATATGTAGAGCATTTTGGAGTAGAGGCGGGTAATCAGGGATTGAACCCAGGGACACTTTACCACTGAACCACATCTCCAACCCCTTTTCATATTTTACTTATAGACAGGGTCTCACTGAGTTGCTTAGGGCCTCGCTAAATTGCTGAGGCCGGCTCTGAACTCACAATCCTCCTGCCTCAGCCTCCTGAGCTGCTGGGATTACATGCATGCACCACCATGCCTGGCAGGCATGAGGGGCATTTTATAGGACAGTGTCATCCACACAAACATAATCAACTGATATTTGAAAGACCAGAGGCAATTAATTGAATATAAAAAGGATAGTCTTTTCAACAAACGGTGTTGGAAAAACTAGACATTTGCACAAAGCATATAAATAAATTGAAACAATGACCATAAAATATTCAGAAAAACTAATTCAAAATGGATTACAGACCTAAACATAAATTGTGAAACTATTAAACTTTTGAGAACAGGAGAAAACCCTATAAATTATTTAAAATGTAATCGATACCATATCATCATAAGTATAAAAACTTAGTGGGCTATTTCTTTTAAATACTTTTTTAGTTGTTCATGTACCTTTATTTTATATGTGGTGCTGAGAATGAACCCAGTGCTTCACACATGCTAGGCAAGCTCTCTACCACTGAGCTACAACCTTAGCCATATATATATATATGTGTATGTATATATATATATATATTTTTTTTGTATCAAGTCTTCAAGATTCAATGTGTACCTCATTATCATCATTACATCTTAATTTAAACTAGCCACATTCACATTTCACATGTCCAATGGCTATATGTGGCTAGTTGTACTGGACAGCACAATTCTGTTGAAAGAAGCAGAGAACTATAAAACTAAGGAAATCATGGGCTGGGATACAGTGCAGCTGGTAGTGCACAAGGCCCTGGGTTCAACCCACAGCACCAAAAGGAAAAAAAAAAAGGAAATCAGCCATCAAAAAAAGCAATTTTTTAAAAAATTTATTTTTCTGGGGGCTGGGGTGGTGGGGTGGTAGCTCAGTGCTCACCTAGCATGCACGAGGCACTGGGTTCGATCCTTGGCACCACATAAAAACAAAATAATGTATTCACCTAAAACTAAAGATACATGAATAAATATTTTTAAATATTTTCTGGTGGCTGGGATTATAGACATGCACCACCACGCTGGTTCAAGAAGGCAATGAATGTGAATTCCAAGGAAACATATCCTAAAATTGCTCTGTATTTCCAGTAGGAAAGTGAGACTAACATAATTTTACGAGATGCTATTTAAAAATGAAACTCAAGCTGGACATGGTGGTGTGCACACTTGTAATCCCAGCAGCACAGGAGGCTGAGACAGGAGAATCAAGCCTCAGCAAAGGCAAGGCACTAACTAAGGGAGACCCTGTCTCTAAATAAAATACAAAATAGGGGTGAGGATATGAATCAGTTGTTGAGTGCCCCTCAGTTGAATCCCTGGTATCCAAAAAAGAAAACTCAACCCCTGCTCCTAGAATCCTCCGTATCTTCCAAGCAAAGGAGATTATTACCTCTCTATGCAGCCTTTGTCTCTCTGTTCAGTTTGAACACAACAATGAAACACCCCCAAATGATTAGAATTAGCACCATTTTACCTTGGTATTTTCCTTTGTCTACTGACTCCCCCCATACAGTTTCTCATTCAACTGACCTCTAATTGCCCAGGGGAGAGAGATCAGATCAGATCTAGTTGCTGAGATTATTCCAGCAATTTGGAAGGCTGGGGCAGGAGAATCCCAAATTTGAGGCCAGTCTCAGCATCTTAAAGAGACCCTAGTCTCAAAATTAAAGGGAGGCAGTTTACTGGTAGAGTGCTCTAGGTTCAATCCCCAGTACCAGGAGAAAAAAAAAAAGAAGAAAAATTCTGTCAGAACAAGTGTCTATAGAACAACTAGTGTCACTTCAAGATCAATCTCCTTCACTAATCAAGTAGCCTGCAACCCATTTCTCAGTGTTTACATATTAAAAATAAAATATAAAAATGCCAAAAATAAGTACACTTGAAGATCAGTGAAATGTGAACAGTAGTTTCAATTACTCTTCACTATTATCTTCCCCCAATCCTGCCCTTGCCCCCGGCCAAAAAAAAAAGATGGTCAAATTTTCATATTTGACAAAAGGAAGTATCATTTTTTTACCTGTCAAACTAACAAATGATATCTTTGACCCCTAGTTGTAGAATTTAAGCCGGGCCTGGTGACGTATGCTTATAATTCCAGCAGCCAAGAGGCTAAGGTAGGAGGATCTCAAATTCAAAGCCAGCCTCAGCAAAATCAAGGCCCTATGCAATTCAATGAGACTCTGTCTCTAAACAAAATAAAAAACAGGGCTGGGGGTATATGGATCAGTAGTTGAGTGCCCCTGAGTTCAATCCCCAGTACAAAAAAAAGAAAAGAAATAGTGAATTGGGGGCTGGGGTTGCAGCTCAGTGGTAGAGTGCTCACCCAGAACTTGTGAGACACTGAGTTTGATCCTTGGCACCATGTAAAAATAAGTAAAATAAAATTATTATGTCCATCTACAACTAAAAAAAATATTTTTTAAAAAAAGTGAATTTCCTAAGTTTTATTGGCCAGAAAAGCCACGTGTACTTTTTTGGTAAATAGCTGAAGTTATGTTTCTTCCTTCTAATTTCTTCTCTTTGGCTAAACCTTTCTAGAGTTGAAAAAATATTCTATAATTTGGTGGAAAATCTCCTACTGCATAATAATCTGAATCTTTCTATATTTTGGTCACTGATTCTATCAAATACAGATTCTAATACGTATTAATTATTATACTTACAAAATTACTATTATTATTCATTTTATTCTTGATCTATGAAGCAGAGTGTGTGTCAAAAAGAGGGGGGAGGGAGGGAGGGGGAGGGGGAGAGAGAGAGAGGGGAGGAATATGTAAAAAGGCAAAGAAAAAGGCAGAGTCATACAAACTGATTAAATAGTTAACCTTTGGCATAGGGGTAGATAAATAGGAAAGGCTGATGGGTTCTTTGGCTTTATCTGTGGTATTTAATTTCATACCATGCTTGTTGGCTGTATAGCATGGTTAAACATCAATCAGATGTTGGTCATGTAATTTATGACTGGTTGGCCATGAAATTTATTAAGCTTTGAGATTTATAATAAGTCACATTTACTGAAAGTTCACTGAATTCAGTCTGTATTTACTAACCCATTAAACCATCAAACAATCCTTAAAAGGTAGTTATTATTATTAGCTTCCAATTTAGAAATAAGCATACTTGAGACTTGGAGAATGTAAGTGCCCTGTTCAAGGTCACACAAATGTTAAAACCGGGAAGAAAATGCACCAAAATCAGACTGCAGCCCTGCCAAGGGAATATTGAGTTAATTCAGAAATAAAAAGAAAATACTTTAAAAACTTTTACATTGTTAAAGAGCTTCAGAGGGGAAAAAATCTGCTTACTTATCTCCAGCCTCAGAAAACAAAGCAAAAATTAACACCTCGGGATATTTCTTGATAGTTCATAAACCATGCTGAACATGGTTATAACTGTCCGAAACCTATAAAAAAAGTTGTACTTTAGGGTGGGAGCTATTTGTTTCTGACGATTGTTATTTATATTTGAGGCTCATCCCACAAAAGAAAAAAGAAAAAAAATTTTCTTAAAGGATAGCAGTAATTATAAATACTGCCAAGTCCCTATAATCCTAGCCATTTTATAGTCTTAGATAGAAGGATAGAAAGGATAGCAAGTTTAAGGCTAACCTAGACAACTATGAGACTCTGCCTCAAAATAAAAAGTGCTGAGAATATAGCTCAATAGTAAAGAACTCCTGAGTTCAGTCCCAAGAACCTTCACAAAAATACTGACAAATAATTGTACCATATATGTGATCTTGTAAAGACTTTAAGTGAACCAGCCAATACGTATGCACTGAATCAATTTATGTTACCACTAGAACATCTGATAGAAAAATCTTGCTATAAAAACCTCTAAGATAACTACATAGACTGGGAAGAGTCTTGAACCTTGAAATTCTCATTCCTTCTCTATAATAAAATTTAGATATGATCACTGACTCTTGAAATCCAGGGAAAGACAATAATCCTTTTATTCCATTTTTTTATTTTTTACTTACATAATGGTGAAATTTGTTGTTTCATACTCATACCTGTGCACAACGTAACAATATAACTTAGCGAACATCATTCCCCAGTATTTCCCCTCCCCCACCTTCCTGTCCCAGGTCCCTTTCCTTTACTGATCTCCTTTCAATTTTCATGAGGTCCCTCCCCACCTTTCTTTTCCTTTCTCCTCTCTAGCTTCCACATACAACAAAAACATATGACCCTGAGTTTCTGAATGTGTGTGTTTCACTTAACAAAATATTCTTAAATTCTGTTTTCCTACAAATTACATGATTTGGGCTGTGGATGTGGCTCAAGCGGTAGCACGCTCGCCTGGCATGGGTGCAGCCCGGGTTCCATCCTCAGCACCACATACAAAGATGTTGTGTCCGCTGAAAACTAAATATTAAAAAATATTTTTAAAAAAATTACATGATTTTATTTTTATGACTTAAGAAAACTCCATTGTGTATATACACATTTATTTATTCATTCATCCACTGACAGACACCTAGGCTCATTCCATAGTTTGGCTATTGTGAATTGGACTGCTGTAAACATGGGATATGCATGTATCACTATTATGATGACTTGAATTCTTTAGGATAAATACCAAGGACTGGTATAGCTGGGTCATATGGTTGTTTCATTCCTAGTCTTTTGAGAAACGCCATGCTGACTTTCATAATGGTTGTACTAATTTATAAACCACAGTGTAAAAGTATTCATTTTTCTCCATATCCTTTCCAGCAAATGACTAGAGATGAAATCTGTGGCTTTAATTTTCATTTCCCAAATTGCTAATGATGTTGAACATTTTTCCATATATAATGATGTTGACCATTTGCATTTCTTCTTTTGAGAAGTGTCTGTTTAGTTCATTTGCCTTTTTTGTTAATTGAGTTATTTGGGTTTATTGTTTGTTTGTTTTGATATTAAGTTTTTTGAGTTCTCTGTATATTCTCCATATTAATCCTCTGCCCAAAGACAGCTAGCAAAGATTTTCTCCCATTCTGTAGGTTCTCTTCACATTTTGTTTCCTCTGCTGTAAAGAAGCTTTTTAATTTAATGCCATCACATTTACCAACTCTTGAAATTATTTCCTAAGCTTTAGGGGTCCATTTTGAGAAAGTCATTGCCTGTGCCTATATGTTAAGGTGTTGACCCTACATTTTCTTCTAGGAGTTGCATAATTTCTGGTCTAATTCCAAGGTCTTCGATCCATTTTCACTTGACTTTTATAAAAAATAAGGGTCTATTCTCATTCTTTCACATTTGACTAACCAGTTTTTGCAATATCATTTGTTAAAAATGGCTGTCTTGGCTGGGGATGTGGCTCAGGTGGTAGCGCGCTTGCCTGGCATGCGTGCGGCCCGGGTTCGATCCTCAGCACCACATACAAAACAAAGATGTTGTGTCCGCCGATAACTAAAAAATAAATATTAAAATTCTCTCTCTCTCTCTCACTCTCTCTTAAAAAAAAAAAAAAAAATGGCTGTCTTTTCTCCGATATATGTTTCTGCTACCTTTGTCAAGGATCAGATGACTGTATGTGTTTGTTTCTGTGTCTTCTACTATGTACTAATGGCCTGCCTATCTTTACGCCAGTTATTTACTATAACTTAGACTGAAATTTCAAAACACAAGGTTCTACAGTACACACACACACACACACTGAAATTTCAAAACACAAGGTTCTACAGTACACACACACACACACACACACACACACACACACACACTTATACACATACATATATATACATATATGCATGTTTGTGTATTTGGTGGATGGGTACCAGAAGTTGAACTCAGGGGTGCATAACCACTGGGCTACACCTGCAATCCTTTTTATTTTTGAGACAGGGTCTCATTAAGTTGTTGCTAAGTTGCTGAGATTGGTTTTAAACTTGAGATCCTCCTGCCTCAGTTGGGATTCCAGGCATGTACCACCATGACTGTAATATAATTTGAAGTTAGGTATTATGATGCCTTCAACCTTGCTTTTTTTGGCTTAGAATTGCTTTGGCTATTATGAGTCTTTCATTTTTCCAAATAAATTTTAGGACTGTTTTTTTCTGGTTCTATAAAGAATGTCATTAGTAAACTGATGGGGACTACACCAAATCAGCATACTGCTTTGGTTGTATGGCCGTTTTAACAATATTAATTCTGGGGCTGGGGATGTGGCTCAAGCGGTAGCATGCTCGCCTGGCATGCATGCGGCCCGGGTTCGATCCTCAGCACCACAAACAAAGATGTTGTGTCTGCCGAAAAAACTAAAAAATAAATAAATATTAAAATTCTAAAAAATATATATATTATATTATTAATATATATATTATTAATATATATTGATTAATATATTAATATATTAATTATATATTAATATATATTAATATATAATTAATATATATATAAATATATATATTAATTCTGCTTAGCCATGAACATGAAATGTCTTTCCATCTTCTTGTGTCTTCAATTTTTTTTCCTCCACTGCTCTAGTTTTCATTTTAGAAGTCTTTTATCTCCTTTGTTACATTTATTCATAGTTTTTTTTTTTTAGACTATTGTGAATGAAACTGGTTTCCTGATTTCCTTCACACCAGATTCATTATTGGTGTATAGAAAAGGTATTGACTGGGGCTGGGGATGTGGCTCAAGTGGTAGCACGCTCACCTGGCATGCGTGCGGCCCTGGTTCGATCCTCAGCACCACATACAAACAAAGATGTTGTGTCCGCCGAAAACTAAAAAATAAATATTAAAATTCTTTCTTTCTTTAAAAAAAAAGAAAAGAAAAGGTATTGACTTTTTAAAAATATTTTTTTAGATGTTGATGGACCTTTATTTTATTCATTTATTTATATGCGGTGCGAGAATCGAACCCAGTGCCTTATACATGCTAGGCAAGCGCTCTACCACTGAGCCACAACCCCAGCCCCAAGGTATTGATTTTTGTATGTTGATTTTGTAACCTGCTACTTTGCTGAATTTGTTTATTACTTCTAGCAAGAAAGACAAATGTTAAAAAAATATTTATTTTGTAGGTGTAGTTGGACACAATGCCTTTATCTTATTTACTTATTTTTATGTGGTGCTGAGGATCAAACCCAGGGCCTCATATGTGCTAGAGACGCGCTCTACTGCTGAGCTATAATCCCAGCCCCAGAAAGACAAATCTTTTAACCTGACCTTTCCCAGAATGACACAGATCGAGATAAGCCTGGATAAAACATAAACAAGGCTTATATCTTCCCACCTACACCAAATCACCAATAATATTCTGGTTAATTTATTTATTTAGTGCTGGGGATTGAACTCAAGGACACTCAACCACTAAGTCACATCCCCAGTCCTATTTTGTATCTTTTTTTTTTTTTTTTTAAGAGAGAGAGAGAAAACTTTAATATTTATTTTTTTTTAGTTTTCAGCGGACACAACATCTTTGTTTATATGTGGTGCGGAGGATCGAACTCGGGCTGCACGCATGCCAGGCGAGCGCGCTACCGCTTGAGCCACATCCCCAGCCCTTTTCTTTTCTTTTTAAGAAAGAGAAAGAACTTTAATTTTTATTTTTTTCTTTTGTTGTTTTTGGCGGACACAACATCTTGGTTTGTATGTGGTGCGAAGGATCGAACTCGGGCCGCACGCATGCCAGGTGAGCGCGCTACGGCTTGAGCCACATCCCCAGCCCTATTTTGTATCTTATTTAGCGCCTCTCCATTGTTGAGGCTTGCTTTGAATTTGAGATCCTCCTGCCTCAGCCTCCTGAGCTACTGGGATTATAGGTGTCACACTGTATATTTTTAAATTGATTACATGCAGACACTTTCATAAATCTTAGCTCTGCTTCAGCTTCCATCTTTTCTGGCTATTTACTTCTGATTCAGGAAATCTTAACTGCTATAACTACAAATTAACTTTAGACCTAAGCCAGGTTCTGAGGCAATATCAAACATTTACATTAACATGATCCCAAATGAGATCAGAAGGCTATATACCTTGATAAACTTTGATACGATACTTTTATCCTCAAGAAATAAGTACAGGGGCTGGGGCTGGGGCTCAGCGGTACATCGCTCGCCTAGCATGTGTGAGGCGCTGGGTTCAATCCTCAGCACCACATAAAAATAAATAAATAAATAAAGGTATTGTGTCCAACTACAACTAAAAAATAGTTAAAAAAAGAAAAGAAAGAAGTATATAAAACCCATTCAGGCAAGGAGGCAGCATAACTTTATAGTTTATAACCAACATTAAATTTAAGAGTTTCCTCAACAATAAGAGAACACATAAATGGTGTTATTTCCATCCACAGTTTCAATATTGCTCATTTTGCATTATACAGCTTCAGTTCATAAAATAAACACTTTGTTTCAAAGTCCTTTCCCAAAATCCATTCCCAGCTCTACCCAATGTCCTTACAAATGACCTGATGACTTATTTTAAAAAGAACAACAAAACTTTAATACATAACAATTCTGGCTATTCTTCCCCACCACCTTGGTCACCCCTTCTCTCTTTATTCCTACTCTCATTATCACCTTTTCACTAAGTCTCAGTAAATTCAGATTTCAAGACAATTCAATTATATAAGGTACCTTGCCCACTTCCTTTCAAAAATTATTATTTCTCTGGTTTTCTCCTCAGTTAAGATTTCCCAATTCCAAAGAAGCCAACATCAATCCTGCTTCCTAAATGGCTATTGTCATAATCCACACAGTACCATCTACTTTTTTTTTTTTTTTTTTTTTGATACTAGAAACTGAACCAAGGGGAGCTTAAACCATTGAGCTACATCCCCAACCTTTTTTTTTCCCCCTTGACCCAGTTCTCACTAAACTGCTGAGGCTGGCTTTGAATTTGCAATCCTCCTGCCTCAGCCTCCTAAATTACTAGGATTATATGTGTGTGCCATACACTCAGCAGTATCATCTATTTATAATAATGACATTACTCTTGGCCACCACTTTGAGACTAATCAATCAGACATCATATTCTGTTTACTTTTTTTTTTTAAAGAGAGAGAGAGAGAGAGAGAGAATTTTAATATTTATTTTTTAGTTTTCGGCGGACACAACATCTTTGTTTGTATGTGGTGCTGAGGATCGAACCCGGGCTGCATCCATGCCAGGCGAGCGCGCTCCAGCTTGAGCCACATCCCCAGCCCTCTGTTTACTTTAAAAAAAAAAAAAAATTTTTTTTTAGTTGTAGATGGACTCAGTATCTTTATTTTATTTATTTTTATGTGATGCTGATGATCAAATCCAGTGCCTCATACATACTTGGCAAGTGCTCTACGCTGAGCCATAATAACTCCAGTCCCTGTTTACTCTTGGATGTTTCTGCAACTGAGTGTACATTCTAATTACTGATGCCAATTAAAAAGAAAACTCATAGCACATTGCCTGTAAATCTGATTACTCAAGAGACTGAGCAGGAGGATAGCAAGTTTGAGACTCTGTCTCAAAATAAAAAAATAAAAAGGGTTGGGGGTAGCTCAGTGGTAGAGAACCCCTGGATTCAACACCTGGTACTGCAAAATGAAGAAGGAGAAGGAGGAGAAGGAGGAGGAAAAGGAGGAGGAAGAGAAGGAGAAGGAGTAAGAGGAAGACGAGGACCACTACCAGACAACAAAGATGAAAACTCAGAGAAGTTTAATAAGCCAAATGTGTTTGTGTGGTGTTATATTGTGTTCTATGAGAATGCAACAATTAGAATACGGAAAAATGCCCCGACATACTTCATAGAGCACACAATTCTAAAATATCTCAGGAATTGCAAAGTCTTTCATTATGAAAGGATAAAAGTTTAATGGTACTCAAAAGACTTTTCTTTTTGAGATCACCTATTCCTTTTTGCAATGAAAAATATATTACTTATCTTTTAAAATTCAGTAACACAATTTTTTAAAAAATAGATTAGGGCTGGGCATATAATTCAGTAGTAGAGCACTTGCTTAGCATGTTGAAGGCCCTGGCTTCTTCTAATTACAAAGGGGAAAAAATATACTGGGACAAGCAAGATTTGACAGTCACACCAGTAACAAAGTGATCAAACATACCATCACCAAGAGTAAGAAAACAGGACACTGTGTCTCCTGGTTTGAAGTGATATGTATACAATATCACCTATGTAGTATTTTTGCCACAATGTTTAACCTGAATCTCCTCACCTAAAGCTCCATAAACTTAAAATATATCTAAAACACTCCTTTACACCAGGCTTGGCGGCCCACACCTGTAATTCCAGCTACTCAAGAGGCTGAGGCAGGAAAGTTCAAGATTGGCCCAGTTCAAGGCCAACCACAGCAATGTAGCAAGACCCTATCTCAAAATCAGAATTAGTAAGGGCTGAGGATATAGCTCAGTGGTGGAGAACCCCTGGGTTCAATCCTCAGTACCCCCCCCCCAAAAAAAAAGATAATTACAGAGAGAATTGGCCAACAAAGATGAAAATGGAAGCAACGAAATAAAAAGTGATAATGCTGGAAGTGAAATTCAAAGAGAAAGTAAATGGAATTACATGTAACAACTCAGTGAAACAACACTTACCATTATAAATGAGGAAAGGAGTTATGATAAAAAGGGTAAAGAAATCCCAGAGGACTTAAAAAAAAAAATCTTAAAAATATTTCACAACATTGAAAATACAAAGGATAAAATACCAGAAGCCACAGCATCCAAAAGATGTTCGCTCCATGTCATAAACTATATAAGCAGCACAGACAAGACAAGCACAGTGGTGCACAGGCCTAAAATCCCAGCAACTGAGAGGCCGAGACCAGAGGATCAAAAGTTCAAGGCCAGTCTGGGTAACTTCCTGAGACCATGTCTCAAAATAAAATAAAATGGGCTAGGGATGACTGGATGCAGTGGTGCACATCTGTATCCTCAAGGCTGAAGCAGGAGGATAGAAAGTTCAAAGCTAGCCTCAGCAAAACTGAGGCACTAAACAACTCAGTGAGACTTCTGTCTCTAAATAAAATAGAAAATAGGGCTGGGGATGTGACTCAGTGGGCAAGTGCCCTAAATTCAATCCCTGGTATCAAGGGGGGAAAAAAAGCAGCAACAACAACAGGAAACAAGCACTTCTCAAACTACTGGTTTTTGATTTTTGCAATACCAGGTACTCAACCCAGGGCCTCACATATGTAGACAAGTACTCTACAACAGAGCTGACTTCTTTTTGAGACAGGATCTTGCTAAATTGCTCAGGTTGGCTTCAAATCTGCAATCCTCCTGCCTCAACCTCCTGATTAATTGGGATTACCAGCCTGTTCCACAACATCTAACTATTGATTAGTTTAAAACAAAGAAATAAGACTTTAATATTCAATTTCTAAAATGTAGAATTATGGTATCTCTAATATTAGTTTTGCTATTATCTCATTCTCTTATACACTTAAACTAATATTAAAATCATACATGATGTTTTGATTAAAAAAATTTAGTAGGTTACAGGTCATGATTTTTATCGTTGATTATCAAGATCAATGCATGAGCCTGGGGCTGTAATTCAGTGGCAGAGCACTTGCCAAGCATGCGTGAGGCACTGGGTTCGATTCTCAGCACCACATAAAAATAAACAAATAAAATAAAGGCATTCTGTCCATCTAAAACTACAAAATAAATAAATAAATAGATAAATAAATAAATAAAAAAGATTAATGCATGGGAGCTGGGGTTGTGGCTCAGTGGTAAAGCGCTCACTTGGCATGCGTGAGGCACTGGGTTAGATCCTCAACACCACATAAAAATAAAGGTATTGTGTCCACCTACAACTAAAATTATATATTTTAAAAAAAAAGATTAATAAATGGTTTCAGCTTATAGTGTCATTTATACAGTCTCATATTACCATGCAAAGTGAGAATTGCCTGCATTTATGTATGTGTAAATGTATATTTTCCCACTTACAGCCACCAAACTATCTGTTATTGTTTGGATATGAGATGTTCCCTGAGAAGCTAATGTGTCAATGCAGAAATATTCAGAGGTAAAAATGATGAGATCATAAACTTTGACCTAATCAGTAGTGAATCCATTTGATGAATAATATGAATTACTGGGTGGTTAAGTATAGGCAGATGGAGGGTGGCTAGAGGAATTAGGTCACTGAAGGTGTGTCCTTGAGGAAATTTGTCTCCAACTCTTCTCTCACACATATTCTCTCTGCTTTGCATTCTGCTTCTTGGCTGCCATGACCTAAACAGCTTTCTTCTACCATGCCCTTCTGTCATGATGTTCTGCCTCACTTCAGAGCCAGAGCAATGGAGACTAATAACCATGAGCTGAGATGACTGAAACTGTGAGTCCAAAATACACCCCCACACCCCAGCTAAGTTGTACTTGACACGTATTTTGATCACAGAGGCAAAAGGCTAACACACCATCTAGAGAGTAGGCTGCAAATACCATGGCCCTTTACCTCTAAATACTTAAGTGTATTATTTTCTAAAAATAAGGATATTTTCTCACCCAACTATAGAACAGGTGCATACCTCAGTAAATTTTTTTGACGGTACTGGGGATTGTATCCAAGGGTACTCTACCACTAAGCTCCATTCCCAGCCCATTTGACTTTTCACTTTGAGACACAGTCTTACTGAATTACCAAGACTGAAGAAACTATTCTTAGGAATAAAAGATGTAATCGTTTGAAGTCAAAGAGAAAAACTATGAAATTAGCTTAACTTTCACATTTAGAACAGTGTCAATTGAGTGCTGGGCAGAGCACTTGCCTAGCATGTGTGAGCCTAATATCAATCCCCAATATCACAGAGTGGGGTGAAAAAAAGCTATTATAAAATACTGCCAATTGTAAAGAAAATTTCCTAGGAGATTCAAATACTCACTACTCACCAATGACTTACATCCCTAGCCCTCAAATTATTTATTTATTTATTTTGGGGCCAGGGATTGAACCCAGGGATGCTTACCCACCATGCCATATCCCCAGCCCATTTTGTATTTTATTTAGAGATAGGGTCTCACTGAGTTGCTTAGGGCCTCACTAAATTGCTGAGGCTGGCTTTGAAATTGAGAACATCTGACCTCAGCCTCCTGAGCCACTGGGCATGCACCACTACACCTGGCAAATTCAATTTTTTTTTTTTTTTTTTGGGTACGGGGGATTGAACTCAGGAGCACTCAACCACTGAGCCACATCCCCGGCTCTATTTCGTATTTTATTTAGAGACAGTTGCTTAGTGCCTTGCTTTTGCTGAGGCTGGCTTTGAGCTCGTGATCCTCCTGCCTCAGCCTCCTGGCGCTGGGATTACAGGCACGCACCACTACGCCCAGCAAATTCAATAATTTTTAATACTTACTAGAAATACATGGATATAAAATAAACATTTATAGTCCTTGTTTTAAAATACATTACAGTGGGCTGGGGATGTGGCTCAAGCGGTAGCGCGCTCGCCTGGCATGTGTGCAGCCCGGGTTCGATCCTTAGCACCACATACAAAACAAAGATGTTGTGTCCGCCGATAACTAAAAAATAAATATTAAAAAAAAAATTCTCTCTCTCTCTCCCCCTCTCTCTCACTCTTTCTTTAAAAAAAACAAATAATAAAAAAAAAATAAAATACATTACAGTATTCCAAGAATTTTTTAAAACTCACAAATGGAACATAACAATGCCACACAGAAATACTAAAGTAAATACACTATGGGATCTATGTATATGGTAACAAAAAAGAAATTTGTCACAGTAGACAGTAAGAGAATTATATTCACATGAATTCATTAATTTTTTTTTTTTTTTTTTACATCTAGATACTGTTGATCCTCTGGTAAATAAGACTCAGACTTGGAGCTAGCACTTGCCTAGCATGCACAAGGTCCTAAGTACACTCACCACCCCCAATTTTTAAAAAGACTGTTATGGTGCTTATGCTCAAAATCTAAAGAGAATAAGTGGAAAGGCAATAAGGGTATTATTCCCTACATCAACAGACAACTCAAATGTTAAAGAAAGGAAAGAAGAGGCACCTTATCTAGGAAGAAAGGAGATGTCAAAAATTTCCAAGAGGATGTAGTTGATACCTGACAGAGTTAAAGAAGGGAAAGTGGTCCACTGAGAAGGAATTACACATGCAAAGGTGTAAAAGTAAAAGAGAGTATAGAACTTTAAGAAAAAAGTGTAAATATGGTATCATTTTCAGGTAATAGGAAAAGAGAAAGGGAGAATACAGTGTAACGGAAAGAAATTTAACCCGAAATAAGACAACCCAGTTTCCAGTCTTCTCTGCCTCTTACTAATTGTATAATTTTACGGGAGGTCACTTTACCTCTCTAAGCCTCTATTTCCTAATGAGCAAAATGGGGATACTACCATATTGCTCCTCAAAGCGATGGCTTAAGGACCAAATTTTTTTTTAATATTTATTTAGTTGTAGTTGGACACAATGTCTTTATTTTATTTATACTGTTTTTTTTTTTTTGAGAGAGAGAGAGAGAATTTTTTTAATATTTACTTTTTAGTTTTCGGCAGACATAACATCTTTGTTTCTATGTGGTGCTGAGGATCGAACCCGGGGTCACTCGCATGCCAGGCGAGCGCACTACCGTTTGAGCCACATCCCCAGCCCCAATACTTTTTAAAAATATTTTTTAGTTCTTGATGGACCTTTATTTTATTTATTTGTATGAGGTGCTGAGAATCAAACCCAGTGCATCACACATGCTAGGCAACACGTTACCACTGAGCCACAACTCCAGCCCTATTTATTTTTTATGTGGTGCTGAGGATCGAATCCAGCACCTTGCACATGCTAGACAAGCACTGTACCACTGAGCCACAACCCCAGCCCCCTAAGGATCGAATTTTAAAAAGCATGTGACAAGCCATAAAAGAAAAAAATTATTTAAAAAATTCTGCTTACCAATGTATGACATTAAGAAAATGAAGAGGCAAGGCACAGACTGGGAAACAGTATGTATAGCAAATATATATCTAATGAAGAATTGTATCCAGAATATAAATAGGTCTATAAATCAACAATTAAAAGATAAACAGGGGCTGGGGATGTGGCTCAAGAGGTAGCGCGCTCACCTGGCATGAGCGGGGCGCTGGGTTCGATCCTCAGGAAAAAAGGGAGAAAAGAGAGAAGTAATCTATAGGTTTAGCAAGATTTTAGACATTTATAATCATACACCATGTGCATGAACCTTGACTCCTGATTTGAATCAACCAAACACTACAAAAAAAGAGGCAAATGGGAGAATTCAAGCCACAAAGATATTGTTCACTATCTTACTGTGATTATAGTAGGATGGCTATGGTTTTTGGAAGTTTTTATTAGAGGACACAATGGTACACATCTTTAATTAATGCTACTAAGGAGGCTGAGGAGGAGAATGGCAAGTTCCAGGTCATTCTGGGCAATTTAGTGGCACCCTGCCTCAAAATAGCAAATAGAGGCTAGTTTACACCTAAACCAGTACTCTTACTTTAAAGTCCTTCAGCATGGGGAACAGCAACACACACCTGTAATCCCAGCTACTTAGGAAGTTGAAGCATGAGGATCACAAGTTCAAGGCCAGCCTAGGCAAAGCAGCAAGACCCTACCTCAAAACAAAAATAAAAATGGCTCTGGGATACAGCTCAGTGATAAAGCATTCCCATGGGTTCAACACCCAGCATCACAAAAATAAATGAATAAATAAATAAATAAATAAGTCCTTCAGAAAGGAAGTCATTAGATGCTTTTGAAATGAATAGCATGCCTAACTACAATGTTTATAGGTGAAGTAAAACTTGTCCGAATTTACTTCAAAATATAATAGAGAAGTGGAAGGTACAGAGGAAAGAAGATTACACTGAAGACCACTGAGCTGGTGATAAATATATGGGAGTTCATTATACTGTTTGTATGTTTTAAACTTTTTAATAGGAAGTTTTTTTGTTTTGGTACTGAGGATGAAATCTTGGAGCACTCAACCACTGAGCCACATCCCAGCCCTGTTTTTGTTTTTTTTAATATTTATTTTTTTTAGTTGTAGTTGGACACCATACCTTTTATTATTTATATGTGGTGCTAAGGATCAAACCCAGGGCCTTGCACATGCCAGGCGAACGCTCTACTGCTGAGCAACAATACGAGCCTCCCGAACCCTGTTTTTGTTATAGACAGGGTCTCATTGAGTTGCTTAGGACCTTGTTAAAGTGTTGAGGCTGGCTCTTTGAACTTGCAATCCTCCTGCTCAGCCTCCTGAGCCACTGGGATTACACCGTGTCCGGCTCTCAATAGGAAATTTTTAAAAGATCCGCAACCTTAACCAGGCCTGGTAGCAAAGGCTTATAATCCAAGTGACACAGGAGGCCAAGACAGGAGGATTATAAACTCAAGACCAGCCTCAGCAATTTAGTGAGACCCTGTTTCAAAATAAAAAATTAAAAGGACTGGGGACATGATAAATAAAAATGTTCACAACTGGGGCTGGGGATGTGGCTCAAGCGGTAGCATGCTTGCCTGGCATGCGTGCGGCCCGGGTTCAATCCCCAGCACCACATACAAAGATGTTGTGTCCGCTGAAAACTAAAAAATAAATATTAAAAAATTCTCTCTCTCTCAAAAAAAAATTTCACAACTTTAATAAATAACTGCATTTCTAGGAATGATAAGAATATAATGGGAGCTGGGCATGGTGGCACACACATAATCCCAGCTACTTGGGAGTCTGAGGCATAAAGTTCTTAAGTTTGAGTACAACTTGCCAACTTAGTAAGACCCTGTCTCAAAGTAAAAATATTAATAATAATATAAAGGGCTGGGGGTGTAGCTCAGCAGTAGAATGCCCCTGGGTTCAATCCCCAGAACCCCACACAAACAAATGAATATAATGGAAACTTAGAAAAAAACAAATATACTTGAGCTCACTGGAGTCTTACTTTTTTTTAATTACATTTTTTCTATTATTATTTGCATTACAATTTAAAAAAATATTTATCTTTCAGTTTTAGGTGGACGCAATATCTTTATTTTATTTTTATGTAGTGTTGAGGATCGAACCCAGTGCCTTGTGCTACCACTTGAGCCACATCCCCAGCCCTGCATTACAATTCTTAATACACCTTTATAACACAATTTATCTCTGTATATAAGGTATATTGACACCAAATTCACATCTTCATACATCTTCCACCATCCATGCTATTCCCCTTCTCCCTCCCTTTCCCTCCCACCCCTATTCCCTATCTAGAGGTAATTTTCCTCTCCAGCTCTCCCTCCCAACCCCATTTTGAATCACCCGCCCCTTATATCAGAGAAGACATTCGGCATTTGTTTTTTTGGAATTGGCTAACTTCACTTAGCATAATCTTCTCTAATGCCATCCATTTCCCTGCTGGAGTTTTACTTTTAAATATATTTTTTAGTTGTAGATGAACACAATATCTTTATTTTTATTTAATAATTTTAAAATATATTTTTAAATTGTTGATGGCCTTTTTTTTTTATTCATTTATTCATATGCAGTGCTGAGAATCAAACTTAGTGCCTCACACATGCTAGGCAAGTGCTCTACCACTAGGCTACAACCCCAGCCCTTTATTTTTTTTATGTGATGCTGAGGATCGAATCCAGGGCCTCGTGTATGCAAGGCAAATGCTCTACCGCTGAGATGCCACCCCAGCCCTGCAGTTTTATTTTTAACATCTTAAAAAAGCATATATAACCTAATGATTAATAACAGAGAAATGAGCAAATAAACTACAGTAGGAAATCATGCACAATTTTTATAAGACTTTTTATAAGAATTCTTAATGACATGGAAAATTATTACAAATTTAGAAGATTACTATAGACTACTATATCAAGTACAATCTCATTATATAAAAATATTCATAGAAAAAACTGAAAAGAAATATGCTAAAATAGCAATAATACCTGAGTTTGGGATTATGAGTGCCTTATTTTCTTATATTTATACAACCAGAATATTTAACTTGTATCACCTTTGAGGAGACTTCTTTTTTCGTTCTTTTTTTTTTTTTTTAGAGAGAGAGAAAGAGAGAGAATTTTTTAATATTTATTTTTTTTTTAGTTTTCGGCAGACATAACATCTTTATTTATATGTGGTGCTAAGGATCGAATCCAGCAATGCGCGCATGCCAGGCAAGCACGCTACCACTTGAGCCACATCCCCAGCCCTGAGGAAACTTCTTTAAACTCCCTTCTCATTCATTGTCCTAAGTATGAATTCTATCAAAACTGAGGGGCTGGGGTTGTGGCTCAGTGGTAGAACACTCGCCTAGCACACATGAGAGGCCCTGGGTTCAATCCTCAGCACCACATAAAAAATAAATAAATAAAATAAAGATATTGTGCCCAACTACAACTAAAAAATAAATATTTTTTTTAATTCTATCAAAACTGAGAGGAAAAAAGTAAAAATAAAACTGCTGAAGAAACATCGGTATTACATTCCCAAAGACTGACTAGTACCATAAAAGAGAAAACAAAATTTCACTCATGGAAATAACTTATTTAAATTTCTTTCAAGTTCTTTATACATTATTCCTATATTTAATAACAAATTCAATTATTTTTGGTGAGGGAGGGGCTTGCTGGAGATTCAACCCAGGGGCAATTTTCACTGAGCTACATCCCCACCTTTTTTTGTGTGTGGTGCAGGGAATTGAACCCAGGGCTTTGTGCATACAAGGCAAGCACTCTACCAACTGAGCTATATCCCCAGCCCCCCTCCTTTTTTTTGGTACCAAGAATTGAATCCAGAAGTGCTAAACCACTAAGCCACATCCCTAAACCTTTTCATATTTTTTATTTTGAGACAGGGTCTACTTAGGAAGTAGAAGCTCAGGATCTCACTAAATTGTGAAGGCTAGCCTCAAACTTCCTTTTTCAGCCTCCTGAGCTGCTGGGATTACAGGTGTACAACTGGCAATAAGAGTCTTTTTAATATCAAATTAATCCTATAGCATAACTAGTCAATAAAGTATTTTTAGAATTTAATAGTATATAAAGAACATTACAGCCAAAGGAAATTGAAACAATATATTGCATCACAAATTGAACAGGGACTGTTATACACCTAAATCAGTGTTCTTTGTTCAGTCATAAAGGGAAAAAAACCCATCATCACTTGTGAAATGAATAAATTTCCCTTCAATAGACATGTCTCAGCTTGTCATTCTATTAGCAGAAGTTGATGAATTTCATTAATATGGATAGGCATACACAAACCATTTAAATGATATTATAACAACAAAATGAAAAATGTTAGACAATAATTCTGCTTTTTTCTTCTTTTTTGTATGGGGATTGAACCCAGGAGCTCTTTACCACTGAGCCATATCCCAGTCCTTTTTATTTTTTGAGACAGGGTCTCACTAACTTGTCCAGGCTGACTTTGAACTCGCAATCCTCCTGCCTCAGTCTTCTTGGTAGCTGGGATTATAGGACTACACTACTCTGCTGCGTCCAAGGGCAATCTTTCTAAAACAGAAATATGGTTAGTCTCCCCCACATTTGTAGTTCCTCTGAGGTTTCTCCATCACCTAGTGAGTCAGGTACAAACAACTTACTGACTCAGACTCTTCACAACTCATATCTATGCTGTTCCTGTGTTCTGGCAATAATGAACCTAGAAATGCATTTTGCACCTCTGGTACTATCTCATACTTCTCTGCCTTTGAATATGCTGGACCCTGTACTCAGAATTTCCTTCCTCACCCCTTGGCTAGGTGGACAAATCTTAAGGGTTCCAATATCCAAACTGAGTAGTTATCTCCTACTTGAAGAATTTTTTAGCACTCCTCAATCATTCTTCTACTTACCTCTGTACTTCATATCCCCTAAATTTCATTTATCACATTATAGAATTTTATTTATGTGGCTTCTCTTAATATAAGACTATGAGAACAGGGTACTAGATATCCACTTTTCCCCACTTTTTGCAATACTGGGGATTGAACGAAGGGGTGATTTACCATTGAATTACATCCCCAGCCAATTCTTTTTTTTTTTTTTTTTAAGTTGTAGATGGACACAATATATTTTTTTTAAATATTTATTTTTTTAGTATTTGGCGGACACAACATCTTTGTCTGTACGTGGTGCTGAGGATCGAACCCGGGCCGCACGCATGCCAGGCGAGCGTGCTACCACTTGAGCCACATCCCCAGCCCCAACACAATATATTTTTTAAATGTTTATTTTTTAGTTTTTTTTAGGTGGACACAATATCTTTATTTTATTTTTATGTGGTGTTGAGGATAGAACCCAGTGCCCCACGCATGCCAGCCAAGCGTACTACCGCTTGAGCCACATCCCCAGCCCTGACACAATATATTTTTACTTATTTATTTCTATGTGGTGCTGAGGATGGAACCCAGGGCTTTACGCGTGCAAGGCAAGTACTCTATCACTGAGCCACAACTCCAGCCCACATCCCAGGCCAATTCTGAGACGGGGTTTCACTAAACTGCAAAGGCTACTCAAACTTGTGATCCTCCTGCTTCAGCCTCCCAAGTTACTGGAATTACAGGAATGTGCCACATGTTCATCTAAGATATTTTTATATACCAAGAACATTCATTAAACACCAAGGGTATATCTGATAGAATTTGCTGAGTAAATAAGGGGCGGGGGGAGCAACAAGAAAGGATGTAAAACTCTTAATAATTTTTGTAGTTTGATAATCAGACCAAGGAATAGCTAGAAAAGTTCTGAAGAAGGAAAATTAGGGGGCTGGAGTTGTGGCTCAGTGGTAGAGGGTTCAAGCCTCAACACCACATAAAAATAAAATAAAGGTATTGTGTCCAACTACAACTAAAATAAAAACAGAAAAAGAAGGCAATTAAGTAGAGGGATTACGACAACTTTCATGTTAGGAAAGACCAAAGAAAAACAAGCTCCTTCAGATGGGCACAGTGGCACACACCTGTAATCCCAGCAGCTCAGGAGGCTGAGACAGAAGGATCAAAAGTCAGGTTCAAAATCAGCTTTAGCAACTAAGGGAGATCCTGATCAAAATTAAAAGGGTTGAAGATGTAGTTCAGTGGTTAAGTGCCTGTGAGTTCAATCCCTGATACAAAAAAAGAGGGGGGGGGCAGGGGATAAATGGAAACCAAGCAAGGTGGTGAAAAATTGTAATCCCAGCTGCTCAGGAGGCTGAGGCAGGAGCAGGATCGAAAATCTGAAGTCAGGACTGGGGATGTGGCTCAAGCGGTAGCATGCTACCCTGGCATGCACAGGGCGCTGGGTTCGATCCTCAGCACCACATAAAAAATAAAATAAAGTTGTTGTGTCCACCGAAAACTAAAAACTAAATATTAAAAAAATTCTCTCTCTCGGGGCTGGGGATGTGGCTCAAGCAGTAGCTCGCTTGCCTGGCATGCGTGCGGCCCGGGTTCGATCCTCAGCACCACATACAAACAAAGATGTTGTGTCCGCCGAAAACTAAAAAATAAACATTAAAAAATTCTCTCTCGGGGCTGGGGATGTGGCTCAAGCGGTAGCGCGCTCGCCTGGCACGCGTGCGGCCCGGGTTCGATCCTCAGCACCACATACAAACAAAGATGTTGTGTTCGCCGATAACTAAAATAAAATAAATATTTAAAAAAAAAAAATTCTCTCTCTCTCTTTAAAAAAAAAAAAAATTCTCTCTCTCTTTAAAAAAAAAAAAGAAAAAGGAAATTTGAAGTCAGTCTTGGCCACTCAGCAAAGACACTGTCTTGAATTAATTTTAATTTTTTTATTTTTGGTGATACTGGGGATTAAACCCAGGGCTTCACCCATGCTAGGCTAGGCAAAGGCTCTACCTCTGAGCTACAGTCCCAGACCGTTTTTTTTTGTTTTTGTTATTGTTTTAGTTGTATATGGACACGATAACTTTATTTTTATATATTTATTTTTATGCGGTGGCTGAGGACGATCCCAATGCCTCACCTGTGCCAGGTAAACACTCTACTAAGCCACAACTCCGGCCCCTAGCTCTTTTGATATTTTAAGACAAGGTTTCACTAAGTTACTGAAGCTAGACTGATACTTGCAATCCTCCTCTCTTGGCCTCCCAGGTAGCTGGGATAACAGGTACGCACAGTCAGTCTGTTAAGAGTCTCTGATTCAGGACTAGGACCTGAGAATTCTATTTCTTACTCATTCCCGAGTAATGTTGCCTAGGACCACACTTTGAAAACAAGTAGCTTCAACTCTTGTAACTGAGGACTTTGCAGTAAATAAAATAAACTAACTCAGGCTCCCTGATTAGCAATCTAAGGTTCTTTCCATTGCTAGAACTGTTATTACATTATATATTCTATATGACATATTTTTAGTAAATACAGACACATTTTTCTTCAACAGGCAATTTTAAGTATTTGAAAAGACAAGACCCTTGCATCAAAAAAGTCTACACTTGCTGAGAAAAATAGGATTCATATTGAATGTAACACAAAGTGACTGGTCCCACAATGGGAATGCATACAAAGGGCCTAGGGAATGTGACTACAGAGAGCTCTAAAGAACATCTGGGGACATTGGAGGATAATCAGCTTGACAAAAAGACAGGATGGGGTTGGGGTTGTGGCTCACTGGTAGAGTGCTCACCTAAGATGCATAAGGCACTGGGTTTGATCCTTAGTACCACATAAATATAAAATATTGTGTCAACCTAAAATCAAAACATAAATATTAAAAAAAAAAAAAAGACAGGATGGGGTGGAAGAAAGAACATTTTGGATAGGCACGTTCACAGAAAAAAAACTCCATTAACCATCTACCATGGACCAAGACTATACCTATATCATGTGTGAGGAAAAAACACAGTAGCAGCCTTTAATGATGCTACACCCTGACAGGAAAACAGACAATCAAGTAATAATCCAAGGAAATATAAAATGCCAATTCTTAAAAGAGCTAAGCACAAGAAGTATTCTATACTATGAGAACTTACAGTAGGAAGATCTGACTTAGTCAAAGAAATGTTTTTCTGAGAAAAAGACCCGAGCTAAGATGTGAAGGATGATACCTTAGCATACACAAGTCCTAACAGCCTTCTCAAAAGCAAAACACCTGCCCAAATGAAAGTGTTTGTAGATTTTATTACTGCCAATTGGACATTTTTGTCTTCTTTAAATACAAAGAAATCTTGGCAGGCCAGTTCTCAGCTCTGTAAGACAAAAGAACTGTCAGTTAACTTCTTCAGAATGCCTTGTACCAACTATGAATACTCATGCCCACTATCCAGAGAAGCCATTTCTCAGTATCTAGGAACCAGGAGAACCAAACCATGAAAATAGCCTGGTGAACACAGTATAAGAGCAAAGGTAACTAGAGATCTCAAGGGACATAAATAGTCTGGTCCTCCTTTCTCTTAACAACCAGGCAAATGGAGCAATTCTCATTCCTTGGCACTCCTCTTTGACCCTGTTCTGACTTAGTCCCTTAATATTACTATCAGCACTTTACCATAGAATTTTATTACATTTACTTTGTCTAAATTACTTTTATTACATTTACTTTGTCTTCCTGAAACCATGCATTTTCAACCAAACAATGTGAGAGTCTCAATGATATAAATAGCACCATGCTATGTACCACTAGAAAAGAAATACTCATGGTAAAAAAGAGTCATGCCCTGTCCTCAAGGAGCAAGTTATCCAGATATAATTAAACTTCCTATCATGTATCCTGTTGGCTATCATGAGAGGTATAAAAAATATCTTTAGGATTTAGGAAAGAAGTCCCCTTCCATACTCAGTATTTCAAATAAGCTTTATAGGAAGAGCACTGGTGTAAGAACCAGGAAACAGGAATTACATGTAAGTGGAAGAAAACAAGCAGTTAGCTTGGTTTGGCTGAAATGTACACAGGTTAAAAGTAGAAAATAAGACTGTGACAGTCAACTGGGCCTGAATACCACACTAAGGAATTTGTGTCTACAATGCCAAAACGATTAAGTCAACCAAGTAAGATTTATTTTCACTATTCCACAGATGAAAAAATAAAGTTTATCAAGGTTAAGTAATTTGCCCAATATCATAGTGTTTATAAACTGAAATTCAAAGCCCAGTCTCATAAATTTAAGTTCAGGATCTATCCCACAGCACCAGTGACTACACAGTGAGAAAGTCAGGGAGGATGAAAGACAACATCAGGACCTTGAAAGCACAACTTAAGAAATAGTGGGCTGGGGATGTGGCTCAAGTGGTAGTGCGCCTGGCATGCGCACGGCGCTGGGTTCGATCCTCAGCACCACATACAGATAAAATGAAGATGCTGTGTCTGCCGAAAACTGAAAAATAAATATTAAAAAAATTCTCTCTCTAAAAAAGAAAAAGGAAAAAAGAAATAGTGGGCTGGCCACAGTGACACACTCCTGTAATCTCAGCAGCTCAGGAGGCTGAGGCAGAAGGAAAACAAGTTCAAAGTCAGCCTCAGCCAACTCAAAGTGCTAGGCAACTCAATACAAAATAGGGCTGGGGATGTGGCTCAGTGGTCGACTGCACCTGAGCTCAATCCCCAGTACCCCCCCGCCACCAAAAAAAAAAAAAAAAAAAAAGAAATAGTGGGGGGCTGAGGTTGTGGTTCAGCAGTAGCGCACTTGCCTGGCATGTGTGAGGCACTGGGTTCAATTCTCAATACCACGTATAAATAAATAAAGGTTTATCAACAACTAAAAGAAAAAAATTTAAAAAAAAAAAAAGAAAAGAAATAGTGGGGCGAAAAAAAAGCCTCCCCCAAAATAATAATAATAACCTAAGAAATAGGCTACTGCAATGGCTCAGACTAAATATCAGAACTAGAAGCTGCAGCCAGGCATGATGTGCTCGCCTGGAATCCCAGAGACTCAAAAGACTTAAGGCAGGAGGATTGCAAATTCAAGATCAGCCTCAGCAACTTAGCGAGACCTTGTCTCAAAATAAAAAATAAAAGGGTGAGCTGGGGTTGTGGCTCAGCAGTAGAGCACTTGTCTAGCATGTGTGAGGCACTGGGTTCCATCCTCAGCACCACATAAAAATAAACAAAGAAAATAAAGGTATAAAAATTTTAAAAATAAAAGGGTTGGGGGTGTGGCTCAGTGGTAAAGTGCCTCTGGGTTCAATCCCCAGTACCCCACCCTCCACAAAAAAAAAACAAAAAAAAACCTATGAGTTGCAGTGAGAACTGCAAGATGAATATTAGAAATCAGCAAATCTTGGGCTGGGGTTGTGGCTCAGTGGTAGCCTAGCACGTGCGAGGCCCTGGGTTCGATCCTCAGCACCACATAAAAATAAATAAATAAAATAAAGATATTGTGTCCAACTACAACTAAAAAATATTTAAAAAAAAATCAGCAAATCTTTTTTATTTTAGTTGTAGATGGACATAATACCTTTACTTTATTTATTTATTTTATTTGATACTGAGGATAGAACCCAGTGCCTCACATGTGCTCTACCACTGAGCTACAAATCCAGCCCCTAGAAATCAGATCTTAGCAATGAATTAAACATGAAGTGATACAGAGTAAGAGGTATACCTGGATAATGCTATAAACAAAAAATTCAGCGGTCACTTCCAACTTAAAACAAAAAATAAAAATCCAAAAGAGCCTTTCTGGATCTTACATTAACTTTCAGGTATAACTTGCTCCCCTTCTCCCTTCACAAGTCAAACTTTTTTGAACTTTTCTTCACTCTACTTAGTCTCACATTTATTTTGAAGGTTTTCTGCCCCAAAATATGCCACTGACATGAGTATCAGAAATGTTATAGACTACTGAGTATGTTAATTAGTGAATGTGAATTGATTAAATAGTGAATGACTATAAGCAATGTTCCATAATGTGAACTGCAGAACTTAAGACTACAGAACTTAGACTTAAGTTAGTGATGTAAGAGTCTACACCCTAGGTGTACACGTCACAGGTGAGCACCTGGGACCCTTGGGTGTAGACTGAGTTAGGACTTAGAATTAGGATGTGCCTTAGTTATATAGTGTGATGAGCATTTATAAAATAGATTTGATTGACTCTAATTGTGCCTCAGACTAAGTCTGTAAAAATCGTCATGGCATAACACTTCAGTTCAAAGTCACCAATAACCTCTATGTTGCCAAATCCAATGGCAGTCCTCAGTATCTTCGGCCTCTAGGCAGTGTCAACCTCAAAGACCACTCCCTCCTCTTTGAAACACTAGGCAAGGGACTGGGGATACATATAGCTCAGTGGATGAGAGCTTGTTTAGCATGCCTGAGGTTGGGGTTCAATCCCTAGCACTGAAAAACAACAACAAAAAATAAAACCATTACAACAATTAAAAAAATTAAAAAAAAAAAAAAAAAAACACTAACAATATCAAGGGGTAGTTAAAAGTATAAACTGGAGCCAGGCAGCCTAGGTCCAAAAATCAACTTCTCTGGTTATTACCTGGTGATCCTAAGCAAGTTATATAGTGTCCTCTTGTATCATTTTCCTGTCTATAATAAGGACAATAAAAGCACCTATTTCATAGGCTATAAACATTAAATGAGTAAAAATATACAAATGCTTAGAACAGTACCTGAACAGTCCCATGGCTTTCAGGATATCTCTACCCTGATTCTCTTCCTAGTTCTCTGGACCTTCCTTCTCTCTCGCTTCCTGTCTACCCTTCTTCCATTACCATACATACATTAAGGAAATTCAAACACCTGCCAATAAGACCCTCCTGAGGCCCCCAGAATCATATCCAATTACCCAGCCAACAACTCTATTGCGATGTTTCTCAAGCACTTCACATTCAACCTATCCAAACTTCCTCAAAACTGAACTTTAAGGCTGGTTTTGTGGCTCAGTGGTAGAGCACTTGCTTAGTAAGTGTGAGGCACTGGGTTCGATCCTCAGCACCAAATGAAAATAAACAAATAAATGCATTCTGTCCATCTACAACTTAAAAAAAAAAAAAAAAACTGAACTTTTAACTCCTCCACTCAATGCCCCAAACTACTCTTCCTTCAGTGCGCCCTATTTCAAATAATGGGATTGTGGTACAAGTCACCCATGAGGAAAACGTGGGAATCACACTTTCATGTTGTACCTCCTTCCATTTATCCTCTATACATCTAATAAACCAAAGTCCTGTAATTCTGTTTTGTAAATATTTCTCAAACTATCTCTTCTCTAATTCTGTCAGCTCCCTCAAGCATACTACATCACATCTTTCCTGAACCACTGAAGCGGCCTCCTAACTGGTCTTCTCAAATCATTCTCACACTCTTCCTGATCTTTTCTCTATAATTCATCCATTGATATTAGTACACATAATATGCCTTGGCTGACTTTTTGCCTTCTTACTGCCTTCAAGATAATGCCCTATTTGACTTGACCCCTGAGTACCTTGTCAAGATTCCAACTCGGACTAGGAGTATAGCTCAGTACTACAATGCTTGTCTAGCATGTGGCAAGGCCCTGGTTAAATCTTCAGTAAAGGGCGGGGAGAGGTTCTCTCTTCTACTCACATCACTACAGTTACACTAGCCTTTTGGGTCTTTAGTTGCTAGATAGGGTCTCTCAAACATCTGAAATTCTTTCCAACCCTAGGGGTTTTGCATATGCTAATCATTTCTCTTCTTTGCCTGGTTACCTCTTACTCACCTCCCTTTTCACATCTCAGCTTTAAAGGCTTTCTTAGTAAAAATGTTCTCTGATGTTTCAACCCACTCCTGAAGTCTAGATTAGGCAATCCTATTATACACTCACACTGCATCCTGTATTTACCTTTGAAGCCCTTTGCTCAACCATAATTAACATTACTAGCATAAGTGTTTGTTTAAAGTCTGATTTTCCCACCAGAATAGAAGTCCATGACAAAGGGACCATGCCTGTCTTGCTCATTACTCTATCCCAAGACCTTTATATAGTGTCTGATACATAGTTAAATACTTAGTAAAATTTTCTCATCTCTACCTTAGGGCTTTGTATTAGCTAGTCCCTCTATCTAGAGCTTCTAAATACAGATCTGGTCCCTTGAACCTTTGAACATCACAAGATTGGTTGCTCACCATTCAGGTCACAGTATAAAACAGCTATCCTATTAGAGAGGCTTTCACTGATCAATCTAGCTCAAGGAGTAATTCCCATCCTACAAGTATCTCACCGTGCTCTTTCCCTTCAAAATAATCAGCACTATCTGAAACTATAGTTTTTAAAGACCCAAGTAAAGTGCCTGGCACAGTATAACAACTCAACAAACATTTAAGTGAATAAATCTCCTAAATGAATAAAGATGATGTTGGAAACACCCTAAATTCATCATCAAAACATTTATAAACTGTTCCCCAAAAAAGCTGAAGAAGTGGTAAAATAGCTTAGTACCTCTGAACTAACCTAGCTGGATAATCTGAAGCAAGTTTATTTAACTATCTTATGCCTCTATTTCCAAATATGAAAAAATGGGTATCATAGAATTTCAAGGATCATTGAGAAATAAATTAGTAAAAATGGTCAAGCATCTGGGCTGGGGATGTGGCTCAAGCAGTAACGTGCTCGCCTGGCATGCGCGGGGGTTAGGTTCAATCCTAGCGGGGCGCTGGGTTCAATCCTCAGCACCACATAAAGATATTGTGTCCGCCGAAAACCGAAAAATAAATATTAAAAAATTCTCTCTCCCCCCTCCTTCTCTCTCTCTCTCTCTCTCTCTCTCTCTCTCTCTCTTTAAAAAAAAAAAAAATAGTCAAGCATCATCTAACAATTGGGATATATTCTGAAAAATGTGTCCTTGTGTATTAATGTTGTTCTGCAAATATCACAGAGTGAACTTAAACTTATAGATGTCATAACCTATTATACACCTAGTCTATGTAGTATATGCCATAGTATATGCCGTCTATCTGAAATGCCACCATGAGGCACATGGCTATAGTTATTCTATACTGTTTGGAAATAATGACAAGAAACATATACATGTTCAACACATTTTTTTTTAATATTTATTTTTTAGGTGTAGATGAATACAACACAATGCCTTTATTTTTATGTGGTGCTGAGGATCGAACCTGGGTCCCACCCGTGCTAGGTGAGCGCTCTACTGCTGAGCCACAATCCCAGCCCCTCAACACATTTTTTTTTCAAGTGTTTTTGAACTATAGTTCACTGAATACAAGTTGACAGATGTGGAACCCACAGATGCAAAGGGCCAACTGCACATTCAGTTAATGTGTGTTATTACACAGACTGGGTTTTTTTACTCTAGTTTCACATTTACATTTGATTTTTCCTTTATATTATCTCTGCACCCAGCACAAAGGGCCACCAAGTACAGTCACACAGGCTGTGCAATGAAGAACTACAAAGGCAATTTTCATATAAGGGTATGTGAATAACCGGGTGCAATGGCACACACCTATAATTCCAGCAACTCCATGGGTTGAGGCAGGAGATTCACAAGTTCAAAGCCAGCCCCAGCAACTTAGTGAGGCCCTAAGCAACTTGGTGAGACTCTATCTAAAAATAAAATATAAAAAGCATTGGGGATTGCTCAGTGGTTAAGCACTCCTAGGTTCAATCCCCGGTACCAAAAAAAAAAAGAATATCAGAAAGCTATTTCTCACTCTTTTTTTTTGAGGGGGGAGGGGGTACCAGGAATTGAACCCAGGGGTGCTTAACCAATGAGCCACATCCCCAGCCCTTTTTTATATTTTATTTAGAGACAAGGGGGGCAGGTGGCTGGGGTTGTGGCTCACCAGTAGAGCGCTCACCTAGCATGTGCAAGGTGCTAGACTCAATCCTAAGCACCACATAAAAAATAAATAAACAAATAAAATAAAGGTATTGTGACCAACTATTATTAAAAAAATATTTTTTTAAAAAAGTGACTTACTGAGTTGCTAAGTGCTAATCTGCTGAAGCTGGCCTTGAACTCCCCATCCTCCTGACTCAGCCTCCTGAGTTGCTGGAATTACAGGCATGTGCCACCATGCCCAGCTCTCTTTTTTTTCAAAATATGGAACACTTCATGAATTCTCATGTCATCATTGTGCAGAACCATGTTAATCTCTATATTGGTCCAGTTTTTGTATCTGTGCTGCTGAAGAGTGCATAAAAAGACATCTCTTGCTATAACTCACTTATATGATGACACTGAATCCTTTCTTAGGTTATCAAAACTAGTTGATCTTAGGTAGAATTAAAAGGAGTAATAAAGAAATCTGCAATTGGGTTGAGGATGGATAAGACCAAGTAGTTTGTTTTGTGAAAATTCAACAAAAAAAAATGCTTCATGTTTACTTTTGGGCAAAGTCCTATGAAACAGAATCTTTAGACTGTTATAGCTTAGACACATAACTCTAACCAAACAGCAGACAATTAGTATACAAATACAAATAGAACCTATCTAATAACAAATCCTTTTTATCAGGGTTTGTCAACTTCACACTACTGACATTATGGACCAGTTAATTCTTTGTTGTGGGGGCCTGATCTGTGCATATAGGATGTTTTAGCAGCATCCCTAGCCTCTTCCCACAAAACACCAGTAGAACACATTCTCTCAGTCTGACACTCAGAAATGTGTCCAGATACTATCAACTGTTCCCTGGGGAACAAAATCAAGCCCATCTAAGAACCCACTGCTTTAAATAAATCTGTCAACATCTCCAATTATCTAAAACATTCATCTGAATTCTCTCTCTTTCCATTCAAAGATTCCTACCTCTTGTGTTCCTGGTAAACCAGGCTTAACCCCAGAGTTGACCTTGTCTTTGCCTCCAAAATCAATAGTCTTGTTCAAAACCAGTTGTAATAAGGTTGATGCTAGAACTCAGGGCTCACAATCCCCAATTAAGCTCTTTTCTATCATAACACACTACTATCTAGCAGTCATCAAGTTCTATCATTCCTTCAGTACCAATGTGTTTTCGTTCTAACTTTTCCTTTCCATTTCTACTAACATATATCTAGGGCATTAATACTCAACTTTTTGTATGCATCAGTATCATGTGCTTGTTAAAACAGATTGCTGGGCCCAATACAAGTTTCTGATTCAGTAAGTTTGAGCGGGAGCCCAAGAATGTGTACTTCTAACATGTTCCAGACACCTAGATAATAGTGATGCTACTGCTGAGGAGAATCACACTTTGAAAACCACTGCCTTAAGAGTTCAAATACTAGCAGGTGTGATGGCACACACCTGTAATCCCAGCAACTCAAGAGGCTGAGGCAGGAGGATCCCAAGTTTAAGATCCAGCTCAACAATTTAGTGAGGCTATAAGCAACTTAGCAAGATCCTGTCTCAAAATAAAAAATAAAAAGGGCTGGGGATGTGACCCCTGGATTCAATCCCCAGTACCAAAAAAAAAACAACAAAGAGGTCAAGTACCTGTCACCTCAAAAGGTAAACCTATGCCAGGCACCATGGCACACGCCTGTAATCCCAGCAGCTCAGGAGGCTGAGAAGGAGGATCAGGGGTTCAAAGTCAGCCTCAGCAAAAGTGAGGTGCTAAGCAACTCAGTGAGACCCTGACTCTAAATAAAATACAAAACAGGGCTGGGAATGTGGCTCAAAGTCAGCCTCAGCAAAAGTGAGGTTCTAAGCAACTCAGTGAGACCCTGACTCTAAATAAAATACAAAACAGGGCTGGGAATGTGGCTCAAAGTCAGCCTCAGCAAAAGTGAGGTTCTAAGCAACTCAGTGAGACCCTGACTCTAAATAAAATACAAAACAGGGCTGGGAATGTGGCTCAGTGGTCAAGTGCCCCTTAGTAATCCCTAGTACCCAAAAGAAAAAATAAGTAATCTATTTTCATATTATTCTAGACAAGCACCTGACCTAAAACTGCAGGAATTACTCTTCCAAAACACTACTTTGATCAAATCTCTATTAAAACAAACCATAACTTTGAATAGCTGTCTGCTGTCCGTATCTGGCTTTCAAAGTTGCTTAAAATGTGTTCCCAGTATTATTCAGCAGTGCCTCCCAAAACAAACCACCTACTTTGGTCCTACCAGTCTATCAGATATCCATAGGACAGGCTTTAAAGGCTTCCAACTCCATAGTAATGCTTATGCTGTCTTTACCACCTGAAAGTATGCCCTCTTCCCTCCTCCTCTCTACCTACCTGAAGGAGGCCTTCACCACTGTTTTTGCCAAAAACATTCGTTTGGTCACTATTTGCTGCCTTTTATCTTTAGGGTTTAAGTTTTTACCAAGTACTCACAGACAGAGAAAACCCCCAAGAACCTAAAATTTAAAACAGAAAACAATGATATGAGTAACATGCATAAATAAAAAGCTTACATACACACAAACTGCACAACTGCTATTTTAATAGATCAAGTACAATGAATTCAAAGTTCACAAAAAGGATGTGCAGATTTTTAAAAACATGATCAAACACTAGCTGTCAAATATTTATAGTTCTCATTTAGATGCTGAAGCAGACAGCTGTTAGGGAAGAAAATTTCAAAGTAGCCTTTAAAAAGCAGAAATACCAACTCTATAGCTTAACACAATAAAAAAGAGAATCATTTGTTTTCTGTATGAAGTATACCACAAAAGGGATCAAATGGTATAAAAGAAATGTGTTTGGAGTCAGGGCACTTGAGTTTAAGGTCTGATCCTAACCCTTATCAACTTTGTATTCTTGGGCAAATCATGGTCCCTCCTTGAACCTCCCTTTAAAAAAAAATAAATTTTTTTTTTTTTTAAATTAAGATCGAAAACTACACCATAAACAAGATAATAATAAAATAAAAACCCTTTACCACACCATCTACCTTACAGTATTGGCATATAATGTTTATTGAAGAAAATAAATAAAAAGAAAAAAATTAAGTATATACTGACTTTTAACCTTTTTGATGTTTCTGAAAGCACAAAACAAAATTTAAAGTATCATTCCAAAATTAAATATACAGAAAAAAATTAATGAAACCTGATTAAGGATATCCATATCCCCAAAACAAAAAATACAAAAGGACCACATCCCTCTGCAGGATATATAGTAAACATATCAACTCTCTGACTTAATGGCCAAAACCAAGACCTAAGAATAACATGAACACAACTGCTTGCAACTTCACAACTTCAAGACTTAAAGATAATCAAAAACCTTGATGTAGAAGTCTTAGGACAGGATAGAGGTAGAACTTAAAATTCAGATTACACTTTTAAAGTCAACTAGACATTTCCTTATTTGTTCTAATGGCTCAAATACTATAAAAGCATTCATCTGACATGTGTGCTAAACATGTTTTTATGTGTTACAGCTAGGCCTTCTGGTTTTTATCTAAACTGCAAGACTCAATATCCAGATATCTTGATCAACCCTTTTTACCAAACTCTCCTCCATTATAGTGGCCCACTCCTAGCATTTAAGAAAACTGGTAGCAAAGTATACATGAAGGATTTCAATAAAATCAACAAATACTTACTGAACACTTGCTACATACCAGGCACTATGTGAAGCACTCAGCACACAGCAGGTACAAAAATAACTCCCTAACTCTCATGGCGCTTACACTCTAGCAGAAAGCCATACACAAACATTTAAGTAAAGTAGTGATTAGTATTCAGCAAAATATAACAAGAGAAAGTCATAGGGCTTAAATATATCCTCATTATGGGTACCCAAGATACTTTTACCGGGTTAGAAAAAAGAATTAGCTCCCTCATTATCTGCATTTTGAATCACCCAAAAATGGTCCGGTTTTTCCTGCATCATCAGGAAGGAGGCTACAACAATCAGAACAGTATATTCCTTCACCAACAGACTGAAAGCTAAATCTGATGAAATAATTATAAGTAAGCAAATGCAACAATTTATACCACCTATAATTTTTTTGCTAGTTGTTAACAATATGATACTTCAGGCTAGGAAGGGAAAAATGGCTTAAAATCAGTATTCTATTTTGCCTCATACATTTCTGGTCAGAAAGACCTTACAGTGGAGCCATTCAAAGTGTGAATGTTGTAAAAGGAATTCAAAGAGATAATTCAAGGTTAACCCAGGAAAGGTGGGAATATCACCAGGACTTCAGTGTCCCCAATTCCTAGCAATAGATAAAAAAGACTGAATCACATATAATATATGTTAGCAGGACTAAAGGATAATAACCTTCAGAAAATTTACTTAAATCTCATCATCAAAATTCACAAGCAAACTGAATTCTCAAGTAAATCAACATTCCCCCCCTTCAGATAATACTACCAGGATTAGGTGAATCTGAGTAAAAGTTATCAGGTTGTATGTATAACAACCTTTACTCTGAAGTATGCTCACTTCTTTTTATATTGACTTGAGTGTTCATTTGTTTCTACAATTGCCGCTGGAATGGATTAGTGATTTTTTTTCCCATGAAATATAACCCTGTGTACAATATGCTATATAGATGGGGAGCAGATATCATAACCCAGTATATTATAATACATAACACAGATCATCTTTTCGAATAAAATTTTTAAAAGATCCAAATTAAAGCTGAAGATCACTGCACTACACAGCAAAAAAACTCATATATTTATTTTAGATGCTTATTATTTTGCCTGTGGTTTTTCTAAGCAATAATAAGATTTATGCAGAGATAATGTGGTTCCAAAAACCTAAAAATTCACCAACTGAATTAATATGAATTTAACAACTTCTTTTTTGGGGGGAGGGGCAGTATTAGGGTTCAAACCCAGGGGTGCTCTACCATTGAATTGCATCCCTCATAGTCCTTTTGTTTTGTATTTTGAGACAGGGTGTCACTAAGTTGCTGAGGCAGAGATCCTCCTGCCTTAGCCTAGTAGCTGGGACTACAGGTATGTACCACCATGCCCAGCTTAACTAACACTTTAAATTAGGGAATTGTGAGATATGATGATGAACATTCCCTGTAAGTGAATGCTTAAATATATACAGACAGTGACCATAAACTAGCTATTTCTGATTTTTAAAAAATGACTTGTCAAGATGAAGGCAGTGTCACACACTTGTAATCCCAGTGATTCAAAGCCATTTTCAACAATTTATCAAGACCCTAAGCTATTTTGTAAGACCTTGTCTCAAAATAAAAAATAAAAAGGTGACAATGTGGCTCAATAGTAAAATGCCCCTGGGTTCAACCCCTGATACCAAAAAATACATAAATAAGGGGCTGGGGATGTGGCTCAAGCGGTAGCGTGCTCGCCTGGCATGCGTGCGGCCCGGGGTCGATCCTCAACACCACATACAAACAAAGATGTTGTGTCTGCCGAAAACTAAAAAAAAAAATACATATTAAAAATTCTCTCTTTCTCTCTCTCCCTCTCTCACTCTCTCTTAAAAAAAAAAAAAAAATACATAAATAAATAAATAAGGGCTGGGAATGGAGCTCAGTGGTAACCCTCTGTGTTCAACCCCCAGTGCCCAAATAAGTAAAAAAATATATATATTGCATGGGAACAAACTAACTTTACCTACTAAGCTAAATTAATAAATGTGTCATTTTGTCTCCTTTTCAAACTTCACGTTCCCTGGCCAATCACTGCAAAACCAAAAAAGATTAAGTTCTATAACACAATGGGGCTCACAGTATTGCTTAGTGGTAGAGCACTTACCTAGGAGGCACTAGGCCCTGGATTCAATTCCAGCACTGAACAAAAAAATTAAATATAGTCAACCACTATAAAAATGAGCATGACTTTAAAAAAAAAAACAAACTTTCTTTTAACACCTTTATGTTTTTATTTATTTATATGTGGTACTGAAGATGGAAGTTAGTGCCTCACACATGCTAGGCAAGCGCTCTACCACTGAGCTATAACCCCTGACCAAAAATGAGCATAACTTATTGAGAACAAAGAAAAAAAAAATGTTTTATAGTAAGTTAATTTAATAGATGTTCTCTACCCTGTCTATACATTAATCTTAAAACTTAGGATAGGATCTAACTTAAATCAATACAGAATTCTAGCTGGAATGTGATGGAACATACCTGCAATCCCAGCAACTCTGGTGGCTGAGGCAGGAGAATGACCAGGACTAAGGATGTGGCTCAATGGTAGAGCACTCACCTGTCATGTGTAAGCCTGGGTTCAATTCCCAGCACCACAAAAAAGAAAAAAGTTTGGAGCTAGGTGTGGTGGCATACACCTGTAATCCCAATGTTTAGGAAACTGAGGGATGAAGATTGAAAGTTCAAAGCCAGCCTCAGCAATTTAGCAAGACCCTGTCTTAATATAAAACAAAAAGGGCTGGGAATGTGGCTCAGTGGTTAAGTGTCCCTGGGTTCAATCCCTAGTACCAAAAAGAAGTTTGGTCAGCAGACTGCCACTCAAATAAGTTCCCAACATGCTTTCATATCAAAAGAAGTTATGTGGGGCTGGGGTTGTGGCTCAGTAGCAGAATGCTTGCCTAGCATGTGTGAGGCACTGGGTTCAATTCTCAGCACTGCACATAGATTAAAAAAAAAGTCCATTGACAACTAAAAAATATTAAAAAAAAAAAAAAAAGAAAAGAAAAGAAAAAGAAGTAGTAGTTATAAGAGGGCTGGGATGTAGTTCAATGGCAAAGCACTAGCCTAGAATGCACAAGGCCCTGGATTCAATCCAGGTTTCACCAAAATAAAAAAAGTCATACTTCAGATATAATTTTGTCATGTAATCATAAGAAAACACATATCAGTCACCCTAATATTCAAAACCATTATTCAAAATTCTAAGAAAGATCCCCACCAAATACATAATACACTCTTAATACCACTACAACAGCACATTAACCAGCCCAGCACAATGACACAGCCTATAATCCCAGCTACTGGGGAAGCAGGAGGATCACAGGTTCAAGGACAGTCTCAATTTAGCCAGACCTATATCAAAATAAAAAAATAGAAAGGGCTGGGGGGTGTGGGTCAGTGGTAAAACTCCCCCTGTGTTCAATCCCCAGTAACAAAACAATAACAACAAAAGTTTCAAAATAAAATTAACAGGTTAGGAATGTATAGCATTGGAGCACCCCAAATTCAATCCCTAGCCCCATACACACACACACACACACACACACACACACACAGAGAAGAAGCACGGTAACCAAAAGAAACAATAAGGCTGGGTATGATGATGCATGCCAGTAATCCCAGCAACTAGAGAGGCTGAGGCAGGAGGACTACAAGTTCAGGACCAGCCTCAGCAATTCAGCTCCCTAAGCAACTTAGGGAGCTGCTGTCACAAAATAAAAAAATAAAATAAAAAGGTGGGGATGTAATGTAACTCATGGGTAAAGTGCCTCTGGATTCAATCACCAGCACCAAGAAAAGAAAAGAAAAACAAAAAAGAGGCTGAGTGCACACCTGAAATCCCAGTGGCTTGGGAGGCTGAGGCAGGAGGATTTGAGCTCAAAGCCAGCCTCAGCAACTTAGTGAGGCCCTAAGCAACTCAGTGAGACTCTGTCTCGAAATAAAATACAAAAAAAGGATGGGAATGTGGCTCAGTGGTTAGGCACCCCTGGGTTCACTCCCCCATACAAAAACAGAAAGAAAGAGAGAGAGAAAGATAAAAGTTAATGTGTGCCAGGCATAGTGGGACACGACTGTAATCCCCAGCAGCTCAGGAGGCTGAGGCAGGAGGATGGGGAGTTCAAAGCCAGCCTCAGCAAAAGTGAGGCACTAACCAACTCAGTGAGACCCCGTCTTTAAATAAAATATAAAAAAAAGATCTGGGGATGTGGCTCAGTAGTCACGTGCCCCTGAGTCCAATCCTCAATACCCACCCTTTCGCTCCCCAAAAAAGTTAATGTGTGCAACAGGTAGTAATCAAGTTACATTTAAAAAGAAAGAAACAAACAAACCTTAACAGGAAAAAAAGTCATAAGAGTATTTAGATTTCTTTACCACTATACCTCTCATCCTTGCTTAAAAATATGAAAAGTTTTGCTTAGTGAAAGATTCTTCCTTCAAAAACTACACCCCAAGGGGGCTGGGGATGTGGCTCTCAAGCGGTAGAGAGCTCGCCTGTCATGCGCACGGCCCTGGGTTCGATTCTCAGCACCACATACAAATAAAGATTTTGTGTCCACCGGAAAAAAAAAACACTATAAAATAAATATTAAAAAATTCTCTCTCTCTCTTTAAAAAAAAAATTATACCCCAAGATCACTTAGATCCTTAACAGTTAAACAATTCTATAAGCCTGACATGATAAACATAAATTCCATATAGCAGTGACTATCTGATAAGAGAATTTTGCAGAATCCTCTTTTTCTTTTCCCATAGATAAATTCTAAACATAAAACTGCACTACTGATACACTTTATTTGAAAAAGTTAGACATGAAGAATTAAAATCTGAACACATGAATTGGAAATAGGCACAAATCTTTGAACTAAGATTCACCAGAACACATGCTTGCTGGACACACATTCTAATATAGCCCAAACCCTTTCACTAATAACATTGAAAAAAAAGAAAAATGAAGTCTTTTCTCAAAAAGACTGAGGAGCATCAGAAAATGGATTAGAGAATTATTCCTTTTTCCTCCAAAATGAGTGTAAAACACAGAGCCAAATAAAACCACCATAAATTCCTTTAGTATTCTCCTAGGCCTTTCAGTTCAGCAAATTTCACTACTACATACCATTCTTTGGCTTTCCTTACCACCCACTCCACAAAAACGAATTCAATTTTTTGAAATGATTATTTGGTGAGAATATTAATAAAACTCTCTTTTACCAAAGAGAAAATCAAATGCTTGAATTCCAACAGACAAATCATAAGAAAGCAAGGCCTACAGGAAAAGTAATCCTACTCACAAATTAATCCCTCCAGGTCATGACTACAAAGTTTTAACAAGATACATCTCATACATCCTTCCCAAAATACAAAATATAGAACTTTATCAACATTCAGTATTATACCTGCCTTCAATCAATCCCCTTGACAACCCCCAAACCTACCAACATGTTAAATTATTAAAATAATAGTTTTACTCTTCAGTTCAAAAAGGATAAATCCTGGTACCACATAATCCTAAAAAATTATACAGAATTATCCTACCTCAATTTTGTCCCTAAAAATATACATTCTAATGTAATTTATTCAGTTGATTATAATACCATATTGCAAAATTAGGAATCCTGTATCACTGTAATCCACAAAATCCTTTGATTCACAATGGTTTCTATATAAGTTAAGGCTATAATGCCATTTCCAAATAGAATGAATATTAAGGCCTTAACCACCTGGCCAAAACCCAAATGGGACATTAATATACCACCACCCCCTATCCTCTGGTGCTCAGAAAAGCCACCTGAAAAGTTAAATAAAATTAAGTTCACAAATGGAAACAAAATAGTTATTTTACTTCAAAACTGGGGTTGGGGGCAGAAAATACTAACCAATCTCTGGCTGTAACGAATCCTTTCTTCTTCGGGTTCCATCTCTCACTCTTCTGTCGAAATTACTGTAAAGAAACCACTCCAGGGCTGCCTTCCTCTTCCTCCTTAAGGAACCAGATTGCAACACTGAAGAATAATGATATGGGCAGAGATGAGAACTCATTCTTGAACTTTTTTTAAAAAAAGGAGTGTTAAATTAAAGGCTCTGTAGAAATGAGGTTCCCCTTCATAAGTCTAGGATCTTTCTGCTCTTGGGCAAGTGAGTCTATGTCATGTTCAACATTAATCACCACATTACAACTGTCCGAGGCCTAGGCAAAAGGAGATGTTGGTTTCAGTTCCGTATGGACAGGCCATACCACTTATTTCTGCCCAAGGGATTGTAATTACCAAAGCTCCCCTTAAATTCAGCATTAGCCAAAGAAAGAAAAAGAAAAAGCAAGCAAACAAGTCCAGGACTTTTATCTCTAGAGAGCTGACCAGGTGAAGCACGCACTGAACCAATCCAGATCCTAACCGAATTAGTTCTCACACCAGTAATTAGAAACTGAAGAAAGAAGGGCAGACTATCTATATAAAAAGAGGACAAGAAATCAGGATTTAAAGAAAGACTCCAAACAATTCCCCATACCCCTCCCATAAGGCCCTACACAATCGTCTCCTTCCTTTCCCAGACCTACTCTCCCACCCCCAAGCCAAGATGTGTACAACTCTGAAACAAATTTGAGAGTTGCAAATCCGAGACAAAAATACCGTCTTCTTTTTGGACAAAGTAATAAGATTCGACTTATAAATAAGAATAAACTAGGTCCTCTCCAAAAATTAAATAAAGACCGATTGGCGCGTCAGTCAATCTATTAACACCAAGCAAGGGTTTTCATTTTTTAAACACTCTCGTGGATAATGGCTTCCACTGGGAATGCAGATTTCTCTCTTTTGTAACTACACTACCGCCACGTTAACAGCAGCATCCTTCAGAACTGCTAGGAGACCAGAGGACCCGATGACATAGTTTGCGAGAGCAGATCGTGGCACTGCCCGCGGTCGGGAGGGGCAAGGTGTCTGCACCCCCCGGGCGGGACGGGGAAGCCGGCACGTCTCGCCGGGCTCCCCCGGGGGAAGGCGTTTCGACCGTTCACCCACCGGGAAAAGAGGCAGAAACTTTAAGTCTTTAGGACAACACAGAGAACCAAACTTCCCAAGGCGGGGGGAGGGGGATTCTCACCGGGGATTTCGCTCTTGAGTTCTTGTCCAAGTGAGAAGTAAAAAAAGAGTCCAAAGACAGAGGAAAAATTAAATCCCACACGTCGTCTCCGGTGTTTCCGCGGGTCAACCCAGTATCCAGAGAGGGTCAGAGCGACCCGGAAAGGAGAGGAAACAGTTGTCGAGTCGATCTCCTCTTCTGGCTTGGAAACCGGGAGTCGCAGGGGCCGGGAGCCGGGCACGACCCCCGGGCTCCGAGCCCGCGCCCCCGCTCCCCGGCCGGCGGTCAGCTGCCCCGGCCCGCGCCGGCCCTGCCGCGGGGAGCGCCCTCCCCGCCGTGCCCTCGCCCGCAGCCGCCGGCCGCCTCCGGGCCCGGGAGCGGCGGCCGATCAGCTGAGACCGGCCGGGCCGAGGCTCCGCGCGCCGCCCGGCCCCCCGGAACGCGGGCCCCGGCCCCGGGGGGCGGCGAGAGCGGGAGCGGCGCGGCGCGCCGGGCTGGGGGCCGGGCTGCCCTCGCGTCTCCCGCTCTGCCGGGTCTGCGCTGCGGGACGAGTCCCCGGCTACTCCCCGGTCACAGAGGAGGGACTCCGGGGGATGGGCCCCCTGGCGTTGCCCCTCCTCCCGGAGCGGTCCCTGCCCAGGAGAGACAGAGCGGCGACAGGCCCAGCCGCAGGGAAGGTGCTCTGCGAGCCGCAGCCGCCGCCGCCGCCGCCGCCGCTGCCGGGGAGGGGTGTTGTTTCCCTCACACAGGAGGAGCCGCTGAAGCAGCCGCCGCCATTTTGAACCCGTCAGACTCTCACATACACACAGCTCCTCGCGGCGCACTGCGCAGGCGCCGCCTCCCCACCCCTCCTCCCGCTCACCTCTCCACCCCCACCGCCTTAAGCCTCCCTGCGCTTCTTACCGCTCTCCCAGGCGCACGTGAGCGCGCACGCGTCACTCCCCTCTAACGCGGACACGCCGCCTGCGCGCGCACGCGCGGATGCGTCGGCCTCGAATCGCCCGCGCCCCGCGACGCCGACGCGGCTCCCCGCCCCGCTTCGCGTCAGCCCACCCGCCCTCCCGCCGGCCGCCCGCCCCCGCTCCCCGCCGGCCTTCTTCCAGGGCTCGGGCCGGGTCGGCTGCTGGCGCCTGCGCGCAGGGCGCGATCCTCCTCCGCGCGCGCCCTCCCCCACACACCCTCGCCTGAACACACACTTCGCCTCTGTGACCCCGCCCCTCGCTGGCCAGCTGCGCCGGCCGCCCTCCCCCACCTCTCCTGGGAGGGTGGTGACCCCCGACCCCCAGCCAAGCACAGCACCCCCGGAGCAGTGGGGAGCAGCTCCCCTTCCCCCTTCGGCCGCCCTCTGCCCTAGGCGGCCCGTCACAGTCCCAACATCCTGAAGGCCGGGCGAACTGGGCTAGGCAGCCGTTGCCCGCCTCGAAGCGGGGTTCCCCGGGGTCAGGCCGCCGGGCCCGGTCGGCCCGACCCCGGTGTCCCGCTCGGGCCTGCCCAGGGAGAGGGTGCGCAGGGAGCCGGGGCATTCCCGTCGGCCGCCCTCCCGTCGCGCGCCGGCCGGTGGGCCAAGGCCGGCCTGCCCGCCATCCCCAGGCAGGCCTCGGCGCCCCCGCCACTGGGCCCGAAGCCCTTGGCTCGGGGGGCTCCTCGGCGCAGCGGCCCGGCCCACCTCACCCACTCCTCGCCGCTCCGAAGGGGCAGAAAACGGGAGTAGCATGTCTGTCCTGTGTTCGGCTCCCCCGGGGGAGCTCCGGGCGCTTGACAAGGGCGTCCGCAGGTGCCTGGCGCGGGAGTGGTCTCCGCGACGGCCCGGGGGCGGCGGCGGCCAGCGCGCCCACCGCGGGCCGCTGGCGCCCGGGGAGGTGGCCCAGGAAGCCCCCGCTCCCCGGCCACGCTCAGGTTTCCGCGGCGCCGGTGCCCCCGGCGGCCCGGGTGGGGCGTGACCCCGCCCCCGGCGAGCCGGGGCGCCCCCCACGGAGAGGTGCGCTAGCCGCTCCCGGCCCCCAGGCCGACCCTGCAGCCCCGGGCCGCGCCGGGCACAAGAGGCCCAGCCGGAAAGATGTCTCCTCTCGGTGCGCGCAGCTTCGCGCGAGGGTCAGCGGCGGGGCAGCGGCGGCCCGAGTTGCGCCGGCCCTGCCCCCGGACCGGCTCCTGAGGTTCGACAGCCGCCCGACGGGCAGGCAAGGTCTGGACGTCGACGGAGCCTGGCTGGAGATATCTGAGCAATGCCATGCGATCAGCCCAGCCGCGATCAGGGCCGTTCCCCAGCCAATCTCGTGCTTTGGGGCCCGTTTAAATTATAAATCCCATAAAGAATGGTGGCTTGGGCGTTACATATCCAAGTGCTTGAGGTCGGCACTTTTAACTTCACTATGTCCATGCTGAGTGGTGTCACACATCTTTTTCTTCCTGCGTTGGTTTCCAACTCTTCAAACTTTTGAAGAAATGGAGGAGAGAGGAAGGACATGGTGAATCATATAAGCGCGTAAACAGCCTTCAACTCTCTGAAGACTTTAGCGAAAGACAATTGATACAATGATGCCACCTATTTCTATGAAGGTTTGAACTCTAGGTTAAAGGTGCTGCATAAACCCAAGGTATTTATTACAGCCCCAAATTTTCGTTCATGCATTCTTAGGAAGTTTTTTTTAACATTCTATGCTTTGTTTCTCAACATCCTTCCAAGACAAGCTAAATGCTTTGTATCTTTAGACTCATTTGAAGATAGAAGATTGAAGTATAAGGTTAAACAGCTTGCATAATTACTCTGATAGAGGAGGCCAGCACTCTGCACTTGCCAACTGAAACATCTTACAGACAACAAAAATGCTTCGTTAGCATTGTATGGTCTTGTTTCAATCACTGGCAATACCATTCTTTATCCTTATACCAGTTGTGTTCTGAGTTCTCAGATTTTCAGTGCATCAATACAAAGAAGACAATCATTGAAACAATGAGATCTGAGATCTTACCTTTCAAACTATAGTAAAATAGGTTTTTAGAGGCAGTAATCTTTCACACCACCTCAACCAGATTTGCCTCATAGACTTCTGGCTCTCTGCAGTTACTGTAAAGTTAAGTTTGTTTTGAAGTAAGAATGATGTTTGCCACTGCCAATTAGTTAAGTGTTGGGCCTAATTGCTGTTTGCAAAATAAATAGCTTTCTTTCTTTGCAGATTAACCCTACTTGGGGTAAAGAGAGAGTGGAGGGCTCTAGCAGTAGCTCAACTTGGTCTTACCTTTTTTCTTAAGGCTGGACCCTCCTTAAGTACAAACTGAGTCTCACCTTCAGCAAAATTTGTAGTTAAACTTGTACAAATTTAACTCAGGTGAGCATACTGGGAGGAAACCAAGAAGGCTCCAGAACAGTAACAATAGTACTTATTTTGAATAGGACAGCAAATGGAACAAAGTTTGTCAAATTGTGTCCAGTTCTTTCCCAATTGAAAGCTGTTAACCAGTCTGCAGTGAGAGAAGTGGACATTTAAGCAGATACACACAATGGTTTTTCTACAGACAGGCTTTGTATATTAATACTCAAGCAGTTGTGCAGAATAAGAGAGGACATTGGCCTGACACATGCCTGTAATTCCAGTGGCTCTGGAGGCTAAGACAGGAAAACTGTGAGTTGAAACTAAGCCTCAGCAAAAGCAAGGTGCTAAGCAACTCAGTGAGACCCTGTCTCTAAATAAAATACCAAAAATGGCTGAGGATGTGGCTCAGTGCCCCAATACCCTTGAGTTCAATCCCTGGTACCAAAAAAAAAAAAAAAAAGGACATTGGCCCGGCAGATACCTAGTGATTCCCCCCACAATCAAAATGGCTCCAGTTTGCAGTGGCAGATGTGTTAGGCTCACTGTTTTACCCTAAAAGAACCATCTTCCAAGCCAGGTGTGGTGACACACACCTGTAATCCCAGTGGCTTGGAAGGCTGAGGCAGGAAGATGGAGAGTTCAAAGCCAGCCTCAGGGGCTGGGAATATAGTTCAGTTAGTGGAGTGCTTTCCTTGCATGAACAAGGCCCTGGGTTCAATCCCCATCACCACAAACAAACAAACAAAGCCTCAGCAATTTAGTGAGATGTTAAGCAACTCAGTCCCTGTCTCTAGATAAAATACAAAATAGGGCTGGAGATGTGGCTCAATGGCCAAGTACCCCTGAGTTCAATCCCTGGTACCCCCCCCAAAAAAGAAGCATTTTGCAGGAGAATAGAGCAATAGGGCTGGGGGTTTACCCAAGAAGGCAGTAGAACTATGAATTATATGGCTTCCAGTGTGGGTTCAGGGAAGGAAGGAGAATGACAATGACACCTGGAAAGAAGGAAAGCAGAATTCCTTCAAGAAGCATTACAAAGAGTGTTTCTGGCTGAAAGAAACTGAAGCCTTAATAAGATATAAACCTTGGGCTGGGGATGTGGCTCAAGCGATCGTGCGCTCGCAGATGTTGTGTCCGCCGAAAACTAAAAAATAAATATTAAAAAAATTCTCTCTCTCTCTCTCTCTCTCTCTCTCTTTAAAAAAAAATAAATAAATAAACCTTTCTTGAGCAAAACTAAGGCCCAGCAAATGCTGAGAGTCAAAATCCAGATTTCCCATTTCTCTGGGGAGATTAACTACATTAAACCATTTCCAAATTTCTCCTTATATGTTAAAGAGGAAATAAGGATGTCCCAAAGGTATATGTCTAAACCAGAATAGAGAAGTTGTTTCTGAAGATTCTGCAGGAGGAAGCATAACGAGTGTTTGAAGAGCTTTGCCATTGAAGACAGAATGGATACTCTGCTGGCTTCTGGCAGCTTCTATGTTAAGAGTTCCTCAAAGTCTTCATTTTTCATTGATAAAATGGAAAAACACCTCAGAATGAAAAGAATAAAGTCAGTGGTTAGTATCTAGCACATGATAGCTACTGTTTATGAGCACCTTCTATATTTTTCCCCACTACCACCAGATAAGGTATTCCTATGTTGCCCGGGCTGGCCCAGAACTCCTTGCCTCAAGTGATTCTCCTACCTCAGTCTCCTGGGTGCTGGGATTACAGGCAAGCACTTTCCATTATTCTAACCTCTAGTTTTAAGGGAAGTTTTGAGCAGAGATGTTTCAGAGGCTTCAGGTATGGCACAGTAGTACAGCACTTGCCTGGCATATACAGGGGCCTGGGTTTCACCCCAGCCCTGGGAAGGAAGGAAGGAAGGAGGGAGGGAGGGAGGGAGGGAAGGAAGGAAGGAAGGACATCATCCTGACCTTCTGAGATCTCTTCCCTTCCATTCTTCTCTCCACCACTCTGCCTCATGCCTAGCCCCTATTCATCCTCTCCCTCTCTCTTTTCCTCTGACTGTACTGCCTGCCCAGTCCCTTCTGTAAACTTCTGCTTGGTGTACTTCATATGCTCTCTAGTTTCATTACATAATCTTTTCCTGAATACCTCCCTTCACCCATTTCTACTAGACTACAAGTTTCTTGTTGACGGGAACCAAACCACATTGTATCCCTCAAAGAATCTTCTAAAATAAGTATTACAATCTGTGTCAACCCTATGAGGAGTAAAAAAGTAGGTATTGGCTGGGGTGAATATGACCTTTAAGTGATGGCAAATTTTCTTTAGACTCTGGAAGTAGAATCTGAATGAATCAGTACTAAAAGGAAGCCAGCAATACCCTGCAGATTCTCATATCATTGAATATGGATGGCATGTGAAATTCTTTTTTTTTTTTTTTTTTTGGTACTGGGGATTGAACCCAGGGGCACTGAACCACATCCCCAGCCTTTTTTTGTTTAGAGACAGGGTCTCACTGAGTTGCTTAGGGCCTCAATATGTTGCTGAGGCTGGCTTTGAACTTGGGATCCTCCTGCCTCAGCCTCTCAGCCATGGATGAGACTTTAGCCTTCCTTGGCCCAGCACCTCCCTCACTATTTTTTCCAGGCATATGGCCCTTCTTTGGGCAGTCCCGCCTCTTCTGAATCCTGGGGTTGACTTTGACTGTTGGGGCAGCTGCAGCAGCATCCGGGATCCACTTGCTCTTTCAGGGACTGCCTTAGCTTTGCCTTGGGGAAAGGCCACTCTCACTTCTCATTTCTAAAAGGGTGGGACTTCCCACCCTGCCCCAGATTGAGACTAAAAGATGCAGAGCCTCATGCCTCTGCTATACCTGTGCTTGCCCAGGGGAGGTTTCTTGCACCCTGGGGTTTTAGGGTCTGCTTGCATTCTTATAAGTGTTGGCTGAGTTGATGGGGATAGTTAGGCACTGCTTAAGCCACATCCTTAAAAGGCCAGTGGCCTCAGCACTTAGACCTGAGCCCAGACTGACCAGTAGGTCTGGTCTTTGTTTGCGTCTTCAAGGGCATTTGCTACCTTTGGTCAGCTTCTGCTAAGAATGGCATTCTTCAGCTGCTTTGTGAGGGCGCTTACCTGCTTTGGATCATGAGTCCAGTCCCTCAACCTGTCAGAAGCTCCATTCTCTCTTTAATAAAACAGAGATAATGACTCTTGCTTTATTTCCTCCAATGATTGTTATGGAATCAATGGACTAAGGCATGAATGTGCTTTGGAAACTGGAAGACAACACTGAGAATAGAATGCTAGTTCACATATTTTTTTGAATTATTTCAGCTTTTTCTGGTAAGAACATTTAATCTGAGATCTACCCTCTTTTTAAAAAATGTGGGTTTTTTTTCTTTTTATATTGCTAGGGATCAAACTGAGGACCTCCCCTATGTTAAGTAAGCACTCTTCCACTAAGCTATGCCCTCAGCACTACTCTCTTAACAAACTTTTAAGTGTATAGTACATTCTCCTGTTTCTTTTTTTCTCACATGAAGGATTTGTGTACTTACTGAGTACCTATGCCCAATATTAAGTGCTTGGATGGAGAAAGATTTGAGAAATCAGAAGACTTGCTTTTTACCCTTGAAGAGCTCATGTCACAGAAAGACACTGGGAAGATGTGACATCCTGAGAGAACAATAATCTACAGTACAAATTAATCACTGGAACATAATATAGTCAGGAAAAACTGTACCTAGAATTGCTGTAGAGCGTAAGCCCCATGGGGCAGGAAGTTTGTCAGTGCACCCCCAGTGCCTTTTTTTTTTTTTTTTTAAAGAGTGAGAGAGAGAGGGAGAGAGAGAGGGAGAGAGAGAGAGAATTTTTTTAATATTTATTTTTTTTAGTACTTGGCGGACACAGCATCTTTGTTTGTACGTGGTGCTGAGGATCGAACCCGGGCCGCACACATACCAGGCAAGCGCGCTACCACTTGAGCCACATCCCCAGCGCCCCCCCCCCACAGTGCCTTTAATACTGCCAGGCAGACTGGCACTTCTTTCCTTTATGGTTATGAATAAAGTAGCTCAGTGGTGCTTTTTTTGTTTTGTTTTGTTTTTTGTTTTGGTTTTTTTTTAAAGAGAGAGAATTTTTTTAATATTTATTTTTTAGTTTTCGGCGGACACAATATCTTTGTATGTGGTGCTGAGGATCAAATCTGGGCCGCACGCATGCCAGGCGAGCGCACTACCGCTTGAGCCACATCCCCAGCCCTCAGTGGTGCTTTTGAAGGAGGGAGGAGTATAAAGACTAGGTACTTTGAATCTTTGCAAGGGAGTTTGGTTTTGCTAAAGGAAGAAGAGAGGCACATATTTCACAGAGCAGAGGGTTGATGCAATAGTAACTCCTCCTGGGAAACTGTTCTTGTAGCTGTTATTGCAGCTGGAATAGAGGTGAAAGCAACTACCGCCCTAACCAAGCCAAGAGGTGAGTGCAAGGATCTTAGGCCAAGTTCTTGCTCTCTTTTTATTCCAGCTTCTGGCATGATCTTTCTGCTCTGTTTCTCTCTGCTGTCTCCAATTTCAAGATATCAGCTTCAGAGTCCGTATCAGAGCATGGCTTTTGATGTGGCAGTATAAACTTAACATCTCCAGTCAACTTTTCCTCAAAATGCCTCTCTAATTATACTGTTTATTATATTTCAAGTGTATAATTTTAAATGACAATCTTGTTTTTCTTTTTTCCAAAATGCATGCTAAGTATTTAAACTCTAAGTCTTCACTTTCTTTCTGGCTACATCTATTTTATCACCCCCCACCCCCAGGGGGACTGCAAGTCAGAATCCACAGCATTTAGAGTGAGATTTCCTTGTTCTAGTTTTTGCAATTATACTTAACTTCCCACAGCTTGGAGTTTGTGTTTGGATTCAGTCATAATTACTTGACCTATGTCTATTGTTAATCAGTTATCTTACTGGTGAACTGCATATCTTTAGTTAACTTAAACTCCTGCATAATTTTGTTGGTATAAGAAATGTTGGGGGGGCTGGGGATGTGGCTCAAGCGGTAGCGCGCTCACCTGGCATGCATGAGGCACCAGATTTGATTATCAGCACCACATAAATGTAAAGTAAAGATATTGTGTCCACCTTAAAAAAAAAAAGAAAAAAGAAAAAGAAAGAAATATTAAAGAAGAAGAAGGAGGAGGAGGAGGAGGAGGAGGAGGAGGAGAAAAGAAGTAATGTTGGAAGCCAGGCGCAGTGGCACACGCCTGTAATCCCAGCGATTTGGGAAGCTGAGACAAGAGGATCCCAAGTACAAAGCCAGCCTCAGTAAAAAGAAAGGTGTTCAGCAACTCAGTGAGACCCCATCTCTAAAAATAAAGCACAAAATAGGGCTGGAGAGATGGCTCAGTGGTCAAGTGCCCCTGAGCTCAATCCCTGGTACCAAAAAAAAAAAAAAAAAAAAGAAAAGAAAAGAAAAAGTAAAAGAAAGAAAAAAATGTTAGAGACCCTACTTCTATACCTTCTCCTTTATTTTTTGAACTAAAACAAAATTTACCCATCTATGTTCTTTTTCTACATATATTTCTTATTGGCAGTATAAGGGATTGAACCCAGGGCCTTAACACATGCTAGGCAGGTGCTTTTCCACTGAGCTATACCCCCAACCCTACTATCTATGTTTCTTTTCTTTCTTTCTTTGGTACTAGGAATTGAACTCAGGGGCACTCAACCACTGAGCCACATCTCCAGCCCTGTTTTTGTATTTTATTTAGAGACAGAGTCTCACTGAGTTGCTTAGTGCCTCTCAGTTGCTGAGGCTGACTTTGAACTTGAGATTCTCCTGTCTCAGCCTCCCAAACTGCTGGGATAACAGGCATGTGCCACCACGCCTGGCTTTATCTATATATATATATTTTTTAAGAATTCATTTATTCCATGAATACTTTTTTTTTTTTTTTTCAAAGAGAGAGTGAAAGAGAGGGGTAGGGAGAGAGAGAGAGAATTTTTAATATTTATTTTTCAGTTTTCGGCAGACACAATATCTTTGTTTGTATGTGGTGCTGAGGATCGAACCTGGGCCGCACGCATGCCAGGCAAGCACGCTACCACTTGAGCCACATCCCCAGCCCTATCTATATTTCTAATGCATGTTTTATGGATGAACAGTTATGCTTTACATAAATGTTGGTATTTTCTATAATATATATTAATGCTTTCTATTTCATTTCAATTTTTTTTTATTTTGTTTTGTTTTGTTTTGGTGGTGCTGGGGATTGAATCCAGGGCCTTGTGCATGCTAGGCAAACACGCTACCAACTGAGTCATATCCCCAGCCCATTTGTTTCAAAGTTTATTTTATTTTTTAATTTTTTTTTTTTTTTGAGAGAGAGAGAGAGAGAGAGAGAGAGAGAGAATTTTAATATTTATTTTTTAGTTATTGGTGGACACAACATCTTTGTTTATATGTGGTGCTGAGGATTGAACCCGGGCCGCACGCATGCCAGGCGAGCGCGCTACCACTTGAGCCACATCCCCAGCCCCCAAAGTTTATTACACAGGCAATAGTTCCTACAATTTGTGTTTTTATTAACAAATTCAGAAAAGTGGGCAAATAGAATTTGCGATTCCAACTTGTTAGAAGGTAGAGATTCTGAGTTTCTTCCCTTATCTGAATCTGTGTCATTTCTCTTGGAGGGACCATATTTCTTTCTAATATGCATTTAGGTTGCCTCTTAACACACAGGCATCTTAGTTTGGATACTGCTTATTTTGGATACTCCTCAAGATTTAAAATATAAGATGTGGATCTAGCCCTCAAAGCGAGTATGGTTTGTTTAGAGAGAGAAGCTAAAATAAAGACTAACCACTTTTTAAAATATTTTTTAGGTGTAGATGGACACAACACAATGCCTTTATTTTTATGTGGTGCAGAGGATCAAACCTGGGTCCCGCCCATGCTAGGTGAGCACTCTACCGCTGAGCCACAATCCCAGCCCCAAAGACTAACCACTTTGAAAATGCCACCTTCACATTAACCAAGGAGGCCAATGATGGCAGGACAAAGTTGGAGAAGGAAAAAATAAAGACAGTTCTTGCCCAGCTTCAGAAGGACCTGGAGCAATGTTCTTGATCCCCAGGATTTCCTGGTGGAAGTATTGAATACTTGCTGCTACATTAACTTCTTCCAAAGGGTTTTTGTTGTTGTTGTTGTTGCTGGGTTTTTGTTTTTGTATGTGTGTGTGTGTGCTGGGTATTGAACCCAGGGCCTTGTGCATGCAGAGCAAGCCCTCTACCAACTAATATCCCCAGTCCTGAAAGAGTATCTTCTGGGTCCTCATCTATTAAAGGGATATAGCTCTGATTCACAGAATCTTGGAGCCAATTTGAAGATCAGTGGTTATTTAAACCACCCTGCTCATTTTAAAAACCAGCAATCTGGGGGCTGGGGATATAACTTAGGTGGTAGAGTGCTTGCCATGCATGCACAGGGTTCAATCCTCAGCACTACCACTAAAAAAAAAAAAAAAAAACAGCAATCTGGGCCCAGAGATGTTAAGCATCTTAGACAAGGTGATGCAGTTAGCTTAATAATGAAACCAGAACCATAAACCATGTCAGTTTTGTGTTTTTGTTTTTATTTATTTTGTGGTACTAGGGGTTAAACCCAGGGACTGGTGTTCTTCCTCTGAGCTACATCCCCAGCCCTTTTCAAAATTTTATTTTGAGACAGGATCTCACTAAGTTGCCCAGGCTGGCCTCAAACTTGGTATCCTCCTGCCTCAGCCTCCCACCTGTGAGTGGGAGGTATGTGCCACCCCACCTGGCATAAGCCATGTCTTCTAATAGCTAGTCCTGTGGGCTTTCTTCTGCTCTTCAAATTGATGGCATTTTCTCACAATCAAATTAAATGTTTGTTCACTCATTTATTCCCCAGAAAGTGGACCAGCCTGTATGGGGCACTGAGTTTTGACACTGGGTTTGCACCATGAGGCCACATTGTTAGGGGGCAAGTCAGATAACCAAAGAAATTAGTCTCCCAATTGAAATGAGTCTAAAGGGAATGAGTCTAATGATAACGGGGTGTGTGGAGACTGTGAGGGCACAATGGTGGGAGGGGCCAGGTCTGCTGTGGGGGACAGCAGGGAAGGCTTCCTGGAGGAGGAATGCCTAAACTGACTTAGAAATTACTGGTTACCAGGAGGATACAGGGGAAGGGCACTTCCTGTCCCTGGTGTGCTCTGGATGCAGCAGGAGGCAGTAGAGCTGAGGCTGTAGCGAGGAAGGGGGCTTCCTAGCTGAAGCACCACTCCTACCACATTCAGCAAGAGGGTGAGGCTTTGTCTTTTGTAGGGGCTAGGCATTGAGTTACCAGGCCCCACGTGTTTCTGGAGAGTCTGTGTTGCTGGTACTGCCAGGGGTGCTGGGAACACCAAGGATTCCTGCTGACAGACAGCATCGTGTCATGTCTAGTGGGGACCCCAGAAACCACCAGGCAGTGAACACATGACCTTTCACAAATCATAATACTTGCAAGCGTCCGTTTTCCTCCTGGAATGGGGATGAGGATCCCTCTTCTCAGGCAGTTTTGGGTGTAAAATGAGCTAAAGGTCGGGGAACTAAAGAAGCTCATGGAGCATAGTAAGTGCCAGAGACAAGCAGACTGGTGACACTGAGCTGGTTTAGTTCACTGGGGACCCAGCCAATCAATGATTTAGTTGATGAATCTCTGTGAGGAAAATAGAGACCGCTTATTTGAGAGGACAATGGACTTGAGACCACGTGACAAAAGGGACATTTCAGGTAGCAGGAAGAGCTTAAGTAAAGACCCTTTGTGGGAAGGGGCATGGCGTACTCCAAAGACCGCAGGCCAGCGCGGTGGGTGCCAGTGGCAGAGGTAGAGAGCTGCATCCACAGGGTAACCTAACCAAGTCACATGAGGCTATCAGTGAGCTAAGAACGTACCCTCAAGGCAGGACACCCTGGTGATCCCAGACACCTGCAAACCAGAAGATCAGATTTACATTTCAGAAAGAGCTGTGATAACAGGAAGGCCTGGTGGTGCTCGCCTGTATTCCCAGCAGTTCAAGTTCAAGGCTTTAGCAAGGCCCTTAAGGAACTTAGTGAGACCCTGGTTTTTTTTTTTTTTTTTTTTTAAAAAAAAGAACTCTGATACAAAAGCAGAAAGCTGGCAAGAAAGTTAGGTCTTCTGCTATGGGGAGAGAGGTTAAGGACGCGGCCTCAGGAAGCTGAGAAAGAGTATGAAGATCAAAGAAGAGAGCTGGGCATGTAGCCCTAGCTATTAGGAAGGTTGCCCAGGAGTTCAGGGTCAGCTTGGGTCACATAGTAAGACCCCCTTCTAGCGGAAATGAGAGAGAGGAGAGGTGAAGGATGAGGACACAGGATTTGGTTAGCATTAGTTGTGGGGGGGGGGGCATGAGGAAGAGGGAGGGGTAACCAGTGACTGCTGCCTGGGTCTAAGAGGATAAGTTCACACTGGCACACACTGAGGCTGAGGGACTCAGACACCCACCAGCTTTATAAGGATTGGAAGGGAGAATCAACAGCGGCAGATAAAGACCACGGGAGGAATGCAATGGATGGGGCTGTAGAGGACGACTGTGCCTAGCCCATCACAGATGCCCAGGAACCGCTTGAGGAAGGAAGAGGTGTGCAAAGGGCCGCAGAGGAAGAGATGCCTGTGAAAGAGAACTGGGAAGGAAAGACCAGAGGAGAGAGGGAAGGAAAGGTGCATGGAGGAGAGCGAGAAGAGGGACGGGCTGAGGGGCACCCAGCAGCTGGAAGGCCACCCTAGATGGAACAACTATAACCCCAGTGGAATCACTATGACGTCACTGATGATATTCCTTGCAAAGTTGCGGGTGGGGCAGTTGGAATGCAGTGAGGCAAGAATGAATGGAAGCCCAGCCTGAGGTGACCCAGGCCTGTAAGCCCAGGGATTCTGGAGGCTGAGGCAGGAAGATCACTAGTTTGAGGTCAGCCTCAACAATTTAGCAAAACCCTGTCTCAAAAACTAAAAGGGCTAGGGATGTGGCTCAGGGGTAGTGTTTTAAAATCTCTGGTGAGTACATCTTGTTTCCCTCCAGTGGAGTAAGCTTCCTGGTGCCTGAGGTTTGCCATCTCTTTGCTTCCTCCTCCATGTCTTTAGTTAGGTCTTGAACACAGTCCAGCACAAAAATGCTTGCAAAGGGTAACATGAGAATAGGTCACCATGTAGTGGCCTGAGGGTGCAGGGACAGATTAGAGGGTTTGCCAGGAAAGAGGTGGATTTGTGAAAGCAGCTGTTGGAGGACATTGGTGGCACATTAAGTATTTGTGTTTAAGCAGACTCACATGGGAGTGAAATGAGTTTGAGGACATTGAGTCACTGCCAGGAAGGCCCAGCCAGTAGGGGTAGAGTTGGAGGAGGAAGAGAAAGCAAAAGATCGATCCCAGGGATAGGGAGCTGGTGGTGAGTTTGGAGCCAGGATGGAAATATGTTGGTCATTGACCACCATGAAGGCTCTAGAAAGGACATCATTTTCTCAAACCCCCACCCCTGCCTTTTCTTTTCTTTCTTTTTTTTTTTTAATTTTTTTTTATATTTATTTTTTAGTTTTCGGTAGACACAACATCTTTGTTTGTATGTGGTGCTGAGGATCGAACCCGGGCCGCATGCATGCCAGGCGAGCGCGCTACCGCTTGAGCCACATCCCCAGCCCCTTTTTTTAAAAATTTTGAGACCAATCTCACTAAATTGCCCAGGCTGGCCTTGGATATGCATTACCTCCTGCTTCAGCCTCCTGAGTTGCTTGGTTTACCACGGCTGCTACCAAGCCCAGCTGATCCTAGTCTTAATGTAGGCAAGTGAGTGTACTTTTGAATTTTCCCAGAAGCAAACCTGAAAGAAGTATTCAAAAGCAAGTACAGATACTCCTCAATTTATGATGGCGTAGCATCTGATTAATTCATTGCAAGTTGAAAATATCATAAGTCAAAAATACATTGAGGTGGTGCAAACATGTAATCCCAGGGGCTAGGAGGTGAAGACAGGAGGATCACAAGTTCAAGAACAGCCTCAGCAACTTAGTGAGACCCTGTCTCAAAATAAAAAGGCCTGGAGATGTGGTTCAGTGGTTGAGTGCCTTGGATTCAATCCTAACAACAGGTGGAGACTGTGTTCCTGTTTTGTTCTGGCTGTGTATGTTGAATGATAAGTGACATAAAACAAATGCTGCCGGGTGCCTGTAATCGCAAAGACTTGGGAGACTGAGGCAGGAGGATCACAGGCCAGTCTGGGCAATTGAGCCAGACCCTGTTTCAAAAATAAAAAGGGCTGAGGATGTAGCTCAGTGGTAAGTGTTTCCCCTTGCATACACTAGGCCCTGGATTCAATTTCCTGTAAGAAAAATTAAAAAAAAAAAAAAAGCTAAAGGAGTTGTGGAAGGGGCATTGGGAGTGCTGCAGACAGCCCAGGATCTCCCACAGGAAGGTGAACTTGAAAGATGGGCTGGGCAAGGATAATTTTCAGAGGCTCCAGTGAGGAAGAAATTTACTTAGGCTCCAGAAGGGGGCACAGCACGGTGGAAGGGGACAGGCACTAAAGGTGGCTGAGGGAGTAGACAGAATTACATGAAATGACTGAGGACTTCAAGTGTATGGTACACAGCCAGCACTGGGACTACAAAGAGCAGGAAAACAGGAACTGTTCTCCAAACCAGCCTGAAGTCCCAAGCCTTCCCAGCTCTGGCTGGGTCCAGGGCACCTCCAGCTCTTTGGGGACTCAGGTGATGCCGAGGAAGAGAGTGCCTCCTCACAGGGAGCTGTTCTAGAGAAAACAATGCACCTAACATCCCAAGTTTTTGTTTTGTCTTGAGGTTCTCCGCAGTGGTCACAAATTTATTCAACTGAAGTTCTTAATTGCTTTTAGAAAAGGATCTCCCACCAGGGGCTAAGGTACCTTTTCTTTAGCCCCCTCAGAGATGACATTTGGATACACTCAGGGCTTTTCACCCAGGGGTAGGTGTCAGAGGGCAGCAGGACTCAGCAAGGGGTAGGTGTCAGAGGGCAGCAGGACTCAGCAAGGCTGCTCCTCCCAGACCCCAACCACACTGATCCCCCAGTTTCTCATAAGAGAGTGGACAGCTTCATTCTCCTTTTGATCCCAGCAGCCTCCTCTGCAGTGTGGGCACCTGGCTCTCTCTGGAGAGAGCAATTTTGGAGCAGCTTTGGGGGCAGAGGAAGGAGGAGGGATACTTGGCCTTTGCTTCTCTGGGTCCTGGATCCTGACCAGTCTTCAGACTGAGCATCTGCCCCCCCCCCCCCCCCCCGCCATCTGGATGGGTCTGTAAGTCTGTCCAACCTCCTACTCACCCCACTCTGGTTCTTACCCTGCTCCACCCTCAGCCCAGTTGTAAAAATTCTCTAGTATCCTCCCTCCTACATCAGCTTGTACTTATTCCCTTGCCTCCACCCCCACCCCACGTTTCCAACCCTGCACAGGTGACCACAGACCATTGCCCTGTGAGACTAGACCAAAACATCAGCCAGAGGCAAAGGGGGAGGGTCAGTCCCAGGTATGTGGAGGGGATCATGGCTCCTTCTGCGGGGCGGACACGGCTTGTGCCCTGCAGGTGCCAGGGCCTCCTCCACATGAGCCCTGCAAAATCTGCCTCTGCTCTAACAAGCTTTTAATACCTGTGGTAATCTCTTCTGCTGACATAGTGGATTTGGAGGTGGGAAGAGGAGCCAGTGAGCTCTGACAGACTCTGCTTGCTGCTCTGCCCACAGCCCAGATCCCAAGGGGTAGGCTCTTTGGGGCTTCAGATTGAGCTCACAGGGACAAAATATTGCCCAAATCTATTTTGAAACTAGGGATAATTATTCTGTTTCCCTGAAATCCCTGTGAAAGGAACCAAGAGGGAAAGGCAAATGTCAGGGGCTGTTTACATTTCTATTGTCAGCTGCCAATGGTGGTGTTTGTTTAAACCTCAGGGGGTCTTCCCTGGTTCCTGGGAGATGGATCTGGGCCCACAGACCTGACTTGCTGGAGCGCATAGGCACTTGTAGACCACCTCTCTGCACAAGGGAGGCAGATTGCTTGCTATGGTTCTGTGGACCTGCTCTCAGCTGCTGGACCACCTGGATACCAGTGCAGAAGCCCCTCCAGTGACCCACACAGCCAGGGCTTTGTGGAGGTGGGAATAAGTCTCAGGAGGCAGGCGGCTAGAGCCTTTGGGCTATTAGGCCCAGAAGGCCTGCCCCAGCATGGGAACATTAATATGAAAACAGACCAATGGAAGGCTATACCCCCCCACACCGCACCCGCCCGGCCAATTGCAAAAATTTCACCTGATTGCTACAAGAATATCTGATATCTGGTGACTACTTGAGTTAAAATCTAATCTTCCCTTCCTCAGACTTCCCAGCTGGGAATTGAACCCTGGGCCTCATGCATGCTAGGCAAGCATTCTATCACTCTACCATACTCCCAGCCCTGCTGGCAAAGGTTTAAAAATAACCTTTTTGGCTGGGTGCAGTGGCATTAGATTATGGTTTGGGAGACTGAGGCAGGTGGATTGAAAGTTCAAAGCCAGCCTCAACAATTTAGCGAGGCCCTAAGCAACTGGGAATGGGGATGTGGCTCAGTGGTTGAGTGTCCCTGGGTTTGATCTCCAAAACAAACAAACAAACAAAAATTTAAAAAATAATAACTTTTTAAAGCTGGGGGTGAAGCTCAGTAGTAGAGGGCTTGCCTAGCATGTGCAAGGCCCTGGGTTCCTCAGCCAGTTAGTAAATTTTGTTTACTACAAAAAATAAATAAATAAATAAATACAAATACAAATACAAAAATAAATAAATAAAATAAATAACTTTTTTATTGTTTTAGTATAGGTTTAGATTTACAGAAAAATCTCTATATAACCCTGCCACCCAAGTTTCCCCTATTATTACTATCTCATTTATATTGGGGATTGAATCCAGGGCCTTGCACATGCTAGGCAAGTATTCTACCACTGAGCCTACACCACCAGCCCTTTTTAATTTATTTAATTCATTCATTTATTTTATTTTATGATATACTTTACCCCTGAGCCACATCTCCAGTTCTATTTTTATCTTTTATTTTGAGAAAGGGTCTTGATAAGTTGCCAAGGCTGACCTCAAATTTAGGATCCTCCTGCTTCAGCCTCCTGGGTAGCTGGGATGACAGGTGTGTGCCACTGTGCCTGGCCTAGCCCACCCTCATCAGCCTGTTGGGTGGTGGAGCACTGGGCTAAAGCTATCAGAGAAATAGAGTTGCAGGGAACTCAGCATGACTGGAGACAAAAGGAAGGCTGATGGGGGATCAGAAGAAGGAACAGTAGGTGTAGTGGTTAAGGTATGGAAGAACAGACTGCTTGGGTTCAAACCCTACATCTATGTTAAGAACCTGTCTTGGAGGTTAGGGGCCAGCTCAGTAGTGGGACATGTGCTTGGCATGTATGGGTCCTATGTTTACTCTCTCTCTCTCTCTCTCTCACACACACACACACACACACACACACACACACACAATACCCACCTTGATAAGTTGTTGGGAGCATCATATGAGCTGATAGAGAAAGATCCCCTCCAAAAGGGGTCCTTGAGATAAAGACTAAACTGCAGTGTCTGAGGACAAAAAGCCACAGCCCAAAAGATCTGCAGAAAAGACACTGGAGGCTGTGCATCTTGGCTGCCTTTGTGTTCACAGCCAGATTACTGAAGGGAAGGATCTGCCCCAGAATTCCCAGAAGCCATTCCCTGTGGAGCTTGCCCTGGGGGTGGGAGATATGTTATCCCCACATTCCACCTGTTTCAGTGCTCTCCTCTCTACAAAGAGGAAACCCAGTCCCAGCACCCTTGGTTAGCCGTATTTATTGATCTCTGTGTGACAATAAGTGGAAGTACCTAAAGCCAAAGTGTCATGGAAAAAATTGGAAAGGTTTTTTCCCCCTCTCTTAAAATCTTTTTCCTTTAAGGTCAAACAAGAGGCGCACGCCTGTAATCCCAGGGATTCAGGAGGCTGAGGCAGGAGGATCACAAGTTCAAGGCCAGCCTCAGCCAGTTAGTGAACATTTAAGCAATTTAGCGAGACCCTGTTTTGAAATAAAAAGGGCTGGGGATGAAGCTCAGAGGTAAAGTGTCCCTGGGTTCCATCACCAGAACCAAAAAAATTACAGTAAAATAGAAAGGGCTGGGATATAGCTCAGTGGTAAAACACCCTTAACTTCAATTCCCAGTACCAGAAAACAAAAGCAACACAAAAACCCCAAATAAAACTATAAACAAACAAACAAACACTTTCTCCTACTTTACTGATTCCTGAACTTCCTTTAACTTGTTTTTTCTTTCTTTCTCTCTCTCTCTCTCTCTTTTTTTTTTTTTTTTTGGTACCGGGAATTGAACCAAGGGCATTTTACCACAGAGCTACATCCCCAATTATTTTTACTTTTTATTTTGAGGGTCTCCTAAGTTGCTTAGGGCCTCACTAAATTTTTTTTTATTTTTATTTTTTAGTTTTCAGCGGACACAACATCTTTGTTTGTATGTGGTGCTGAGGATCGAACCTGGGCCACCCGCAGGCGAGCACGCTACCGCTTGAGCCACATCCCCAGCCCCATGCCTCACTAAATTGATGAGGTTGGCTTTGTATTTGCGATCCTTCTGCCTCCACCTCCCAAGTCACAGGGATTATAGGTGTGCACCATAGCACTTTGTTTCCCTTTAACAATTCTAAGTAAACCCTGAACAGGGTTTCAGTTTAAAGACTGTCACTTCAGTAAGACCTCTGGAGCACGAAGCACTGAGTCCATGTCCCTGCTCTGTTCCTGCCCATCACATGACCTCAAACCAGTTTTCTTTCTCTCTCTCTCTCTCTTTCTTTCTTTCTTTTTTTTTTTTTTTTTTGATACCTACTGCGGATTGATCTCAGGGGCCACTGAGCCATATCCCCAGCCTATTTTGTATTTTATTTGGAGACAGGGTCTCACTGAGTTGCTTAACACTTCACTGCTGCTGAGTCTGGCTTTGAACTTGTGATCCTCCTGTCTCAGCCTCGGGAGCCATTGCATTACAGACATGCGCCACTGTTCCCGCTCAAGACAGTTTTCTTAACCTCTGCTTTCTTATCTGCAAATTGTGTGTGTGTGTGTGTGTGTGTGAGAGAGAGAGAGAGAGAGAGAGAGAGACAGAGAGAGAGAGAGAGAGAGGATGTACATAGTAGGGATAAATGGTAAATATATACTGCTGATTAGCAGTATTACTATTTAAAAAACATTTATTGTTTTTGGATAACTTTAATAGTAGAAAAACTAGACATAATGCAAATCAATGTATAATAGCCAACAGATTAAAAAAGCATTAGTCATGAGATAAAATACTATGCATCCACTAAAGACAATATTCATATAAATGCGGGCATTCTGGATTGGATCTTGGGACAGAAATCAGACATTATTAAAAAAAAACAGTGAAAGCCAAATAAAGTCTGGAGTTTAATAGTATTAATTTCTTAGTTTTGATAAGTAGATGTTAACATTAGGGGAAGTCTGGTGAAAGTAAGCGGAAACTGTTGAGTGTGGATTTTGCAATTCTTATTTAAATTTTTTTTTTTTTTTTTTTTTTTTTTTTTTTTTTTTTGGTGCTGTGGATTAAACTCAGGGCCTGAAGCATACAAGGCAAGGCAAGTACTATACCACGGAGCTACATTCCTGGCCCTTTTCATTTGAGTCAGGGTCTTGCTAAGTTGTCCAACTGGCCTTGACTTTGTGATCCTCTCTTCTCAGTGTCCTGCATGGCTAGGATTACAGGAGTGGCCTCCAGGACCTGCAGGGCTCAGGGGAGGAGGTGGGGTGGGGAAGTGAAGAGAGAGTAAGAGGCCAGGGCTGTGGGGCCTGTCTGGGCTGAGGCACATGGAGGCCCCTGAGAGGTACCATTTCTTGGCAGGGTGCAGGTAGTCTTTGCTATGTCTGGTAGGAGAAGAGCATTCCAAGGAGCTTTTTTCCCTGCGCCCTGCACTCTGCCTGGGTTTGTTCTCCAGGAAGTTCCTCAGGTCATCCAGCCTGTCCTCACCTCCAGCTTCTCCTCCCTCCTCCTGCCAGCCCCCAGTATTGTTCTGGCCAAATGGGGATGGTCCCTGGGGTGCCTGCCCACAGTGCCCCCAGATACCTTGCTTTCTTAGAACTGCCCTTGGGGTTCCTTTGATCAACTCCCCCAAACTGTGTTATAAATTCTTTTCTTTTTTCTTTTTCTTTTTTTTGTACCGGAGATTGTACCGGGGTACTTGGCCACTGAGCCACATCCCCAGCCCTATTTTGTATTTTATTTAGAGGCAGGGTCTCACTGAGTTGCTTAGCGTCTCAATTTTGCTGAGTCTGGCTTTGAATTCCTGATCCTCCTGCCTCAGCCTCCCAAACCGCTGGGATGACAGGTGTGCCCCACTGTGCTGTAAATTCTGGAAAAGGTCAGGAGATAGCTGGGCTGGCATCCCTCAGTCACAACCTGCCTCCCCTAGTGTCGCAGACAATAAATCACAGCAGTGTGGTTACTTGGGCTCGGGGCCTCTTGGCCTGTGGGAAGTGCTTCCACACAGTGTGTTCTTTGATCTCACTCTAGGGTCTGGATTCAAACCCAGATCTCTGCTTTTAGAACCACTGCAGATTTAGGACAGCATGATTCTTATTCTGATTTTGCAGGTCAAGTCACTCCTCCACTCTGGGCCTCAGGTTTTGTTCAGTAAATGGTGGGGTAGACACTTGGAGGGTGGAGGCATGGGAGTGGTGTGAGGTTGAACAGCCCCAGGCAGGAACTGGGAAAGGCCCCTCTTCCTGGGTCCTGCTGCCCTCTGCTGGTTGAGCATTCAGATGAGACCAGGGCCTGGGCTGGGACTCCCTCTCCATGTCCAAGTGCCTGCTCTGCCACTCACTGCTTTTGGTCCCTTTCTTGGTCTCTCTGAACCTTGGTCTCCTCATCTGTAAAGTGAGGGGATAGTGGGTATCAAATTAGGCAGGAAGGCAAGACAGCACCTACATAGCCTGGCTGGACTCAACTGTGATGCTCCTGGGGCAAACAGGCACAAAGGGTTCTGGAGCAACAGTGTTTCAGATGTAGGGTGGGAGTGGATGGCCTTAGTGTCTTTCATTCAATGACAACTGCCCCCAACCCCTCTTTGTAGATCTCACAGGCTCCACCCTGATCTGGAAGAGAGGACCTCTCTTACATGCATGCTCCTGGTTTGCAGACCCTGCAACAATCCTGCCATGTAGGTCATTTATCCTCATGGCATAGGTGAGCACGGACTGCATAAGCACAGTTCACATTTATTCATTTAATTTTCCCAACCAGTCCAGGAGGGCTGTCCTACTCTCACAATCTCATTTTATAGATAAGGAAACTGACAGATAAGAGAGTACTAGTGACTCATAAGATTGCTCAGCTGGTAATTTGCGGAGCCAGGATCTGAACCCAAGAAAATACTCTTCTTCCCATAATTCGATGTATTTAGTTTGGAGATCAAGTCCTCAATGTAGGGCTGGGATGGTGGCTATTTCTCTGTCCTGGATCTCACTGCTCCCCAGCCTGTTCCCTAGCAAGGAGGCTGGAGACAGCAAAGAGGGTGGCCCACCTTCTCCCAGCACCCAGGCGGGGCCTAGGCAGGTGCTTCCCGGACAGAAGGGAGAGGGAAGCTTCATGACTCACAGTGTGGGCTCCACCCTCTCTGTCCTGAGGATGCCAGGGAGTGGCCTGACCTGGAGGAGATGGCTTGGAGTTCCCACCCCTGCCCCCTGACTTCCCAATAGACAAACCCAAGGCTGGGTGGAGGAACTGTGGTTTGTGGCTTTTGGCCCCAGCTGGCCTCTGGGCTGGACCTTCTTGGCTCCCACTTGTCTGGCCCCGCCCACCCAGTGGGTGGAACTGAAAAGGGGGGATTGTTGGGTGGGAAGAGGTGCTTCCACTGCCCCCACCTCTGCCCTCCTCTGACACCAAGGATGGCTGTGTGGGCAGGCTGCACAGGATGGGGGATGGCCAGGGAATGGGAAACAGCCACCTGACTGGATCCTCTTCCACATTTCTCACCCCCTGGGGATAGGCCAAGTTCTTATGTATTTTTTAAAATTGGTGCTGGGGATTTAACTCAGGGGTGCTTTATCACTGACCCATATTCCCAGTCCTTTTTATTTTTATTTTTGAGACAGGGTCTCACTAAGTTGTTTAGGGCCTCACTAAGTTGCTGAGGCTGGCCTAGAAATTGCAATCCTCCTGCCTCAGCCTTCCATTTGTTGGGATCACAGGTGTGTGACACTGTGCCAACTCTAAGTTCTTCCCTCACTTGGGGTGTCCCCACCTTTCCTGCAGTCCCCCTATTTGTTCAAGGCTTCCCAGCCCAGAAGCCACCAAGTCTTGACTTATGGTGTCTTGTTCTTTGGGTTTGAGCATCTGCAGCTGGCTCCTGCCTCCATACCCCGGGACACCCTGCATCTCAGGGAGTCTAGTCAGGCCCAGGCCCTTTCGCCTGGCGGCATGGGTGGCAAAGCCCAGCCTGGTAGAGGATGTCTGCTTTGGTGTGTGAACAAGTGCCTCTGGGCTCAGTGACAAGGAAGCGGCAGGTCCCCTGGCTTCTTGGGGAAGATGGTGCCTGAGCTGGACCCTAAAGGCTCCCTAAAGGAGGGAAGTTTGCACAGGCTGGGACTGGGAGGAAGGGCTCACTGAGGTGGCCTAGACAAAGCCTTGGAAATCAGTGCCCACTGGACGGGATGGGGACAGGCTATGTTGAGATGGCCTGCAGAAAAGACCCGGAGGGAAGTGGGTTGGAGTCAGGCACATGAGAGCCCAAGTCCCCAGCTGGAGACTTAGGACTCTTTCTCAGGTAGAGCTTTTATGCAGGACAGCCTTGTGACTGGATTTGTGCTTTGGCAGATGGCTTTGTGGGTAGTGAGGAGGGTGGAGGAGGCCGAGAGCCTGGAGCCCAGCAGACACAGGTGGTGGTCCTAGCAAGGCAGGGGTGGGCCTAGGTGCCGCCCTGGTCCGCAGCTCTTGTTCATACATTCCTTCGTTGATCACATGTATTTTTTTAATTATTTATTTTTTAGTTGTAGTTGGGCACTGTAATGCCAGATTTGTGGGATCCCAATAGACCTCCAGGAGCCGAATCTGATGCAATCACACAAGAGTCTTTATAGCAAACTCGAGCCTGGACTCACAACCGTTCCCAACACAGTGGTCCCAGGGAGTGAGTCCTAGTCCTTTCTCCAGTGAGATTTTATAAGTTTTGGGGGGATACTCTATGCGTCACAACATCACACAGCAAATCAATACATACCGCGGGAAAATCAAACAACAACTCTTAACATTGATTAGCACATTCACTGGTGGGAACAAGTTGGGTGGGGGTGATTGGTTAGTACAAGAGAGGGGATTCCTTTGATCTGATTGGTTTAGGCCACAAGGGGAGTATGTGCTGAACTACATGATTTCCCAACATGTTATCAACTACCATAAACAACTGGGGGGTCATCTGGCATCCCAGGTATTTTCCCTGTCCCATGCTGATTGGTGGTTGCTAGGGGGTTGCCATGGGTCTTCATCTAGCCTAACTGAGTCAGGGACACCTGGCGCAGCAGATCTCTCCTGTTATTTGCAGACAAACAACTCAGCAGGGTGAGTATGGGCTTAGGAGTGCTCTGTGGGTTTTGCCAAGGACAAGGGTCACTCCCCCTTCCTTGGATAGGCTTTACTCTGAGGTAGAGGCTGGTTTCTCAAAAATGGAGTCACAGCAGTTTCTCAGGCACAATATCTTTATCTTCTGTTGGGAGACAGAAGAACCGTTTCAAATGAAAGGAAGCATTTCAAGTGAAAGGCAGCTCACTTCCCTCCCAGCCTGTGAAGTGGCCCTGCCTCTGCATGCCTTTGGATCCTCTGGCTCTCTGAGGCCTGCCTGCTTCCCCTTTGTCCATGGAGAACTAGAGAGCCACCCCACCCTGAGCTTGACCTCTTGGCATGTGTCCTCAGTGAGGTGCAGCAGAGCCTCAGTAGCGCACAGCCTTATTTCTACCCACAAGACCCTTCATGGGTCACTCTCCCTTGTTCTTGTGGTCTTCTGCTCTGAACTGGGCTAAACAAGGCACCTCATCAGTCACAGGCCTGGCATTTGGTGGGGACCCAATAAATTCCAGTCCCTGTCCCTTCTTCTGGGCTCCTGTGACCCGGCTAGCTGACTTTGCAAACTGGTTAGTATCTGGGGCAGACAACCCAGTCTTCGTAGCTGGTGACCACAGTGTCCAGAGTGGCTGTGGTGGTGACAGAGTTTGGGGGTGGGGGTGAGCCAGGCTGGGCTCTCCCACCCCTGGAGGACAGTCCTGGGCTTTCTTGTCTTCCCAAACTGTGAGCTCCTTGGCATCAGGAAGCATCATCTGTACATGGTGGGATCTAGGGCTGGGGGGGTCCAGGGTAGGAGTACACAGTCTGGATTCCGTGTTGGATAGTCCTTGGCTTAAATCCCAGGGCTGACGTCAGGAGCAGGTTATCATGTTCTCTGAGCTGCTTTGCCCTTGGTATTATATATGATCTAGCTCACTGGGCCCATGGGCATTAAATGAGATCCTCCATGGACAGTGTCCAAGCATAGCACCTGGCACTTGGTTAGGTATTAAGTAAATGTGAACTCATAAAACTGATTCTGAGCTGAGCGCATGCCTGTAATCCCAGCAATTTGGGATTGAGGCAGGAGGACTGCAAATTTGAAGATAGCCTCGGCAGTTTGGTGAGGACGTGTCTCTAAATAAAACATAAAAAGGGCTGGGGCGGTAGCTCGGTGGTAGAGTGCTTCAGGGTTCAATTCCTAACACCACACACACACACACACACACACACACAACCAATTCTGTAAGAAGGTCCAGCCCATGAACTGCTCTCCTGTATAACACTTAGAATCCATAGAGGCTTGTGGGAGGAGTCAGAGTTGAAGAGAAACCCAGGGGTGCTCCGACTGGAATATGATCTGAGCTATCCCCATAATGTCCATTCATCTGCCTGAGCCTCAAGGTGAGTGGCACAGCTTCATTTCTGGCCTGAATGAATGAGTCTCATGCTTGAGGGATTCATCCTAACCACACCAGGAAATAATAGCCAGGGTTACATGAATCCATTCTATCCCCAGGTGCTCTGGATGGAAATATGAATTTTTTAAAACTGTAATGTGAACCTAATCTGATTTTTTTGAACTAGGGATTGAACATAGGGGTGCTTAACCACTGAGCCACATCCCCAGCCCTTTTTATTTTTCATTTTGAGACAGGACCTTGCTAAGTTGCTGAGGCTGGCTTTGAACTTGTGATCCTCCTGCTTTAGTTTCCAAAGTTGCTGGGATTACAGGTGTGAGTCACATGCCTGGCTAATCAGAGCTCGTGGTAAAACCTAGCTGACCAAAACCAAATGTGGATTCTCTAACATTACTGAGCCCTAAGCTGGGGTAAACCTGGAACATCACATTATTCCCCGAACTTGAACTGGACCATTTTATTCCCATCCCCTGCCCCAGTACTAGGAATCAAACCCAAGGTCTCATGCATGTTTAGTGTTCTACTACTGAGCTACATCCCTAGGCCTTTTTATTTTTTTGAGATAGGGTCTTGCTAAATTGCTGAGACTGGTCTTGAACTTGCAATCCTCCTGCTTTGGCCTTCCCAGTGGTTGGGATTACAGGCATGCACCACCAAGTCTGGTTAAACTAGACCATTTTGTTTGAGACAATACACAGGTTACTTAATGACAGGCAGCCACTAACATCCCGCTTCAGATGAAGAACCACTTGCACCACAGCTCAGGTTACTGGGCAGGCTTGCAGCAAATGAATGGCATTGGGGTCTACATGGAAACTCCTCCTGAATGACATAGTCCACTTTGGGTTTTTAGTCTAGGCCATTAAGGAATAGAAAGCAATTATTTCTGGCCTCTATTTTCAACTTCATGCTCTCTCCCATGTATGACTACACCAGAATGTTGTTCTGTGTTCTCTATCAACCTAGGGAACTCAGCCTAGCTCAGGAGGTTCTTTAATTTCCTAAAATGTGGGTTCCTGGAGCCCTTGATCGATATTTTCCTATTATTATTTTTTACTTTTGTGGTGCTAAGGATGGAGCTCAAGGTCTCGTGTAAACAAGGCAAGCTCTCTACCAGCGTGCCTACAGCTCTGGCTATCATGGGTTTTTTTTTTTTTTTTTTGGGTACTGGGGATTGAACTCAGGGGTGCTGAACTACATCCCCAGACCTTTTTTATATTTTTGAGACAGGGTAAAGTTGCTTAGGGCCTCACTAAGTTGCTGAGGCTGGCCTTGAACATGCAATCTTCCTGCCTCAACCTCCTGTATAGCTTGGACTACGGACATATACCACCATACATGGCAATATTTTTTAGATGTGATTTACATTTAAATCAAAGACTTTAACTAAAGCAGATGACCCTCCATAGTGTGAGTGGGCCTTGTCCAAATCATTTGAAGACCTTTAGATAAAAGGTTTCCTGGAAAGAATTCTGCCACAAGTCAGCAACTCAGAAACCCTGCCTAAGTGTCCAGCCTGCTGCTCTGCAGAATTCACAATCAAGACTGTAGCCCTTGGGCTGGGGATGTGGCTCAAGTGGTAGCGCGCTCGCCTGGCATGCGTGCGGCCCGGGTTCGATTCTCAGCACCACGTACAAGCAAAGATGTTGTGTCTGCCGATAACTAAAAAATAAATATTAAAAAAATTAAAAAAAAAAAAAAGACTGTAGCCCCAGTGGGCACAGTGGCACTCGCCTGGAATCAGCAACTTGGAAGGCTGCAGCAGGAGGGTGGCAAGTTCTAGGCCAGCCTCAGCAATTTAGTGAGATGCTGTCTCAAAATAAGATTTGGTGGTATGGCTCAGTGGTAGAGCATCCCTGGGCTCAATCCCCAGTATTGAGGGGGGGAAAAAAAAAAGACTGCAACATCGACTCACCTGAATTTCCAGCCTGCCCTAAAGTTATCAGACTTTCCAGTCCCCACAATCACATCAGCATTAGCCAATTCTTTAAAGTAGATCCCTTTGTGTGTGTGTTCTATTGGTTCTCTCTGGAGGAGTCTGAGACACGAGATAAACAAAGTAAGAATGTGTATGCTTTTTTTTTTTTTTTTTTTTTGATGGTATTGAGGATCGAACCCAGGAATGTTCTACCACTGAACTGCATTCTCAGCCCTTTTTAGTTTTTATTTTTAAACAGGGTCTTGCTAAGTTGTCCCTGTTGGTCTCAAACTTGCGATCCTTCTGCCTTAGTTTCTCGAGTTGCTGGGATTACAGGTGGGCACTATTGCACCCAGTTCCCTTTTTATATATGTTGGTCTCTGATTGTTCCCACTTTAAAGATAGGGAGACTGAGACCCAGAAGAACTTTCCCCAAGGTCCTGAAAGTGATAAAGCCAGGTTTGAATCCAAGAGGTCTAATCATGGTGTCTACATGGGGTGAGCTCTTACCCACCGTGGTCCACGTGTAAAGGTGCTTTGCAACAAGAGGCAGGACACAAATGACAAGTGATGTCATTTTAATTGTTACACTTACCACTGGAACTAGTCGGGGGGAAGGGGAGGGGGTAGGGGCAGGGGCAGAGTGTGGGTTCTGGCTTCATGGGCCTAAGAATGCCAGGTCCTGCAGGTTACAGCCTCAGGAGCAGCCACAAGAGGTGGCACCAGGCCAGGCTGCAGGGGCCACGCCAGATGTCAGGCTAGGATTGGGCCCTTCCTGGGAACCCTGCTTCCTCAGTTCAGTGTCCCCAGGCTCTAGGGTGGTGTCCATCCGTGGAGGTGCAGTTCAGCAGGCCCAGCCTGGGGACGGGTCCAGACCAACCAATTCTGCAGGTTAGCACACAATTCCTTCCCGAGCTGGTGTGACAGTCAGGGGGCAGTGAGAGTCCCATGCTGGTCAGATCACCACGCAAAAACTCTGGGTAATCCGCCGCCAGAAGTTGCGACTTGGGCTGCTGAGAGCCACCTCAGCTGCCTCCTGGAAGACCGCGTGGACGTTGTCATCCAGCCGAGCAGAGCACTCAAGGTACACCACTGCACCCACGGACCTCGCCATCTCCAGGCCCTGAGAGGGAGAGGTGGGCAGGGCTGCCTTAAGCTGGGGGCGCTGGTTGGGCCTTGACTCCCGCCTCCCGCCTCCCTGCAGCCCTCCCAGCCATCCTGGTGGGGTTTTCTAGGGCTCCCTTGGCTCCCGCACCCTGGCTTGACCAAATTCTGTTCTGCACTTCATTGTGCCCCTATCTGGGTCTCTTCCTCTCAGGATGGCAACCAATTAACTTCTGGCTCAGCCAGGCATGCAGCAGAGAGCAGACTTCCTCTGTGGGCCTCTGTGCAGTGGGCGGGAGGGGTAACTCTGGTTTGCTCTTTCCCGCCTTCTTCCTTCTCCTGGAGCCTCTTGGAAGCTGTCTAGGTAGCATTTCCACGTCCTGCAGTTCCTGACTCCTGGCAGCCTGCAAGACCCCTAAGTGTGCTCCACACCAGGCATTGGGGAGAGGTGCCCAGAGGTGTCCTGTCCCAGTCCCCTTAGACCCAGGCTGGGCTTCCTACCCTGTGGTAGGTCACAGGCTCTGACCCCGTTTTCCGCAGCTTATTCACCAGAGCCTTGTCCTTGCGCAGGTCAGTCTTGCAGCCCACCACGATGATAGGCACTCCTTTGCAGAAGTGAGTCACCTCCGGGTACCACTGCAGCAGGGTAGGGGGGAGTTTGAGTCAACAGGAGTTCTGCCCTCTCAGTGGGCCATGCTCTTGCTGCCCTGGCTGAACTCCAACAACCATGAGCAGAATGGTCAGTATGCAGGGAGCAAACTCTCAGGACCAGGCTGATCTAAGAACTTATATGTCTGAATGCATTAACCCCAGGGCCCTAGCAGCATATTCTGTAATAAGCCCATTGCATAGATGTGGTCATGGAGGCAGGGAGGGGCTATGTAACTTGGCCTAGGTCATACAACTGGAAATGGTAGGATTTGAGCCTCAGGGGGTGGGGCCCACAGCCCTGTTTTCCCCTCCCTCAATCCTATCTCTCTGAAAAACAAGGGAGCTCATGACCACCTCCCAAACTGGGCCAAGTATGTATTTGCTTAAAAATAAATCATTTCAGCTGGGCATGGTGGTGCATACCTGTAACACCAGTGCCTCCTGAGGCTGAGGCAGGAGAATTGCAAATTTGAGGCCAGCCTGGGCAATTTAGCAAGACCCTCAGCAACTTGGTGAGACCAAATAAATGTCTCAAATAAAAAGGGCTGGGAGCCAGGTGTGGTGGCACACACCTGCAATCCCAGCGGCTCTAGAGGCTGAAGCAGGAGGATTGGGAGTTCAAAGCCAGCCTCAGCAAAAGTGAGGTGCTAAGCAACTCAGTGAGACCCTGTCTCTAAATAAAAATACAAAATAGGGCTGGGGATGTGGCTCAGTGGTCAGGTGCCCCTGGATTCAATCCCCAGCACCAAAACCCAAAAACAACGAACAAAATTAAATAAGATAAATCAGCTTACAAAATGGTTACAGCACCTGTCTGTCTCAACTGTCACCCCTTGGAGACAGCTCCTATCTCTGTCACTGCTCTGTGGAATGGGAGGCCATGACGACTGAATTATTTTAGCCTGGGCTGCAGCTGGGGCACCGGTGTCACGGGAGGGGCCTTCCATCTCCAGGAGTGCCCAGCAGCTGAGTGTGCCTCTTCAGGAAAAAGTGGCACAAACTGTTCCGCTTCTGGGGTCAAATGGGCCTCAGTAGGGTCCTAGGTAGATGCTGCACAATGCGACACCTCTAAATCCAACAGGGAATTCTCCCAGGTCTGTGCCCAGGTCCTATCTCCTGGTTCCCAGGGGCTCTCCTCCTCCTCCTCCTCCTCCTCCTCCTCCTTGGGAGCTTCTCTGGCTCCCAGGTCCTCCCCGGTCCCTGGCAGCTCCTAAGTGCCCAGCCTGCCCTCCAGAGGAACTGCAGGCTCCCGCCTCTGCAGACCTACGCTGACGCCTGCAGTGGGGGTGCAGGACTCTGGGCACCCCCACCACCCCAGCCTGCTCTTTCTCATGCTGGGAAATGACAGTTGCCACATTCCTGTTGCTCTGGTCCTAACTTCCCCCTCACACCATGACCAGTTCATCAGCCGATTCCATGGTCTGCCTCCAGCAGCTTCAGTCCACCCTCCTCTCTCCTCCCTTTCCCAGACACCCCTGTACCCCTGCCACCAGAGCCCAGAATGGCACCTAGCACAGAGACGTGCTCAATAAATGGCTCTGAATGAATGAAGGTGAAGAGCTGCCTGAGTTCCAATCCTAGAGGTGACACTTTAATAGATGGGTATCTTTGGATAAGTGACTTGCCTGGGAACAATAATAGTAGCTACTCTGAAATATTGTTAGGGGGATTAGATAATAGACACATATGAGCACCCAGGACAGTGCCTGGTATATAGTAAGTTCTAGTAAATGTTGCTGCCCCCATCCTTGTTATCACTCATGCTGTCACTGGCTGTGCCCGAGGAATCTTGGGATAAGCCACTGCACAGAGGCCCTGGCAGTGGTGGGTGAGGGACTGTGCCAAGGCTGGGGTAGAGGATCTCAAGGGACTGCATCCCAGACATCTAAGGGCAGCCTCGGGAATGTTACATGAGTTGGGGCATCCTGGGAGGCCTGGCAGCCAGAGGTCGAGACATTGGGGAGGAGCTGCTGAGACTGGCTGGAATCGGACTTCACGGTTCATGCCACCTTGGGCAGGCACAGCTGGGGAGATAGTTCCTCTGTGTGCCCCAGCATTCTCACGTACAGTCACGGTGGAAAGAGCCAGCTTCTGAGTCTGCAGTGGGGACAGGCAACAAGCGCTGGGCTGGGAGTCAGAGCAGATTCTGCCTCTACATCCCTGGAAGACACTGGGCGAGTTCCTGCCCACTTCTGGGCCTCAGTGTCCTCACATATATACCCAGGGCACCAGACTCAGTATCAACTAGGGTCTGCCAATCCTGCTGGTCAGCTGGGTCAAGGGTGGGGACGCAGTGGCCTGGGCTATGGTTATTATGGAGCCTCCCCACTACCCAGTACCTACCCGGTTAAAGACATTGTCAAAGCTGTTTGGGCTGGTGACATCAAAGCAGAGCAGTAGGACACTGGCATCAGGGTAGAAGAGGGGCCGTAGGCGGTCATAGTCATCTTGTCCTGGACAGAATTGGTGGGGGGTCACTCCTTCCAGGTCTCTTGCCTGCTGTTGACACCTCCTGGATAGGGAGGCCATCCCAGCAGGTAGGGGCTCTGGGGGGCCTAGTTTTGTGCCTTATGTGAGTATCCCCCTGGGGTGGTGCTTACCTGGCCTGCCTTAGGATGTGCCAGCCCTGGCCTGGGAAGAGCATTTGCCAGGTGGCCCTGCAGCAGGGGCAGAGGTTAGATAGAGCCAGCCTGTGGGAGCCTGAGCAGCTGAGGCCCACTACCATTCGGGAGCCTGCTTTGCCTGGGCTTGGGGGCTGAGGAGGAAGGGACAGGTGGGACCCCACAAAGACACCTTAGCTCATCCAAGGCAAGAGGAAAATTCGGATACCTTCAGTTTAGCTTTGAGTTCACCCCTGTATGGGTGAGGCCAGAGGCCAAGATCAGGATCAGGTGGGTCTCAGGGAAGCTAAAGCCAGGGTGGAAAGCCTAGGAGGCCAGGACCAGTCCACACCTTGAGAGCCCAGAGCTCTGGACTCCTATTTGTCTTCTCCAGGACTCAGGGGCTTCCCTGGGATGGAGGTCGCAGACAGGTGCAGAAACCAGGAGGGATCAAGTTCCTGGGGGCCCCCAATCCTAGCCAACACCTGTTCCTTGGAGGCTGGCTGGCTTCCCAGGATTAGAAGAAAGGGACAGGGCTTTGTCCCAGGCATCTGGGCCCACAGAAGTCCCTCTTGCACCCTGCCCCCACCAAGCCCCAAACACCCACCTGCTGTATCCCAGATTTGGAGGCGAACAGGTTTGCCCTTCACTTGCAGACTGACGGAATACCGCTCAAACACTGTGGGGGTGTAGCTCTAAGGAAGGAGGAAGGGGGAAGGGGGAAGGGGAGGTGAGGAATCTTCAAGGAGGGGTGGGGGCCGGCCAGCACCCAGGAATGCAGCACTGTCCCCTCCCCAGACAGTGTTCTTGTTTCTGGGAAGGCTCCCAGGTGGCCTGCCTGGAGGGGAGGCCTAGAGCCCTGTGGGTAAGACCTCCTTCGTCCCCAGCCCTGTTTACCTCCTTTATAAAAGATTCAAATCCCTGCCAAGGAGCATTGCTCTCAGGAGTCAACAAGATACTGGGGGTACAGCCCCTTGCAGCCCCTTGCACAGAATTGGCACCCTGTACATGCCAGTTACTGGCATTTTCTTTGTCCTCATGGACAGGGTCCTCCCATTTCTGAGCCTTCATTCATGCTGTCCCCTCCTCCTGGAATGACATCTACATCTGTTCCTTGTTCCTTCACGGATTCGTTCAGCAAACACGAGGACCTTCTCAAGGCCCAGTTATAGACACAAAGGAGCACGCCACAAACAAGACTCAGTCTGCCCAGGGGTCCCTCCTTTGCCTCTCAAGCTCTTGAAATTCAAACAAGACCCATGTCAAATGCCCCTTCCCGGGGTTGCCTTTCCTGATCCCCTCCCTGGGGCATCTCTAGAGCCTGTCATCCAGGACAGAGGCCCCTCCATGCCCTGCCCTGCGTGAGCTCGCTGCTTCTCCACAGAGGTCACACACACGTGAAAGAGGACAGGTTCTGTCCACAGAATGAAAATGCAGGAGTGAAGAGGGAGGTCTTGCTAGATGGGCCTTGGGGTTGGGGGGGGGTCTGGGCAACGGGGGGGGGGGGGCGGGGGGCTGGGGACTCCACGGTGTCACTATTAGGCCCTCCTGCCCTGGGGGCATTCTACACTATCTGCATCTTGGGCCTCGATGGCTTGCTCAGGTTGGTTGATAGGGCCACAGTGTGTGTTCTCTGTTCTCTTCCCATCCCATTCCAGGTGGGGCCCCCACCTGCCTGTGACTCAGGAGGACTTTTGTGACCCACTTACTGGCTAGCCCACTTGCTGGCCATCTGAGACAGACAGGCCTTGGACCTTTGGGAGGAGCAGCACCATAGTGGCAGGACAGTACTGACCTCCAGGACACCTGGGAGGCCACAGAGGATGGCGGGGGTCACTCAAGACTGGGCAGCTGGGGAAGAAGGCCTTGGATCTGCCAGTCTTGTCATTCTCTCTACCAACTGAGAGTAATAGGGGCCCAGTCATCTGCCCATCCCCCACCTGCCTCACGTCCTTTGCCTGTTGAGAGACAGTGTGATCTGGTAATGTAGGTAGGATCATTGGTGCTGGGATCAGCTAGGCTTGGCTTAGGGTCTGGCTCTGGCACCTACCATTTGTGGCCTTAGGCCAGCTCTGTCAGGGATTAAAGGGGAAGAGTGTCAACTTATGATGTGGTAGGGGGATGGACTGGCAGGAAGAGCCCCAGCATAAAAGCTTACTACTTAGCTGATCGCCAGAGGCAGTGTCTACCCTATCCCCTGTCCATCTCTCCAGGTGACACCACCTCTCTCATTCCTCCTCAGCCTCTATATTGAGGTGTCTTCTGACCCAAAATGCAGGCTGCGTGACACAGAGCTCCTGGGAGACACTCGGTGTCTTGCAGAGATGTGAGTGGTGAAGATCTGGAAGCTCACCTTTCACTGAGGCCCTTGAACACGCGCGGCCTTTCCTGGTACCATCCTTGATCCTCGTGACCTTGGAGAGCAGTACAATCTTTGCTCTCCCATTCTCCAGAGAGGCTCCAGGAGGGTAGTGATTTGGCCCAGGTGATATGCTAGACAGCTCGGCAGTTACAGAGCCAAGTCCCCCTGGCTCTAGAGGCCAGATTCTGTCCCCAGCACCTGCCTCTCCTGAAATCACTAACTCCAACTCCTGATGCTCCGAGTGTGCAGGAAAGTGATCAGGCCGCCCCTATGACTTGAATTGTCATTGCCCTTCCCCTTACTCTGGAATGTGGCCCCTGAGACACTCTATACTTTTTATTGTGTTCTTTGACCCCCAGGGAGGGTCACCCTCTGTCCATGGGACAAATAAGTACCTAATCTTATCTGTTGAGCTATACTCAGTCAGGAAGGCAGGGCTAGGCCTGTATTGGGCCAGGACAGAGATGACTCAGCCCGGGGCCTGCCCTCATGGGGCTCACACACCAACAGTGGATCATTACAGAATCGGGGACACAGCTCAAGAGAGGGTGTCAGAGTCTCCCCAGGAAGGATGCCTATGGGGGCTAGACCAGAAGGGCTCAGTGAACTGAGCAAGCAGAACTGGGTCCTGCTGCCTCTTGTTGACATTTTGGGGCCTTTGGGCATTGGCCCTGTGGAAATGGTTGTGTTCCCAAATTCCAGCCAGAACTGGGCAGAGGCTGTCACCCAGTCCTGGATCCCTCCCTGCCCCAGGAGCTCTGTCCACCTTGCTTTCTTCTGCCCTGTACCTGAGGTTGGGCCCTAGCTGATGAGTCATTGTGGAGTCTTCAAACCCCCAGCCTACTCTCCAGCCTTTGTTTAGGGCAGGAAGCCTGGGAGATGGGACCCCATCCTTCCTAGCTGCTGGCTCCCTAGGCTTCCAGGGTTGCCTGAAAGAGGAGGCCGAGTCTAGTGGGGAGGGCATTGGGGCTGGGTAGCCCGGGCTGGACCAGCACCACCACCACCACAGCAGGGCTGTGGCCTCTAGGCAAGGCTGCCTCTCTGGCCTATTTTCCCATCTATAAAAGACCTTCTGGCTCTTGAATCTTGTGGTTCTTTAAAAGAAGGTGCTTTTAAAGTGCCAGGGAAACCAGACAAAGAGAGTCCATCCCTTGGTGATGAGCATGCCCACCTCTCCCCTGGCTGCCCCAGCATGTCCTCCAAAACGGTCCATGGAATGTAAAGTGTGCATTGTAAAGCTCAGAAATTACCACGATCTCACCATCTAGGATGACTGATCCAGGACATCAGTGGAGAGGGGTCGCCCTTCCACACCCCAGTCTTGTAGACGCTCTCCCCTGGGCCCCCTGTGACATCTCTCCAGCATGCCACCATAATGGTTGGGTTCCCATGGGCATTATCTGGGGGCCTAGAAACCCACCCCCAACCTAAAAAATCTGCAACTAGCCAAAGAAAGTGATGTCACTCAGCTCCGCAAACCACAAAATGAATGGCTGGATGTTACCACAGTGGAAAGAAAGGCCCGATGCTGTTTGCAGGCCCGGCCTCTCCTGCTTCCACCATCAGAGGCCTGCACAACCCAGAAGAAGGCTCACTGGAAGAGAAAGTGGGGAAGCTGGACACCACCCATGGGCTCCTTGGGCTCTCACTCCTTCCTGGGCCCAACCCCTGCCCCTGGCCTGGCCCTTGGTGCCTGGGGAGTCCATCTGGACAGCCAGTCAATAAGAAAGTCAGAAAAGGACTAACAGTCAACAGGCCCAGGGCAGCCAGGATGCGCCAGGTGTCACGTTGAGATGTCCAGGCCTTACCTTCCTCTACCTCAAGACCTACCAGGTCGCTGTGGCCCATGGGGCAAAACTGAGGCTCAGAAAGGCTAAGCAAGTTACTCAGGGGCACTGGGGCTTGTTAGAGGAGAGTCCAGGTGCCAACCCAGCTGTCTGACTCCAGAGTTTGCCTGCTCTTCTCCTCTGAGGTGTAGCCAGGGGATGAGCACTGCATGGACAAGGGCCAGAGTAGAGATGATGTTTCCCAAGAAGGACATTTGCCAGTTTTCAGAGAGTCCTTCTTGTGCACAGGCTCAGAGCTAAGCACTTGACCTCTGGTAACAGGCTCCTCTATTAACTCAGGTGGTCACTTTCATTATTCCTATTATGCAGTTAAGGAATCAGGCACAGAGAAGGGGAAGGGCACACAGCTGTAAGTGGCAAAGACATGATTTGAATCCTGCCAAAGACCTCAGTCTCTCAGCCTAGATGTGCCAAAGGGCTCCCTTGGGAGCTGCCATGTACTCAGGGGGTCCAACTCAGTCTCTGGGTCACGCCTCCCGGGTAGGTGCCATTTGCCCGACGTTATATATGACATCTCTGGGAACCCCACTCCCCAGGGCAGATTGAGAAGAACTCTGCCCTTGACCCCACACCCTGCCCGAGCCGCGTGCACCCCTGCACAGACAGGGCGCGCTGGGTCGCGGAGCGCGGGCACTCACCTCCGGGAAGGCCCCATCGGCAAAGACCATCAGCAGCGACGTCTTTCCGCAGCCGCCGTCGCCCACCAGGACCACCTTGACCGACGGCGCGCCGGGCGGCGGGTCTTCGCCCGCGGCTTGGGCCGCCCTCATCCCCGGGCGGGCGGCGGGCGCGGGCTGCGGCGGCGGGCGCGGGGCAGGCCCGGCGGGGCAGGAATGTGGAAGGGGCGGGGCGGCAGGAGGAAGTGCGGCCGGGCGGCCCGGGGGCGGCGGCCCGAGCGGGCGGCCAGGCCCAGGTGAGACGCCCCCGACGCCCCCGCCAGGATGCGGGGCGGGCTCCGGCGCCCCGGCCCAGTCCCTTTCAACCGCTCGGGAAGCACGGATTGAGCATCTGCTGTGTGCGGGCTCTGGGGCCACAGGAGCCCTGGGTCCTCGGGAGGGCACCCTGGTCTTGAAGGGGAGGAGACGAGTAGCTGGGCCCCATAGAGGGGGCTGGGGTGCGGACAGGGAACGAGGCGCCTGGCTGGCTTCACCTGGGAGGGAAGTGGCTCTGCGCGAGAGCGGTGACCTTTGCCGCATGAACGAATGAATGACACCGAGCACAGCACGGTCCTCCCTCCAGGTGTTTCAGGCCAGGTGGGAAGGGGGTGACCTACCCTGCCCCCTCGTTCAGTACCCGGAAGCCTGCTGTAGGCTGACCACTTGTTTCACCTTGGCTGGCACGTGATCTAGGGAAAGCCATGGAACCTTCCATTCATACGGTGCTTAAAGCATGGTCTGACTTGAGGGGTTCTTAGGGTTTAACCAGCAAAGATAGTCCCAGTTTCCAAGGGCCTGGGACCTGGGAACTGCTCAGGACAAGGTCCCTGCTTTGAGAAGCCCTCAGCCTAGAATGGGAGATAGGCAAGACCTTAGTGTGATAAGACCCACACCAGGGAGGGACAGGCAGTGGGACAGGAGTAGGGGAAAGGGGCTCCTCACCCAGGATGGCTCCTCTTCTTACAGGAGAGGCCAGAGTCTTAAGGAATGATTAAAACACGGTGGAATGAGAGAAAAATAGGGTGTTCCAAATGAGGAGGCGGCATGTGCCATGATATGGAGGCAGAGTAAGGGGAGCTCTGCCCCAATCCTTCCCAGGGAGGGCGGTCAGCACCCTTTGGTTGGGAGCTGGTGCTTGGAACACTTTGGATGCCAGGAATAAATCCAATATCAAACTGGAAACTTACTGTCACCTGACCTCCCCACCCCTGTTAGTGACCAGAGTTTAACCTTTAAAAAATGAACACAAGCTGTCTCCTCAGATCTTGGACTGGATGTTGAAGTGAAGCTTAAGGGAACAGGGCAGAGGCCTGTGCGTGAGGAGGCAGAGCCCCACGCCCCTCATTCCTGTCCCAGCTCACCCTCAAGGCTGGCTCAGCAGGCTGAATGGAGCTTCACCTGGATGGAGGGAGCCTCCCCAGGATGGCTCCACCTTTCAGGTGTCCCTACCTCCCCGAAACTACCACAGGGCTGGGCAGTGACTGGCTGGGCGTGTAGCTACTGAGCAGGGCTCCCTGCCCAAGGAGTGGTGAGGAGGGGCCCAGTCCCCCACGATCACCTGTCAGCCTCGTCATCACCTGTGCTCCAGGCTGCTGTCATCAGGCAAGCTGGAAGGCAGGTGGGGCCAGACTGAGGGTGGAGGGAGCTGAGAGTCAGGCCTCTGTTGCTATAGGAATAATCATCCTAATGACATGCTTGATGGCTGTCATGCTTTACAGTTTCTCTGAACTTTGCCTAATAGTCACAGTGCCCATTAATGGAATGCAAACCATATGCAGGAGGTGGGAGTTTTTAGTCCCATTTTGTAGATGAGGAACCTGAGGCTCAGAGAGGTTAGTCCTTGTCTGAGCTCCGCAGCTAGTAAGAGGCCAAACTAGAATTTGGACCCAGGTGTGACCTCAAAATCAGACCCCCAACATCACCCCTTACGTGTGTTACTGCATTCAGCTCTCAAACTGCAAGGAGGGCAGGGCCAGGGAGCTGCTTTCCCCATTTTATGGATTTGGGAACTGAGTCTTAGAGAGTGGCCACAGATTGTCTTAGGCCAGCAGGACCAGAGGCAAGATTTGATCTCCTGATGTCCAACCCAGCCTCACCCCACCTTATGCTTGTGCTCCTGCAAGAGGCAGATTAGTCATTGGGCCATGGCCATCTGCCCAGTTGGTGAATTTCCCCCCAATCTTCTGGACCACATTGTTTTCCTGGAGTTTACTTTTGGATGGGATGGTGCCCAGGTCACACAGTCAGCCTGGCCAGGGCACTGTTTACTATTTTGCTGTTTACTGTGGCCACTGTTGATTTTCAGCCTGTGGGTGACTCAGCCCCTCCAGGCCCTACCAATCCTGAGCTGGGAGTCCTTTCTGAATCCAGCAGAGTGAATGACTGCCCCAAAGAAAACACGGGAGGAGCAGAGAGGCTGGACCAGCCCTGAGTCTTGCAATGCAAGGGACCAGATAGTATGGTTTAGCCCCAGCCAGGGCATGGCCACTTCAAGGGCGGGGACCATGGTAGATTCATTGCTGTGCTCCAGTGTGTGTCAGGTGGGCACAAGCTGTGGCTCAGGATGTTGTGTCCAAGGGAAGGCCTGGCTCTGAGCAAGGGGTGGGGAGGAAAAGGATGGAGGGAAGAGGAAGAAGGCGGCAGGCAGGTGTGCTGGCGGAAAAGAACCAAAGCTTGCTGGGATGAGTGTGTGACCCCAGGGCACTGTTTACAGACTGCTCCTCAGCCCCTTCCTGCTCCCCAGCTTCTGCCCCATTCCTGACACCCTGTCCGCACCTTCCAGAGTCTGATTCCCAGGAGTCTCTGCCTGTCCCAGTCAATTCTCTGCTGCCCCCGTGTGGTCTCTGCGCTGCCATCACTGCAGTTGCCTGCTGGGCCTGGGGTTTCCCGCTTGGGGTATGGGGTGTTCCTAGTGGCCTGAATGAGGAAGGAAATGCAGGCCAGGGAAGCAGAGCCTCAGAGATGCCTGGGTCCTGCCCCTGGGTTACCTGGAGTGTAGCTTACAAAGCACTGGCTCCATACACCTCCTCTGGACCCCCCCCCCTCATCCCAAACTTCAGATCCTGGTGCTCAGCCTGAACTTCTTCACCCCAAACCTTGACCTCACATTTGCCACATACCTACTGCGTGCCAGGCACTTGGCCTGTGTCATCCTATTCCACCTGATGAAGCATGTACCATTCTTACACTTCTTTGACAAGTGGGGAAACTGAGACCCAAAGAGGGCAGATTATTTGCTCAGAGTCCCATGGCTGGTACATGGAAGAGCTGGGCCTTGAACCCAGGCAGCTGAGTTCCAGAGCCCATCCACACAGAACCCCCCAAAATCAGAGGTGTGGGGGCCTGATTTTTTTAAATATATGTTTTGATTTTTAGTTGTAGTTGGACACGATACCTTTATTTTATTTATTTATTTTTACGTGGTGGTGAGGATCGAACCCAGTGCCTTGCATATGCCAGGCGAGCACTCTATCGCTTAGCCACAACCCCATCCCTTGATGAGCTGTCTTGTTCCATATCCTCATTCTTCAAGTGGAGAGACTGAGGCCCCAAGAGGGGATGAAACTTGTCACACAGAAAGTAAGCAGCAGACCAGACCCAGGCTGATGGCAGACAGAACCTGGAGGGCCTCTTCTTCCAAGCCCCCTTCATCTGGCCTCCTCCAGGCCAGTCCCAACAGCCATCCCTGCCTCCTCTCCCTGCCTTATTGGTGTTGGACTTTCTGGGGGATAGTGGGTCAGTAATGGGGTGGAGAGGCGGGGAGTCCTGTGATCCAGCTCAGTGCCACTTAGCCTTTTAGCTGGTTGTCCCTGTGGACGCATATAGCAAGGGGGTAGAAGAGAAGTGGGAGCCAAGGTCAACCATGGCTGTGACAGTGGCTCAACCCACGCAGGCCTGGCCCAGGCCACACTGCTGGTCAGGTCAGTGACCCCCACACCTGTCTCCTTTTGTCCCAGACAAAAGGGGCCTGGGACCCTGCAGGCCTGTGGCCGGGGGCTGGAGGATTAGGGGAGAGGAAGGGACAGGAGGAGAGGGGAGCCTGGGGAGGGGGTCGGAGAAGAGCTGGAAACCAGTGGAGAAGATCATGAGACAAGATGGGGAGAAGCAGCTTTCCCCAACCTGGGGGGACGCCTCAGTTTGTGTCCTGCTAAATGAACACCAAACCTAAAGGAAGCCCAAAAGCCTCCTGCCTGCCCCTCACTGATCAGGAGCATTGTCACCATTAAAGCTCCTTAGTGACTCCCACTCTCCCTCAGCGCTGCTTCCAATGAGGATGCCTCCCCGGCTCCGCACTGCCAGTATGACAAGGACCTTCTGCCTGCCTAGGAAGCCTCAGTCCCCAGAGTCCATCCCCAGGGGTTCTCGGGCCTCGGTTCTGGCGTGTCCCTAGATGCGTGCAATACCTTGGTTCAGGCAGTTTGGGGCCCCCTCCCTCCTCCATGTACAATGCTGCCCTGTAAGGCCAGGGCTGCTGCTCCCACCTGCTCCAGGAAGCCCTCCCTGGTCTCGGCCCTTTCGTGTCCCTGGAATAGCCTGTCTTCAGTCACCTCTGTCTGCCCAGTTGACATGGGGCTTCCACAGAGCCTCCTGGTGGGACAGGCCTTCTGGGGGGTTCTGGGGATCCTTACCCAGCTCATCCTTTCCCATGCTTGGTCTCCCAGGGAGGGAGGGAAGGGGGAAGCCAGAGCATCCTGGAATCCAGAGGAACATATCTGCTGCCTCTCAGTCCCATCTCTGGGAGGTGAGAGAAAGGGGCAGTGCTGCCTAGTGGTCAAGGGCATGGGTCCTGGGCCAGAGAGCCTGAACTGGAATCCTGGCTCTGGGACTTTCTGACTGTGCCATCTTAGGCTGGCTACCTAGCTTTTCTTGAGTTCTCATCTATGGAAAGGGGATGCCAACAGCACCTCCTGCTAAGCGTTGTGGGCTGTAGGCCAGGCACCAGCCCTCACTGAAGCGCAAGGCTCTCCCCATCTCTGGGCCTCTCCCCATCTCCAGCTCTGCTCTACAAGGGTGGGGAAGTTGGCCCAGGTTGGCCCACTCCTGCCCTAGGCATCTGCTATTCTCTCTGCCGGGAATGCTCCTGCCTGATCCACCTGACATGCTTTTGCCCTGAGGGCTCAGCTGAGTGCCACCACCAAGGAGTCTTCTTAGATTTCCCATCACCACCCTCCCCTGCGAGGGTAGGTTCGGGGGCTCCTCTTCAGAGCTTCCCAAGCAGCTTGATGGCATTGGTCCTATCGGTGACCCCTCAGCCAGGCAGAGGCCTCATGCCCTGCGTACCCAGCAGCAGGGGAAGCAGGGCGTGCTGTGACCCCACGAAGCCTGAGAGCCTGGTTCCTGCAGAAGAGACGAAGGTGATTTGGGGCCAGGCAGGGCTCCCTGGATGCCCTGCTTCCTGCCCCAGCTTTATTTTGGTTTTAGAATCATTCCAGTCAGCATTCTCCATCGCCACCATGGCCACCTGGGTACACAGTCCACATGTCATGCAGTTAGAGGGAGGGAGAGGGGGAAGGAGCAGGTGGGAAGACATGGCCTGCACTGCAAAGCCAGGGGGTGTGTCCCCTGGCCCTGTGGTGCTGGCCAAGGGCGGACAGCCTGGCCTCAGGCTGGGTCCTGGTTGTGTTAAGTGGGTCCTACCTCCAGCCCATGACCCTTCTGGGCACCTGTTCTAGCCACTCCTACCTCCATGTCATCAGCAGTAGCTGGTTGGACCTGGGTCTCCACAGCTCACCAGAGCTGAGGAAGAGGCAGTGCCCCTGTCATCTGTGGGTGGCTTCAGAGATGGCACTGCAGCTGTGTACCCTGACCACCCTGCCCCCAGTCATCCCTTTAAAGCTGCAGAGCTGCCTCCTCATCCTGTGACACCTGGAGGGGCAGGACACCCTCACTGCACCTGGGGATATAGCAGCCCAGTCCCTTTGCTTCTGGACAGGACCCCGGGTTGGGGGTGCCACTCCTCCCTCCAGAGCTTCCCCAGCCAACAGGCTGCAACTGGACGATTCCTGAAGCCACAGGGTTGTGGAGCTTGAGCCGGGATGCCCAGTAGTCTGGGCGTGGGAACCAGGCTACCTAAAGCATCTCTCTTCCCCACAGGGCCCACGCTGAGGGACGCCAGCAAACATCTGGATCCAATGGCTGATTTGCATGGGAGCAGCGCAGGACCTGGGTCCGGGTCTCTGTGGACCTCTGGCTCCTGCAGTGGATGAGGATAAAGGGAAGGAGATTTCACAGAGAATAATCCTGGAGCCTCCATTTGGCCCATAGACTTCGGTTTGGACCTGGTCTCTGGGTCTCTTCTACAGTCCCCAGAGAGGCCCCTGTTGCCCGGTAGGGGGCTGAGAACCAAGTTTGTGATGGGAACTTCATGTCCTTGCCAGTGCCTTGCTGTGCCCCTTGCCTGAGACACTCAGGCTGCTCCCACCCCTAAGTGCAGCTCCTTCCTTGTCTAAGGGGCCCTCCAAGTTCCCCCAGCCCCCGGAACCTCTCCCCAAGAGTCTACTGTCATTTGGCACTGGGCAGATTACCTGGGGCAGGGGGATTTTGACTTCCTGACGGCCCAGGGACCTGTGTCTTATTCGTGTTTCCCCTGCCAGTTCCAAGCACAGTGTCTGGCCCCCAAGACTCGCAGGGGGGACCCAGTGCACGGCTTGTCACTGGCCTCCCAGGAGGTGGGGGTGGGGCTTGCCAGCTCTGAGAGGCCAAGTCCCTGCACACCAAGGACAGGCCTCATGAGGATCTGGAGGTGGTGCATAATTGGCCAGTGTCAGCTGCCCCCTCTGGGCCCCGGCCCAGCCATAGCTGGTCCGCAGCAGAAGACCCTGGGTTCCCAGACAGAGGGTCCAAGTTGGCTGATGGGGACTCCCCCGGGATACCCCAGTGTCTGCAGCTCCAGCTGGTCAATGGAGAGGGCATTGGATAGAGCAAGTGGGCACCAGGCTCTAGAGACTCCGCCTCCCGCCTGGCCTGCCCTGGCTGCTAGTTTCGCCGGACAGGGTGCCACATGGACACAGGCCTGCGCAGTGTGGCCAGCATCTGGTTCCAGTGTGTGGTGCCCATGCCACTGGCTGATGGCCCGATGATAACGTGGCCCACGTTGTCCCCACGGCTGTCACTGCTGCTCTCAGCCACCGTCACACGGAGAGATAGGTCCTAGGGAGGAGATGACATGGGTGCTGGGGATCAGGAGCAGCCAGAGTTCCTCCTTGGCTCTTGGGTCCAGCCAAAGAATGCCAGACCCCATGAGGTGCCAGTGCAGCTCCCCAGTACTCACCCCTGATCTGGGGGCGAGGGGACGTGTCCCAGGTCGCCTGGCAAATACATGAGAGGCAAGGATTTGACCTACATCTACCTAATTTCCACACAGTGGCAGAACCAGACCAGGGGGTTTGAAGGCAGCCCCTGACTTCCCTGCTGTGCGAGCTTGGGCAGTGACTTGAGCTCTTCTACCTGTTCCTCCATCCATACAATGTGACAGTCGTCCCTAGGGCTGTTCCAGGGATGAAATGAGTTATAATGCATGGAAAGGGGCTGCAGCCAGAACCTTGCAGGGGTCTCTTGTTTTCAGGAGAGTAATCATCCCCTTGGTCTGGCCATGGGGGAAGGGCCAGATGCTCCAGGTGAAGGCAGGAAGCCGAACCTGGAACCCAGCTGCCTGGCCCTCCTCCCCCAGGGGCCCTACAAAAGTCTCTTGCCCTTGGAGGCTATGAGTAGTGGCTCTGTGATAGCCAGGGGATAGCAAGGGCAATCTGTCCCAGGAGGGTAGCAGGGCTGTGATGGCCAGGACCGGCTGGAGATGCCACTGGAAAGACCCACAGTGGGGCAGAGTTCTGAGTTTTCAAATTCAGATGGAGCACCCTGGGTAGGGGAGATGAGGTAGCCTCTGCACAGCCCCAGAGCTATGGGGACAGGCTTTGACCCAAGGCACAGAGGACCTTTTCACTATCACAAGTGCCTAAGGATGGAAGGAGAAAGTGAGGGGAGAGGGTGGAGCCCCCATCCTCTGAGGCTTGTAAGCAGAGCCACCCATGGGCGCAGCCTCCCCAACTGTGGTCTGTGACGGCCCTACTGGGAGAGGTCTCCCTACAGCATGTCATTCTCTGGAAGCTATGGGGGTGTGGGGTGCACAGCAGGGCCTCTGCTGTAGAATTCCAAGAGAGCTAGGGCTAGAACTCTGGGCCCTGGGGGACCCCTACCTGTCTCTGGGCCTCCAAAACTGCCTGCACTGGGATCTGTCTTCCCCCAGGCCTGGCTGAGCGATGCTGAAGTCCAGGATGCATTTAATGATTAACGTTGTCTGCGGACTTTCCTGTCTTTTGTGAGCACCAAGAAAACAGTGCCCCTGTCCCCAGAAAGCAGTGCCCATGTCCCCAAACATCCCATGCAGGGCTGGCCCCCAGTGGGAGCTCAACGTGAGCTTCTCAACTAGAAAGACGAAGACTTGAGACTTTTCCACCTCCAGGATCCCTGAGAAGCTGACCCCGAGGGCCATTGTGGCCCCACACCCTCACCTGGAGCACAATGGCTGGCACCGAGAAGATCATGGCTTCGTTGAACACTGGGTTGGGGTCATCCCTCTTCACGGCTGTCTTCTTCTTGCTCATCTTCCTCCCATCCTGCAGCAGGTACACCTTCACAAAGGGGTCTGCAGGCAGGTTGGGTGGAGGGTGAGTGCTGGTGCCACACTCGCTGGCACAGCCCTGCCCACTCTGGCTCAGCCCACTGACCCCAACACCCAACCCTCTGCTGTCAAACTTGTCTCCACCAGCCCTGCCACTGGGGTTCACTTGTTCATTCATTTATAAGAGATAGGGTCTCCTTGTGTTGCCCAGGTTGGTCTCTAGCTCCTGGGCTCAAGGGAGCTCCTGCCTCAGCCCCTACCCCAAGCAGCTGGGACTACAGATGTGCACCATGGCATCTGGCTCTATTATTTTGAAGCACTGATCTTTTTTTTTTTTTTTTTTTTTGTGGGGCAGGTGCTGGGGATTGAACTCAGGGCACTTGGCCACTGAGCCACATCCCCAGCCCTATTTTTTATTTAGAGACAGGGTCTCCCTGAGTTGCTTATTACTTTGCTTTTGCTGATGCTGGCTTTGAACTTGTGATCCTTCTGCCTCTGCCTCGAGCTGCTGGGATTACAGTGTGCACCACCATGCCCGGCTGGCTCTATTATTTTGAATCTCATCTTCCAGGTGACGGCATTGAGGCTCACGTGGCAGGTCAGGAGAGGGCTGGGCCCTGGACTCTGGTGGCTGGCCTCGCAGCCCACATATTCATATAGGAGCCTGACAGACTCACCACTTTCCATTCTATAAATGGCCTGAGAGCAGACGTCAGCCCTGAGTCACCGGGTGCCGGCGCAGCAGAGCCTAACAGTGTGCTGCTCTGAAATACCAAGTCACTGACTGCCATAAACCTCGCCCACCAGGCAGTCTTGCTGCACCTGCCTGGACCTGGGCACCCCCAGGCTGGAAACTCCCAATAGCCAGGAGCCCCCAGCCTTCTGTTCTTTGGCTATTCATTGTAGCTGCCTCCACAGGTTCCTGAGTTGAGAGGGGCTCGAAGCTTCTGTAGAGCTGGGACATTGGGTCCTGCCTGGCAATCACCTGGAGCTTCCATCATGAACTCTGGTTCTGAGAGCAGGAGCAGACCTTGGTCCCAAGTGCTGGCCCCTAGCCGGATTCATCTTCCCACTGTGCCCAGATCCTGGGCTCAGCAGAATCCAGGGTGCTTTGGCCCTGTCCCCACCCCTGCTGATGCTGCCAGGTGCCCACAGCACAGAGGCTGGGCCACGGCTTCCTCTGAGCCCCCAGGAAGCCAGTAGGGACTTACCTGCTGTGGTCTTGTCGTTGGTCCAGATAAGATTCTTGGCCTTTACCACCACCACGGTGAGGCGCTCAGCTGTGGGCAGGTAGCTGAGGGATAGCAGGATCTCTCCCACTGCATCAGCAGCCTGGGGGACAGGGGTGGCTCAGAAGGCTTCTGACCCTAGGACCTGAGGGGCCCAGGGAAAGACAGAAGCTTCCTTCTCCATTGAAAACTTGTTGCTTTTGGGGGCCCTTTATGGCTGGGCATCAGGTTGGCAGGGTCAACTATGGGACAGCCCCGCCCCCCAACACCATGGAGCATGCTCCACTCCTCCTCCCGTGGAAGGAGGTTCAGAAGTTGCCTATCAAAAATGTCCATCAAATGCAGTTTTGTCCCCTCATTCCAGGCCAAGGAAAGCATTCTGTGACAGTAGTGCATAGGGATCCTAGTAGAAAGGAAGTAAATCATTTGCTTTACAACAATAATGTTCCACTGGTAGTCTTACATTTATAAAAGTAAGGTTCAGCTTGGCCTCTGTCCGAAATAATCCACTTTAGGGCCAGAGGTGTGCATCCCTAACGAAGGCTTGCAGGAGGAGAGCCTCTGAAGGCTTGATGGTAAGAGCAGAAAGAGCTGTAAACAGTGGTGAGAGTGTAAACAGGATGCAGAAAGCAGAGTTTCCCCAAATGTAACTCAGGTCTCTTCCTCTGCTCTCCTAATGATGTTGGGGTTCAGGGTGTGAAGAAAAGACAGTAGAATCCTTCATTGGAAGTGTATGTGTGTGCGCTGTCTCCAGGAGGGAACAGGCAGGACGAGGCAAGTGAGAATTACCTTGTTCTGGTCCTGTAAGTAGAGCCAGCCGCTGAAGGGCTGCAGGGGCAGGTCAAGTACGGAGAGCTTCAGCTCTACCACCCCGGTGCTGATGTTCCTCTCATCCTCGTCAATGCCAAACACGGAAAACCGCAGGCTCTTCTCCTCCAGGGCTGTGGGATCCAGCGGGATGGAGAACTTCTCATCGAAGAAGATGGAGTAGGCATTCCTCTGGATCTGCAGAGAGGGAGGCCGTGGCTGAGGAAGAGGGTGGCAGCCAGGGGCCTGAGGGGCCACAGTAGCGAGAGAGCATTGGACAGGGAGGCCAGAGACCTGGGGCTCTCTTGTCCCCACAATCTCAGCATCACTGTTCCTTTGGTGGCTCAGCCCTGAAGGTTTATGAGCCACACATCCTTCCTCAGTGGTGTGGCCTGCCCTGGCATCTGTAGCCTCCACAGTCTGATCCCAAACCATCCCCGTTCTCAGTGTGTGTAGCCCCACAGAGCCCCTCATGATGCTTTGACTGAACTGGTTGCCATCTTTCTTGCATATGCTTGGGCCCAGCCCTGGGCCAGGCATGCAATGGCAGGGTGGTGGGGATGTCTGTGGAGTCGGGAGCCACAGACTCCAGCCCCCTACAGAGACTGGCCCTGCTGCCCGAGCCCCGCAGGATGGATGGAGGATGGATGAGGATGACGGACGGGCAGATGGATGGAGTGACTAAGCAAGGCTAGGCAGGCTCCTAGCTCAGTCCTGTCTAGTGGGTGCTGTTGGCCTTCTCCCAGGAAGCCGCGGGCAGGCCCCCTGGGAAGGTGTTCTCCCTTCTGTGGGGGCTGCCTTAGTCACTGCCTGGCAATATTTAAAAGAAGAGTTCTTATTCCTGGCATCCTCTTGGCAGCCGGGGGCTGCCCAGCCTGGAGGCGGAAACCTCGCGGGATTGGCTGGGCTGCGAGGCTCTGCCTCGCGCCTTCCTAGGAACAAATCCTCCACCGCCTCCAGCACTGTGACCACACTCTCCTGCCGCTGCCTGGTGCTCCCCGGGAGCCCCGTTGCCCACACAATCCCCTACTCAAGCCTCTAAGCATTCAGTCAGCCTCTTAGCTGACCCCTGCCCGTAGGGATTTGGGTTCCCAACTATTCACTCCCAGAGCAGTGTGTGGAGGGCCCCATGGTAGAGGCTAAGAACCCTGGGTTCTAGTCCCCAGTCTCCAGCTTAGTAGCTGGGGTTGGTTGTCCTGGGCAAACACTTTCCAAGCCTGGGCTCCTTCTCTGTATGATGCCCTGATAGTTGGCCCCGTTGGCCCAGAGGGCTCACGAGAGAACCAGGAAGGAGCTGGGCTCTGGAAGCAGGTTCTCAACACCCACCAGTCTGCCTTGGAGACCAGGCACAGGTGGGTCAGAAGGTACTTGGTCCTGAAAGTCCTCAGGCTCCTCTCACTCTGGTGAGAGGCCACTGTGGGTGGCCCTCATCCATCTCCTGGCATTGGTGTCTAAATGGATGTCCTCCAAGGTACTCTTGGAGGGCAGGCTGAGGCCTCCCCTGGCCACTCCCTGTTGACTCTTTTTTTCTTTTAAAATTTTTTTTTTTTAATATTTATTTTCTAGTTTTTGGCAGACACAACATCTTTGTTTGTATGTGGTGCTGAGGATCGAACCCCGGCCGCACGCATGCCAGGCCAGCGCGTTATCGCTTTAGGCACATCCCCAGCCCCACTATTGACTCTTTCTGCTTCTTTAATCTACTCTCAGTCCAGGAGCTGATCTCCATGGATTCCCTTGGCCTTTGGCTTCCTGTCAGGTCAGTGCCTGGGGACAACAGAGGAAGACTGGAGGTCAGAGGAAGGTCAGAGTGCTTGTTCCCTGAAGTCCTTCTCTGTAGTATCCCTAGGCTGACCATGTTGGCCCTCTCCTCTGGTCCCCCCTCTTCCCTTCAGACCTAGGGTACCATACCCTCCCCAAGGCTGCCCCCTCCCTACCCACACCACTGCAAATAGTCTTGTCACTAAGCCTTCCCCAAATTAGCCACGTGAGCATGTCACTCTTCTGCTGCCAGGCCCGTGTTGACGGACAGACTTGGAGGTGCACGGGGCCTGCACACTGTATGGGCCTCACATACTCCCCTTCTGCCTGCAGGACCCCTGCATCTTTGGCCCTGGATCAGCACCAGACCCACTCTCTAGCGCCCTCCAGGGACCCTGCCTGGCCCTGCAGTGTGGCCTCGCCCCCCCCACCCCCCAGCCCCACTTACCCTGGAAATGCCCACGATCTGCTCGTCGGGCAGCAGGCTCACGCGCATGAAGCAGGACTCAAAGCTGGCTTCCTCGCGCTCCAAGAGGTCCTTGCCCTGCAGCACGGCCACGTGGAGGGTGTGGGAGGCTGGGTCGTAGTCCATGCTCACCTCCACCTGGCCCAGCGTGAAGTCCTGCCCAAAGGTGTTGCTCACGGAGGAGATGGAGTTCAGGGAGTCAGCCGACTGGGATTTCCGGAGGGTCCCATAGGGGGCCAGGTCCAGCTCGCGGCCCATCAGCTCCAACGGCCCCAGCTCACTGATGGCCTCAAAGTTGTCCTCGATGCTGAGGCTGCCCTTGCGACTGGGTGGTCCCCGAGTCCTGGCCCGCTGGGTGTTCCAGGCAGGCATTGTCTGGAGGTAAGAAAAAGGGACATAGGAACTTCACAAGGGCCACAGCCGTGGTCTCTAGGAGGCAGCAAAGAGATGTGGTGGGTGAGCACCGTTCAGGGTACTTTCTTTCTTGTTCCCTTTCACAAAACCAGTGCATCCCCAGCCAGGAAGGTCCTTTTTTTAGTGCTATTTATGTCACTTGGAATTTTTTTCTTTTACCATAATATCAGGAGCTTTTCCTTAATATGCTTATTATAGGGACAGAATTCTATATATAAAGATGTTAAAACTGGGAACAGTAGTGCACGCCTGTAATCCCAGCGACTCAGGAGGCTGAAGCAGGAGGATCACAAGTTCTGGCCTGGGCAACTTAGTGAGACCCTGTCTCAAAAAGGAAAAAAAAAGGGACTGAGGATGCAGCTCGGTGGCTGAGTACCCCTGGGTTCAATCCCCAGTATCCCCTAACCGTGTTCAAGATGTCAACTACAATGATTTTGTTTGTTTGGAGTACTGGGGTTGGAACTCAAGGGCACTCGACCACTGAGCCACATCCCCAGCTCTATTTTGTATTTTATTTTGAGACAGGTTCTCACTGAGTTGCTTAGTGCCTTGCTTTTGCTGAGGTTGGCTTTGAACTTGTGATCCTCCTGCCTCATCCTCCCAAGCTGCTGGGATTACAGGCTTGCATGCCATGCCTGGTTTACCATGGTATTTATAAAAGAGAAGGGCAGTCAGTAATCTAACTGTCCAGCAGAGGAGAATGGGTAGGGACAGTAGGGTGTAGCCACTTAACAGATGATTGGATAGCCTCAAAAGGTTACAAAAAGTTCACAGCACCAAGGAGATTTCATGCTGGGTGACACCTAAACATTTGAAATCTTCTTTTCTCTAAATTAACCTCAGGATTTGAGGAAGCAAAAGCCTGTATATCATGTCTTTGTTAACATAATTTTTTATGGCTCCCAAATTTTTCATTGAGCAGATAGGCATAATTTATTTCACTAACCCCCTATTGTTGAAAGTTTTGTTGTTTCTGATTTTCACAAATGCAAATAACATATTATCATACAGCTGTCTTAAAATCCTGGCCCAGAGGACAGTCCTTTTTGAAGGTTTTTTTTTTTTTTTTTTTTTTTGTGTGTGTGTGTGTGTGTGTGTGTGCGCGCGCACGCACACGTGCACATGTGTATATGCTGGGACTAAACCCAAAAGCATCCTACCACTGAGCCATATCCCCAGCCCTTTTTATTTTATATTTTGAGACAGGGTCCACCTAAGTTGCTTAGGGCCTTTCCAAGTTGCTAAGGCTGGCCTGGGACTTTTTTTATTTGTTTTTTAGTTGTAGTTGGACACAATACCTTTATTATTTATTTATATGTGGTGCTGAGGATTGAACCCAGGGCCTTGTACGTGCTAGGTGAGTGCTCTTCCTCTGAGCCACAACCCCAGCTCCTGGCCTGGGACTTTTAACCTCCCGACCTTAGCCTCCCGAGTCACTAGGATTACAGGTATGGGTCACTGGGCCTGGCTGAAGGCTTTTGACATGTTTCAAAATGCTCTTTGGAAAAGTTGTCCCAATTTATAGTCCTCCCAACAGAAAATGAGGTGGTCCTCCTGGGCACCCCAAAGGAGAAACTCCAATCTGGTAATAGATTCATGATATGTTGTCTGGAACTCCACATGACATTTGAACAATTGTCTGCCAAATGTTAAGTGACGAAACATTCAGCAATATGTACTGATAGCCTTAAAAATGTTATACCTCTTCAAAACAGAAATGTAAAAAAAAAAAAAAAATGTTATACCTCTTGATAAAGTAATTTCATATCTGGGCATCTATCCAAAGTCCATTATCCCAAATGAAGATAAAGTTTTACATACAAAACATCCACTGCATTATTTATGAAGGCATTTAGTAAACCATGGCACAAGCACAAAAAGAGGAATCATATGCAGCCATTAAAATGATGCTTACAATGACTGTTCAACCAGGGGGAAAACACTGCAGCTGCAAGTGAGGTGGAAAGAACAGGGCGTAAAAACCCAGGGAGATACGATGTACTTTGTATAGAAAGCTTACATGGAAAATGACTAAGGGAGTCAAACCCAGTGCTGCACACCTATAATCCCAGAAACTCAGGAGGCTGAGGCAGGAGGACTGCAAGTTGGAGACCAGCCTCAGCACCTTAGTAAGACCCTGTCTCAAAAAATAAAAAGGGTTGGAGCATCCCTAGGTTCAAAATAATAGTATAATAAAAAAAAAAAAAAAAAAAAAAAAGGAGAAGAAGAAGGAAGAGGAGAGGGAGAAGGAAAGAGAAAGAAGAGAAGGAGAGAACTAAGGGGGATAGATTAAAAACATTGAAAAAATACATCAAAATGTTAGTTTAAAATAGTTAACAGTAGGGTGTGTCGTTTGAAGAGATGTTTTCCTTATTATTATATTTTTGTATTTTTCTCAGCATGGTTTTTAAAATCAAAAGCATTCATTCATTCAAGCATCTGTTGACTCCCTGGCACTGGGCGGGGAGTTGAAGAGCTTCTCCATCCAGGAGAAGAGTAGACCAAGAGGGGGCAAGAGAGGGGAGGCACTGGAGGCCGGTCCTGAGAGTGGACCTTGGGGGAATGTACCTGCAGGAGCAGAAACCTCACCTTTGGCCTGGCCTCCACGGAGGTCTCGCCATACTTCTGCTGAAGGTACCTGTAGTCATAATTTGGGAATGGGGAGGGGCTGGGGAAGCTGCCCGATGTCCAGAGCTTCCACAGGCTCACAGCTGCGATTCCCAGCAGGGCCAGGGCCCCTGCAGCGTAGACTCCCACCTCCCAGCCAGGGGGGCTCTTGATGACTGTAAGGCAAGGGCAGCCTCTCATTAGTGGGGTGCAGTGGTCTAGACCCCCACCCAGGAAGCAGGTTGCTCAGTATTGATTTATTCATTGAGTGAATTGTTATTGAGGGCCTACTGTGTGCAAGGCTCAGTACTCGGTGCTAGGATACAGTGCTGAACAGGACACACACTTTCTTGAGGTATCTGTTTCTACCTCCTTTGAACACAAAAACATGTGTTTCTACTGCGGAGACACTTGGTCAGAGCAGATGAAGAGCTGTGAACGACGATCACATATTCCTTAGGCTCTAACAACCGTTCTCGGGTCTCACGGCCTTCATAGGACCTCTTGCTTCCAGAGTCAAAGCAGCATTTAGGGGTCTGAGGGAAGAGGAAGGAGATTTGGGGGAGAAAAAGATGATCCTGTTTTTGCCTGAAGCCTCAGCCAGAATAACCCATCAACTGATGATGGAAAAACAAAGTCTAGTGCATCCCGACCACTAGGATGCTGTTTGGCAATACGAAGGGAAGAAGCGTGGATACCACAACATCCTAACGCGAATGAACCTTGAAAACATCATGCGGAGCGAAAGCAGCCAGTTGCAAAGACCACGTGGGGAGTGATTCCGTTCACCGCCAGCCTTCTGGTCTGTGGGTTCCACATCTGTGGACTCAACCGATCCCAGATGGTGTGCTGAGTGGTAGGCCTGCGACGGTACCAAACAGGCACAGACTTTTTTTCTTCTTGTTCCCTAAACCACACATCATAACAACTATTTACACAGCATTGACATTGTAATCTCAAGATAATTTGGAGGATGTGTGCAGGTTATGTGCAAATTCTACGTGGTTCTATACTAGGCACTCAGCATCCGTGGATTTGGTACATGAGTCCTGAAGGAATGCCCTGAGATGGCAGGGCACATGGGTATAAGGAAATATCTACAGGAAGCTGGGCAAAGAGGGGAACTTGGGGGAAATAGAGTTTCTTTTTGAGGCGTTATAAAATATTCTAAAAATTGATCTTGCTGCTGGTGGTACAATATACTAAAAGCCACTGATAGTACACATTGAGATGGGTGAATTAGGCTGTATGTAAATCTTATCTCAATAAATCTCTTGCCCCAAACCAACAAATCAAGAAACCAACTCAGCCAATGTGAAAGGATCCCAGAGCTGTGGAGGGCTTAGAGACAAATCCAGATGTCCAGAAACTTTCCTCCATTGATGAGTTCATAACTTTCCCTGTCTGCACTTCACTGTCTCCAGTGCTCCCTCAACCATTGTGCTGGGTCCTGCCCAGCGCCCTGCATGGCCTCCGATGCCCAAACAGAGGCTGAAAGGTGAGGCCTCACTTGCTTGGCGACCCGGCTTTGCTTTCCAAAGAAAGCAGACCAGATACTGGAATTCACTGGGCAGAAGCTCACACTATTGTCAAACACAATTCTCCAGACTGTTCTCAGTTCTGCCTCCGCACCCAGCTCAAATAGGGAAACTGAGGCATGGGAAGACTAAAGAAGCTGTCCAGGTCACAGAGCCAGGAAGGGGGTGGTGCTGGGATTCCCCCTCTCGTAGACAGATTCCAGGGCAAGCGAGGTAACCACTGCCCCGCCCAGCCTCCACCTATCCTAGCTCTCTAGAAGCAAGCTGAAGAGACGGGGCAGGGCATTTCAGAGGCAGAAATGGATGACTGAACATTCACTGAGCACCTACTGTGTGCCAGCACCCTGTGGACGGGGAGAACCAGGGCTGACGAATCAACCCCAGGCCCTATCCCTGTACTTAAGTGGCTCACAGTTAGGGCATGGGTGGGACAGGGAAATAAGAAAACAAAACGGGGTGCCTGCTGTCATGCCCGCGGCAGCCCAGGAAGGTTTCCTGGAGGAGAAGCAAGAAGGGGCCAAGTCAAAATGCCAGGGCAGGAAAGATGGAGGAGGTATGAAGAACCCAGAGTGAGCAGAGGGCCCAGTGGGAGGAAGGGGGGCCCTGGGGACTGGGGGAAGCCTCTTACCCTTGCTGCCCCAAAGCCAGCTGCACAGGAAGGAATCAGGCAGGGCCACTTCTAGCAGAATCTGCCCTCTCTGGAGAGGGTCAGGGCCCAGCCCAGACCCCACATTCACCAGCACTGAGCACTCTATCAGGTCCTTACCTCCACTTGCAGAGGAGAACTGAGGCACAGAGCCCCCCCCCCCCCGCATGTCTACCCTGCTGCTCAAGGCCACAGACCACCCAGGCCAGTCACCCAGCCTCTCTGGCTTCAGTATCCTCATCTAGAAACTGGAGATGGTGATAAAAACACCCCCTATCTAATGGTCCCACCCTGGCGTGTGAATTCTAAGGGGAAAAAAATCCCCAACAAGTTTTATGTGTGGTGTGAGTCATGAGGCTGTATTTATAACAGCATAAATCTGGAAAGAGCCTGCAGGGCCCACCAAGGAGGCTGGTGGGGGCTGTGGTACTGTCGCGGGAGGTAATGTCACTGGCCTTCGAGAAGGACAAGTGAGGTCATTAGGATGGCCTGTGGCAATGCAGAGAGACATTGGCAGCCTTGTTAAGAGAGAAAAAAAATCAATCCCAGCATGATATAATCATGGGAGATTTTGATGTAAAAACTCAGCTGGTGGGCTGGGGATGTGGCTCAAGCGGTAGCGCGCTCGCCTGGTGTGCGTGTGGCCCGGGTTCGATCCTCAGCACCACATACAGACAAAGATGTTGTATCCGCCAAAAACTAAAAAAAAATATATATTTAAAAAAAAAAAAAACTCAGCTGGTAATGCACAAGGCCGTGCAGTCCGGGGGGAACAGAGAGACCAGGTAGTAAGGTTGAGGGCACAGTGAGCAGACCTGTTTCCTCCTGACTGCTGTTGATACAATCTTTAGTTTTCAAACCACAAGCAAGAGCTCTATGGAGGGTCCCAGGCCCAGCTGTGACCTGTGACAAGGTTCTGGAGTGTTCTTGGAGTCTGGTGAACAGGGGACGGGGCAAGAAAGTGCCTGGGAGACTGGAGAGGGATGTACACCTGTCTCAGCTGGGCCACAGCAGGGCTGAAAGCAGCAGGGGACTGGAACAGAGGTGGGAAGAGAGGCCCAGGGACGTGCAGGCTGTGGGCAGGACCAGGGCAAAGCAGAGTCCGCTTCCCTGATTGGAGGAGCTAGGTGCTGAGGGACTGAAGCCCCAGCCCTGGTTGGCAGAATAGTGGAGCAGGGTGGGGCAGAAAGGAAAAAGTCCAGGAAGGTGACATGGAATGACAATGAATTCTCATTCATTGGTTGATTTCATGGAGTGCCAGCCTCAAGCGCAACATGGGAAGGCTTCCCACAGGAAAGGAGGTCTAAGCTAAGACCAGAAACAGGGAGGGAGAAGAGGAAGAATCACAATAATACCTCCCCATGAAGCTCTTGCTACTTATTATCTGCCAGGCCCCGTTAAAGCCCTTCTCTATATTGACCCATTGAGTCCTCAGTCCTCCTGTGAGGCAGGTTCTATTATTACACCCATTTTATGGATGAGTAAGTGGGGGGCTCAGAGAGGTTTCCTCTCTCACTCAAGGCCACCCAGGGGTGAAGGCCTCTGAGCCTGCAGGTGAACAGCGAGCAGCACTGGTTGGAGGGTGGGAGTGGAGGGCCTGACATGCCCTGAAGCTCATCCCTAGTCTTGTGGGGGTCTATGTAGGGCAGGTGTCTGGGTAATGGGAAGCACTGAGGCTCACATCTCCCACTGGTAGGGGAGCTGAGGGAGAAAAGATGGCAGATCCACCACTGGCATGGGAGAGGAAAGCTGAGTCCTACACACTGGCCAGCCCAGCCAGGCCATCTGAGCCTCATGTTCCCTGAATCTCACGTAGACCTTCCTGGGTCCCCTCTCACTTGGCTACTTGACAGGCTCCAGGAAGAGTCATGGGGTGAATGGGTTCCCTGTCACAGGCCATCCTCAGGGAGCAGCTGGATAAGGGTCACCCAGGGTCCCTCAAGTCAGAGGGAATGGAAGATGAGGAGCCTTCTGGTGGGTCCCAGCACAGTGACCCCAGACTGTTGGCTTGAGCAAGTCACCAACTGCTCTAACCACCTGGGCCTGCTGTGAGGGTCTCATGGGATGGCCTGCAAGGGTTTGCTGAGGACTCACCGCTCAGGTGGTATTCTGCCACGTCTGCCACATCCACGGCCATGATGCCCCTGCAGTGGCTGGGACTGGAAGGGAAGAAAGAGTCAGTGCTGAGGGCTGCAGAAGGTCACCAGCCCTATGTCCTGCCTCGGTGGCACCGGTTGCCGGTCACTCAGAGTTGAGCTTGGCTAAAGGTGTTTTGTTTTGTTTTTTACTGATATTTGAAAAAAAAAAAAAAAAGGTGCTTAGTTCTCTTTGCAAGTGCGCTAAGACCTCATTTCAGAGTTGCCAGATGAAGCACAGGATGCCAGCAGATTTGAATTCAAATGAACTTTTAATATAAGTATGTCCCAAATATCACATGGTCATACTTATGCTAAACAATTACAGTTGTTCATCCTGTATTTCTGTTTGCTAAACCTGGCAGCCCTACCTCATCTTCCTCTTAACACCAGCAGGCTGTTGAGCAGAGACTCCAGGCTGCTCACTTGGGGGGCTCCTCAGAGCGTTCACAAGCCTCACCTCCGATGCTTCTGTCAAATTTCGAAAGAGAAAGTCTGCATTTCCTCCATATTCTGTTCAGTCCTTCCCCTGCATGGGATGGCTTCTTCCCCGCCCCACCCTCCACCTCCAGGTCTTATGAACTACCACTGAGGTCTAAGTCATTCTAGAAAGGCCTGAGAGCTCAGACCAGCCATTACCTGAGCCCGGACCACTGCTCACTCATTTATTAATATTGTTGCTAAGTAGTACATCTGGCTCCCAGATTTAAGTGGGTGGGTGGGGAGAGCTCTGGAAAAGGGACACTAGGATGGGCTGTACTGATCTCAACTCAAGGGCACAGAAGGCCTGAACAACCCACCTCCAAACTCTGGGTTCCCTTGCAGCCCAGAGGTGTCTACACCTCAGGAAGCCTCAGGCAAGTAAGGGGGCATGAGTGAGAACTGCAGAGGGCCTGCCTGGCTCCTGGGCAGCAACCCTCCCAAATAGTGGGACTGCCTCACCATCACGGCTGGGTCTCCTGGCTCTTGAAAGAAAAGCCAGATGTTTGGATTTTTTTTTTTTTTTTTTAGTGTGTGTGTGTGTGTGTGTGTGTGTGTGTGTGTGTGTGTGTATAGTTCCAGGTTTTTATTTTATGTATGTATTTTTAAAAATTATTTATTGATTTTCTGAGACAGGGTCTCACTGTGTTGCCCAGGCTAGTCTGGAACCTCTGGGCTCAAGTGATCCTTCTGCTTCAGGCTCTCAAGTAGCTGTAAAAATGGGTGCTCACCACCGCACCTAGCTTCCTTATTTTGAAATGTTGCAACCCTCTCACAAAAATCATCCAGGCACAGTGTAAAAGGCTCTCGGACCATGGCTCACCAGCTCCCAACCATGCCAAGCATTCTGTAGGCTCCATTTGGAACCAGACAGAGGGTGAAGCTTAGACACTGGGGTTTTTTTATTATTTATTATTATTATTATTATTTTCGATGTTGATGGGCCTTTATTTTATTCATTTATTTTATGTGGTGCTGAGAATCAAACCCAGTGCCTCACACATGCTAGGTAAGCACTCTACCACTGAGCCCTAGCCACGGCCCAAGACACTAGGTATTTTTAGGAATCCTGGGGGCCTCCCTATTCTGTGGCTTTGGAGCCAAGAAGCTGGGGTGCCTTGGTCTAATTGGGGTTCTCCAGCCCGTATGCAGGTGCCACAAGCCCTTAGCAGAGGACCTCACCACGCAGGGCAGATGAGGGCGCACAAAGGACTCCTGGCTCTCCTGCTCTCCTGATGCTGCCCCCTCTCCTGGTGAGATGAGGGTTGTCATGGTGATGGGAGGCAGTGCTTAACCAGGAAGGCTTCACCCACCCTGCCTTGAGACGCAGTGCATCCCTGGGTCCTGGCCTTGAGATAGCGCTCAGAGCTGATCTCAGTAAGCGCTTCTCACAAGCACAGTCCTGAGCATTCTGCATACGCTGACCTCACTTAACCCCACAATAACCCCGAGAGGTAGGCACTGTTGTCACATCTGGTTTGTAGAGGAGATTGTCAGTGGGACTTCAGGCCAATTCATTCTGGCTCCAAGTTCCTAACCACTGTGTCTCTCCACAGGGGGACACATGGTTACAAAAAAGTTGCCTAAAACCTGCAGGTCAAATGGATACATGTGAACAAGCCAAGCCCAAGGCGGCCTGGCTGCTGGTGGAAAGAGGTCTAGACACACTGAAACACAACGAAGCACACACATCCCAGCCTGCCGCTGCCTTGCTGGGAATCCAATAATGCCATGGGCGAGCTTTCCTGCTCATTGGGCACAAGCTGGCTTGGCAAGAGGGCGGCCAGGCTGGTGCCAGTCAACGCCAGCAGCACAGTGGTGAGGTACATGTGGCAAAGATACATCCACGGCACAGTATGAATGGCACAAGGTAGAACCTGAGGCTGTAACTGGCCTCTGGCTGTTGGGGGCTCCCTGCCCAGCCAGACCCTAGAATCCTGAAAGCCCACCTTCCCACTTCCCCTCATCATAACAGCTTGCCTGGGAGCTGTGACTTTGGGGAGGGCATGAATGCTCACTGGGCACAACCCAGATCCCAGCTCCTGTGGTCTGCTGTGGAGGGTTAGAGGCCTGGCCTGCTCCAGGACTCCTACTCAGCTGCTCCCAGCTTACTCCAGATCTGCCCCCTTGCTGGCTCAAGCGGCCTTGGACACTTTTCTTAGACTCCCTCTAAGCCTCAGTTGTCCCATCTGTGAAAAAGATTCATGACTGCCCTGTGTGTGTAACTGGGGGTGGGGAAGTGTGGTAAGGCTTAGCAAGTATTTGCTGCTGGGGTTACTGGCCTGGCTACCGTCCCACAGGCCCCAACCCCCTGTCTGCGCAGTAGAATCACATGGGGGGCACTGTCAGCCTGTGGCTGTTTAATTTGTTGAAATTCAGCTGAGTTGTATTTAAATTGGGAAATTTCTAATTAAAATAAATTTAAAGGGAAGGGGGTGGCCTGGGGGTGCAGCTCAGTGGCAGAGCACCTGCCCAGCATGTGGGAGGCTGTGCTCAGGCCTCTGCACTGCAAACAAATAAACAAAAACAAAAACAGAACAAGGATTTCCAGGCAATGGGTCTGCACCTCACCCCCCACCCCCAACAACAGCAGCATTCCAACAGGGACAATGGAGCTGGCATCTGCTCTTGGACTCAGACCTGGCTCCTCGGCCCCTCCCCCCATTCACTTCCAGATCCTGCTGGGCCCTGGAAGCACCTCTCTTCATGAGCCTGGTAAACTGGATTTAAGATGAGCTTGGAGACTCTGTTCAGTGAGGTCAAGTGACTTGTGTGAAGCCTGTAGGGGTGGGCCCTGCCCCCTGTTTCAGCACCTGTTCCACTAGCAGTGACAGCACCCATGCCAAGGACTTCATATGCATCTTCCCCACCACCAGACCCCTCTTCAGAAAATCCTGTTATCATCCCTACTTTATAGAGGAGGAAAAGGAGGCTCAGAGAAGGACAGTGAATTGGCCCAAGGTCACCCAAGCATTGAGTGGGAAAAAGGAGGCTGGGCCAGGTCTGGCCCTTCTTTTTTATTTACTTAGTTTTAATTTTGCAGTGCTGGGGATGGAACCCAAGGGCCCTCTACCTCTGAGCTACATCACTAGCCCTTTCTATTTTTTATTCTGAGACAGGGTTGCCCTGGCTGGCTTTGAATTCACAACCCTCCTGTCTTATCATCCTGAGTATCTGGACAGGGATACAGTACCAACGCCCCCTCCACGGCAAGTGCCCTTCTTAATGGCTTTACTCACTACCCCTGACACTCCTTGGGTCCATCTGACCTCAGGGAGATCTGGCAGCCTGGAGGTCGGCCAGGGAGAGGGGTGCAGCTTGGGCTAGGACTAGGATGCTGACAAGACATATCAAAGGCCAAGGCAGCCAGGAACCAGCGGTTCTGGTTTCCCCACGTCTGGCACACGGCAATGAGCACAGCAGGGAGCTACTCCAGACCCATGCCTGAACTCCTAAGACTGCAGTCTCCTTCAGCACCTCTCCGCCCCTAACCGACCTTCAATCCCACCATCTACATTGTGGAGTTTGCTCTTTGAAAACAGCTCCAGGTTCAATTTCTAGCTCAATGGCACCTACCAGCAATACCTCCTTATTGCTGTGTTCATGTAGGCATGTGTGCTAAGTGTTTAAGGGATCTGCTGTAGACCTGGGGATTGAATGGACTCTGGATCCCATTTTACAGATGCGGAAGCTGGGGCCCCAGGGCCTTCAGCATGAGTGGCAACACTGGGCTCCATGACAGGGAGCTATGGATCTGGGCCTGGGCTCTGAGCCACCATACTGACTCCTGACCAGGTCTTCTGGGGGTGGGGTGGGTGGGACAAGTGACTACCTGGGCTTTGCTGGAGTTTGACCTTACTGGAGGCCCCCTCCTGGGCTTCTAAGAGAGATGGCTTTCCAGGAATGTTTTGCCTTGGCAGAGGAGGGGAGCCTTGTGTCCCTGCTCCCCACTCCACCCATCTCCTTGCTCAGTAACCTCAAGGTACCTCTCTGGTCAGCAAGGTGTGCCCCTCCCCCAGCCGCAGGAAACGGAGGATGAGGGTGAGGGGTATGGTGTGGGGGGCTCAACCTTCCAGGCTGTGAACTTCTTCAGGATCTTCAGGTTTGAAAACCTTTTCAAGTGCTTTTCAACACTATCTGAGATGACCACATCCTGGTGCTGTCCCTCAAATGGGCCACAAAAACCACAGTACAGATTGGCTGGGGCAGGGTGGGGGTGGATGCTGGCTGACATTGGGCACCTACTATGTGCCGGGCACGCTACCAAACACTTGCCTCCTGTTATCTCAGCAGTTCCTCCCTGAGCCCTCTGAGGAGTAAGAAAACCAAGGTGCAGGAAATCACTTGCCTACAGTCAGGAGGGCTGTTAGGTCCAGGTTTGGACCCCAGGCTAGGAGTCCCACTCTTCCAAGCTGCTTGGGAAAGCTTTCAGGATTCAGAGTGGGAAGGCTGGGCCTTGGATACTTTCTTGATCCTTCTTTGGACTGGCTGCATTAACGTGGGTGTGTCTCCTGTGTTTTTCTGAGCCTCGGTTTCCCCATTTCTAATAGAAAGTACTATTTCTACCACTCTCCAACTCGCCGAAGTGGACAGAGGGGCTGAATTTGAGTGTGCAGGTTTTCCATGTTCTTCCGGATGGAGGTGGGGGCACAGAGTCCCTCTGCAGCACCAGATCACCAGTCTTGGGCTTAGGGGTCTTCCATCCATAGGCCTGGTTCACCGACCCCATGCCTGGCCCAAATTTACAACCTCAAGCAGGCCAAGGGTCCCCTCTGGCTCTTGACGCAGTCTAGGGCCTTTTGGGGACGGGGTGCAACATGCCCCTCAGAATGGGAACAGTTCCTGCAGACCCAGCGTTCTGGCCTGAGGAATCGCCCAGGGAAAACAGGGACAGTACTGTGGGGGGCTGACCTGGAGCCCTGAGGGGTTGTGCAGCCAGGGCAGGGGCAGGGTGTACAGTCAGGGCGCTGAGTGTGAAAGTGAGGGCCGTGGTGCCGCGCGGGCGCAGGGGAGGTGTGTAAATAGCGGGGTGAGCCGCGTGTGTGCACACGCGTGCGGGCGTGCGGGCGCAAGGCGGTGCGCAGTGCACGAAGTGGCTGGGCCGGGTAAGGGCGCCGTCGTGCTCTGTGCCTGGCGTTGGTGTGCAAGTGCTGCGCTGGGGTGCAAGCGCGCGGAGTGTGCGGGGCCCTGGGTCCCGGGCGCGGGGAGAGGGACTGCGTGCGTCCGCGCGCTGGGCGCGGATCCCTGCGGCGCGCTGGGGTCGGCCCGGTGCGTACTCACCCGAGGGGCCGCCGCTCTGCCTGGGGCTGACTCCGGCTCCCGGGTCCCGGCTCGCGGCTCCCGGCCGGCCTCCTGCAGCGCGCACGCACCGGCGCCAAGCCCGGCAGCCCGCGGCAACGCCACCCCTGCAGTGTCTCCTGGCGCCCGCCTCGGAGCAGCGCGGTGCGGGCCGGGGGCTCTGCCGGGCCGGGGCGGCGGACGGGAGCTGCGCCGCAGTCCGGGCACGCTCCCAGGAGCCCGCCGCGCGCTCCCTCGCGCTCACCCGCCCGCCCGCTCCCTCTTTAATTTAAAGTGACAACCCCGAGCGCTCTCTCCACTCCCGAGAGCGGCGCTGCTGGGGTCTGAGCCGGAGATGCCCAAGCGCGGCCGGGGGTCCCGGGTGAGGAGCGCCCAAGCCCAAGCTCAACCTCTCTCTCAGACCCCTGGATGGCGAGGGGTGGGTCTTCACAGGCTCACCAGAGCCTCTGAGAGGGTGGTAGAGCACTGGACGCAGACGCGGCAGGCCTGCGTTCTAGCTCCAGCCTGCCGCGCCCCGGGTTATCCTGCTCCCTTTCTAGACCTCAGTTTCTCCATCTGTAAAACGGACCCGCTGTTGCCAACCTCCCGGAACCCAAAGGAAACAGCCCGACAGGCAGCGCAGCGGGAAGGTTCCCCTTCTTTGAATGGATAAGTGGATAATCCACGCCCCCTCCATGATTGAGCTGTTATCATCGTAGGCCAGATCCGCGCTGGTGGCTCACAACACCATCTCTTAACCCCATGATGACCTAATCAAATCCTAGTCACGCCATTGTCATTAACAGGACTCAAGCGATCAAGGTCACGGTGCCAAAGGTCAGGGACACAGCATGAACCCAGGTTTGTGTGACTTTAATACCCTCCCTCTTAAACTCTTAAGGGTCGTGCTTTCTCTCCCAAAGGAATGAATGAATCATTCAGGAGATACTTAAGACGCCCCCGCTGGCCGCTTGGCATTGTGCCAGGTGTAGGCGATCTTCCATCTTCCGGGAACAGGGGGACAGGTCCCTCTCTGCCCGCGCAGTCTGGCAGGAGACACGGCACGCATCAGGAGGGGCTGGGTGTGCGGGGGAAGGCGCCACGTGTTGTGAGAGGAGAGCAGGCTGGGTGGGCACCTGGAGAAGCCCCTGGGAGGATCTGGGGTCTGGTGGGGAAGGCGGGTGAGGATCCCAGACAGAGCTAGTGTTCGAGGGCGATCGCGCTTCTAAGCTCTGGCCTCTGGATCTGGGAGCAGCCTGTGGGCAGAGCCTTCTCAGTAGAGGCCGAACCTGTGCTGGTTGTGGAGAGTGAGCATCCTGGGTCTGGAAGGCAAGACCTTGGGGATCTAGGACAAAGAAAGGACTGCAGGTTCACCCTCACCGATAGGGGGCGCCCTGGTTTTCATGACATTTCTTGAACCTGGAGGAGAATGGACAGAGTGCTTTAGGTATGTCCTGGAGCTGGGGAGGGGCTGGGTGCCAGACCAAGGGCCTTCACAGTTTCCATTTAATATCCACATCCACCAGCAGCTTCGGTAGACTGTGCCCATTTTCTAGAGGACAGAGGACACCTGAGTCCTGCAGAATGCCTGGGTTTTCTTTTGGGAGGGAGTGGGGTGTTACACATACCATCCGCATAAAAGGGCAGACTTGATAAGGGCTTCTGTAGGGTCAAAAAGTGGTAAAGTTGAGGCCGGTCCAATTCTGATGTGCCCCTGGGGAACTGGAATGAGTGTGAGATGAAATCTTATCCATTTCACGTTTAAAATCCTCCAGTGACCAGAAAAGCAAATGCATGTGCACTTAAGACAGACCTAGAGTGTTCACAGCAGCCTCCAACTGGAGACCACAAACGCCCACCAACAGTTGAAAGTGCAGATGTCCTCTGGTACCTACAGCCACACCCTGGAATACCTTGCAGCAAAGAGGAGAAGCAGAACCGTAGCTGCTGATGAGCGCAGGTGAACCTCACAACCATGACACTGAGTGAGAGAAGGCAGATACCAAAGGACACATGCTGCTCAATTCCATTTTTAGGAGATTCAAAAACAAGCAAAACTACTCTGTTCTGTTAGAAGTCAGGATAATGGTTCTCATGGGATTGGGTCATAAAGGGGCCCGAAGAGGGTGCTAGGGTTGAGTATGGTTCCAGTGGTCCCCTAAGAGTTCGTATGTTGGAGGTATGGTCTTCAGTGTGGTGATGTAAGGGTGGTGGGACTTTTACCAAATGGGACCTGGTGGAAGGTCGTTGCCCTTGGAAGGGATAAAGGGGTTGTATGAGACACTGGTGAGTTTTCTTGAAAAGGTTGTTATGGAGGAGCAAGACTGTGGTCTCCCAGGTCTCTTTAATTTCCTGTCTTGCCATGCAATCTCTCTGTCTCCCACCATGATGCCATCTGCCATGATGTGACATAGTCAAGAAGAGGCCAAATCAGTGGGGCCACCCAATCTTGATCTTTCAGTCTCTAAAACCATGAGCGAAATAAGCCTCTTTCCTTTATGCACTATCCAGCCTCTGGTATTTCATTAGAGCAACAGAAAATGTACTAAGACAGGGGAATTCTGGGGTGCTGCTCATATCCTGGCTGGGATCTCAGTGCAGGTCTCCCAGGAGATTTTTTAAGGAGATTCAGAAACAAGCAAAACTGTGTTTGTCGTGTGAAAATTCATGGCATTGAACACTTCTGACTTGTACACTTCTCTTCATGTGTGATATGATTCAACACAATTTATAAAAATACCTCGTGTGTCTGCAGGCTGCACTGGAAATATAAGCCAAAAGCCCTCTGTGGTCCATGAGGCCTGTGTGATCTGGCCCTCCTGGCCTTGCTCGGCTGTCGCAGCACTGCCCCCCACCCACCAGGCTCCCGCTGCCTGCTCCTTCTGGCACTTCTGACACTTGCCAAGCTATTTTCCACCTCAGGGACTCTCACTTGCTGGTCCCTCTGCCTGGAAAGCATCTTCCTTGCTGTGGCCATGACTGCATCTTCTGTCTTCCATGCTTCACTCTAAAGAGGTCACTTTTCCAGAGAGGCCCTCCTGACTACCCACCTTGAGGAGCCTCTCCAGCCCCACTAACGCTTCCCACCGATCACGGTTTAGTTAAAACACAAGCTCTTCTGGGTGCAGTGGCACGTGCCTACGACCCAGCACTCATGAGACAGGCTGGGGGTCATAAGTATGAGGCCAGCCTGGGCAACTTAGCCATTTGCTGTCCTAAAATAAAACAAAAAGGGCTGGGATATAGCTCAGTGGGAGAGTACTTGCTAGCATGTGCAAGGACTGGTTTCAATTCAAAGCACCTAAAAAACAAAAATAAGAACTTCCAGCTATAGTCTGCAACGATCTTATTATGTCTTTGTTTACAGTTCATTTTCTGTAACACCCACAAGACTAATAATTGAAAACAACATGGCATCCTTACTATTAGATTAGGGCCAATGGCTTTTTAAAACCAATTTAAGGCATTGATTCCTCACCCCAAAACTTTGGGGAAACACTATTCTTAGCTCCATTTTAAAGTTCAGGCACACAGGGCTCAGAGATGTTATGTAACTTGCTCATGGTCACACAGCTGGGAAGCAGTGGAGCCAGGATTTGAACATGCAGCAGCTTGGCTCCAGAGTACCTGCTGTTAAATTTACACTTGGACAGACTTTGTCAATCTTGTCTGTTGTTGTATAGCTGGGGCTGTTTGGGGCATCTGGGACCTGCTGGGATGCAGTTGGAATGCAATGGGAGGACATGTGAATGAGTGAGAATGATGAGAAGTGGGGTGGGGGTAGCTCGAACCCAAGTGAGTGAGAGGAGAAAAGCCGTGGTATCTGGAGTCTCACCAGCAGCTAACAACAGGTGGAAGTCCCGAGACAAGTGGAATTAACCACAAATCCTGGTCAGGGGCAAGGCCTGGCATGGGCCTGACAGCACTTGGCCTCCCCTGCCAGGCACAGAGACTGTTTCCAGAGGGGCCTCTGCCTGGGGTCCCTGCAGTGTGTAAGCTGCTGGTAGGTGATGCTACCCTTCAGGTACCCAGGCTGCAGGGACCCCAGAGAGGTGATATGAATTACCTGCCTCTGGCCAGAGGCTCTCAGACCTTTGGAACCTCCCTAGGATTAGGAAGGTCCCAAGTGACTTAGAATCCAGGCTGTGGCTGTGGGACCAGTCAGCAAAGACCACAGCGCTGGTGAGTCATCCTTCTTGAGCTGCCTTTCTGTCCTCAAGCCCCAGGAGCCGGGGCCAGCTGCATCGCTACTTCCTGGCTGTCCTGGTGGCGATGTCCATGGCTGTCCATTGACCTGGAGTGAACCCATATGTACCGCCTCCCAGTGGGTATCCTCCTCATTCTCCATTGGCCTCCAGGACAACTGAGACAGGTTCCTGAGGACTGAGGACACCCCAGGTGTGGCACTGCACTGAGGTCTGGCCCCCTGGGGGTGCTTTGTGCAGTCAGCCTTAGGTAAAGATAAACAAAGGCATAGAGAAGGGCACGCCAGGCCAGTCATGACCACAGGCTGCAGCGTTCCGAGACAGGACTGCTGGATCGTGGGCCCCAGGGACACGGCTCTGGCAAGCAGCTGGCTATTTTCCAGGGCCTGGCTTAGCTCATGGGGCTCTGGTCACTTGTCTGCCCTGCATCCCCTGCAGGCTGGACTATTTAACTTTTTTTTTTTTTTTTTTTTAATTGGAGATTGAACTCAGGGGCACTCAACCACTGAGCCACATCCTCAGCCCTTTTATATATTTAATTTAGAGACAGGGTCTCACTGAGTTGCTTAGGGCCTTGCTAAATTGCTCAGGCTGGCTTTGAACTCAGGATCCTCATGCATCAGCCTCCTGAGCTGTAGGATGACGGGCCACAGTGCCCAGCTTAATTTTTAGAGAGGCTCAGCCCAGTACTCTGAGGTCAGGCAAATGTGTACTTGAATTCTCACACCAGACAAGTGGCTCTGACTGGGTGCTGTCATCTATAAGGGAGGATAAAGCTGTCCCCACTCCCCAGGTTGGAGAAGTATTACCTCCCCCAACATTCCCTCTGAAGTAATAACAACAGAGGAGTTTACACAGCACTTGACACAGTGGGAGCACTTTCTCTCCCGACTCTTACAACACTTGGTGATAATCCCAGTTTGTGGAAAGGACAATGGAGGCTGGACACAGAGAACTTTCCAGAGCTCGCGGGTGGAGCGGAAGGTTCCTCTGGGGCAGTGTGGGGTACTGGGTGGGGAGTCCTCAGAGCTGTGGGCTCCCTGGGGATGGCTGAATAGGAGTGAGCAGACCCAGGATCCCATGGCTGAGACTCACAGTGCTGGAGCCCAGCCTCCCGTCCTGTCATCAAGCAGGCTCAGGAATAGGGACTGTGGCTCCAAAACAGGCCTGTCCTGCAGACTTTATGTGCCCCTCTCGGTGGATAAAATACACTCCTCTGAGACTCTCCTGATGTTTTTACAGAAACGCCAGGCTAGTATCTATTATTTATGTGTTTATTTATTTTGGTATCAGGGATTGAACCCAAGAACACTTAACCATTTGAGCCGCATCCCCAGACCTTTTGATATTTTATTTAGAAGCAGGTTCTCGGTAAATTGCTTAGGACATTGCTAAGTGGCTGAGGCTGGCTTTGAACCTGCAATCCTCCTGCCTCAGCCTCTGGAGCCACTGGGATTACAGGCATGTGCCATCGCTCCCAAGCTAGGATCTAAAGGACTGAAGTTATTTCTCTTCCAGGAGCCTCTCTGGAAGACTCCAAGTCCTCTCACACGCGGTGGGTGTGGGGTGGGTGGCGGGGAGCCCTTCCCACCTTCCCACACAGCTGCTCCGCCCAGAAGAAGCCGCTCCAGCCCCTCCCAGCTGTCTGCCAGTCCTTCACAGACCCTGTCCTCCTGATAGCCTGTTTCTTTATGATATTTTTCTCTAGCCACGAGTTCTTGGGCTTTCCATGCAAATCCAGCCAGGCCTCTGGCTTCTCTAACCCCCTCTCATCAGTCTCCCGAGGTCCCGAGCCCACTAGGCCCAGTGAGGAAGGACGCACAGGCCATGGGCCCTCCTAAGTCCCAGTGACCCCGGCCACACTCCTGGGGAGCTCCACAGGCAGGGCCGCTGGCCAGGCCCTTGCAGAGCCTCTCTGTGTTCACCATCTCCCCCGGTCCTGGGAGGGGAAGGCCGTTCCTGGTCCAGGAGGAATGGATCACCAGGCCTGGCTGGGTGCAGCCACAAGGCCTGACTCTGGATCCTGAGCCCTTCTGTCCTGAGATGTCCTTTAACTCACAGGGAAATGTGTGGAAATGGTGGCAGGTGTCACCAGCCTGGGCTGGGCAGCCAATGAGCCTGGAGCCGGCACAGGCCTGGTGAGATGGAGGGGCAGGAGCCCGGGATTGGGGGTGGAACCCAGGGAGGGGCTGGGGGATCTGAGGGCCCAGGGGGTTCAGCGCTGCCCCCTCCAGCTACAGCCCAACGCCCACTGTCTGGACCCTCGTGTCCCTCAGGGCCAGAACATCAGCCTTGGAGCCCAGCCTCAGGCAGGGTCCCCAGAGGCCATCCCGCCACCCCCTGCCCACGAGGGAGCTTGGGCTGGAGTGAGCACAGATGTTTCTGGGGCGGAGGAAAAAGTGAGTAAGGTTCCTCTGCTGGGTAAGCCCTAAGGATGTTCTTTCTTCTTCTAGCCTAGGAGGGAGCAAAACATTTTCCCTGGTCTCGGTGAGCCAGAAATCACTGGTGGACCAGTCTCATGGCATTTTCCCACCTGTCACTCAGCCTCTCATCCAGCTGCCACATCCCTCAGGCCATATGCTTGAAGCTTCAGGCATTTCCCTACTCATCATCCCCAGACACAACCCTTCCTTTCTTCCCTTCCTTCTCCCTCTTTTTTGGAACTGGTATTAAACCCAGGGGTGCTTAACCCCGAGCTACCTCAGCCCACCCCCCCACACACTTTTTTTCTTTTTTCTTTTTTTTTTTTTGAGCTAAGTTCTCAGTAAATAGCTTAGAGCCTTGCAAAGTTGCTGAGGCTGGCCTCTAACTTGCAAGCCTCCTGTCTCAGCCTCACGAATTGCTGGGATTACAGGCGTGTGCTGCCCCACCAAGCATGAAATATTTTCTTGTCTCTAACTTTTGCTCAGTGCAGTTCCTTTTGCCTCTGCCTGCTTCTTTCCAAATGATATAAACTCATCTTTATCTTTCAAAACCCCATTCATAACTGCTCCAGCAAGCCAGTCTCAGCCATCTCCCATGTACCTGGCATATTCGCATGGTGTCTTCTCTAGAATTACTCACTCTGTGCCTGCCCCTAGTGGATGCCAGGCATTTGAAGAGCAGATGTCATATCTTTTTTTTTTTTTTTCCCTTTTGGTGTTGGGGATTGAGCCCAGGGACACTCAACCACTGAGCCACATCCCAGCCCTTTTTATATTTCATTTAGAGACAGGTTCTTGCTAAGTTGCTTAGGGCCTCACTAAGTGGCTGAGACTGGCTTTGAACTCAAGATCCTCCTGCCTCAGCCTCCTGAGTCACTGGGATCACAGACGTGCACCACCGTGCTGGGTGGATGTCATTTCTTATTCATCTTTCAATCCTTCAGGACTACCACATAGTAGGTGCTTTGCCAATTAAAAAAAAAAAATCACCAAGCTCGGTGGTGCACACCTGTAATCCCAGTGGCTCAGGAGGCGGAGACAGGAGGATGGTGAGTTCAAAGCCAGCCTCAGCAAAGGCAAGGCACTAAGCAACTCAGTGAGACCCTGTCTCTGAATAAAATATAATATAGGGCTAGGATCTGGCCAAGTGCCCCTGAGTTCAACCCCTGGCACCAAAATAAATAAATAAATAAATAAATAAATAAATAAATAAATCAAGAACCCCCATGTGTCAAGTCCGTGCAGTTCTGTGTATTGACTCTCAATTCTCCCAGTTGCCCCTTTGATGAGGTTTCAATACCAACCCCCAATTCACACATTTGGAATTGGGGGCACCTAGAGGTTACATAATGTGGCCAAGAATAAAGTAAACACTAAGGGGTGGCAGAGGTGGGATTCAAGCCCACAGTGAGGAGTGGTCACAACCCGTTACTACTCGTGGGTGAACAAACAGACCAGGAAGGGAAAGACAGGAGGAGAAAATCAGGTGAAGAGGGACTTCCTCAGACGGGAGGAAGTGCTCCCCCTCAGAATGAGGAGAAAAATCCCTCCACCTAAATCCAGCCTTTTAATAAAGAATCCATTCTCCGCCCCCACGCTCTCATTACTGCCTCCCACTCAGGAGCTGAGAATTCTGTGTAAAAATAGCAAAGCTGAAGGAGTTTGCAGGAAGCGCTTGCACAGCGCCCCACAGGGCTGTGACCTCTGATGCGGGTGGCTCCAGGGTCCTGCAGAAGCTGAGTGGGAGGGCCCTGAGCGAGGGTGGGGGACAGGGCCCCGGCCAGTCCCTGGGAAGGCTCTCGGTGGTTGACCCTTGCAGATGAGGCGCAGTGTCTCCTGGCCGCCTCGCCCAGCCCTGGTCGGCCAGGAGCGCTCACCCTGCTGTGGTCCTCTCTGACCCACGGGCCTTCCTGCTCCTCCATGAGCCAGGTCTGGACCCCAGCCCGCCTCTGGACGCGGTGCTCCCTCGAGATCTTTCCACCACCACGTTGCCCACTTCCTATTTCTAGAACTTCAATCTGTGCCCGGCTCAGGAGAGAGCTCTGATTGGCTGCTTTGGGTCAGCGATCAGCCCTGCTCCAGTCCCCAGTGGCCAGGAGAACAGGGTCATGAGGTTACACGTGGCTGCCCTTGAGAAGTAAGGGTGTTGCCCGCTGAAAATACTTGCAAAGGTTGGTGCAGGGGTGTGTGATCGCCTCACCTTCACTCCCCTGGGCAGTAACGTCCACCTGGGCGCTCTGCCGTTGTTGTGAACCCCACTCAGGCTGTTTGATCTTGTCGCTGGCCATTTGAACTGGTTGTCTCCTGTCCCTGTGCACAGCACACGCTGGGACCCCAGTATGCCCGGCACACCGACGTGACCCCGTCCCTAGTTCAGGGCCTTCACCCTGTACCTCTCTTCAGGGCCATGCACAACCTGAGTTTACACACGTGATTTAATGCACACTTTGCTGTCTTGAAATTCAACAAGACAGTGTCTTCCTTTTGCACTCGGCCCCCCGCAAGCTCTGTCGCTGGCCTTGTTTCTTTCCTTGACCCGCCTTGGGTCTATGTTAGTTGATGGGGTTACTGTAACAAAATTCCCCACACTGCAGCTTACACAGCAGCAGTGGATTTTCTCACAGTTGTGGAGGCTAAAGTCCAGGGTCAAGATGCCACCAGGGTTGGTTTCTGGTGAGGCCTCTTTTCCTGGCTTGTAGACAGCTCCCTGTTGTGTCCTCACATGGCCTTTTTGGATCACTGGTGTCTTTTCCTCTCTAAAGCCCCGCTCTTGAGACCTCACTTAATCTTAATCACCTCCCTAGAAACCCTATTTCCAGGTACAGTTATCCCTCGGTGTTTGTGGGAGATTCCTCCAACACACCCACTCGGGTATCAGAACTTGTTGGTGCTCAAGACCCCTGTACAAAATGGCTTTATATTTGCAATAACTAGCACGCATCCTCCTGAGGTAGCATAAAATAAATAAATGAGTGGAAAGGAGACACAAAGAAAGAACAAGTAGAAAGATTTTAATCTGGAAGTTCTGCATACTTTTCCAGGCCACTCAGCCCTAAAGCAAGTCTCTCTTCCTGGCCCTTTACTCCTAAATTCCTGAAAAATCTGTAATTCAGGAGGCTGGAGGCAGGAGGATCACAAGTTCAAAGCCAGCCTCAGCAATTTAGTAAGGCTTGGTGCAACTTAGTGAGATCCTGTCTCAAAATAAAAAATATAAAGGGCTGGGGATGGGGTCAGTGGTTAAGCGCCCCAGGGCTCAAACAAACAAACAAAAAACTATAAACTTACCCATACTGTTAATTAATCCCCCAATAAATCAATCAAGCAAAGAAAGATGCAAATATTTTGAGGAACTTATAATCTAGTGTTATCATTGATCAGATGATGGAGACCACATCAGCCTGAGGATCCCGAGACTGACCAGATGGTCAGAGCCCATCTTGAGATCACCAGACTGATGCCATTCCTATACACCTTCCCACACCCAACCCTCTCCAAGTTTCCCTTAAAAGAGAAACAAGGAACCCCAAAACCATGTGTCTCCTCTTGAGAAGGCCCCATTCTCCCTTGAATTGTTTATTTCTTGCTTTACCCCCAAAAGGTATCTCTGTCCTGAGGTGGTCCACAGTCTCCCTTAAATATAGATCTACTTCCTGGCTGGGGTTGTAGCTCAGTGGTAGAGCACTTGCCTAGTCCGTGTGAGCCCTGGGTTCGATACTCAGCACCACATAGAGATAAATAAATAAAATAAAGGTATTGTATCCATCTAAAACTACAAAAATATATATATAGAGAGATCTACGTCCCAAAATAAACTTCTTCTGTGCCTCCACTGGAGCTTGCTGAAGTTCTTTTCTGTCACATAAATGCAAGATCCCATTGGTCCTGAGTGGAGTCCCCCTTCTCTCCAGGAACGTCTTGGACCTTTCCCTGAAGACACCTCTTCTCCCGTGACGCTCCTGTGTGTGTGTATATGTGTGTATGTGTGTGTGTGTGTATGTGTGTGTGTGTGTGTTTTGGTACCAAGGATTGAACTCAGGGGCACTCCACCATTGAGCCACATCCCCGCCCTATTCTGTATTTTATCTAGAGACAGAGTCTTTACTGAGTTGCTCAGAGCCTCACTGTTGCTGAGGCTGGCTTTGAACTCACAATTCTCCTGCCTTGGCCTCCCGAGCTGTTGGGATTACAGGCATGCGCCACCACGCCTGGCTTCCTGTGTTCTTTAAATCCTATCCACGTTACTTATACTACCTAATGCAATACGAATGTATGTGAAGAGCTATTTTCCTGTATTCTTGGGGGTAATGGCAGGAAACAGAAGCCCATGCGTGCACGGTACAGCAAACCACCCCCCATATCGTTGATTGAATCCACAGATGAACACACAGAAATGGAGGATGGATTTATGGTCATGTTGAGACACAGTTTGGACATATGAATTTGCTGGTGGAGGAGAGAACACCATTCAGTCCCAACGCTGACCTTGCTCCTTGTGCCCACGCCTTGGATCTGCCAGGTGGCAGTGCCATGGGTCTGACCTCAGGTTGCCTGGCTTTGGCTTCCTCACCCTGTCTTCCCAGGCTGTGGTGGCCCTTGTCTGACAGTCCTCCAGGGCCAGTGCTTTCCACTGGACAGGAGCTCTCATGTCCTCAGGGACTCTGCTTGACTCATACTCAACTCTCAGGACTTGCCCAAGAGCCCTCTCCCTCCCTATGCCCCATGGCTGGGAGAGCTCCCTCCTGTCCCGTTACCACTCCTGCCCACCCTGTCACAGTGGCTAATTTTGTGCCTGTTGGATCCTCTGGTTCCCTTATGATGATAGCAACATTCATTTAAAAATCTTAAGTTACCTTCGCCCCTGGTCATCTGTGGGGAATTATTCTAGAACAAACCTTGGGGGCTCAAATCCCTGCTGCACCATGCTGTAGTACCTGACTGCAGCCCCCGCGTGTCCTCCTGTAAGCCCTAAGCGTCTCTAGATTACTTGTAACATGCAGATGCTATGGAAATAGTTGTCACACTGGAAATAGTTGTTACACAGTATTGTTTAGGGAACAATAACAAGAAGAAAAGAAATCTGTATGTGCTCCATACTGACACGATTTTTTTCCCCAAATATCCTTTTGACCTGTAGTTGGTTGAATCTGCAGACGCAGAAGCTGCAGATATGGAGGGCTGACTGTCTCATTGTGCCCCAAATCAAACAAATGACTTACTACGTTTAAGATTTTTAAGCACAAAAATTGGTGTGAAAAGTATAACTCTTCTAATTTTCTAATAACTGAACGTAGCCTGCTAGCCTGAAATTCTGCCTAATGGAAGCAAAATTTCTAATAACGACCATTTAATGTCACTTTCTTTTTACACTTAGACTAGCATCTTTGAGAAAAACTTTCTTGTATTTTTGACTTGTGCTAATAAATCTACTGCACTTTGAAACCCAGCACAACATCTGATCCATAATTATGTAGCAAAAACTTAAAAAAAAAAATGTGATGCACTTTAACATTTTCCCCTCCCTCCCTTCCTTCTTTCCTTCCTTCCTTCCTTCCGTACTGGAGATTGAGCCTAGGAGGACTTTACCACTGAGCCACATTCTCGGGCCTTTTAATTTGTTATTTTAAGACAGGGTCTCACTAAGTTGCTGAGGGTCTCACTAAGTTGCTGAGGCTGGCCCTGAACTTGTGATCTTCCTGACTCAGCCTCTTGAGAGGCTGGAATTAAAGGCAGTGCCTCGGGCGGAGTCGGAGCAATGCTGCTCTTCTGTCCGGGATGCGGCAACGGGTTGATTGTGGAGGAGGGCCAGCGCTGCCACCGCTTCGCCTGCAACACTTGCCCCTACGTGCATAACGTCACCCGCAAGGTAACCAACAGGAAGTATCCAAAGCTGAAAGAAGTGGATGATGTGCTTGGGGGAGCAGCTGCCTGGGAGAATGTTGACTCTACGGCAGAGCCATGTCCCAAATGAGAACATCCTCGAGCTTACTTCATGCAACTCCAGACCCGCTCTGCAGACGAGCCCATGACCACCTTCTACAAGTGCTGCAATGCTCAGTGCGGACACCGCTGGAGGGACTAGGCCCAGCTATACAGTGGACGCCCAGTGGGATGCGAATCATGTGTTCTGAGGGTCTTCGCTGGTGTAGTGGGAAGTTCGCCCCTTGGGATGGAAGACCAGGGTGTCAGGAAATGGAGCCCGCCTGCCAATCAAGGGAGTTGCTGTGTGTGGGGAGGAGACCCATAGAGAAGTGTGCTGGGTTTAAAGTCCTGCTCATTCGCCTTCTACATTCACTAGGAAGATGACATTTTCTCACCACCAATGAATACTCCACTGTTTGCACAACTTAGTACTTTAAATTTTCCTAAATATTTAACTGTAACCAAAACTTGTTTTGAATGTCTCATAAAAATGAAGTTTAATACAAAATAAATAAATAAATAAAGGCAGTGCCTCGGTGTCTGGCCGCTCAGTTCTATTTCTCATTTCTTTCTTATTCTGTGCTGTTTTGTTGGATTTTATTCTATTCTGTCAACCCACTGAATCGGAAGCCTCTGATGGGTCCTGAACCCAGTTTCTCCCTCTGTCCGTGGCTTATCTCGGGGCAGATGGGAGCAGTGGACTGTGAGTCCGGCATCAGGAAGGGGCACCCGGTTCCCACACCCCTTTCTGTCCTGCCCTGAGGGGTCTTGCGCCTCAACTCTGGGCAGGGGCCTCAATCCCTACTGTGTCCACTCTTGCTGACCAGGGCCTGACCAGGCCTTGTCAGCAGGCCACATTAAGGCGGGCAGCTCCCTCCTTTCCTGGCACCAGGTCCTCTCTTGGCCTGAGGCCCTGTCCTTGGGAGGTTCTTCCATTTTCTTGGGATGCAGAGATGGTGGTGGGGAGCCCCCTGAGGCCCAGGGTCCAGACCTGTCTGGGTTTACCCCATGCCCTGCTAAGTTTCCCCCCTGGAGACTCGCAGGTGCTAATGTTCCTGGGGCACGGACTGGGGAGGGGGGCCTGGGAAATGTGGGGTGGGGACTAGCATCAGGTCACCCAGCAGCTGGATGCAGGGAAAAGTAGCCATCTCCCCAACACCTTCTTGTCTCCTGGGTGGCTGCTGAGTCCTCCATGAGTCCTCCATGGCCCACAGACTTTCATCACTCTCCCTGGGAGAGCCCCATGGTGGAGGCTTCTCCAGCGGGAAGCTTGTTCTCAATGCCAGCGTTTCTGTTCGGGGCTCTAGAAAAGTCTCATTTGAAACCCAAAGTTGAATGAAGACTTCTAATTCTCCTATGTCCACCCTCCTGGGGTCAGTGCTGGGGAAGCTAGGCGGACCAGGAGGAGGGTGCAGGTGTCAGGGGCGGGGCCAGCTGCAGGGAAGAGTTAAATGAAAGGGAAACCAGAACTAGCCAGGGCATCAGAGGCAGCTCTCCTACCAGCTGGGTGAAGCCCCGCCCACTCCCTCACCGCCCTCTGCACACAACCCAGGTCACTGCGCTGTGCAATTATTTGCATTTATGTCCATGCATGCAGATTTGTGTGGCTCCAGCCCTCTGTGCTTGCAGTTCCACATCCAAGGGTCCAGCCAAGCACGGATCAGAACTGTCACCTTGCCACTGACATGCATCTCTTGGGTACAGATTTTTTTCTTGTCATTATTCCCTAAACAGTATAGGAGAACAACTGTTTCCATTGTGTTAAGTATACAGCAATCCAGAGGTGACTTAAAGTACCTGGGAGGAGGTGTGTAAATTGCTGCCATTGCTAAGCCATTTTATATAAGGAACTTCCGTCTGGATGTTGTTATCCGCTGGGGATCCTGAGGCCACTGAACAAGGGAGGACCGTACAGTTGATTTTTGTATATGATATTGTGTCCTGATGAACTCCTTAGTTCTAATAGATGTTGGCATCTTCAGAGGAGCCTAGACGCGATCACCCTTGGATACCAACTGTGTATGCGTGTAGAGATCTCTCTCTGAGAGTTCAAACCCTCACTTGGTCGTTTACTAACTATGCAATCTCAGGAAAGTTACTTAACCTCTCTGTGCCTCAGTTTTTTCAATTGTAAAAACGAGGATAATAGATTAACTCAGAGAGTGGTGAAAGGTCCATTTCAGGAGGCGCTGCTCTTGGCCCTGCAGGCCACCTGGGTATCTTTACTCTAGTCTCCTGTTGATGCACCAAGGTTGCTTCTGATTTCTGTTATTACAAATAACGCTGTAACCAACACCCTGGGCACGTGCAATTTTATCTTGAAAATTATGGCCAAATTTTCACCTCCAAAGTTATGCCCATCGCCACTCCTGCCTACACTCTCCGTTTCCCTAAGCACCTGGACACCAGCAATATGCTCCAATTTTGCCAATCAGATAGGTTAAAAAATGATGCTTTGATGTTGATTGGGTTGTTTCTTTGGTTACAGAGCTTGCCCATCTCTTCAGGGGTGCTTTATGTTCTTCTTCTGTTCATTTTCCTAATGGGCTTTTTTTTTTTTTAATTGAGTTATAGGAGTGCTCATTCTTTTCTTTGTTCTTTTTTTAAATATGTAAATTTCTTTATTGCTCACATGGAAAATATTGGTTAACTGAGTTACCAATATAGTTTTAAAGTTGGAAAATTAGATTATCCCATATATACTAGATCAAGAAACATCAGATTTGTTAATATCATCATCAAATTCATCAGAGAAGTCTTCATGTGTTAGGAGAGTTCAGACACATGATGGGAGACACAAGTTTTCCAAAACTCTCATTTCACTTAAAAGTTGAATTTTTATCATGGGCATGTGTACTGTCAGCTATTTTCTTTTTCTTTTTTAATTGCTTTATTATTTTTTTAAATTTCTTCTGTATTTTTTAAAAAACATTTTCTAGTTATTCATGGATGCAGTGTCTTTTTATGTGGTGCTGAGGATGGAACCCAGTGCCCCCTACATGGGAGGCAAGCACTTTACCACTGAGCCACACCCCAGCCCTCCAGTCCTTTCTTGTGTTTTATTGAGAGACAGGGTCTCACTGAGTTGCTTAGTGTCTGCTAAGTTGCTGAGCCTAGCTTTGAAGTCATAATCCTCCTTCCTCAGCCTCCAGAGCCACTGGGATTACAGGCATGTGCCACTGAGCCTGGCTGTTTTCTTTTTAAATACTCTTTAAGTTAAAATAGCTCGAGATTTACAGAAAAGTTGGGAAGACAGTGCATAGTTCCATACCCTGCCCTGTTCCTGTTAACCCCTCCCACGCGAGGGTGGTGCACTTGTCACAACTAATGAGCAAGCATGGAGATGTGACTGCTGCAGCCCGCACTTTATTCTGATGTCCTCGGTTTTAACCTAAGGTCCTTCTTCTGTCCTAGGACATTACATCACAAAGTTGTCATGTCTCTGAGGCTCCTCTTCATTGTGACAGTTTCTCAGATATCTCTTTTTAAAATTTGTTTATGAACTTGACAGTTTTTAATGTCTTTAAATAGTCAGCTTTTTTTTTTTTTTTTTTTTTTGGTGTGTGTGTGTGGTGGTTGAGGGCACTTAATCACTGAGCCACATCCCCAGCCATTTTTGTATTGTATTTGGAGACAGGGTCTTGCTGAGTTGCTTAGGGCCTCGCTAAGTTGCTGAGGCTGGCTTTAAACTCATGATCCTCCTGCCTCGGCCTCTCAAGAGGTTAGGATTATAGACATGTGCCACCACACCTGGCTAGTCAGCTGTTTTGTAGAATGTCCCTCAGCTGGGGTCTGATGTCTTTCTCATGATTAAGAAAAGGAGTGCCATTAACTGTTGATATTGACCTTGATCACCTGATAGAATTTATCAGGCTTTTCCATTACAAGGGTTTTTTGTTTTTTGGTTTTTTTTGGTACTGCACATTGAACCCAGGGTGCTTCATCACTGAGCTACGTCCCCAGCTCTCTTAATTTTTTATTTTGAGACAGAATCTAAGTTGCCGAGGCTGGTCTCAAACTTGTGATCCTCCTGCCTCAGCCTCCCAAGTTGTGGCTGTGTGTGCCACGTGCCCAGTTCTGTTTTATCTTTTAACTGTGTTATGGTGTCATTGGTACAGCAGTCTGATGTGTTCAGTCTCTTTGGATTTGGATCTCTGTCACCTAAGGAACAGCAAGTGACAGCAGTGGCAGACCCTCTATAGTGAGAGCTCCTAGAACACGGAGCCCTGTGCCGAGAGCCTCCGTGCATCTGCTCCCAGCTCCTCAGGATGACCCCTGACCTTGGTCCTGTTATTGCCTCCATTCATAGATGAGAAAGGAGAGTCTTCCAGCCATTAGACACACCAGACCTGGCAAGAGACAGACTCAGATTCACAGCCCCGTGTGTGGGACCCTGGCCATAACTGCTTATGCACAGAGCTGCAGTCCAGAGACGCTGGCCAAGTCCACTCAGCAAGGCGGTGGCTCTGCTGCGCCCTCCCTCTGGCCAGGCCACTGAGTCTGTGGTTGTTGCTCGCCTACCCTGTCCCCACCTCAAGCTGCCCACGCCTGATCCTCCTCTAGCCAGTGTCCTTTGGCCACCATGGCTTCTAGCACCCACAGGGGAAGTGACCCAGACTTCCCAGTAAATAAACACCACCCACAGACTTCCAAATATACAGGCTCACTGTTTCCTCCCACCACGGCTGGGACTGGCCGGAACCCCAGACATCCCCGCTGGCTCCTGTGGCCATGAGTTCCGGGAACTGAGTTCTTACTGGGACAGCATGTGCTCTCCGTGTACAACGGAGGGGAAATCTGAACTAGGACATGATCATCAACAACAGCAAATTAGTAATCTGCAATCCCTGTTTGGAGACTGGGAGATATTTAATTTTTTCCTGCAGTGCTGGGGATGGAACCCAGGGCCTTGCACGTGCTATACAAGTGCTCTGCCACTGACGCATTTTATAAAATGGTTGTTAGCAAGGTCTTTGTCAGACAGAGCCCTTTGGGAGTTGTCTAACAAGGTTGTTGCCAGCACCCTGTACCCCAAGCCTCGTATCCAGGGAGGCAAATTGGGCAACAGAACTCTCTGTATGTATGGTGGGTGTGGCAGCCATTTCCACATGGTCAGGATCCATGGGGCACTGCCTTTCAAAACTCTCCATTATGGCTGGGTGCGGTGGTGCATACTTGTAATTCCAGTGGCTTGGGAGGCTGAGGCAGGAGGATCATGAGTTCAAAGCCAGCCTCAGCAACTTAGCGAGGCCCAAAGCAATTCAGTGAGACCCTGTTTCTAAATAATATATATATATATATATATATATATATATATATATATATATATATATATATATATATGGCTGGGGATATGGCTCAGTGTTTAAGCACCCCTGGTTCAATTCCTGGTGCCAAAATTAGGCACCTTGGGTCTACCCAGTACTGTCCCCCGGCTTCAGCAGCGTTAGCTCAGGGTTGGTCCTGCTTGTCTATATTCTCATCCATTTCCTTCACCTCCCAAGCAAATCCCAGACACTGTATCATGCCATCCACAAAATGCAAAAGGAACCTAAAAGACAAGGAAAGTTTTATTAATGTAACTATTACAGTCGCCCCTCAGTGTCCTTGGGGGATTTGTTCCAGAACCCCCAGCAGAGAGCTAAGTCTGAGGATGCCCAGTCCCTTATGTAACATGGCCTAGTATCTACGTAGAACCCAAGAACCTCCTCCTGTATCCTTCAGTTCTAGATCATGTACAGTGCCTAATGCAATACAAATGCTAGGGGAATTGCTGTTATACTGCCCTGTTTAGGGAATAGTGATTAGAAAGAAAAGTCTAGATGCAATTTTATGGTGCTGCTGTTGGAACCCAGGGCATCATGCATTCTAGGCGCTCCACCACTGAGCCACACCCACAGTCCTCCCCAATATGTTAACTCCCCAGTTGTTGAATCTATAGGTGCAAAAATCCATGGACACAGGGCTGGATTTTCACCCCTAAGAAAGAATACTCATATGATATCAAATATCTGATAAGTGTTCAAAGTCCCAAGTGTTTCATGATTCAGAAGTATTTTCTCTTTCTTTGTTTCCTTCCTTCCCTCTCATTTTCTTTGATTAGTGTCCAAATAAAGTTAATACATTGTGACTGGTTAATTTTTCACATTTCTTAGAATTTCCCAGTCCATCTTTTTTTTTTTTTTTCTTGGCAATTTATTTGTTGATAAACACTGGGGGGCTCATGCTCTAGGGATGGCCCCCACCACCTGCATCTGGCTGACTGCCACCTCCTGGTGTAGTTGAACATGCTCTCTGTCCCCAGGGTCCTTGTAAATTGGGAGCTGGATCTGAAAGCTTGATAAAATACAGCTGTGAATTTGGGGGACAAGAGTATGTCACGGTGGAGCTGTTTCTCCATTGGGAGGTGCACACTCTCTGCTCGCCTCTCCTTAGTGATGTGATCAGATTGCTTTTACTTTTCTTTTCTTTTCTTTTTTTTAAACTTATTTTGAAGTCAGGTGCAGTGGTGCAGGCTGTAATCCAGGTGGCTCCGGAGGCTGAGGCAGGAGGATCACAAGTTCAAGGCCAGCCTCAGCAATTTAGCAAGGTTCTAAGCAACTCAGTGAGATCCTGTCTCGATATAAAATATAAAATGGGTTGGGGATGTGGCTCAGTGGTTAAGCATCCCTGGGTTCAATCTCTCACACCAAAAAACATAAACAAAAATCCTATTTTGAAAAATGTTCAACCTATAAAAAGTTGTGAGGACAGTACAATGAACTCTGGCATAGTCTTCACCTTGAGTCACTGACTGTTCCCACATGTGCTTTCCAGTGTGCATGCTTTTACATATATATATATATATATATGTGTGTGTGTGTGTGTGTGTGTGTGTGTAATTAAATACATGCCTATGTGCAAAACTTTTTCCTATATCATTTGAGAACAGATTGGAAATACCATAATACCGCATCCTTCCACCCTGAGCTACTTTGTTCACATGCATCCGAGAGGTCTCCTCCATGACCCTCGGGTTCAGGAAGAACTGCAGTGACATACTCCATTATGAATATCTACATCACCTTCCAAGTCTGCCAATCAATCTGTGTTGCTTTAAAAAAAAAAAAAAAAAAAAATATATATATATATATATATATATATATATATATATATATATAAACACACACACACACACATATATATATATATATATTTAGTTGTCAATGGGTCTTTATATATATTTATTTATTCATATGCAGTGCTGAGAATCGAACCCAGTGCCCCACACATGCTAGGCAAGTGCTCTACCACTGAGCTCCAGCCCCATCCCCTGGGTTACTTTTTGAAATGATTTTAGAAGACTTATTTCCAAAACATCTATTCCTAGTAGTCCTGAGGTCATAACCTCATAAGTAATTTATAAATCTATTCCATTTATTTTTCATTTCATTTTTATTTTTATCAAAGCTTAGTTTTAAAAATCAAATGGCCTAAGATCTGTGGCCCTTGGCCTTATCCCACTGCACCCCCCCGGGGAGGCCTTGTACCACCTATTTCCTTGGGATTTACCTCCACAATCCTAGATCACATGCCTGCCTTGTGAGTCCTTGGGTCTGCATATTAGAACTTCACCTGAGACTTCCAACTCTGAGAGGTGAAGATTTAGCTCTCCTGTTTCCACACTGCCCCCAACATATGGATCTTCTGTCTCTGCCCTCTTAATAGTTACGACATGATTTGGGGGATAATAAAGTCATTAATTATATTATTTTGACCTTGCAAATATTGCTTGTAACCAAGTTGCTCAGTGCTCTGATGTCCAAGTCCTTTCTTGGGCATCTTTTCTTTGGTTTGCAACAGTACAGGGCTGAGGCTTGCTTGCTCAGGGCTCCCAGGTCCCTCCAGAGCAGGAGTTGGCACTCATTTGCTGAGCGGATGAATGATGCTTGTTTAGGGTCAGGGTCGGGAGGAAGACACAGGCTGGGAAATTCAAAAGACTGCAGAGGGAAGCCCAGTTCTCAGGTTCTCCCTGCCTAGTGCAGGGCCATGAGCTCTGAGTCTGGATGCATTTGAAGAGGGGTGGACAGGTCAGCTGGCGGGGGGCAGGGGGGTATGTAGTGGGCAAGAAGAGTCTGACACGGAGGTGCCCGGCTCTGCTGGACTGGGACTGGAGTTGCCATAATGAGGTGGGGATCATTGGGCCAGAAGAACAGAGAAGAGCTTGGGACATTTGGGATCCAAAGTTCCTCTTAGACATTCAGGTGGGGTGATGCATAAGAGGAGTGTGGAAGGGTGGGGACTGTGACCTCAGGCCTTTTACTCTATGTCCTGTAACAGCTTCTCCTTTTCTGTGTAGAATCCACTCTGCCGCCAAGGGACTCAACTCGGACCTGACCACTGAGAGCCTCCTGTTGTCTCTGTCAGAAACAGGCACAAGACCTCTTCTGAACTGGTGTCTGTGCTCCAGGAGGTGACAATGTGGAGCAAAGGAGAGGTGGGGTTGGCTCCAGGGGGAGTGAGAACAGAAGTGGGGGGGGCAAGGCGGTGAGGCAAACCCCGTGCTGCCATCGTAGGGGCAGGGGCCCCCGAGGCCCGCAGCCGGCTGCCCTGCCCACCATCACTGACCCGTCCTCCTCCTTCATCAGGCCTCAGTGCTCCTCGGCCCCGGGAGCCCCAGGGGAGGTGGAAACGGGGCAGCAGGAAGGAAGGCGGCGGAGGCACATCGGGGTGTGTGGGTTCCAGGAGGGCTCGGGTACGGGCGCCCAGCCCGGGTCACCTCACTGTGCGTGGCCCAGCCAAGCCCACCTCCCTCTGGGTCTTGAGACCCTGTCTGTAAAACAGTCTGTGGTCCCTCCCACTGGGCCTCTGCCTGTCCTCCTCTTCTGGAGTGGCCCCCATCCTGCCCAGCTCCCTGGAGTTTCCCAGGTGAAGCTCAGGCTCTCCTGATCCCGGAAGTCACACCCCTTGTCTTCCCTGTTATCCCCCAGTGAGAGTTGTGCTACTCCTGTTCTTCCACGGTCCTGCTGTCTCTGGCCGGCTCTGTGCACCTCCTTGGTCACACCCTGCCCAACTCCTCCACTGGGTGAGCCCCACTCCCTCTGCTGCCCCCTCCTCAGGCAGCCTCCTTGGGTTTCCCACCTCCTAATGCCAACTGTGCCCTCCTCAGGCACCTCTGCACCCTGAGCAGCGGCAGGGTGGGCTTCCTTCTCAGGGCTGTCACCTTGCTGGGCTTTGGGGAGAGGATTGTGCCTCATCCTTTCTGAAGCTCTCTGAGTGACACTTGCCCAAAGATGCTTGGATCTACTGCTTGTGCCTGGGATTCAGAGAAGGGAGACTTGGCCAGGCTGGGAGGGGCCTGGAGGGCCAGCGGCAGCCGCAGGGGGAAGGAGGCAAGGTGAGGAATCGGTGGGTGACTTCCTCCTGCTCCCGTTCCCACTTGGGCACTGAGTGAGACCACCTCCTGGGAGGCCCCAGGGCCACCATCTGGTCTGAGGCTGAGCCCACTTTCCTGGATCCCGATGGCCCCTCCCTGCCGCCCACAGCCCTGCCAAGGCCAGGCGCAGCCAAGGTGAGCTGAGGACACGCGGGGCTCCCGGTGCCAGGCCTCCCCAGGCTCTCATTGAGCCTGCTCTTGCCTGAGCTAGCTCCGAGCTCAGCACGGTGTGTGCCTTGGCCTGTCTCATCCCCCAGACTCCTCGAGCCAGGGGCTGTTATTAACACCCCCATTTTCCAGAGGAGGCCACTGAGGTTCAGAGAGCAGACCTGCTCAAGATCACATGGGGAAAACTCCCTAGAACTGGCTACTGAGAGCGAAAGGCTGACTAACTACCCTAATATTTTACATGTGTTAACTTGGGGAATACAAAACCCTGTGAAGAGGGATTGCTACTTTTATTGAACGAGGAAATCAAATCACAGAGAGGTTAAGCAGTTTGCCTGATGTCACCCAGCTAGTAATCCATAGAACCAGGATTTGAACTCAGGCAATTTGGCCTCAGTCTGCAGTTTTCCCTCCAGCTTGTTGATGAGGGAGGAGATGAGGTATTCTCTCAGGATAAGGCTTTAGCACATTTGGCATCTATCTAACCTTCAGCCCAAAGGAGAGCACCATCCCGCTTTGCAGAGAGAGAATTAAGACCAGAGAAGGGCGGAGGTTCACACAAGGTCACTCAGAGAGTCAGCTGGACTCAGGTTGGACACCCAGGCCTGAGCCCCCCTGGCTTCCCTCACAGGCTGCACACCCAGCTGGACTCCTGAGTCCCTCAGGGGAAGCCCTGGGGGAGCTGCAGCTCTGCCTCTGTCCTGCTGTGGGAGCCTCCATTTCCTCATCTGTGAAGTAAATGGACTGAATCTGCTGGGCTCCAGGGGCCTCTCCAGCCCGAGTCCGCAGCCCTGGCTCTGGAGAGGCAGGACGCGGTGTTTTCGGCCTGCCTCGTTGCTTCCCCGTTAGCGCAGCCGAGTGGCCCCATTTACCCTCCTGCTCATGGCTTCTCCCCCGCAGAAGCTCTCAGGAACCTGGGGAAGATGTGCAGCTGAGCCAGGCGGTCACGCCAGTTCAGGAGACAGGGCCTACGCTGCCCAGCGAGCATCCACTTCATTCTGCTTCGGAGCAGGGCAGTGGCCATCTGTCCGTCTGTCTGCCCTGCAGCCAGGCTGGGAGCTCCTGGAGGTCAGAGGTCACATGTGAAGAGGGTGCTTGATCAGGAGCGAGCTCCCCAGTCCTGGAAACTCGTGAGCCTTAGTGTGTCAGATCGGAAGGGCACTTCTTCTCCGTTCAGGACGGTTCTAGGCAACGTGCGTTCATGGGCTCCTCACAATGACCTTAGGAGCCAACTGCTGCTATTAGCTGCATTTTACAAATGAGGAAACTGAGGCAGAGATAGTAAGTGGCTTGCCCAGGATCACAAACCACCAACTGGTAGAGTCAGGATTCAAACCCTGGCAGTCTGGCTCCATGGCGGTGGCTAACCACTGAACCACACTGTCTGCCCCCACCCACCGCAGCCCTGGCAGAGGGCCTGTTGTAAAGGTCACACCCTGCGGTGGCAGCCAGGCTGTTGGTTAGTTGCTGTGCACCTCCAACTACCCCCCCCAAGTTGAACTTGTCCCTCTCAAAGTTCATGCCCACCTAGAATCTTGAGTGTGACCTTTTTGGATACAGGGTGTCTGTAAAGGGAATCAAGTTAGGATGGGGTCAGACAGGATGAGGGTGGACCCTAAATCCCGTAGGACTGGTGTCCTTAAAAGAAGAGGGAAACATGGACATAGACACACTGGGAAAATGCCCTGAGAGGTGGAGCCTGGAACATCAGGGATTGGGGGAAGCCACTAGGAGCTGAAGGGCAGGAAGAATTCTGCCTTCCTAGAACCTTCAGGGAGAGCACAGCCCGACCACGCCTTCATTTGGGACGTGGCCTCCAGAACTGTGAGGGAATACAGTTCTGTTGCTTTAATAACAGCTTGTGGTCATTTGTCATAGGGGCCCTAGGACTCTAATATGACCCCAGACTTAGAGATGCAAAGCCAGAAGGGTTTCTTACATCTCGACACTGAAGGTTGGCAGCGCCCGGCTGACGATTCGTCTGTTCTATGGTCAGCGGGAACAACTCAGGCTGTCGTCAGTTGGGATCGGGCTGGGGTCTCACAGGACTGGTGTTGGTGCTGGTTGTGGGGCTGCCTTAGGCCTGCTCCCTGTGGCCCCTGACCTCCACATGGTCTCTCTAGCAGGACAGCCTGCCCTTCTCAACAGGCACCTGGCTTCCCAAGGAAGGAAGAGCAGGAGGTAGTATCAGGATCAGGAGGTAGGACCTGCAAAACCTATCAAGGCCTAGAGTTTGAAGCCCTGGACATTTTCACCACAGTGTGTTGGTTCAGGTAGGTCACACAGCTCATCCAGATTCAAGGAGAGGGAAAATAGACTGTGCTCTTGATGGGAAATGTGTTTGTCAGCTTTTCTGTTACTATCACAAAACACCTGAGATAATAACCTCATAGAGAGACTGTTTTTTGCCTCGCAGTTTTGGAAGTTCTAGTCCATGATGGATTGGCCCTGTTGCTTTGGTTGTGTGGTGAGGCAGTGCATCATGATAGGACACGGCAAACTGTGGCCAGCAAGCAAAGAGAAAGTGAAAGAGAGTGGAGTCCACAGTCCACTTCAGGGGCACAACCTCAATGACCTAAGAATGTCCGGTGAGGCCCCACCTCTCAAAGTTCTTATCATCTCCCAAGAATGCCACCCTGGGGACCAAATCTTTCACACATAGGCCTTTGAGAGTCTCTAAACGTGTGACAGACAAGGCCAAAAGGCAGTGGAGATGGGAGGGATGATTGGGGCCACCTTAAGCTACAACCCACCTGTGTGCAGATGGGTGGGTGGGGCTATCCCAAGGGCCCCAGAAATGAGCTTCCTCTGGATGGCTTGCTGGTGAGACTGAGGAAGGGAGTACTCTGCCTGAGAGGGAGAGTCCAGACCCCAGAGCCAGAGGTCCAGCTCAGCCATCCGCTCACCAGTGACCTTGAGCCACTCCTTCATTCACTCGACAATCATTTACTGAGCATTACTAAGTGCCAGGCCTAAGCTAGGCACTGCGCCATGAACAGGCCCACCACCGTGGAAACTGAACTGGACAGGAGGTCGCAGGACATGCTGAGCAGGAGAACGTCGGGGCTTGTCTCTGAGGAACGTGAGGCCGAGACGGGCCTCCAGGGCAGAGACCAGAGGTCGAGAAGTCCTGCTCCATTCTGGCCTGCTCCTCCTCCAGGCACTGACCGGGCTGCTCAGAGCTGTGGACTCAGCTGCCTCCTGGAGTCTTGGGGTTTCCCGGAGGCACCCCCAGTGCTCCTGAGGAAGGCCCCAAGCAGGGGCACCTGGAGTTTACTACAGCTGTGCTCAGTGGCTCCACAGTCTGGCTTCGGAGCCAGGCTCCCACTGGCTGTCTGGGACAACATTTTCCTGGAACCTCTCTTCTTCCTGAATGACCCTGCCAGGGTTCAGGGCTCTGAGGAGCCCACTTCTCTGGGGGACCTCATCAACCCCTAAATGGGCCCTGGGCCAGGATGCCTGGTTGCTCCCTTACCTTTGACTCTAGACCTGCTCGGTCCTGGAGAGCCCCAGGGGCCCCACAGGGAATGCAGTCTCAAAGAACTCAGGCTCTTGGAGTCACAGTGTCCCCCTCTGTGTGGTCCTGGCAGGGCTCCTCACCTCTCTGAGCCTCTGTGAGCCGTGCCTAGGCTCTGGGCCCGGCCTGCTTCATGAGGCTGGGAGAGGCTCTGAACTTGTGTGAGTCAGCTGGCCAAACCTTCACTTCAGCTCAGCATCTTTATTACAACCCCAAAGTTGGGCACCGGGTGGGGGTGCAGTGTGGGGCTAGGTACCCCCAAACAGTGAATCCCCCTGCCTCAGTTTCCCTCTGTCCCACGGGAAGGAAGGCCTCCCTGCTTCCTTCATCAGGATACCGTGAGGCCGGAATGTGGCAACACGTGGTCACAGGCCTCTCTGTCACAGAGTGCCCAACAATGAGGATCCTCCAGACACGGTCCTTGCGCTCCAGGGCCCGACATCTGTGAGGGACACCAGTGCCCTGGCCCAGCACCACTGACCGGAAGGGCAGGTGGAGCTCGTCCCTGAGACTGGGTGGTGTCCAAGAGCCTCTCAGCCATGGGTCTGGCTTCACCAAGCTCTGTCTTGAAGTGGGCACAGGTCTTGTGTGGGGCTGGGGCCCGACGCCCCCAACTCCCAGCAGGTTCCCCAACCTTCACAGCTTCCTCCTCCAAGGGCAGAGCCCAGCCTTCTCCTTAGCCCCACCGGGTCTCTGCTGGGATTGGGGTGGGAGGGACAGAGCCAAGGTGGACAGCAACACGGGGGCTCCCCAGAGCCGGTGACAGAGGCCGACAGTCCAGAGAGCCATGAAGAGCAAGTCCTGTGGAGCGCAGCAAGGTCCACCCTATTTCCAGCACCTCTAGCTGCTGTCCAGTGGAAGCTTTGGGGAAGCTGGCCGACTCAAGGTCACGTTGGGGATGCTGGTGACAAAGCTGTCCCACTTCCTCCTCACCTGCTGGAACACCAAGGTAGGGGAGATGAGCGGCCAGGGCCCACGGCCAAGCTGGGGGCTTCTGGTGCTGTTCCAGCCACAGCCGCGAGGTGGCGGTAGACCCCAGAGAGAGAAGCGCCGCCGCCGGCGACCCTTCCGCAGCAGGAGGAGGCGCCCCCCGCCCCAGGGTCCGGTTCTCTCCTTCTTCAAGGGGCAGGAGGCGGCCGATCTCCTGCTCCACTCACCCACCCACGACAGTGTCGCGCTGATCATCTTAAAACAGCTCTGACCATGACCCCACCCCGCCCCATCCTAAAACTTTCAGCGACTGCCCAGTGCCCAGGGGACTAAGCCAGGACCCTCTGAACCTCCATTCCCGGGGAGCTCGCTCCCGCCTCACTCCTGGGCAGCTGTGCGTCTTCCCGGTCCGCTGCCTGCTGTGCGCCCACCTGGGAGCCTGGGCCGCCCCCGCTGCCCGCTCCATGACCGGTCCTTCAGCCCTGGCCCGTACCTGTTGGCATCGCCTCAGCCACCACCGGCAGCCTCTTGGCGGAGTTTGGATCAGCTGCTCGGTGAGCTGCTCCGAGAGCTGCTCTGTGTCCTCCACGCTCCCCGCAGGCTGGCTCTTCTGAGCAGGGACTTTCAGCACGTCTGTCCCTCCACCAAGGCCTTGAGACCTGGATTTCTCACGCCCTTGTCTGAGGCTCACTGCCCGGCGGAGCTGGCCCTTGAGGGGTCTTCCCCAGGGCTCCTGGAGCTTCCCATAGGAGTGCCGAGGTCCTCGCAAGGACTGGCTGCGCAGCCCTGTTCCCATGGTTCTGGACACTTCAGCCTCTCGGCAAGCCACTGGCCCTCTAGGATGGCCTGGTGCCTCCACCCATCTGACAGGAGCTCACCTAGGGGCAAAGGTTGTTGCTGCTGAGGTGGCTGTCATAAACCAAAGGGCAGGTCACAGGGGCCGAGCATCCCTGAGTCACACTCCCCACCACCTCCTCATCTTCTTAAACAAGAAGTGTAAACCCGAGGCCTGGATCTTCCTGCTCTTTCTCCTCCTCCTCCTCCAGGCAACCCTCCCTGACCACCCATCCTGGAAAAGCTTGGCCTCCTCTAAGCTGGGCTCTGGCTGTCCAGGTCCCTGCATCTCAGAGACACTGATTCTAGATGACTCAAGAGCAAAGCAGAGACAGGCTTTTATGAATTAGGGCAGCTCCAACCTAGAAGAGCCATATTCATAGAGACACATAGTAGAATGGCAGCGGCCTGCAACCAGAGGCAGAGGGAATGGAGAGTTCATTGTTTAGTGGTTATACATTTTCAGTTTTAGGAGATGAGAAGGGTCCTGGAGGTTGGTTGCACAACATTGTGGATGAATGCAATACTACTTAGCCATCCACTTCAAATACAGCCGGCCGAGATGGAGCCGGGCATGGAGGCGCATGGAGGCGCACACCTGTAATCTCAGCAACTCGGGACAATGAGGCAGGAGGATCACAAGTTTGAGGCCAGCCTCAGCAATTTGGGGAGACCCTTACAAAGAATGAAAAGGGCTGGAGATGTGACTCAGTAGTAAAGCAACCCTAAGCTCAATCCCCAGAACTGAAAAAAATAAAGAATAAAAAGGCTGAGATGGTAAATCTTTTAACATGGGTATTTTACCACATTAGGGAAAAAAAAAAAAAAAAAAAGATAAAGAATAAGAGAAAGTGAAACAGCTCTAGGCCAGGCATCAGGAGGCCTGGTTTTCTTCCAAGCCTAACTCTGCCCCAATATTCCAGCACAGTGTAGAGGTTAAGAGCTGGGCTGCCAGGACGGAGGACCAAGTGCCTGTGGGTCAACTGCAGCTTCAGCGCTTAAAGCTCTGTGACCCATGAGCCCCCACTTCAGTAACAGAGCTACTCGGGCAATTGTTCTGTGGCTTAAATATGTCCCACAGGGTCTGGTGCACAGCAAGTGCTCAATAAAAATGAGTTGGCGGTATTGATCATTGGGGGCAATTCCCCTTCTGGACTGTCTCCCCTCTGTAAAATGGGTTCTTTGAAAAACTGAGACGAAATCATGAATGTGGACATCTCTGCAAGTGAGACTACCAGTAGCAGCTCTTTCTCACGAGACAGGGGAGAGAGAGAGTGGTCCCAAGTTAGGCCAGCAGGTTCCCGAGAATTATAGAATTTGAGGGCTGGAGGGACCTCCCACGTCGGGCCATGCTCCTTTTAGTTTTGTCCACTGTTTTGAGTATTTTGAGCATTTACACTGGTTCAAGAGCTCCATGGATTTCATTTAAACACCATGCTAGCCCTATGAGGTGGGCATTATTATCCTTTGCTGTTGTTAGTTTGAGACAGGGTCTTCCTTAAACTCCTACACCCAAGTGATCCTCCTGCCTCGGTCTCCCCAGTAGCTGGAACTACAGGAGTATGCCAGCATGCTTAGCTTATCATCCCATTTTACAGACCAGGAAATTGCGACTCACAGAGATCAAGCACTGTCCAGAGAGCATGCCCAGTAAATGGTAGAGCTGGACTCCCAGTGGATCAGCCTGGCTTTAAAGCACAAGCTTCTATGGTCTGTCCCTACCCTGGCCCTGCCATGCCCCTGCCTCCTCCATGCTTAGGCTGCTGTAAGAGCTGCCCGATTTGGGTCAGGGAAGTGCTGGTTGTGACCCTTGGCTCTGCTCTACAGTCCCCCCCCCCGCCCAGGGCCTGGCCTGGCCTTCTTTCCTCCCTCTGAGTTTCTGGGCCATCCTTGGGAAAAGCCTGTCTTAGTCTGACAGACTCAACTCTGACCGAGGAGCTAAGACAAGGAACTTATAAAGAGAATGGACCCTGTGCCCCAGTCTGTCCTAAATGCTGATTCTGACAGGATCCCAGGCATCTTTATCCTAGCCCCGCCCATACTCCTAGTGTTTAACCCACAGGCCACCCTGACCCTGGTCCCAAGGCAACAAAGCCATCACAGAATCTCTGTGGCCCTGGCCTCGGCGGTGCTGTTCTTGCACGTCCTGCTCTCTCTGAAGCCTGAGCCAGGAAGAGCTTGCTGACCCACAGGCTGGGAGAAGCATAGGGCTGGATGGCTCCCATCAAGCCCTCTTGCTAAATGCGTAGTCTTAAAATAATCTCCCCCATCCCCTGAGGACAAGGAGAAAATAGGTGTTCCTGTGCTTCTCTTCCCATCCTCCGGCCTTCTTCACCTGGCCAGCTCTCGCTCACCTTTCAACACCTGGTTCTGTGAGTGACACCTGCCAGAAGGCTTTGCTGACTCCTCTGGGCTGTGTCAGGTAGGTGGTCCTCTCTGCAACCCACCAGAGCCCAATCACACCCACGCCTTGTCCCACCGGACTGGGCATCCTTCAAAGGTAAAATCTTTTCCCTCTCTAGTGGCCCTGGTACCCAACACAGTGAATATTTGTTGTTAAATATCGGAATTGATCAATTGTCCATGACTATGTGACAAACGACTCCTGGGGCAAAGAGTGCAGGCCAAGGGACTAAAATGTATTGCTTCCTTCTCCTCTTCCTTTGGTTTTATTTATTTATTTTTATGTGGTGCTGCGGATCGAACCCAGGGCCTCGCATGTACTAGGCAAGTGCTCTATCACTAAGCCACAACCCCAACCCCTCTTTTTTTTTTTTAAATATTTATTTATTTTAGTTGTACACAGTACCTTTGTTTTATTTATATATATATATATATATATATATATATATATATATATATATATATATATTTTTTTTTTTTTTTTTTTTTTTTTGTGGTGCTGAGGATCCAACCCAGGGTCTCACACGTGCTAGGCAAGCGCTCTACGCTGAGCCACAACCCCAGCCCCTCCTTGGGTTTTAAGCACTACGTTTTGAGTATTTTTGCTAGTTCTGGAGCTAATCCCTCCATGGATTTAATTTAAACCTGATAGCTTAAATGACATTTAGAGGCTTACAACACACTGAGTGACTTCAGGCAGGACACATTATGTCACAGTTTCTGTGGGTCAGGAACTGGCCGTGGCTCAGTGGGACTACTCTCAGGGGTTCCACAGGATGGATGACCTTATGGGCTCACTCCTGCCATGACACAGAATTCTATCTTCACAGGTCATTGTTGGCTGTTGGCTGCCTACCCCTGGGTCTCCAAAACCAGTTCACAATGTGACAGCTGGCTTCAATCAAAGCAAGCAAGGGACAGCCAGAGATGGGGAGCAAGACTGGAGCCAGAGTCTCCCTGGGCTGTCTCAGAGGGGACGTCCATCACTTCTGTTCCGCAGGAGCAAGTCATCATGGCTTCGGGGGAGGGGGTCACACAAGGATGTGAACACCAGCAGGCTGGAGTGGCCGGGCTCTTGGAGAGCATGCCTACCCCGCAGAACAAGGATTCATTCCCAGCCCATGACGTGCCCGAGTCTAGAGCCTTGCCCTGTCAGGAACTAGCTACAGGCCTGGGCAAGTGGCTTACCTTCATGTCCCTACAATTTCTCAGCTGTCAAATGGGGATTAGATGGCACCAACGGAAAGGCGGCGTTGTTTTACACCCATTAAGAAAGAATACCTGTCGCCCACTCATGGGAACACGCAGACCTACTTCAGAGAGAGTTAAATGTGGAGAGAAGTGTGACATTAATGACACATGCTAGTATCAACTTCCTGAATGTTGGATGCCATTTAAGGTTGTGGTGATGGGAGAAGGCTGCAGACAGGGGCAGGCTCCCCAGACAGTTCTCATAAGGCAGCACCAGAGGTGTTAATCTGTGTCTGTGTGTAAGACCTTGGGTGAGGCCCAAGAGTGAGGTGGGTAGAATCTCTGCCCTGGAAAAGGAGGGATTCTCAGACACATAAGGAAATGCCTTGGGAGATGCTAAGTATAGGAGGATGCATCCTTGAGGAGAATCTGAAAAACCAGCCTCTAACTCAGAGCAAAGCCTTTCCAAGGAAGGGGGCATGACCCTTGTCCTTGGAAAGACCCACAGAGCACTCCTAGGCACATATCCACCCTGCTGAGTTCTTTATCTGCAAATAACTGGAGAGATCTGCTGCGCCGATGTCCCTGACTCAATCAGGCTAGGTGGGGACCCATAGCAACCCCTAGCAGCCACCAATCAGCATGGGACAGGGAAAATACCTGGGATGCCAGATGACCCTCCCAGTAGTTTATGGTGGTTGATAACATGTTGGGAAACCATGTATTTCAGCAAGTACTCCCCTCGTGGCTTAAACCAATCAGTTCAACGAATCCCCCTCTTGTACTAACCAAACACCCCTACCCAACTTGTTCCCGCCATTGAATGTGCTAATCATGTTTTAGAGTTGTTGTTTGATTTTCCCGCGGTGGGTGATGATTTGCTAAGAGATGCTATGATGTATGTGAAGACCCTGCCTTCCCCAAAGAGTGTATAAAACTGCTGTAAACCCTGGGCTCCGGGCCTCTCAGTGTCACCAGTTGCTGTGTGCACGCGCAGAGGACCGAGCTAGCTTGCAATAAGCATCTCTTTGTCTCTGGTGGTCTCTAGTGGTCTTTTGGGGGTCCCGAATTGAATTCAAGCATAACAAATCCAGGTGGGCTTCTTCAAGGAGCTGGTGGTGGTGGTGGTTCAGCCTCACAGGCACGAAGGAGGTGGAGGTGAGAGTGGAGCAGATGGCCAGAGCCTGGGGACATGCCAGGTTCGCCCTGGGGAAGTCAGACATGAAGCTCATCTCCAGGCCTTTGAGAATCTGACCTGGGAATCTGATAGGCCTTGGTGGGCAGCAGGAAAGCAGCATGCCCTCTACTCAGAAGCCTTACCCCATTGTTCAGATGAAGTAACAGAGGCACAGTTGGGATGGACTTGGGGTGCAGCCCTATTGAGTCTGGCCAGCACTGGGAGTCTTCAGCAAATGAACTGTACTCCACCCTCTGGGGGTGAAGTCTGGGTATTCACAGAACTATGTGTTGGTAAAGATGGCGCCCAGACTGCTTCTCTTCCGGGAGCTCAGGTCCATGACGCACTGAATTGCCCGCGAACCGAACAGTCACCTCCAATCCTTGTGAATGGCGCGAACTTTGAATGGCACACCTCCCATCCCTGAAGTGGCTGGAACTCTCAGCCAACGAAGAAGTAACAGCCCACTCCTTGCTCCTCCTCATCCTGTGTTAAGCCCATAAATATCAATACCCTGTTCGTGTTCACTCTCTTACCCTTACTCTCTCTCCTCTCTCCCCCCTCCCCTCTCTCTATCCCCCTCTCTTACTCTACCTCTCTTACTCTCTCCCTCCCCCTCTCCCCCTCTCTTTCCCCCTCTCCCCTTCTCTCTCTCTCTCTCTCTCTCCTCCCTTCTCCTCTGCGACTGGTCACTATGGTCCTGCTAATAAATGGTTGTTCTGGCTTGTTGAGTTTACGGAGCTTCTCCATGGATCTTTACACTATGAGCCCAGTGGTTAATGCCACTAGATTTTCTCCTTGAAAATATGACCAGTGCTTGCAGACATACATGTTTAATTTAAAATTGTTTGTGTATGTTCAAGCAATAATGAATCTTTGCTCTTTGCCTGAGCGACTCCTACTATGCTGTAATTTGGTGCCCTCTTTCTTTTAGTTCAGAACAATGGTACCAAACGTGTCCAGTTTTTCAGTTTTCATGTCTCCACAGGAAGCTGGAATACCAGGCTGTTAATTTCAATGCCAGAACCTGGCCACCTTATCACTTGGAGAAATCAAAGTGAATGGTAAATAACACTATTACTTAAACACTGTTATAAAAGCTCCCAGGTGCTGGGCACTTGTCCGTGCCAGGCACTGCACCGAGGGCCTCCTGAATGTGGCTGTGCTTAATTGCGACAGCATTCCAAAGAATTAGGGAAGGATTATTTTGAGTGGCAGAGAACCTGAGCTCAATAGGTGCAGGGAGGCAGAGCCAGTAACTCAGGTGCTCTTGAACTTTTCCAAATAGCTTGATTCCTCATCTGTAGAATGGAGCTGGGCAGGTCTCCTGGGAGCCCCAGACTTGCCTTGCTAAGAAGCACCAACCACCAGGCCCCATGGCAAGTCCACCGCAAAGTCAGGTCTGAGCAGGGTCCAGAGAAGCTGGCTGTACAATCAGGTTCCAGTGTTCCCGCTGTGTACCGGTGACGAGTCCTTGCTTCCCGGAGGCAGAAGTATAACGCCAGAGAGGCACGCAGAGGCAAGGGTAGAGTGGAAAGTTGACTATTAAAAGACAGCAAAAGACCTCCCGGGAGAAGGGGACCCAAGAGGTGGAATCCATGGAAGGGCGATGTCTTCCCTCTTTTATAGCTAAGGTCTAATTTCAGCTTTCCCGATTCCTGTCTTTTGTTCTGTTATCTTGCAGTGATAGAATGCAGGTGGGAAGGCCCAAAGGGTGGGGCACAGGTGGGCCAAAGGAGTAATCTGGGCAGGGATTGCTTTTGGATTAGCATCCCCTTGTTTGCTGGGGGCTGTTTCATTAACATTTCCTAGGGATGGGCTCTATCTTCATGAGACCCCATTTACCCAACCTACACTAACCACCTTTCTGTAAATCTGGCTTCACCAGGTACTATCTTCACAGAGATCTCAGAAACACAACGTCAAAAACAAAGCTCTTTCTTTGATTCCACACTTTCTGTTTTCTCTTTTCCTGGGTGGTCTAAGGTGGCGAGTGGAGCAGAAAATGTGCTGCTTGGGGGTCCCTGACTGGGTCCCTGGCTTTGCAATCAGGAAAGAGGCTGTATCTGTTCTTGGAGCCTCAACATCCCTCCCTACTTTAGAGCATTGCTGGGAGAATCCAAAGAGTTACCGCTCAGACTGTAAGGAGGTTCGTCCCCTTCCTCTGTCCCATCCTGGGGACCAGTGACTTTGAATGGACCTGGCACCCTGGTAAAGGGCTGGACCCATGGTGGGGAGTCTCCCACGGGCTTTGAGGACTTGGGATTCGGGCTCGTGGGCAAAGCAGGAGAGATGTCATAAATGGCAATGTTAACTGCAGCTGAGAGTCTGGGCAGGGGGCAAGTGACAGGGACTGTTTTGGCTGGCGTTGCCCCAATAAAACTTGGGACGGGGTTTGGGAGGAGCTAACCCATTCCTTTGCTTCTTGGGGCTGGCACGTTCAGAGGGGTGGAAACAGAAGAGCGATCTCAGAACTGGCAGAGACTTCTGGCAGCCCAAGAGCACAGGGGAGATGAAGGCTGTGCTCCACCTTGGCCGGCGACGGTCTGAGTATCTTGTGGGGATCCCTTGATGGGCTCCGTGGGCTAGTGGGACTGTCCAGACTGAAAGGACAGGTCCCTATGGGTGGGAGGCAACAAGGTTAAAGGAACAGAGACCACAGGGACAAAGTGTGGGGAGTTAGGCTCAGTACCCCAAAACTGCACCTGGGCAAGGGCACAGGACCACCTTTCATCGCTGTGTAGTTCCCACACTGCCCATGTGCTCCATGCTGATGGGTGAATGGGACTGTGACCCAAGCCATGCTTTGCCTGCCCGGTCATGTGCTGGTAGAGAGAGGCCTTATCACCAAAGTGCCACCTTTTCCTTATCATCAACCAGGCACCCCATGGTTTAGTGTAGCTGTGCATGGGAATCAGGCTAAGAGACCCAGTGGAGCAGCCTGGTCCCCCCAAGGACCTGAGGCAGGAAAACTTATGAAAAATAAATAAATAAAAGGCAGATCAAACTACCCTTGGGCTGCCTCTGCCCTGTCACCTGGAGGCTTCTGTGCTGCAGAATAGAAGACACAGTTCCAGCCTGTGCAGGGTGTTTGTCCATCCCAGGAGAAGCAGTGGGTCTTCCTGAGGGCCTGGTGGCCTTGCCCTGTCTTTTCACTGAGGGTTAACCCAGCAGCCAGGCCCTCTGAGGCTCCAGCCGCCAGAAATTGGACAGCCCTCATTCATCATCTGAGGAGGGAAGATCCCCCTCATCTGGGTTGTCCTGGTCAGAGTGAAGGCCGGCTTCTGAGCTGGAAATGGAAACTCAGAGGGTGGTCTGCACTGGGGGGGCTCATGGTGTCTGCTATGTTCTGAGGGGTCCATGGCTTTGTCTGGGAGCTCCCTTTCCACCTGGATGCTTCCATTTTCTTTGTTCCTAACTGTTCCTGGCCTCCCCCACTGTGCTTCCTGAACTTGCTGGGGAGCTGTCCTCCCCGGGCCCCAGCAGTATGCAGTGCACCATCCCCCTCCCCCACCTCATCTTCCTGTCTTAGTTTGGGCCTCTTCTCAGCATGGGGCCTTGTTTATCAATATCTTCACCTGATAAACTCTCTTTTTTTCAGGACTTGGCCCAGTCATCACCTCCTCCAGGAAGCCCTCTAAGGCCCCTCTTTTAGGGTCAGGGGCCCCTCCTTGGAGTTCCATAACCCCCGGCCATCTTCTCCAGCACAGAGCCACACCGCTTTGAAGTCAAGTATTTCAGGCTCTGTTCCTGCTGGTCGGGGAGCAGGGTGGGGCTGGGGAAACTGCTCATTATTCATGACATCTTTCCTGAGAAAGCTGTGGAGTGAAGGAATCTTCTTTCCCTCCTTTCTGGCCCAGGGACACTCTTGAAGTCTCCCTCCTCCCAATTTGCCCCTTGGCAATCACACTCCCCGACCCCACCTGGCCTGTTCCAGGTCGTTGTCTCTTTAACTTTCCCTCCTCTGGACTCCTCAACCTCCTGCTGGACTCTTGGCCTCTGGGGCTGGTCTCTGGGGCAGTCCCCTTTACTCCAGTCCTTTTAACTGTGGGCTGATGTCTCCCCTGCTTTCATTACCCACTATTTATTAAGCACCTATTCTGTGGCTAAACTCAACTGTTGGAGAGGTAATGTTCAAATGTGAGGAGGGGAACAGAAGACCGACCAACCAATCAACCAAGAACCTTCCAGAAAGTGGAAGACACTAAGAAGCAGAAGGCAGAGCTGCACTTCCAGCCTCACAGGAGCCTCTGAGCTGCTGGATGTCATACTTCTTTCCTGAGAGATCCTGCTGCCTGTGCCTGAGCACCACAGCTGAACTTCTGGCCAGCCCTCCTCTGCCACCCCCTCTTAGGAATTTAGCCAAGTCCCCAAGCTTCCCAGATCTCCAGAATTAGTGGGGGTTAAAAAAAAAATCAATAAAAGATTCCTGGGCCCCACCCCAGCTCCATGGGTGTGGGTCCAGGAATCTGTTTGTTTAAAAAAAAAACAAGGAGATTCTTATCATTGGGAAGTCTGGCTAATACTTCTCTAGGCCTCTCTGCGGGTCTCAACACTGATTCACTTCAGAACCATTTGGAAAGTTCCTAAAACTAGCAATGCAAAGGGGGAGGGGGGTCTCATTTCCCAACGTTGGGTCTCAGTGACCTAGGTGACTCTGTTAGTCCCTCTGGTTAATTTGAATAAGACCATGGGGGTGGGGCTCAGGAATTTGGGTCTCCAGTCAGCATTCTGTAACAAAGAGATTCTGCCGGTAGAGATCTGAAGCTCACCCTGAGAAATGCTCTCTCCAGCCATGGCAGACTCCTCACCCAGGCTGTTGGCTCGAAAGTTTTCTTGGCTTGGAATGGAATAGTTTCCCAACCCTGTCCTCCTGGGGAATTCATCTTGGGGAAGGAGAAAGCCTGGATGGCAAGGTGTCTTGTTTCTCAATCTAACTAGATAATGTATATACTGTGGCTAACTGTTCAGACCCCATACTGCTTTGTTCACAGCAGTTTATCTGGTTCCACTCAGTTAGGTCCTTTGTTCAGATCTGCCTCAGTTGGTGTTGATGTAGGAGTCACCTGAACCTGGGTGGAGGAAGCCACCTGCTTTATGTTCCAGATCCATTCACAGACCCTGTTGATTGGCCAGCCCTAGAACAAGGTCTTGCCTTTTCTGAAAGACACAGGGATTCAAGTCTTACATCTGTGCAGAAGGGTAGATAAAATAGACAGGAAGTAATGAGGTCACAAAGTATGCATGTGCTAGAAATGTAACACACAAGAAAGGACAGACTCAAGTGTCTATGAAGTCCAGCCCCTTTTATGTGGAAATCCAGTCCAGAGAGGGATGGGACCTCACAAGGTTACAAGGCTTTAACTCTTTTCCTGTATTAAAAAAAAAAAAAAAAAAAAAAAAAAAAAAATTATGCCGAGTCTTTGGGCTTGGACATGCGATAGAAGGTGAGCTCCATGAAATGATGGGCCTGGGTTTTGCCCACGAATCCCCCGCATAGCACCAGGCACATAGTAAGTAGCTGCTTAAGAGATGCGTATTGATTGAGTGAAAGCATGAATTTGGAAGATTGGACTTTAAATTCTTATTCTGCTTCTAAAATAGCTGTGGTGGATGGACCCAGGGTTGGAGTCCTGCGGGACAGGTGGAAGGAAGGACAAGGAAGTTGTAGTGATAAACTTTTTATGCAATGAAGTTCGAGAAGGGGATCTTAATCCCTCTCCTTGTTCAATAAACACTTTCTAGTCATCGGTGTTCTCAGAGTCCTTGATCCTCTTGTCTGGAAGCAGGTTATTTTTTCTCCTTGCCCTAATTACATCTGATGTACTATATATTTTATGTTTATTTGTCTAGTTTCCCCTCACCGGAAGGCAGGAATTTTGGGTTGTTTGGGTCACTTCCCTACCCTCTGGTTGGCACAGAGCCCAATTAAGCAGCTTTCCTTTCATATCTCAACCAAGCTTTATAAACCCCTAGGTCCTGAGCGACCCGGCTTTGCAAATTAGGAAAACTGAAGCTCAGAGAGGTGAAGTGGAAATGTCCAAGGTCACACAGAGACTGACTTCTAACCCCCATGACCACCCACACAGACGCCACAGGACGCAGTCACATAAACCCTGGAGGCACCAGCATCTTCTCCTTCCTCCTACCCTCCGCTAACGCTCTGAGACCTCTTCTCCGACCGCTAATGCGTATCTGCGTCGGGCCGGGGTGCCTGAACCGGGGCGCATCTGTTATGCTTGCGGTTTGGGGAGACACGTGCTACCCGGGTGAATGAATTGCACGTCCCCACCCCCGCCGGTAGCCAATCACGACGTGTCGGAGCCAGGCCACTTCCGCCTATTGCGGGCGGGGGCGGGGCCGAGCTGCCCACGTGAGGTTCCGGAGACAAGAGAGTAGGCGGTGGTGCGCCTGGGGCGGGCTCTCCTGGCCTTGCCACCAATCCGGGGACCCTCCGGAGACGCGAAGGGCGGGGCTGACGTGGCGCGCCAAGGCTTAAACGTGCCGGTAGGTGGGCGTAGGGAGGAGTCCTAAGCGGAGGAGTGGTGAGTGACGGAGAATATTACCCAATTCCAGGAGGGGTTGGGCTGCCGGGACCAATAGGAAGTCCGTGAGGCGGGGCCTGGGACTGCAGCAAGTTCGGTTGCACGGAGACCGCAGCTGTTCCCTGTCAGCGGAGGCAGCGGCCGTAGAGGCGGCGGCGACGACTTGCAGCGCCTGGGAGGAGGTGAGTGTCCGCGGCGTTCTGCACCTTCCTCTTCCTGCGGCAGGTCGGAGCTGGTGGGCGTGCGCCGACGCCAGGGACGCTTATGTAAGGGTCGCGCGCGCAAAGGAGGCGCGGGCTTTGCGAGTGACGGCTGGAGGGGACGACTGCGGGCGGCGTGCAGCGCGACGCGACACAACACGACACGACACGACGTGCGCCGTCTCTCCTCCTCCAGCCGGGACCGGGCCGGCGCGGACCCGCCCCCTCCCTTATACACACCCGGACCCCGCAGCGAGGCGTCCAGGGCTAGATGCCGCGTGAGCATCCCTCCCGGGCGGGTGCCACCTCATCCCGCCCCTCTGGCTGCCACCTCATCCCGCCCCTCTGGCTGCCACAGGCGCCCTTAGTCCTGCTCTCGGGCCCATTTTGCAGATGGAGAAACTGACGCACTGGGCCCTAAAATGCCTCGCGCCAGGTCCCTGAGGGTTCAAACCAAGCCCAAGCTGACCCCATCTTACTGACTGTATGGAAGCTGTGGCAATGTAAGGCTGGCATTTTCCTTGTTCCAAGTGGCTGCGCTCCGTCTCCCATAGGATGCGTTTGGTTCAGATGTAGAAGTGAACTTGAGGTGCTTAGACACAATGATTCAAGACCCTTCAGTTAGGAGGTGCGGCTGGGTTCAGCCCATGATTTCTACAGCTTTTAGTGGTTTACAAAGTGCGTTTGGAAAGTGCCCTCCTGCGTCCGATTGGAAGCCTGAACCTTGAGGCCCTGCCTTGCGGGTTCCTCCCAGGGTGACTTGCCCTGTGTACTTTTAGCGAGTTGTTTTACCTTTGGAGAACTCTTTCCTCATCTCACAGATGATGGAACTAGGCCAAGTCCCAAGGTCCCTGGCAGCTTTGAAATTCTTAAAAATCCGATTGCCTTTTTATTTTGTGAAAGGAGGAGCCCAGGGCTCATTATCCTCATTCTGCAGCTGAGAAAACTGAGGCTCTGATAAGTGCCAACACTTGCTAGATCGCAACTAGAGCCCTCAGACTCTGCCATGAGCCTTCCCCATGCTCCCTTACCCACTACCACCAGCAGCTCTGGCTGGCCTCCCGCCTGTCAATCTTTCCTTGTATGTGATGCAAATAATTATGTAGGGGGTGGATGTGCTCAGCCTTCCTATTTACTTGCAGCTACAGCTTTCTGATTTTCTTTTTATCTTAATGCTTCAACTTTTAAACTCATCACGTGCAGAGCCCTAGGCTAGGTGTTGAGGGGTTACGTAGGTGATGAGGTTAATCCTTGTTTTAGAACTGCTGACAAACTGGTTGGAGGAGAGAAAAATTAAACCCAAGAAGAAGTCAGCATGCTACCGATGTTTGTAGAGAGCAGGTGAGAACAAGGTATGGCCCAGAAGAGGAAGTGTGGTAGAGGCCTGCAAACCAGGGCAGACCTCATGCTAAAGCGGGAGAGAAAGGGACTGGCCCCTGGGCTAAAAGGGCAGCCTTTGTGGGAGAGGTGAGTGGTGAACCTACTTTTGTGCCGCTGGCAGTGTAGCAGCAGTGATTGGATTTGAGCAACAAAGGTCTTATGGAAGAGGAGCAAGTTTTAAGCAATGAGAGCCTGCAAGTGGAAGGCTGAGGAAAAAGAATGGGGAAAATAGTACTTCTCAGGGGGTATGAGAAACTTGGTCATGGGAAGCTGCTGCTACAGGTGAGGGCACTAGGATTTACTAATGTGCAGGTAAATCGGGGAGGATTGGATCCAGGGGCAGCTGGGCGTTTGTTTGGGAACCAGCAGACCTGAGCCCCGGTTGTGTTAATTTGTGTTCTGCTAAGTTCTTTGAGAGCAGCAGTCCTTTTTTTGTCTTTCTTTCTTTCTTTTTTTTGCATGCTGGGGATTGAACCCAGGGTCCTGAGCATGGTAAACACTATACTCTGCCATTGAGTTACACCCTAAGCCAGCTCATCCTTCCATCCCCCACCCCTTTGTTTTTTGTGGAACTGGGAATTGAACCCAGGGTCCTGTCACTGAGCTCTTTTCCCAGCCCTTCAATCTCTCTCTCTACCTATATATCTATCTATACTTTATTTTATTTTGAGGCAGGGTCTCATTAAGTTGCTGAGGCAGGCCTGCAGTCCCCCGGCCTCAGCTTCAGAGTAGCTGGAATTACAGGTGTGTGCCACCATGCCCTACTTACTCTTTCTTTCTTTTATTTTTTTATTTTTTGGGTATCAGAGATTGAACTCAGTGGCACTCAACCACTGAGCCACATCCTCAGTCCTTTTTTGTATTTTATTTAGAGACAGGGTCTCACTGAGTTGTTTAGAGCCTCACCTTGCTGAGGCTGGCTTTGAACACATGATCCCCTGCCTTAGTCTCCTGAGTCACTGGGATTATAGGCGCATGCCATCCTGCCTATGACATACTGCCGGCTCACCCTTTGTTTCTTTTTAATTTTTTTTTTTTAGTTGTAGATAGATAGCATGCCTTTTTTTATTTGTTAATTTTTATGTGGTGCTAAGGATTGAATCCAGTGCCTCACACATGCCAGGCAAGCGCTCTTGTCACTCAGCTATGGCCCCAGCCCAACCCTTTGTTTCTTAGTGGCTGCTCTGTCCCCTGCCCTTGGGGACAGCCACTAAGAAACAAAGGGTTTCACTGTGGTTGGTCAATGTCTGTTGACACCTGCCATCCAGGTGTCTCCAGTTTACCCCAGCGCCCCCTTCTGCACCTTCCGTCCTCTTCTGTCCCTGTTGAAGCCTGCTGCATCTTGGCTCACCCGTCTCTGTGCCACTGCTCCCCTCCAGGGTCTCACTCCAGGAGGGTTCCCCTGTAGCCCTCAGTGGGTCCTCTGCCTCTGACAACCTCCATGTCCTATTCCTCCATTTCTCCGTATCACTCCCAGTACCCCATGTGCCGTGCTGCCTGGCTGTCCTCCCAACCCTGTGCATGGAGGCTCTGGGACCAATGGCAGGGCTGGATCTCAGGTTCATGTCTCATTCTGTGTCACAGCTGTCTGTGTCTTCTTTGTATCCTCACAGTCTCTAACACAGGGCTGGGAACAATAGGGGTGCTTAGTAAAAGTTTTGGATAAATTAGTAGAAAATGTCTTAAGCTGATCATGAGTGAGGAGAGCAAGGTAGAAATTGGGGCACCTAGAAAGTAGTCATTAGGGATGACTACAATGACTACACTACAATGACCAGCACCACGTGCAGAGACCAGTGAATCTGGGAGGGAGTCCCCTCCCTGGCCCTTTCCGGGTCCTCACCCTGGACTGTGTTTTTGTTGGAGGTGAGTGTGGACTTCTCTGGCTGCCTCCCAGTGGCAGCGTACTCTTTTTGGATGGGGTCCTGTTCTGCACATCCCAGGCCTGCTCTGGGGCTAGTTTCTCCTCCAGATGCGTCCTTTGAGAAGGGGGGGCATTTTGCCTGCTCCCTTGCTGAAACCACCTCTGGGCCTGACTGATTGGATTCTCTCACTTAATTGCCTTCTGGTATTTGCTGTGGACGCTTTGCCAGAGAACAAGGGCTTGATAGTAAAAGATGGAAAATAACCAAAGGAACAAGCCCCTTCCTCTTACTTACTGAATGGGGAGCTTGCCTCATCTTGGCGTTCAGGACTAACCAATGTGGTCCTTCTGTTGGGCTTTTTTATCCATTGACCCCATTGGTAACCTCTTCTGCCTTGGCCCCACCGTCAGACTATTCACTGAGCCTCCAAATTCACTTCTTGGTGTCCCTCTTGTTCCCAGTGACTTGATTTTCTTCAGGGCCTTTTACTCAGTACTCAGGGCTTTCCTATATTAAGCTTGGCTAGATCTGTTCAGCTGGATGTGGATTCTCTCTTTTAATAACAAATCATTATTTGTAATCATAAGTAATGATTTATTATCATAGAGGCAAACTGTACGTGCTCTCACTATGTAGTGACAGGGGCCTTACTAAGCCCCACATGTACAGAGGTTAACTATCTTGCTCCAAGTCTCATGGCTGGGAAATGGCATGGCTGGGGTTGGCCTTGGACTTGGGGACCTGAGTCTTCTGCTTTTGCCTTCTAAAGTTAGCCCCTAATAATGTGCGTTTGGGCACTTTTTGGCAGAGCTGGTATCTTCTGGCATAATTCCTTGTGAATGCATGCACTCCATAAATATTTTATTGAATTGAATGCCCCAAACATTAAATTTCAGCTTTGACATAATCTACCAAGGCAGCTGGTTTTCTGTGAACATATTCGATTCCTTGCTGGTGTGTGTCTCCAATTTGCTATTTATTGACCAGTGGCTTGAGCTGTCTGATGGATGTGGCCTTTGGAAAATAAGCAGTCTGTAAGCTCCAGAAAGTGGCCATGCACCACCTCTGGGCTCCCACTGCGTGAATGCATGGTGTACTCTTCTTATGCAGGGCAGGGAGGGGCCTCTGCAGGAAAGGCTCTGAGGGAACAGTCTGGAAATAGGAGACACATCTCAGATCACGTAAGACAGTTCTTCATTAGTGTCAAGTTGCATCGTGAGATAGGAACCAGAGCCCAAGAGTCAGGAGACAGGTAGCTCCTGAGGTTAGAGGCAGCTGCACAGAGAATGTGGTTGGGGGACTGAGCGGAGGTGGGTGGGAAGAGGAAGCCCCTCAGATGAAACAGTAACAGTTTCTGGAACTTCTTATTCTTGTGTAGTGGGGACCACACAAGGGTTTTTCTTAAATCCTGCTAGCGGTCCAGCCAGCATCTGAGCGTGGCCACCGTGTGTATTACCGCATTGGGTACTCCTGTGAGCCCGTGAGGTAGGTATTGTTATTGTCCCTATTTTACGGAGGAGGAATCAGGCTCCTGGGTCACTGGAGTGGGTGGCAAGAAGCAAAGGGTGGGGACAGCTGGTCAATACCTGGTGTGCCCTCAGCCCTGTGCTGCTCTGGTGGCACCCATGGAGCCCCCAAGAGGAAGCAAGCTAGCAGATCTTCTCTCGGTTCTGAGTCACTATGTCCTGGCCACTCCTAGGTTCTCCCAGGCGTGCCTGAAGAAGTGACAATAATACTTTTTCTTTTTCTTTAGAAAGTGCCTGCCTCCTCGAGGGCTGACGGAACGCCGAGGGTAAGTCCTGTGCCTGAACCCAGGCCTGTGGGACATGGCGGTGACTTCATTGGGAGCAGCTGGGGATGAGTCTTGTCATGTCACGTCTCAAGTTCAGTCAAGAAAAAAGACCACACTTTGATTTTTGAAAATCTCTGTTTAAGCTTGGTCTTTCTGGGTTTCATTGGTTTTCATAGGAAAGTGACATCTGTTTCCCTGCTGGCCCCAGTTGGCAGCTGGCCAGCCACAGCAGGAGGCCCCATTGCTGGAAGGGTGTGGTTTGGGAAGCTGGCAGGGGGAGGATGATGAGGCGCCTGATGACCCACAGGAAGCATCCCCAGGCAGGGCTGCCTCTGAGAAGAGCCGTTCTTCAGGGGTCACAGAGGGTGGGCAGCTGGGCACCGAGGGGCTCTGAGAAGCATGCAGCTGAGGCTTGAGAAGTGGCTCTGCCAGCTAGTTATAAAGATACTTGACACGTGTTCCCCAGCCTCTGCCAACTACAGTGGCAAGGAGATGAAGTTGGACTTGTCCCTCTACTTAGTGCCAAGGCAGCCACTGCCCTCTGTCACCTGCCCTTTTAGGGTTTCCCCTAATGCTGATTTCCCTCTGATTGCAGGTGGCTGGGAGATCCAGTTGCATGTCCTCAGCCTAAATGCTAAGGCTGCCTGGCAGGGCTCCACTGAAACTCCAGACCTGTCTCCTGCTGGTCTGCAACAACAGTCCAGCTGGGCAGCCTGCTGGGCATTCTCCCTATGATCAGGACACTATGGTCAGGCAGCCTTCCCTTCCTCCCAAGGCAGGCTAGCTGCTCTTCCTGTGTTACAGCTAGGTGCCCTGGAGACTCTGTGGCTCTTCTTCCCCAGAGCTCATGCTCAGTGTGGAGTGGGGATTCCTTTGTACAGGAACTGGTCTTGGTTTCCACCCTTTGTATTTTAGGGATTTTTCTCTGGGGGCCCTTCATGACCTAGGAGTCTGTCTCCTTTGAGATTTTCCACAGTCCTCTTGCCTTAGGCTTTGGGCTCGCACCAGCTGTTTTCCTCCCTACTATTGAGTTTGCTTAGAAAGTTGATGGAGAAAAGGCTGATGGGAATGCGATGGAAACCCTCCACCAGGTACCCACCACCTGTTCTCTCTGCTTGCTCTGTCCACTCGTTCTCAGTTGGTAGAGTTGGGTGTCATCTTCCTTGCTTGCATCCCGCAAGGAGAGGTGGGGGCGCTGAGTGAAGTACCTCTAAACCACCTATCTTAAGGAGCTGAAGAAACTGAAGTCCAGAGAAGGCTGATGAGCAGAATCCAAGATGCTAACACTTTTGTTTTTAAGATTGTCATTTTTTATTGATGTTTCTTTCAAATCCATCAGTTGGAAGGGAAAATTAGTCACCAAGAAGGGCCTTCTTCTCCCAGGTCATCTGATTTGTCAAAGCTCTTTGGGCTCATCAGTCCCCCAGGCCCAGCTGATTCCCTGGAGCTTTTCTTAGTTACTGTAACCAAGGCTCTGTCATCTCAGCTGGGGCCTCCCCGTCGCAACTTTCTCCCTGGTGATCCTGGGGGGAGGTGGGTGCCTGCTGTTGCTGCTGCTGCTGTTGTTGAATACCATGTTGGGAGACCTCCCCAGGTCCTCCCAGCACCACCGCAGCCTGCAGTGCTTCTGATACTTGCTTGTCCTGATTCTCTGCTGCCCAAGGAGGGGCGGGCCTGGGGCATCACTAGTAGGCTGCTCCTTCTGGGGCAGCTTCTCTCCTGACCAACTTGAGACGATGTGACATCCACACCAGCTGAGGCTGCGGAAAATTCTGTGACCTGGCTGTGCTGAGTCATGCTCAGTCTCTGAGGATATGTGTGTCACCTTTCTCCTGTCTGCCATTGGTCAGCCAGGATCTGGCCGGGCTGCAGTTACTAGCCATGGTATTGTGCTACTCATTTCTTTATGCCAATGTGTTGGCCAGTGTGCTATTTATCAGTATAAAATTTATTAATAAATCATTAATAGCAAATATATTGTTTATTCTGGGAAACATTTCTCTCTTACAGATGAGAAAACTGAGATTCAGAAACTAAATGACTGGGTGAGGTTTTTTAATTTTATTTTTAAAAAATTTTTTAGTTTTAGGTGGACACAGTATCTTTATTTTATTTTTATGAGGTCTGAGAATTGAACCCAGTGCCTCACGCATGCTAGGCGAGTGCGCTACCACTTGAGCCACATCCCCAGCCCCGACTGGGTGAGTTTTGGGTGACCGTGAGTGGCATGTTTGGGTGAGATTCTGGATGCCATACCTCATCTCTACCCCTAGATGTTTGAGTACTGCAAAGTTTTTTTTTTTTTTTTTTTTTTTTTGAAGTTACTCAGATAGGAAAAAAAATGTATTTTCAATTTGTTAAAGTTACAATTCAGAAATCTATCCAGCTTAGTGGTGGAGCACCTGCTGGGGGCCTGGGTTCCATCCCCAGCAAGGCAAAGAAATAAAACCTCAAAATTGAATTCTTTCTTTTAAGGTCTACACTTTTTAAAGTTTAGCTCTTAAATACAACAAAGTACAAATCTTTCTATTCTGTTTACAATTCTAGAAAGTTTTAACAATCACTCTGAAAGTGATTGATTAATGCTGGTCCCATTTGAAGACTTAATTAGATTCATTTGAAAATTTTAAATTGAATTTATAAATTATTCGTCTTATTTTAATTATTTTAATACTTCTTTCAATTATAGTTATAAATTATAGCTGGCCGTGAGGGATGCATGATTAAAAAATTCCCCAATATTTAAATAGCACTTGTAAATCTAATACATTAAGCCGATTCTTAAAGTTTTCATAAACGTACCTATTCCATTTTTAAAAATATTCTTTTTAGTTGTAGATGGACACAACATGTTTATTTTGTTTACTTATTTTTATATGTTGCTGAGGATTGAACCAAGTGTCTCACATGTGCGAGGCAAGTGCTCAGCCACTGAGTACAACCTCAGCCCCCATTTTATATTTTATTTTTAAAATAGCTTTACTGAGGTTTTATTGACATATAACTAGTAGCTCATATTTAAATCTTATGATTTCACAAGTTTTGACAAATTGTCCCTGTGAAACCATCAATACAGTCCAGACAAGCTGACACACCTGTCGTCTTTGGAATCTACCCCCCCACCTCCCTCAGGTAACCACTAATTACTTTCTGTTACTAAAGATGAGTTTGCATTTTCTGAGATTTTCCATAAAACCACTCCTACAGTTTGTGTTCTATTTTGTCTGCCTTCTTTCACTCCACATAATTATTTAAATTATGTCTAGTTGTTGCACATATCAAGAGTTCATTCTTTATATATTGCTGAGTAATTATTCTATGACATGGATATTATATAGTTTATCCATTCACTTGACATTGGTCATTTCACTGGCTTCCAGTTTTTTGACAATTGCAAATAAAACTGTTGTGAAGGTTTTTGCATTTCATTTTGTCTTGGGCAAATGCCTAGGAGGGGCGTGGTTGGACACACAGTAGTTGCGTGTGTAACTTTCCATGTTGAACCCTTCCTAGGTGGTTGTACTATTTAATATTCCCACCAGCAGTGAATGAGAGTTCTAATCCCTCCCATCCTCCCCAGCACTGGGGGTAGTCAGACTTTATAATTTTAGCCATTTAAAAAGGCATAGGTCTTGGCATGGTGGCACATGCCTATAATCCCAGTGATTTGAGAGGCTAAAGCAAGAGGATCACAAGTTCAAAGTCAGCTTCTGTACCAGAGCGAGTTAAGGTTGCTTTGAGCAATCTGGTGAGATCCTGTCTCAATTAAAAAATTAGAAAAGACTGGGAATGTTGTTCAGTGGTTAGATGCCCCTGAGTTCAGTCCCTGGTACCAAAAATAAAAAATAAAAAGGTCTATAGTGGTATCTCATTGTGGTTTGAATTCCCCTAATGACGCTGAGCATCTTTTCATGTGCTTGTCCTCTGCCAATACTGATTTTAAACCTAGTAAATTCCTACCTAAAATCATAAGGTCTAAACAAATTACTTCGTTTATTTTAATTGGAGCCTTGAGACTGACTTGTTACTTGAAACAGACCAAATTAAATGTTAACGTACATAAAGTAATGGATAGCACAGATTCTCTCTTTCCAGTACTTGGGATTGAACTCAGGGCCTCAGGCTGAGCATGTGCCCTGTCACTGAGCTGCACCCCTAGCCTAACTCCCAGATTTCTTAACACAAAATTTATAAATAATTATAAATACATGTTTTTTAAAAATTTTGTTTAGCATATCTACAGTTAATCTTACATCTTCCTGGAATTAAAGAAGCTTACTTAATAAGGAAATTATTGCATGATTTCGAACTGTAGTACACTACTTTCCTAAGATTTTTGGGATTTCTTTCTCAACTGGATGACATTTGCATTATAATCCAAGAGAACCATTGGCCTTGGAATCTGCCTGCCAGGCAGAGCCCTGATTCATTGCCATTTAACCTCTAAATGGGCTTGGCTCACAGCGCAGGAGCCCTACATAGAGGAGTCCACATTGCCCAATCTCTTCTCATGTAGCTGCAGTTCTCTGCCTGGGGAGCTACGCCAGGAGACTGGATTCAGACAAACTGTTTAAGGCTTCATTTCTTATGCACTATGATCACAAAATAGGTAGAGTTTGAATACATTATAAGAAGAACTTGGATTCTGAACATTGTGATTGGTCTGACCAGGGACTTGTGACCCTGCAGCACTAGAATTCAAGTTTCAGTTTTCAGGGTTAGTTCTGGCATTTCCCCCTGTTCAAGTCAAGAGAAAGGGAGTCTGGAAATGAAGATTTCTTGTTATTTGGTTAGGCTTGGTTACCAGGAAATCCTGGCAGCTGGACCCAGCGCCTTCTTTTTCCTGTTCTCCCTGTCATCCTTCTGCAAATGGTGAGGCCTCTGGCCTGTCCCGGACTTCCCCGTGGAGAGCCACCAGTCTCCCTCGCAGAGGCTAGTGCCACTAAGTTGTTTTTGGAGATTGGGTCTGGATGATAAAGAGATGTGGAATTGCATTCCTGTCCTGGCCACTGGCTTGGCCCCAGGAAGCGGTGGGCGATGAGTGCATCATGACGTCTCATCTCTCCCTTGATGTCTGATGCCTACGTGGCCCCATGTGAGTGGGAGAGGAGGCCTGTGCAGCTTCAGGAAAAGGACATTGGAGTGGAGGAGGCATTGAAAGGATGCTGTGTGAAATTCTTACTCTGCAGGAGTCTCCCCCTTCAGATTTTTAAAAAATTGTGATCATATACACTGTCCATTTTGGTGGTATAAGAAAAATTCTTAGGCTAGGGAATTTATAGACAGAAATTTATTTCTCACGTTTCTAGAGGCCGGGAAGGTGAAGGCATCACTAGACTGGGTGTCTTGTGAGGACCATTCTTTCTAGATGGTGACTTCTTGCAGCTCTTCACATGGTGGAAGGGACAAGGCAGATCCCTTCAACCTTCTTTTGTTATCAATGCCATTCTCTGTGGGTGGGCCCATGACTTAATCTCCTCCTCAGGACTTGGCCTCTTAATACTGCTGCACTGGGAGTAGGTTTCAGTGGGAATTTTGGGAGGTCGCCAGCATTCAGACCATACCATACACACAGCATAAAATTTACTGTCTTATCCATTTTAAGGGCAGTTTTCAGTGGTATTAAACACATTCTTCTGTACAACCGTCTCCACCCTTCCTCTCTCCAGAACTCTCTTGGTCTTGTGAAACTGAAACTCTCCAGCCACTAAACAGCAAGTCCCCCTTCCCCACCCACCTTATCTGCAGGCAACCATGGTTCTGCCTCTAGATTTTGACTCCTCTAGGTACCACCTCATATAAGTGAGACATACAGTGTTGTTTTAGTTAGCTTTTTTGTTAGTGTAACCAAATCACCTGATGAGAACCACTCAAAAGGGGGAAAGCTTATTTGGGGCTCAGGGTTTCAGAAGTCTCTGTCCGTCCCTAGTTGACTGACTCCATCGCTCTGAGCCAAGGTGAGGCAGCACCTCATGGGGGAAGGGCTTGGCAGAGGGAAGCTGCTCCCCTCCTGGCAGCCAAGAAGCAGAGAGTGGGGGTGTGCAGGGAAGATGCACCCTTCCAGGGCACGCCCTCAGTGACCACCCAGTCAATCCATTCAAACTAGGGTGGACCGATTAGGTTATCGCTCTCATGATCATTTCACCTCTGAGTTCCTGAATTAACAGGAGCTTTTGGGAAATATCTCATATCTAAACTGTAACAAGTATTTCTCTTTTTATGATTGGCTTATTTCACTTAGAATAATGTGCTCAGAGTCCATTCATGCTGAAGCCTGTATCAGCATCTCCTTCCTTTTAAAGGCTGAGTAATATTCCAATTGTATGAATTGGACATATCTGCTCATCTATTGATGGACACTTGGGGTCCTTCCACATTTAGTGATTACAAATAATGCCACTATGAACATGATTGCTCAAATATCTCTTTGAATCCTGTTTTCCTTTCCTTTGGGTCTAGATACCCAGAGGTGGAATTGCTATCATGTGACAATTTTATTTTTAATATTTTTGAGGAACCCCCATGCTGTTTTCCGTGGTCGCTTTATCATGGCATTCCCACCAGCGGTGCACAAGGGCCCGTTTCTCCTCATGCTCACTGACATTTGTTATTGTCTGCTTTTTTTTGACAGCAGCCATCCCCATGGGAGTGAGGTGTTGTCAGTATACTTTTGGTTTGCTTTTCCTTAATGATTAGTGATTGGGAGAATGGCAAGTCCGGTGGTCCATTTTCAGAATACCAAATTTAGCCTTAAATGTAAAATTACTGGGGATGAAAGCATAGCATCTAGAGGGGAAATAGAGCAGAGTAGAAAGTTTACAAGCAGTTAACTCACAATAGCACTATAGTCTGTGGATGTGGCAGATCCTGTCTGGGCACCTGAGCTGCCCTTGACACACAGGAAGTGGGGGAGGGGCCTCCTGACCCACAGGTAAACTACGAATATGCCAAGATGCTCTCACCCCAAGAAGGCCTTCTGCCACAAGAGAACAAAGGGAGTGAGGACAACTGAAGGTGCTTTCCTTCAAATTCCCAACAGGAGACAGCAAAGCTCCCATAGTACTCATCCAGTAGAAACCAGGGGTTACCTTGCACACCAGGGACAGAATGCTGCTTGCTCCCTCAGGCACCCGATTCTTGCAAGACCATCATTAAAATCCTCATTTTCTATGTACCTGGTCTTTGTCTCTCATGTCCATTCTTTGAGTTTGGGCAGGTGAGCATGTTTCTCACAGTGATTTTAAGCATCTTTTTATGTGTTTATTGGCTATTTATATGGAAAAATATTCATTCAGATCTTTTGCCCATTTGGAATCGGGTATTTGTGTTGTCTGAGTTTTAGCAGTCATCCATATATTCTGCATGGTGATCGCTTGTCTGATGGATGATTTATGAAGTTTTTTCCTATTCTGTGGATTGCCTTTTTACCCACTTAATGGAGCTGCCCGCCCGCTGGTCTTCCAGGGCTGGGGTGGAATCTGATTTGTCTGTCTTTGCTCTGGTTGCCTCTTTGCCTTTGGTGTCATGTCTGTGAAATCATTATCAAATCCAATGTCATATAGCTTTTCACCTGTACAGTCATTCCCCTTATCCAAGGTTTTGTTGCTCCTTCATAATAATGGGAAAACTGGCAACATCATCAAAACCAGATTTTTCAGAGCTCTGGAAATTAACCAAAGGCTGACAACAATCCAAGACACATTTCACAGGAAAAGGGACTGAAAAAATTCTCATGTTTTAAGCCAAAAATTATGAAGCACACAAAGAAACAAGAAAAGTATGAATCACATGTAGGAAAAGAAGCCATAAAACTGTCCCTGAGGAAGCCCAGATGTTGGACTTTATAGGCAGAGACTTACATCATCTATTTCAGATATGTCTACAGAACTAAAAGAAAATGTGACCACAAAGCCTGACCAAATAGTGATTATCAATAAGTAATAGATGTGGCAAAGGATGAAGCAGATATCCTGGAGCTGAAAAGTGTAATAACTAAAGTGAAAAATTCAATAGAGGTGGTAAGTAGCAGAAAGATGAATCAACAAAGTCGAAGATAGGCAGATTGAGATGATTCAATCAGAGGATCAGAAAGAAAAAAGAATGAAGGAAAATGAACAGAGTCTCAGAGACCTGTGGAGTACTATCAAGTGAATCAGCACCTGCGAGATGGGAATTGTAGAAGGAGATGAGAGAAAGGGCCAGAAAGAATACTTGAAGAAATAATAGCCAGAAACTTCTCAAACTTTTTTTTTTTTATATTTTAATATTTATTTTTTAGTTTTTGGCGGACACAACATCTTTGTTTGTATGTGGTGCTGAGGATCGAACCCGGGCCTCACACATGCAAGGCGAGCGCGCTACCGCTTGAGCCACATCCCCAGCCCCAAAACTTCTCAAACTTGTTGCAAAATAAGAATTGGTACATCCACGAAGCTCAATGAACTCCATCTGGGATAAATTAAAAGAGATCCATAGTTAGATCCATCACTGTTAGACTGGAAAGGCAGAGAACTTTGAAACAATAAGAGATAAGCAACTCATTGTGTACAGGGATCTTCAATAAATTTAATAGCTCATTTCTTCTCAAAGCATGGGGGCCTGAGGGCAGGGGAGGAGCACAAATGCCAGGTGAGGCAAACCTTTGACTGGAGTTATTTAACCTTGAGTCTTGGATGAACCTGATCTCTTCCATCTTCAGGGATAATTTATCAGTTTTATCTCTCTCTCTCTCTCTCTCTCTTTTGTTTGTTTTGTTTTGCAATACTAGGGATTGAACTCAGGGCACATTACTGCTGAGCTACATCTGAAGTTCTTTTTTATTTTTATTTTGAGACAGGATCTTGCTAAGTTGCTGAGGGTCTCACTAAGTTGCAGAGGCTGGTCTTGGACTTGTGATCCTCTTGTCTCAGCCTCCTGCCTCCTGAGTTGCTAGGATTATTATAGGAATGAGCCAACTGTGCCCAGCAGTTTAATCTCTAAAAAACAATTAGTCAAATTCCTTTTATTCTTGACCTGTAGAAAGTCTGCCTTTTACCAAGTTCCCCTCCAGGTATCTCAGAAATACCCAATGGATGTTTATGTGTTCCACCAAACATGGAACACAGTAAGAAGTGTCTCTATATTTGTGTGTATAGGCATCTATACATACACATAAATTGAACCCAGGGCCTCACACATTCTGGGCAAGCACTCTACCATTAAGTGCTGTTATCCTGCCCCCATATCCCAACATCTTTGTTAAGTGAATGAAATCTATCTGTGGCTTGTTTCCTTAGCCACGTGTCTAATCTCTGTGACAGACCTGAGATTCAGAGAGATCAGTAACTCACTCTGCTTCACTAGGAAGAGACTCTCAAAACAAAATTACAAAAGTTAGTTTAAAAATCTTAATTGGTTATATTTTCGATTAATAAACTGGGCAACACTGTGAGTGAGGCACAGGAGGTTGGTTTTATAGACAGAAAAGGGCTGAAGAAAATAGAATCAAAAACCAAAAAGCAGCTTGTTCGGGGCTGGAGCAGCAGCTCAGAGTGCTTGCCTTGCACGTATGAGGCACTGGGTTTGATCCTTAGCACCGTATAAAAAAATAAAATGAAAGCATGATGTCCATCTACAACTACAAATTTTTTTTTTTTTTTCAAAAAGCAGTGTGGGGGCTGGGGTTGTGGCTCAGCAGTACAGTGCTCGCCTAGCATGTGTGAGGCTCTGGGTTCCATCCGCAGCACCACATATAAATAAATAAATAAAATAAAGTTTTATATATATATGTGGAATACAGCATTCATTAAAAAAAAAAAAAGCAGCGTGGTAATTTCAGTTTCCCTTGTAAGGTGGGGACAGGAGACAGAACAATAGAAAAATAACTGGTTAACATCAGGTTACTAAAGATGAGGCAAAGGGAGCTTCATTTTCATACCTGTTGAAAGTGTCCTGTTGGGAAATTTGGCTTTTGTGCTTCTAATTCTGACTTTTCATTGGATCAGATAAGCGGCTGAGTTTCAGGTTGATGAAACTTCAATGTGATTGATTCCATTTTGATTTTAGTCTGGTCTGTTGGGCCCAGTTCAGAAACTTAGTCCAGAACAATGTCCTGTAAGTTTTACTAACAAGTCAGAGCCAAGGTTGGAGAGAAGCAATCCTGATTTCTGTCCTGGGGTTCTTAGAATACGCTTCTGTTCCACAGGGTGTTAGACCGTGTCACAGAATATCCTGGTCCCCAGGGCTGCAAAGCCAGCCTGAAACTCCTTTCCTTCTTGATTGACTGATGGGTGTTGGCCTCTTCTGGGAGCCTCCGCAGTCACTTGGGAGTTGCCTCCTCTCAGCCGCGCAGCTCTCCCTGCTGTTACCCAGGCTGTTTCCTTGAAGATTTAGGTTTTCTTTGGCCTCCCTGGTTTCTCACTGCCCTGGTCAGCTGGTTGCACAATAGCTATTTGTATTTCTGCTAACCTGAGCTGTCTTTCCATCCGTTCATTTGTGATCTTTTTCTTTTTTGTTTCTGCAGGGCTGGGGAGGAACCAAGGGCCTTGCCCTACATCCCTATCCCTTTTGAAATTTAATTTGAGACAGGGCCTTGATAAATTGCTGAGGCTGGCTTCGAACTTGCCATCCTCCTGCCTTAGCCTACTGAATAGCTGGGATTATAGGATTGCACCACTGAGGCTGGCCCCATTTGGATATTCTCAAATGCCAATTACAATATCTGGCAGAATAAATTCCCCATGATCCAATCTGAGTCTTGTCAGTGAGCTGAGTGGTTTTCAAGGAGGGCAGCAGGCATTTCTGTCTAGTATTCCAGGAAATTGTTCTTTCCTCAAGTATCTGCTGTGCCCTTGTGGTGAACCCAGCTCTCCACTGGATGCTGTAAGGCCACTAGGACCTGGTACCAGCTTTTGCCCTTGGTCACTTTCCTGTGACTGGGGCAAAATACAAGCTTGTTCAAGTAGCGACTAGTTAATATGCCACAGTAGTCCTAACTGTCAATTGAGTGCAGTGTCTGGGCAGGTGAGATGCTAAGTGCACAAACACTGGATTAGCAGGGAAGGGCATAGTGGTAGTTGAGGTCAGGGGCACTGGAGCCAGGTGGACAGGATGGAGTTCAGGTTTAGCCATTACTAGCCTGTCACCTCTGACAGGTTCCTTAGTCTCTTTGATCCTTTTTTTTTTTTTTTTCATCTTTAAAAGAGGGACAATGAGATATTCTCTATGGGGCTGTTGGGGAGATCAAATGAGATAACTCACAGGAGTGGCAGAATGTCATGCTGGCACCTCGTGGGCATATCCTGCTGGTGGTCTTGTTCACAGCACTACTGGAGGACAGTCACGGAGGAACTCTTGTGAGAGTAAAATAGCAATCCAAAGACCTGCAGGATGAGGGGCTGTATCTTCATCAGGATGATTCAGGAGAGACCTCTTGGAAGCACCTGCCCTTGAATGGTCTCCTCTGGGCCAGTGGGAGGAGGGGCAGATGCTTTGTACACTGGGCAGAGTCATGTGATGAGAAAAGCCAGGCATGGGAAGTGTGGTGCCCAGCATTGCTGGCCTGGGAGGGTGTTGGAGCCCCCAGTGGGAGGAGATCTGCCCCTGCTTTGCCCGCTGATGCACACAGGGACTGGCCCTCTGGAGGCCCTGGTAGGTGTGAATGCTGCTGGGGATCGGGTACCTGGTCAGAGCTGTGTGGGGACTAGAGATGATAAGAAGCCCCTGAAGGGCTGGAGCTGGGGACCACCCAGAAGCGAATGGGGTTTTGGAAACCTTCTGGCAGCAGCGTGCAGGCTGACCAGGGGTGGGGGGAGTCAGGAGGTAGGGCGGGGACCAGCGCATTGTGGAGTGACCACACTGGTGTGGAGTGGCAAGTGGTTGCAGCAGAAGGGAGAAGCAAAGACAAATGTCACAGAGGAAAGTTGTCGTGTGGGAGTGGAGGAGGAATTGAGAAGCTCTGTTTGATCGTCTTCATCTTGAAGTGCAGTGCTGGAAAAGGGGCCCCTGTGAGGCTAAAGGAAGCTGACCCCAGGGCTGTGGTCTGGGGGAAGATGGAGGGGCAAGTAAAAAGAGGAAATGAGGACGGGTGGAAGATGGGCTACTAAAGCACATTCTGTCAGAAAACCGAGTCCGCAATCAGCCCTGAGCACCGACTTGGGGGGAAAAAAAATATTACCCCGAGAGAGAACCCCTGGCAGAATGCACAGACTCTGGGGCTGAGTGCCTTCAGTTCTTGCCTTGTTTCTGGTGAGACAACGTGGTCAGTGTGAGCCTCCCGCTGCCCAGGGAGGCTGGGCTGGCAGGGCTGATCATGGGGAAATGCCTTTCTTCTGGTTGCATGGAGCCCTTGCTGTGCGTGCCTTGGCAAATGGACTGAGCAAAAGAGCAAGCGTGTGGTGTGGACTTGAGAGGGGCAGGGGTCCTGTGCGGTTTTTCCATGTGTGGTGGGGGAGCCTCCTCCTAGCATAAACGTGAACTCAACAACCCTCACTTCTACTTTTCTCCCAAATGCTTCTTGATTTTCATGGCTCCTGTGCTGGAACTTCAGAATGGGGTTTGAACACCACACCAGTGTGGTCACTTCAGCAGAAAAGACAGGTAGGGCATCTGCTGCCAAGGGAAGCACTTTGAGACTAAAGTCATAAGACAGGGATGGTATGCTTTGTCCTCAGGAAAAGCTGTGTCAGCGGGGTGCAGTGGTGCTTATAATTCCAGTAACTGGGGAGGCTGAGGCAGGAGGATGGCAAGTTCGAAGCCAGCCTTAGCAACTTAGCTAGATCTTGTTTCAAAATTGGAAAAAAGAAAAAGTGGGGAGGGGGTGTAGGAGTGTAGCCCAGTGGTAAAGCCCCCTGGGTTCGATCCCCAGTAAGGGGCATGTGTGCATGTGCGTGGGGTTGGTGGGCTTGTGTTCTATATCTGCTTTTGTTCAGCTTGGAGCCATTTTTCCTTTCCTGTCTCCCTTCTCCAGCTTAAGGAGGCTTTGTCCCCTCCAGGGAACCAGACTAAGGGCATTTTTGGGGAAAGGGCAAATGTAACCATTCCTAGCAGATTTATGGCCCTGAAGGAACATTTCAGCTGACTCAGATTTTTGTTCCAGATCAGCCAGCCTAGCAGAGCCTAAATCCGGTCATTGTTGAAGTCCATCCTCAGGGCCTTTGAGGGACCCCGGGCTTGGGTGGGCTGGAGTGCTGCCTGCCAATGCTGTCGCCTGGCACACTGAACACAGGCCTGGGGAGGCAAAGGGACCTCGGGGAGACCCAGGCCACTGCTTCAGAGGTGCTACCTTTGAACCTAGGAGAGTCTGGTAGTGGGTTATTAAGTGGCAACCCAAAGGGTTAGTGTTTAACTTTCCTTTTTTTAAAAAAAAGTTACTTGTGTTGCCCAGTAACACTTGCTAGTATCTGGTACAGACATGGAAATGGATGAGGCCCCTTTCCTCCCCTCACTGCAGGGGGCCAGCTCCCTTCCCCAGGTGCTGCCTCTGGTTAAATGAGCTTGAGCTTGTTTATCCTTCTGGAGACAGTGGGTCCCTTTAAATAGAAATAGAGGGGTGTCCTCTTTCCTTCCTGCACCCTCTTTGTCTTCCTGTCCTCTCTGGACTGCCCTTTGCACCTGGAACTTGGTGAGTTCAGTCCTGCTGCAATTTTTAGCAGCTATGTGGCATTCCACAGGGTTGTTTTTTTTTTCCCTTTTTCCTATTTTGCAAAATACATCTCACAGAAAACATTGAAAACATGAATACATTAGAACCATCTAACAAAGAGGAAATTTATGTTCCCCATGTCCCCTCCCCAGTGGAAGATCACTCACTCCACAGCTATTCTGACTTGATTAATTGATTTCTCCTGATGTGCTTCATGGTTTTCCATCTATGATCCATCTCAAATAATTTATTAGTTATTTTTGCTCCTTTTTTTAATATTTATTTTTTAGTTTTCGGTGGACACAACATCTTTGTTTGTATGTGGTGCTGAGGATTGAACCCAGCACCCAGGCATGTCAGGCGAGCGTGCTACTGCTTGAGCCACATCCCCAGCCCTTAATTTTGCACTTTTTGCATTTCCTAGACATGGGACCACCTGCTGACTTCTGTGACTTCACATTCCAGTGGAGACTCGAGGGCACCCGTAGCCCCGTTCGTTTTCACTGCCGTGGAGCACACCTGCGTGCCCGGTGTGTTTAGCCTTCCTCTTGCTGAGAAGCCTGCGGGCTTTCATCTTGACTCTTGGGAAGGAATGACTGGGAACATTCTTGTCCATGGCTCCTGGCGCACATGAGCATGCGTTTCTCCAAGGTGTGAGCCGAGTGTGGAATCGCTGGCACTTCTGGCTCCTCCAGGTTCTGCCAGACTCTCTTCCCGCGTGGCCGTACTCTTCTTGCACTGGCAATACAAGCACTGAGTGTTTTCGGGTCACTCGGGTGGGAATTTGGACTGAAAGTCTGTAGTAGGGCAGTCTTGTGATCACGACTTCTTGGGGTGAGTTTTTTCTTTGTTTACCCATCTGCTCAGTGATAAAGATCAATTCAGTTGATTTTTCTTACAGGTAGTTTTCTGGGATGGGAGGAGACAGATCAGGTTTCTTCCTGGTTCACTTACCAGAGGTCTCAGATTCCACTGGTGTAAGATCTCCTTAGATTTTTACCTTGGGCTATGGACTGGGCCCCTGTGCCCTTTAAGGCTTTATTTATTTATTTATTTATTTATTTTTAAAGAGAGAGTGAGAGAGGAGAGAGAGAGAGAGAGAGAGAGAGAGAGAGAGAGAGAGAGAGAGAGAGAATTTTAATATTTATTTTTTAGTTATCGGCGGACACAACATCTTTGTTTGTACGCGGTGCTGAGAATCGAACCCGGGCCGCACGCATGCCTGGCGAGCACGCTACCACTTGAGCCACATCCCCAGCCCCCCCTTTATGGCTTTGAAAGCTGATTCAGTCTTGCCTGGTTCTGTAAATTCCCTCAGAATAAAAAATTATTTTTTTATGCTTCCTTACCTCTCTGGGGGTGTTGGTTAGCTTTTCAACACTGATAAAATACCAGAGAAAAACAGAGGAGGAGAGATTTCTTTTGTCTCACTGTTTCAGAGGCTTCAGTCCATGTTGGGCTGGATCCCTGGCTTCTGGGCCTATGGTGGGGCTGCACATCATGGTGCACATCATGGTGGAAGGGTCTGGGAAGCAGAGGTTGTGGTGGGGAGCCAGGGAGCAGGGCCTCTAAGGTTCCCGCCAGCTTCCGATTGTCCATTGCACCATGAATCCTTCAGTGGATTCATCCACCTGTCAAAGCCCTTGTCTTCCCAGCAGCCCTGCCTTCGAACACTGCTGCGAGGGCACCAGGCCTTCAGCACGTGAGCCTCTGGGGGACATCCCAGGTCCAAACTATAATATTGGGTTTCTGCTTCCTCTTAGGTTTTGGCCTGAGTGTTCCTTAAGTTTTGCCAACTCGTGTGTGTGTGTGTGTGTGTGTGTGTGTGTGTGTACACATTGTTTATTTATTTATGCATACACATGGTTTATCCAGTATTTTTAGATATTTTCAGTGGGAGGGATGGGTGGTCATGTGTATTTTGCCCAGTTGGAAAACTCACTTCCCTTCCACATAGTGCTCTGAGGTATCCCTAGGTTTGGTTCCCATTCTCGGGTGGTCTTTGGTTTCACAGTGGTGCCTGGCCCACTGCAGTGATGGATGCACTTTTGCCCCCTCCCCCACTCCTGCCAACTGAACTGCTGTAACGTGGGGCCTGGAGGTCTGGTCACTCTTTCAAACTCAGGTGACACTGGTTTGTCCCAGAAGACCACTTCAGAGTCCCTGGGCCTTGTCCCTGGTTTTGAAGAGCTGAGGTCAACTCTAAGTCGAGCATGTGGGTTTGCCTGGGGGCCTGTGGGGAGGGGGTGCTTAGGTAGCAGGAATGGCGTGCGGAGACGCTGAGCCCGTGTCTTGAGTGTTTTCAGGTCCTGCTCCTCTTCGGCCCTGGTTGCAGATTCCTACTAGTGCTTTTTCCAAATACTTTGCTGTTTTAGCCTTTTGATTTCTGAAATTCCATAATGATGCTCGTGTTTTTCATCCTGGGTAGACTGTGTGAAACCTAATGTTACTCTGCCGTGCCACCTCCATCTTGGTAGTGCTCATCTCAGGCTGGCCTGATTCTTGGTTTTGAAAAGCCTTTGTGCTTTACTTCTTCTGTGAGGACGCTGCGAAGGCTGCCTTTTTTTTTTTTTTTTTTCCTTAACCTACTTCCAGATTGTCTTTTTGTCGTGCTTTTTACTGCCTCAGGTCTTGAGTGTGAGGTCTCTTTTGGGCACAGTGGCCACAGTTCAGAGGACCCGCCCATGGCACAGGTGCAGCCCCCAAGGTGCCTGAGCTCCCCTTGGCCACAAGCTCAGTTCCAGGAGTGGCTGGCCGTTGCTTCCCCAGGCTCCCCTGAGGAGGGAGGCCAGGTGACCGCAGGCAAGAATTCTTCCCGTCAACGTGCACGTCTTGTAGAGCTCCACCTTGTCCACGATTACTTTAAAAAGGTTTCTTCCAAAAAGCTGTTTCTTTTTCCTGTAATCCTTTTCTCTACCCTCTACTTTCTCCATATGGATTTGGGGAAACTTTTTATTTATGTTTTGCAGTGCCCGGATGGAACCCTGAGCCGCCCAGGCACGATGCAAGAGCCCGACTGCGGAGCTCGTCCCCAGCCCAGATTTTAAATTTTTAATCGCTTGTTCTGAGAGTTGCCTTCTAGCTCAGCAGCTGCAGCCGTCCCTTTCTGGCCTGTCCTGTCTGCTGGGGCGCTTGGCCTCGCGCAGGCTTCCTCCGTTGCTCAGCGCCCGTTGGTCTGCAGGGGCTCCTCTCCCTCTCCCCATTTTCACTCTGTCCAGGGGCACCCCGAGGCCTTCCTGGGTCTCCAGAGGCCCCGCCCTCTGCTCTAAGGGGGTCTTTGTTCTCTTCTGTGCCTTTCATGTGGGTCCCCCGTGCTGTGCTTGTCGTGTAACACTGGGCCATTTTAGACAGATTCATTTTTACAATTATTTTTTTTCCCTTAATAAAAAAAAAAAAAGGACCTTTATTCCTTTATTGCCAACTGACTGTTGGGATCCTGAAGCTGAACTGGACGCCCTGCAGCCCTGGGTCTAGACAGAGGTCCTTCCTGCACCCGCCCAAGTCGCAGTGTGCGGGTTTTAGGGGCCTCACTGAGGCTCCGGGGTGCGCAGTCAGCCTGGCCCTCTGCTATGCGCCTCGCTTTCTCTTGCACTTGGGGGTGGCCACATTGGCCGCAGGTCACCTTCTGAAGCTGGTGGGCCTTAGGCTGTAAGAGCAGCACAGCAGAGGCCGCCGACTGACCCTTTCCAGAGGCCGCGGCTCCCGTCATCTCGCTTCTGCGGGGAGATGGAGGGGCAGCTGCGCTCCCTCAGGTTTGCTTTCTTGCGGTCTTGGCTGTTTCCCTTTTGTCTTCAGAACACGCGCCTCTTCTTTCTCTTCGTCCTTCTTTCTTGCTTTCCTGGGTCCGGTCTCCTCCTTCCCGCCACCCTCTGTCCTTGTGTTTTTTGCGGGAACAGGGAGCCTTCACTGGAGGCCCTCTGGGGGTGAGCAGGTGTCCTCCCTGACTTTGCCGTCTGGAGCCTCGCAGCGGCCGGGCCTCACTCAGTACTGCTGCTAACTGAAGGACCACCCGGGCAGCCTGTGCGCTTCCTGGATATCAGCCTCAGGGACCTGAGAGAGTACAAACGGTCAGGTCGTTTTCTGTCCCTGCAGCTGGTGCTTCATTCGTGGGGATTTTTAACCATGACCCTGCCATTCAGCATTGCTGGCTGCTGTGCACCTTCCAGGCCACAGGAAGACAAAGTGTGTGTGTTAGGTCGCTTTCCCTTACTGAAACAAATACCGGAGGCAAATCAACTTATACAGAGAAAAGATTTATTTTGCTCACAGTGTTAGAGCTTTCCATTCACTACTGGTTGGCCCGAATGCTTTTGGCCTGTGGCAAGGCAGCACATCCTACCTGGAGGGCGTGGTGAAGGAAGTCTACTCACCTCCTGGCCTGGGGCAAGAGAGACAGGAGGAAAAAGGGCTGGGGTTGTACAGTGCCCTTCAGGGGCATGCCCCCCGGGACCTAAAACCTTTCATCAGGCCTTACTCCCTAAAAGTTCCACCACCTCTCATTGTTCCTTGGCACTGGGGACCAGTCCTAATACATAGGCCTTTGGGGGTCATCTAGATCTAAATGACAGCAGCATGAATGGGAGTTACGCCATAGAGTCAATCTGTTGGATTTGAATCCTTGACTCTTCAAACTTAACTCGTAAATTAATCTGGATGGTCAAGCATCATGCACAAGGGGGCATGCACAAGGCCTGGGTTCAATTCCCAAAACTTCCCTAAAGGAATAAAATATAATATATTCATAAATGTTCATGGCAGTGTTATTCGTAATAGCCCAAAAATGGAAATAGCACAATGTTCATCAACAGATGAATGGGCCAGCCTGGTGTGCAGGCCTGTAATCCCAGCATTTGGGAGGCTGAGGCAGGAGGATTGCAAGTTTGAGGCCAGCCTCTGTAATTTAGCGAGGCCCTAAGCAACTTAGTGAGAACCTGTCTCAAAATAAAAGATAAAAAGGGATGAAGCTCAGTGGTAAAGTACCCCAGGTTCAAACCTAGTATAAAAAAACAAAAACAAACAAATAAAATATTATTCAGCTATAAAAAGGAATGAAGCCTTTGTTGTAGGGACAAACGAGGCAAAACAGTTTTATTTGGCTGCAGCCAGGTTCAGAGGGTACAGCCTTTGCTATAATCAATCAATCCCCTGAACTCCGAGTTCAGGGAGTTTCAGAGTTTTATACCAAGCGTGTAAGAGGAGGGGCTCAGAAGTTCACAGTCTGCAGAAGTTCACATAAAAGCAGCTTTTTCTGTCACTGTTCTGGGCAAGTTAACCCTTCAAGGACAACACCTGAGAAGGGGAGAGGTTCTTCTCCCCTTTCTTTCCTCCCCCTGCCAGCTGTTACCATGGAGCCCATTTGTAACTTATCTTAAAAAATGTAGACATCTCTGTGAAGCCCAGCTCAAGGCCAGAGGCCTTGTTTGCACATTTCTTCAAAGTACTATACTGGATACTTTTGTGAAAAACTAGTAAGGGGGTGTCCAGCACCTGGAGTGCTGGTATCTTCTCCGTCAGTGGCCAAGTAAACGAGGTGACACAAAAATAGGAAGTTTATCTACATTAGACTCTTTTTCTGACAGAAAAATCAGCCATGGTGAAAAGGGCTTTTCTGTGGAGAAAGGGGGTGCCACTTCACCTTGTCAGGTGATAGACATAGATGAACGGTGAAAGCGTGCTGAGAGAAGCCAGGCACAGAAGACACGTGCTGTTATGAGGTCCTGCGAACTGTCCAGAATAGGTGGATCCAGAGAGGTGGAGAGCAGATCAGTGGTCACAGTAGACCACCAGGGGCCACTGACGTGGTGAGTTTGTTGTGGGTGTGAAAATGTCCTGGAATCAGTAGTGATGGTTGCACAAAGTCACAAATAGACCAACACTCACTGAACTGTCTGTGTTAAAATGGTTACAATGGCAAAAAAAGAAAAAAAAGAAAAAGAAATAAAACATTTAATAAAAGTAACCAGGATTGACCTCAGCTTGCTGTGCCTTCCTGCTCTTTGTATGTGGACCTGTGCGTTTTGGAACTAGAATATGAACATTTTCAGACTCATGTGCCAAACGGCTTTCATTGTCCCCTGCCCCTGGTCATACTGACTGACTGAGGTTGTTTGAGTGCTTGGTTATGTTACTGTTTGAGCCTGGAATGTACCCAGAGCCTCTTGTGTTGAAGTCCTCTTTGTCCCCAGCTGGTGGTGCTACTGGTGGGAGCTAGGAGTTGGGGTCATTGGAGGCATGCCTTGGAAGGGTGTGCTTCATGCCTGGACACCTTCCCGCCCACTGCTCCTGGCCATGATGTGAGCAGCTCTGGTCTGCCTTACTGCCTCCCCCATGATGCTCTGCCTCACCATAGCCTGTGGTAACAGAGACAAAGAACCATGGAATGAAACATCTGAAACTGTGAGCCAAAAGAAACCTTTCGTCCTTTAAGTTGATTTTCTCAGGTATTTTGTCACGGTGATAGAAAACTGACTAGCACCCTTACAAATGTAAAATGGACGGCTCTTACCAAAAAGCAGATAATTCAAGGAATATTATCTTTTGAAACAATCTGAAACAATACATAATTATAGTTAACCTGCAATTTGTTCACATTAATGGAATTCCAGGATTTTGTATCATCATAATGGGAAGCCTTTGTGTCAGATTTCTGTTGCTGTGACAAATTCCTGACAAAGTCAGATTGAAGGAGGAAAGGTGTATTTTGGCTCTTGTGTCAGAGGTTTCAGTTAATGGTTGCTTGGGGCCTGAGGCAGCACAGAACATCCTGGCAGGGAGGAGAGAGAGAGAGAGATAGAGATAGATAGATATGGAGGGCTGGGGCTGGAGACTCAATATCCCCTCCCAGGACATATCCCCAAAGGTTCCTTCACCCCCAGCAAGGCCTAAGGGTGACAACCAAGTCGTCAGCACATGAGCCTTTGGGGAATGTTCAAGATCCAGGCCACAGCAACCTTGCTTTCCAAGTTTAACACAGTTTTAAAGAAATTCTGCTTCCTACGCTATGCCAGGCATTTCAGAAGTTCTCTTTAAATGTATTTATTGAATTATCTATGCTTGCTGTTCCCATTTTATTAATGTGGACAAACTGCAGGTTAACTATAATTACGTATTGTTCCAGATTGTTTCAAAAGATAATATTCCTTAAATTATCTGCTTTTTAGTAAGAGCTGTCCATTTTACATTTGTAAGCTGTTGTACAGTTTTTCTAGTTAGAAAATAGCTGGCTTATCTTTTATGATCACAAAGGCAATATCTGCTAACTGGGAAAAGATTCAGATACTAGGCTGCTAGATGGGGGTCTTTATTTTTCAGAGGTCTCCCAGTAATTCTAGGTCTGCAAAGGGAGAAACCTGCTTCCTATTTATCTGCTGCATCATTTATCTTCTCTGTGCCTTGAGTTTGCTTAACTTTCATCATTTCTGCCAAATGGCTTCCTAGATGCTTTCTCCAAGATAGGAGCCCAGGATGCCATTGTCCTTCTGTTCAAAGATTGTGTCTATCCTGTTTGCAAATAAAGAGGAGGAATAGAGTGCTTGTTATTTGTTCTGCCAAGTCCACTCTAATTCCCTTTTTTTTTTTTTTCCTCAAATTTTTGTCTCAAGATTTTCTGACATCGCGGAGCTCTGTGCTTTTCCGTGACCCATTTAAAACTCTCGCTTATTACGTAGCTCTTTTGCAGAAAGGAAGGGGTCGACTCCGGGGACTCTTCCTCCACCTGGTTGTGCACCACAGCTCCCTTTCCCTGCAGAGTCACTGCCCAGTGCACCTCCAGGTGGGACGTGGGGGCAAAGGTGGGCCACTCTCTTCAAATGAAGATGACGTTACTCCTGCCTCCCTTTCCTCTCTGGAGTGGTTTTTTCCAGGAGTAAAGGTGGTCTCAGACCCTCTGTGTCCTTATCAGAAAGCCCCTTGGTAGCTAAGAGCAAACTGGGCCGAGACAGTTCTTTGGAGTCAGGGTTAAAGCCAGGTATGACGTTTTCTTCATGACGGCCTCCTGGGGATGGCGAAGCTCCTGGAGGGCTGGGCCTCCTCCTGGGTGATGAACCACTCGTGTCCGTGTCTACAGCGGCCGAGAGGCAGGAAGTGAAAGGACCGAGCTGGGAAAGACCAGGCGCTTGCTTCATGCTGAAGTTGGGCTTGCGCTTCTGTGAGGCCGGGCTCGCTGCTCTTCCTGCCCTGCTGACACTGGGTGGCTCCGTCGTCATGGGCGGTCATCTGTGGAACGGAAGTACGTCTGTCTGCAGCTTTGTCTCCATTCTTGTCATGATTCTGTTGGTTTAGATTTCAAGTTCCAAACCTCTTTCCCACTTCTCCCTCTGATTGAGACTGAGACTGTTCAGAAGCCCTCGACTTCTTCAGAAAGTCTGTTCTGAAGTAGGAGATGCTTGGTGGGCTTCATGCAGAGGGATCCGAGCTCACTCACAGAACAGGGAATTGCTTTTAGGAAGTTGATGGCCTTGTTTTCCCTGTTTCACAAGCAAAGGGCTGGGGAAGGAGCCCCTTGTGAACGAGTAGGGCAGCTGTGTTGGCTTGCCATCACTGTGACAAAATGAGATAACCGGCTTGTTTTGGCTGATGATCTTGGGGTCTCTCTCCAGGGGTGGTGCACCGCACTGCTTTTGGCCCTGTGGTGGCACGGAACATCATGGCGGGAGCACTCGACAGTGGAGCTGCTCACCTTGTGGTAGCTGGGCAGCTGGGAGTAGAGGAGGGCTGATTCCTATGTCGCCTTCAAGGGCATGCCCCAGTGTCCTGACTTCCCTCCACTACCCCAACTCCTTACGGTCCCACCACCTCCCAATAGCTTTCTCTGTCCACCCTTGTCACTCTGAAATTCTGGAATAGTCCCAGAGTGTGGGGGGAATGAGATCAGAGTTCTTGGGTAGGTTTCTACCCGCTGGTCGGTTTTTCCACATTTAGAACTAAATATATGTAAAAGAATACAACAGAAAAATAATTATGACAGCGAGAAATACTGACAGCAGCTAAGTTTGTTCTGGTCCCCTGGGGTCTCTTTACATGTCATCTCTATTTTGTTATAATCATCCTGAAAGTAAAAGGTGTCACCTCGAGGAAACTGAGACTTCAAGCAGGGAGCTACTTGCCCGAGGTCGCCTAGACTCTGCCCCTGCGCCCACACCCAGGTCCTCCGCCTTCCCGCCACTGCCCCAGAAGAACACCTCCCAGCTCGCCTGCTGGAGTTCTCTTTTCTCTGAGTGGTGCCAGGTTTTCTTGCTGTCATCTCTGAGCTTGTGTCCTTTGCGAATCCTGCAGCTCCCTTTCATTTTTCCCGCCACAGTAGCGTCTGGTGCGATGCCTGGGGTCCAGGGGCAGGTTCTTTGCTCAGACATCTTGGTTCTCATCTATTTTACAAATGATCCTTGGCCTCTGTCCTCCCTTTGCTGTTATTCCCTCTCTGGATGCTGCTTCTTAAGGCTCTAGTGAAGATCAAGATAGTCCTGCTCGAGGGTTTGTAGAAACCTAAGGAGAAGGTTGTTTTCGGCAGGCAGCTGGGTTTTGAGGGTTGTTTGCACACTCCTCGCTGCTTGAGTGGGAGCGGACTGCCTTCCTCAGTGCAGAGGAGACGAGTGTGTGCACAGGGCCAGTCCTGGGCAGCCGACTGGGGACAGGGAGGCTTCTTGTCCTTGGCCACATGTGCACTGCACTCACCTGTGTTTCTATGCATTGAACAAATTAAAATTGGATCCAGTCCCAGCTCTGTTCCCGGAGGAGGTCGGGGCTCTGACCCCATGGAAGGAGGGAGGCGAAGGGGTGAGGCTGCCCAGGGGAGGATGCGAGTCTTGGGTTGATGGGAGCCGTGGTCAGGGTGGGTCCTTTGCCTCCTCTGGGAAGCTCCACATAGGTCCCCAGGAGGCGGGCCGTCCGCGGGCAGCCCCTCTATCTGGGTTTAGGCTCAGGCTGAAAATTCTCCTGCCCCCTGTGCTTTCCCCAGTCCCCTATTGTGAGATCTGGGCTTCCTTCCAAAATTGAGTCTGTGCTTGAGGCCTCCTTCCTCTCCAGCTGTTAGGCAGGGGCTAGTGGCAGAAAAAAGAAGATGGACACTTCTGTTGCCCGGGGGAGGCTGCCGGCGCTGTGGGAACTCTCCTGGTTCTGAGGAGGGGCGGAGGCCCGGGCCCCCTTGCAGGCTCCCCTAGGCCAGCCAGGCTTTGGATTGTTGGGGCGTGGGGTCTGAGAACACACTCTCCCTCCTCCTCTCCCTCCTCCTCCCGTCCCCTTCCTCTGTATCCAGCAAGAGGCGTGGGACATTCTGGGTCACCCTCGTCCCTTACTCACAGTCTTCTGTTGCTGCTGATTTGATTACTTCAGCCGGAGCCAGCCTCACTGAGTGGTTCCTTCTGGTGTTCGGTCAGCGGGCACTTTGTGCCGGGACTGTGCAAACCTACATTGTCAAGCTTCTGTCATCTGTGACCGAGATCTGTCATTTGCCACGGATGTGCCTCTGACTGGGTGCCATTTCAGAGCCCTGGTCGCCCTCATAGGCCTACGGCGTCTCTTCCCAAAGAGCTAAGGCCTGATGAAGTTCTGAATTGTGCAGACTTTTGTCAGCGTTGTCCCCTCCCTTGCTGTGCATTTGGTATTCCTGGCAATACACTTGGTCCATTTGCTGCCTCTGGCTTGGGGCCCACTCCACTGTTGTCATTACTCTGTCCCCACCAGCCAAGGCTTCCCATTCTTGCTTGGCTTGTGGTGCCCGGAGGTCAGCACACAGTGCCACCCTGGGCCCCACAGAGCCCTCTTTAGGATGCAAGTGAAGGGACAGTTTGCAAATAGGAAACATTTTCTCTATTTGTTTCACCTTCTGAGACCAACCCAGACAGCCCGCTGTCCACTTTGTGGTCCACTTTGGCCCAAGGTGCCACAATGGTGCAAGACTCTTTTCAGAGACCTCCTGGCACCCTGCTGTTTATTGGGTGAAGGGAGGCTCAAGGGCTTGGTCTAACAGAAGTGTCCATCTTCTTTTTTCTGCCACTTGGTCTCTTTTTGAGCAGAAGGGCGCTTCCTCCCAGGAAGAGGCTCTGGGTGCCACTGACCACTCCCGGGGTGCCACTGCTCTGAGGCCAGTTTGATGAGGACATCTGGAGGTCGTGTGGGTTAGGGACTGGGGAAGTCTCTTGTTTATTCTTCTGCCCTCACCTCCACAGCCACACCCCAAAAAGAGAACATTAGAAGCAGAGTTGGTCTGAGGTGTGGTTTACCTTCCTCCCTGGGAGCCGCAGGTGGAGGGAAGAATGCCGCTTGCTGTCTCATTAACAGACTTCTCAGAGAGGACAAAGGGGGATTCCACTTGTGGTTTTGTCCCTCCTGTCCCCTATCCTGGAGAGCCCACAGCCTGCTGTGAGTGAACGGACTTGGGCATGCGACTCGTGCTTACCTAGTGGAGAACTGACCACCTGCAGTTTGTCCCCTTCAAGGACCAACCCAGACTTGAGGCAGCCCTGGGAGGACCCTCTGCTCAGCACCGCCTGGGCTGTGAGTGCTGCTATCCTGGAAGGCCGAGGCTGGGCAGAGTTTTGTCTCTTGCTCCAGGTCACCCGAGAGCAGGCCAATCAAAGCTCTCCCTTAGTGTACAGAGTGCCAACACTGTTTCTAGACTGTTCCCTCTTGTCATAACTCTCGTGTCCTGCAGGCCAGTAGCCATGTGTTGATTTGCGTGTTTGACGTTCTGAAGCTGAAATCTAGCTTGGCAAGGCCCCAGACAAACCTGAGGGCAACGTACAAGCCACTGACACATGGGCTTCGGGAACAGGGTCAGTCCGCCTGGGCCTGCTTCCAGTTTCTCTTGGAACTTAGTCCTGGAATTGCAGGCTTGACCTCTTTTCTTGGCCTATCAACTCTATACCCTTGAACTCCTTTGTCCCACGTAGCAAAAGGTAAGGATCGACTCTGGAGACGTATACCAGTCTGTGGGGGACCTCTGGGTAAGCAGAGACTGCCTGCGTGCACGCCTGAGGGAGGATGGGGTCTTGTGTTATAGATGATTTGCCAGAGGTCACAAAGGACCAGGGAGGGAATCCAGGTATTTTGCCTGTGCGTTGCCCGTGATGCCATATTTTTCCCCCTTTAGGCTTTATTGGTTCCATAACTATTTACCCAGTTGGAATTGACAGAAGAGCAGGGAGGAGATCAGTCTCTGCACAAAGGTCATTTGCTCTTGCCAAGCCCCGCCAGTGGTAGGGTGAGTTCCAGCAAAATCAGTGGCTCAGAGAAATGCAGATTGGTGTGCTTATTTTGGGGGCCGAGGAAGAGGAAGGTCAAAGCCAAGGGGGTGGAGGGTATGGAGAGCATCGAGGGAGACAATGGTGCCAGGAGCACTTAGCTTGAAATGCTGAAAGATGTGAGCACAGACGGCACCTGGAAGGGTTGAGAAAGAGGAAGGGAGACACCAAGTCTGGACGCTCAGAGGCCTGGAACCAGGCTGTCCCTGCCATTGTGTGCTTGTTGGGCTAGAACTTCTGTCCTGTTACCCCCTCTATTCCTTAGCACAAGACTTTAGGTTTGCAGTGGGAGCCTTCAAGCCTGGCCTGCTGCCTCCGAGGAGGACTTGTCCCTGCCAGGCCTGCTGAGGCCCATGGCCCCTCTCCCTGTTGTTTCCCCTGAGAGTGGGCATTGGCTCATCCCTCCACGGTCAGAGCCCTTAGTCTCAGTGTGGTCACTGTGTACGGAATGGTTGCAGTTGGCCCTCAGCTTCAGGCCTTTGCTCTAGGCCAGTTCCAGGCCCCCGGCTACCTGCTGGCGACACAGCAAGGAAGTGATGGCCCAGTGATCTCTGTCATCAGAGGAGACAGTGGAGGCCAGGTCCTGGTCAGCTACGGCTGTGATCAGTGCTGGGGAGGAGGCGGCCGGTCATGAGAGGGCCTTGGCCCAGCAGGAGACTGATGAGCCTCCCCCCACTGCAGTTATCTGCGTGGCGCAGTGGCAGCGGCTGGGTGTGGATCTTGGCAGGACACAGCAACCTTAGGCACATTTCAGAGACTCACAAGCTCACCCTCTGTGGGGGGAGTGGGGGTGGGAGGAGCCCAAGGCAGCCTCCTGCCCTCCAGATGGGGTTTGTTGCTGGCACTCTTTACCTGCTGAGCCCCATCCCAGTGGTGCCACCCAGAACCCTGGATGGCACCTCCTTTAGCCTTGGTAGTGTCATTGGAGCTAATGGCAGAATGTCCCCCGGGGACAGGGCCTGTTTAAAGTTGAGTTAAAGGCTTTTGCTGCCTGCGGCTTGCTTTTGCCTCCTGTTTGCTGAGTGCTTTCTGCAGGCCTGGTCCCTTCCGTCCTCCTGGTCAAGCCTGTGTGCTTTCCCCCGGCTTCTCTTCGAGACATTGGCTGGAATCAGGTGTGAAACTCCAACCTCCCTAAGATCCAGTGGGAGCCCAGCAGGCAGAGGCCATAGGGGAAGAGCCATAAAGACCTGGGGCTCCCTGAGATTTTGGGTTACCCAGGTGGCTTGAAAACTCCAAGGTGCGGGCCTTGAGTTCCTAGCTTCCATTCTTGAGGGCAGTCCTCTAACCCTTCAATCCCATGATGGTGGCTGTGTTCGCAGGGCCAGGGACACCTTTAGGCCCAGGCGCGAGTAGCCCCTCCCCAGGCTGTACTTTGGGAGCAAAAGTCCCCCACCAGTGCGTCTTTGGGTGCTCTCATCCCTGTATCCTGTGTAGGGATGACAGATGTCGTGGAGTTACCTGGGGCTCCAAGTGCCGGGCCCGTTCCCAGCGACACTGTGGTTTCTTAAGTGGGACCCAGTGAGATGGGCTGCCAGAATCGGTGCTGGGGAGCTAATTTTGAGTGACTCAAGTTTTTTGTATAAATGGATCCCCTCAAAAAGTTTGCCTGGGGTCCCACAGACTCTAGGGGCAGCCCTGCCTGGGGGCTACCCGTGGAGCCCTCCATTGCTGGCAGCTTTGCGCCTGGATCAGAAAGGAGGATAAGGGCCTATTGTCTGTCCCTGGGGCCTGAATAGCACTTTGTTCTCCTCTCTGGTTTCGCCGGCCAAGCAGCTTCACTGCGCTGCAATTGTAGCAGTCTATGAGAAATCCGTTCCCACCAGACCTCGAATTGTTTATTGGATATTCTGGGGGGACAGGATTCTGAGCCAACCAGGGGCCTTGTGCTGGTGGCTTCTCGGTGGGGCTCCTAACTGCAGCACAGGGAGAAGGGGTCTTCCTGACCAAGAGGCCTTAACTGTGAGGGAGGTCGGGGAGACCCTTTGTTAACGTTGAACTCGGGGGCTGGATGGCAGGAATGCGGGCCAAATCTGAATCTGCAGGCAGGGCATGTGGTGGGCCCAGTGAGTGGACTGAGGCTGGGGGCAGGTGGGCCAGGGCAGGAGATGCTGGGCTCTGCCACCCTCTCCCTGCCTGCTGCCTTTAGGCTGCTTACAGTCTCCCGGCCTTCTCCAGTGTGGGAGCAGAAAGCCCACCGGAGAGCTGGGAGTCCGCTGGGAGTCCGCTGGGGGCCGAGGTCAGCGGAATGGGAGGTGGTGTGGACAGAGAGCACTGTTAGGCTTGGAAACTGCCTGGCCCTTTGAGGCCATCAGCCCTGCCCCACTCAGAGGTGGGTGGGGCACCTGAGAGCACCAGGTCACACCACTCAGCGCACCCCCAGCTCACAGGGTCAGCTCTGTAGACCCCAGGCTAGCCGGGTCTTAACGCAGACGCCCCAGGGCCCTGCTGGCCCTCAGGCCAGTTTGGGGGGGTGGGGTGGGGGTCTGTGAGTCACGGACTTTCCTGACAGTGCTGACTGCTCCCTTCCTTTCCGCTGTGCTGGCATTCCCAGCATGGGACAAAGGCCGTGGTGGCAGACCTGTTGATGCCTTTACCGGGATCGGGGCAGTGGCACCGACTGCCTGGTGGCCTTAACGAAGCAGTAAAACTAATTTATTGTATTAATTCACCTGCTTAGTTCTTGATTGAGCCTCTGTGTGATGAAACAGGAAGTGAGTGTCCAGTTTAGCCAGATACTGGCCCGGAGAAGCACCTGTGGGTCATGTGAGTTGCGCACTGAACTGGCTGGGTTTTCAGGGACCACAGTTTCTACTTGAAAGAGCAACTGACAAGAATCTGCTTTTACTCAGCCTTGGGTATCTGACCAGATTTTTCTTGAAAATGAGTCTTCTGAGCCTGTTTTTTCAAAGAAAACAGCTAGTGATACTGTAGCCAATGGCAAAAGCAGAGCTTCTGGGCACAGCTTAGAATTTGGGAAACGTGATCTATTGTCCTGAGCTGGGCAGCTTCCTGGCACTTCAGGCTCTTCTGATGACATGGGTGGCCATAGCCCAGGTGATATTTTGCTACAGTGTTACCTAACGCGCCAGCATCTTCAAGATCAGCTGGGTCAGGGAGCCCTTGTGATCCGGAGGACCAGCACAGGAGGTTACGAAATCATGCAGGAAATAAGGCCCATTAACAGCTCGAGAAAGGCCATTGGGTTTTAATGTCACGTAGCAGGAAAAGTTTGAGGCTTCCAGGTTCCACAGTACCATGAATTCCTTGCTATTTGTTGAGTTTGGGGGCGCATTGAAGAGCAGTGGCCGAGGTTGTCTGAAGAGGTTATTGAAATGTCTTTCCCTTTCTCAAGTACATGTCTGGGCAGGTCCAGGTTTTATTCATAAACAATGTAACATCATGGTAGAGCACAGAGCCAAAGCAGAAATGCAAACAGGAGTGGATTTTTTCCCCCCCATGACACTGGGGTTGGCGCCCAGGGCCTCACGTATGCACAGCAAATGCTCTGCCACTGATCACGACCCAGCTTTGTTGCTATTTTTAAATAAATACATATGAAGGAGGGCACTGCATCCCAGAATACCCAGCCCTGTGCTTCTCTGTCTGCAGAGACCTCCCTCTCTACCAGAATGCCCCCTGAGGTCATGGGGCAAAGAGGCTGCTTGGATGGTTAAAAAGCAAAACTAAAACCCTTTTTTTTTTTCTCAAGTATTCCAACTTTTCAATAAGCTCTGGCATGTATTACTTTAAAAATTTTTTTTTATAACTTCATTGAGATACAATTCATATACGATAAATTGAAATTCACGTACTGTAATTGAAATGCAGTCTCACTGTGTTGCCCAGTCTGGTCTCCAGCTCCTGGGGTCAAGTGGTGCTCCTGCCTCAGCCTCCTGAGTAGCTGGCAGCTCAGGCAGGTGCCATCACACCTGGCTAAAATTCACTCTTTTTCAAAGTGTATAATTCAGCCAGGCACAGTGATCCACATGTATCCTCCCAGTAACCTAGACGGCTGAGGCAGGAGGATGGCAAGTTCTAGGCAGGCCTCAGCAACTATGAACCTTGTCTCAAAATAAAAAGGATTGTAGCTCAGTGGTAAAGTGCCCCTTTGTTCAATCCCCAGCACCCCCACCCTTAAAAAACAAACAAACATACAATTCAGTGGTTTTTAGCATATTCACAATGTTGTATAACCATCTTCTCTAATTCCAGAATATTTTTTTCACCCACAAAGGAAACTCTGCCCATCAGCAACCACTCCTTATTTCCCCTTTCCCCAGCCTTTGGCAACCACTAATCAATTGTCTCTGAATCTGCCCGTTCTGGACATTTCATAGAAATGAAATCATACAAACTCATGGCCTTTTGTGTCCATCCTCTTTCACAGAGGATGTTTTCAAGGTTCAGCCACTTCGTAGCAAGTAACAGCACTTAGTTTTTAACAACTGAATAATATTCCATTGAATGGATATACCCCATTCTGTTAATCCATTCATCAGTTGATGGGCATTTAGTTTGTCTCCACTTTTGTCTATTATGAGAAATATTGCTTTGAACATTTGTGTACAAGTTTTTGGGTGACAGGTATGTTCAGTTACCTTGTGTATATACATCTTGGAATAAGACTGTGGGTTGTTTGGTAACTTTGTTTGGGGACCTGAAGGACTATCTCCGAAGTGGCTGCCTTTTGTGTTCCCATCAGCAGTGCTTGAGGCTGCAGTCTCCATGTGCTCACAGCACTTCCTGACCTTGTGGTTGTAAGGTGGGATCTCACTGGGGCTTGATTCATGTTTCCCTTGGCTAATGGTGTCGAGCATCTTTTCCTGTGCTTATCGCCATTGGCACATCTTCTCAAAGAAATTTCTATTAAGATTTTTTGCCTATTTTTAAATTGGGTTGTCTTTTCATTGAGCTGTAAGTGTTCTTAATATAGTCTGGGTACTAGACCTTTATCAGACTGAAATATTTAGAACTTTTTTCTCATATAAGGATTGTCTTTCACCTTTTTTTTGGATTGAACCCAGGAGTGCTCTAGTCCCCATCCCTAGTCCTTTTCATTTTTATTTCTTAAAAGGGGTTCAACTTCTTTTGCTTGTGGAAATCTGGTTGGTCTAGCACTGTTTGTTGAGTTGTCGTGGCCCCTTGTTGAGGACAGTGGACTGTAAATGGGAAGGTTATGCCAATCGGTGTGTCACCTGTATGCCAGTTCCTCCTCATCTTGGTTCCCGGGGCTTTGTAGTGAATTTTAAAATTGGGAAGTACTAGTCTTGCAACTTTGTTCTTTTTCAATATTCTTTTTTTTTTTTTTTTTTTTGAGAGAGAGAGAATTTTTTAATGTTTATTTTTTTTTTTTAGTTTTCGGCGGATACAACATCTTTGTTTGTATGTGGTGCTGAGGATCGAACCTGGGCCGCACGCATGCCAGGCGAGTGTGCTACCACTTGAGCCACATCCCCAGCCCTTCAAGATTCTTTTGGCTCTTCTGGTTCCCTTGTATTTTCCATGTGAATTTTCGGATCATCTTGTTGATTTCCCCTGATAATGGGGATTGAACCCAGGGATGCTCTACTCCTGAGTTACATCCCTGGCCCTTTTAAAATTTTTTATTTTGGGACAGGGTCTCTCCAAGTTGCTAAGGCTGGCCTTGTGATCCTCCTGCCTCAGCCTCCTGAGTTGCTGGAATTACAAACCCACACCCAGTGGGAACTGTGATTTTTTTTTTTTTTTTTTGGTACTAGAAATTGAACTCAGGGGCACTCAACCACTGAGCCACATACCCAGCCCTATTTTGTATTTTTTAATTAGAGACAGGGTCTCACTGAGTTGCTTAGTGGCTTGCCATTGCTGAGACTGGCTTTGAACTCGAGATCCCCCTTCAGCTTCCCGAGCTGCTGGGATTGCAGGCGTGCGCCACTGTGCCCGGCTCTCAAGCTGTGATTTTTGAATCCACTGAATCTGTGGATCCATTTAGGTATTGCCATCTTAACGGTATTAAGGCTCCAATCCATGAACATAGAGTGTCTTTCTTTTCTTCAGGTCTTTAATTTCTTCCAGTGATGTTGTGTAGCTTTCAGAGGCTCCATTTCTGTTGATGGCTGATCCTCAGTGTCGTGCTCTGGTTGGTGTTCGAGTTACTCTCTGTTGGTCTGGCTTTCCGCTCTTTTACGGCCTGCTCTGCTCCTTCCTTCCCAGCTAGACCGAGGGCCTGGTGTCTTGTGGTACTTGCATCGTAGTTAACATTTTATGGCAAATTTTTTGTCTACAGTGTTTGCATGAAGAAGGCACAGCAGTTGTTATCCCTTGTCTGATGGGGACAGAAGCTGCAGCCCAGGTGGGGAAGTGACTTGCCTCAGGGCACAGCTCTGGTTAGTGGCAGCAGAGGCAGGGCCAGGATATTCTGATTCTCAGCCCCTGCTCCTGCTCAGGATCGTGTGTGGGGCAGACTCTGCTTTGAACCTTCCAGGACTGTGTCTTGGTCTCTGCCTTTCGATGTTGTATCCCCAGGGTGTGACAAAAGAGAGAAGGATTAAGGCTGATGCCACAAAGCTGGCCATTGGTCGCCGTGCCAGCCATCTCTAATGGGCCACTGTCCTAGGAACTGTAAAGTGCAGCCCTTCCTGAGTTCTCATCGCGACTCCTCAAGATGATTTGGCTCAATCTGCTTTTGTAGATCAGGAAGCAGATTCAGAAGTCGATAGAAATCTCCAGTTGGACACCGTAAGCCTTGCAGCTGCAGCTCATAGTTCCACAGCTCAGGTGGCAGTGCTGGGGAGGGACCTGTGGAGACAGGAACCATGTGGAGAGGCAGGGACTGTGAATCGAGAGCTCCGTCCACACTAGTGTCTGGTTGGATTGGTTCTGAAGTGCGTGTTCACTGGTATTTCACTGTGGGTGGCCTGTGGCACCTTTCTGGGGGTGTGGAAGACAGCAGAGGCCTGGGAGCCTCAGCCCAGTGCCCGTGGTATGGCATTACCCTGTGGTTGACAGGGTGGCATCCAGCGTGCCACACACAAGTCGTGCCTCCGCCAATCCATATGGTCCCCAAGTGTGGGGACTCTCCCCTGAGTCCCCCCTGGAGTCTCCCCTGGAGTCTCCCCGTGACAGCTGCAGTAGTAACTCGAAGGTCCCCAAGTGTGGTCCCTCTGCCGATCCATATGGTCCCCAAGTGTGGGGACCGTCACCCTCTGCCTTTGTTTCCCATGCCACCTGCATCGTTTCCTTCACACGCTGGGCCTCCCTTACAAGGCGTGAACAAGTGACAGGAGTTCTCTTGCCTCCTTCCTCCACTGCCATCACCCAGCCTCCGTGCCTCCAGCTGGCTTCAAGGCGATGAAGAAGGGGAGACCAAGGCCAGTAGGGGGTCCAGCCCTGGTGGCATGAGCAGCTTGTTCAGGATGGACTGTGAGCCCAGAGAAGAGGGCTAGGACAGGCACAAGAGCTGCCTCTTGTCAGTGTGTCCCCACCCCCAGAGCTGAGCCCGATGGCCTCCTTCTCCACTTGGAATCATCTGCTGGCTGGTTGTGCCTGTCACACCAGGGTTACCAGTGCCATTTAACATCTGAGCACCCGTCACCAGCTATGTGGATAATGTCGCCACCCGCCTACCTGAGCCAGACACTTCTTCCCTGCATCTTCTGTTTGTCTGAGGTGAAGAAAACAACTATGAAAACAGACTTTGCTCTGTACCCAGGGCTTTCACACCCACAGATTCAGCCAACTGTGGACCAGAACTCCTCAGACAGCCGGGTGCGATGGCGCACACCTGCTATCCCAGCAGCTCAGGAGGCTGAGGCAGGAGGATGGCAAGTTCAGGACCAACTTGAGCAATTTAGCAAAGTAAAACATAAAAAGAGCTGGGCCATAGGCGGGTGGCCCAGAGTGCTCACGTTCAGTCTCCAGCCCTGTAAGACACTGGACAGTGAAAAACAGGTATTCTGGAAAAAAATGTTGTGTGGCTGCTGATGGTGGTGCGGACTGGGGCCAGTACTGATGGTCACTGTGCTGAGCAAGCACGGGCTTTTCTGTCATTTCCTAGACACTACTGCACAGCAGCTCCGCCTTGACGACAGAGGGAGACATGCGTTCTAGGTTATATGCAAATGCTGTGCCATTTTACAGGGTCTTGGGCCTCTGTGATGTCGGTGTCTGCAGCGGTCCTGGAGTCTCCCCTGAGTCCCCCCTGGAGTCTCCCCGTGACGGCTGCAGTAGTAACTGGAAGGTATTTCAACCTGCACAGAGGGCTGGTGTTGCATGTTTCTGGCGTGTGTTAGATTTTCTGTTGAAACTGAGCAGCAGCAGGACGCACCCTGTTCCTCTAGTGAGTGGGACCTGGGCCGTTGCCCTCCTTCCCAGCCTGCTGCTCGCAAACGCTGCTCCAGCCACACAAACTTGATGTGGCTTGTGACCCCCTCAGTGGCTCGACATTGCCCTGCCATGCTGCTCCCTCCCTGCCTGCAGTTCCCTGCCGGTCACCTCCTCACCCCTGAGTCTCCTCTCTGCCCACCCCATTTCCCCCCAGCCTCCCGTTGCTGTTTGCCTCCGGCCCTCGCCCTCTCTGTTCTATCTCTGTATAGTAGCTCCCCCGGGCTTGACTCGCCTCTTTGTTTACAACTGTGGTCCTTTCCCTGACCACAAGCTCCTAGAGGGCAGCCACCAAACATGCCTTGGGCAGCTGTGGGCCCCATGCTGAGAGCCAGGCAGCTGGGCTGGACTGGACAGAATGTGTGGCCATGGTGATCTTTTTGGTCTGATCCAGTAAAAGCCCAGCAATGCCCACTTCATTATGATCGTGATTATGGTTATGAGCCGCCCATTTCTACTTCCTGTGGAAACAGTGCCTCCTGGTCTTTGCTTCAGAGGGGACCTTCCTCATGCGGTGTGGGCAGAGCCGAGCAAGCCCTGGGCCAGCGCTCCAGCAACTTCTAGTCAGGGCAGGTGGGCACCCATTCCAAAGGTTCTTCTGCATGGTCTACGTGTACCAGGAATAAGGTGTGACCTGTGCCACTGGCCATTGTCCCCCGGTCTCCTCTGTCAGTAGGCAGGCCCAAGCAAAGACCTGAGTCCCTCTAGGACCTCTCTCAGGCTTTGCTGCACTCCCAGCACTGCATCAGGATTCTCTGCTGGGCGCCACAGGGACACCACAGCACCCTGGGCTGCTAGGGTTCCCAGGAGAAGGTTGGGGAGGGGTGGTCATGGCCAGCAAGCCCTCAACCCTGACTGACTGCCAGGCTCTCCCCTTACCTGGCCCTCCTTCACTAAGGTCTTCAGTGTCTGGAGATTCTCCAAAGTTGTTAGGAACACAATGTTAGGAGGTGTTTTTCCTTCCCTTCCATCCATTCCTCTCAGAAAGAAGGTCCTTTTTTTTTTTTTGTACTGGGCATTGAACTCAGGGTTGCTTTAAAACTGAGCTGCAACCACAACCCTTTCAGTTTTTGAGACAGGGTCTTGCTAAGTTGCTGAGGGCTTCCCTAAATTGTTGAGACTGGCCTCAAATTTGAGGTCTTCCTGCCTCAGCCTCCTGATAGTTGGGATTACAGGCATGCACCACCTGTGCCTGGAAGGAAGGTTTTTTTGTGAAAAAACGGAGGTAGAGGGCTGGGGATGTGGCTCAAGCGGTAGTGCGCTTGCGTGAAATGCGTGCGGCCCAGGTTTGATCCTCAGCACCACATACAAAAAAAGATGTTGTGTCTGCCAAAAACTAAAAAATAAATAAATATTAAAAATAAAAAAAAAAAAAAAACGGAGGTAGAAACTGACTGGGATCATATCTGTTGGCTGCTAATGAGCAGCCCCGAGAGGAATGTGCTGTTAGCCCCCAGTTTAAAAATGGGGAAATTGAGAAATGGGGGTGCAGTGATGTCTCAGACCACACACAGCAGCAGAGTTAAGGTCCCAGCCCAGGAGCTGGGGTTTTAGTTCAGTGGTAGAGCACTTGCCTAGCATGTGTGAGGCACTGGGTTCGATTCTCAGCACCACATATAAACAAACAAAAAAAACAAAGGTCCATCGACAACTGAAAAAGAAAAGATCCCACCCCAGGTCTGTGTGACTCTTCTCTGTGCCGGCTTCTCTTCCATGAGAACCCATCCTGGTCTGGAACCCAGGGTGGCCAGCACAGCCCTTTCTGGCCCCTGGAAAGGGATCCTCCTTCCTTCCTAAGTTTGGTTCTTAACCCGGGAGAGTCACCCCAGAACGGTACTTTTTCCCAAGTAGATTCAAACCCTCTGTAGACCTGGACTTCAGGTTCTGCAAAGCTCTTGTCTGAGGGTCTCACCGCTCTCTTTTAGAGTAGGGGTAAATGTCCCCACCCTGCCTTCTGCCTGGTGGCATAGGGAGATTCAAGTAACGCACAGGAATAAATCTCACTGAAGAAGTGTCTACTTGGCCTTGCTCCTCGTCTGGCCTTGCTGCTGGGCGGCCTGCAGGCCCAAAGTGGCCATTTCCCTCCAGCTCTGCACCCACTCAGCTGCTCACAACCGGATGGCAAGTGGCAAGGTGGGTGTGAAGCCGCTGGCACCCCTTTGCCTCCAGCAGGGAAAGAACACTCACTCCTCCCTCCTGCCCGGGAGGCCAAGCCCCGTCAAGGCCAAGCCTCGTCACGGCCAGCGGCTGGGAGCGAGGGATTACTGCGGCGTCTCCCCCCCACATGCCGCCTGGTCCTCTCTCCTCGTGGTATTCCTGGGCAGAGCTCTGGCCTGAGTGTCCAGGGCTTACTTCCCAGCATCTCCGCCTGCCAGTTTCTGCCAGGGCTTCTTAAAGGGTAGCTTCCCTCGGCGGGGGCTGGCAGGGAAGCAGAAACCTGTTGTCAGCTTTGAGAAAGATGGAGAGAGCTTAGTGCTGTCTGGGATCCCGGACTGAAGGGCTGCACCAGTCCCCTCGCTGAGCTCTCCAGGAGATGCGCGTCTGCTCTGCCGACCTAGGCCTGGTCTGGCTCAGGCGCACCTGCATCTCATTAGCCTCTCTGGACGTGGGCCACTGTGCAGTGTGTGCCCTGACCCCGCAAGGCCTCCTTTTAGTAATTACCTCGAGTTCAGGAGACCACACAAGATAGGACAGTGAGCCATTGACTGTGCTTCCTCCAGGGATCTGGTCAGAGCTCAGCCTGGGGTTTTGTTTCTGTGATGGCGGGTCATGCTGGCGGGGGACGACTCTCTTCTTGTTCTTGCTGGGTGGTCTTTGGGCTAGGACCACATCAAGTGCAGCGATCAAGGTATGCTTAATAGTATGTTCAAGCATTAAAAAATCTAATTGCTGGGGCTGGGGTTGTGGCTCAGAGGAAAAGTGCTCACCTAGCACACGAGAGGCACTGAGTTCGATCCCCAATACCACATAAAAATTAAATTAAGGTATTGTGTCTATCTACGACTAAAGAACAAATATTTTTAGAAAATCTAATTGCTAATGAATCATACTGCACCACCAGCTCACACTGACTGCTGGGTAACACATGCCTGTGTGAGGGTCCTGTCTCCCAGCCACATGGGAAGAAAGGCCGGTCACCAGTTCCCAGGTGGCCAGGCTAGGCATAGTGAGGTCTCTGCAGGAAAGAGGAAGATGTTAAGACTCTGCTCACTTCCTCTTCTCCCCACAAATCCTCTGCTGTTTCCCTTAGGCCATATGCCCACCTCTATCCTAGCCAGCTTTCCTGGCCCAGGTCCTGGCTCTGGCCCTGACCCACCCTCCCTCAGTAAAATTCAAATACCACCACCCTTTAATCCCTCCACTAGAGCCCACGGGCAGTGGCTTCATACCGCCCCTCTTTCAGCTTGTTTTTCCTTTGAACAGTTGGCCTGAGGCCCCTGAGTCTGGGACTGGATCCCCCTTTCCCTCTCCCTCTGTGCAGTAGGGGAGGAGAGGTTGGGAAGGTCACTGCAAGGGCTTAACCTAAACCATCAATTATGAACAGGCAGCAGGCACTGGGCCCAGACTCGGGTGTTGCAGCATCAGGAACAGCCTGGCCTCCCTGAGGCTCTGCAGACCAGCTGCCATGGCAGGAAGATCAACCTTCAGAGACCTCTGGGCACACTGTTTTGGTGGGGGAACACACACCTTGTAGCCGTTGTCACTCTAACGTCTGGAACCTGGCAGCCTTCTAATAGGAAAAGGAGAGGGCAGGGGATTCTGGGACTAGGTCCCTAAAGGACAGGAATCCCTGGAGGGTCAGAGTAGATCATTGCTCAAGGGCCTGTGGGGACATCTGGGATCAGGGATGGGCAAATTACCTGACAGTGAACACAGATTTTTCCTGAGACCTTGGACAGCTCTGGGCCAGAATGGCTTTATGTGGTCGTGACCATTGGGGAAAAAGTCACAGAGTCCCTGTAGAAGTGGTGCAGCTGCCAGTGTTTGGGGCGAGACTGTTCTTCGTCCTGCAGCCGGGGCTCAGGTGTGCTGTGCTCAGCTCCCCCACCCCTAGGCCTCGACGCTGTGCCCTGGAGCTGTGCAACAGAGGCCTGGCCTCCTTAGGGGAATGTGACCCCGAAAGGCCAGGGTCAGCTCCAGACGTGATGTGTTCTGGACAGCAGTGAGGGGGAAACGCGTCCCCGTCTATTTGCTGGCGGCTCAATAGGAGTCACCGCTCAGATCTCAGGGCAGGGAACAAGTCTCAGTTGCTCAGGAGAGAACCTTTCCCTCAGTTCAGGAGGCGGGAACTGATAAGGGCCCAGTGGCTTCTGGCTCTTTATCTGTAACTACAAACAGGCCAGACTCCCTGCCAGGTCATGGGATATCAGTTCAAGGAGAAGGGGAGCCTGGGGGCATGTGTGTTTGGGGACAGGGAAGGTGAGGTGGAATGCTATGGATGTCCTCGCTTCAGCTGTATTTCTCTCTGCTTTGTCCTCAGTTCCCCAAGATCAGCACTCGATAAGGCTGTGCCTCTACTCTGCCCTGTGTAGACCAGGGGTGGAGGGAGTTAGCCTAAGACTCTTGCTCTATCTGGTGTCTTTCCCCCACGACGCTGAGGAAACCTGTCATCATGAGGGGCCTGAGGCCCGGACAGTCGGGACTAACTGGTCTGGATGAACGTGGAATGGCCTCTTGTGCATTGGCCTCCTTCCGACTGGAGTGAAGGCCAGCTTTATGCCGGCAGGGACCTTTCCATTTGTCCCCAGTGCCCAGTCACCGGCATGTTGTAAGGATTCAGCTGGGTGAGCAAACGCCCTCTTCCCTGCCTTTTTCTCTCTGGGCATTAACTCCCTTAAATCTCTGTGTCTTCTCTTGGTGCCATAGCAGACTCCTCACTGGCCACCTCTTGTCATTCTGGGACCCTCCTGTTCCCTGCCTGAACTCTTGGCTTTGGGCTCCTGCCCAGTAATACCAGCAGCCCCCTCCTTATACTGTCCCTTCAGATTCACTCCTGTCTTGGTTGCCCCTCCAGTTTCTTTGTCCCCACCCCCTCTGCTCTTGTGGGGGTGTTTTAGAAACATGCCAGGCTCAGCTTTCAGGGCAAGCCCCCCTGGGCAGCAAACCTGGTGGCAGCTGCTCTGGGTGTTTGGCACATGGCTCCTCTCCTCCTTGCCAAGGCCAGCCTCTTTCTCTTGGTTTTGCTTGTCACCTCTGTGCTGATCGCCCCAAATCATTGTGTCTGCCTTTCCTGCTGGGGCTTATGGCCTTGCAAAAAACCAAAACAGAACAACAACACCAAAGCAAAGTCTGGCCTGGCAACTGAGCCTATGTGATGTTGGTGCACACACCCTGCTGTGGACTGGCTCGCACACGTTCTGGTATTTAACCCTCCCAAAGGATATTCAAAGTTGAATTATTGTTCTTATTTTTCAGAGTCTCAGACCTGTTAGTTTCCCCCAAGGATTTCACCCAGCCCTGCTGGACTCTGACCCTGAACAGCCAGTCTGACCACACTTGTGGGAAAGGGGGTCATCACCCTCTTGTCCTTGTGCCTCCCTGAGCCAGCTCTGCTTGCTAGCCCGGCCTCTGCAGAGGCTGCTTTTTCAGAGCCCAGGTCCAGCTCCTCCTCCATGGCTGCTGTGGTTGGACCTGGAACGTCCTCCAGAGGCTCATGTGTTGAAGGCTTGGTCCCGACTGCCCCAGTGCCCAGAGGTGGGGCTCTCAGGAGCAACTGGGTCTGACCTCATCAGTGGATTAATCCATTGATGGCTGAACTGACTCCTGGGAGGCTGTGAGGGTAGGACCTAGTTGGAGGAAGAAGGTCACTGGGGTGTGCCCTGGAAGGGTAGATCTTGTCCCCACATGCTCTCTCTCTGCTTTCCCGCTGCCATAGGTGAGCAGATTTCTCCCACCGCGTCCTTCCACCTTGACATTCTGCCTCGTCTCAGGGCCAAAGCAGGGGAGCCAGTCGACCATGGACTGGAACCTCTGAAACCGAGAGCCAGACATTTCCTCCTCCAGGTTGTTTATGTCAGAGATTTGAGTCACAGCCATGAAAGCTAGCGCAGGGACCCCCAGCTCCCTCTTCCCCAGGCAGTACCTTTGAGGTGTCAGATGCCCTGTGTTTTGAGATGGTGAGTTTTTTGAAGGCAGAAGCCATGTTTTACCCTCGGTCTTTCAAGTGTGTTATCGCAGATAGAGCTCAGTACGCACACGATGGCTCTGAGTGCATGAGGTCCCATCGTGACCCTGGAGAGTGGTCTGTGGTTGACTGTTGATGACACTGAGGGACAGTCTGAAGTTTCACATGCAACAGGTCCAGAGAGGTGGTAAGTGAATTCCCAAGGTCATGTGACTGAGTGGTAGCAAAGCTAGAATTTGGCTAAGTGTTTTTCTTTAAGTTTTTTCCCTTTCTTGAATCCATGGAGTGGGTGCTCACCCTGTGCTTCATCCAGCTTCTCTTGTCCTCCTGCAGGGGGTTCCTGTCCCAGCTCAACCCCCTGCTGCCCACCAGCCCCTTCCCTCTTGCTCGTCCTCTCTCACCTGGTCATGTCTTTTCCCCATTTTGTCTGTCTTTTTTCTTTCATTAGAATTTCTTCTTCTGGGCTGGGATGAGACTCAGTGGTAGAATACTTGCCTGGAGTGGGTAAGACCCTGGGTTCCATTCCTAACACCTCAAAAGAAAGAATTTCTGTTTCTTGAGGACAGGAGCCCTACTACTCTGCCCATTTTCCTTCTGAATCTCCAGCCCCTGGGCCATAAGCTTAAAACCATTCCCTCAAGGAAATTGACATGGTGAGTTACTACTATGTGAGTGAGTCACCAGAGTGGGCAGGGGACCAGAGTAAGGGAACAGTGAAGGTCAGAGAGCAGGAGTCAGGAAGTTGTGTGAGGTGGGGGAGGCTAGGATGGTACAGCCCCAGGCTCCTTATCTATAAAATGAAGGTCACCTGCCCTGCCCACTGGGTGAGGGTGCTATTGGTATCAAGTGAGAGTGACTAATACAGTGCCTTCTATACTGCAGAGCATGCTGGAAATATTGCTGCGCACTATAATTACAGCATGTAAGTTATCGCTCAGTGAAACTGTCAAATGGAATAATACTGGTCTTGCAAGTGTGGGAGGATGACCTAATGGTGCCTTGTCCAGGTTCTGACACTCAGAGCTATTATGGATTGTGAGAGTTAAGTCACAGCTGACACTGTCAGCTTTCCAACACTGTAACAAAATATCTTAGAAAAATCAATTTAGAGAAGAAAAGATTTATTTTGGCTCATGGTTGCAGAGGTTTAAGTCCATGGTCAGCTGACTCCATTGTGTCTAGTCCTGTAATAGATATTATTGTTTTTACAATTATTGTAAGACACAACCTTTTCCTTCAGATTAGGGAGGGGAGTGAGGATGCTGAGAAAGTCCCCATCCCCTTCTTGGTGGGGACTGAGAAGATGGGGATGTAGCCCTTCTAGGGCTTTTCCAGATTCACTCACTACCTAAGGCCCATTTCCTCTCTAAGATCCAAGTTCTGAGCTGGTACACACATGCAGAAGAATGAAACTGGAGTCCTATTTCATCATTTACAGAAATCAACTCAGTGGTTTGAAGACTTAAATACAAGACCCCAAACAATGAAATGCGTAGAAGAAAACAGGGGAAACTCCTCATGACAAGGGACTAGGCAAGGATTTTTTTTTTTTAAATAAGACCCTAAAAGTTAAGGAATCAAAAGCAAAAATAGATAAACATCAAATTACATCAAACTAAAAAGCCTCTGCATAGCAAATGAAACCATCATCAGAGTGGGAAGACAACCTACAGAATGGGAGAAAATATTTGCAAACTATGCATCTGACAAAGGGTTATGATCCAGGATATGTAAGGAACTGTAAAAACTCCCTAGTGAAAAAAACAAATAGCTTGAATAAAAAGCAGGCAATAGATCTAAATAGACATTTCCCTTGCCCATGAAAAAATGCTCAGCATCACTAGTCATCAGAGAAATGCACATCAAAACTGTAACAGCAAAATGTTCAGTTCTCTGCTGCCTGATGGAGTTGGTGATGGAGAGGCAGTGTGACGGAGAAAGAAAGTCTCATTAACAGCGAGCCAGCTTGGCATGCTGGAAGATGGTTGGATTTCACCCCTTGCCTGAGGGAGAACCTTTTATATGATTTTTCAGGGGAAGGTTGTGATCCCAGACAGGTGGACGCCTCAGTGTGCAGGGTTTAGGAAAGCAGCCCCTACTGGAATGTGGGCTTTGTCTCTCGTCTCCTTCAGGTAAGTTGGTGAGAGCTGCAGTCCAGCGGGCCTGCAGAAGATAGCAGCAACCAGAGTCCTGTTTTGATTAGAGCGACTGGTGTCTGGGTTTTGTCGTGGTCAGCATTTCTGGCAAGCACACTTCCAGATGTGACCTTTTCCCACAACTTGTGATCAGGGAGTGCTCAGGAAGGAGGGTTTGGGCATTTCTGGCTTCCTTTAGAGTATAATTAATCTATGTAAGACAGGCTTCAGTGGGCAGCTATTCTGAGAGAGAGAGAGAGAGCAGCAGCAAAAGAAGCTTCTGAGAACTGGGTCTTGATGGGGGGAGGTGCTTTTGTGCACTTTCAGTCCCCACTGTCAGTTTACTTCATCATGTCTTCTTATGGGGACAGGCGCTTCATTGTCATCTGGCTGCTGCCTGCTGGTCAGGAACGTCATGGGGTAGAAAGGAGTCCATAGCATGGAAAACTGGCATGGTTATTAAAGAAGCCTCTTGAGTTTCTTTTCTTGGCAGAGCCAGGGTGACTTATTTTGACATTTGTAATATCATGGCCTCTCCACCTCCCATGGCAGTACAGGTCTTGTAATTGAGACATTATTCCACAGCAACAATAAATCCCACAGTGTGAGAGTAACCCTGTGCATGTAAGACCTAGTAGAAACATCAGTAACTTTTGCTACCAAGTATTTCTCCTAGCAAGGTAACCTTGCATTTAGGCTGAGCACTGAATTGTCAATCATGGCTTCTACCTGGGCATGGAGGTCCTGCAGTGCCAAGAGACATTTCCTAAATCATCATGGCTAGATGCACAGCATTCAGTTCTTATGACAGCATGGGTCCCCCGTGGACTGCAGTTAGAACACCAGCGCCGTTTGAGTTTGGAGAACTGCCTTTCTTATTAAGGCCACTTCAGCTACAGCAAGGAAGTTCCCCTGGTACTGTCATTTAAAGCTCTTCATGTAAAACTAGAGCTACCATAGGCCACATCACTTCCTCTAGGCTAATCTGGGACATAAAGATTGAGGCCAGGCAATCAAACCATCGATGACAGCTCCAAACTTCCTGTGGTGGAGATTTGGGGGATCAGCTGTCTTAGTAACTTTATCCAGCGTTGCTGGATGGGAGGTCACCCCACAGTACATCTCCCTAACTGGAGAAAGCTACGGCCATGGGCTGGTCCCACATGACCACTGAGTTCTGTTTGGTGCTGATCATCTCAACCCCGATCTCCAAACCCAGTCTGTTGCAAACTAATCATTTTCTTTCTTTTTTTCTTTCTTTCTTTCTTTCTTTCTTTCTTTCTTTCTTTCTTTCTTTCTTTCTTTCTTTCTTTCTTTCTTTTTAAAGAGAGAGTGAGAGAGAGAGGGAGAGAGAGAGAGAATTTTTTTTTAATATTTATTTTTTAGTATTTGGCGGACACAACATCTTTGTATGTGTTGCTGAGGATTGAACCCGGGCCGCACGCATGCCAGGCGAGCACGCTACCGCTTGAGCCACATTTTCATGTAAAATTATTCTGTGGTGGAAATTTTGTTCTGGACTCCATCCGGGCAGTCCTGTGAGGCTTTTACTCCTTATTGTTCCCAACAGAAAGGGGCCTTTGGCTCAGTTGGTGTACAGATCAGACAAACCATATGTATTTATCCCAAATTTGGAATTATCCATCGATGTATCTATGACTGTTAGGTGGCACCTTCAGATATTTTATCTCGGTTCCTTTAATTGGGATTCAGCTAGAGACAGCATTTGGGATAAGCTCTTGTCTAAGGAGAAGTTTTCCTGTGGCCTGGTTGCTGAAGAGTGTTGTTCATAGGCCAGTTGGTTACATTTGATCTGGAGGCAAGGGGTGTCAACATTTCATCCACATGTAACAGTAAGAGTTCTTGGGTTAATTTCATATGATTTAAATTTCTTGCTATAGCTTCCTTAAATAAAGTAGAACTTTTAAACCCCTGGAGAAGTGCCACCCAGCTGTCTCGCTAGTTTGCCGTTGTATGGGGTTCCTGCCACTCAAAGGCAAATAAGAGTTGAGTCTGTTCTTCTAGGAGCATTTGGGAAAAGGCATCTTTTAAATCCAGTACTGAGAGCCTCACTCACAGGATCCTGGGACATTCGTTAATAAAGTGGAGGGGCTAGGTGCCCCTGAGTGAACGGCCTAGACAGTATCATTTATAGCCCGCAAACCCTTTACAAATGTGTTCTCATCTGAATGAGATTTTTTTTTTTTTTTTTAACTAGAAGGATTGTAATATTGTAGGGTGACTGATAGGATTGACTTAAATTGCACTTTAAAATTTTTTAAAACACTGGCAGGATGTCCCTTTGAACTTCCTATTTTAGTAAGTGCTGTTTTAAATTTGAGGTCCTATGTTTCACCTTTAGTGCGGTCGCTGTAGGCTGTATGTTCTTAGCCCTTCCAGTGTGTTTATTGCCCAGATTTTGGGTTTTACCTTTTTATAGACTCCTGTAGGAAGTTGTTCTTGAAGTTGCTGTTCCTTTCCCAAAGGTCTGTTCATGCACAGAGTGCTCTGAGCAGAACTTATATCTTTAGTTTTCTGGGGCAGTTACTTGGGCATTTAATTTGCATAAAAGGTTATGGCCAAAGAGGGGTCTTGGGCATGCTGGCATGTACAGGCAACTGTTTTAAAGTCACATCTTCTAGCCAACCACCTGACAGCTGGAGGAAGGACCTATCATGAGCTTTAACTAATCCCTGAATGGTCACACTACTATGATACAGACTTAGCAGCCCTTCTGCTTTAGTATTTAATACTGAACAGGTGGCACCTGTGTCTGTGAGAAAGTTGATCATTTGGCTTCCATTGGCCATTTTTCAGAATGCTTCTGTGGGGAACTCACGATTGGCTGGGTCAAATCTGTAGGCCCCTGTGGCCTCCTCAGTCCTCCTCTGCACCTTCTTGCCTCTCCAACACCTGGGGAGCGGGCCTCTTGCCAGGCTTTCCCCAGTGACCTTGAGTAATTGTTCTTCCAGGGCCTTTTCCTTACAGTAAGTTGGTTTTTATCTAGGACACGCTTTCCTTGTTTTAGAAGCCTTCTTCCCCTTTCAGGTCTTCTTTTTCTCCCAAAGCCAGGGCCAGTACAATCACTTGGCTTCTTGCTTTAGGCATTGCTCCCTGTTTTTGAAACCTATAGGCGGTATCTCTTAGTTGAGAGGGACTCATTCCCAGGGCACCATCTGTTTTTTTGGGTAGCGGGAATTGAACTCAGGGTGCTCTACCACTGAACCCGTGGTGCCACCCTCCCCAGACCTATTTTGTATGTGATTTAGAGACAGGGTCTCACTGAGTTGTTTAGTGCCTCATTTTTGCTGAGGCTGGCTTTGAACTTGCAATCCTCCTCCTCCACCCTGCCGAGCTGCAGGGATTACAGGCGGGTGCCACCATGCCCCACCCATCTATCTCTTGTAAATTTTTTGCAGATATCTAGAGCACTATGAAAGTCATATTTATCGTATTTGTTTTGGGCTCCCTGAACCTACATCTGTAAGTGGAGGATCCCGTCACTGCCTTGGCGGCACACGAGCAGTTCCATAGCTGAACCAGCGTGGGTCCCAATAAAGCAGGTGACAGGGCCCCGTTAGTCATTGCCATCCTTACATTCGGGCAGGATTGAGACTGGGGGTCCTGAAACATAAAAAATTTCCATGAAATATGAGAGATTTTACAAAAAACAGGATGAGATTCCTTCTGAATTTAGGGAGAGGATTTATCCCCAACACCAAGGTATGCTGTGGCCAACCTGCCCTGCAGTAAAATACCATTTTTTTCCCCATCAGACCACTTTACTAGGATTAGACCCAGAGGGCTCCTATTTGGGAACTCACAGGTTCTCCCAATTTTGACAAGATTGAAAAGAAATGCATGCACCCAGGTTGCTTGTACTCACAGAAGTACAGAGTAGGAGCATCACACACACACACACACACACACACACACACACACACACACACTGACAACCAGAATCAGGGGTATGGACCACAGATAGATTTCAGGGTAAAACACTCACCCCACTTCTTCCCTCCCCTAGAGCACTCTGTCTTTTGAAGTGAGTCCCCAGGTGGAGGGGGAGGGAGTTGCTTGAGACTGACCTCCAAGTGACATACTTTTGGATGAGATACAGTGCTTTTTAATCTGCCATGGAGAGGGCATGAGAGTGACTGTTGTCAAGGGAACAGGGGTTGTCCCCAGAGCTAAAGTGGCCCCACAGCCCTAGGAATCTTATTTGTTTGCCTGCCCCCCCCCCATTCAAGGCTAGTTCACCACAGCAGAACACAGCCCCTCGTTGGGTGCCAGTTGTGACCACACAAGGTTCAGATCCGTGCTGCCCAATGCAATGAACTGAGAGGTAGAGTGACAGAAAGAGCTTTATTAGTGACCAGCAAATGCTGGAAGATGGCAGGCTCCTGCCTTTCCATGGTCATCTTTTCCCTTGCTCTAAGCAAAAATCTCGTACATGATGTTTCAAGGGAAGGATGGGATCCCAGGCAGGGGGTGCCTCAGTGTCCCGGGTTTGGGAAAGCAGCCTCTTCTGGAACGTGGTTGGTGAGAGCTGTGGTCTATTGGGCCTGCAGAAGACAGCAGCAACCAGAGTCCTGTTTTGATCAGAATGACTTGTGCCTGGATTTTGTCATGGTGGGTGTTTCTGGCGAGCACCTAGTACCTTGGGATCAGGGATTGCTTGGGAAGGGAGGGTTTTTGCATTTCTAGCTATCTTTAGTGTGCAGTTCATCTATGAAAGTCAGGCCTCAGTGGGCAGCCAGTCCTGGAGAGAGCAGGCAGCAGCAAAGAAAACTCCTGAAACTGCATCTTGCTGGGGGAGAGGGGCTACATGCACTTTAAAAATGACAATGACATGTCTGTTATCAAAAAGACCAAAGGCAGCAGTGCTGGTGAGGATAGTGCAGACGGGAACCCTTGTGCACTGTTGGTGGGAACATACATCTTAGCGTAGCCACCAAGGAAACAGTGTGGCACTTCCTCAAACTATCACAAAGAGAGCTGTTACACATCGTGGTTTCCCTCCTGGGTATCTGTCCAAAGGAACCGAGATCAGTTTATTGCAGGGACATCTGCCCTCCTGTGTTTATTTCAGCCCCATTCACAATGGCCAAGAAGTGGAATCAGCCTAAGTGTCCATCAGCTGATAAATGGATTAAAAATGTAGTGGGAATGTGCAACACAGTGCTATTCAGCTGTAAAAAAGTCATGAAACCCTGTCACTTGTGACCACATGGATGGAACTGGGGACATTATGTTATGGACATTATGTTATGTGAAATAATCCGGGCAGAAAGATAAGTCTGCACCCTCTCGTACACATGCGGAATACAAAACAAGTTGATGTCACAGGAGTTCAGAGCAGAAGCTGAGAGTGCTGGGGGTTGGGGAGCCGAGTTGGGGGGCACGGGTGGCTCGGTGGGTCTGAGGCTGCAGCTAGAAGTTTTGGTGCTCGGTCCTGCAGTAGGACGGCTGCAGATCGTAGTTTTCTACTGTATATCTCAAAAGCCAGAAGGAAGTATTTTCGATGTTTCCATTATAAAGAGCTGATTCAGGGGCTGGGGATGTGGCTCAAGCGGTAGCGTGCTCGCCTGGCATGCGTGCGGCCCAGGTTCGATCCTCAGCACCACATACAAACAAAGATGTTGTGTCCGCTGAAAACTGAAAAATGAACATTAAAAAAATTCTCTCTCTCTCTCTTAAAAAAAAAAAGATTTTTTTAAAAAAAGAGCTGATTCATGTTTGAGGAAATGGATATGTTTAACTTGATTTAACCATTATTCAGGGGTTGGGAATGTAGCTCAGTTTTAGAGCATCTGCCTCATATGTTGGAGGCCCTGAGTTCAATTCCCAGCACTGTAAAATGAAAACGAAAAAGAAAAAAAAAATCATACAAAGAATATATGTGCTGAGGGGCTCGGGTTGTGGCTCAGTGGTAGAGCACTTGCCCAGCATGTGTGAGGCACTGGGATTGATTCTCAGCACTGCATAGAGATAAATGAGTAAAATAAAGGTCCATCAACAACTAAAAAATATTTTTTTAAAATGGGTTTTTATTTCCTTTCCTAAAATAATGCCCAACAGCCAAGGCTTCTGGTGATTAAATGAGATCATATGCAGTGTTTAACACAGCAGTTGGCCCTCAGTAGCAAGCTCCCGCAAACAGGCTTGGAGATTCTGACCCTTTTCCCAAGTCGCTCTTAGGGCAAAAGCAGCAACAGCGGCTTTCTAGAACCTGCCTCTGGGAGGAGGCCTCTGGCCCCTTTTTTGTTCTCAAATGTGAGCAACAGGATGAAAAGTCAGAACAGAGGCTGCAGAGGTCCGTTCTGCCCCAGGCAAAGGAGGGGGACAGCTGCAGCCGCAGGCCAGGTCACAAGCCGCCTCTGGGTTGCCCTTGACTCTCTGCCTTCCAGGTCTGAGGCTTTCTCCCTTTCTCCTAGGCTCATGGGTGGGACACTCGGGGACTAATTTTACTCAGAAAACCAGGTTTCAGCCAAGCAGAGTCCCACTGTGCCGTCCTCCCTGGTGCCGTTTGGGGGGTGGGGTCTTGTAGAGGAGCAGTAAAAACTGGCCGTGAGTGGCCAAGGGTCACACATTATTTCTAAGAAAGTGAATTAACCAGCCAAGATGAGTCAGGCACCCAACAAGGAGGCTGAGGTACCCAGGGACCAGCAGCGGTGGAAAGCCATTACTACCACTGGGCTTGAAGGGGTCAGGGAGGAAATAGTGTGTCCTCCACCACCAGTGGGGGCCAGTGTGGGCTGGGGTGCCCAGCAGGAACTGCCATAGTGGCCAGCTGCAGCCCCCACCAGGATGTGGCTCGAAAGCCAGCTGGGAGTGGGGAGATACCCACACCCGCTCTTCTGCCCGTGCTTCCCATTGACTGAACCTGTGTCCCACAGCCAGCCAGCAAGGGAGCCCAGGAGCCTCCCTGGACAGAGAGCAGAGAAGGGGATGCAGCCGGGTGAGCAGGTGTCGTCCAGCAGGAAGCCCCTAGGGGCTAACCCTGGTGGAACCTCACGCAGCCCGTGGGCCACACATGGGATGACAGGTCTGGCTGCTGCCTTCTGGGAAGGTCTGACTGCTCAAATCAGGACGAGCTGCCTGCCCACAATTTGGCCATCAAGGGCAGTCGGGAATGATGATGCATCCACAGTGAAAGAAGAACTAGAAGTACCTTTATCGGTAGCTGACGTGGTCTTATAGAGAAACCTGGGGAGCCTGCTACAAAGTCATCAGAACCAATAAGTTCAGCAGGACACAACTGATGAAAATCAGGGGTTGGCTGCAGAGGCCCACAGATGTCAAGAGCCAGGGTGCCCAAGTTCCTCACATAAAAGGGTGTAGTATTTGCATATGACCTATGTACATCTCTGGGTTACTTAGGATACTTGGTAGAGTGTAAATACTTGTTATACTGAGTGTTTATGGAATAAGGACTTCTTCCATGCAGACAGAACCAGCACCATCAGCAACAACATCATGTGTTAAAAAATTTTTTTGTAGTTGTAGAAAGACAGAATGCCTTTATTTATTTTTATGTGGTGCTAAGGATTGAACCCAGTGCCTCACACATGCTAGGCAAGTATTTTTTTTTTAATTTTTTTAAATTAAAAATGATGCACACAGTATTTTTATTTTATTTATTTTTATGTGGCGCTGAGGATTGAACCTAGTGTCTCACGCATGTGAGGCAAACGCTCTATCACTGAGCCACAACCCCAGCCCCCAACATCATGTATTTTTAAAATTATTTTTACCTAAGGTTGGTTGCATCCTCATATTTCTATATAGTATAAGTAAGAAAACTGAAATTGAAAAGTCTATTTAATAGCATCAAAAAGAATAAAATACTTAGGAATAAATAAAAGAAGTTCAAAGCTTGTGCCCTGAAAACTATAAAACATTTTGAAAGAAATTAAAGACCTAAAGAAACAGGAGAAGACCCAAAGCTCCTGGGTCAGAGACTAATGGATTCAGTACCTTCCTGTCACAGCCCATGTGCCTGTATTTGCAGAAGCTGACGAGATGATCCTGCAGTTCACATGGAAATGCAGGACACACAGAATGGCTAGAAGAATCTTGGGGAAAAAAAGAACAAGGCTGGAGGACTCATTTCCCGATTTAAGAACTTACTACAAAGGTACAGTAATCAAGAGAGAGTGACACTGGCCTGTGGCAACACATAGATCTCTGGAATAGAATTCAAAGTCCAGAAATAAACTCACATTGGTCAGTTGACTTTCAGTGAGAATGCTGGCAATTTAACCCACATCACATGCTAACGCTAGTTCAGAATGGATCAAAGTCTTACATGTATGAGCTAAAACCATAAAACTAGTAGAAGAAAAATAGGTATAATTCTTTGTCTCCTTGTGTTAGGCAATTTTTTAGTTGTAGATGGATACAATACCTTTATTTAATTTGTTTATTTTTCTGTGGTGCTGAGGATCAAACCCAGGGCCTTACACGTGCTGGGCGAGCACCCTGCCACTGAACTACAACCCTAGCACACAGGCAGTGTTTTTTAGATATGATGTCAAAGCAAAAGCAATGAAAGAATGATTGTGAATCATTAGAATTAAAAATTTTTGTGCTTCAAAGGACATCATGAAGAAGGTGAGAAAGTAACCCAGAGAATTTTGGATATCACCCATCTGACAAGAAATTTGTATCTAGAATATGTAAAGAACTCTTACAACTCAACAATAAAAAGGCAAATAATTCCATTTACAAATGGGCAAAGGATTCAAATAGATATTTCTCCAAAGAGGATATACAGACAACCAGTAAACCCAGGAAGAGATGCTTGAAATCATTGTCCTGAGGGGAATGAAGATGAAAGCCGCAGTGAGATACCACTTCACCTCCACTAGGGTGTTTAATCAAAAAGGCAGATAATTGGGCTGGGGTTGTGGCTCAGAGGTAGAGTGCTCGCCTACCATGTGTGAGACACTGGGTTCCATCCCCAGCACCACATAGAAATACTTTAAAATAAAGATAGAGCGTTCACCTATAACTAAAAAATATTTTAAAAAGGCAGATAATAACAAGTGTCAGCGAGGATGTGGAGAATTTGGACCCTTCTTACACTCCTAGTTGAACACAAAACAGTTTAATGGCTTAGGAAAAGCCTGGCAGTTCCTTGGTGTTAAACAGCTACATTGTGATCCCCCAGTTCTACTCGAGGGTACACACATGAGAAAGGAAGGCGTGTGTCCACCCAAACATTTATACACTAATGTCATAGCAGCATCGTTCGTGATTAGAACAACCCCAGATCCGTCTGCTGTAAATCAATAAATACAATGTGATATACCCGCCTAATGGGATGTTACTCAGGTATAAAAAGTGACAATACACTGACACATGAACCTTGAGAAAGCACTCCAGGTGAAAAAAATCGCACACACAGAGCCAGATCATTTTAAAATTTTATTTATATGAAATGTTCTAGAACAGGCAAATCCATAGGCAGAGTTGTTAGTGGTCACCTGGGGCTGAGGCAGCCAACGGAGTGGGGGATGGCCATGGGAGAGGAATGTGTTCTGAAGTCCATTCTGGTGACCTGTGCACCTGTCTGTGACTACACTACATGCGGTTGAATTGTTCTTCAAATGTACGAACCATGTGGTATGTGAGTTATATCTCAATAAAGCTGTTAGAGACAAACTCAGAGCCCTCAAGGGTAGTGCTGTAGGATACCCAGAAGCTCCCCCAGTTGGATGGGGAGCTTCCTACTATCAGTAGCCACTGGCCCTGGCCCACCTTGGCTGGGTGGAGGCACTGCCCACCCTTGAGTACTTGTGGCCTCTTTTTCAAGATTTAGAGTACGGGAAGACCCCGGCTCCAGCAGGACCTTTGAATTCTAATTCAGTTTTTAAATTTTGCTTCAGTTAAACATTTTTGGAACCATACTGTGAACCAGGCACGGGACTAGGTTACTCTGGTGAAAAACAGGGGCCCTGAAATTGGACAGGCCTCATTCCTGAATCTGCCACTTCCTATGAGTCCTTCTAAGCCTCACTTTTCTTATCAGTAAAATGAGGATTGATGATACCCCAAGAGATTGAGCTTGGAGGTGCGCGGCATACATAGTAGGCAGGAAACGGAAGTGCCCTTCCAGCGCTCCTGGAGCAAGTCACACGCACAAGTTTACATGATAGAGATGAGTCGGTTATGCACTAGACCCCCTTATCCTTGAGGGTCCTCCCAAGACCCCCAGTAGAGGCCTGAAACCTCAGTATCAAACTCTTATGTATATCATTTTATCATTTGTGTTCCTGTACATACAAGCCTGTGATGAAGTTTAATTTATAAATCAGGCATAGTAAGAGATTAACAACCATCACTAATAATCAAGTGAAACAATTTTAACGACATACTATAATGAAAGGAAGTGAATGTGGCCTTTCTCTCAAAATATCCTCCTGTACCGCTCCGCCACGGGGCCCATGTGGAGAGCTGGAGGGGGGTGAATGACTAAGCACTTTTTATGCACAGTAGACTCAGTTTTTTCAATGACCCTAAGTTTTGAGGAATGACAGCAAAACTAGCATGAATTTCTTCTCCTTTTTCACAAGTAGAAGATTCTTACAATCTGGGGTCTTAGCAACCCCAGCATGATTTTTCTGTCTTATCAAGTCAAGAGCTTTTACCTTTTCATTTACAGGAAACCCTTAGGCATATCTGAGGCAGCTTCACTGAACTTGTGCTTTGGGGCCATTAGTAGATGGAATAAGTGTGACTTGAGCACGAGCCTGTGGTGCTGTACTGGTTGGCCTGTGACCAAGGTGGCTAAGTGACTGACGGGAGGGTAGTATATACAACGTCTCAGGCAGGACAGAGTGGGACCGAGAGAGATTTCATCATGCCACTTATGATGGCACACGGTTTAAAACTTAGGAATTGTTTGGTTTTAGAATTTTTTATTTAATATTTTTCAGATCACAATTGGCTACAGGTCACTGAAACTGCGGAAAGCCAAACAACAGATAGAGGGGAACTGTATCAGCCCCCAAAGAGCTCTAGGCAGGACAGACGACCTGTGCCCACTGACCAGTGCCCAGAGAGGAGCAGGTCACGAGGAGGACACCCAGCTTGTTCTGGGCCAAGATGGAGACCAGGAACAGCTTCTCGAGGGAACGGCCAGTGAAATGGGGCCTCAGAGGGTGGGAGGATATGCTTTGCATATATTGTATTTCATCCACTTTTTTTTTTTTTTTAGAGAGAGAATTTTAATATTTATTTTTTAGTTTTCGGCGGGCACAACAACGCATGCCGGGCGAGCACGATACCGCTTGAGCCACATCCCCAGCCCCTCCACTTTTTGAATAAGCAAGTATATGGTTCAAATTCAGGATGTCGACAGTGGATGATCAACCTTCCCCCCACATCTCTTCCCCAGAGGCCACCACCATTATCGGCTCCTGGAGTCTCATTCTAGAAACAGTCCACAGGTGTGGGGTGTGCACGTGACTGGGCAAGTTTTGCCATCTTCCCTGCTGGGGCCATGGCATCTGAAGGCTCCTGCTAAGATGTGGGTTAGGAGCGCGTCCTGGGCTCCATGTCGTTCTGCAGCGACTTTCCCATCTTGTGGTTTGTGCCATCACAGGCCATGGCCTGCGAGTGAGTCTTGTCAGTGAGAATGATGACTCTGTTGCCCTCAGTGCCCCTGAGGAGGGTCCCCTGAAGTGGAGGCCAGTACCCCCACCCACACACCACTGCTGCCCTGGCTGGTTCTTCCAGAGCTCTGTCTTTGTCCTGGGGGAGCTCCTGCCCCCCACCCCCACCCCTCCCCCGCCTCAAGGTCCCTTGCTGGGTGGAACTTACCCACGCGGCTTCCTGGCGAGTGTGGTTGCTCTCTGTCTTTATTTTGCCTGCTTACGTGGTCAATGATTTGGCTGGAGAGGAAATTTCAGGTTGGAAATCATTTTTCCTTGACAAGTTTGAAGACTTGCTTTGTACTTTTCTAGCTTTGCAAGTTGCCAAGAAATCCAAAACCTTTCTGATTTTTGTCCCCTCCCCGATGTCTGTCGGCTTCCAGAATCTGAAACCTACAAGACCTTGGTGGGCTCCAGCGGGGCCCTCCACGCTCTGTCCTGGGAGTTTCCTGGATTATTTCATTTCTTCCTCTTTCTGTTTCTTCTTCCTAAAGCTTCTATCATTTCGTTTGTAGATCTCTTGGACTGACTCTCCAGTTTTTCTCCTTTCTTTCCTATGTTCCATTTCATTTGCCTTTTTGTTCTGTCTCTAGATTTCCTGTCATTTAACTTCCAACCCTTCTATTGGTTTCTTTTGGCCAGTTTCTCCTATCATTTTTAGTTTCCTTGAGGCCCTGTTTTTCTCCCTGAGTGATTCTTCCAGGACAGGCGTCAGAGTCCTGCAGTGTGGGGCTATGGTCTTCCACTCCCAGTCTCTTGATGCATGTAGGTTTCTGTAGGTTTCTTCTCCCTGGATGGTTGGCTTCCTCCAGGGTTTTTTTTCTGAGACTTTTCTTTGGTTTGTTTTCTTTATGAATCTGCCAGGTGATCTTGGGGGCTCACAGGAGGCCTGAGTGTCCAGAACATACTGGGGTCCATCTCACAGTAGGTGACCTGGGTGGGCTGTTCTCTGGGAACCTCAGGGTTCACATCCGGAGTCTTTCCTCCTTGATTGCTGGTGTTCTGGGAGTGAGGGAAGGGGACGGGATGTGCGATCACTTGGCCTCCCTTCTCCATTTTGGCAAGATCCCAAGGTTCTCTGCTGTGCCTCGCACCCCAATCCACAGCTCCTGGTTTTCCCTTCTCCAGAGGACCCCTGCAGGTGGTCTCCTGGGCATGGGAGGGGGATGTGGCTTCTCAAGAGCTTTCATCCACCCTGGTGGGCACACTCAGCCCTGTTCTGGGGGAACCTGGCCCTTTGTGGATCCTACAGTAGATGTAGTGGGTGGTGGAGTCGTTGGACCATCAGCCTCCCCCTGGCCAGTGTGGGGCTGCAAGGTCAGTGACCCTTAACTGTGTCCAGCTTCCTGGGTTACATTGCTGCCATTTCTTCTCCTGTCTGCTTTGTCCTTGGATATTTTTTATCTACCGAATTTAAGTAGGGAGAAAAATGAGATGCGTAAGTCAGACTTGCATCCAGTGAGGAGGGGGGAGGGCTCGCGGGGTGGGACTCGCTGGGTGGAGGGGGTGCTTTGACAGAGGTCAGACCATGCCGGACCTTCTGGGAACAAAGAGGAGGCAGTGGGCAAGCCGTGGGCAGGGTCCAGGAGGCTGTGGAGTGGTGGGAGACAAGGCTGGGAAGCACACCAGAGAGACCCTGGGAGAGGAGGCCAGGGAGACCAGATCTCACACGTGTGCGGCAGGGCTCGGAGGTTTTAAGAAGACTGAACTCTTGGCTGGGGATATAGCTCAGTTAGTAGAGTGCTTCCCTTGTAAGCCCTGGGTTCAATCCCTAGCACCCAAATCAATTAATCAATCAATAATAACCAGGTGCCTTGGTAGCTCAAGCTGTGGTGATGGCTTAGGAGGATTTTACCAGAATTCAGGCAGTCAGAAGGGAGTGATTCAGGGTGGCTTAGTAATGGAAGGAGGGGAGGGCGTGAGGGTTAGGGGGTGGAAGCAAGGACTTCTGGGTGGATGACAGGCACGGGAGGGAAGAGCTGTCTCAGCTTGGTTTCTGGGGAGCCGGGAGGTGTCTTGGCTTTGTGTGTGTGTGTGTTGTGGGGGGGAGGCGTATCAAAAAGCTGTGCTTTTAAATTCTCACACTTGGTTGAGAGAGAGAGTCAGACAGAGGTGTGGAGGGTGGGAACAAAGAAATTAGTCCCTTAGAAGACAGAGGAATAATTTTCAAGTTGTTAAGTGCGATTATCAAAAGAATTTTCATTTTGATATGCTCATAGCTTAATTAGTGCTGCCACATGGCTTCGAGCTACTTGAATATTGACAGGGCCCATTTCCTTTCTCCCTCACCTCTTTGACCAACTTAAACCTTCTGTACACTAGTCCTTTAAAAAAGAAAAAGAGGCCTCTTATTTGAGTTCTGTGGCTACAGGAAAAGTAGAGCAGGGGCACCGTGCACCCAGCCCTGTCCCCGGCCACCCAGCCCCTCTGGGGTGCGCGTGCCTGTGCCCCATCCGGGTTTTCTGTCAGGGCTGGAGGTGAGGAAAGGACCCCATTACAGCATTTGCCAGGTTCTGTGGCATAAGCACGCCCACTGGGGCCAACCTCAGGTCACCAACCTGCTGCCACTGAGCACAGAACTAGAGAGAGATGGGTCGTCCATCTCTAGTCAGTGGAGTGAGCCAGGACCATGCACGGCCTCTGGCGCGCCCCTGGACAGCGTGCCGGGCAGCCGGACATCCTCCTTTCAAGGCCTGACTTGTTCTGAGCAAGCAGGTGTCCGGGTGGACTTTGTACAGAGCATCATCCCAACAAGTGAGGATTGCGCTACAGCAGCCCCAGCCCTCCACCAGGGCTCTGCTGTCTTCCCTTGTCCCTTCCAGCCCCAGTGCTCATCGGCCACAGGTCAGCACTAATACTAAGTGGCGCTGCCAACACCAAAAGCCGCCATTTAGGATAGAGACTGATTATGTGCCAGGAATTGCTTTTTCTTTTTCTTGTTTATTTTGAGACTGGCCTTGCTGGGTTGCTCAGGCTGGTTTTGGATTTGGGATCCTCCTGCCTTAGTCTCCCGAGTTGCTGGAATTGCTGGTGGCACCGCTCTGCTGGGCTTCAGGTAATTTAAACTGTCTCATGCCTCAACTCAACTGATCTTTGTAACAACCCTCTGAGCTCTTTGGTATTTTTTTAATTTCTGAATATACAAGTGAAGAAATTGAGGCCCAGAGGTAAAAGCGCCCTCCAGAGTCTGCTCTGAACCCGGGCAGTCAGCTCATGCTGTCCTGGCTGTGTCTTTGCCGCTGGCTCCCCCGCTCCCTGCCCCCCGCCCCCCCAACCCTGGGCTTCTGCACCCATTTCTTTGCTTAAGATCCCATCAGGGACTCAACTCTGCTGGCCCATCAGGGTTGCCAGATAAAATACAGGATGCCCAGTTAAATTTAAATTTAAGTAAACAACAAATAATGTTATAGTGTAAGTATACCCCAATAGAGCATGGGATATACTTTTTTTTTTTTTTTTTTTTTTTTTATTCTGTTTGTCTGAAATTCAGATTTTAACGGAGTGGTTTGCATTTTAATTTTCTGACTGTGGCAGCCATTGGCCTGGTAACTTCTTGCTTGGGAAGAATTAGGAGAGGAAGGAGAGACAAAAGCCTGTCAGGTTGTCCCGAGGGTCACAGAACTCTGGTTCCTGGTAGACTTTAACTAGAACTTATTTGATGTCTAAACCCCAAATGTTCCTAACTTTTGCCTTATTCCCTCTAAAGAAAGAATATCAAACCAGCATTTTGTAAGAATGTACCAGAATACAGACTGAAAACTGCTTGTGTCTCTTCTCCAAGGTTAATCACCACAAAAACTTAAGAAATCACTTACATAATCAGTCTAACATTTTGCTATTCTAGAAGAACCACTTGACCTAAACCCACTCATTCAGAAAACTAAGTTCTTCTAAACTCCGTCAGAGGGAAATGCCGCTGCTTTTTCTAATATGTCTTCTGCTGGTCCAGCTGCCAGACATTTTCTTAAAGTTTAGTGGCAGTCATCCCTGGTGCCTCATTGACCTCATTACTCTGGGTTCTTGGGCAGCTGTGGGACGGGCCGCCTAATGTCAGTGGGAAGTGGTGCTGCTGCATGTGGACCTGCCGTGGGCTGCTGCTCTGCTCTTTGGGTTGTGCCTCCTGGGATGGGACATCCATACCTCACAGTCTGGACCAGAGTGGGAAACGTGGGGTGTGGCCTGTGGCCAGACACTGGGATGCTCTGCAGCTGGGCCTGTCCCGGAAGCCCAGGCCTTTGGTCCCAGAGGAGGAGGTCGTCTTCATCCAGCTCAAGGCGTCTTTCACCGAGCCCGGAGCCTCCTTCCTGGATTTGCTCCAGCTCTCGTCCCACCCGCTCTCCCTCAGCCTCTCGCTGGGCTTCTTGCCCCTTCCCCTTCCAGCACCTGCTAATCCTCCTTCATGCAGGAGGGGGTTCCCCACACAACAGAGGATGTGGCCCGATGGTCCCGTCTAGAACATGTAAAGATGTGTTACAACTCCGCAAGAGAAAGATAGCCAGATCTGCAGAAAAATGGCAAGTGACATGAACAGGCAGTTAAGAGAAAAACCCAGAAATATGCCCACAATCATAAGAAAATGTCTGACCTCACTAGTAATCAAGGAACTGGAATGTAAAGCAAGGTGCAACTTTATACCCACAAGATTGACAAAAGCAAAGTCTGACATTATAGAGTCAGTGACTACATGAGGACATAGAAGCTCAGCTGCACTCTAGTGTCTGAACAGATTGTTAGGACAATGTCACTTTGGAGAGAGATTTGACAATGTTAACATTAAGAATGTGCCTAGCCAGGCGCCCTGGTGCATGCCTGTAATCCCAGCAGCTCTGGAGGCTGAGGCAGGAAGATTGTGAGTTCAAAGCCAGCCTTAGCAACTCAGTGAGGCTCTAAGCAACTCAGCAAGACCTTGTCTCTAAATAAAATACAAAAAAGGGCTGTGATGTTGCTCAGTGGTTGAGTGCCCCTGGGCCAATTTAAGGTCTATGTCCTAGAGAAATTCTTACATATCTTTTATATGAGGTCAAAGTTACTCACTTTTAACTGAGTTTTATTTTGAAGGTTCAATCATATGCAGCAGTGGAACAAACAGTGTAATGGACCCCATGGACCTCTTGTCCCACTGAAGCAATTATAATTTTGTCAGTCTATATGATACGGTTCTTAATAGCCAAAGATTGGAAAGCACCTACTATCACTGTCTTTGTGTGGGCTGCCAAACACGATCCATGACAGAGTCATCTATAAGCAATAGGGATTTACTTCTCACCTTTCTGGAGGCTGGGAGATTTGAGATCAAGGTGTCCTATAAGGACTCACTTCCTGGTTCATAAGTCACTGTGTCCTTACTGGACAGAGGGGCGTGAGGGAGCTCTCTGGAATCTCTTTATAAGGACTGAGGTCCTGATCAGGAGAGCTCCACCCCCATAACCTCACTGCCTCCCAGAGAACCCCACCTACCTGCAGCATCCTTGCCTAGGAGGTCTGTCTGCACTTAGGAAAGGAGGGGCCAAAACCTTCAGTCACTGGGTCCCTCTTTGGGGCACAAATAAACTGTGGCCTATGTAACACAACAACCTATAGCCAAAACAATTAGTGAACTCAAAAATGCAAAAGGATTGGGGAAATAGCCCCGGGGTGGAATGCCTGAGGCCTGGGCTTGCTCCCCAGCACCCAGAAAGAAAACAAAGCAAAACATAAAAAGGAACAAATTAAAAACAACAACAGTAAATAATTTAAAACAACAGACTCTATATGTATGCCAATGTGAATAGATTTCAAATATTACATTGAGTTGAAAAAAGCTAAAAAATGGCTATCATTCACAAAAAAAATCAAAACACAAATCCAGGTAATGGGGCCTCACATCTCTAGGAGTGTGGAGCCTGGGAAGGGGAGGGAGCCCAGCAGGGCGGGGCCTGCGGGGGCTGGTCTGGGAGTGTGCTGGGGGAGAGCCTCAGGAGATTGCTGCTGTTTGTAGAGGGTGGTTTCCTAGTTGGTTAAGTTTAACTTTTACTTTATCGAAAAAGCAATACTGTGGATTCTGCTGAGAGTTACACTTGTAAAGCTGCCTCACCTTCCTGTGGCTGCCTCCTTTTTCCCCCAGCTCCCAGCATGGTTGTGTAGGTCTGTGTCTAAGCACATTTTCAGATTTTTACTTTATTTAAATCAAGTAAATAATCACCTTTGAAAATGCAGAATGTGGAGGATGGTGGCGTTTTCTTGTCCACTTTTCATCAGCTGCCTCCTTCCTTCATCCCCAGCTAAACAAATAAATCCTGTGTTGCTCTCACACTTCCAGAGACAGGGGCCCATCTGCCATCCTGTCTAACTCCAGCCACCTTGGAACCTCTAAGGGAGCTGCCTTCTGCAGGGGGCCGTCTGGGCCTGCTGGGTGCACTGTGGCCTGGGATTTCCTGCACCCTGGGAGTCCCTTTGCCTCCTCTAGTTGGCAGCCTGGGACCTGGACCTGGACCCTGTGTCTGTTTGAAATGCTGAGGAGCAAACCTGGGCCTTGCACCTGCGAGGCCCCTCTGTGCCCCTGAGTCCTGGCCAGCCCCCTCCTTGTCTTGTTAGAGCCCATCTCAGGGCTTCCCAGGGATAGGCATGTCTGGGATTGTGTATTTTGCAGTCTTTGATGGATTGTCTAACTGGGTAGAGAATTCCAGGTTGGAGAGTGTTTTCCCTCGGAAATTTAAAGACATTGCACCAGCAGCATCTGGCTCCTGTCACTGTTGACAGTCGAGTGAGACTTCCTTTTCCTGGTCAGAAGTATAGAGGGCTGGAAGATGTCCCCAGGGATATCCAGGTCCTTATTTTAAGAAAAAAGTCCTCTAGTCACACGTGGTGGAACATACTTGTGGTCCCAACAACTTGGAGGCTTAGGCAGGTTCAAGGTCAAGTTCAAGGCCATCCCTGGGCAACTAAGTGAGACCCTGTCTCAAAATCAAAAGTAAAAAGGGGTGGGGTTGTAGCTCAGTGATAAAGTGCCCCTGGGTTCAATCCCTAGAAACAGAAAAAGAAAAAAGACCTGCAGATGTGATCAAGGATCTTGACAGGGAAGATGACAAGGGTGGGCCCTAAGTGCCATCATGAGTGTCCTGGGAAGGCAGAGGCACATGCTGAGGAGGCAGGCAGGCATTGAAGTGATGTGGCCACAAGCCAAGGAGCCCCATGGTCTCCAGAAGTAGAGGGCATGCTGCCCATCCCCACCTGTCCTGCAGGGTGTGGACGCTGGTGTTGGACTTCTGCCCTCGAAACTGAAGCACAGTGGTTTCTGTTGTCTTAAGCCACCAAGCCTGTGGCAGTTGTCACTTTGCAGGAAGCTAAGGGCCTCCTGATCCTTTTCCGGGGCATGTGGACCTGAGGTTAGGCCAAACCCCGGGAATCCTTCAGTCCCCAGGGCCTCGGCGGCCAGCCCCTCCCTCTGGCTTCCTCTTCTCCCTTCTGGGACTCCGGGCAGTGGCTACAGGAGGGCCCACCTGAGCCTCTTATTTTCCTACCTTTTCCCCTTTCTTTCTGCAGGTTCGTCTTTCTGTGTGATGTCCTGAGCTGCCTTGTAATTCTTCTATTTGTTATGTTTAAAATTTTCTGCAACTCTATTTTTACTTTCCTAGAGTCTTTCTTGTTGCCTTTTTAAAATAACTGCCGCCTCTTACTTAATGGATGCAATTGCTTTTCTCATTTCTCTGAGGAGATTAATTATAGTTTTTCTAAGTGTCTGCTCTCTGTATTGCTTTTCTCTTGAGTTCCCTTTAAAAAAAAAAACACCAATTTGTTTTGGTGAATTTTTGGTGATTTCCTCAAATATCTGGTGGTGTTTGGCTGACATTTCTACTGAAAAACGCGACACCAAAGCCCATTGGGAAACCTGGGCAGCTGAGCCTGTTGGCGGTGGTCCCCACCCGGCCCCGTGGGGAGGGGGGACTGCAGGCGGGCTTTTTCTTGGAGAGCCCAAATGTAAGCAGCTTCAGGCATCCTGGGCTGGGTTGGTTGGTTTCTGTGTTACTCAGCTGTCTGTCCCTATAACAAATATCTGAGGTAATCTACTTCTGAAGAGGAGAGGTTTATTTTGGCTCCCAGTTTTGGAGGTTCCAGTCCACGGTCGATGGCTTGGTTGTTTGGGGCCTCTGAGGGGACAGCACATCACAGTGAGCACACGTGGCCGAGCAGAACCTGCTCACCCGTGGCCGGGAAGCAAACAGAAAGGAAGAGATCAGAGTCCACAGTCCTCTCTCAGGGCATGCCCCAGTGACCTGAAGCCCTCCCAGAAGGCCCCACCTTCTAAAGCCTACCCCCTCCTTGTAGTCGCACCCTGAGGATCAAACTTTTTTTTTTTTTTTTTTAAACTGGGAATTGAACCCAGAGGTTCTCTAGCAGTGGCCACATTCCCAGCCATTTTTATTTTATTTTGAAACAGGGTCTCACTAAGTTGCCCAGGCTGGCCTTGAACTTGTGATCCTCCTGCCTCAGCCTCCTAAACAGCTGGGGCTACAGATGGGCACCGCCCTGTCTGGCGGGATCAAACCTTTAACATGTGGGCCTTTGGAGGACATCCAGGGTCCAGCTACAGTGGTCACCTGAGAGGAGTCCTGAGGTGTGTCCCCTGGAGGAGGGCCTGTGAAGCGCTGTGGAACTGAGGGGTTTCCAGCTGCAGATGGGCAGGTGCCCCCATCCCCGGCTGCAGTCTGGGGCCTTGCTGCCTGGGCTGGGCCTGGTGGCCGGGCCTGGTGGCTGGGCTGCAGCCGCTCCAGGAACCAAGCCTCCTGTCTTCTGAAAGAGCCATCGTGTGGTGGTCAGGAGCAGGGTGCAGGATTCCGATGACGGGGGCGTGCCCCGAGCATGCCACTGACCTGTCCTGCCAGCGTCGGTTCCTCAGCTGCAGACCTGGGAGCAGCAGGGTGCTGTGGCATAGGGGCTGCAGTGCAGAGTCAGTGGATGCAGAGGGCTCTGGGGACCACAATTGGGGCCGCCGTCACTGTTGCCCACTGGGGACAGGAGAGTCCTGGCTGTGTGATGGGGAGGAGCATCTGGGGTTCTGATCCCAACCAACCTGGCTTCTGTTGGCGGCCCTGTCCCTCATCCCACCATCTGGGCACCTGCCATGAGGCTCTGGACTCCCCAGGCGGCCATGGCTTGGGTCCACTTGATGGTGGGACTCCCAACCCTGACCCCCCGGGATTTCCTCCTCCTCAGGCTGCACCGCTAGTCCACTCGCCAAGCAGTTTTCTCATCTCATTTCTCGCCTCCATCATCTGCTGCTGTCAGCTCTCCTGCTCTTTGTGTTTGTGGTTTTGCTCTTTAAAAGGGAAACCCGTACTGATGTTTTAGTGGGATTTCAGAAGGGAATAGAAATAAACCCGTGTGTTTGATCCATTACTTTTCACTGGATCCATTTAGTGTTTCATTAAAAAAGAAGAAGAGTCCATTGATCCTAGTGTCCTCCAGCTCCCCCTGCATTTCTCTGCTTTTCAGACTTTCTGGAAGTGTTCGTCCAAACTGGGGCATTAGACCAGGCAGAGCCTGCCTTAGCTGCCAGCTCACTGATGCCCTCACCTTTCCCTGCACCCTCCTCTCAGCTCTGCTCAGGCCCCCAGGGAGCCCTGCGTGCAGGACCTGTGCTGTTTTCCTGTTCCTTTTCAGAGGTCTGCTGTGCCCTGCTTATGGGCTCTCACCCCCAGGCAGCACTTGCTGTCATCTCTCACTGGGGGACTGGGGACAGCTCTCCTGGGCATAAGGCCTGTGGTCCTCCAGCTCAAAGCTGTCAGTCCTAGTAGAGATGCTGGTTCTGCATTTCCGCTGGGTTCTGTCTCAGTGGTCTTTAATTTGGGAGCCCGGAGTCACCCCGCCCCGCCCCTGCTTTGCCCTCATCCGATTGGTTTTGATGATTTTACTGCCTAAGTATTTTTTGCCAGGTCCCCTCCAACCCTCCCACTGTGACCCTGGCTTGAGTCCCTGTTATTCCTCGCCGGCATTGGAACATCTTCCTGTCCCCCACCTCTAGTCTCTCCTCCCTGAATCCAGCTTCCTCAGGGTCCCTGTCAATTGCAAATCTGTCTCTGTTCTGCCAGGTTTGGCCACTGCACCCTGCTGTTGAGGGCACACCCAAGCTCCTTGCTCTTGACCTGGAGCCCAGGTGTCTCCAGGGGGGTCCTTCCCAGCGCCTTCCGCGCCTTGCTGGAACACTTGCTGGGCTATTTGCTCTGCCACCCCCACACCTGAGCCGCCTCCTCCACCTGCCCCCCTTCTTTGGACACCCCTTCTGCCTCCTTTAAGATCCTTCCCTGGCGGGCGCCTTTGCCTCCAGAGGCCTTCCTGTGGCTCAGCCCTGCTGGGAGCCGGCCTGCTGGGCACGCTGGCCTTGTTCACTTCTCCCTGCCTCCCCCTCGCCTTTGTCGCCTTTGCCTCTGATCCTAAGTAGCCACTTGCTCTGAAACCAGTGCTGTGGCCTGCAGCGGATGAGCAGAGAGAGACACTTGTGCCACTGAGGTTTTCCCGGCTGAGTGGCAGTGGCCGGGGAACTGGGTGCAGTGGGTTTCTAAGGCCACACCGCAGCAGGGCAAAGGCCCGACACTGGATGTCTTCAGCAACAGGGATTTCCGCCTCCCACTCTGGAACCTTGCAGTTCACGTCCCAGGCGTCCGCAGGCCATGCTCTGAAGCCTCTAGGGGAGACCTTCCTAGGCTCAGCCTCCCTGCGCTTCTCTCCATGGTTTCCCCACACCTTCACGTTGTCACTGTGTCTGAATGTCCCCCTTTGATCAGGACACCAAGCATGTTGGATTAGGGCTCACCCTAGTAATCCCCCTTTCACTTGACTACCTTGGCTTCACCTTTTCCAAATAAGGTCACATCCTGAGGTTCTGGGACCAGAACTTCAGCGTTTCTTTTGAGAGTACACAGTTCAACAACACTGGGTGACAACACCCTCTTGCCCCCAGCTCAACACCCCCAAAGCCCCTGGGCTTCTGAGCGCCCATTCTAGCCAGGCCCCTTGGTCCTGGTCTTGGATTGAGGGGCGAGAAGCGAGCAAGTGGGCAGAGGCCCTGGGACCCTAGGCAACTTGGGTGACAAAGCATCCCTGACCGCCTGCAGGCACTCCCTGCAAAGCACAGCCCAGGGGTGTACACACCTGGCACATGAGTGCCCCAGCTTTGTCACCCCACTCAGCCCTGAGCCTCGGTCGTCCTGGTGCCCACCCTCCCGGCTGCTTTGACAGGATACCATATGAGCTGTGTATTTCCCACAGTCTGGACGCTGGGAAACCCAAGATCAAGGTTTCTACATGTAAATTTGGGGAAAGACAAACATTCTTTGCTGATTCTGCCCTCTTGACCCTCCTTGTGTGCTGTCACCAGCACTTTGGGTTCTAATCTTGTATGTAGGGGACACTCACATGTCTGTTAACTCATTGTGCTGACTGAAGGGGGTTTTGGAACCCGCTGGGGAGGCTGGGTGTCCAGGAAGGCGTTCCTGAGCTGAGTCTTAAAGGGTGTGGGCCAGGTAGGGCAAGTGACCCCTTCCCTGAGAGCCTCCCCGAGTGGTCAAGTGCCAGCACTAAGAGAAATACTGTCCTCCCTCTGTCCCTGAGGCCACACCTGTGTCCTGGCTGGAAGTTGTCAGTGACAGCTCCTTGCACCAGGGGGCAGTGTTGGCCCTAGATCCTCACTGCCTCCAGTGAGGCTGGGAGCAGCCACCTCCAACTGGCTGGCCCTGTCCTTCCTGCCACTCCCTTGGGACCTCACGAGGCCCCTTTGTCCCTCAGTGCACAGACCCACACAGTGCCAGCTGCCCAGGCTACCTTCCCCTGGGTCACAGCCTTTGAGTGGAGGGTCGCTGGGTGCTGTGGCACTGCAGGGAGCCTGGTGATCACAGTGGCCTGGAGGCTGGGGACAGACCGCTGCGAAGCCTCAGCTGGCGCTTGCATGCTGTGTCCCGTCGCCTTTGGTTTTCTCTGCTGTCTCTGTCACCTGCATTGTTCTGCGTGCCCTCCCTGAGGTTCCTACTACCCAGAAATCTCAGCCTCAGTCCTTCCCCCCTCAGGCTCTTTGATATCAGTCTGTGCAGCCTGAAAGCCAGGCGCATCCTCCTTTCATCTGTCCCTGCTGGCTGCCAGCCCCTGGGCCCCCGGAGGACATGTTTAGGACAGTGTGGAGCAACCTGGAGAGAGCAGCCCATCCATCAGAGGCCACTGCCAGACTTTCTGGTTCTGCATAGGCTGGCGGCAGCCCAGGCTGGGCTGGAGGGCTGGGGTGCTGGGGCTGGCGGGAGGGAGCTGGGGAGGGGCTTGTTGATTAATTAGGATATTGTGGGGCCTGTCTCGGAGCCACCCCTCCTCTCACCCTGCTGCTGTGCACTTCTGAGACGGTCTGCCGCGGCAGCAGGGACTCCTGGTCTTTCAGAACCCCCACGCCACCAGCTATCCCTGGCAGGACCTCACCTTTGCCATCCGTGACCTCCTGTCCCCTGCTGCCCTCTGAGGCTGCAGGAGATGCTACATGACAGTGGGTATTAAGGGCCAAAGTGATGTGGGTCCTAGGAGGACATGATAGGGCCTGCCCCTTGGCTACAGCAGCTGTTGGGGGCCGTCAGTGTTCTGCTCCACACAGTAGCCATGTTGTCTGGACCAAAATGGCCCCGACTGTGGGATTTCATGCTGCTTCTGGTTGCAAGAGGCAGCCTGGGAGATGTAGTGTAGGTCTGCAGTAGCAGAGTTTCTGGGGACATTGGAGATTTATTGGGCAAGTTGTAACTGCCCTGGCTTATCTGGGATACGCGGCTGCCAGCACTGCCTGGCGGGTCTCAGGTAGCAGCACAGCCACTGGTGGCCTGCAGGAGTTCAAGCGGTTTTTATCAGAAGAAGGATTTTGGTTTTGCTTTTTTTGGTGTCCGTGTGCTGCCACACTGTGCTTCTGCTGCAAGCCATAGCCTGGTCCTGTAGTCGGTGAAGACTCTAGTCCTTAACAGCGCCCCTGCTCGGGAGGGGGCAGGAGCTGGGCTCAAACCTGACTCTGCTGATGACCTTGGCCACATTGCTCAGTCTCAGTGCTTGTTCTGTATCTGTAATGGGGATGCTGGAGTCTCGAGGGTCACATGAATCACTACACACGAACACCTTTGCACGGCCCAAGGCCCAGCAGGAATGGCGGCTCCCCTGGCTCCCTGTCCACTGTCTGTGTCCACCTGCTTGCACGGGGCCAGCACTGTGGGCAGAGCTTCACAATGTTCCTGTGTGGTGGCAGCCACGTGGACAGCTCATTGGGACTGGGCAGTCGATGTCAAGGTCCTTGTCCTGCCTCCCCCTGTGTGTTGTGGCAGGCCCTCCTGCTGAGTGCCATTCCCTGTGGGAAGGGAAAACTCAGGGACCCAGCATCCAAGGAGACAGAAGCTGGAGGAGAGGCGGAAGCCGGGAGCCACCCTTAGGGGCGGCAGGAGATGCACCGGATGCTCCTTGCTTTGCTGTGGCTCGTTCTTGCTTACAAGAAGCTCGTTCTTGCTTATGCGTCCCAGTGACCTCATGATTGTCCTGTCTCTGATGCACACTCTGAGGCCCAGGGACAGGCCCAGGGACAGCTGACAGGCCTCCCTGGCTGTCGGTGCTCTGGAGAGGAGCCGGCAGCGGAATCTTTGGATCTTACTGCCCCCTCATCGCTGTAGCCAGGAAAGGGAGGTTTTTCCTTTTGGGTTTCACCAGTAGCAAGCAAGACAGTGTGGTGTCCCCCAAGGCAAGTGACCTGAGCCAATTGCTCTGCTAGTGGGACCCAAAAGTGTCTGTCCTGCCACGCTGCTAACAACAGGTTGCAGGCCAGTGCAAGGAGGCTGGTCACACAAGTGGGCAGGGGAAATTCTGGGTCAGCTGCTGCTCCTGAGGACGAGGGCTGACTGAGATGCCCGCTTGGTTCCGTAAATGAGGCTTCCACGTCCTCAGGCAGATTCTCAGCCAGACCTGTCAACCTGAGGGCCTCTTCCCAACCTTCCACCAACCGCATACTCCAAGTGCAGGGCACAGGGGGGGCTGTTGCTCCCTGTGTCCACATGTCCCTGTTGTGTGCCTTCATGGGGGCGGTGACAGGATGCACCTGGCACAGTGACAACCTGAAAAGGCCATGTCTGCAAGTGCCTTCTGGGAAGTGCCATCATGAGGAAGGAGGCTGGCCACACAGGATTCTGGGGCTTGGTCTCAGACAGGCTGAGGGTGGGGTCTCTCTTAATACCAGAGGCAGGTGTCTGGGAGCAGGAGGGCTTTTGGTTGCCCGCGGCCCTCTCACTGTCCTCTGCTTCCGCCTCAGCACTCTGCTCTCCCTTGGGCTCACAGAGCCTCCAACCTGTGGCTCCTGTGTCCACCCCAGCCCTGTGCAGCAGCCTCTTCCCGTGTCAGCTCTGGGAGGTGGGGTGAGATTTGGGGGCAGTGGGACTCTGCCCACTGGGCTCCTCCTGCAGACTGTCCCAGTCCCCGTGCCTCAGATGAGCCTCTGGTGACAGCTGCCAGGAGCCTGTATCCGGATGGGCGCTGCAGTGTGGTCCCCAGCTGCCCCGGGCAGGCTTTCTCCAGTGGACATGGATGCTGGAACGGCCTCGGGGTCAGGCCAGGTCTGCAGAGCAGTGGTATTCAGCCAAGGAGAAGCAGGTTAACCATTTTATAGAAAGGGTGGGGATGTTCTGGGAATGAGGTAGATTTTCATTTATCTTTGTGTCTCTGATGCCTCTTCCTGTGCTTGGTCCTGCGTGAGGTGGAGGGACAGGGTGGTGATAGACCCTGCAACTTGGCAGCGAACTTAACTCTGGCCGTGTCTAGGTTCAGGGGGTCCCGCAACCCTTGCTCTTTACCACCCCGTCCTGAGCTGCTCTGCGAGGCCCGCTCTGCCTGTAGGTTGACATTTCTGTGCCTTTAACCTTCTGTGGCAGCATGTCCTAAATCCACCACGGGGCTCTGCTCTGCCTTTTGGCCTTGGACTCCCTCCCTTAGAATCCTGCCCATCCCGGGGGATGGCGGGGGCAGGCTTTGGGCTGTCTTGTGTGGGACCCACCTCCCTGTCTCCCCTTCTCTCCCAGAGGCCAGTGGCTCATCCGGCCTCTGGGCCTCAGGAGGTGGTACCCCTTCTCCTGATTTCTGCTTTGGCCACAGCCCAGGGCTCCTGCAGCCCAGTGCCAAAGAACTTTGTATCCTGGGGCCAGTGACCCCAGGCAGAGCAGCAGCTGGCTGTGACTTCTCTGCCACGTCCTCTGTGCTGAAAGCCAGGTGCTTGACTGGTGCAGGGTGAGTGCTCCAGGACGGGTGTGGCCCTATACACCTGACTCCAGCTTCGGGGGAAGTTTCTGCATGTGGCAGAGTGCAGTATGTACCAGACTTGCGGGAGAGCTCCACGGCCGGCAGGCAGGCTCCTGCTGCCTTCAGGGTGGGGGCGCTTTTGTGGTGGGGGAAAGCAGGACAGCTGTGCAAGGGGGGTGGTCAGGTGAGCCTTGCAGAGCTGGGTGGAGGTGAATGGGATTCCTCTCCATCTCTGCATTCTTCTGGGAGGAGGGGGAAAGAGAGTGACAGGCTGGCGTTTGTCCCCTGAGGCCTGGCCCTTCAGGTGTACTGTCTCAGTTGACCCCCAGGGTGACCTGCTCTGGTTGGAGTGGCAGTACCAAGTTTACTGATAAGGAAACTGGGCCTCAGGTACTAAACCTCAGAGCTGGGGAGGAAAGCTGGGCCCCTGCCCACAGGGAGGGGCTGTCCCTGGGCCACTGCTCCTGCCTGGACTTCAGTGGACAGCCCCTGCTTCCATTTTGTCTTTGCCCAGCGTGCCGCAGGCGGAGCTCCCTCACTCAGAGGCTGGTAGCTCAGGTCTTGAGTCCAGGCCTGCTTTGGATGCCCTCTGCAGGGACGTGAGGACCCAAAGGGGTGTTCTTACTCCCCACTGTCCACGGCCCCGGGTGCCTCATGGATTGGGACTACCGTGGCACTCCTGGCCTGCCGAGAGCCTTCACCAGGCTCATGAGCCAAACCGTGTGTGAGAGGGCCTGCGGGGTGCGGGGAGGGACAGTGCAGCCTCTGTCCTGACTGTCAGATTAGTGATCACTCGGTGACACTGTGGGGGCAGGGGTGGGCCTTCCGGAGCTGCGAGGGTACTGGCCTTTGGTGGAATATCTACTGAACCGCTTTCTGTATCTGGAAAAGCAAGTGGGGAGCGTGTGTGGTGGGGAGCCACACGACCTACTAACCCCCAAGACAACCGGAGTCAGGGAGCCAGCTTGCCTGCAGACGGGGAGGCTCAGCCGGGGCAGCCCGGGGAAAGGGGAAGTGTGCCTGCTGCCATGTCCTCTCACCAGGAACTAAGGTCTCCCCTTGGCCTTTTTCTGCAAAGGTCCTCCTGTCCCCGGGAATGTTTTCACACCATAAATACTGCATCTCCAGTGGAGAAGAATATGGGAATTCTCCACGTGGCCATGTGGGAAAGCACCCAGAGGGGCACACCAGCTCTGCTCTAGCGGAGCCCGTGGGAGCCAGCGGGGCTTCGGCGTGGGCTGCGTGGAGGGCGCCTCTGGGTCATGGCACTCGGTTGTTCTCTCGGCTTCTTATTGCATCACAAGCATCTCCCACGTCATCAGAATGGAGCCCACACATCACTGTCATTGATGCTTACTGTCCGAGCAGCGTCCTGGTGTTGGAGCTCTGTGAATTCTGCTCTCTTGAGCATCTTTGTGCACACTTCTTGGTTCCCATTTTAGACTGATTCCTTGATTCGGATTCCTAGGATGGCTAAGACTGGGCCGGGGAGCATAAACATCTCAAAGGCTCCCGATCACCTTGCATAGGGCTCCGGTGAAGCTACCCTGATGACCACGGAGCTGCGGGTCTGCTCTGTGCCTTACCCGAGCTGAATGACACTGTTTATGCTCTGTCGCTAACACCACAGCAAGGGTGGGCCCTCAGTGTTTTATTTGAATGGCTTGATGTCTGGTGAGGGGGAGCCCTGCAGTTACTGTTTTGTAGTCCTGCTTGGCTCCCAGCTAGCCCGAGGCCCACTCCTCCCATGGGATCAGCTCCAAAGGTTTCACTTGTTACTTTGAAATGATTTCAGAATCAGCATCAAGTAGTCCAAAGAATCCTCTCCAACCTCTCACCCCAGTCCCCAGTGCTGCTGCTTCCTTTGTTGTCCCCCTGTGTCCCCTGACCCATTGGAGTGTAAATTGCAGACGTGGCGCCACTGGCCCTGAGGACTTCAGCGCTCTCGCGTGCAGATGGGTGTCCTCTCCCTGAGCACAGTCAGACCCGGGGGTGAGATCAGGCGGCGAACATTGACCGGTGCTGTTTGATCTGCAGACCTGTTTAAACTTCGTCAGTGTCCCCGACAGCGTCAGTGGTCAGGGTCCAGCTCACACGTGCATTTACTCGTCCTTTTGGCCTCCTGTCATCTGAAACCATTCTCGACTCTTTCGTGCCCCTTGACATGTTTGAAGAGCGTGAGCCAGTTATCTCACGGGGTTCTCCTAGTCTGGGTTTGCCTGTCTTCCACGAGATTCGGGCTGTGCCCGGGAGGCAGGAACCCAGGGGACGCCGTGTCTGTGGCGGGCACCTCAGGAGGTGCGTGGTACTAACTTGGTGCGGGTGACGTGGACCTTTGTCTCGCGTTGACGAGGCGCCTGCTGGGCTTCTCCACTGCACATGGCTGTCCTCCCTCCCCGCGGTTCAGTGACGTGTGGTCAGTTGTGTTCCAAAAATATTAAATGGAAAACTACCAAAATAAACAAGCCCAAGTTTTGGATGGTGGCTGTTTGGGGCAGTGAGACAAAATCCCACGCCATCCTGCTTCCTCCTGAGCTGCCAGTCAGCCTTGGTCAGCAGACTGGCCTGTCACTCGGCAGCACAGCCGTCATCAGGTGGACTGCTCTGGTGGCAGTGCGTGGGGCCTGTGTTCAAGTCACCCTCGCTTTACCTGTGTTCAAGTCACGGCCCCAAATGCGAGGGTAGCGGTGCCAGCAGTTCAGACGTGCCAGAGAAGCCGTTTCACTTCCTCTGAGTGAAAAGGCAGAAATTCTTAAGGTATTAAGGAAAGAAAACCATGGTGACGTGGTTGAGGCCTGCCGTGAGATGCGCAGAGACCGTGATCACACAACTTACTGAGCATGTGATGGTTGCTCTGCAAGATCATCAGGGGCCTGTTGTACCCATTAAGCTTCCTCATAGGTTAGCACGGAAGGAGAGGCGTGGGGAGTCCGCAGTGTCAGATAGGCTCGGGGTCTTGCACCAGCCCCTCAGTTAAAGGGGACTTCTTTAATAAGGACAAGGTGTAGAAATTACTGTTGTCCTCTATTTTTGAAATACGAGGAGCCTGGAGCCCAGCAAGGGACCTTATCCGTGTTAGTGCGGCTGGGTCTGATGCGGAGGCCCTTCCAAAGCCAGCGCCCGCCCTCCCCTGCTGCTCGGAGCCATGGCCCCCCCACGTCTCGTCTCGGGTGACCCCTCTGTCTTCTTGTCGGAGTCTCCTCCTGGTCGGGACTCAACCTTGGTGTGCTGGAGGGAGCATGCAGGCCTGGAAAAACCCCGTGACGCTGTTGGAACAACGTGCGCTCCCAGGCTTCCACACCACCCCGTCCATGGTGCCAGGCTTTCCTCCCTGGCTCCTCCCTCTGTGTCCCCTGCCCCACCTGCCCGTCTCTAGTCGTCCTGTGGTGGGAGCGGTCTCCTCGCCTGCACAGGCCAGGTCTCTTCCTTTCCTGGATGCCGGTGGACCTCAGTGAAATGACCTGCTGTACCCCAGACATCTCCCTGACCCCACGGCAGCCCCCGCGGCTCCTCCCCCGTCAGAGGCTCTGTGTCTCTAGCCTCGGCCTCTGCAAAGTCAGCCCTGTGCTGCCTGTCCCGAGAGACCAGCCAGCTCCCCTCCCTGCCGCCCAAGAGAGGCCTGGATGTCTGGCCCTGGGCCCCGGCCTCTCCTCGCTCCCAACCTCCAGCTCCTGCCCTCCAGTTCCCACCCTCCGCCCTCCATCTCTCTGGAATGCATCAGACTTGTCCCCTCATGGTCTTGGCAAATTGCAGTCTCCACAGACCTGTGCGTGGCTGCCTCCTGCACTGTCCTGAGGCCTTGCACTGGGCCTGGCGGTCAGTGGCTGTCCTTCCGGTCCTGTCTGTAGGTCTCTTCCTCCCTCCCTCCCTCCCTCCCTCCCCCTGGACACAGTGTCTTTATTTTATCTTTATGTGGTGCTGAGGATGGAACCTCACTGCTAGGCGAGCCCCCCACTGGGCCCCAGCCTCGCCCCCACAGACTTCTTTCTTAATGTCCTACTTTCCTTTCCATTCTGTCTGTATTTTTCTTCCTCTCTGTGTTGGTGGCCATCCTATGACACTAGGGTTTTTACAATATTTGTTTTACTTATTGAATTTGTGTTTAAGTTCCTTACTTAAAATGAAATGGCTGAGTCAAGCGTTTCCAACTTTTTCAAAGAAATGACTCACACAGGTAGATAAGGGCCATCAGGGTGGGGCTGTGCAGGTGGCCCCTGCTGTCCTTTCAGACTTGCGTGGAGCTGGGTTTCCCTCCTTTATAAAATTGAGGAGTCAACCTCTGAGCTTCACATGTTGGGATGTCAGCTTTCCTCACCTGATGAAAAAAGTTTTTATTGTTCTGGACACAGTGGCGCACGCCTGTGATCTCAGCAGCCTGGGAGGCTGAGGCAGGAGCATTTCGAATTCAAAGCCAGCCTCAGCAACTTAGTGAGGCCTTAAGTAACTCAGTGAGACCCTGTCTCTAAATAAAATGCAAAATAGGGCTGGGGGTTGGCTCAGTGATTGAGTGCCCCCGAGTTTAATCCCCATACTCCCCCCAACCCCCCCAAAAAGAAAATAACAGGTCTGATGTGGTATAACATGTATCACATGACTTTTATCATCTGAACCTTTTCTAAGTGCACTGTTCGGTGGCATCAGGTATATGCATGTTGTTATGTGACTGTCACCACCATCTACCCACAGAACATTTTTCATTTTGCAAATCTGAAACTGTGTCCCCATAGAACACCAAGTCCCCTGTCCACCCCAACCCCAGAAGCCACCATTCTACTTTGTCTCCACGGGTGTGACCACTTGAGGGACGGCCTGTAGTAGAGTCCTGTGGCATTTGTCTTTCTGTGATTGGTGTATTTCACCTGCCCTCGGTGATTTTTTTCTTTTAAATATTTTTATTCATGTATTTTTAAAAATCGTTATATTTAGCCAGGCAGTGGTGGATGTCTGTAATCCCAGGGACTTGGGAGGGCGAAGCAGGAAGATTGCAAGTTGGAGGCCAGCTTGAGCAATTTAGCATGTCTCAAAATATAAAATAAAAAGGGCCGGGGATGGAGCTCTGTGATGGAGCACCCCTGGGTTCAATCCCTAGTATTACACACAAAAAATTAATTATCATATTTATTTATTTATTTATTTTTCTATTTATGTATTTATTTTTGTGTCTTCATACATGTACTTTGGATAATAATGATCATCACATTCCACCATCATTAATAACCCCACGTCCCCTCCCTTCCCCACCTCTCTGCCCTATCTAGAGTTCGTCTATTTCTCCCATGCTCCCCCTCCCTATCCCACTATGGATCAGCCTCCTTTCATCAAAGAAAACATTTGGTATTTGGTTTTTTGGGATTGGCTAATTTCATTTAGCATTATCTTCTCTAACTCCATCCATTTACCTGCAAATGCCATGATTTTATTCTTTTTTATTGCTAAGTAATATTCCATTGTGTATATATGCCACATTTTTTTTTTATCCATTCATCCACCGAAGAGCATCTAGGTTGGTTCCGCAGTTTAGCTATTGTGAATTGTGCTGCTATAAACATTGATGTGGCTGTGTCCCTGGAGTATGTTGTTTTTAAGTCCTTTGGGTATAGAGGGATAGCTGGGTCAAATGGTGTGGTTCCATTCCCAATCTTCCAAGGAATCTCCATACTGCTTTCCATATTCGCTGCATCAATTTGCAGTCCCACCAGCAATGTATGAGTGTACCTTTTTCCCCACATCCTCACCAACACTTATTGTTGTTTATCTTCATAATAGCTGCCTTTCTGACTGGAGTGAGATGAAATCTTAGAGTGGTTTTGATTTGTATTTCTCTAATTGCTAGTGATAAACATTTTTTCATATATTTGTTGATTGATTGTTTCCTCTTCTGAGAAGTGTCTGTTCAGGTCCTTGGCCCATTTATTGATTGGGTTATTTGTTTTTTTTGCTGTTTAGCTTTTTGAGTTCCTTATATAATCTAAAGATTAGTGCTCTATCTGATGTGTGAGGAGTGAAGATTTGCTCCCAAGATGTAGGCTCTCTGTTCACCTCACAGATTGTTTCTTTTGCTGAGAAGAAACTTTTTAGTTTGAGTCCATCCCATTTATTGAGTCTTGATTTTTAAATCTTATGCCACAGGAGTCTTATTAAGGAAGTTGGGGCCTAATCCCACATGATGGAGATTAGGGCCTACTTTTTCTTCTATTAGACGCAGGGTCTCTGGTTTTATTCCTAAGTCCTTGATTCATTTTGAGTTGAATTTTGTGCATAGTGAGAGATAAGGGTTTAATTTCATTTTGTTGCATATGGGTTTCCAGTTTTCCCAGCACCATTTGTTGAAGAGGCTCTTTTCTGCAATGCATGTTTTTAAGACCTTTGTCTAATATAAGATAACTGTAATTTTGTGGGTTAGTCTCTGTGTCCTCTGTTCTGTACCATTGGTCTACCAGTCTGTTTGGTGCCAATACCATGCTGTTTTTGTTACTACTGCTCTGTAGTATAGTTTTAGGTCAGGTATAGTGATGCCACCTGCTTCACTCTTCCTGCTAAAATTGCTTTAGCTATTCTGGGTCTCTTGTTTTTCCAGATGAATTTCATGGTTGCTTTTTCTATTTCTGTGAGGAATGTCATTGGGGTTTTGATTGGAATTGCATTAAATCTGTATAGTGCTTTTGGTAGTATGGTCATTTGGGATAATATTAATTCTTCCTATCCAAGAGCAAGATAGATCTTTCTGACTTCTAAGGTCTTCTTTGACTTCTTTCTTTAGGGTTCTGTAATTTTCATTATATAGATCTTTCACCTCTTTCTTTAAGTTGATTCCCAAGTTTTTTTCTTTCTTTTTTTTGAGGCTATTGTAAATGGGGTGGTTTTCCTCATTTCCCTTTCTGAGGATTTGTCACTGATATGCACAAATGCCTTTGATTTGTGGGTGTTGATTTTATATCCTGCTACTTTGCTGAATTCATTTACTAGTTCTCAAAGTTTTCTGGTGGAACTTTTAGAGTCTTTTAGGCATAGAATCATATTGTCAGCAAATAGTGCCAAGTTGAGTTCTTCTTTTCCTATGTGTATCCCTTTAATTTATTTCGTCTGTCTAAATGCTCTGGCCAGTGTTTCAAGAACTTTGTTAAATAGAAGAGGTGAAAGAGGGCATCCCTGCCTTGTTCCAGTTTTTAGAATTTCAATTCAACTTCAATTTCTCTCCATTTAGAATGATGTTGACTGGGGCTTAGCATAGATAGCCTTTACGATGTTGAGATATGTTCCTATTATCCCTAGTTTGTCTAGTGTTTTGAACATAAAGGGGTGCTGCATTTTGTCAAATGCTTTTATTGATATGATCATATGATTCTTTAAGTCTTTTGATGTGAGGAATTACATTTATTGATTTCTGTTTGTTGAACCAATCTTCTAATCAGAGGAGAAACCAATCCTCCCTGGGATGAATCCCACTTGATCTTTGATCTTTTTGATAAGTTTTTGTATTCAATTTGCCAGAATTTTATTGAGAATTTTTACATCTATGTTCATTAGAGATATTGGTCTGAAATTTATTTTTTTGATGTGTCTTTGCCTGGTTTTGGAATCAGAGTGATATTGACCTCATAGAATGAGTTTGGAAGTGCTGCCTCTTTTTCTATTTCCTGAAATAAATTGAAGAATATTGGTGTTAGTTCTTCTTTAAAAGTCTGTAGAACTCAGCTGTGTACCCGCCCGGTCCTGGGCTTTTCTTGGTTGGTAGGCTTCTGATGGCGTCTTCTATTTCATGCTTGAAATTGATCTGTGTAAATTGTGTGAATCATCTTGATTCAATTTGGGCAAATTATATAACTCTAGATATTTGTCAATGTCTCCGGTATTTTCTATTTTATTGGAGTACAAGTTTTCAAAATAATTTCTAGTTATCTTCTGTATTTCTGTAGTGTCTGTTGTGATATTTCCTTTTTCATCAAATATGTTAGTGATTTGGGTTTTCTCTCTCCTTCTCTTCATCAGCATGACTAAGGGTCTGTCAATTTTATTTATTTTTTCAAAGAACTGACTTTTTGTTCTGTCAGTTTTTTCAATTGTTTCTTTTGTTTCAATTTCATTGATTTCAGCTCTGATTTTAATTATTTTCTGTCTTCTGCTGCTTTTGGTGTTGATTTTTTCTTCTTTTTCTAGGACTTTGAGATGTAATGTTAAGTCATTTATTTGTTGACTTTTTCTTCTTTTAAGGAATGAACTCTTGGGCTGGGAATGTGGCTCAAGCGGTAGCACGCTCACGTGGCATGCGTGCGGCCCGGGTTCAATCCTCAGCACCACATACAAACAAAGATGTTGTGTCCGCCGAGAACTAAAAAATAAATATTAAAAAAATTCTCTCTCTCTCTTAAAAAAAAAAAAAAATAAAGTGGCAAGTTTAAAAAAAAAAAAAAAAAGAATGAACTCTGCAATGAACTTTCCTCTTAGTCCTGCTTTCATAGTGTCCCAGAGATTTCCATATGATGTATCTGTGTTTTCATTCACCTCTAAAATTTTTTTAATCTCCTCCTTGATGTCTTCTGTAACCCATTGTTCATTCAGTAGCATATTATTTAGTCTAGGTGTTGGAGCAGATTTTATTTCTTATTTTATCATTGATTTATAATTTCATTCCATTATGATCTGATAGAATGAAGGGTAGTATCTCTACTTTTTTATATTTGCCAAGAGTTGCTTTGTGGCATATTCATGTGCTGCTGAGAAGAAAGTGTATTCTCTCATTGGAGGACAAAGTATTCTATATATGTCAGATAAGGCTAAGATATTGATTGTATAATTAAGTTCTATAGTTTCTTTGTTCAGTTTTTGTTTGGAAGATCAATCTAGTGATGAAAGAGGTGTGTTAAAGTCACCCAAAATTATTATGTTGTGGTCTATTTGACTTTTGAACTTGAGAAGAGTTTGTTTGATGAACATAGATGTTTGGGGGCATATATATTTATAATTGTTAAGTCTTGGTGTATGGTTCCCTTGAGCACTATGTAGTGTCCTTCTTTATCCCTTTTGATTGACTTTGGTTTGAAGTCTACTTCATTTGATATGAGGATGGAAACCCCTGCTTGTTTCCGCAGTCCATGTGAATGGTATGATTTCTCCCGACCCTTCACCTTCAGTCTGTGGATATCTTTTTCTATGAGATGATTCTCTTGGAGGCAGCATATTGTTGGGTCTTTTTTTTTTTTTTTTTTTTTTTGATCCAATCTGCTAGTCTTTGTCTTTTGATTGGTGAGTTCAGGCCACTAACATTTCAGGGTTATTATTGAGACATAATTTGTATTCCCAGCCATTTTTGTTTATTTTTGGTGTTTAATGTGACTTGGTTTCTCCACTGATTAGATTTTCCTTTAGTGTAATCCCTCCCTCTACTGATTTTTATCATTGTTTTTCATTTCTTTTTCTTGGAATACTTTACTGAGGATGTTCTGTAGTGCAGACTTTCTAGTTGTAAATTCTTTTAACTTTTGTTTGTTATTGAAGGTTTTTATTTCATCAAATCTAAAGCTTAGTTTTGCTGGAAATAAGATTCTTGGTTGGCATCCATTTTCTTTCAGAGCTTGGTATATGTTGTTCCATGATCTCCCGGCTTTGAGGGTCTGGGTTGAAAAAGCTACAAGATAGATTTGAGATACGAATTGGTCTCCCCTTGATCTGATTCCTCTTTCTTGAGGCTTTTAAGATTCTATCCTTATTCCGTATGCTAGGTATTTTCATTATAATGTGCCTTGGTGTAAATCTGTTGTGATTTTGTACATTTGGTGTCCTGGAAGCCTCTTCTTTTTGGTTTTCCAATTTGTTCTTCATGCTTGGGAAATTTCCTGATATTTTCTCATTGAAGAGATTGTGCATTCCTTTGGATTGAAACTCTGTGCCTTCCTCTATCCCAATAACTTTTAGATTTGGTCTTTTGATGTTGTCCCATAATTCTTGGATGTTCTATTCACAGTTTCTAACTATCTTCACTGGGTGATCAACTTTATTTTCCAAATTGTATACTTTGTCTTCATTATCTGACTTTCTTTCTTCCAAGTGATCTAGTCTGTTGATTATGCTTTCTATTGAGTTTTTTATTTGATTTATTGTATCCTTCATTTCAACGATTTCTGACTGGTTTTTTGTTTCAGAGTCTCTCTCTCTTTCTCTCCCTTGAAGTAATCTTTTGCTACCTGTATTTGCTCTCTCATCTCATTGTTGGAGTGATCAGTTTTTGCCTGTATTTGCTCATTTAGGTCATTCTTTAATTCACAGGTCATTTTAATTATGAACCTCTGAACTTCCTCTCTGACATTCCATCAACTTCGCTGTCCATGGGTTCTGTTCTTGTAGTGTCCTGGTTTGTTTGGGGCACTTTCCTCCCTTGTTTTTTCATGTTGTCTATGTGTCTTCCTTTCTTGCAGAGTGGATCTGAGATGTTACAGTTTCTTCCCTATATTCTTGTAGTACTGTGCAGATTGTCTGTACCTCACCTTGATGGTGGGCTTCCAGACCCTGCTGATGTCCCTCAGTGAATGCTACTGCATCCTGGATCTGGGTCCTGTGCAAGTTGGAGTGGGTGGATCTGGGCAGCTGGGCTTGACCTCCCTCAGTAGTCTCTTGGTCAGAAGGGGCAGTCCTGCGCCAGAGGCTAGGCTCTGATGGGTGTCTGTCCCCGGGACCGGGGGGTGGACTACTGAGAACCTGGATCCCCAGTGGGCTGGTGTGGGTGGTCTGGGCAGGAACTCAGCTCCCGCAGTAGTCTGCTGGTTGGAAGGGGTGGTCCTGCGCCAGAGGCTAGCTCTGGTGGGTGTCTGCCCCTCTGGTGGGGTGGGGTGGGGGGTGGATCAGCCTGCTGTGCGCCTGGGACCCGCACAGGCCAGTGTGGGTGGATCTGGACCGCAGGGCTTGACCTCTCATGGTAGTGTGCCTGCCCTTGGTGATTTTTATTGATGATGTATTTAGTTGCCCTTTGTAAAAAGGAAAATTTCTGCCACTATTGAGAGAAACCTGCTTTAACCAAGCTCAGGCTCTCTCCTGAGAATCCGCGCACAGGACAAGTCTGTTGCTGCCCTCCTTCCTGGCTTCCAGGACCCTGGGAAAGGGCCACAGCCAGGGCTTGCCTGGGCGGTGTGCCTGGACAGACACCAGCAAGCCACAAATTGCTTTCAGAGCTTGAGGTCCTCTGGTTTTGAGCCTGGCAATGGGAACTGGGGTTCCAGTGGGTTCCATCTGCTCCTTGTCTATGGCTCGTCACAAGTGGAGGTGATGGATGGCACAGGCCCCTGTGTGGGGTTGCCATGGCTCGGGAAGCCTCAGTGCTGCAGCCTCTCTAACTGGACTCTGTCCTCCCCAGATGCTGAAGTTCCGGACGGTTCGAGGGGGCCTGAGGCTCCTGGGTATCCGCCGAACCTCCACTGCCCCTGCTGCCTCCCCAAATGTGCGGCGGCTGGAGTACAAGCCCATTAAGAAAGTCATGGTGGCCAACAGAGGTGAGCCCGGAGCTGCCAGCCTCAGCCTCCTCCTCACCCCGCCCCACCCTGGCCCCTCTGCTTGTCCCCGGACCCAGGAGTGTGATCTCCCTTTTTTGTCTCCAGGCGAGATCGCCATCCGCGTGTTCCGGGCCTGCACGGAGCTGGGCATCCGCACAGTGGCCGTCTACTCCGAGCAGGACACCGGCCAGATGCATCGGCAGAAGGCTGACGAAGCCTACCTCATTGGCCGCGGCCTGGCCCCCGTGCAGGCCTACCTACACATCCCCGACATCATCAAGGTGGCCAAGGTGAGAGCCGGCAGGCTGCCGGTGGGGACCGAGTGGGGGAGGCAGAGGTGGGAGGTCGGCCAAGGCTGTGCAGGACGGGAGACCTGCCTTCGTGACCCACCTGCAGGAGAACAACGTGGACGCGGTGCACCCGGGTTACGGCTTCCTCTCTGAGCGGGCGGACTTCGCCCAAGCCTGTCAGGATGCTGGGGTCCGGTTCATTGGGCCCAGCCCAGAGGTGGTCCGCAAGATGGGAGATAAGGTGGAGGCCCGGGCCATTGCCATCGCCGCAGGTGACAGTCAGCTCCTCACAAGGGGCTGGCGGGGAGGGTGGCAGGAGCATGTGTTTCCCTGATGATGGGGCTGGGATTCCAGCTCTTCACAGAGACCACTCACTCCTGTCCCCCAACAGGTGTCCCTGTGGTCCCAGGCACTGACGCCCCCATCACGTCCCTGCATGAGGCCCATGAGTTCTCCAACACCTACGGCTTCCCCATCATCTTCAAGGCCGCCTATGGGGGCGGAGGCCGTGGCATGAGGGTCGTGCACAGCTACGAGGTGAGTGAGGCTGGAGGCAGGGAGCGGGCAGCAGGTGGCCTCACCTCTGGGACTGGGCGGAAGGTGACATGTTGTGGGCGGAGCTCGATGCAGGTGACACGGAGGGGGCCTGGGGAAAGCCAACGCCTGCTGGCCCGCCCGCCCTCCCAGGAGCTGGAGGAGAATTACACCCGGGCCTACTCGGAGGCCCTGGCAGCCTTTGGGAACGGAGCGCTTTTTGTGGAGAAGTTCATCGAGAAGCCACGCCACATTGAGGTGCAGATCTTGGGTGAGTGGAGAGGGCCCGGGCCTCCACCCAGCGGCCTCACCAGGCGGGAGCCCAGAAGCCGTCTTCCTGGTTGGCGGTGGCCAGCTTTTTGAACAGGTCCCTGTCTGTGGTTCGCTCCGGGAGGCCTGCAGGGACCCAGCTCAGCAGAGGGACTCTTGGGGCTGGGCTCCCCGCCTGGCTGCCTCCCCACCGCAGTGGGCCCTCGCCAGCCACAGCCCTGCAGGGCACTGGGAGAGCCAGGAGGTGTCTGGTTTCAGAAAGGCTGAGCCGGTGTCCTGCCCCCAGGGGACCAGTATGGGAACGTCCTGCACCTGTATGAGCGAGACTGCTCCATCCAACGGCGGCACCAGAAGGTGGTGGAGATCGCCCCCGCTGCCCACCTGGACCCCCAGCTCCGGTCCCGGCTCACCAGCGACTCCGTCAAACTTGCCAAGCAGGTGAGGCCTCGGGGCGAAGGAGGTCCCCTATGGGCAGCCTGCAGGGGTGCAGGGAGGCCAGCCACCTGCTGAGGGAGGGGGAGTCTGCTGGCCCGAGAAGGGGAGGAGCCAGTGCTGCCCCTGTCCTCAGTCCCCTGGACACCCCCTCTCTGGCACCTGCTGACCCCCGGAGCAGGTCCACGGGTTCTGTGCACTCCTCCTCACTGCCCTCACTGTCTCTGTTCCACAGCTGTCATAGTCATTTCCTCACGGAGGTCCCTCTGCCCACCCGGAGCTCTGGGGAGTGGGTCCTGGGGGAGACAGGAGGCGGCCAGCTGTCTGTACTGGCCCTTAGCCTGGGCCTGTAGCTGTGTGGCAGGGGTCCTGTCCTCCCGTGTTCCTGGGCCTCCGCCCCAGGTGTGTTCACTGTCCCAGGTTCCAGCCACCTCAAACTCCTAGGCAGCCCGGGCCCAGACAGCGTCGCTGTCACCTTCCCCAGAATGGAGGCAGAGCCTCACTGTGCTGCGAGGCTCCAGCCACAGCAATCAGGAGGCCACGGCTAGGTCAGCTGGGCAGAGTGCTGGGATCAGTGGCCTTGGGGGGGGTCACCTCAACTGTGCCTTGGTTGATGGGTTTATGCTACTGACCCCAGCAGGCTGGGGCCTGTGGAGTCTGCTGTGGTCCTAGCAGGACCAGAAGAAGGACGAGCAGGCTCAGTCTGAGGCAGGAGCATCATCTGGGGTGCCTCTCGACTGACATCTCTTGAGATGGTGACCAGGCTGGTGACACTGGGAAGTGGGTTCTGGGAAGCCCAGGTCTCCAGGTGTGAAGGGACAGGAGTGGAGCCACCAGCCGAGGTGGCAGCCAGTGAGAGCAAGGGCGCCCTGTCTGGGGCAGGCAGGGCTCTGCTGACCTGTACCATGCCAGCTCTGGAGCCCGGCGGAGTCCTCAGGGGACTATCTTGGAGCCTGGATGGCCATCTGTCTCTCAGACAGGGTCCCTGCAGGTTGTTGTGTTCTTGGGCGAGCCAGAGGGCGGGCCCCAGCCCCACGCCACTCCAGGGTGCACCCTTCCCCTGCCTGTCCACCCAGCCACCCACCTGCCACCCCCACAGGTGGGCTACGAGAACGCGGGCACCGTGGAATTCCTCGTGGACAGACACGGCAAGCACTACTTCATCGAGGTCAACTCCCGCCTGCAGGTGGAGCACACGGTCACCGAGGAGATCACGGAGTGAGCTGGGGACAGGGCGCGGAGCAGGGAGGGACTCTCGCTTTCCACTTTGGTGGTCAGCAGCGGGGGACCCAGGGGCTTGAGTTCTTATAAAAGGATTAGGCTGTGGGCTGGGCTCGGCACAGTGGAAGTGCGCCTGCCTGGCGTGTGTGAGGACTGGGTTCCATTCGCAGAGCCACACAGGAATAAATAAAATAAAGGTCCATCAACAACTAAAAAATACTTTAAAAAAGCATTACATTGTAATTGCAAAAATTAATACAAAGGAGCAAATACAAGTGAGTCAGAGGCCCTCCCCTCAAAATCAGGATGCTGACGGCCAGGGGCTGTGCTGGACACCTCATGGAACCCTCGTGGCTGCCTTGTGAGGAGGGAGCCCAAGGCCCCGTCTTTCAGCCGAGGAAGCCGAGGCTCAAGGAGGTTGAGATTCTGGCCTGTGGTCGCTGAGTCCTGCTGTCCTAGGTGGTGAGGGTGTGTTTGGCTCCTGTGGTCAGGGTGTGCCTGTAGCATTTTGCCCAGATCTGTGTTGTGTCCCTGGGGAGGTGAGATCTGTGTTTATCAGGATCAGCTGATCAGGAAATGCCGCCTGGTGCCTCCTGGCTCTTTGGGTAGTCTGGCTCTGCTGTCCCACAGCTTGGATTGTATGCTATTCTATAAACAACAGTTAAAATGGCTGTTTCGAGATGTTTCGTTGTTGCATGTGATGAGCCACCAAGTCCTAAACCTTGGCTTTGGGCCAGTCCGCCTCACCTTAGAACATTTCTGACTTCAGTTCTTTCCCCAGCCCCTGCTGCACCTGAGAAAGGGGTACCTTAGCCCAGAGAGGCCCCCAGATTCCTGGGAGGCCAGAGTTAGAGGCAAGGTCGGTGCTCCAGCTGTGTCCTGGCCCCGGGTCTTCCTCATCCTGCTGCCTAGAGCTGTCATCCTGAGCCAGCCTGGAGCTCTGGCAAGGATGAAAGGCTTTGTTTACTATGTAGCAAGGGTTCTGTGCCAGAGAGACTGGAGCTGAGGCTCCCCTGGTCCTGTGTGGAGCTTGGGTTAGCGGCAGCCTCTCTGACCCTTGATCTCCTCCTCCAATGGGAATGTGGCTCCAGCATGGGATGAGCACGGGGCTGCTCCCCCTCGGCTGTTGAAGCTCATGGTGATCTCTGTCACTGCTCCGAAGTGGTGCAGCAGGCAACTCCCCACACAGGCAAAGTCGGCCAGCGTAGTTTCCAGGCTGTCCTTACCACAAGCCTCAGTGACAATAAATTTAAAACCTTGAGAGTTTTTAAACGGCTGTTCCACTTGGATTTGCTACTGTCCTTAGGAGCATGTACTCAGTCAGCTTCAGCTCCTAAAGCCGTGCAATGCAGAGAGCTTTGCACCCCAAAATCTTCTGGAGGGGCCTTGGGCACAAGCCCAGTGGGGTGCAGGCCTGGGAACACAGTGTCCACCCATCAGGCCTCAACTGCCCTGGTTCCCATTTTGCAGACTGTCCCCCACTCACCCACCCAAAGTAGCACCTATGGCTCCAGAAATGGGGCCTCCTGAGGCGATGAGGGGCCGAGCCAGGCTTCTGATCTGAGCGTCAAGGGCAGGAGGCGGGAGATGGTGACTGGGGAAGAGGAAGGTAGAGCACAGGACGGGTGGAGTGGGGAGAGGGGGACCCTGTGTTCCCGAGGCCCCTCTGGCTGCCACTCTCTAGCTGAGACTGTAGTCATGGCGCCAAGCTGTGAGGCCAGGGGCTGGAGCAGCTGCCCGCTCATGCGGGAAGAGTGTGTGGACCTCGCCTCTTGCTTCGGTGCCCCGACCCGCCCTGCCTCATGCTCCCCTTCTCTCTTGGCACTCCCCACCTGCAGTGTGGACCTGGTCCACGCCCAGATCCACGTGGCCGAGGGCAGGAGCCTGCCTGACCTGGGCCTGCGGCAGGAGAACATCCGCATCAATGGCTGTGCCATCCAGTGCCGGGTCACAACTGAGGACCCTGCGCGCAGCTTCCAACCCGACACTGGCCGCATCGAGGTAGGCGACATTTCCTGAGGGGGTGCCAGTTTCAGCCTATTGAAGATTCTCACTGCCTCTCAGGTGCCCGGGGCCTGGCAGTTCAGGAGAATCCCCCCTCGGCTGGCCTGACCCCGGCCTAGAGCACGTGGGAGCCAGCGCTGTCCGGGAGGAAGGGGGCATGCTGGGAAGGAACCCCCTGTGCACGGGCCAGGAGAAGGCTGGGCACCTAATGTCCGAGCCAGAGTCCAAAGTTCCATGTGACAGAGCCACTGGCCTCTGTCCTGCCTTCATGCTGGGGCCGGGCAGTGGCTGGCAGGGCAGAGCCCCAGGTGGGAATGGGAACAAATGACTGGGAACCCCGTCGGGGGTGAGCCAAGCTAGGGGGCCTCCCAGAGGGGTCGAGGGAAGTCAGCAGATGGAGGTGGCAGTGAGGGCCGGGAGGCAGAGTCTGGGGTCGAGGTTCCTGGATCTTCTCCTCACAGAGCTGGAGCCCAGCCAATGGGTCCCTGAGAGCCATCTCCCTCCCTCCCGCCGAGGGTCTGGCCTGACCTGCTCCTGGCTCACTGTGTCCTGTGCACTGGCCCTGCTGGTCAGCTCCTGCCCATTTTTTGGCCTGGCCCTGGGGACAGCATCTGCTCTGGAGTCTGGCCTGTGGCCTGGGCTGGGTGGGGCTGGCAGGGACGAGCCAGATGCTGGGCTTTAGGACAGGTGGTGGCGGAGGCTGGGAGAGGCTGTTGCAGTGGGGTCCTGAGAGCACAGATCCGTGGCCTCCCAGGAACTGCCTGCCTGCTCCCGGGGAGCCCCAGGCCTTCTTTGCCCTCAGCTGCAGAGGGGCAGCCCAGGGACCCACCTCTAACCACCTCCCTCTACCTTACCGCTGGGCCAGCTGCTCCACTCCCTCACCGCAGGGTATTTTTAGCTGGTGGTTCCTGCGCTCGGCTGTGTCCACCCTGAATATTTTATTAAGTTCCTTTCCATGGAGCACAGGCCGGTGCTCCTCAGGAGCAGAAGGGTGGTGCTGTGGTGTCCCCAGCCCGCCCCCAGCCTCCCGGCCTTCTCTCACATGAACCCAGGGCCCTGTCCTCCTGTGTGCACATGTCAGCCAGCCCCAGCCCCCTAGCCTGTCCCTGGCCCCTCGCCCTCCACCGTGTCCTTCCTCTTCCTGGCCCATCCTGCTCTCTTCTGCCGGGGCTGGGCCACGGGGGCTGGCTGTGCCTGTCTTGCCCTGTTGGGCGTGTTTCCTTGGTGTCTCTGTCCCCTCGTCTGCTTCCTCGCTGCCGCTCTTCCTCCTGTCCTCCCCTCCAGGAAGGAAGGGACTGTGTGGTGGTCTCCCTGACACCCTGCGGGCCCAAACACATCTGAGCCCCGCCTCTCCTCTCATTGCCCCACAGTGGCCTTGTCACTGGTCCGGGCCTTTCCCTTTCTGTCTGGGTGCCCACGTAGGCAGGGACTTGCTGCTCTTGCTGGTGTGGACGCTCCATACCTGTTCCTGGCATGAACGTGGACACATGAGTGGATCCAGAAGGCGGGAGGGTTGGTCAGGCAGGCCCTGGGAGGTGGGTGGGATCTGGCCCCTCTGGCAGGCTGTGCACACAGTCCTGCGGTACGTCCTTCGTCCCCTCCCAGCTCCTCTGAGGCAGCAGTGACTGTGGGACTCGGAGAAGGGGTGAGTCCCAGGTTTGCAAAACTGAGAGGTCAGAGCCGTGGTTTCCCTGCAGCACCCTCGGCCTCAGCTCTGGGTGCCCCGCATGCAGGGAGCCACCGACTGCAGCTTCTGCCCCCGCCGCTGACCTCTGCTCCCCTGCCACAGGTGTTCCGCAGTGGAGAGGGCATGGGCATCCGCCTGGACAATGCCTCTGCCTTCCAAGGGGCTGTCATCTCACCCCACTATGATTCCCTGCTGGTCAAAGTCATCGCCCACGGCAAAGACCACCCCACGGCTGCCACTAAGATGAGCAGAGCCTTGGCCGAGTTCCGCGTTCGAGGTGTGAAGGTGAGAGCCTATAGCTCCTTCCTGTCTTGTGCCTGTCCCTCCAAGGGTCCCATGGTCACTTGTGTCCTTGCTTGGGGTGGGCACAGCACTGCCTGCCTTTCCCTGGCCTTTGCTTTGTGGAGGCCTATGGCTCCCCTCAGCCTGGTGACAGGGTGACTCTCCTGGCTGTGCTCAGACCCTCAGGCCCCTTTGGTGCAGGCGTGAGGGCCCTCATCAGGTGGCTCCTTCTGGCTGCTCCACACCACCTCTTGCTCTCAGGCCAGAGCCACCTGCAGTGCGTGCTCAATGCTCCCGGCCCCCTGTGGAAATCCCCACCCCACAGGTTTGGGTGGAGGCCCCCAAGCCTGTGTTTTGAACAAGCTTCCCCCCTGGGAAATTCTTAATTTCAAGGAAACGAGCTCCTGGGCGAGGGCCCAGCCCTGTGTGGAGGAGGGGAGGCCTCCGCCATCCCCCAGCCCTCTGCATTTCAGCCGAGTCTGCAGAATGGTGGGTGCTTCAGGGACAGCCAAGGAGTATGGCTGCAGCGGGGCTGGTGGCCAGGCAGGGGCACGTGACCTGCCTCTGACCAGGGTGGTTGTCTGCCAGCGAGGATCCAAAATGCCTTCCCTCCTTGTTGGGCTGTTTGTTACTAGTGTCTAGAGCTAGGGATGAATTTACAGCCAAGAAGCAGTCCTCTCCTTGAAGCCAGCACCTACCCACGTGTCTGTGGGTGCTGCCATCAGCATGGGGACAGGGCTGGGCATTCAGCCCCTGTGGGAATCCCTTTCTTCTCTTTGGGGGTTCCCAAGGATGGTCTGTAGCCACACACCGTGGCTGAGCTGGCTCCTGAGGGCTCCTGCGGGGCCAGCTCCTGTCCCCTCGGTCACTCCTCCGACCTCTCCGCAGGACCCATGGCATGTCCTGGTGGTAGCCCCAGGGGGCAGAGACTTTTGGAAAATGGCAGGGGCCTGCCGGCTGGGCTGGCCACCTTGGCCACTTGAGAGGGAAGTGTTGGCAGACGCCGGGGGTCGCTCCCTTCCACGGGGGCTGCATCAGGGCTCCGCGTCCCACACCCAGGGCAGCGTGTCCTGACGCCTGGGCTTTCCCTGCTGACCCTGTTGGGAGGGGCCGTGAGGCCCTGCCTCCTGTGACCCCGGTGGGAGTGAGGGCCGGGCTCTCCCTGTGCTGCTGCTGCTGTCGTGGCTGGCCGTGGTTGGTCCCCATTCTTCTGACCCCTCGTCCTCAGCCCCCAGGTCCCCTGGGCCAAGGACTCTACTCTGTCCTATACCCCTAAGTACCAGGAACCTCCTCCCCTCACTGGAGGAGGGTGGAGAAAGGGACTCTGGGGACTTTGGCTGTGGGGTGGCAGCAAGGTAAGGGGTTCTGGTTCCTGGGGTGCCTGGGTCTTCCCCAGATACGCACTAGCCCAGGCCATTGGTCCCTGCCACATTCTGGGCCTTCTGAAGGAGCCTGGCTTTCTGGCCTTATGCTTTTGTCCCCCCTGCCCTCCCTCCTGGCCCAGTGCTCCTCCTCCCTCCTTGCCCCCCACTTTGCTGAGGACCTCATTTCCATTTAACCCATCATGTTCTAGTGCCCCATATATAGAACACCTCGAAACATTTAAATTGAGCAAGAAAGTTATTATAAACGGCACGTATAATGTTTGGATAGGTACACGGCAAACGGCATGCTGGGGCGTAATGGGTTAAATCATCTCTTGGCCACCTCAGGCCACCAGCTTGGCCTGGAATGCCGGTCTCCTTGGCTGTCATCAGGAGCACCGGTGTGCCCGTGCAGCCCCTGTGCTGTGCCTGGCACCAGCCAGGCCCTGCCATGGCCCTGGGGCCGCCTGCTGCATCCTCCTGGAGCACCAACAGGCTCTTGCACGCTAGGAAGGGCTCACGCCCAGGATGCAGAGGCCAGTCAGTGCTGCCAGAGCTGTGCTGAGCAGCAGCCACCAGGGCCGTGGGACCCGCAGCAAAGGGAGCAGAAAGGGGTTCTGGGGTGTGAGCCCCATCCAGCACATCCCCACCTCCACCCCCACAGGCAGGCAGCTCGGGGCCATCTTTCCAGGAACGTTGAGGGTACAGCCATAGGGACCTCAGAGGAGGGGCTGGGGGTGCCATCTCATTGGGGCCTGGGGAATGACAGGACCTTTTGGAGGTCTCTGGGTGACGGCTGCCAGTGGGACTCCCAGCCCTTGAGGGTAGCACTTCATAATTCCAGAAGGTGCCCAGGAGAAGGCAGGCATGGCCGTCCCCAACAGGACTATGGGGGTCTTTTACTGAGTTGTGCTCAGGAGAATGTTACCATTCTTTTGATTCTTTTGCCCAGAAGGGCTGTGCCCTCCACCCACCCTCGGGCTGCTACCCACAGTCCCGCTGCCACTCCCAGGCATGCTAGCACTGCTGGGACAGTGCCAGTGCCCGGGCTTCACGCACCAGGGATTGTCCTACACACGCCTGCTGGGAAGGGTACCCTCCGTACTGACAGACAAGCTCAGGCTGCTCGCCCGAGCCCCTGTAGGCCAGGCCCGTCCCGGTCAGAAGAAACCAGAGCCCAGCACTGGACTGCCCCAGAGGACGAGTTGGGCAGTGGAGGCTCAGGCTGCAGGGTCATCTCCGCCTGGTCTGTGCCTCTACCAGCCCCTCATCCCCTCCCTTCCGCCTTTCCTCTCAGGATGGGACCAGAGACCAGCACTGAGGTGTCCCCAACAATTTTATTATAAATAGAAACAAGACGCCCACTTGGTGGCTGCAACCCCTGCCTTGGTGGCTCTGAGCACCTGTCAGAGGGACCTGTCCCTTTACCCCAGTCTGGAGGTCAGAACCAAGGGAAGGGCTCCCTGTCCCTCCAAGTACATGGGAAGCCTGAGGTACCAAGGATAAAAACCAGGGAGAGTCCCCTGGCAGTGCTGCTCACTGGGCCAGGTGGCCACTGCCCTGGGCCCCTGGCCTTGCTGCTCATTCCTCAGGGCACAAGCCGCCCTCCTGTCACACCACACTCTCCTCCAGCCGCTCTGCACTGCCTCCCGCACCCCGGCACCCAGCCCCAAGCAGCCCCCCATGTACAGAGTGGCTCCTCCGGGCCCAGGCCCCTCCCAGGCGCCTGGCATACCCGTAGCACCCGCCTGTATCTCCCAGGTCCAGGGAGCAGCTGCGCTGGGGGCGGGGTGGGGGGCTCCTCGGTGGGTGGCTCTTGGGTGTAGGGCTGGGACCTCCATTGGTCTGGGACTGGACGTGGCTGAGCTTGAGGGGGAGGCGGCCGTTCCCAGCTCCCCGGCCCCGAACCAGCAAGGCCACAGTGAAGACCAGTAAGGCAGCCACCAGAACACCCCCCACAGCCACAGTCAGGGTCCCGCCCAGCACATGGGCCTGCAGGGCATGGCACAAGGGCGTGGCTGGCAGTGTGGAGAAGTGGGCACAGCCCAGTAGCCTGGTGGCCGTGAGGTCAGAGGGTCCAGTGGCAGGTGACAGGGCCAGCAGGCAGAGGTCGTAGTCAGCACCTGGCACCAGGTGCTTTAGCAGGAAGTGCTGGCTGGAGGCTGGGACGATCCTGCAAGAAAGACAGGTGGTCAGAGCCCCAGGGTCAGGCGCAGCCCAGCTCCCACCTCGCACAGCCAGGACCTCACGGCTCCTAAAGCCCTCACTCCCTGCCCAGCTCCGGAGAGCTCCCCGGGACCTGAGCCACATGGGCCTTCTGTGTTCCCTCAAGATGGCAAAGAAACAAGGACGGGCACGTGCAGGACAGGAGGCGGTGCCAAGGGACAGACTGGTGTGTGACTGGACTGACTTAGGTCGCAGGCAAGCAGAGGAGGATGGGTCGGGGGGATACTAGCAGGAGCAAAAATAATGTGCATGTGTGGCACAGGCCACGCACCCAGCCATGGCCAAGCCACAAACCAGGCCACCAGCAGCATACAGCTGTCACGTAAGCAGCCATACCTGAGCCCCACACCCTCAGATGCTGGGCTCCTCGGGGCTCAGAAGCCAAGGGCACAGGGTCAGCGGGAAGGCCGGGTGGGGGCCAAGCAAGGGCTGAGGACACGGGAAGGGTGCGTCCTCACCGATAGATGAGGGTCTCGTCTTCGCTGCTGTTGTACTGGATTTGGAACATCCACACAGGGTCAGCTGGCCGCCCAGGGCCCCAGCTCACCAGCCCTGAGGTGGCAGTCACTTCTGTCACTTGCACAGCTGGCTCAGACTCCAGAGTCCCCTCGTTCTCAGCAGCAGTTCGAGCAGAGGCAGCAATGTCTGAGGGCCCTGGGCGGCCCCCCTCAGCACTGGCGTTCCCGCCATGGGGCAAGGCCAGCACCCGGAGCTCTACTCGGGCAGTGGCCTCACCAGCAGGGTTGGTGGCAATACAAGTGTAGCCTCCTGCGTCCCCAGCACCTGTCACCCCAATCTCCAGGGTTCCGTTGGGAAAGGCCCAGGCTCGGGAGGAGTTGCCAACCAGCCGGTCGTCCGGGCCAACCCAGTGCATGGTGGGTGCAGGGTCACCAAGGGCCCGGCACCGCAGCGTGGCCCGCTGTCCCTCCAGCACCCAGAGGCGCTGTGTGTGGCGGGCAATGAGGGGCGGCTCACAGGAGAACTCGCCCTCAGGCACTGCCCAGAAGTATCTACCAGCCAGGCCCGGTGGGGAGGCACAGGTCTCCAGGTCATCCGGCCGGGCCAGCCGCCGCAGCCACAGCAGCTCGCAGTTGCAGTGCAGCGGGTTCCCGCTGAAGCTCAGCACCAGCGGAGCGGGCGAGGCCTCCGCGTCGCGCCCCCTGGAGAAGAGCGGGTCGGGCGCCAGCGTGGCCAGGCGGTTGGAGGTGAGGTCGAGGCGGGAGAGCTGACCAAGCTGCGCAAAGGCGCCCGGGGGCAGCGCGTCGATGAGGTTGTGGTCCAGGTTGAGAGTGTGCAGGGCAGGCATGGCGCCGATGCCGGCCCAGGGCACCTGTCGGAGGTTGTTGTAGGACAGGTCCAGGTCCTCCAGGCTGTCCAGGAAGTCATCGAAGGCCCCTGGCGCGATGCGGCCCAGCTGGTTGCCACTGAGGATGAGGTGCTGCAGGTTGACAGGGCCCCGCAGGCTGCCGCTGCCCAACTCCACCAGCCTGTTGCCGTCCAGGTGAAGGGATCGCAGGCTCTCCAGGTCCCCAAAGGCGCGGGCTCCAATGCGGGTGATGGCATTCCGAGACAGCGTCAGGTCCACCAGCCCAGTCATGTTGCGAAAGTCAGGTGGTCCCAGGGCCTGGATGAAGTTGTCAGCTAGCCGCAGCTCCACTGTGCGCCGGTCCACGTTGGGTGGCACAAAGAGCAGGCCTCGATGGGCACAAAGGGTACTGAGGGACTCGGACAGGTTCTGGCAGACGCAGGGTAGCGGACAGGCAGCCGCTCCACTGGCCAGCAGCAGCAGCAGTAGTGGTGGGGCCATGGTGAGCGCCCTGTAGGGAAGGGCCGCAGCCCAGGCACAGGTGGGGCTGGTGCAAGTGCCCACTTGTGCCCAGGGCACAGTCCCAAGAGCCAGCTTCCAGAGTCTGGCCTGGGAAGATTGGGTTAGAAGCTCAAGGGGGTCCCCAGGGAAGAAGGAAGACTGGGGCTGCAGGGCCAGGCCCCCCGGAGTAAAGGTCACATTTCCCAAGCAGTTAGGGGGAGTCCTGGCGCTGGGGACAAGGTGAGGCATGAGGCAGGAAGCGGCGGTGGGCCGAGAGCAGGGAGGGTCCCGGAACTTCCTTTTCCTGGCGTCCCCTGGAATCGCCAGCCCCTTCCTCCCTCCGCGCCATCCCTTTCCGCGCCAGGAAAGGCTCCCGATTGATCCCTGGCGTGGCCCGTGGTCCCTCCCCGGCCCGGCCCAGCGCTGCGTCCCGCGGCCCCCTCACCTGGTGTCAGTCGCTCAGGGGGCGCGGGCCGGCACCCCCAAGGGCCCAGCTGGCCCTGGCCGTCTCCAGGCCGCTCTCCCTCGGGGGCGAGGCCTGGGCCGCCTGCCGCGCGCCCTACGGCCCATGGCGCTCGGGCCCACGGCCCCGGCTTACTCGGTTCCCGGCACCTTTTCCCGGCGCGGTCCGCGGCGACAGGCAGGCGGGTGCGCGCCAGCGGACGCGCGCGCCGTGGACACGCACGTGGAGGGAGGACGAGGAGGGGTGCACGGGGATCCACCCGGCCCCGGGCCGGCTCCGGAGGTCACCGGGACACGCAGCCACTGCAGCACCCACGGGTGGTGCCCAGTCACGCCCGAGGCCCAGGCCAGCGCGGGCCTGCCGCGCTGCCCCTAGGCGCCGCCGCAGCGCACTCACCCCGGCACTGGTGCGCGCGCCCCCGGCCCCCCTTGCGCCCCGGCATCCTGCACTGCTCGGGCGACCGCCGCCGCGGTGAAAACCTCACTCTGCAGCCAGCCAGACAAAGCGCCAGCTCGCGGGCCCCTTCACCGTCTCCCAGAAACGGGTCTTTGTCACATGTCGCTGGGCACCCTCCCCAACACGCCCACATATGCCCACACACCCACACTTCCCCGCACCCACGGGCAGGGCCGGGCGCAAACCCGCGCTGTTGCTGAGACCCTCGCGTTCACAGACACACGCTGAAGGTCATAACCGTTCTGCATCACCGAGTCACGTGGAGGGTCCCCAACAGGCACGGGGCCCTGGGGGGGCTAGGGAGGCGCCCCCGGCAGGGTTGCTGCGGGGTGGGGCCGCGAGGGCTCGGCCTCGGGCAGACGCCGCGCCCCGCCCCGCCGCCTGCCCCTCCCTCTCGTTGCCCCGCCCGCCCGTCCCGCTTTGCCCGGCGCTCGGAGCCAACCGGCCTCCGCCTCCGGCCGGATTGGTCTGCGCGGCGCCGTTTCCCAGCAGGCCGGCGGTGGCACGCTGTTTGAAGCTGTGCGTCAATGGTCCTTTCCGCGCCGCAGCCCCGCCCTCTTCCTCTGCTCTCGCCGGGCTGTGTCCCTGGGAGGGCGGTCCTGGGACGAGCTCAGGTGCTAGGTGCCCGCAGGAAGCTGGGGTTTGGATGGACTGGCTGAGGTCTTGGAACCAGGTCAAACACCCTGGTCCTAGTTTGTGCCCGCCGCACGACTGGTGTGACCAATTGGGGAGCATGGGGAGTCATCCCCTCCCACAGGCTTCAAGGCGTCCTCAGACTGCCGAGGTGCCCCCTTCTTTTCCTACAGACCCGATCCCCGCCCTCCATGGTGGGGAGGGGAGGCTGGTAGCGGGAACTCTGGGAAACCGGAGACTGGAATTCCAGCCCTGCGCGGCACAGCTGTGTGGCCTTGGGCAATTACTTAACCACGGAAACAGTTTCCTCTCGTAGACTGAGGGTATTAATTGAAGGTACTTAAGCGCTTAGTAGGGGTGAGAGGAAGGAAAACCTGCAGCTTGAGGAGCTTAACTATCAGAAGCCAGGGTGCACTGTGGCCACTGCCTGGGCCTCAGCTGTTGGATTTGTAAATGAAGGTTTGGATTCTAGCCATGTCAGCTCTGATGTGTGGTGGCATCCGATAGTCCTTTGTTTTTCTTCTCCCCATCAAAAGTGTTTTCATTTACTCTGAGCATGCGTGTTTACGAGCATCTGCCATTTGCCACCCTGTGCTGGGAGCCAGATGTGCCTGGTTCCTGTCCCCATGGAGCTTCCAGTACAGAGGGAATGACCACCGTCCAATAAATACAAAGTGGAGCGATTCACTTCAAGAGAAATGCAGGGGCTGGAGGACAGGGGAGGCCTCTGAGCGTCCTTACCCTTATTTGGCTCTAAGTCCTTTGAATGGTTTAAAGGATGTTTCCTCTCACAAGTGCCCTTGGAGCACTTGAACTGTCCCTGTTTCGGGAAGGGGCTACTACGCTGGGGGCAGACAGGTGGACCCATCGGACCAGACAGGGATGAGGCACTGATGGCTGGCCCCACCCTGCGATGATCAGTGATGCCCAGTGATGCTGGTAGAGGAGGGAGCCTTTCCTGTCCAGGCCTCTAGGTGCTAGGAGCCCTTGGGTAACAAGTTCTCTCTCAGAAGGGTTCAAGCTGGGCCTCAAGCTCCTGTTGAGGATTGCAATAGAAATCCTGAAAGGGTAAGACATGGAGATGCCTCCTTCATGTAGCCATGTGGCTACCGGACAAGCTCTCGGAGACCCGCCTCACCGTCATGGGGTCTCCTGGGGTCCCCATGTGACTCACCCTGCCCCAGCTGTTTAGAGAAGCACCTGGCACAGAGATCGAAGCAGCTCAGATAGCCTCCTTGTCTCCGAAGAGGAGACAAGGGAGTGAGGGATGCAGACCAGCAAAAAATGATAAGGCCAAAGGATGGGCTTCCCAACAGCTGATCCCAGAACTTACTAAAAGGAGATCACTCTGCTCTGCTGAGAGGTGGGAGGGAAGGACAAAGTGGCTTTTCCAGTATAGACATCCAGGAAAAGCTTTCTAGGCAGGTTCGAAGATGTGGAGTGTGAGAGCAGGAGGCTTGGTTGTGTGGCAAAGGTGGCCATGATGAGGAGACCCATTGGAAGGTGTGGCCTGAGCTGGACATGAGGTCATGGAGTTCAGAGATGGCCACAGGACAGTCATCAAGCTTGATCAGTGACATGCAAGAGGGGGTTGATCGAGCAGGTAGCTGGCAAGGCACCCAGCAGGAGGGAACCTGTTTGGACTTCTGAGTCCCGTGAGGGATGTATAAGTAGATGCCAGGAGACAGTTCCACCTTTGGGTGTAGGCCCTGGAGACAAAGACTAACTAGATCCTGAGGCCCAGGACAAGGCCACACAGAGTAGGTAGGCCTGGGCAGGAAGAGGAGACCGGAAGAACAGGACATCCCTGCAGGCCAGGGAGAGAGCATCAAGGTGGGAGTCGTTAGCAGGAGGAGGGTGGGAGGCTGCCCACTAGATTTAGCCAGGAAGGCTAAAGAGTGTCAAGAGCGTGGGTGTGTCAGAGGTAGGAACCTCTTTCAAGAAGAGTGGCTGGTGGGGGTGAGAGGGTGGTGCTCCTTCCGTGCTGCTGTAGAAAAGGCTGAGCCAGTTCTCGGTCATGGGAAGGGAGGAAATGCAGGTTGCCAGACCCCAGAAGCAGCAGGAGGGGGTGGCATTCAGCACATGCTCTGGGTGAATAGGATGGAGGGAGTGGGTTCAGCCACTGGCAGTTTAGGCAGTCTTCCAGAATGTGTGTGTGTGTGTGGGGGGGGGGTCGCTGAAGCTGTGCTGCTCCAGGATGGCACCTGCAGCCTCTTCTTTTCTTTCTGTCCTGTCCATGCTGCATGGTGACACCCTCCTACCCACCTCTGTCCCACAGACCAACATCCCCTTCCTGCAGAATGTGCTCAACAACCAGCAGTTCCTGGCAGGCACCGTGGACACACAGTTCATCGATGAGAATCCTGAGTTATTCCAGCTGCGGCCTGTGCAGAACCGGGCCCAGAAGCTGCTGCACTACCTCGGTCCGCCCCACTGCCCTCTCCCCTCCCCATGCCTGCCTCTGGCCCTCTGCCCCTCAGCCCTGCCCTTGTTCTGATCCTGCATCTTCCTTGCTCCTTGTCTTAGGGATCCTCTTTTCCATCCATGTGGTCCTCAATAGGTCTCCACTGCCTGGACCCAGGAGTCCGTGGCTTTGGAGAGGACAGGGGCAGCTGGAGAACCGGGTGTCCTGGAGGAATGCCCCCATCCCTGAGCCCACCTACTCACATGGCCCAAATCAACCTCTTCCCAGCCTTCCCTGACCTACTGCCTGCTCTTTCCCCCAGGACACGTCATGGTGAATGGCCCCACCACCCCAATCCCTGTCAAAGCCAGCCCCAGTCCCACGGACCCTGTTGTCCCTGCAGTGCCCATAGGTAAGAGATCCATTCTGCCAACTCATGGGGAATATGAGAGATTGTCATCTGCAGGATGGGCATTACTGTCTTTGTATGCCCTAGGCCCACCCCCAGCTGGTTTCAGAGACATCCTTCTGCGGGAAGGGCCAGAGGGCTTTGCTCGAGCTGTGCGGAACCACCAGGGGCTGCTGCTGATGGACACGACATTCAGGGATGCCCACCAGTCACTGCTGGCCACTCGTGTGCGCACTCATGATCTAAAAAAGATCGCACCCTATGTTGCCCACAGCTTCAACAAGCTCTTCAGCATGGAGAACTGGGGAGGTAGGCTAAAGGAGGACTTGGGTGTTGGGCAGTGCTGGCAAAAATCGGGCCCCTTGAGTGGCCGGCCCTAAAGGTGCAAGCCTCTGGGGATACTGAGGAAGACCAAAGATGCCAGCTGCATAAGTGCACGCCTGTGATCCCGGCTTTCAGGAGGCTGAGGCAGGAGGGTTGCAAGTTCTAGGCCAGCCTGGGCAACTTAGCCAGGCCTGTTTCAAATTTTTTTAAAAAACATTCTTATATATGTTTTGAGTTGTTGATAGACCTTTATTTTATTCATTTATTTATATGCTGTGCTGATCTTAGGGATCCTCTTTTCTATCCATGTGGTCCTCAATAGGTCTCCGTTGCCTGGACCCAGTGCCTCACTTGCTAGGCAGGTGCTCTACACTGAGCCTCAACCCCAGCTCTGAAGCACCCTTGGGTTCAATACCCAGTACAGAGAGAGCAGAGGGGGAGGGGGAGAGAGGGAGAGAAAGAAAACCAAAGACTGAAGAAGGCACTGTGCTCCCTTGTTCCACAAACGCTGACCAAAACCAGCTTCAGCCAGGCCTCTTGCTGGGCTTAGGGCTTCAGAGCCAAGATCCAGGAGCTGGGCTGAGCATGCTGCAGGCACAGTCACGGCACAGAGGAGCAGGGGAGGAGGACCTGAGAGATGAGGAGGCAGGCACCAAGGGAAGGGACAATTGAGCCTGAGCACCAGCTGGGAGCATGAGGGACCAAGGGCTGGAGGCTCAGGCCACAGAGCTGCAGCGTGTGGAGCTGACCTAGACCTCTCTAAATCCTTTTCAGGGGCCACATTTGATGTCGCCATGCGCTTCCTATATGAGTGCCCCTGGCGCCGGCTGCAGGAGCTCCGGGAGCTCATCCCCAACATCCCATTCCAGATGCTGCTGCGGGGGGCCAATGCTGTGGGCTACACCAATTATCCCGACAACGTAGTCTTCAAGTGAGCCTGGGACAGGGTGGGCAGACGCTGCTGGTGGGGCTTTTGGGGCGCCAAGCCACAGGGCAATGGCCTATGCTCCCCGCAGCGGGCTAAAAACCAAGTGTGTGTGGCCATACCCTGTGGGGCTGCTGTTTGGAAGTGTCATGAAGTACAGAATTGTTATGGCAGAACCCAAAGGGCTTCTAGATCACTCAGGAGCCAGTGGTTACCTTGTGAGGGCCACCCAGTACAGAGCTGGGGTTCAAACTCAGGCCTCGGGACTCCTTGTCCTGGGCGCTCTCCCACGGCCCTACTTGCAAAACAGAGAATCCCCGCTGATCCTCCAGCCCTGGGCATGCCAGTGACTGCATGGCACTTGACTACCACAGGATGCAGCTCTGCCAGTACAGATGCATCGGTGGCAATTCTGCCTGCCCAGGCTGCCCTGGAAAAGGCCCTGTCCACACTCCTATTCCTCTGTCAGGCCAGACTTCAATCCCTAGGGGCTGTAGTGTAGCCAGGAACTAGAGAAGGAAATGCAGGGAGTAGGTGGGGCTCACTCCTTGTTTCTCACCCACTCAGGTTCTGTGAGGTGGCCAAAGAGAACGGCATGGACGTCTTCCGGATCTTTGACTCCCTCAACTATTTGCCCAACATGCTGCTGGGCATGGAGGCGGCAGGCAGTGCTGGGGGTGTGGTGGAGGCTGCCATTTCCTACACAGGCGATGTGGCTGACCCCAGCCGTACTAAATACTCACTGCAGTACTACATGGGCTTGGCTGAAGAACTGGTGCGAGCTGGCACCCACATCCTGTGCATCAAGGTGCCAGACCACTTGCCCATCTCTTGCTCTCTGTACCACCCATAATGTCCCCCACATCAGGCCTCTCCTTACCATGTCTCTCCTCCCCACTTTCTCCAGGACATGGCAGGGCTGCTGAAGCCAGCAGCCTGTACCATGCTGGTCAGCTCTCTCCGGGACCGCTTCCCTGACCTCCCACTGCACATCCACACCCATGACACGTCAGGGGCAGGTGTGGCAGCTATGCTGGCCTGTGCCCAGGCTGGGGCTGATGTGGTGGATGTGGCAGCTGACTCCATGTCTGGGATGACCTCACAGCCCAGCATGGGTGCCTTGGTTGCCTGTACCAGAGGGACTCCCCTGGACACAGGTAGGAAGAGGGCAGCCCATGGCCATGCCCCTCACAATTACAGCCACTACCAGCCCAGTATAGTCTGGCACACCTAGAACCTAAGTACCCTATGGTCCTGGGAGGAACCCTGGGGGCCTAGTACCTTGCCAAGCCTTCCTGATTTTGGCCTCCCTGCAGAGGTGCCTTTGGAGCGCGTGTTCGACTACAGCGAGTACTGGGAGGGGGCTCGGGGACTGTACGCAGCCTTTGACTGCACGGCTACCATGAAGTCTGGCAACTCGGACGTGTATGAAAATGAGATCCCGGGGGGCCAGTATACCAACCTGCACTTCCAGGCCCACAGCATGGGACTCGGATCCAAGTTTAAGGAGGTCAAGAAGGCCTATGTGGAGGCCAACCAGATGCTGGGTGACCTTATCAAGGTGAGCCGGGCCCAGTGCTCTAACCTGACACACAATCCTGTATATTCCTCCCTGGGCCTCTAATAAGATGCCTGCTGTCCTAACTTAGAGACCCTTCTCAGGTGACGCCCTCTTCCAAGATTGTGGGGGACCTGGCCCAGTTCATGGTACAGAATGGATTGAGCCGAGCAGAGGTTGAAGCACAGGCAGAAGAGCTGTCCTTCCCCCGCTCTGTGGTGGAGTTCCTGCAGGGCTACATTGGTGTCCCCCATGGGGGGTTCCCTGAGCCCTTTCGCTCTAAGGTAGGGAAGGCCCAGCATGCTGTGAGGGTGGGAGCTGGACCTGCAGGAAATCAGGTCTGACCCTCTGCTTTACTCCCCAGGTGCTGAAGGACCTGCCAAGGGTAGAGGGGCGGCCTGGGGCTTCCCTCCCTCCCCTGAACCTGCAGGCACTGGAGAAGGAGTTGGTAGAGCGGCATGGAGAGGAGATTACCCCAGAGGATGTGCTTTCAGCGGCCATGTATCCTGATGTCTTTGCCCAATTCAAGGATTTCACTGCTACCTTTGGCCCCCTGGACAGCCTCAATACCCGCCTCTTCCTGCAGGGCCCCAGAATTGCAGAAGAGTTTGAGGTCAGTGGCTCTGGTGCTTATCCACACTGTCCCAGCACCCCTGCCCTAGAGCTTCAGATTTGGTTGGGTTCTCTCCCAGTCTCAGGAGCTTTGGGAGCAGAAAGGACCCTTAAGAGAACAGGAGCTAGGCCTTTACATGTAAGCAGCCAAAACCCAGGGCAAAAGACTTCCCTGTGGTGGGGTCAGGGGCCTGCCCTCCTTATTGCCCTCTGCCCCAGCTCTGGGCCCCCACACCCTCCCTGCAGGTAGAGCTGGAGCGAGGCAAGACACTGCACATCAAAGCCTTGGCTGTGAGTGACCTGAACCGGGCTGGCCAGAGGCAGGTCTTCTTTGAGCTCAACGGGCAGCTGCGGTCCATCCTGGTCAAGGATACACAGGCCATGAAGGTGCGGTTTCCCCCAGGACCAGCCAGATGGTGGGTGGGCTGGGCCCGGCCCAGTATCTCATGCCCCTTTTGCCCTGTCTGTAGGAGATGCACTTCCACCCCAAGGCTCTGAAGGATGTGAAGGGCCAGATCGGAGCGCCCATGCCTGGGAAGGTGATAGACATCAAGGTGGCAGCAGGAGCCAAGGTAGTCAAGGGTCAACCCCTGTGTGTGCTCAGTGCCATGAAGATGGAGACTGTGGTTACTTCGCCCATGGAGGGTACTGTCTGCAAGGTCCATGTGACTAAGGACATGACACTGGAAGGCGATGACCTCATCCTGGAGATTGACTGATCTTACCCAAGACTGGCAGCCTGGCCATCCTCACCCCATACCTTCGAAATAAGCTGTGTTGCCAGAGCAGGCCCAGGCCAGCCAGTGCCTGAGGGCAGGAAGGCCTGGCTCTGGAGGTCCTGTCTCCAGTGGGATAGCAGAGCCATCACCTACAGAGGCCCATCCCCTGTTCTCCACTGGTGGATAGTTGCTCACATATTCATCTCTTGCCAAATAAGGTCTTCTCCTTGTGGGGGACTACAGGTGGGGAAGCAGGTGGTCTTATGACCCGGGGGTAAAAGCTTAGGGGGTCCTAATTCCTGGCAGGGGAGACTTAAGCCCCATGTCTTGGGAAATTTCCTCAATAAAACTGGCTTTTCCCTGCCCTCCACACTGGGTTCTGTGCAGCAGCCCCAGCCCAGAGGCAGAGTGGGTACGGCTCTCTCTAAAACTCCCCATGGGCACCAGGGGCAGACCAGTTTTTATCCTCCTTGGAGGGTAGCATGGATGACAACTGTGGCCATTTTCTGCCACTACTGAGTGCCTATTATACACATACCCCCAAAAGGATCAGCTGTTACTAAACTTGTTTAGGGTTTGTTCTAAGCACTGGGTAACTATTAACTGCCCACCTTGACACAAATCTAGTCACACATTAGATAGCTTTTCCAGGGCTCCACAATTACAAAGAGACAAAAAAAGACCAAATCCAGACTCTGGCAGACCTGCTTCCCAGACACTGTGGCCAACCTCCTACCTCCAGTCACTGCAGAGCCAAGTACAAACAGGCAGCACCTTCTGGGGAAACCCTAGGGAACGGGACCACCACAGAGATGTTTGTGATGTGTTCAGTGTGAGGCTGTTGGTGGGAGGTCAGCAGCATCCCTGGATCAAGAGTCATAGGTCCTCCCCTGCCCATCCAAACTGGCCATAGAGAATCCTGAGCCTCAGTCCCTCACCTGCCATGGGGACAGTAACCCTGGCTGTATCAATGCCCTCCCGTTCCTCCACCATGAGTGAGAATTACAGGCAGAGCTAAGCAGTTCCTGAGCAGGAGAGGAGAGGGCTGATGGAGGAAATGCTGGACTTTGAAGAAGGGGAGAGAGTCCAGATCTGCTAGCTCCCAGAGGGAACCAGGCAGGAAACAGCACCCTGCAGGCCTGTCTTCTGGGTGTTCTTGTGGGTTCTGGTCATAGACCTCTGTATTGAGCAGGGCAGTGGACCCAGGTTCCCAAATGTACCTTCTAAAACAGGCCCCTGCTCACTCCTCTGTCTCCAACAGCTGCCACATAGGCTGGGGAAGAGGAAAGCTCCTTAGGGAAGAAGGTGTGTGACGGTGATGTTGCCCTTTATTTCACTTTTCTGGTCCTAGGGATTGAATGCAGAGCACTTTACCACTGCGCTACATCTCCTGTCCACTTTCTATTTTTTGAGAAAGGGTCTTGCTAAGTTGCTTAGGGTCTTAGCAACTGTCTCAGCCTCCTGAGTCACTGGGATTACAAGCGTGCAGCACCTGGCTCTGAAACTGCCCTTTGGATCTAGGTGAATATGATCTTCTCACAGCCAACCTTAGAGTGTCAAAGGGAAGTGACTATACATCCATTTCCTTTAACTACCAACTTCAAGAAAGGGGACTTTGGGACAAATTCCTTGAATACAGAATGGGACCTAAGAGGATATTCTTTTACGAATAAAACGGGAAAAGATTCCAGGTAGGGCAATAAGAACCATTCTAAAAGCAAGGTGAGGGACAGACAGAACACTAGCAAGTTCTAAGAAAGAACCTCTAGTTACCAGATGGCTTGGTAGAGTCCCTGCTGTTCTTGGGTCTGTAGCCTTTGTTCTGAGTTTCTTCAGTGGCTAGGTGAGGCACTGTGGCAGTGGTCAGGCAGAGAATCAGAAGCCTTCACTTTGAGAAATTTGGAGAGAGTTCCTCTTCCATTCTGGACTGATTTCTTGAAGGCCTTGGTTAAGCCTACACCCGAACAAAGGCTAAAGGTTCTTTATCACTAGGGTTAGGACCATGGGTCCCACTCCTTGACCCTGATAGTCAAGATACAGGCCTAGGATGAACAGGGCCCATACCTGCAGTCTCAAACCCATTTATGCTAGGACTCTGGATGTTGTTCAGGAAGGCAGAAGTCATGGCCTCAGCAGCCGAAGGTCCCTATCCTGTCCTCTATTCACAGGAAATGCCTATTAGGGTGAAGTGCCCAAAGGGTAGTGTTCAAGATAGTGGGGGGAAGGGTGGATACACTCCCATAAGCAGCCTGAAGTGTTTCCCCAAGACCCCAAATAGATGAATTCCCAAAGGTTCAAGGCCATGTTACCCAAGTTAAATCTCTTTAATACCCCAATACAAAGTTCTGATGCAAAAAGACAATGAGAAAACCCTGGGAAGTTTGGGGGAGGGGTTTTATAAATAAAAACCCCTGAGCAGCTTTTCAGAGGCAGAGGGGGGCAGAGGAGCTAGGAGAAGCAATAGTCCAAAGTGAGGAAGGGAGTGCACGGCTCCTAGGACCTGTCCCTTCGTCCCCTCACTCCCAGTTGCTCCTCGCCCCCTTTCAAGAGGGGCTGCATCCTTTGGATATCTGCTCCTTTCTCTTGGTCCCTGGGATTCAACTAGCTCTGGCTTCAATCCCCTATAAAAATTCCTGAGATCTCGGGGACCCTGGCCAGCCCCTCCCTGCAGTACCCCTTGATGGGGAGGGGCCACGGAGCCCATGAGAGTTCACTGGAGTGTACACAGGAGTGAAGGTCAGGAGCACAGGAGAGCCTCTGAGTCCCCTGCCCGCTCCAAAAGCACACAAAGGGGAAGGCTGCCGTAGAGCTTGGGGTTGGTGAGGGGTTGGAGTAGAAGCAAGAAGAGTCCCACACCCAGGGCATAGCCTGCCAGAAGGGGCCGCCTCTGCGGATGTTCCAGGGCAGCACACACAGCTGGGAAGCCCATGTAATTGCAGAAGGAGTGGCAGAGAACAGGCCCAATCAGGTGTCCTGAGGAGAGGAGACAGTACAACTTATAAAGCAGCCCTATCATCTCTTCTGGCCCTTCCAGGGCTAGTGACCCTCATCCCTTGAAATAGGAGCTCATTGGGGGTGGGGGGAAAAACCCATCCACCCACATACCATGGCCTCTGCTTCCTTCCACCTCTCAGACCTCACCAAGCTGAGGGCCCTGGCTCAGCTTGTCTCAACGACTGTGGTAGAAGAAATTTTGTTGCTCCTAGAACAACACAGTATTCCCATTCTCCCACCCACTCCTGTGGGCCCCCAAGCCCCTGGAGACCCATGAGATACTAAGGACCAACCTGTGCGGATGAAGAGGAAAGCAGTGTAGGCACCGAAGACAGCTGTATAGGAGAACTGGAACGCTGGAGACGGGAGGCTTCGAGTGACCACACCTGCACACCCATCCTGCCCCAACACTGCCCACCCATCAACCAGAGATCACCCCCTTCCCCCAAGGCAGAGGCCACCTGTCCTACCATCTACATCTGTCCTCTGCACCCCAACTCTCAGTGGTCTCTCCAATACTATATAGCCCTCTGTTTCCAATCCTTTCTTTAGAGTGGCTATTGGGGCACCCCAACCCAGGACTACCCCCAGGCAAGCTCTCTAGGACTCACCTGCAGACAAGAAGATGCTCCCCACACTGCTCTGGCGGAAACGCAGCTGCTCAATAATGTGGTGAAAATGGGCTGCGAGGAAGGCAAGAACCAAATTTTATCCCTCTGACCTTCCCTCCAGGCCCACCCCTCACTCCCAGCCCCATTCTCAGGTCTTACACTGGGAACATCTTAGCAGGATCAGGTTAAACAGACTCACCAACTCCAAAGAAGAGTGGGCAGGTGAACACAGCAGGGCCCAGGCCCATGCATGGTGCTAACATGGGCAGCATACAGGCCCGGAATACCAGCTCCTCTGTCAGGGGCGCAATCACTTGGTTCCGCAGCCAACGCATGTCTGTGAGGCAGCGGGCCCAGGAGCGAGGGGCTGGGAAGCAGATTCAGAACACACAATGAATGACTAGCTATTGAACAGTGAGACCCCAGAGGCCCTTCCCCCAGAACTGTATTCCAGCCAAGTGCAGATCAGGCATCAATATTTCTGAGAACAGGAGTGAAGAAGGAGGCAATCAAACATTACCAGACCCAATGCAAAACAATATCTTGAGATGATTAAAAGGGAAGGCATTAGTAGCTGAGGCAGGAGAGCCTGGTAGTAAACTCTGGAGACATCAAAATTTAACCAAAACCAGTTCTGCTTTCCGGAAGTCAAGGTTGGAAAAGAGGCAGATAATACTCTCCAACCCACAGCAAATACTGCTGGGATCCAGAAGGGCCTCCTTGGCCTCTAGGAACCAACTCTTAGAAGACGCCCAGCAATACAATACAATTTTACTGATGAGGAAACACATCTCATGTCTCCTATTCAGATATAAGGAAGAGCCCACAGACTCCTGGTTTGAACTGCCTATGCCTTTTTTTTTTTTTTTTTTCCTGTCTTAAAGACTCACCAAGGACCACCTTCAGTCCATCTGCCAGATCACAAGGGCAATCCAGAGAGAGTTGCATCAGTGGACCCAGGAAAAGGATCTGGGAGCAGAAAAACAGCAGAGATAAAAGGAAATACTTCCACCATATTTACTGACCTTACCCAGACCTTTGCCCTTGACCAGCTCAGGAGACTTCGGGCTTCCTGAATTCTCTAATTTCCCATCTGTGCATACCCAGGACCCTAGGGCCATATCACAAATTGTCTCCCATCAGCCAAAAAGACAGACACAACCAAGATAACAAAATGGCTACAAAGGACACACCGTGCTAGTGACAAAGAACAGAAAAGAGATAAAGCTGTAGAACTCACCATGGTCAGCAGCAGGGGCAGCAGTGCTGCTGGGAAAATGCCCTCCAGCCTGAAGCCCATCAGGGTGAGCAGGGATGTGCCTGGCTGAGCCACAGGAAAGGGGGCATCAGTCTTGCTCTCTCCCACAAAGACCCCTGAGTTCATTCCCCCTTTGCACTTTGTCCCGCCTCCTTCGCACCTGGATGCCCGTTAGTTCCCTCCAAAGCAGCACGCAGAGGGGTGAGAGACTGGAAACCACCAGGACACTGGTGAAACGCCGCTTGATGACGGCAGGGTGGTCCCTACGAGGGTGACAGTAAGTTCAGGGACCCCCCCCTCGCCCGACCGCAGCCACCACCTGTGAGCGCGGCCCGCCCCCGGCTCGCCAAAACTCCGCCCGCAGCCCCGCCTCTCGGGGGCGCGGGTTCCGGAGGCGCGCGCAGCCCCCGCACCTGGGCAGCTCGCTCTTCCAGACGTACAGGCTGCCCACGTAAGAGCAGGCAAGGCTGAGGCAGGAGAACACCGACACCCAGCAGCACAGCCCGGGACCCGGGCTGCCCAGCGCTGCTGACTCCGGCTGCCGCTCGGGCCGTGAGACCGAGAGCAGGCGCAGCCCATCCCCGCCCAGCGCCGCCATCGCGCCCGCACCCGCGGCGCGCACCAGTGACGCGAGCCCGCGGCAGCGCGGATGACGTCAGGCGGCGGCGCAGGCCCCTGACCCCGCCCCAGCGCCCGGCTCCGCCCCAGCGCCCGGCCCCAGCACTGAGACAGACAAGGTGCGCGGTGCAGGTTTATTGAAGCAACAACTTCGCGGCCAACTGCCCCTTCCCGTCCCCGAGGACTCTTAGTAGCGGTCCAGCTCAGGATCCATGCCGGGACTCAGCCACTCGGACAGATTGGAGACTTCCTGCAGCCACAGTGCATCCTGCGGGAGCAAAGGGAGACCGGGACGAGGAAGACTCCGTAACGTCCAGGTGCCCGTACCTCCCGCCGCGCCCTTCCGCGCAGTGCTCGCCGGGTTACCTCCAGAACTCTCCCCGGGCTCGCCCTGTCTGGCACGGGAGCCTGGATGTGGACCGTGCGGCGCTCCGCCCTGCTCACGGTGAGGGAGGCCGCGGTGGGTTCCAGGTGGCGTGGGCCGATCTCTGGCGTGCCCGGGGCGCTGGCAGAATGGGGAGCTTCCATTTCCCCCACGCTCTGATGAAGGCTGCCCCTCTTAAGCCTCTTGTTTTCTGCTTGCCCGCTGATCTCTAGGAGAAAACAGGCCCGCTTCATCTTATAAAGATTGCTCTCACCCCATCTCTATCATTTGGTCCTGTCCAGAGCAAAAACTTCAGCTGTGGGGTCTTCAGGAGCAGGCAGACGCTGTATGAACGATTTCTGGCCTACCTATCCCCCTTGAGCTGGTCCTTAGAAGGGGCCGCTGGGATACTACCAAGCCCTTACTTGAGGGCTCAGGTGTCCTCAGCGACTTTGCACTCATAGATTGTCCATGGAGTCTGCACTATCAAGGCCTTTCCTCCCGGCCAAGCTCTGGTTCCCCTGGCCCAGGGGGAACAGGCCTCACCTTTCTCCTGCAGTGCCCATAGGCAGCTTTCCTATTCTTAACTGATTTCGCTTATGCAAACTTAAAGCAATGTAGGTCAATACATGATTCCTGAGCCTGTCCTGGGAATGTAAATCAAGGAGCTTTTCCCTGGGAATAGCTCACACGTGCTGGAGGGATGCAAAGATGTGTACACAGCCCAGAGGCAGAAAAGAGAAGGAAACTTAATCATGGGAGGGTGAAGAAAGGCTTCCCTGAGGAGATGCCAGAGCTGGGTTGGGGAGGATGAAGAGAGATATACCAGACAGACAAGGGAAGGAAAAGGAATTCCACACTGAAAGTCATGCAAATAAACTTTATATAAAAGCATAAAACATCCTACATATAAGGTATGGGATCCTAGCAAATAAGTTTGATGGGTTCACAGGAATCAGAGGAGGCTAAGAAATGAGTTTTTTAGCCATAGGAAACAAACAGGAAGACAGTGAAGAGTTTTAAGGACTAGAAAAATATATGGTTGATTATATAGCTTAGAAGGATCACTTTGTCATAAGTTTGCTTATATCAAACTAAATGCAGGAAGACATCAAATGAATCCAATTTATCTGTAAAAAACTAGATATATAGTGGTGCCATTAATGGCAGCCTAAAGTAAGAAGAGCTGATCTCAGTGGGGTGGGGTTTGCAGAAGGAAGGTATCAGGAGAGAAGAAACTGAGGTACCAATGGGATCTCTCTGTGGAGCTACCTAGAGCAGATAAGATAAGGCTCCTTTCTGGCATTTAGGAGAGAACAGGCAGGTCATACCAATTTGAGAGTCTTGAACCCAGAATCACAGTGGTTAACAGCTGGAATGGAAGATAAAGATGGAGTGTAGGATGATCACTGTTGAATAATGACCAGAGGAAGGTAGTGGAAGAAAAAAGCTCAAAAAGAGAGAACCAGGTAAGTCACTCTTATAGTGCCAAATTCTGTAAATAGTTCAGAAATGATAAAGGTAAATGCACAATTTGGTGATTAAAAGGACTTCCTAATGAGAGAACTTGCAAGTACAGAAGTCACAGAGAAATACTCTTAAGTTTGGGAAAGTGTAAGGAAAGGAAAGGTGGAGAGTATACATGCAGCTTGTTTTGAGAATGTTGGTTGAGATGGGCTAGAGAGAGATTGAGAATAGGTGGAGGAGACAAAAAAGTCATGGGAGATGTCCTTTTGAAAAAATGAAGGATTGACCTACTAAAGAAAAAGAACTCAGAAGAGAGGGAAAGGTACAGAAGTGATAACTGACACAAACAGGTCCTTAGAAAACTGAAAGGATGATTCCACCCCAAGCCTGAAGGGGAAAGGTTCCCTTACTAATAAGGCTTTACAGTAGGAGGAATACAAGTTGGGCAAGTTTACTGAGGGAAAAAAAGTAAGTGTAAAGCAAGAGGCTATGTTGGGGGTAGAGGCTGGGTGGAATTTTAAAAGAATGGAGTAGCCACTGAAGAAAGAGGGCCAAAAAAAAAAGGGAAAGTACTGATAAGCCAAAGGCTCCTGAGTAAATGGACCATGGATGTCCAGGGACATCAATACACAGTTGTTCAGCAATTTTCTTCTTTGAAGCTCTCCACATGAAACACAGAATGCATGCTGCTGACAGTTGCAGGTTTTTTAGGGAAGAACAACTCAAATGATCTTCTAGGAGGTCCCACCTGGTTGTAAGCAACCAGATTTTAAAGCTCATGTTGCACAATAGAGAAAGCATGGGCTTTGGAGGCATCTTGCTGAAATTAAGTCCTCTACCTGACCTCTGAGCCTGAGTTGTCTAATTTGTGGGAGGAGCGATGCAGCCCACAAGATCACCATAAGGACTAAATAAGTTTTGTGAAAGAGCCCAGCATCTCCCCAGGGCCCACAGAAGGTGTTGAACTAAATGTTAACAGTCTTCCTTCTGAGAGAAGATACCTATTCTTTTGCCTTTTCTCACTGCATACATACTACAATGTTTTTTAAGTCTCCAAATCTGAATTTATAACACTAGATTATTTGCTTTATACAAACCTTCTCTGTAGCATTCTTTTCAGTAACAAACAACCCCAACAACATTCAAAACATGGTTCAATGGAAAGAATGATTCAGGAATACATCTTGGGCATAAGCATAGACAGCATGCACTGTGTTATAGCTGTACCCTAAAAAAAGGGATTTACCAACTGAGCACAAGGACTGAGGTCACAGTCCCCAAATTTTCTCAAGCCCAGATACTGTTTTGTCTGGAGGACTCAAGATCTATAGGAAAGCATCTATGCTAATATGGCTTGTCTAGAGATAGATCAGAGGTAGGCTGCCTGGATTTGAATTCTGGATCTGTCATTTACCAGCTGTGTGACCTTGTGTAAGTTTATTGGCATTGTTCTCTCAGCCTCAATTTCTTCACCTATAAAATGAGAATAATAGTGCCTATACTGCATAGGATTGTTTTGAGAACTAAGAGCATTAGTAAACTTTAAAGGATCCAGAATAGTGCTCAGCAATTGTCAGTAACTATTCATGAGAATTGCTATTACCTCTGTGGCTGCTGGCCCTGAAGGCTGAGAGTTGGGTGGAGGCAGGTATGAAGAAAAGGCTTCAGTATAAATACCATCACATCACACACTGACACCTCCCTCAAAACACACATCAAAACTGAGGTGGGATCTGTAACCAGGAACAGCTTCCAGAGCTCAAAAGAGCAGCAACTAATATGTGGGAGAGCTACATTATCAATACTGATGATCAAGAAAAGATACAAAGCCAGGTGTGGTGTCACACGCCTGTAATCCCAGAGGCTGAGGAGGAGGATTACAAATTCAGAGCCAGCCTCAGCAATTTAGTGAGGCCCTAAGCAACTTAGCAAGACCCTGTCTCAAGATAAATAATAATAAAAAGAAAGGCTGGGGATATAGCTCAGTGGTTGAGCACCGCTGGGTTCAATCCCTGGGACAAAAAAAAAAAAAAAAAAAAAGGAAAGATAAGGGAATTAATCAGACTGAGAGCCCTGAAATCTGCCTGTTACCTTCCCCCTCCCCATCAAGTGCACCTATCTGTAACTATACAACCCATATTAGAAATTTCTAGTCCTATCTCAGAAGACCACAATGGCAGGGGGAGCCAACCCCCCAAATCCCAGAAGCATGTTGATGAAGGTGCAGAGGACAGCTTGAAACCATATGTCCTACTACCCCAGTTTCAATCCAGGGCTTACCTGAAAAGCTACAGCCTTACCTGCAAGGAGCTCTGGGCTGTTCTCATGTGCATCCTCAGTGTTCTGGGCTAAATCTTTTTTCTCTGGGGTCAGCTGCTTTAAAAATAAAAAATTCCAAGTGAGTTATTCAGACACATGAATGAACCCCAGTGAAATAGGAGTGTGCCTGAGAGCTTAGCCAATCCAAAAGGGCTGTTCTCCACCTGGAACTCCCTCTTAACTTCCTCCTAGCTCATGGATCCCCCTACCTGGCCTCCAGCCTTCAAGGCTTCCTTCTGCAGCTCACTCTAGTACTGCTGACATATCCTTACTTCCTCTGAACTCCACACACTTGCCTACTGTTTGCCCCACTCCTCAGGCTCTGAAGCACACTCTATGCCCATTCATCTTTTTTTTTTTTTTTTTTTTTAACCACTGAGTTTCATCCTTTTAATTTTGGTTCTAAGTTGCTCGGGCTGACCTTAAACTTGCAATTTTCTTGCCTCAGCCTCCCATGTAGCCAGAATTACCAGTGTGCAACACTGGATCCAGCCCCCTATTCACCATTTTTATGTGCATGTGTCCATTTTCTAAACTTTAAATCACTTGGAAGGTCTGTCTCTTTATAGCTAGCAGAGTGTCATACACAGGGTAAGTGCTCAATAAAGAAATGACTGGAACAGTCAAACCTGGGAAGCCAAAGGGAACGTTCTGTAGTCATGGGTAGCCCTTCAGAGCTCTGCCACACCAGTTGGTCCAATCTGGACAGAAAAACAGAGATACTTACTAAGACCAGAACCCAATTCTCCCAGCTCCTCATACAAAGTTATAAAATATGTATCTTCTTCATGAAAATTAAAAGCTTGTGCTTCAAAGGACACTTGAAAAGTAAACCCAACAAGAATGGAATACAATATATGCAAATCATATCTGATAAGGTACTTTTAAAATCCAGAATAAAGAATTAATAGTTCAATATAAAGTAACAACCCAATCTAAAAATGGGCAAAGAATATGAATAGATGTTTCTCCAAAGAAGGTATATAAACTGCCAATAAGACACGAAAAGATGCTCAATATCCTTACTCATTAGGGAAATGTGAATCAAAATCACTGAGATACTACTTCCCCCCCACTAGGATTGCAATAAGAAGGAGGAAAGAAACAACTGTAGATTAGGATGTGAAGAAATTGGAACCACTGCAGAGCTAGCAGTAATATAAAATGGTATAGCCACCTTTGGAAAATGGTTTGGAAATTCTTCAAAAATATAAACAAACAGGGCCAGGTGTGATGGTACATGCCTATAATACCAGCATCTAAGGCAGGAGGATCACAAGTTCAAGTGATCCTCAGCAACTTAGTGACAACTTGTCTCAAAATACAGCTCTGGGAACATAACTCAGTGGTAAATCACCCCTAGATTCAATTCCCAATACCACACAAAAAAATGTTAAATATGTGGGAGGGTAGCTCAGTGGTTCAACATGTGCTTATTAGCATGCACATTTGTAGCCCCGAGTTCAATTCCTACATAAAAAAAAAAAAAGTTAAACAGTTAAACATGGTGTTACCACATGAACTAGAAATTACATTTCTAGATATACCCAAAAGAGTTTCAAACATGTCTACACAAAAATCTTCACAGTAGCACTACCCATAAGAGGGTCACCAATTCTACCTTTTCTTTATTAATGGAAATTGAGGGACTAGCTCCACATTAAAAGAATTTTATGTATTATCCTTCATCTTGTAGTGTGTAACTGAAGCCACTGGGTGCCACTCTTATGCCACTAAAAGTTATTTATCACTAAATGGACTTTATCAGAGGGAAACAGTGATGATCATGTGTGCAACTGGCTTAAGATCACTCTTATTCCATGGGCTTGCTACCCAGTCCTACATAGTCACAATGTTACTGGGCTTTGGAGCCAGGGCATGTCAGTACAAATTGTGGACTTGCCATTTACTAGCTGTGATTCTAGGTAGACTGCAAAAGTTTTGTAACCAGTTTCCTTTTCTGTAAAACAGTACAACTTTTTTGTTTTTTCATAACATCTTTGTGGAGATAAAGTGAAAATCTTGGCACAGATTGGAAATCCAGTAAATGCTCCTTTATTCTAAGACTTAGGGCTACTGGTAAGGTCTCTAATTTACTAGCTGTCTGCCAAGTTAATTGGGTTATGAATGGCCCAAGGCTCTGACCCATCACTACAGCCAAAGAACAGGGTAAAGAGGTCATATAGTTTTTTTTTTTTTTCTTTTTCTTTTTTGGCTCTTGCTAGGATATCAGAGATCTGAGTAGTACGGCTTCAAAAGCTGAAATATTCCTAGATCCTGAGGAGTCTGTCTCTTCCCATAGGTCCCAGATCCTGTGACAATGGCACATGCCTTATCCTGAAGATACAGATGGCTAAAGTGAATTGAATTATGCTCCCCTGCCAAAGACAAATCCAACTCCTAAATCCACAGATTCTGTGAATATGATCTTAATTTGAAAAAAGGGTCTTTGCAGATATAATTAAAGATTTGGAGATTTAAGCCTGAATTAGGGTGGGCCCTAATCCAATGATAAGTATCCCTATAAGACAAAGGTAGAGTGATATTTGAGTGACAGAGGGAGAAAGACTAGGTGAGGATAGAGGTAGAGATTGGAGTTATGCCAGATGCAAGCCAAGGAAGCCAATATGCTCCTCCCATAAGCTGGAAGCAGCAGGAAGGATTCTACTCTACAACTGGTGAAGGGAGTGTAGCCCTGCCCATACCTTGACTTCAGACTTCTGGCCTCCAGAACTGTGAGAGAATAAATGCTGTTGTTTAAGCTATTGAGTTTATGATACTGTCTTCTAGTATCCCTAGGAAATGAACACAGTGGACATTAGTTTAAAATGCTCAAGGTATGGGCAGCAACTCTCCAAATTGGAGGGAGACCAATGAGAGTATTTGCATTGAGCTAACACATTCCTGGAAAGTGCTTCCTAGAGGGTGCATAGGGCCATGATGGGAAAGTTGTGGTGAAGGGAGCATTAACAGCAACTCATTTCTACTGGGTCTTTCCAGTCACACTGAAGAGGAACATGGGCAAATCCATGAAACGTCATGATCCTTTGTGCCCAGGTACCTAAACTTCCCCATTAAATCAGAGAGGCAGAGGGAGGAGGAAGAAAATCCAGAGGACGTGCTAAAGGCCCTGCTACTTTCTTAGAAACTGTATGTAACTAACAAAAAGTAAACTGCATGCATATAAAATATACAATTTGGTAAGTTTTGACATATACATATCCTATAAAACTATCATCACAATCAAGGTTAATGAATATATCTATCACCCACAAGTTTCTTGCTGCCCTTTGTAATGATTCCTTTCAACTTTCCTATCTCCCATCTTCAAGCAACCATTGACACAAAAAGTACAGATTACTTGGCATTTTATAGAATTTTGTAGAAATGCAAGCAAAGAATACACCTCTTTTTTTAACTGCATATCCATTTTTCTTTCCAAATAGCCCAAAATAACCACATCAAGCAACATAATCTGTTAAAAGAGTAAGTAAACAACCATATCAAACATTAGCTTTTGAAAACTTTGACTTTTCTTCTGTATTTACTGTTCAATTTCAAATGTTATATTTATTATAATATTAATTATAATCTTTTATTTTCCTGCTTTATTAATAAAATTAATAAAATACTGTATTCTAAAAGTTTGGTCACTCTGAACATTCATATATATATATATATATATATATATATATATATATATATATATGTAAAATTACTTTTTAAACCACTTATATATTTTAAAACAATTTGACATTTAGGAACAAATATAAAATATTGTTATTGAAAAGGAACTCTCTTTTTATGAGATGCAGAAGTAATCTCTGCAATTTAGATAGAAATTATGTCATTTCTCCTTTATTTGGTATTTTTAATTCTTGCTACAATGCCTGATAGACTGTACATCAGATTATCTCTGTAATCACATTCAGAATTTTGGTTGGTCTGTCTAGAACAATCTAGATTTTACTTTTCCTTAGTTTATGATACAAAAAAGAACAGTAATTGAAATGCCATATATTTTTAGAGTTAATACTGAGGTATGAAAAAAACCATAAAAGGATTAGTGATATGGAAAAGGTTTTAGCTAAATGTAATGAATTTCTGTGCCACCATTATTAGTTTTATAAAATTAATTTTATACATTTAAGCAAAAAACTGAACATATTAGTGGGGTACTATGTGATGTTTCAATAAATGTATATATAAAATATGCAAATCAGGTTAATTTCCTCAAACACCATTTCTTTTTTTAATTATTTATTTATTCTAATTTGTTATACATGATGGCAGAATATAATTTGTTTCATATTACACACAAGAACACAATTTTTCAAGTCACTGATTGTACACAAAGTATTTTCACACCATTTGTGTCTTCATAAATGTACTTAGGGTAATGATGTCTAACTCATTCCACCATTATTCCTACCCCTCCCCCCCCACCCTCCCCTTTGCCCTATCTAAAGTTCCCCCATTACGCCCATGCTCCCCCATCCCATCATCATTATGAGCCATCATCCTCATATCAAAGAAAATATTCGGCCTTTATTTTTTTGGGATTGGCTTGCTTCATTTAGCATTATATTCTCCAACTCCATCCATTTACCTGCAAATGCCATGATTTTATTCTCTTTTAAAGCTGAGTAATGTTCCATTGTGTATATATCAAACTTTCCCTATCTATTCATCTACTGAAGGCATCTGGGTTGGTTCTACAATTTAGCTATTGTGAATTGTGTTGCTATAAATATTGATATGGCTGTATCCCTGTAGTATGCTGTTTTTAAGTCCCTCAAACACCATTTCTGATGGAGAAAATAATCAAAATCCTTTATTGTAGTAAAAAAAATCTCCCATTAGACAACAAAAAAACAATAAAGTTTACTCAACTCTGATTCCATTTCAACATATACATATGTATCTACATCAGAAAATATCTGGACCAATGTTTTAATTTTAGAACTGATTTAATTCTGGCACTTCACTAGTCTTAAAATTAATTTATCTTGGGATTTGATTTTAATTCCATACAGGGAAAAAACTGATATTGAAAGTTACACTATACTTTGGATAAGCAGTGAGGGAATGCCATTCTTAATAATAATTTTTTAAATATTTATTTTTTAGTTGTAGTTGGACACAATATCTTTATTTTATTTATTTATTTTTATGTGGTGCTGAGGATCAAACCCAGGGCCTCGCACATGCTAGGTGAGCGCTCTATTGCTGAGCCACAATCCCAGCCCCTCAATAACAATTTTAATATTTTTGGGGGGGTACTGGGGATTGAACTCAGGGGCACTTGACTACTGAACTACGTCATCAACCCTAGTTTGTATTTTATTTAGAGATAGGGTCTCACTGAGTTGCTTAGTGACTTGCAGTTGTTGAGGCTGGCGTTGAACTCGTGATCTTCCAGTCTCAGCCTCCTGAGCTGCTAGGATTACAGGAGTGCATGACTGTGCCTGCAATAAGAACTTTAATTTTAAGAGTGACTTTTGAGTGTTAGTTTGATACAGAAGTTAAATTTTGGTCTTTCCATATAAAAATATAATTGTACTTCCCATGACATTCCAAGGTAAGGTGACATGCTTCCTGGAGCTTTTGCTGACACATTTTTTTTTTTTAACTTTTTTTAGTTGTCAATGGACCTTTATTTATTTATATGTGGTGCTGAGAATTGAATCCAGTGCCTCACACATGTTAGGCAAGCATTCTTCCACTGAGCCACAACCACAGCCCCTTTTGAGCTTAAGCAGATGATGTTGTGAGGTCATTTTTATTTATCTTTCAGATCAGAATTTTCATGACCCATTTATCTAACTATGGGAATGACCATCTGGAGTTATTATACTTTTGTGAACTTGGCCAACTCCATGCACAGCTGGACCAACCTGAAGCTGCAAACTCTGCCTCCAGCGCAACTGGCCCACAAGTACTTTGAGCTCTTTCATGAGCAAAAAGACCCTCTCTGGCAAGTAATATTTAACATTCTCTCCTGGGGTAGAGGGAAAGAAATTGGCAATTTGTGAATGTATATTTGTTTGTATAAGGAACTCTGCTGGACTGACATTTAAACACAAGCTGTTCTCCTATCCAGTGGTCTCATTCTCTTCTTCAACAATATTTTTTATTTGTATTACAGATTAAATGTTTATAAGTTTTTATTTATTTTCCTGGGCTATTTGTTTATTTGATTGGCTTGGAAAAGTTTTTAAATTTTTTATTGGTTCTTTTTAGATATACATGACAGTAGAGTGTATTTTGACATACTATACATAGATGGAGCATATCTTCTGATTCTTGTTGTTGAACATGATGTTGAGTTACACTGGTCATGTATTCATGTATGAACATAGGAAAGTTATGTCCAATTCATTCTACTATCTTTCCTATTCCCCTTGCCTCTCTCTTCCCTTTGTCTAATCCAACGAACTTCTATTCCTCTGTCTCCTTATTGTGTGTTAGCATCTACATATCAGAGAAAACATTTGGCCCTTGGTTTTGGGGGATTGGCTTATTCACTTAGTATAATAGTCTCCAGTTCCATCCATTTACTGGCAAAAGTCATAAAGTCATTCTTCTTTATGGTTGAGTAAGACTCCATTGTGTATATATATTTTTTCTTTATCCATTGATCTGTTGAAGGGCATCTAGATTGGTTCCATAGCTTAGCTGTTGTGAATTGTGCTTCTGTGAACATTGATTTGGCCTCATGACTATAATATGCTGATTTAAGTCCTTGGGTATATGCCGAGGAGTGGGATAACTGAGCCAAATAGTGGTTCTATTCTAGGTTTTCTAAGGAATCTCCATACTGCTTTCCAGAGTAGCTGCACCAATTTTCAGTCCCACCAGCAATGTATGAGCGAGGCTATGCACTTTAACTATTTCTGGATTTTTCACTCAGCATGGCTTTTAGATATTCTGTGTATCAACAGTTTATTCCTTTTATTACTGAGTATTGTATAATTGTATAGATAAACTAAAATTTGCTTATCTATTTACCTGCTGACATTGGGTTTGTTCCCTGTTTTGGACTTGTAAAAGATGCTATAAACATTAGTGTTAATGTGTACATATATGTGCATAGTTTTTATGTGTATATAGGTTTTATTTATCTTGGGTAAATACGCAGGCGTGGGATAGCTAGGTCATATGGTAGGTACATATTTAACATTTATTAAACATTTTTTTAAAACTGGGGATTTGAACCCAGGGGTATTTAACCACTGAGATACATCCCCAGCCCTTAAATTTTTATATTTTGAGACAGGGTCTTGCTAAATTGCTTAGGGCCTCAATAAGTTGCTGAGACTGGCCTTGAACTTGCAATCCTCTTGCCTCAGCCTCCTGAGTTGCTGGAATTACTGGTGTGCACCACCACACCTGGCCACATTTAACTTTAAAGAAACTGTTAAATTGTTTTCTGAAGTGATTGTACCATCTTTCATTCCCACAAACAGGGTATAAAAGTTCTAGTTCTTCCACGTCTTGCCAACACTTGGTTTAGTCTGTTTTCTTTTTCTTTCTTTCTCTTTTTGAGACATGGTCTTGCTATGTTGCCCAGACCATCCTCCAACTCTTGGGCTCAAGTGATCCTCTTGCCTCAGTCTCCTGAGCAGGGAAAACAGTACAATAGGTGCATGCCACTTCACCCAGTGATACAGTATTTTTATTCCAAATGGGTATAAAATGATATCTAATTGTGGCTTTTGCTTGAATTTTTGTAAAGACTAATGATGTTGGCTTCATGTGTTTGATGTTTGTTTACCTAAATCTTTTTTGGTGAAGTGTATATTCAAATTTTTGGCCCATTTAAAAAACTGGCATTTTTCTTATTAATGATTTTTGAGAGTTCTTTATATATTCTAGAGACTATGGAAAGGCTATTAACTAAAAATTCAATTTCCTTAATAGATAAAAAACTATACGTATACATGGGTGTTTCTTCCTAGTGAACTTTGGTAATTCCTATCTTTTAAGAAATTTGTCTATTTCATTTAAGTGGTCAAATGTACTGCTGTAGAGTTGCTCATACTGATGAGCAATTGATACCACCTTTCTAGTTTCTGGCAGCTGGTGCCTTCTATATTTATTCTGATTAATCTGTCTACATATTTATCAATTTTATTAATGTTCTCAATGAACTACCTTTTTGTTTCATTTTTCTCTATTATTCTTTTTTTAAAAATTTCTACTCCGATCTTTATTATTTCATTTCTTTTGTTTACCTTGTGTTTAATTTGCTCTGCTTGTTCTGGTTTAACCTGAAGGTAAGGTAACTGATTTGATAATATTTTCTTTTATCACACAGACATTTTCTACATTAGCAATACCCTATAAATTTTGGTAAATTGCACTTCTATTCAATTATTTGTAATTTTCCTTCTGATTTTGTGTTCATAACTAATTTATTTTCCAAATACTTTTGAAATTTTGTGTTATTGATTTTACTTTAATAATTCTATTGTGATAAAAAATGTACTTCTTATGACTTTAAATAAACTTAAATTTATTGAGACCTACCTAATGACTCAGAATATGTTCTCCCTTTATAAATGTCCCATATACTTGAAAATAATGCATGTTTTTCTTTGGTTGGGCAGAGTGATTTATAAACATCTATTAGGTCAAATTGATTGATAGTGTTACTGATGACTTCTATAGACTTTCTGATTTTCCCTCTACCCATTCTATCAATTATTTTTAAAAAATATTTATTTGTTAATAGTTTTAGATGGACACAATATTTTATTTTTATGTGGTGCCGAGGATAGAACCCAGTGCCTCACGCATGCTAGGCGAGCGCTCTACCACTGAGCCCCAGCCCCAGCCCCCTATTCTATCAATTATTAAGAAAATTTTAGGGCTGGGGATGTGGCTCAAGCAGTAGTGTGCTTGCCTGGCATGCGTGTGGCCTGGGTTCGATCCTCAGCACCATATACAAACAAAGATGTTGTGTCCGCCGAAAACTAAAAACTAAAAACTAAATAAATAAACATTTAAAAATTTTTTTGTTGAGATATCTAAGTATCTATGTATCTATTTCTTCTTAGTTCTATTAGTTTCGTTTCATGTATTTTAAAGTTCTCATAAAAGGTACTTGAATCTTTAGGACTACAGATGGTCCTTGACCAAACATTCTGTTTTCACTTTCAGTATAATTCTCAGTGCTATTACATGAGAGATTCAACATTTTATACAGTAGATTTATGGTAGATAATTCTGTACCACTATAAGCTAATACAAGCATTCTGAACTTAAAGGTAGGTGAGGCTAATTTATGATGTTCGGTAGGTTAGGTTATTAAATGCATTTTGACTGACAACATTTTCAACTTGTGATAGAACATCTATACTGTCCTCATGATGCCTGATGCTTTCATGATGAAGTGACCTCTTTACCCCTTGTTTTGAAATCTACTTTGTCTAATATTAACACAGTGCCCAGCTCTCTCTCTTTTTTTTTTTTAAAGACAAAGTGAGAGTGAGAGAGAGAGTTTTTAAATATTTATTTTTTAGGGCTGGGGATGTGGCTCAAGCGGTAGCATTTTGGCAGACACAACATCTTTGTTTGTATGTGGTGCTGAGGATTGAACCCGGGCCGCACGCATGCCAGGCGAGCGCGCTACCGCTTGAGCCACATCCCCAGCCCCCCAGCTCTCTTTTCATTAGTGTAGCATATCTTTTTCCATCCTTTTATTTTTAATCTTTTTGTGTCTTTAAAGTGGGATTCTTTTAGAATGCATATAGTTGACTCTTGCTCCTTTATCCATTCTATTTTTTTGAGATGAGAGAGAGAGAAAGAGAGAGAAAGAGAGAGAGAATTTTAATATTTATTTATTTTTTAGTTCTCGGCGGACACAACATCTTTGTTTTGTGTGTGGTGCTGAGGATCGAACCCGGGCCTCACGCATGCCAGGCGAGCGCGCTACTGCTTGAGCCACATCCCCAGCCCCCCATTTATCCATTCTAACAATCTATCTTTTAACTGGGTTTAGATCAACTTATGGGATAAATGATGTGGGTTAAATAAACCTCCTTCATAACTCTTTTCCACTTGTGTCATTGTGCTCACTTTCATTTTTCTTGTTTTCTGCCTTTTTTGGATTATTTTTATAATTCCATTTTATTATTAATATTTTTTAATATCTTTTTTTATTTTTATGTGGTGCTGAGGATCAAACCCAGTGCCTCATGCATGATAGGCAAGCACTCTACCTCTGAGCCACAACCCCAGCCCCAATAATTCCATTTTAACTCCTTCCCTAGCTTATTAGTTATAAGTCCTTCTTGTGTTATCTAATGGTTCCTTTTAGCTCAGTCTGCCTTTAATATTATATCATTCCACAAATAATATAAGGCCTTATAAATGTATTTCCATTTCTCTCCTCCTGGTCTGTGTGCTACTGTTGTCATACACTTTATTTGCATATAGGTTACAAATTGTTACTGTTTTTGCTTTTAAAAAGTCAGTTATGGGCTGGGGTTGTAACTCAGTGGTAGAGTGCTTGCGAGGCCCTGGGTTCGATCCTCAGCACCACATTAATAAATAAATAAATAATGTGTTCGTCTACAACAACAACAACAAAAAAATTTTTTAAAAAGTCAGTGATTCATTGAATCCATTTCTCTGCTTCCAGGTTTCTGTGCTACACTGGAGCTGAAAAAAAATACAAGAACACTAAGCATCCTGAAATCCAGAAAATGAGACACAGTCTCACTCAGTTGCTGAGGGCTTGGCTAACTTGATGAGGCTGGTTTTTAACTTGTGATCTTCCCTCCTCAACTTCTCAATTCACTGGTATTCAAGAAACTGGCAGTGGTGACATCAGCTCTCCAAGATGGTGCCCGCTGGCTTCCTTGGTGGACTTTCCATTGTGGGGGATTGAACTGGACCGCTTCCTTCCCCGTCTCAAACCCTGAACTCAGCCTGGAGCTCAGTGAGGGCACAGCCGGCAGGACTCCACAGAATCCCTAGCAACCTTTCTCTTTGCTTGCTGGTCGCTTCTCGGGGGCGCCCTGCAGTCTGTAGCTGCGTGGCGGGCCGCATGGCGGGCAGCATGGCAAACGGCGGATCAGTCAGCCTGGATCTCCGGTCGCACAGTTGGCTCGCATTTGAGACTCAATAACCGGTCCTCGGTGATGGAAATCCTTCCTCTAGGTTTTGGTTCACCCCAATTTTGCTGTAAATTCCTGACAAGATAGCTTTTTGTCGTTCTAACTGGTTATTCACCTGCGCAGTGACACTTCGCGGCCATCTTGGAATCCCTCCATCACTGATTCTTGACTAGATCTTTGAAGGGTTTCTGACTAATAAACTGTCCTAATTCACTACTGTCCCATAAATAGTTACACTATGAAATCTCACCTCATATGTAAGATGCAACAAGTGTAACTATTGTGGATCTACATCTAATGTTGATTACTATTGTAATGTAAATACTTACACAGTGTTAGCACTAGCAATGGCATAAGACAAAGCAATCTCTCCACAATTATCTGAAGCAGACACATTAACACCACATTGAAGAAGCAGCTCAACTCTTTGTGTTAATCTATGTTTCACAGTAAATATGAGGGCTGTTCTAAAATAAGAGAGATAACTTCAAACTGAGGTATTTTAATAAATTTAGTTAAAAAGCCATTGTATTACATTTTACCAGTTTGATATCTAGCTTTACATACACTACAAGACATATACATCTTGGAAGATCAAATCTTTATCTTTGTAAATTATTTGTAAGTCTAAAAGAAAAAAAAACACATAAAAAAAGAAATCACTTGTCACAAAAGGGGAGAGTTACAAACTTAATATCCTTCAATGAACAATAACTATGATGAGGTCATTTATCTGGAGTTGGCAAAGATTTCAGTGAATAAAGCTCCACTTTCTTCCTACAGTGACATAATATATTGTAACCCACAGTCAGCTAAAGGTCAAGAAGTAAAAAAAGATATTTGCAGCTATAACATAATAACAGTAGCACTGGTGATAATAATAATCATTGTTGCTTCAGTCATTCACTCTGAGTAGCATTTGCCAGGCACTGAAATCAATGCTACATGTATAATCTTGCAACCAGCCTTCAAGCATCTGTTATTCTATTTTTTATTAGAAATGTACAATATTTGTCAAGAACAATTAACCCTCACTTATGAAAAATCTGAAATTAATATTCTACAAATTAAGTAATTTAAAGCAAATAGTAATGCAAAGGAAAAATTATTTTCAATGTCTATTTATGCTCAGCACAGAATTTATAAAAGAAAACTATTTCATGAGAAAATAAAATATTACAGAAAGTTTAAAAAGTTCAATACTGAATTTAAAAAAGATAAAAACCCATATTTTACAAAACTAATGTGAAAGCTTTAGCTAACAAAAGATCATGTGATAAACAAAATCAAATAATAATCATCAGCCAATAATTATAAGGGAATGTGAATCATATTATATACTCTTATTTTTGTCACTCAGTTTCAATAACTGCTTTTCTCACTAGTTGTAGTTCATACATTTCACTCTATTTCAATGATTAATATTTTTCACTTTAGTGATTTTACTACAATATTAAACTTTTTCAAAAAAATAAAAAATAAAGTACTATACCTTCCTTTATAAAAAAAAAAAAAAAAAAAGTCAGTTATGGGACTCAGTGGTAAGACACATATCCAGTATGTGAGTCCTAGGTTCAATCCGCAGCATTGAAAAAAAAAAGTCAATTATGTTTTAAAGAGATTAAAATAGTAAGAAAAAGTCCTTATATTTAATCGTATAGTAAATATAAAGATTTCCAGTGTTCTTCATTCCTTTGTGTAGACCTAGGTTTTATTTGGTATCACTTTTCTTCTGCTTGAAGGATTTACTTTACATTTCTTATCTGCTGATAATCAATTATTTCATATTTTATGTTAGAAAAAAATCTTTATTTCATCTTTGCTTTTAAAGATATTTTGCTGAGTAAAGAATTTTAGGTCAGGAGGTTTCCCTAATACTGTAAAGATGCTGCACCATCTCTTCTAACTTACAGTTTCCAAAGAGAAGTCTGCTGTAATCTTTATACTGTTTCCTTGTACATGTATAACATGGGGTTTCCCCCCTCTGCTTTTAAGATTTCCTCTTTACCACTGATTTTTAAAAATATCTTTTAGATGTTGATGAACCTTTATTTTATTTATTTATTTATATGTGGTGCTGAGAATCAAATGCAGTGCCTCACACATGCTAGGCAAGTGTTCTACCACTGAGCCACAACCCCAGTTCATTACCACTGATTTTAACTGATTTAATTATTATATGCCTTGGCGTTGCTTTCTTTATGCTTCTTGGGCTTAGAGTTCATTGAAGTTCTTAGATCAGTGGGTTTACAGATTTCATCATATTTGAAAAAATTTCAGCCATCATTTCTTCAAGTATATTTTCTGGTGTTCTGGCACAAGTCTGTACTCCCAGTGACTAAGGAGGCTGAGGCAGGAAGATTGAAAAAAAAAAAAAGAAGAAGAAGCCAGCCTCAGCCTAAGCAACTCAGCAAGGCCCCAAGCAAAGTAGCAAAACTGTCTCAAAAAAAAAAAAAAAAAAGTGAATAAAAAGGGCCAGGGATGTGGCTCAGTGGTTAAGTGCCCATGGGTTCAATCCCTGGTACCAAACCCCTTCTTCTTTATCTTTCTCAATAATACATATTAGGCTACTTGAAATTGTACTACAGCTCACAGATATGCTAGTATTTCTTTATTTATAGTCTTTTTTTTTTATTTATAGTCTTTTTTTAAAACCCCAGTGTTTTGTTTCAGTAGTTTCTATTGCTGTGTTTTTCCTTAAGTGTCTTATGTGCCAATTAATACTATTCAGTGTAATTTTCCTCTCAGACATTGTAGTTTTCATCTTTAAAAGTTTGCTTTGGGTCTTTTTTGTAACTTCCATATCTTTACTTAACATGTCAATCTAGCTTCTGCAATACATGGAATACAATTATAATTATAACTGTTTTATGAGAGGCAATGTAGTAGTTTTACCTAAAGGAAAATCCTCATAAAATGACTGTAAAATGCATCTAGATCTTAAGGAGCTCCCATTTCTCCAGCTAAGTCAATTGGAATAGTGCTAAAGTTTGTTTTCTTTTCACAGGGCTGTTCCAACACAATGAACAAAGTAGACATCACTCTTTAAGCAGCCTGTCCGTGATTGCCACAAATTATGTGGAACCCAAAGAATGGCTTCTCATCATATTTAGTCAAAACAACTGGTTCTATGTCTCCCTTGTAGCAAATACTACATGAATGTGATTATCAATGTAAACAGCTTAAATACTACAGAAAGTAAGCTAATTGAATGCCTTGAAAGCATTATCCACTGATCAGATGGTAAATTTTGATACTATTATTTATGGTTTCACTTGACTGCAGTTCTGTGAGGCCTGAAGCCTTACCTGCCTTGGCAAGCCTCTTGTGACATGGCCACGGAGATATAATACTATGCATTAAAATGACTTTTTTTTTTTTTTTTTTGGATAAGGAATTTAATCTCTCACTCCCAAAAGGAATGCCAATTAAATTGTGCTGTGTCATCAACTTATCCTATTAGCTGCAGATCTTAAAAGAAATAACTGCTACTAATGACTTTTTTCTTTCCACTGAATATACATATACTATTTGAATAAGTGTAGCAGTTTTTTGTTTACCATGTGAGTCTTGAAACACTAAAGATATTTTGATAATTAGTCATGATATTCTCTGTAAAAGAAAAATATCATTTTCTAAATCAAACTCCACCCCTCAAATTGGCCACACTGAAAAAACTTACAAAATATTAAAAATAATAACTTTTAGTGATCTCTTTATCTACTAATTCTAACTGCTATGTCAGTTCTGGATCAGTTTTGATTAAGTTTTGTCATTGTGGGATGTTTCTTCCTGATTCTTAGCAAAGCAGTAAGTTTTCTATGGCTTCTAAGACGCTACAAATATTACCTGGGTAGGTTATGGGTATTTTTTTTCTCAGTACTGGGCAATGAACCCAGATACTTGTTCATGGTACACAAGTACTCTACCACTGGGGCTACATTCCCAGTTATTTTTGATTTTGATTTTATTGAGACAGGATCTCACTAAGTTGCTGAGGTTGGTCTCAAATTTTTTGTCTTCCTGCCTAGGCATCCCAAGTAGTTGGGATCACAGGTGTGTGTACCTGGCTATTCCTATAAACATTCTTGAACTTTGTTTTTTAATGCCATTGAATTATCTGAAAACATTTTGATCCTTTTGGGTCTTGCTTCTGCTTTCAAATGCTGTTAGATGATAACAGAGGACTGTTTATTGTAAGTTTAGTTTTTCTCCACTCCTAAGATAAGACTCTTCTTAGTATTCTTAGTATATTCTACTTGATGCTCCACAGATTATAAGGTTTTCCTCTCTGCACAGCAGGAACAGTCTATTTGTAGCCCTGTGTAAGCTCTGCATATTGTTCCCTCTAATCCTTCTGATTGTTTCTTCACCTGGACAAGTTTCTTCACAGAAATGAGCTGATTAGTATTCAACTAAATATAAATGGCAATTCTACTGCAGATATCCAGAATTTTCTTTCTGTGCACAGCTCTCTTCTTTCTGGTACTCTTCCCTGAAAACTTAGCTGCCTTGGCATCTGCTATGGTTTGATAAGGTTTCTTCCCTAAAGATTTACATGCTAGAGGCTAGGTCCCCAATGTGATAGTCCTGAAATGTGATGTAACCTTTAGGAGGGGGGCCTAGTGGGAGGAAATTGGATCATGACTGTCTCAGGACACCAGCCATTAACGCTGATCTCAGGAAGTGAACTGAGTTTGGCAGGATATATTAGAGCTTCATCTTCTCCCTTACCAGATATTAGTGTCATGCCATTTTGACTCCCCCCCACACACTTCTTTCTTCTTTTCTTCATGTGTGTGGTGGTGGGGGGACTGGAGAATTGAGTTTAGGGGCAACACTGAGCAACATCCCTATATCCCCAGCCTCCCTGCCTTTTTTTTTTTTTTTTTTTTTTTTTTGACATAGGATCTCACTAAATTACCAAGGCTGGCCTCAAATTTGCTATCCTCCTGCCTTAGCCTCCAAAGTCACTGGGATTACAGGTGTGTACTACTGTGCCTAGTGCCATTTGGACTTTCTAGCCATCAGAATCATAAGCTAAACAAAACCTCTTTCATTTATAAAGTACATAGCCACAGGATATTTTGTTATAACCACATAAAACAGACTGAGACAGTATCCCTGGATTCCCAACTTCACCTATTCAACTTAGGGAGACCACCAAGCTTTGTCTAGATTCCCCCTCCTTGTTCTCTGTCCTCCAAATTCTCTAAGCAGTGTTCTGGGGGCAATCATTTTGCTTGATGAAACAAAATCAATTTTTTCCATCTTTTGCAAATGACTATTCTTCTTATTTCCTGATATCTAATGTCTTAAGAGCCATTGCATATATTATGTCCAGAATTTTTTTTAATTTGGGGAGGAGACAAATCTAGTCCCTATTATTCCATCTTGGCCAAAACCACCATGTAATAATTTTGTCTTTAATCTCTTTTATTTATTATCTTATGCTTTAGCTCCAGAAGAGTCAATCCTACAGGTTACAGCTAAGAAAGTCAGAAAAGTGGAACTTCAACTGGATCACTACTATCAGCTATACCTAAAATTGGGAGATATTCAGAATTTCCTAGTTATGATCTCCCTTAAAGGAATCTAATACAAAACAAGTGGAAGATACTTGACTTTGCATGCCTAGAAATCTTTTTTTTTTTTAAGAAGAGAATTTTTTTAATATTTATTTATTTATTTATTTTTAGTTTTCGGTGGACACAACATCTTTGTTTTTTGTATGTGGTGCTGAGGATCAAACCCGGGCCGCATGCATGCCAGGCAAGCGCACTACCGCTTGAGCCACATTCCCAGCCCTAGAAATCTTAATTGATGCAACTTTAGATCTCCAACATTGAGAAGGGTGAACAGATGAAAGTGTATATTTTTATTAGTCAAAAGTAAATACAGGGCTGGGGTTGTAGCTCAGTGGTAGAGTGCTTGCCTAGCACACATGAGGTTCTGGGTTCAATCCTCAGCACCACATAAAACTGAAATAAAGATATTGTGTCTACCTACAACTAAAAAATAGATATTAAAAAAAAAAAGTAAATACAAGGGCTGGGGTTGTGGCTCAGTGGTAGAGCACTCGCCTAGCATGTGTGAGGCCCTGGGTTCAATCCTCAGCATCACATAAAAATAAATAAATAAAAGTATTGTGTCCAACTACAACTAAAAAATAAGTATTAAAAAAAATTAAATGCAAGAATCAAACCATATCATTACCATTGTAATAGTAGCTATGTGCACACCACTTTACATACATTATCTTATTCAAATTTCACAACAATAATTTTGGACATGCATCATTCCTGTTTTACTGATAGAGAAGCTGAGGCTTGGCTGCCTGCAGTGACACATGCCTATTATCCCAACGATTCAGGAGGCTGAGATAGGATGACCACAAGTTTGAGGCCAGCTAGGGCAACATAGTAAGACCTGTCTTAAAATAATAAAAATTTTAAAAAGGGCTAGAGATATGGCTCAGCAGTAGAATGTTTGAGGCCCTGGGTTCAATTCCCAATATAAAAAAATTTGTAAAAGCTGAGGCTTAAGAAAAGTAAAATAACTTCCATAATAATGACAGTAGCATAAATGGAATTTAAGCAATGTCTAACCATGCTCTCAACCTCTATGTAATACTTTATTCTAGAAAGTTTTTCTAGACCTCAGGCTTCCTTGATGAAAGACTAGCCTCAGACTGTGAAATCTAAAGTACTTGTACTTTCCCACCCTGAATTCAGGTTCCCCACACATTAAAATGGAAGCTGTCCACCAAAGTACTGATTATTACTTTGCACTTACTTGCTTCATGTCACATGAGCAGTGGTGAAGAAATTGGTGCTGAGTGACATCATGAAATATTTTATGCAGTTTGGTCCCAAACTCCTGTGTGTCAGCTGCCTAAAATAGGCCAGAGATAGAAAGTGCTGAGTTCCAGTACTGGAAACCAAAGCAGAAGTACTCACAGGACATTTAAATGGGGAGAGGATGATGCATGCACACAACAATGATATTCTTCACATTGTGTTCAGAGTTTCCTTAGTCTCTATGGGAGTAGGAGAGGCAGGAAAAACGCCTGGGGGTACTTGACATGAGACAGGTAGCTATGGCTCCCATAAGTCTTCCCATTTCTGTAGCCTAAAGCAAGATTCTTTAGCCAAGGTCTTGGTTCTCCTATGTCTACAGGAAATAAGAGATCCAGCTATTCATGAAGGGGTTATAAAACTACTTTTATGCAGAATAAGTTCCAAGAGAGCAGAGGCTCCAATGACCACTTAGGCCAATATAAGAACTCTTACTCAAATCCTTTTAGGGAGGAAAGGAATCAAAGAATATAGTCTGTACCCACTGGAATGAGCAATAATCTTTGACACTTTATAATATAGAATTAATTGCAAGACATTAAAGGGGGCCAGGGTAATCACCCAATACAAAAAGCTAGAAAATTGAAATTCAAAAAGAAGTGATCCACCCCAAAATCTCACAGGTAGAATAAAAGTTAAGCTTCTTCTAACTATCCTGGTGTTATCCACATGATCCAGAAAGGTGAAGCTATGATAAAATGTACTACTTATACCCTCTGACTCACTAACTCTACTTGTAGAAATACATTCTTGGAAATAATTCAAAATAACCAAGCTATCACCATACACAACACACACACTACACATATTTTTTTTTTGTATCAGGGATTGAACCCAGGAGTAACTACAAGCCACATCCCTAGAGCCATTTTCATTTTTTATTTTGAGACACAGTTTCACTAAATTGCTTAGGGCCTTCTAAATTGCTGAGGCTGGCTTTAAACTTGTGATCCTCCTGCCTCAGCCTCCCAAGCTGTTAGCATATGCCATCATGCCCGGCTATCACAATAAATATTAAGTGAAATACTATTTATATCAACAGAAAGAATGTTATCAACTTAAATATCTAACATTAGAGAAATGATTTATTAAATTAAAACAACACAGTGGAATATCAGTTAATCAAAATTCTAGGACTGTTAGAATGGGAAAATGTCAAATTACATATGAGTATACAATATTTTGGTGACAACTATATGTGATAAAATATGCAAAAATTAATATTGTTGTGATAAATGTATTAGTTATTATTTAAAATTTTCTATAATACTACCTTTTTAAGAAAAAAATTAAAAATGAAGCAACAAACATGGAATGAATGTTACCCACTGATAATTCCAATTGTTTGGCACATATTCCTAAAAGGATAGAAAGAAACTAACATTTATCAAGATCCTAGCAAGTGCTATGTGGTTTCTCACTGTCTCAGCCTGTTCTGGCTGCTCTAACAAACTACCTCAGACCAGTGAGATTATAAACAATAGAAATGTATTTCTCACAGTTCTGGAGGCTAGAAGTCAAGGTCGGGTTCTAGTAAGGGGCCGGCCCCTTTACGTTTGCAGACTGCCTACTTCTCCCTTCATCCTCACTTGCAGAAGGGCCCGAGGATCTCTATGGAACATCTTTCATTATTGGCACTAATTTTATTCATGACAGAACCTAACCTAATTATCCCCCAAAGCTCCATACCTCCTCAGATCACTATTTTGGCAGTTAGGATTTTAATGTAAGAATTTTGGGGAGATATAAAAATTTAGATGATAACACACATTCAGTCCTCACCCTGTGAGGGTTTATTATTTTTTCCAATTTAGAAAAGGCTCAGAGAAGTTAAATGTAGGCTGAAGTCCACAAAGCAAAATCACAAATGAGTGAGGATTTGAAGCCAAACCTCTCATTCCAATACTCTCTACACCACTGTATACTGTCATATACATAAAATGCATGGTTGCTCAGTTATTTCCAATGCATTCTGTAGCAAAGCATTCTTCAACAAAGGATTGAGAATCACAAATCTAATCATAGTTTTCTCTTAACTAGCTATGTGACCTAAAGGAAGCTCAGATCTTAAATAATTTTTCTTGTTTATAAAATAGTAAACATACTACTATTTACTCAACTAACACTTCTTAAAACACGTACACCTGGTACTATGTAGAATCACAGTGGAAGCAAATGAAAATATATTCTGAAAGCACTGTATACATTACAAAGATAGGTAATAGGATGTCGTTAAAACCCTGGCACTTTTTTTTTTTTTTTTTTTTTTTGGTACTGTGGATTGAACCCAGGATTACTCAACAATTGAGCCACACCCCCAGCCCTTTTTTTGTATTTTATTTAGAGACAGGGTCTCACTGAGCTGCTTAGGGCCTCACTAAGTTGCTGAGGCTGGCTTTGAATTCATGATCCTCCTGCCTCATCCTCCCAAGCTGCTTGGATTACAGGCATGTGCCACAGCACCCAGAAAAACCCTGGCACTTATAAGTATCCCCCAATCTCCTACCAACCTGAAGAGCCTGGAGACATGTCTTTCGGAAGCTGCTGTTGGTGCTTCCACTCACCACACTCAGAACAGAATTCACAGCCACTGAGAGTGAGGCCTGTAGTTTCTGATGAGTCTAGAGAAAACAGAGGAGGAGACTACATTAATTTCAGACTGGTTTAGAGAATCCCTGTCCCCTAACAATAAGGGATCAAAATAAATTTTTAAAATATCCTCTCCTCCCATAGATATGACTTACTGACACATGCACATTCAGAAAAAGACAAGCTGTAAGACACTGGGCAACACAGCAGGTGCATTTACTGTTTTTTCGTGTTTTTTTTTTTTTTTTTTTTTAAGTTTTGCTCTCTTAAGATGGCTGTTTCTTCCCTGAAAAGGGAGCTATATGAAGTAGGAAATGTGTTACCAAGTGTGCAGGATGGAGAAATTCAGAAAGGTAAGAGGAGAATGTGGTATTATAAAGAATTAGGAAAACAGGGGGAAAAGACAAGGTTTAGGGAAGCAGCAGCTCCACAAGATGTATGGGATGGGGTGACATACAGATTAAGAAGAGACACAGTTATCAGTCATTTTTCTATATTATTTTGGTCCCAATTTACTCAAACCTACCTAGAAGAAGATAAACTAAGCAAGCTGGCTATAGTGACTCTATGAAAGCCTGAGTTCCTAGGCTGGATGCACTGTTACACTAACACCTAGGTGGCAGAGGAGGAGAGAATGGGCATAAGGGGCTGGGGGTCTGAGGCACTGTTGCTCTACATTCTCTTTTAGAAAGAAGTCATGAATTTCTTATTACCTTGGCAGCTTGGTGATGCTGCTCCAAGACATGGTCCACCATGGCCTGGATGGAATCTCGTACTGCACTGTGGCTCTCCATGAGGATGGCGCTGAGTTGGGCTATGAGCAAAGTGTGGACTCCTAAGAGGGCAGAATGTTGGTAACCATGAGTGAGGATGACTACTCTTCATGTGCTGGGAGTCAGGGCTGGGATGAGGGAAGACGCCTCAGGAAACAGCAGCCACTTCTGCCTATCCACTTTTGTTTAGATGAATTCCTCCCAGCAACTCATCAATCTACCCAATTCCTACTTACAAGTAAAAGAAATTTCAGGAAAATTAAAGTGAAGAACTACATTATTTTTGAAGAAATAAATGAAGGATCCTGTTTAATGCATGCTATAAAATAATGATACTGGTAACTCTCAAAGGGAAAGAGAAAGAGGAAGAAGAAAATCTCCTGGAGAATGTGTCTAACCCTCCTCTTCTCCTACTTGAGCATCAGTGTTGAGGCAAGCTACTGTAAAGCAGTATGTCATTTCTTTCAGATGTATTGCAGAAAAGGAAATGTTAACACAAAGATGAGCCTGTGAACTGTTGGTATGAGGTCCTTTTAAATGGGGGATGACCTCTCAGTAAGTAACCACAGGTACCTCTAAACACCATCACTCAGAAAAGCTGATTTGTAAGAACAATGGGCAAAAATATGTCACCAAACAATGGGCTATTATTTAATGATCCTGGTGCAGCAGATAGAAAGACAAATTCACTTTACCAGGAACCTAGAGAAAATGCTTCTTAATGAATATTTCTATTTTTAGGTTTCTCTACTTTTCTTTGGCTAGTCTGTTCAAAGTCATCCCAGTGAAGCAGCCTGAGGCTGGTTGGCTTTTCTTAGGACTGTATTAAAAATGAAAGTCAGGGGGCTGGGTTGTGCTCAATGGTAGAGCGCTTGCCTAGCATGCATGAGGCACTCAGTTCAATCCTCAGCACCACGTAAAAATAAAATAAAGATATTGTATCCACCTAAAACTAAAAAAATAAACATTAAAAAAAATGAAAGTCAGAAGAACGTTTCCTACCACAAGACACCATGATGCTTTTCTGGTAGAGAAGGTAAAATATGGAAAAAGGAGTTGGAACTAGAATTAGAAGAACAAAGATTTTTGGATCACTTCTGCCATCAATAGTGGTGACTGGGTCACTTCACTTTTCTCACTTCAAATATGTTCTTTCAGATACATTGTGTAGATAAACTGGGGTAGTGGAAATGATGTATTTTGAAATGTACATGCAGTATTCAAAGGGGAAATAATGCTGTTGCTATGATGACTTAGCATGTTCTACAGTCTGATCCTAAGAAAAGCCTCAAGAAATCAGATTCTGCTGAAAGCAGACATTTACTTAAAAAAGCCAAAGTTCATTCCTAAAACTGCTGATACCACCAGATGCTTCTGATGTTGTATAAAATCATGAGTTAATCACAGAAAAGTTACCATGACAAGGTGGGAAAAAGGCCAAGGAAGTGCTTTTTAAAAGATGCATGGAAACAGGCTGTAATTCTGAACAATCTGTTTCCTAAAAGGAGGAGCTCCGGAGAAAGCTTTCAAGGATTACAAGAGGGGGAAAGACAAGGTAAAATTAGTGTATCTGCATCAACCTCCTCTCACTATCTCCTTCAGAGGCTAGTCCTAAATTACCAGATTATAAGATTTTAAAAGACACTTGCTATGTTCGCTAATGTAGTGTTGAATTTCTTTTTTGGTACTGGATATTGAACCCAAGAATGCTTTATCACTGAGCTACATCCCCAACCCTTTTACATTTTTTTTTTTAATTTTGAGACAGAGCCTCACTAAGTTGTTGAGGCTACCCTCAAACTTGTGATCCTTCTGCCTCGGCCTCCCAAATGCTAGGGTTATAGGTGTACACCACTGCCCGACAGCAGCGATGAATTTCTTTTAAATTCAATACTCATTACAACTATTCAGACACTGTAGACCATCAGAGTCAAGCTAAACAGAGGTGTATAAATCACAAGAATGACAGCACTGTTTCTGAGATCTTTAGATAAAATCCTAAGGTTATCCTCTGGCAGATGTTCTTAAAAATGCCAGAAGGTAGCAGATCTTAAGTCTTAAGATGATTTTCAGCCTTGGAAGGGCTTTGATATTACCTAGCCTGACAAGCTCATGCTACATATATGAAAAGGGAGGCTCAGATGATTTATTTGACTTTCTTCTCAAATATCACTGAGGAAACTTTATCAGAGTTAAAAGTAAACCCAGCTCTCTTGGTTCTAACCTAAAGTCCTCTCCACAATATTAAGCTGCCTCTCTTATCAGCCTCTTTATGTGCACAGGCCAGATAACTGCCCCAGATATCCTCACCTAAAGCTCCTTGTCAGAGTCTCATAAGTCTGGGTCTCTTCTATTTCCCATTCCCCTGGCCTTAATCAATAGAAAAAGGCACCAAAGAACACCAGCTTCTCAAGAGTTGTAAACCGAGCCCAGGAAAACTATGCAAGTTTGAGGGCAGCATCATCAACAAGTGAGGTCCTATCACTTACAACTCCAGATCAGAAACACTCACATTGACTGGGGCCGGTTATTTGCTATGATTGGCTGTGATATTCTCCCTGTAGTCTGCCTTCCAAGCCCTTTCACTTTTTCACAGTCATGCCTAGAAAGGCAGTATGGTGATGAAGAGTTCTCAAGTTCAGCTGACACCAGAAACCTAAGAAGCTTTAAAAACTTGTTAATGATTATTGGTTGTTTCCTTTGCTGCGAAGAAGCTTTTCAGTTTGATTCCATCCCATTTTTGATTCTTGATTTTATTTCTTGCACTTTATGAGTCTTGTTAAGGAAGTCAGGTCCTAAGCCAACATGATGAAGATCTGGGCTTCCTTTTTCTTCTATTAGTCGCAGAGTCGCTGGTCTAATTCCTAGGTCCTTGATCTACTTTAAGTTGAGTTTTGTGCAGGGTGAGAGATAAAGGTTCAATTTCATTTGCTGCATATCGATTTTCAATTTTCACAGCACCATTTGTTGAAGAAGCTATCTTTTCTCCAATGTATGTTTTTGGCGCCTTTGTCTAGTATGAGATAGCTGTATTTATGTGGGTTTGTCTCTGGGTCTTCTATTCTATACCATTGGTCTACATGTCTATTTTGGTGTCAGTACCATGCCATTTTTGTTACTATAGCTCTGTAGTATAGTTTTAGGTCTAGTATTGTGATGCCTCCTGCTTCACTCTTCTTGCTAATGATTGCTTTGGCTATTCCAAGTCTCTTATTTTTCCAAATGAATTTCATGATTGCTTTTTCTATTTCTACAACAATCATTAACGTGAAGAGAGAGCCAATAGAATGGGAGAAAATCTTTACTACATGCCCATCAGATAGAACACTAATCTCCAGGATATATTAAGAACTCAAAAAACTCAACACTGAAAGAAACAAATAACCCAATCAATAAATGGGCTAAGGAAATGAGCGGACACTTCACTGAAGAAGATATACAATCAATCAACAAATATATGAAAAAAATGTTCAATACATCTAGCAATTAGAGAAAAGCAAATCAAAACTACTCTAAGATTTTATCTCACTCCTGTCAGAATGGCAATTATCAACAATTCAAGCAACAATAAGTGCTAGCAAGTGCAGCTTTTGTCCCAGGGCCTTAAGCACTTAGACCTTTTTGCCCACCCAGGGAACCAATTTGCCAGGTTGCTCCCGACTAAAACACTCAGGTGTCACTCCAGGGGAACTGGGCTAACTGGGCTGTGTGAAATAACCACACAAGAGACAGAAATACCTTTTTCTTTGGGATTGCTGTGATAGCTCCATAGGAAGAGAGAGGGCGGGGGGAGGGAGGGAGAGCGCCCCCGCATGTGCTGACCCCTTTTATTGAGGAGAAGCTATTCAAATGAGGCAAGGGGTCAGTTTCAAGGGGCTGAGTCTAGCTTCATGATGTCTGTTGTCAGCAGGTTGACTGACATCTAGGTAGGCCACACCCAAGGGTACAGTAAGATAAGGGGATACACAAAAGGCATTTCCATGGAACATTCTATCCCAAACAGGGAAAGGGGTAATATTACAAAGGAACAGGAGAAGATAGCTCCACCCCTGGGGCTGTAAGAAGGCACACCCATGCACAAAGAAAGGTCCCTCAAACCCAAGAAGGGCGGGGCATCTAGCAGCATCTGCCACCTGAAGTCACATGCAAGGTTGGTCTCCCATAGGCGATGATATGGGGAAAAAGGTGCATTGATTCATTGCTGGTGGGATTGCAAATTGGTACAACCACTTTGGAAAGCAGTTATGGAGATTCCTTAGAAAACTTGGAATGGAACCACCATTTGACTGAGCTATCCCACTCCTCAGTCTATACCCAAAAGACTTAAAATCAGCATACTACAGTGATGCAGCCACTTCAATGTCATATCAGCTCAATTCATACCAGCTAAACTGTGGAATCAACCTAGATGCCCTTCAATAGATGAATGGATAAAGAAACTGGTATATATACACAATGGAACTCAGCATTAAAAGAGAATAAAATTATGGCATTTGCTGGTAGATGAATGGAATTGGAGAATATTATGCTAAGTAAAGTAAATCAATCCTAAAAAAATCAAAGACCAAATGTTTTCTCTGTAATGGATGCTGATCCATAATGGGGAGAGGCAAGGAAAGAATGAAGGAAGTCTGGATTGTGCAGGAGGGGATGGGAATGGAGGGTGTGGGCGGGGAACATGGTAGAATGAGGCAGACATTACTGCCCCAGGTACAGGTACAATTGCACAAATTGATGTGACTCTACATCATGTACAACCAGATAATTGAAATGTTGTGTTCCACTTGTGTACGATGAATTGAAATGCATTCTGCTGTCATGTACAACTAAGTATAACAAATAAAAAAGAGAAAATAAATAAATAAATAATTTTATTAAATAAACTGTGGTATATATACATAATGGAATATTACTCAGCCTTAAAGAAGAATGAAATTATGGCATTTGCAGGTAAATGAATGGAGTTGGAGAATGTCAAGCTAAGCCAAGTAAGCCAATCCCAAAAAACCAAAGACTGACTTTTTTTCTCTGTAAGTGGATGCTGATCCATGTTGAGGGGGTGCCCAAGGGAAGAATGGAGGAACTTTGGATTGTGCAGTGGGGAGGGCAGGGGAAGGTGTGTGTGTGTGTAAACATGGTAGAATGAGACAGACATTATTGCCCTATGTATGGGTATGAATGCACAAATGGTGTGACTCTACATCATGTACAACCAGAGAAATGAAAAGTTGTGCTCCATTTGTGTAAAAAAAATTAATAAAAACATGTTAAGAGGGAACAGGGGTATGGCTCAGTGGAAGTGCTTAGCATAAATGAGGCCCTAGGCCAACAAAACAAAACAACCCTGACACCTGCACCCCACCTCTGGGGTAAGGATTAGGCTTTTTGTGTGTGTGTGTGTACTGGGGATTGAACCTAGTACAAAAAAAAAAAGCTAGTACACTGAGCTATACCCCAGCCATTTTTATTTTTTATTTTGACACAGTCTTACCAAGTTGTGAAGGCTAGCCTTGAATTTATGATCTTCCTGCCTTAACCTCCGGAGTTGCTTGGATTACAGATGTGTACCATTGCGCTGTACAATACTTAGACATTTTGTAGAAGCTCTCCAAGTAATACATTGTGAAATTAAAGTTGAAAGCTACTAACCTAAGTTAATATACCTGTCAGGGAAAATTTTAGAAAGTGTCTGCTGACCTCTAGCCAACCAAAATCCCAGAATGTTGGTATTTAAGTACTGCATCTGAGAAACTGATGTGACTCCATTTCTGAAAACAGCTTCTACCTCAAAGCCTGTCCAAGGAAGGGGACCTTTGTCCTTGGAAAAACCCACAAAGCACTCCTAGGCACATACCCATCCTGCTGATTTTTTTTTTTTTTTTTGTCTGCAAATAACAGGAGAGATGGCCCAGATGTCCCTGACTCCGTTAGGCTAGGTGAAGACCCATTGCAACCCTCCAGCAACCATTAATCAGCATGAGACAGGGAAAATACCTGGGATGCCAGATGACCCCCCAGTAGTTTATGGTAGTTGATAACATGTTGAGACACCATGTAGTTTAGCAGTACACCCCTTGTGGCTTAAACCAATCAGTTCAAAGGAATCCCCCTCTTGTACTAACCAATCACCCCTACCCAACTTGTTCCTGCCAGTGAATGTGCTAATCAATGTTAAGAGTTGTTGTTTGATTTTCCCACGGTGTGAAATGATTTGCTGAGTGATATTGTGACGCATAGAGTATCCCCAAAAACCTATAAAATCTCACTGAACAAAGGACCAGGACTCACTCCCTGGGACTGCTGCGTCTGGAACGGGTGTGAGTCCAGGCTCAAGCTTGCAAAAAAGACTCTTGTGTGATTGCATCAGATTTGGCTCCTGGAGGTCTACTGGGGTCCCATGAATCTGGCATTACACATCAACTTATAGATCTTTTCTACAGAGCATATAATTTATTAATTTATTAAGCAAAACTTTTCACTGGAATTCTTTATTCTACAAAAAAATATATAATTCAGATAGATGCATTAAATGTTTCCCTTTCTTTATCCTTTTAGCATTTGGCACAACCGAGCTGGCTGCCCCATTCTGTACCTACCCCATATTTCCATTTGCTTGATTAGAAATCCACTGTGGAAATCCACAAAGAGGAAAAGCAGCAGAGTTTGTCTCTGAGGGTCCATATTCTGAGACTGAGCACCCTCACTGGACTCTACCTGATAACTCACATCTGGAAGTACAAAATCTAGAAGACAAGATATTACACAGTTTCTAAGGTAAGTAAAGACCCCAAAATGCTAATTTTTAAAGAACTTATATCCCAAACAAAAAGGACCTTAGAATAAGAATCTACATTTGAACACTCCATTCCATTCCTGAACTTTTTTTTCTGTCCACATGATAGAATAATAGTGACTCACAGGAAGACCATCAGAATAACAACTGGATATATAAATTTAAACCAAACGACACTCCTCTGCATTTACTGAGAAGTATTCCAACAATAAACTGATTTATTCCTCATACAAATTTCTAATGCAGGTTGTGCTAGTAAGAGGCAGAGATCTGATTCAAACTTGAGTAATGATAATGAAAGCAGCTAACTTGTGATAAACTGCTAACTTGTGCTATATGCCAGGTATCATATTAAATTTTCTCATGAACTATCACAACGTTTAGATCTCACAACACTTTGGAGTAGGACCTATTCATATGCCTTTTTACAGATGAGAAAAGAGGCACAGAAAGATTGAATATCTTTCTCAACATGAGCCAATTAAGTGGTAGAACTGAGTTGAAAGCCTTTCCAGATTGACTTCAAAATTGGTGCTCTTAACCCCAATACCATATATTTGTATTCCCAAGTAATCCAATGCTCTATGGTCACTTTCTAGCAGCTGGATCCTATAGAATGTATCAGGATAGTTCTATATTATAGTTCCATACAGAAAAGTACCTCCACATGGATCCTTGTTCTGACCTTTAGATAAATAAAGGAAGGACATGGAGGAATGTATTCTACATTACTCATTTCAGAGTTAACTGAGCAAGTTCAGGCATCACGTAAAAATATAATAAAGGAAATCAATAGTGTCTAAAAATAAAAATGAAAGAGATAAAAGATAACAAGATTCCTAGAAGTTCACTTAGGTCATCCTTCTATTCAAAATTCTGAAGGCAGGGTATCCCATCTGTTAAGACTAAACAGTTTTCCTCATCAAACTACTTATATCCAAATATCCTTTCCAAGGACACTTCCTCTCAAAGCTATTCTCTGGAATTACTACCCACTCAAGAAAAAGAACCTTATCTGGAGGTTTACTTGCTAAGCGCAGATTTTGTCATTCCCTGGAGACCACTGCCTCATTCTAGGACACTTCTATCTTTTTGTGCTAATCACAATGCTAGAAATACCTCTTCCCTACTGGATATTTTTCCCAGGGTCCAAATGACCAGACTACCTTCCAAATTTCAAAGGATTCAAGCCAGCAACAGAATGATAAACCTCCTAGGCATCAGTTCACATTTGCACAGTCCTATTTCCCAGTTTTATTTATTGGCCCATTTATTAACCATCCAACTTTTAGCATAACTCACCCAAAGCTAATGTGTTCAGCCCTACATGAATAATACAGCTGTCAGATCAGGCAGGGCAGGCAGCAGCCAAAGGAGGCAGATTTAAAAGGGCTGCTGAACAGGCTTTATTGAGATATCACTCCCAGGCGGAACTCAATCAGACCCACAGAGGGGACAGGGGAAGGGTCTGAGAAGAAACCACATGGAAGCTCGACTGGACTGGACTTTTATGGGGCTTACAGCAGGAAGGGAAGGGCTCAGGCCAGGAAAAGGTGTTCTTAGAGTCCCTTGCCCCCTTGGAGTTGGTCAGGGGAGTTGGCTGAACTCCAGGATTGGCCAGGGGAGTCCTGTTGATTGACAGGCGTTAGTCAGGATATCTGGCTGATTGACAGGCATTTCCGCTAGCATCTGATTGATGTTCTTTTCCGCGCGGGCTGCTTTGTTCTAAGTTGCCACTAAGTCACCACCAAGTCGCCACCACCGCCCTAACAACAGCCAGCTTGATAGATTTAATACTATTATGTCTGGCATTTAGGTTGTGTTTTAATTTCTTCTAATTATTTTATATGGGTTTTCTACTTTCATTGGCAAGTGTATTTCTCTTCCATAAGAGTTCAAGGAAGGCGTTGGTTCCTTGCTCACCTTTCTAAAGCCCTTACATCAACAGATTAAGGAAAATAGAAATCCTCTGAACAAGTCCCTAGAAGAAGGACCAGGAATAGACGAAGGAGCAGAAGTGAGCGAGAACCAACATCAAGTTGCAGTGCTAAACAGGCTCTGATTGGGCTTTGCCTATCTGATACATTGCCTCACTCCAACAACCCTCAAAGGAGGCCAGAATCCCACTGTGACACCCCAGAATAAGCCATCAGATCATTGGGTCCTGTCTTTATATACACCTGCTATTCATATTTCCTTAATTTTTCTAATGTTCTTTAGGTTCTGAATTTCTGTGCAAAAAAAGGGATATATATACCTCCATCCAAATTGAGATCCAAATTAGGCACCATACACAATTGATATTTCTTCCAGTCAATGAAATAACATATATCTTTCAAGACAGTAGTACTGGGCTGCTCCTGATTTGACAATACCAGAGGCAGACCAAAAGGTCCATATAGAAATACGTATAGATGCTAAAGAAAATTGCCAAATTTTAGGTTTTTTTATGACTATTTATTCACTTGTATAAAACAAAGAAAACACTGATTAGTCAACTCCAACCACTCTTCTAGCCTAATTTTTCTTTCTTGCACCATCCAGTCCATGCTTCTGTCATGTTGGTTTATAGGAAAATGCATGGCATTTATATCACAGCTTATAGTTTCTCAGTTCTCTGGCAAATTAACTTGTCTTTTATGTTGGATTATATGTTTTTATACAAATCAGAACACTTCTAGATAATATACAAAGGCTTTCTTTAAAATTGGGATGTAAAAACCCATCTTCAAAGGCAATTGCCTTGAACTTTTTTTCAAAAGGATATGGAAACTGAAGAAATCCTGTTCAGCTGGCTGGAAAAGACTCTTGGGCTGGGGCACAGAGCAGCGGCTGGGGTCAGTATCAGTTCACCCAACAAGCCCATGCCAGCCATGTCATCAGGGATGAAAAGTGTTACTGGATGTCCTAGCACAGGGTGGATTCTGCTACAGTGTGATTCAGTTGTAATGAATTTTGGTCCACTGTCAGAAAACAGACAAGACAAATTTAACTTTTTTCCCCTCTTTAGAAATTATTTTAAAAGGCATTAAAAATTCCTTTTATAACCTCTAAGATATGCATAATCACATACACTATCATATCAGTTTTGCTGGTGTAAGTAACTTCTTTTCTCACTTAAGGAATCACAGCAATGGAAAGGGAAGAAAATTTGGCAATTCAGAGATATCATGGCTCCTGCTTTTTCTGTTTTTACTGGCAGTTTCTTATTCTCCATAGTGTATTTCACTCACTAAGATGACTCTGTTCCAAGCAGAAGTTTCTAAGGTCATTCAAAGATCGGCACTATGTGACGGGATTGTGAAGGACAAATAGCTAAAACTGGCCCCATGATACTCAGATGTCTGCTCTCACACATGCTACACTTTCCCCTGTTCATCTAGGTTTGAGACTAGGGTTTAATAGGACCAGTGAGAAAGAAATAAGACTTTCTCTCTTAGAAAAAAATCTAATGAAATTTTGTGCTTGTTTACTTTCCAACAGCTGTTTTCTAAACAGAGAAGAAATACTAGTAGTAACCTTTCCTTTCCCTCCAAACCAATCAATTATCCCAAAACATTGGCTCAGTAAACTCTTGTCAGTAAAGCTATGATAATTAGATGTTACCTGTAGACTTGATGATTCTACAAGATCATTAAATATATCAGATGTAGTTTTGGATTAAAGAATAAAAAATATTCTCATTTGAGGTGTAATTTGTGCAAGAGTAAGAAAACAGAAATCATGGGCAGTTTCAAGGCTTAACCCATTAAGTCCTAAGATTTCAATTATATGAATACTTCAACAAAGTTGACACAGGTTTATTAAATATGTTGGCAATCATAATCTAGAGCTTATATATCCTTTTCAAAAATATTCTGTTTTAGTTGAGGTTGGAAACAATACTTTTATTTCATTTTTATGTGGTGCTGGGGATTGAACATAGTGCCCTGCATGTGCTAGGCGAGCACCTCAGCCCCTTATATATCCTTTATTTTTATTTTCATATATACATGGAAATATTTCTTCCAAATACTCTACTCATTCATCTAAAATATACCTCTAAAACACACACACACACACACACACACACACACACACACATATATGTTTATTTATTTCTGGTACAGGGTATTGAACCCAGGATGTTTAACCACTGAGACACATCCCCAACCCTTTTTATTTTTTGAGACAGGGTTCAGCTCAATTGCTTAGGTCCTCACTAAGTTGCTGAGGCTGACTTTGATCCTCCTGCCTCAGTCTCCTTAGCCACTGGGATTACAGGTATTTGCCACCACACCCAGTAATAAAGTTTATTTAAAAGTTACCGTTAAGTGGTATGTTGCATGATTTAAGTATAGGACTTAACAGGTTAAGATCTATGACTCTGGGGCTGGGGTTGTGGCTCAGTGGTAGAGTGCTCGCCTAGCATATGCGAGAGGCTGGGTTTGGTCCTCAGTACCACATAAAAAAAAATAAATAAAATAAAGATATTGTGTCCAACTACAACTAAAAAAATATATATTTAAAAAATGAAAAAAAGGGCTACTGCTGGGGCTTAGCAGTAGCGTACTTGCCTGGCACGTGTGAGGCACTGGGTTCGTTTCAGCACCACATATAAATAAATAAAATAAAGGTCTATCAACAACTAAAAATATGTTTTAAAAAAGATCTATGACTCCTTGGGGCATATAAACAGGCAGAAACATTGCATTTATGCAACTAATGTATTAGTTGGACTTAAGCACACTTAGATCTTTCTTTGTATATTTCATGTTCACCTTGGACTCTGTGGTAGCTGGATAACGAAGGAACCCATGACAGAGGGTTCTGTATGTCCAGATTATTTACCATTTCCTCCACAGATGTATATTTTTGGTCTGAAGGAGAGAGAGCTAGCGAGAGAGAGATTTCCAAACCCATGCAAAAGGTTGATGCCCCAAAAACTAACACAACAAATTCCCTTGTATTCATACTATCTCTCTAGCCAAGAGTTAAGTAAACTTTTAAATCCAGTCTTTTCATGTCTAAATGGGATTGGAATTAGTAGAGCTTGTCTCATTCCATTTATAAAAGAAAAGAAGAGCTGAGTGTGGTGGCATATGCCTGCAATCCTAGTAGCTTGAGAGGCTGAGGCAGGAGAATCACAAATTCAAAGCCCACCTCAATAATTTAGAGAGGCCCTAACCAAGTCAATGAGACCCTGTCTCATAATAAAATATAAAAAGGGCTGGGGATGTGGCTCAGTGGTTAAGCACCCCTGAGTTCAATCCCCAGTACCAAAAAAAAAAAAAAAAGAATGCTTGGAAAGGAGAAAGACTATGTCCACAGGTTAATTAGAACATTCAAGGATCTGGAAATAATAATCAGTTTTCAATATAAAAACTTAAAAGCTTTATTTCTATTTTTTAATAGAAAAATTGAAACCTGAAACGTAGAAATTACGGGTAGCTGGGTGTGGAGGTACACACCTGTAGTCCCAGCTCCGTAGGAAGCTGAGGCAAGAGGACTGCTTGAGCCCAGGAGTTTGAGGCTTGCATGGGCAACCTACTGAGACCTTGTTTCTAAAAAAAAAAAAAAGTCAGGAGCAGTGGTGCACACTTGTAATCCCAACTACTTGGAAGCCTGAAGCAGGTCAAACAAGAGAAGTCAAAGTTCAAGGCCAGCCTAGTCAATTTAGTAAGACCCTCTTTCAAAATGAAAAATTAGAAAAAGGACTGAGGATGTGGCCCAGTGGTAAAAGGCCTTTGAACTCAATCACAGGAAAAAAAATAATAATGAAATAAAATAAATGACAAGGGGAGACCATTTCCAACTCTATGCACATTCATAACAGGAGTAAAACATGGACAGGGACAAGGCTTTTGCTTTCACCTCACATAACGCTGATAGCTCACAACAAGAGCAATTCCATTCCACAGGTTCAAAATGGGTTCATTCTCTACCCTGTAAAGCAAAGAAAAGCTAAGCCATCTTAAACCAACCTCTAATTAATATAAATATTGGCCCATGACTACTACCACCCAAGAGATTACTGAAATTCAGTAACCAAATAATCAAAGGAAAAATGGCAATTTTAAAGTTCACCTTCTCTAGTGAAAAGGAAAAACATGAAAGGTTCAGATGAATCTACTTACTCATTAGAAGCTAATAGAGAATAGGAAAATGTGAAGGGTCTCACAAGATTAATTTCAAATCAAAAAACTATGGGGAATAAAAAAAAAAAAAAAAAACTACGGAGGCTGGGGTTGTGGCTCAGTGCCAGAGCGCTTGCCTCGTACATGTGAGGCACTGGGTTCGATCATCAGCACCACATAAAAATAAATAAACAAAATAAAGATATTAAAAACAAAATAAAGATATAATTTAAAAAATTAAAAAAAAATTAAACTGTGGGGCTGGGGTTGTAGCTCAGTAGTAGAGAGTTTGCCTCAAATGCATGAGGTCCTGGGTTTGATCCTCAGCACCACATAAAAATAAATAAATAAATAAAAATAAAGATATTGTGTCCATCTATAAAAAATAAAATCAAACTGTGAACCTATTAGAAATAGAAACATAATGGCAGAGAAAAATTGTAAAGCCATAGCACTATCTTAAGTTAAGGACTTACCCAAAGATCTCTGTGGAGAGGATTCCATTTACCTTTACACTGAAATTAAATCTGATCTGCAACACAACAAATGAGGCATGAGATTTCATATGAACCAAAAATAGAAATTAAAAACTTTTGTACTAGCCGCATGCTGTGATGCATGCTTGGGAGGATGAGGCAGGATGATTGCAAGTTCAAAGCCAGCCTCAGCAAAAGTGAGGTGCTGAGCAACTCAGTGAGACTCTTGTCTCTAAATAAAATAACAAAATTGAGCAGGAAACGTAGCTCAGGGGTCGAGTGCCCTTGAATTCAATCCCCAGTACCCACGCCCCCCCCAAAAAAAAAAAACCTTCTATAGGGCTGGGGATGTGGTTCAAGCGGTAACGCACTTGCCTGGCATGCGCGGGGCGCTGGGTTCGATCCTCAGCACCACATAAAAATAAAATAAAAATGTTGTGTCCACCAAAAACTGAAAAATAAATATTAAAAAAAAATTCTCTCTCTCTCTCTCTTAAAAAAAAAAAAAAAACCTCTATACCTAATCATTGGAGGAAAAGGATATTCTTTAACTTTTAAAATTAACATTATTTTAATTGATAAATCATAATTATATACCTTAATGGGATACAATGTGATATTTTGGCTATTTTGAAATACATTACTATTATTACTTATAGTTACCCTACTATGTAATTATACAAGATTCAGCTTGATGACTGCAGCCATCTGGAGTCATAACTGCCAGGATTGTCCCAAAGTAACCCGGATTGGTTTTTCCTTCATAGTTCCCTAGCAATCTATAATAAATAAAACCTGTAGAATCATCTGTTGAGCTTTATGACTGGACCCTGACTCTTTGATGTGATCTTAAGAAAACCAGGTACATTCCAGCCACAATGAAGTCACTTTTGTTCTAACCCCCAAATATGTCCCTCTTTCTGTCCCAAATTTGGGGATCCAAATGGTTTTGCTGCTGCCCAGAACTACACTTCTGTCAGGGAGTCCCCAAATAAATTTGTACTCTATGCAATCTTAGATTTCCTGGCCTCTCTTTCTTCAGTCTTATGGCACCTTGGAGCCAATCCTAGTACAACAGAATTGGATTATTCTGGAACAGGAATGGATCCCCAAAACTTGTTCCTCCTAACTGAAATTTTGGACCCTCTGACCCTATTCCCTCCTCCAACCTTCCCCTAACCTCTGGTAATCACCATTATATTCTCTACTTCTATGAATTCAATTGTTTTTGATTCCCACATAAGTGAGATCATGTGGTATTTGTTTTTCTGTGCCTGGCTTATTTGAATGGATAAAGAAAATATTTCATGCTAACACAAAGGGATATTATTCAGTCTTAAAAAAAAAGAAGGAAGTTCTATTATTTCTGACAACATGGATGAACCTGGAAGAAAAGTATACTCTTTATCACTTTTTTTCCACTTGATCTTTATTACCTTTTTCAATTGTACTCTCACTAAGCTTACTTAAAACTTGCCTGTTCTATACAAATTCTCAGTCTCAAATATAATTTAAGTCCTACACTACAATTCTAGGTGGTCTCAAATTATAAGGAAATCCTGCTCCTTTGCCATTCTTCCAAATTATCCCTTCTCTTTTTAAAGGGAACTATCTTTTTTTCCTTTCTTGGTACTGGGGATTGAACACAGGGGTGCTTATCCATTGAGCCACATCCCTAGCCCATCTTATTTTTTATTTGGAGACAGGACCTTGTTAAGTTACTTAGGGCCTCACTAAGCAGTTGAGGCTGGCTTTGAGCTTGCAATCTTCCTGCCTCAGCCTCCTAAATCACTGGGATTACAGGCATGTGCCATTGAACCTGGCAGAACTATCAATCTTATTTCTATTATTATCCAAAATATAATAAATGAATAATTCTTTATATTTTCCTTTGCTTTTTCTTCCCTATATCCATTTGATTTTATGTCCTCTCTCCAATTTACATTACTGTTCTAATTATTTCATTTCAATCTACGTTTTTCTATATAACAAGGTAACAGGGTACTCTAAAGCCAGATTGCCTGAGTTCAAATCCTGACTCTGCAAGTTCCTTAACCTTTGTACCATAATTTTCTTAGCTATAAAGTAAGGTTGATGATAACAAAATCTACTTCATGTAGGGAGTTGTGAGGCTTAAATGCATAAGTGTATGAAGATACTTGGAACAGTGAATCCTGCTAAAGACAGAAGAAAAGGGGAGATTAAATGACATGCTTAATGATATTCCTCTTATAAATATCTAACTACAGATAATAATAAAAATTTTAGCTTTTCAATATTCAAGATATTATTCAAATTTGGAAATAATATCCAAATTTCCTTATTTGCTCTTATAATAACTTTAGAAAAGAAGGCAATCACCTGTAAGGTTTATTACCTAAATTGGAAAAAAAATGAAGCACGGAGGAGGGAAAACAGGTATCTAAAGTGATACAATAAAGTAGTAAGAAGATGCTAATAAGCTGGGTGCAGTGGAATTACAGCACATGCCTGTAATTCCAGTGGCTCAGGAGGCTAAAACAGGAGGATTGCAAGTTCAAAGCCACCCTCAGCAAAAGTGAGGTGCTAAGCAACTCAGTGATTCCCTGTCTCTAAATAAAATACAAAATCGGGCTGAGGATGTGGCTCAGTGGTCAAGTGCCCCCGAGTTCAATACCTGGTACCACCACTACCCCCAAAAGAGAAAGCAAGAAGATGCTAATAAGAATCCAAAAGAAAGCTCTTTATTCACAGGGCCTTTTTAAGTGTATGACATAACCAACATTAAAACTGTCCTGGCTGGGAACATAGTTCAGAGTATGTGTTTTGCATGTGCAAAGCCCTGTGTCCTTAGTACAAAGGGAAGGGAAAAGGGATAGGAGAAGGGAAAAGGGAGAGGAGAAGGGAAAAGGGAGAGGAGAAGGGAAGGGAAAGGAAGGGAATGGAGGGGAAGGGAGGGGAGGGGAGGGGAAGGGAGGGAAAAGAGAGGAAGGGGAAAGGAAGGGAAGGGAAGGGAAAAGAGAGGAAGGGAAAGGAAGGGAAGAGCAGGTAAGGGACAGGATTACTTGAAGAGCATAGAAACCAAATCAATCCAATATTATAAATTCACTGTATTCATCTTTATTAACATGTCTAACTATAGATTTCTACCCTATCTACCTCACAGAATGGTTTTAAGGATCCTCATACCTTTCAGGGTAGAAGTTTCTTGAGAACATAAGACATAAACAAGAGAAGAAATATTGTGCAAAAGAATAGCTTACCTTGTGGTGTATGATGATGATTTTGCGTAAAAAATGCTTTATGATCAGACAATCTGTCATCAAAGTTCTGGGCTTTTCATCAACCTGTAACAATGCAATAAAAACATCCACCACAAATATACAAACCCAAGAACACAAATGAATTCAATATGGTGTTTCTTTTCTTTTAAAGAGAGAGAGAGAGAGAGAGAGAGAGAGAGAGAGAGAATTTTTTTTAATATTTATTTTTTAGTTTTTGGCCGACACAACATCTTTGTTTGTATGTGGTGCTAAGGATCGAACCCGGGCCGCACGCATGCCAGGCGAGAGCGCTACCGCTTGAGCCACATCCCCAGCCCTGGTGTTTCTTCCTATAAAAATAACTATATCTCAGAAAGCTTTTTGTTTATCCAAGGAGAAACATCTTTGAGAATGAAAATTATACACAAAAGGGAATTTAAATAGCCATCATTTTTTGGGTTAGAGTGCCGCAGTCTGGCTGGGCACAATTCAGGAGCCACTTGTCAAAAGAAACTAACTTTATTTTTAGAACCACACAAGCCAAAGAAAACAGCTCCTCAGGAAAAAACCCTCAGAGCCCAGCTGCCACCACTGGCTTCCCCCAAGCCACACACACCAACCCAGCCACTTCCTCCCACAATCCTCCTGCTCTTGAGGCCGATTGGCTGGGTCACATGGGCGGAGCCAAAAAAGTCCCCCAATGAGCAGCTCCGTGGTCTGAAAGGGCAGGGAAACAGCCCAATGAGCATCACCGCAGAGGGGCCAATCAGCTAGATGTTGCTGGGGCAGCTGTGAGCCAATCATCAGCTGGCAGTCTGAAAGTTTGCTGGGGCCCCTTCGGCTGTGGCTCTCAACATTAGAGTGCCTATTTCATGGAATTTGAGGAGATATATGAGTAAAACCTACAATGTCAAAACCACCTTTTGAAACAAGTTCAAAATTAATTTGGATTAGAGCTGAGAAAAGTAACTATCTTAATTCTACTATTTTAATGTCTTTATGACACTCTGTATTAAGATTCTGAGTGGAGTCAAAGAAGCAGACACTTAAATTCATTCATTTATTAAATTAATTTATTCTAACATTTATCTATAAGGAAAAGCTACAGAGTAACCTCAAAAGTCAGAAGACCTGTGTTCTAGTATTGGCTCTGTAAAAATATTTTAAATTACCATGAAAAAAAAATAACTTCCCGGCTCTGGACCTCATTTTCTGGTCAGCAAAACAAAGATAATACCTACATGGAGACACTTATAATGACTGGCAAACAAAAAACACTGAACCCTGTCTTTCTACTTAAAAAATGTAGAAAGACACCATAAGAAAAGAGAGGAATTATATGGCATGCTTCACTGTATTCATCTTTATTAACATGTTTAACTATAGATTTCTACCCTATCTACCTCACAGAATGGTTTTAAGGATCTTCATACCTGAAAGCAAATGTTGTATATGGTAGCAGTAATGGACAACACTTGTCATTGCCTACAATGTGACCAGCATTGTGCAGGTGCTACATGTGCATTACCTCACAACAACCCTGTAATGTAAGTACTATGATCCCCATTGGAGGAAAAAAAAAAAAAAAGGATCAGAGAATTTAGGCAACTTATCGGTAGTCACTTAGCTCTTCAGTGATAGAGATGGAATTTGACCCTAAGTCTTTCCAATCCTAATTGCCCATGCTTTTCCAATATACTATGATACTTCCCTACATATATAAGATATACCTTTTTAATTTTTCAACAATGGCTTTCTCTATTCTAGGAATGGTGCAAAAAAATTTTTGCACCAAGTAATACAATCTTACTTGTATTACTTTATTTAACCATCACAAAAGATTTATACATAACCCATATTTTTTTATAGGTGAAAAAATTTTCAGAGGTTAAACAACTTGCTCAAAGTTAGCCAGGTCAATTTGGCTCCAAATCTTTAGTATTAACCACTTTCCTATAATGATTCACTACATTTAATACAGTGTCCCTAAAATCAGAGTTAGAAACAGTCTCCTAGAAAATGAAGATGTCCAGGAAAATGAAAGTATAGTCAGAAATCAGCAAGTTCTTGTTAATGGCTTAGGAAATACAGAGAGCCATGTACTAGATGTATTTTTAGTGGAATAAACATTATCCCTGAGCTCAGAATCCCAAAATACAATAAAGAATGTAGCCAAACACAGTAGTGCAAGCCTGTAATCCCAGCAGCTCTAGAAGCTGGGTCAGGAGAATTGCGGGTTCCAAGTCAGTCTAAGCAACTTAGCAGGATCTGAGCAACTTAGTGAGACCCTGTCTCAAAATAAATAAATAGGCTGGTAATGTGGCTCAGTGGTTAAGTACCCATGGGTTCAATTGAAAGGAGGAAGGAAGGAAGGAAGGAAGGAAGGAAGGGAGGAAGGGAGGGAGGGAGGGAGGGAGGAAGCAAGGAGAGAGAAAGGAAAGAAGGAAGAATGGGAAAAGGGAAGGAAATATAAATTCTTTATTAGATATTAGATAATAATTATAAATCGGCTGAAAAAGGTCAAGAACTATGTAATAGGTAAAGATCAATGAAAACATTTGAAAAATTATTAGAAAATGCATATTAGACAATTCTATAAAAAAGTCTAGGATTATCTATGCTTGTTAATGGTACATATCATAATCACATCCTTTAAGAATTTTTAGTATAATATTTAAACAGGAGAAAAGCAATGGTCTCTTTTAAGCATTTTCTGTATTTAATACTTTCAAAAAAACTTCTTGGAACAGTTTTAAATCTCTATAACCTTGGTGATTACAGGGTATATCATAGAGAGGGCAAATTATAGCTAACAACAAGGCAACCAAATAAGTGAGAGCTCATTGAACAGCTCTCAGAGAGGGGCTACAATTAATAATAATGACAGCTGCTGTCTACTGAACACTTGGTACATGCAACAAGTTTATGTATGGCAGAAATTATGTCCATTTTATAAAGGAGGATCATAAGACTCAAAAAGTTAATTAATTTGTCCAAGCTAGTTAGGTGGCAGCACTGGGATTCGAACACACAAATGATCTTTTCTGAAGTCTACACACTACGATGCAATGCTGTCTTTCCAAGAATGTTTATTTTCTGTCTGAATAGGGTAAGATAGAGCTGGGGGATATAGCTGAGTGGTAGAGTGCTTGCCTAGCATGTATGAGACCCTGGGTTCCATCCCCAGTACCACAAAAAGAAAAAAAAATGCTTCTTGTGAATGTGGTAATATATAATCGTTTTTTTTTCCCCCCAGTGCTGGGGATCAAATCCAGAGCTTTGTATATGTTAGGCAAACACTCTACCACTCAGCTACATCACCAGCCCCCATCATTATATGTTATGGAGCTTGACAGGAAATGCTTATATATAACTACTCAATATATGCATTTACTTATTCTTAAAACATGTTGGGCTGGGGTTGTGGCTCAGTGGTAGAACACTAGCCTAACATGCGTGAGGCCCTGGGTTCAATCCCCAGTACCACAAAAAATAAATAAAATAAAGGCATTGTGTCCAACTATAACTAAAAAATAAATATTTTAAAAAACCCACTAATGTATATTATTATGTATACCTAGGCCTATAGAGATACATAATACAATCTCTGAATTAGAAGAATTCACATAGTTCAGAAGGAAGAGACATGAATATGACATTTCATATGGCAAAGTGCAAAGTTCTATAATTTAGGTATATGAGGTGCTAAAGGAACATACAAGATAATTGGCATCTAACTCAGACTGAAAGGATAAAGTGATCTAATGACAGGTTAGCAGAAGACAGTTAACCCTTTTAAGTTGTATTCATATATAAAGAGAGACACACACACAGAGACAGACAAAGAACACAAAGTCTATAGTTGAATATCAAAAACCCAGTACCCCAGCATGGCACATCTACAGAAGCAGTGAACTTACTTAAGTGCTATTATGAAAAAATCAATGCTGACAGTTCTGGACACCAGAAACCACTAGAGAACCATGTGGTTTTAGTCTTAACCTCTAAAGGCAAGTCTGATATAATAGAAGTTCATGTTCAAACATCAACTGATACAATCATGGGCCCTCTGCTGCTCTCCTGAAGAATGTCTCATTTTTTCCATTCCATCTTTGATTGATAGGTAGGCAGGTAAGTAGGCAGACAGACAGATAAATGAATACAGAGATACAAATATGGAGATATATGCATGGTTATATGCATGTTATCTCCATCCATTTTATCTTTTAATATTGTTAGAAAAATAATATAAAACTGGGTAAGGTTGTTCAGAAGACCTTGTGAAATCAGACTGCTTTGGAGAAACACGTTACCCAGCCTTATGAGCCTCAAGATGTAGGACTCACACTGAGCATGAACACAAAACCCAACATCTCTCCTAAATGAGCTTCCTCAGTCTCCCTTGAGATTAATTTTCCCCACAGGCCCAAATCAGTGGATCATTTATATTAGTTTTTCATAGATGTCACCATTAAGTAGTCTTTGCTCTCAAGTTTTCTAATCAACCCTTCTCCCCAACTGATGTATTTATAATGAAATCTTTTGCAAACTCCCCCTTTTCTCTTTTCACTTTCTTCATTCCAGTGTGTTTTAAATAGCTACACACCATTATAAACAATGTGATGTAGTGGGGAAAAATGCTTTGAGGAAACTCTTGTTCCCTGAGGCTAATGCTGTCTGGCTATACTTCTCTTTACCCTGTAATCTCCAGCACCAACTTGCTCCTGGTCACTAAGCTCACAGGTTTTGTCTGTACTCCAAGCCTGACTTTCACATCCAAACAGATGACCAAAGGGCTGGGGGTATGGCTCAGTGGTACAGTGCTTGTCTACCATGCATGAGGCCTTGGGTTCAATTCCCAGCACCACAAAATAAGACAGTGTTTTGCTCCTACTAAGTAGATGACCAGTCTTAGCAACAACTCTGTCTCGGTTTCCTGACCTTCTCAAAGACAATGACCCTGACTTCCACTCATTTTCAGCTAACTATTTCCATGGCCATAGTTTGGAACTGGTCCATTCTGGAAACCTTAAATTGAAATGTCCAACCCTGTTATGAAAAGATGTATACCAAGATGTTAACACTGGTTTCTTTGACAGGCCAAATTATATGTGCTCTGAATGTTTGCTTTGGTCATACTTCAATTCTTCTGAGGGAAACACTGCTTTTACAATAAGAAGGAAAATAAGAGAAACTTTATCACTCTAATAACAACTTCCTAATAAGTGTTTGAGTTTACTTGTATTCATAAATCTGATTTTCCATCTATCAAGACTTTAGACATGGACCCTTTCTTTTGGGTAAGGTGCTCTTTCTCTTGGCTGCCACAACTGTCAGTGCTTACCTCTGTCATGATTATACATCAATCTTTTCCTTTACACCCCAAGTTCCTTGGGATCAGGTAACATGGCTTGGAACTCTGTACTTACAGTTCCTGGCTCAATGTAACTAACTTGAATAGACAAAAGTTTCTCAATGAATGAATGAATGAATATTGAAATAGTACTGACCTACATGAATCATATGACCTATAGATTCAAGTTCTAATTCTGCCACTTGACTCTCATATGACTCTGGAAAAGTCAGTCAAATTCTCTGAATCTCAGTTCTCTTATCTATAAAATGGAGGGATTATACTTGTATATATATATCCACCTTATCAAATTGTCAGGAGGCTTAATTATCATTGCTTGTTCAGACTGGCTAAAAAAACATAACCTCATTTTCTAAAATTGCTTTTCATGGTTCACTGGAATCACCTTTTTATTGTTACTTGACATTAGTAGTTTCAGAGCTGACTAACCATTAATTGCTCTACATGATTTACCTTTCCTTCTCCTAAAGAAGATAAGGCATAGCCAGGGGTTTCTATGGTTCTGATGTTTTACCCATTCCTTTCACAAGGGGCCAAATAATTATTCAAATGTGGAAAAAGGCTTCTCAAATGTTTCCTTGGAGAATGTTTGAACAATTTTAATTCTTTACATCTCTACCAAATCCAAGAAAAGAGAGACATAGAGCCAGAAAATTATTAAAGAGAATGAAGAACTTAATTGTCACTTTCATAAATCTGGAATACAAATAAATCAATAAAGAGATATCTAAACCAACTGAATAAAAAGATATACAAATAGGATATGCACTGGAAATTCATTTTTATTTTCTTTATCAGGAGATTCAAATTCAAATAAGAGTTTATTTCAATGGTTCCCAAACTGCATCTGAGATTTTAAAAAATAATTCAAAAATCTAGGCCACACCTCTATGAACCAAATTGTGTCCCTCAAAATTCATATGTTGAAGCCCTAACTCCCAGAATCACTATAATTGTAGGTGGGGGACTTAAGAAAATAATATAAGGTATTAAAGTGTTTCTTCTTATAGGGACACCAGAGATCTCTCTCTTTCTCCATGCAGATGCTGAGGAAAGGCCATGTAAAGATATATAGCAACAAGGCAGCAATTTGTTTTCTGGTGAGAGGTCTCACCAGAAAGTAACACTAATGGCACCATTTATTTTTAGACATAGTCTTTTTGTGTTGTCATATTGTCTAGACTGGTCTTGTACTCTTGCGTTTAATCCTCCTGCCTCAGCTTCCAGAGTGCTGGGATCACAGGCAAAAACTACTCTTCCCAGCCCTGATGGCACCTTGATCGGTTCTTCTAGGCTCCAGAACTGTGAGAAATTAAATCTCTATTGTTTAAGCAACCTAGTCTGTGGCATTTTGTTATAGCAGCCCAGGCAGACTAATGCAACTCTCCAGATCAATTAAATCACAACCTTCTCGAGTAGGACACAGACATTAGTAATTGGAAGTGCCCAGATAATTTAATATCTGCACAGGAAAGTTTGAGAACCAATATCTCTTATTTTACTCTAAACCTGGACCTCTGATGGACCTAAGCTTTTTTCTATTATTAGATTTGTAGAAAAATAAGAATCAGCCAGGTGCAGTGACACACATCTATAGTCCAGAGACTTGGGAGGCTGAGATAAGAGGATTCTAAGCAATTTAGTGAGACCTTATCTCAAAAATAAAAAATAAAAAAGACTGAGAACATAGCTCAGTGGTAAACTAGGTTAAATCCCCAGTACCAGAAAAATAAGAAGGAAAAAAATTAAACCACCAGTAGTTTATAAAACCAGGACATAGCTTGCCTCAAAAATCATCTGGAAGGATGTTGCCCCTGATGTGTCCAGAGAATAGCTACCTTCCCCTGAAGTCGAAGTCAGCTTTGCAGAGAATCCAGGCAGTATAGATTGTAGTTCTGTGTGAGAAGAAATGGCAACAGAGTAGATCAATCAGTTTGGATAAGGACCAGAGCCTCTGGAATTGTTTATTAAATCATCGAGCCAAGAAGGCTTTTCCTTGATGAAAAGATTACCTGAGAAATTTAAAATATGATTGAAATGGCTATGCATCATCAAAATTGTTTGAACATTTAGAATTACTTTCTGGGGTTAAGACATTTAATATCATGTTTTCAACTTTTCACATTTGCTAAATCAATTTGATTCTTCAGTTAATTTCTACTAAGTCATGTTCATAGCCAGCAATCTTCAGAACTGATAGTTCTAGTTGATATTATTGTTTTTTCATAGATCAATTCATTATCTAATTAACACAAATCCAGATAAGTGAACTAATTTAGAACTGAAAGCAGAAAAAATTCAAGAATGTCTCAGGCATGCTTTTTTTTTTTTTGGTATCGAGGATTAAACTCAGGGGCACTCAACCACTGAGTCACATCCCCAGCCTATTTTGTATTTTATTTAGAGGCAGGGTCTCACTGAGTTGCTTAGCACTTGCTATTGCTGAGGTTGGCTTTGAACCAGTGATTCTCCTGCCTCAGCCTCCCAAACTGCTGGGATTACAGGCGTGCACCACCATGCCCAGCTCAGGAATGCATCTAATATAGTATGTTTATAAAGGAGGTCATCTTTAACAAACTCAAACTCTTGCCCATTTTTAAATAACTTTATTTATTTATTTTTATGTGATGCTAAGGATCAATCCCCCTGCCTCATACGTGATAGGCAAGTGCTCTACCATTGAGCTACAACCCAGCCCCAAACTCTTGCCCCCATTTAATTTGTAAATTAACCACTTGGCACATTCATATATGCTGATTCAGAACTTTGTATAAAGTATTGGTGAGCTGTGGGTCATCCACACAAACATCAAAGTATACACCACACATTCCCTGGCACTCATATTACAAGGAAACAATCAAACCTGCATTTTGTAAAATGTCATCCTTTATTTACCCTCCATATTAATACAATATGGAGAACGAAAGAAGTATAAAGATAAAATCTCAGTGTTGCAAATTTTACCTTGTAAATGAGGTTGACGATGTTGACATACCAAAACATCAACTTTAAAAACCAAGTAAAAATAAAATATATTCTAAAATAATAGAACAAGTATCTCCTAAGGCATTCATTCATACTTATATCTAATAGTGTTTTAACCTTTTCAAAGAAGTATGGACATTCCCAAGATCAAGTTTTAGCTATCAGTTTTAATGATAGTATTTTTCTTGCCATTAGCTTGGTTTTCAAACCTAATTTAGTCACAAAGCCCTAGATGATAATATGGTAGCAAGGTTATGCTACACTGAAGTTTAATAAGCTTGGAGAAGAACCAGGATGCTTTACCACTGATTGACTTCCTGACCTCAGGCAACCTCTTTATTCTGATTCAATTACATTTCTGAGAAATAAAGAAAAAATGTTCCTGAATCTTCCTTCTCTTTGAATAAGACCATACAGAAATGTGGGGAATGTGGGTACAGGTGAAAAGGCTTATAAATGACTTTTTTAGAAATATTTTTTTTAATTTTTAAATTTTTAATATATTTTAAGTTGTTGACCTTTATTTATTTATATGTGGTGCTGAGAATCAAACCCAGTGCCTCACACATGCTAGACAAGCGCTCTACCACTGAGCCATGACCCCAGCTAGAAATCTTAATAACAATTGTGTGTGTATGTGTGTATGTGTGTGTGTGTGTGTAGTGCTAGGGCTTGAACCCAGGGTCCTGTGCATGCTAGGCAAGCATTCATGCAACTGAGCTATATCCCCAAGCCCCTCTTAATAACAATTTAAAATAAATTATATAGTTATTTTGGAGAAGAGCAATTTCAACTGTCTGACTCCACACACCAAAAAGCAAGCAAGCAAGCAAGAAAACAAACAAAAGAGATGAATTGGCTAGAGTTAAATATAAAAAGGTAAATACTAGCTAATGAAACACTTCTGTTTTAAGATAAATTGAGCACATGTTGAAATCTTATCTTCCCAAACATATAAAATGATGGGGAAAATGGTGGGGGGAGGTAACGTGGATTTAACCCAGGGCCTTATGCATGCTAGGCAACCTTTGAGCTATACCCCAGGCCTAGAACACATATTTTTAAATTAATAAAAACAGTTATGGGAAGGAAAGAAAAAAGAAAAAAAGGGAAATCTTATAGTCAAGAAATGACGAGGTATTTTTCTTCCCCTGTCTTCAAAATGAACAACAAAAAGTGAGCAAGTGAGAGAATCCATTATGGTAAACAAAGTCTAAAGATATACCATATTTGGGGCCTGCACTGGGGGATAAATGGAGCTAATATTGCAATACTCAAAATTTTAAGACTAAGAGCCACACAGAAAACATAGGAAGTCTAAGCAAGGGACCAAAATGTGAATGAAAGCCAAAGATATACTGCCTGCCAAGGGACACTGGCAGCAGCATCACTGATTCAGGAAAAGGGTCTTAGAACTATGATGTATAAGCGCCTACAGGATTCAGAACTATACTGGCAACCGAGACGCAGGAGCTTTGTATCTTGCCACCCAAATACAGTTTAATCCAAGATATATACAATGCAAAGCTAGGCTCAGCAACCCTGAGAACCTCCCACTGCAGCTATAAATACAGAATGTGCTCAAGTTAAATAGATCATAGCCCTTTATCCCTAAACTAAAAATCACCAAGCTATGGAGATCAATACCACGAAAACTATAACATATACCAAATAGCATTTATACCCAAGGAAACTGAGTTAATAGAATAATCTAGGACTTTAAGTATCTATATTCTAATCCTTTGAAGAGAAAATAAGTCATGAAACAAAACTAAAAGCCATGGGAAAAATCTTATTAGAAATCTTGGAAATTGAAGATAATGGCTTAAAATTAAAACCTAATGAATAGTTAAACTGGATAAGAGTAAATTTAAAGAAAAATTAGTACATGGATGTTCATTACAGCATTATTCATAATTGCCAAAAGTGGAAATAACTCAAATGTCCACCAAATGACAAATGGTTTAACAAAATGTAGACTATTTCAGCCATAAAAATAAATGAAGTATAGGGCTGGGGTTGTAGCTCAGTAGTAGAGCGCTCACCTGGTACATGCGGGGCACTGGGTTTGATCCTCAGCACCACATAAAAATAAATAAAGGTATTGTGTCCACCTACAACTAAAAATATATATATTTTAAAAATAAACGAAGTATTCACTATAAGATCAGTGAAACTTAGTTAAAGCAGTCAGACACAAAGGCCACTTGATTCCATAATGTTCAAAATAAGTCAATCGATGTATATAAAAAGTAGATCATATTTGCCAAAGAATAGGGGATGAGGGTAAGTGGAATGATTGCTACTGGGCATAGGGTTTCTTTTTAAGTGATGCAATTACACTGGAATTAGATGGCAATGATAATTACACAGTCTTATGAATACATAAAAACCTGTGAACACATTAAAATGGCGTGTTATGATGTATTATATCAATTAAAAGGAAAAAAGGTGAAAGACATGAAAAATAGGTCAGAAGAAATAATTATGACTGATAATTTTCATAAAACAAAGACAGATGTAAGTATTAGTTGAAAAAATTAACCAGGTATGCCAGGCACGGTGGCACATGTCTATAATCCCAGTGGCTCAGGAGGCTGAGGCAGGAGGATTTTGAGTTCACAGCCAGCCTCAGCAACTTAAGAGACCCTGAGCAACTTAGCAAGACCCTATCTCTAGATAAAATATAAAAAGAGCTGGGGATGGGCTGGGGATGTGGCTCAAGCGGTAGCGCGCTTGCCTGGCATGCATGTGGCCCGGATTCCATCCTCAGCACCACATACAAACAAAGATGTTATGTCCGCTGAAAACTAAAAAAATAAATAAACATTAAAATTCTCTTTCTCTCTCTCTCTCTCTCTCTGTCTCTCTCTCTCTCTCATAGAGCTGGGGATGTGGGTCAGTGGTTAAATGCCCCTGGGTTCAATCCTTGGTACCAATAAATAATAATTTCTGTGATGGTGGTAATGTTGAAATCTAGTTATATTTTGTTTTGTTTTGTTTCAAGAGACTCAGCAAATCAATTAACTAGTTGGTTTTTAACATAGCCTTATTTAATAATGTTTGTAAATAATATGATAGTAAATAAAGCAGTAATACTAATGTATTTCTAAGAATGAGGATAATTAAGACAAAAGATGAAAAGCCCTTTGGTTGGCTCTGTGGCTTGATGTCATTAGTTATACTGGCTAATTATTTCTATATTATAAAACAGCTGACATCCTTTTAAAAAGGAAACAGAAAGCAGGACATTTTAATGAGGATCAGCAATCTTTCAGAAAAGCTTCATTCAGGGCCTTAAAAAGCAGAGGGATTAGTGGCCCTGGCTGCATATTCATAGAGCTCACCGGTCCAGAAGCCAATCAGCAAAGGCATGGTTACTCAGGTCTCCAACAAAGGAAGTACCTGAGCTTCACACTACATGGATTCCCACACAAAAAGGACATAGATTGAGAATGGATGGAGAAAAACTTAATCATCTGCAGACTGCAGACACTACTACCCAGCCCAGAGGTCCCTCCTCTACGGAGGGCCTGTTACCTCCTAAGTGAATCCAACAGCCACCTCTATGGTTGCTGCTGCTGAACCAGAAGTCTCCTGTCAATCAACCGCCGCCATCGATGCCTCGGTTTCTGATGCTGCCAGCTTGCGGTTGCCTGGAAGTCTTCTTTCTAGGTGTTGCTGCCACAGAAAAAACCAATACCCTAGATGTAACCGAAGCTGACAATAGTGCTGACCTCTGGAGATCGCCTGGTGACCTATCCCCCCAGATGCAGTTGCAGCTGCCATTGCAGCCTCTGCTACTGCTGACCCACTGCCTGTTGCCAACAACCACTGCCACTACCACTGCTACTACAGCCTAGAGGATTGCTTTGGGGAAAACTCCAGGTTTGGCTACTGTGGCTGCACCCTTTTGGGGACACCAGCCAGGGCCTGGGGCCTGGGTGCCAGCAGGTTTACCACCACAAGAGCCTCTGTCTGGGGACTCCAGTTGGGACCTACAGGTCCAGTGGGAGGAGGGGTGCCTGAGGGTTTGGAAGAGCCTGAGGTCTTCCTGCTGAGAGTGCTGATGGCCCTTGTCTTACTGCTGCATCTCGGGGTTGCTCCTTTGCATGAGTGCATCCCTGGTGGTCTCTACAAATAGGAGATCTTGGGACTGCAGCGTAGACCATCCTGAGGTATCTGAAGCCCAGATTGGTGGGATACAAATTGATTTTGCGAGGTCTGATCTGGGTTTGGTGATCCCAAGAGACATCAGAGACAGGGGCTGAGAAACTGTTGAACACTGACAGTTCGACTTTCCAGCAAGATTTATTTTATTTTTTGATTCACTAATCTCTCTACCATATTTGGAACAGGAAGTTTTTTATGCATCAGTGTGTGGAAGACAATGATATATGAATGCTGTTTTGCATTTTTGTTGTATTCTTATGTCTTTAATTTTTTTCTCTTTGTTCATGTTCTTCCTCTCTCTTGTGTATTTACTCGGATTTTTTTCCCAAGTTTTCTCCAATAGTCAGTCTCTGTTGGCTCCTCTTCCACTCTTCCTGTGAATTTTTACTTCTAGCTTCCATCTTTCTCCCTTGCAAATATTGCATACTACACTACCTCTGTTCTCTCTTGCACTATCTGAAATTATAAATCGTTTTAACAAATGTTCTGTTTGTACTGTAGACAGTTATTGAACTCATCATTTTGGTTTAATGCAAGAAAGCAATAGATGCCTTAGTGGGAGCTATTAGGTTTAAGGCTATATATTGTGTACATTGGGTGCTGTTGATATTGGTCTCACCAATAAAGGTGAAGCACTGGAAACCTTCAAGGACACTACAGGTCTACAGGTAGAATTTATCCTACTTTAGATCCATACTTTTAGATGGGAAAACAAACTAACAACATAAAAAAACAAAGGAATAAAACACCCCAAACAAACCAAGATGCTTCAACAACAGAAGTCTCTGATAACCAAATTTAAGAGTTATTGTAATAGATGAAGGAGCAGAGACACAAACCAAAGGAATGCACAATCTTTTCAATGATATAATAGAAAATTTCCCAAACCTAAAGAATGCAATGGAAAATCAAATACAAGAAGCTTACAGGACCCCAAATGTACAAAATTACAGCAGACCCACACCAAGAAACATTATAATGAGAATGACTAACAGAGAATAAAGATAAAATCTTAAAGGCTGTGAGAGAAAAAAAATCAAATTATGTATAGGGGGAAACCAATTTGGATATCAACTGATTTCTCAGCCCAGACTCTCAAAGCTAGGAGGTCCTGGAATAATATATTTGAAGCTCTGAAAGAAAACAGATGCCAACCAAGAATTTTATATCCAGAAAAATTAAGTTTCAGATTTGAAGATGAAATTAAAACATTCCATGATAAACAAAAATTAAAAGAATTCACAACTAGAAAGCCTACAAAACAGAGCATTTTCAACAAAATATTCCATGAGGATGAAGTGAAAACCAGCAAAGGGAGGATATACACTAAAGGAACATTCAACCAAATGAGAAACTAAGACAAATCAAAAACCAGAAATAAATCAAAATGGCAGGGAATACAAATCATATCTCAACAATAACCTTGAATGTTAACAGCCTAAACTCATCAATCAAAAGACATTCCCTGGAAGATTGGATTAAAAAGCAAGAACCAACAGTACGCTGTCTTCCAGAGAATCACCTCATGGGCAAAGACATCCACAGGCTGAAGGTGAAAGGATGGGAAAAAACATCACTCATATGGATTGTGTAAATAAGCAGGGGTCCATTCTCATTTCAGATAAAGTAGACTTCAAACCAAAGTTAATCAGAAGAGACAAAGAGGACATTTCATACTTCTTAAGGAAAGTATATATAAGCAGGACATAACAATTATAAATACTTATGTGAGCTGGGGTTGTGGCTCAGAAGTAGAGCGCTTGCCTCGCAAGTGCAAGACCCTGGGTTCGATCCTCAGCACCACATTAAAAAAAAAAAAAAAGTGGAAAAAAAAGGTGTAGTGTCCATAAAATATTACTCAGCACTAAAAAATAACAAGATCATGGCATTTGCAGGCAAATGGATGGCATTAGAGCAGATTATGCTAAGTGAAGTTAGCCAATCCCTTAAAAACAAATGCCGAATGTCTTCTCTGATATAAGGGGGGGTGACTCAAAATGGGATAGGGAAGAAGAGCATAAGAAGAAGACTACCACTAAATAGGAAAGAGAGGTGGGAGGGAAAAAGAGGGAGAAGGGGAGTTGCACGGAAGATGGAAGGAGAACGTCATTGTTATACGGAATACATATATGATGTTGTAATGAGAAAAAGAAAAAAAAAGTGTGTCACATTAGATTGGATAGAGAGAAAGGATGGGAGAGGAGGGGAGGAGTAAGGAGGATAGGAAGGGCAGCAGAACAGAATTGACAATATGATTGATGTATGTACATTCCATGTATGTATTATATGTCAAAATTCATTCTGCTGTCATGTATGACTAAAAAATAAAGAAAGAATGAAAAAAAAAAGGTGTTGTGTCCAATTACAACTAAAAATTAAATATTAAAAAAAATTTTTTTAAATAAATACTTATGCCCCAAACAATGGAGCATCTAGGTACATCAAACAAACCCTTCTCAATTTTAAGAGTCAAATAGACTACAATACAATAATACTGGGTGACTTTAACACACCTCTCTCACTACTGAACAGATCTTCCAAACAGAAACTAAATAAGGAAACTATAGAATTAAATAATACAATCAGGCTCCCACTCCTGCTATATCAATCTACACAAGTTGCTTGTCACCCCCCAGTTAGTTTGCTGCAGCCAAACTGCGGCAGATGGTGGCCCGTTACGGGGAGCCCTGGGACACTCGGGGGTAAGTGACAAAAAAAAAGCTGCCTGTCCCTAGATAGGACGGGAGCAAATCTGCTCGTCCCTAGGCAGATAGGGCAAGAGGAAAAATGGCCGTTTTGAGAAAATGGAGAAGATTGATACAGTATGTTTGTGTCTTGTTTTGTCTTGAAATGTTGTATTGTCTTTGTGACAAAAATATGGAAGGGCGGGCTGGGGATGTGGCTCAAGCGGTAGCCCGCTCGCCTGGCATGCGTGCGGCCCGGGTTCGATCCTCAGCACCACATACAAACAAAGATGTTGTGTCCGCCGATAACTAAAAAAAAAAAAAAAAAATGAATAAAAAAAAAAAATATGGAAGGGGTGAGAAGTAAATTACTAAGGGAAGGAGGCACCCCAATGAAACCAAGAATAGGACTTTCAAAGCGGCGGGAGCCGGCTCTTCCCGGCAATTCCCCCCTACCCGCCCGGGGAGCGGGACGCCACTGCTAGAGCCCAAATTCAAACCTGGAGGCACAGTCTTGCAGGCTCTTGCTCCCTGTGCCCAGTGGCAGTTTGAGTCCCGGACACTCCCCAGACTCTCTCCGGGGCCATTTGGGGCTGCCCTGGATGCTGCAGGCGGAAGACAGCCCGCGTCCCTGAAGTTTGATCATTTCCAAGGCCAGTAACTACAATGGTTCTCCAACACCTGGAAGATAGTTTCTGCCTTCGTCCCAGTGCCAGTGAGGATGAGGATGGAAGAATTTCCAGTGTTGCTGAAAACCGGACAAGACATAGGCTGAGAACCGGAGGAGACTTTGATCAAGCTAGCTGCCTGCAGAACTTACCTGTTCTGTGATTTACCTGGACTGTGAGTTAATCTATTGAGACACTGCTTTAACTGGACTGAGACAACAAACTGTAATCTGCAACAAATTGTAACTTGGTATCTTTGCTAATGGTGTCATTGCTGGTATAATTTTTCCAAGGGCTTCTTGCATGGAGCCATCAATTGGCTTGGTATTGTGGCATTTTGTATCCTCCCCTTCTGCTTGTAGTAGATTGTTCATGATGTTTGTGTAAAACCACTATGGTTGTTATTTAAATTAAACAAAAGGGGGGAATGTTAGGGTCTGTAAACAAGTCTGTAAAAATGTTAGGGTCTGTAAACAAGGATGGCGCCTGGCATTTTGCTAGGGGGAGTGGTTTGTGAGGTGACGCCAGCGAGCCATTAAGTGTGGAAATTCCTTATTGGTTGACTGCTGTATCTTGTTTATGTTAATTAAGATAAGCTGTGTGGAATGTATATATACCCCTCCTGTCCTATAACAAAGGGCTCCCACTCCTGCTGTAAAAAATAATAATAATACAATCAATAATTTAGACTTAACAGACATAGAATATTTCATTCATCAATGAGCAAATATACTTTCTTCTCAGCAGCACACGGCTCCTTCTCTAAAATAGACCATATCTTATGCCACAAAGCAACTTTTAATAAAAATATAACAAAAAAACAGAGATAATATCCTGCATTCTATCAGACCACAATGGAATAAAATTAGAAATCAACGATAAAATTAAAAAAGCTACTGTAACAAATGGAGATTAAATAATTCACAATTGATTGATGAATGGACAGTAGAAAAAATCAAGGATGAAGTAAAAAAATTTCTTAGAGGTAAATAAGAACACTGATACAACATATCAAAATCTCTGGGACACTATGAAGGCAATACTAATAGGAAAGTTTATTGCATGGAGTGAATAAAGAGTCAACAAATAAATGACCTAACACTATATCTATACAACCCTAGAAAAAGAAATCAACACCAAAAGCAGTTGAAGTCAGGAAATAATTAAATCAGAGCTGAAATTAATGAAATCGAAACAAAAGAAACAATTGAAAAAACTGACAAAACAAAACGTTGGTTCTTTGAAAAAATAAATAAAATAGATAAACCCCTGGCCATGCTAACAAAGAGAAAAAGAGAGAAAACTCAAATTACTAAAACACAAAATGAAGAAGGAAATATCACAATGAACACGTCTGAAATACAGAAAAATAATTAAAACTATTTTGAAAATTTAAACTCTAATAAAATAGAAAACATCAAAGACATCGACAAATTTCTGGAGACATATGACCTAACAAAACTGAATGAGGAGATCAGACATGCTTTAAACAGATCAATTTCAAGTAATGAAATAGAAAACACCATCAAAAGCCTACCAATCAAGAAAAGCCCAGGACCAGATGGATTCTCAGCCAAGTTCTACAAGACTTTCAAAGAAGAATTAACACCAATACTCCTCAAAGTATTTCATGAAATAGAAAAGGCAGGAACCCTTCCAAACTAATTCAATGAGGCTTATATCACCAAAACCAGACAAAGACACATCAAGGAAAGAAAAACTTTAGACCAATATCTCTGATGAACATAGATGTAAAAATTCTCAATAAAATACTGGCAAATTGGGCTGGGGTTGTGGCTTAGCGATGGAGTACTGGCCTAGCACGTGCGAGGTCCTGGGTTCAATCCTCAGCACCACATAAAAATAAATAAATAAAGGTATTGTGTCCAATGACAACTAAAAAAAATTTTTTTTAAATTCTGGCAAATTTTATCAAAAACATATTCAGTAGATAGTACATCACGAACATGTGGGACTCATCCCAGGGATGCAGGGTTGGTTCAACATATGAAATCAATAAACATAATTCATCATATTAATAGACTTAAAAACAAGAATCAGGGGCTGGGGTTACAGCTCAGCAGCAGTGTGCTTGCCTCGCACATGTGAGGCACTGGGTTCAAATCCTCAGCACCACATAAAAGTAAATAAAGATATCGTGTCCATATTTTAAAAATCTTTAAAAAACAAAAATCATATGATCATCTCAAAAGATGGAGAAAAAGCATTTGACAAAATACAGCACACCTTCATGTTCAAAACACTAGAAAAACTAGGGATTATAGGAACATACTTCAACATTGTAAAAGCCTATGCTAAACCCAACGTCAGCATCATTCTTGTTGGGAGTCACCCAGGCTCCAAAGAATAACTTCCCCATCCCCCGAGAACAGCTGTCCAATGGTGAGCCCTGCTGGCTCACATGATCCTTACCCACAAATCAGACTAGCTCTGCTGACTCACATGATCCTTACCCACCAATCAGACTAGCCCTGCTGACTCACATGATCCTTACCCACCAATCAGAAAGCACCCCATGCCAACTGTCAAACTCTTCAACCATTAAACTGTCATAGCTGTCAAACCACTCCCGGTTCTATAAATATGCAGAGCTGTTCCTCAATAAACGGGCATTTTCTCCAACGAAGAGCCTTGTTCGTTCTTTCATTGGTGCTGAAACCCGGGATGGGGAATGCCACGCTGCTTGAGGGCCCCCTCTATCAAGGCTTGCCACTCTTTCGAGCTCTGCTACTACTCACACAACACTGGCTCTTCAGTAGGTGAGTTCCCCTATCAGGTATCCAACTTCAGATGGGCTACGCAGGGTCTTTGACCGTGATCGTCCAGCAAACCTCTGACACCCAATCTGGAGGAGAGAACGCACCATGCTATGACCTTCACAGTCACGGTGGACTCTCTGGAAACTGGTTCATGAATGGGAGGTACTGAGGAGTAGAAGAACAGGCACTCTCCTCTCTCTCTCTCTCTCTCTCTCTCTCAACGACCCTTGTCCCTCTCCTGACCTATGGGGGCCTCTTCTTCCCTCCCTGCAGACTCACCCTTATTAAATTCTACACACAAGATTGGCCTTACTATCAATTAGACAATCAAAATCAATGGTCCCCAGGAGGATCCCTAGATCCCGTAATTCTCAAGATCTAACTTCTACGAGCACTTGAAAAAGTGGAAGGAGATCCCCTATGTTGAGGCTTTTTCTCTTCTTCGTTCTCACCCTAACCTATCCAGCAGATGAACCCCCCCCACCGACCTCCCCCATCGGCTCCATCCAGTCCCTCAGGTGCTCCCCCAACTCGGCCGACACCTTCAGTCTCCCCAAACTAGGTCCTGAGAGTTTCAATGGGTCCTCCAGGCTTATAGCCTCACTTATATGTTATTAGCTAATACTCTCCTTCCTGAGAACTTGCCAGAGCCCATGCGAATGAAACTCATCAAGTTAATCCCAATCAACCTCTGGGGCCACTTGCTGCCCCAGATCAAACTCCCAACTGGGATTATACACAAGCTGGCATACAGAGTAGGGACCGATTCTCCGCATGTATTATTGCTGGGCTCAAAAAAGCGAAATGTAAGGCTGTCAATTTCCAATGACAAGAGATTAACCTAGATCCCAAAATCTCAGATGGCCGTCATGTCCTTATGACATATTTCTTCTTGCAGAGCTATCCTGACATCCGGGCCAAACTAAAACAGTTCGAACAAGGCCCTGCCACCCCACAGACTGAGAAATTTCAGATGCTCTCCCAGGCCCTGCAGGGTGATTCCTCCGGTTGCCGCCCATCACCGCAGGTCAACACCCCCACCCCATCCCACCCCCACGCGCGCCTGCTTCAAGTGTGGCAAGGAGGGACATTGGGCCAGGGCATGCCCCGCACCACGCACTCCGTGTACCTCATGCCCTAAATGTCAACAACAAGGTCATTGGGGTTCTGACTGTCCTAGATCCCATAGGAGGCCTATGGCCAGGAAACCCTCTGACCTTCTGGGCATGGCAATCAATTGACGGAGGCTTGGGTCCTTGTCCCCGGCTGTAACAATCAATAGACAGGAACCCAGGGTGCGGATTCTGGTGGATGGGCGCAAGGTTGACTTTCTCCTTGACACCGGGGCTACTTTCTCCGTCCTGACAGAATTCTGGGGGCAAACAGTGCCGTCCACCACTCCTATTGTCAGGGTAGGAGGAAAGACCATCTATCCAAAAAAGACTCCCCTATTACTCTGTTCCATAGACAACTTCCCATTCTCTCAGACGTTCCTAGTTATGCCCCAATGTCCAGTTCCTTTGCCCGACCAAGATATTCGCTCTAAATTCAATACAACAATCAACATCTGGGCTCCTGGCATCAATCCAGGCCCCAGAATTGGCTTGTTCATCTTTTCTGGCCCTTTTGGTAGAAGACTGGCCATTCTGCTCCACTTGTGAGGCTGACATGAAACACCATACTAAAAAGGACCCCTTATGTACGAACCTAGTTGACCCGATTGTATGGGACACCCACACCCCCTCCACCATTTCCTGCCCACCGGTTAACATTCATCTCAAAGATCCCAACACCTTCCCCAATCAGGTTCAATACTCCCTGTCCACAAAAGCTCTTCTGGGCCTACAACCTATTATTCAGGACTTCTTAGCAAGGGTTACCTCCGTTCTGCTCATTCGCCTTACAATACTCCCATATGAGCGGTAAAAAAGCCCAACGGGTCCCATCATTTAGTTCAGGACCTACAACTCATCAACACCTCCATTAGGCCCATACATCCTTTGGTTCCCAACCCATACACCCTGCTGTCTCAGATCCCCCACACTGCCACCCACTTCTCAGTCATAGATTTAAAGGATATCTTTTTGCCTTTAACCTGGACTGTCCTTCCTCTGGGATCTCGAGATAGTCCACACCTCCTTGGACAAACCTTGGCCTCTGACCTCCAATCTTTTCACCCCCAGTGCCCCAAATCCACCCTCTTGCAATACGTTGATTCTCTTTGCCTACCTGCAGGGAGGAAAGCACCCCACCACAGCCTTTAAAGCTACAGTGGCCCTCAGGGACTTCTCCCTTGGGCAGATTCCTAGTCCTAGTCCTCTCACCTTTAAGACTCGGCCGCTAGAGAGACACTTACCCTCCCCTTCCTCTCTCTTGCCTTGCCTCTCTCCTCTTTCCAGGCCTGGGAGTATCCAGCCTCTCCAGGAGGGGTCCTGAAAAGCCTTGGCCAAGGTCTTCCACGGCTCCGGCTCCGTTCTGGATAAGAGCTTCGACTATCAGGATTCAGTGATAACCAATCTCTGCAGCGCGAACCTGCCACTTAGGCACCCTTGATTTTTTGGCTCTAGCGGGGATGCCCCTTTTGCCAATAAATCAATTTCCTCCTTCTCTCTTCTCCTTCCCTCTCCCTTATACTATATTTGCATCCTCTTCCCTCCTCCTTACAAGGGTAATGTGTCCTCTCTGCCGGTTGACTCTCCCCTACAATGCCTCTTGGATCAAATATAGCACCCAGGCCTGGCCTACTTATCCCTTAGACAACCAAAGCAGATGGCCCCTTTTTGGGTTCCTGGATCCCTCCATTCTAAGGGATCTCTACAATTACTGTGAGCATTCAAAAAATGGGTAGAGATTGCTTATGTCCAGGCTTTCCTCTTGCTCCAATTCAATCCTGCTCTCTGCACTTCTTGCAAACCTCTACAAATTCTTCTAGCCCGTCCAAAGGGCTCTCAACAGATGACACAGTTCTCCTACTTTCTTGGCCTTAAAGGGATATCAGACCTCTCCACAAAAGGCCCAAATAGCATCTAGGGTTCTCTATCTCTCAAGGGAAAAAGGCCATTACAGTAGACAGAAAACAGCTTATTGTGTCTATACCTACACCAAAGACCAAAGATGACATACTCTCCTTCTTCGGTTTGGCTGGGTACTTCAGGGCCTGGATTCCTAATTTCTCCCTCCTCATCAGGCCGCTATATACTCTGGCCAAGGGCCCCCAAGATGAACCCCTACTCTCAGCAGTAGGGAAGCCCTTAAAAAGGCCCTCCTCTGGGTACCCACCCTGCATCTCCCTGACCTCTCCTGACCCTTAACCCTCTATGTGAAAACAGGGACAAAGTCTGGGTGTTCTGGGTCAGGATGGCCCCACATTTGCACCAGTGGCCTACCTATCCAAACAGCTCGACCCCACCATCAGGGACTGGCCCCCATGCCTCAGAGCCCTAGCAGCAGCCCATGACCTCCAGAAAGAATCACACAAGCTTACCTTTGGCTCCCCACTAACCATCTCATCTCCTCACCATCTAAAGGATTTCCTCACTTACAAGGGGCTATAGTCACTTCCTCTTTCCAGGGTTTTAAACCCTGCCTCCCTCCTCCCATCTTCTCCCTCATAAGATCCCGTCCACAAATGCCTGGAGGTATTAGAGACGATTTTACCCTGCCCTACCACCATTTCTGCAGGACCCTTTCCCTCTTCAGACATCGTCTGGTTCTCAGATGGTAGCTCCTTTATACATGAAGGGATTAAAGTGGCAGGGTATGCTGTCATTTCCCTCTCATCCATCATAGAGGCAAAACCTCTCCCACCCAATACCACCAACCAACAAGCTGAACTCATAGCTGCCTCAAGGGCATGCGAGCTAGCGGAGGGAAAAACCCTTTCCCTATACACAGATTCCAAATACGTCTTCCATATCCTGATACCCCAAGCAGCCATTTGGAAAGAAAAGGGGCTATTGACCACTAGAGGGATGACAGTCATTAATTTCACACTTATTTTTGGCCTACTACGAGCCTCCAGGCTGCCTTCCCAACTGGGAATAATCATTGCAAGGCCCACCAAACTGACTCCTCCCTTACTACTATGAGGAATTCCAAGGCCGATCAAACGGCTCCATCAGCTGCCCTACAGAGCTTTACCTTCTCTCTGCTACTCTTCCTTACCACCAGGGATTGGCCCGAAGATCCCCAACAACTCTTACAGTTTCTTCACTCTCTATTCCATTCTAGTCCACAGAGTTTCACTACTTTGCTTCACTCCTTTTTCACCCTTTCCCCACACAATAAGACCCTCCTACAACAGATCATTTCCGCTTGTCAGATCTGCCAGAGAACCAATACCAATACTCCATTAAAACCTAAACCTTTCCCTTCTTATCAGGCCCATGGTCATACCCCGGCTGCAGACTGGCAGACTGATTGCACCAACATGCCACGAGTAAAAAACAAGCCTTTCCCACTTCTAACAAGCAGGCCTCTACGGTAGTTGATCTGTTGCTTACTCACACAATCCTCCATTTCGGGATGCCCACTTCTATCCAATCAGACAATGGCCCAGAATTCACCTCGCAGATAACTCCCTTGGCATTTCCATTGCCCTTACCGCCCCCAGGCTTCCGGAAAGGTTGAAAGGACCAATTGGCCCCTTAAAGGGACCCTCATCAAGTTAACCATGGAATTAAGCCTGGACCTAGTAAAGATGCTCGCATTGGCTTTATTGTGCATTAGGGCCTTGCCAAAGAAGCCTTCTAATCTCTCACCTTTCGAAGTCATGTATGGCTGTCCCCTCATTCCTCCCAGATTGCCTACAGAACCCCTACCCATCTCCGAAACCTATGCCCTGTACCTCCTCTTCCATCTACGCTCTAAACTCTGGCGCTATCAAGACTGGCTCCTTCCTGACCCCAGTCTCTTTCAAAACCCTACCTCCTTAACACCTGGTCAACTTGTTTACTAGCCCACCGGGGGAAAAAGCCCCCTCTAAAACCAAAATGGGAGGTTCCTGCTCAGGTGATGTGCACTCCCTCGGCGGCCAAACTCAAGCTGTCTAATAACCCATGGATTCATATTTCCAGGCTTAAGCCCAGCGCTCCTACACCTTCATCAGAAGAGCCAATGATCGTCACCTGTCATTACTCTTGTCATCCCTCCCCACAAGATTCCCCTCAAGCCTCTCCCATGTCTCCATTCTTAGCCCAACACCTAATGCTCCCCCTCATTTCTGGCCCCTCTTGGGTCCTCTCTTCGCCCTATGTCTGGAGACTCAAACAAGTGACCCTAAGGGCCCCCTCCAGCCAGACCCCCTTCTCCTCCTTACAAACCTCCTACTTGCTTGGATCTGGCCGGTAGTGGGACCGTTGTGTGTTGTCCTTCTGACAAACCACTTAGGTGTCCGGAGCATGGTGACCCCTGATTAAGTGTGAACTACATTTATCATAAGATAGCACTTTACCAGTTGCCTTCTGGGCCCAAGGAGGAACATGTGTGTTTTGTTCACCCTCCCAGTTTCAAAAGAATTTCAAGTATCAGTATTTAAGGTTGAGGTGTTTCACATAAAACCTGGAGAGATCTGACTGCTCTCAAAGGGAAATCTGGTGACAATGGGCCACCGTCCTCCCTTGGCCGCCTTTGTTCAGAGCGTGGGAGAAGCTGCCTTCTTTATTACAAAGCCTGTGCTTTCTTGGTGTGAAGAGAGACAAGACTAGGGAAAGATGGGAACAGTGATATTTCAGGATCCAAGAGTCAGAGAAAGGTAAAGAGAAAAGCAAGAGAATCAGTTCTGGTTTCAGAGACACCGAGGTAGGAGAGAGTTTGAATAGAGAGGGGAGGGAGCTAGATTGGACTCCACGAGGAATGAAGAGTGAGTGTTAGGTGCAGGACAGGCTTGTCTGCAGGGCATGCCAAACAAAGTTAGCTGCAGGATGATCTGGCTTCTCAAACCCTCTGTCTGGTTCTTTATCACCTGTTTGCTTCAAACCCAAACACCCAAGCCTCCACTCAAGGCTGAACACTTAACACCCCCCTTGGGCCAACAAGGCAGCTTGCAGACCCAGAGACCCCATTAGATTTGGGCTATATAAACTCCCTGTGCCTGTTCCTTCCCTTTATCATAAAGTTCATTCAGACTCAGGTGGTTAAAAAATTTCTAATCAAGCTTTTAACCAGCTTCTCCTCAGGAATTACCAACTCCTGGCTACTGATGATACCTCCAATCAAGACCTATGCCGAATGGACTGACATCATCATGGATCTGTGGTGGCAAGGAACCTTCATTGATCTGGTTCCTGAAGTTATACCGGTCCTCTCTGCCCTCCTGTGGGGGCTCCCTATTTCCCTCCCCTCTGATTCTCCCACACCGCCCCATCTCAGCAGGAAGCAGCCAGAATGAGTCGACACCCACTCTCATTTAATAACAAAGAGGGGGGAATGTTGGGAGTTGCCCTGGCTCTAAAGACTAACTTCTCCATCCCCCCGAAAAGAGGCGTCCAATTGTGAGCCCTGCTGGCTCACATGATCCTTACCCACCAATCAGACTAGCCCTGCTGACTCACATGATCCTTATCCACCAATCAGACCAGCCCTGCTGACTCACATGATCCTTACCTACCAATCAGAAAGCACCCCATGCCAATTGTCCAACCCTTCAACCATTAAACTGTCATAACTATCAAACCGCCCCCCGCCGCTCTATAAATGTGCAGAGCTGTTCCTCAATAAACGGGCATTTTTCTCTGACTACGAGCCTTGTTCGTTCTTTTAATTCTAAATGGAGAAAAATTGAAAGCATTCCCTGTAAAAACTGGAACAAGACAAGGATGTCCTCTTTCACCACTTCTATTCAACATCATCCTTGAAACTCTAGCCAGATCAATTAGACAAAAGAAAGAAACTAAAGGGACACAAATTGGTAAAGAAGAACTCAAATTATCACTATTTGCTGATGACATGATTCTGTATCTAAAAGATCCAAAAACTTCTAGAACCAATAAATGAATTCAGCAAAGCAGCAGGATATAAAATCAACACCCATAAATCAAATGCATTCCTATACATTTAAATCCACTGAAAAGAGAAATTAGGAAAATTACTCCATTCACAATAGCCTCAAAAAAAAAAAAACAGCAACACAAAAACAAAAACAATAACAACAAAAAAACCCTGGGAATCAATCTAACAAAAGAGGTGAAAGACCTCTACAATGAAAGCTACAGAACACTAAAGAAAGGAATTGAAGAAAACCTCTTATGCTCCTGGATAGGCAGAATTAATTTGTCAAAATGGCCATACTACCAAAAGCATTATACAGATTTAATACAATTCCTATTAAAATCCCAATGACACTCTTCATAGAAATAGAAAAAAATCATGAAATTTATTTGGAAATATAAGAGACCCAGAATAGCTAAAGCAATCCTTAGCTAGAAAAATAAAGCAGGAAGTATCACAATACCAGACCTTAAACTATGCTACATAGCTATAATAACAAAAAACAGCATGGTATTGGCACCAAATAGACTTGTAGACCAATGGCACAGAATAGAGAATACAGAGACAAACCCACATAAGTACAGTTATCTCATACTAGGCAAGGGTGCCAAAAATATTCACTGGAGAAAAGATAGCCTATTCAACAAATGGTGTGGGCAAAACTGGAAATCTATATGTAGCAAAATGAAATTAAACCTCTATCTCTCACCCTACACAAAAATCAACTGAAAGTGGATCAAAGACTTAGGCACTAGAACAGAGACCCTGTGCCTAACAGAAGAAAAAATAGGTCCCCAAATTCACCATGTCAGCCTAGGATCTTACTTCCTTACTAAGACTCCTAAAGTGAAATAAGCCAATCCCTCAAAACTAAAGGCCAAATGTTTTCTCTAATATGCAGATGCTATTTCAAAAGAAGTAAAATCAAGAATCAATAAATGGGATGGATTTAAATTAAAAAGCTTCTTCTAAGCAAAGAAAACAATTAATAACATGAGGAGAGAGCCTACAGATTGGGAGAAAACCTTACCACGTGCATCTCCATAAAGCATTCATCTCTAGGATATATAAAGAACTCAAAAAAATTAACACCAAAAAAACAAATAACCGAATCAATAAATGGGCTAAGGAAGTGAACAGACACTTCACAGAAAAAGAAATACAATTGATCAACAAATATATGAAAAAGTGTTCAACATCTCTAGCAATTAGAGAAGTGCAAGTCAAAACTACTCTTAAGATTTCATCTCACTCCTGTCAGAATGGCAATCATCAAGGCGGGCTGGGGTTGTGGCTCAGTGGTAGAGCGCTCGCCTGGCACACACAGGCCCTGGGTTCAATCCTCAGCACCACATAAAAATAAATAAACAAAATAAAGGTATTGTGCCCAACTACAACTAAAAAAATAAATATATAAAAAAAAAGAATACAGGTGGGCTGAGGTTGTAGTTCCGTGGTAAAGCACCTTCCTTGCATGCCTGAGGCTCTGGGTTCAATCCTCAGCATCACATAAAAATAAATAAATAAAAATAAATATATTGTGTCCATCTACAACTTATATATATATATACATATATATATATATAACACACACACACACACACACACACACACACACACACACATATATATATATATATATATATATATATATATGAATAGGTAACAATAAATGTTGGTAGGGATGTGAAAAAGGTACACTCACACATCGCTGGTGGGACTGCAAATTGGTGCGATCACTATGGAAAGTAGTAAGGAGATTCCTCAGAAAATTGGGAATGGAACCATCATTTAACCCAGCTATCCCACTCCTTGATTTATATCCAAAGGATTTAAAATCAGCATACTATAGTGACACAGCCACATCAATGTTTATAGGAGCTCAATTCACAATAGCTAGACTATGGAACCAACCTAGGTGTCCCTCAATAGATGAATGGACAAAGAAAATGTGGAATATTACTCATCTTTAAAGAAGAGTAAAATTATGGCATTTGCCAGTAAATGGTTGGAGTTTGGGGAGAATATCATGCTAAACGAAATAAGCCAATCCCACAAAACCAAAGGCCAAATGTTTTCTCTAATATGCAGATGCTAATTCACAATAAGGGGGGACACTAGGGAAGACTAGTGTTACCTTAGATTAGGTAGAGGGAAGTGAAGGGAGGGGGAGGGAAGAGGATGTGGGGATAGGAAAGATAGTAGAATGAAACAGACATTATTACTGTATGTATATATGTGATTACATGATCAATATGATCCTGCAATATGTACACTCAGAAAAATAAGAAATTATATGTATATATAATATATATAACTTATTATATAATATATAAAATTATATATCCCAGCTATATATAATATATCAAAGTGCATAAATGCATTCTACTTTCATATATAACTAATTAAATAAAAATTTTTTTTTAAAATTAGATGAGCCTTCTGTCTTCAGAAAACATGCTGGGGAAAGATGCTTTGGTATTAATCACAAAAGAGAGAAAGCAGAACTAAGTAACTATATTTTTATTTGTTTTCATTAAGATACAGAGATGGACTTTAGAACTGGAAAGGGAAATGAAGGGAAAAAGATTGGAAAAAAAAAACTTGTGGATCATCTCGTTAAGCATTATCTGCCCCTACACAACTTCCACAATTCAACCACCAAATGTGGTATGGGCTAACAAGTACCAATTCTGTAGGTTTTTTCAACTTGTGATGTGACCATAAGGAATTATTGAGGTAAGAAAGAAATATATATATGTACATTCACTGAGCATAAATGGAAGCTAAATAGGCAAACCTCCAACAAAACAGGGGACTTTGAAATACACTGTTTAAGATAGCTTTTGGAACAAGTCTGTCTATGTTCATGTATCATGCTCAAGCACTTATTGAATTTTTTTACTTTGAACAAGTTAGTTGACCTTGTATTGAAATAAAATTTCTGTGGCCTGAGGATGTAGCTTAGTGATAGAGCACTTGCCCAGCATACTCAGGGGCCCTTAACCACTGAGCCATATCCCCAATCACTTTTTGTATTTTATTTAGAGACAGGGTCTCACTGAGTGGCTTAGCACCTTGCTTTTGCTGAGGCTGGCTTTGAACATGCAATCCTCCTGCCTCGGCCTCGTAGGCCACTGGAATTATAGGAGTGTGCCATGGCACCCAGCTCAGACTTTCTTTCTTTTTTTCTCTTTTCAAATTTTTAAACTGGTGAATTACAGTTGTATACATCCCTAGTACCAGAAAAAAAAAATGGAAAGTCTATCATATCAAAGATTTTGCAAAAAAACATATAATCCCAAAACATGTTAAAAAAAAGTATTTTGGGAAATACAGCACTCATTCCAAACAAACAATACTGGTAAATAGGGAAGAATTTCCTAGACCTAATAAGGAGTAGGTACCAGAAACTATTATAAATATCATATTTAATGGTAGACTTTTAAGTAATCCCATTTAAGGAAGGTGAGACACAAATGCCTAATATCACTTCTGCTATTCTACACAATACTAATTCTATTCTATCCAATACATTATAACAAGGAAAAGAGGACAACCATATAAGGACTAAAAAGGAAAGGAGAAAGTTTTCACAATTTAGAGACACACTGACTATCCAAATAGAGAATCCAAGAGAATCTACAGATGAAGTGTCAAAATTAATAAGATGGGGATAGGAAAGATAGTAGAATGAAACAGACATTATTACTTTATGTATATGTGTGACTACATGACTAATATGATTCTGCAACATGTACACTCAGAAAAATGAGAAATTATATCTCATCTATGTATGATATATCATGTGCATAAATGCATTCTACTGTCATGCATAACTAATTAAAACAAATAAAAAATTAATAAAAAAATTAAGAAGGATTCCATTAAGTTGAAAACAATAGCAACAAAAACTATTAAGATTCTAGGAATGAATATAATAAAATATTTTTAAGTCCATTATTTATTTGTAGAATTACGAAGTGTTAAAAGAGGATCTAGGGGCTGGGGATACAGTCAGCTGGTAGAGTGCTTGCCTTGTATGTACAAGGTTCTGGGTTCAATCCCCAGCACTGCAAAAAAAGAAAAAAGAGGATCTAAATATGGATGACATCAGCAATAGAGTAGAATAGTAAGCCTTACTCCTTTCTCCCGCAGAGACATTGACTTAATACAATATCAAGGGGCTGGGGATGTGGCTCAAGCGGTAGCGCGCTCGCCTGGCATGCATGCGGCCCGGGTTCAATCCTCAGCACCACATACAAACAAAGATGTTGTGTCCGCCAAAAACTAAAAAATAAATATTAAAATTCTCTCTCTCTCTCTCTTTAAAAAAAAAAAATATATCAAATTACCTTTGTAAAAACTCCAAAGCTGGTTAAGAGGTTGCAGAACTCTAGGTGAGCACAAAGCCAGAAAGAACTACATCAAAACTGGATCCAGGCTAAAGGATCTGAGACATCCTAACTTTATAGCAAGCAAGAAAGAATCCACTAAAATATACACTGGCTCTTAAAGCTTCTTCTGGAAGGTGGCACACATTGCTTCCACTCACATTTCATTGGCCCAAGCAGGTTATATAGTCCAGCCTAACACTGATAGGGGAAGAAGTATAATTTCTCATAGGAAAAGCAGAAAATTTTTGGGAACAAATAATAAATAGGGCTGGGGTCATGGCTCAGTAATACAGTGCTTGCCTAGCATGTGTGAGGCACTGGGTTCAATCCTCAGTACCACATAAAAAATAAATTAAGTTATTTCTTAAATAATAATAATAATAATAATAAAATGTAGCAAAATGTTCTCTGGAATCAGGCCAACTTTTAACTTTACTTAGGAGCCACTGACTCTTGAGCAAGCTCCTTATTCTCCTAGAGAATTTATATAATGGAAATGATAGTATCTCCCTCTCTCTCTCTTTAAAAAAAAAGGGGGGGGGGGCCTTTATTTGTCAGCTCTGACAAACTCAAAAAAAAAAAAAAAAAGAATAAAAAGGGGGCTGGGTTTGTGGCTCAGTGGTAGAACACTTGCCTAGTATGCGTGAGGCACTGGGTTCGATCCTCAATGCCACATTAAAATAAATAAATAAATAAACAAAATAAAGGTATTGTGTCCATCTACAAATAAAAAAATGTCACAAAGAATAAAAAGGGGTAGGAGTACAGTTCAGTACAAGAGTGCTTGCCTATCGTGCATGAAACCCTGGATTCAATGCCCATTAATACTAAAGAAATAAATACCTATGAATATGAATTTCCCACCATTTCATCCATATTCCCTTATTTTATCTCTCCTCTTTTTATCTTCACTTCAGTAAGGGTATAATAAAAAGTAGTCTCCAGATTTGAGCAAGAGGGACAAACAGGACCAATTATGTTTCACTAAGTAGATATTTATGAGACAAGTAGTTCTACACAGTGAATAATATATGCATAAGTGGAATTATAAATAAGTGGACAAGTATACAATGTATAATGGTATTACATATATTTAAATGTAATGAGATATTTTAAACACACAAGAATTTATCTCTCTTAATAGGCATCATTCTACAAAGGGATTATTCTCATTGACAGAAGGCACCAAATATGGTCTGAGGTTTTTTTTATTCTAATAAGCAAATCAGACATCATTATAGAAGGAACATGAAGCTATTTTAAAATTAATAAGTAATAATCCTGTATTACAAAAGGCAAAATTAACAAAAAATGCAATTAGATAATATAGGAAAGGGGCTCAGGATGTGGCTCAAGTGATAGTGTGCTCGCCTGGCATGCGTGAGGCACTGGGTTTGATCCTCAGCACCACATAAAAATAAATAAAGATATTGTGTCCATCTAAAACTAAAAAATAAATATTAAAAAAGATAACACAGGAAAGAAGAGAAAACCCTGCCCCTCAAAAAGCCAAGATTTCTAATCCTAAAGAATATAAGAATGTTATATTACTAGAAGGAGTGGAACAAGCAACACAAGTCAGTTTCCAGAATATGAACCCCATTTTAGTCACACATGATATTACAGAGGAACTCATAAATAGAATAGTATTACTGACAAAGCCATTCCACTGAGGTTTAGGAGATACATTTGTAATAGAGAAGGAAAAATAAGTCTCATCAGCATAGAAATGATAAAGTTTAAAAGCAGAAAAACTATCTGAACTTAAAAATAAAGAATGATTCAGAACAAAGGAAGAATAACATTACTGGTGACTGAACTTTGGGGACTACCCTCCAAAAGAAGGACCAAAAGAAGCACCTTGAACATATCTCTATTAGAGTCCCTACCATGCTACATTTCATTTGCAGAGCTGCCTCTCCTTCCCATGACCTCTGTGGCAAAGCAGATGTTAAGTTTACTGAATCAATGTATGAATAGTTAGGGATCAGAAAAGAAAGGGGAAAAAAACCACAAATCATTAGAAAGGCTAGGAAACTAGAGAGAATACTGGGTTATTGCTTATTAATTCAGCATTAAAATGTCCCAAAACATGACAGTTTTGAATAGGAGATGATCTGAAGTATTCCTGATCTAGAGAAAAAGTACCCTGCTACTATACTGATAGAACAGATTTAAGAACAAAGAAAACTGAAGCTGGATGGCTCTAGTCTAGTTCCCCCAAAGAGAGGTGACCTTACTTTAGGCACTGAGATAAATCAATAAAGATGACAATATACACTGAATTCAGAGGCATACTATTAATTTTGTATAGATAAATAATTCTTTTTTTAATATTTATTTTTTAGGTATAGATGGACACAACACAATACCTTTATTTTTATGTGGTGCTGAGGATCGAACTTGGGCCCTGCCCATGCTAGGCGAGCACTCTACCACTGAGCCACAATCCCAGCCCAATAAGTAATTCTTTAGCTTCTGGAAATTTGATGATTAATGAATGAGATGCCAGATGAAGCTGAATAAACTGTGATGGACCAATTTAAAGCAGTCTGATAACAGTATTAGAGGAATGCTAAATAAATAATAATAGTAATAAGGGCATAATTAATGGTGCATAAGAGAGAGTTAAGGGATTCTTGGCCAATTTCCTTTGTGAGCTTCACTGAGTAATTCATGTCACTAATTGGTATGAATAAACAGCTTTATGGAGTGGAAGTTAGTATTATGAGCCCTAACAGCTAAAGAGAAGACTTAGGTTGCAGTTGGCTATTAGAAGTGATTGGCCATGAACAAAAGACTCAATTTTTACTATGTACTTTATGTGCAATACATTTTTGTACAGAGTCACCTATTCTTTATCACAGGGATATAAAAATAGACTAAACAAAATTGCTTTGAGCTTTTAAAATAATAGTTAAATTAAAACGAAGTCACCATGACACGTTTAAAATTTGTATTAGCATAATAAACAGGTGGTTATCCCATAAATGATACTCAATACTTCCTCCCTAGTAATAACAATAATAAAAACCATTCCCTTGTTCTTATGAGCTTTTCATTTTTTCAAAGCACTTTCACAAATATTAATTGAAGAAGCAGTCTTATGTATAATCTGACCACTCCTTGTACAAGCATATTAAGTATGGGTTTATGTTATAGGAAATACTCCTATCTCCTCCCTAGTAGTAATAATATACTCCCTTTTATTTTCATTTCTTTCAAAGCACTTTTATACATATTAACTAGAACAGTGAAATTAGGAATGATCCTTCCCTTTTTTGCATCATCCCAAGGGTGTAATCCAAAAAAAAAAGAAGAGAATCTAAAAATCAATAAGTAAACTAGATGATTTTGAGGCAGTTAACCCCTAATTCCTGAATATGAATTTGGGTCACCCAACAGTCTCTGAACAGAGCAACTCTCCAGAACATTAAGTGAATTCTCCCTTTCTTTTAGGCATAAACTTAGGAGGCAGTTAAAAAGAGTGATTAAGATATTGTAAGTATCCTGGGTGCGATGGCCCATGCCTGTAATTCCAGCACCTTGGGAGGCTGAGGCAGGAAGATCAGGAGTTCAAAACAAGCCTCAGCAACTTAGCCAGGCACTAAGCAACTCAGTAAAACCCTGTCTCTAAATAAAATACAAAATAGGGCTGGGATGTGGCTCAGTGGTTGAGTGCTCCTGAGTTCAATTCCTAGTACCAAAAAAAAAAAAAAGATAAGTATGAACACAAGATAGAAAATTAAAACTAGCTACAACTCCTCTGTATGAACACCAGTCCTAAAGTATATTGAATACTCAATAAATCATTGCAATTATTGCTAAAAGAAGAGCATTCTACTCAAACTCAAGATTATCTGTTCAAAAGATGAAAATAAAAATCTCATATTTTTTATTACTTTTCCGCCACAATTACTATTTTTATGTGCATGTACAAGAAACCAGAACCTAAACAAAATTGGAATCACAGGGCAAAGGCTGAGATCTATTAAAAATTTAAAGATACAAACAGTTGGAAGCTAGATTCCAAGGGCCAACGCAAGGCAAGGCAAGGCAATAGGGGCCTGATGGCCCTTAATTCAGCAAGCAAGCATTTTTCAAGTCCTCATTCTTAAGCTAAAATTTACTCCAAAGAAGCAGTTTCAAAAGGTAGAATTATTACCTACATATTTGTGTCTTTAGAGTATTCATCTTGTAACTGAATTATAAAAATAGTTTCTTCCTTTTGTCTGGTATGACCAAGATGAAGGGAGATACTTTGAGATAAACAACAACTTGAGTTGCTGGAAATCTGGATATAAATTAAAATTTTAAATTGATTTGCATTTTACAAAGTTTGCAATTACACTAAGAAAACCTGAAACTTAAAACAATCCAATAGGGGCTGGGGTTGTAGCTCAGCAGTAGAGCGTTTGCCTAGCATGATCGATCCTCAGCACCACATAAAAATAAATAAAATAAAGGTAATGTGTCCAACTACAACTAAAAAATAAATATTTTAAAAAATAAAACAACCCAATGGTGATAAACTTCATAAACATTTATTATATTACATATACCTTTCTAGTATAGTTTTTTGGTTGTTTCCAGTTTAATACACAACATATTTTCTTAAAACTAGGACTAATGGTCACTAAAACCCCGAAACCACTTCAGTTTTGGCATATATTGTGAAATACAATATTAATACTAGTCAAAATCATTTTCAGTAAAAGCATTCTCTATGTATTCTTTTGTTTAACTAGATGGTAACAAATACTTCACTAAATTTTTTACCTGAGGCTGTATACAGAGTAGTCAGGTAAAATATTCTTGTATCTATATGGTTTTATAGATAATCTTTCAATGGAGTTGCCAGATAAAATACTGCAGGCTAAAATTTTACATGAGACATAATTGTTCTAAAAAAAGGTATTATCATCAGAAATTCAAATTTAAATGGGCATCCTGCATTTTTACTTACTAAATCTGGCAGCTCTTTCAGTATAAGTCTGTTTCAGAAAATACCAAATTCATCGCCAGTAAGAGATTTAATCTTGTAATTCTTTACCTTTTTGTAACTTCTTGAGGACCAAGCTACCACAAATGCTTCTTGCAGAAGCAACTGTAACAGAATACAAAGAAATATCATAAATAAAACCATTAAATGGATCTTATTTTTTAAAATAAGGGCTAGAGATATAGCTCAGTGGTAGGCTGTTTGCCTAGAATGGGAAAGGCCCAAGATCAATCTCAGCACTTCCCCCAACCCCCACCCTAACACATCAACTGCCAAGTCTGAAAACACTATTTATAGATGCATAACATCAAAAAGAGACCCTATTAATGAGTTCAATTAAAAAAAAGAAAAAGAAAGAACGAACGAACCAACCAACCATGAGGCTGCAATGACTGTTTGGGAGGCAGAATAATTTCTTTGCAATGATAACCAAATGGCAAGTCTTTTTACCTATAGTCAACAACTACTTATATTTAACACTAGGACATCCCCTTTGGATGCTATAACACCTTACAGAAAAGGAGTATGAGAAGACTGCAAATTGTAGCTAGTAATCTGAGTATATATAACTCATATTCCAGTGTAAATTAAAAATTTGGCCCTACTTTTAACCAATTTTACTCTCAAATATATTTTACTACACTATCAGGTAAGAATTCTTTATACCTACAATTCTAAATCTAAACATTAGAACATTTAGAGCAATAACTCTTCAGGACACATGGTGAAGGAGGAGGCAGGCACTTAAGAAGGGTTTTGATCAGACCACCTGGAGGTTTTTTCTTTAAGACTCTAAGAACACTGTCACAGGAGCCAATAGAAATGTCTCTATCCCTTAGAAAATGTGTATTCTGCATGCAGGGAATAATGATTCAGAATCACTGAACTAGAGTGAGAAATACCATCATTCTTCAAACGTATATTGTCCAATGCGATAGTTAGAAGCTATAAGTAGCTATTTAAAATTTGACTAGATTAAATTAAAATTTCAGTTCCTCAGCCACAGTAGTCATATTTCAAGTGGTCAACAGTACAGATAAAAAACAAATCTGACATCACAAAAAGGTTATATTAGAGAGCAAGGCTCTACATCTCCAGATTTTATATGATTCTGGATGAGATAGGTACAGTGGTGCACACCTATAATCCTGGTAACCTAGAAGGTTAAGGCAGGAGAACTGAAAATTGGAGGCCATCTTAGAAAACTTAATGAGACCCTGTTTCAAAATAAAAATAAAAAAAGCTGAGGGTGTAGCTCAGTGGTACAACACACCTGGATTCAAATCCCAGTACCCTCCCAAAATGATTCTGAACAAAAGACATACTTTAAAAGGCCAGAGCCCAAGTATCACTGAATATTTGGCAAAAGACTGTCTTCTTTTTTTCTGAATGTTCCTCATAGGCACATACTGGTTCTAACATAAGGGAAAATGGGTCATTGAGACAGAGATGGCAGATATAAGTAGATATAATCAAGTTAAGATTAAGTCACATTGGATTAGGGTGGCAGGTCTACACTACTCACTAATAAAGAGCAAAGGACAATCACAAGAAAAAAAGCCACAACCTAATTATCTTGCTGTATGCGTAAGATATTTCTAAAATACATACCACACCATGTCTTTAATGTACCTTCTTAGTTTTAATGAGTATCATATCAACAACTGTTGAAAATAAGCCACTTTTGGTGAACATTCTCAAAGAGAACAATCATTTCACCCACTCCACAGCCCATCTAGTCACCAGTTTTCAGCTAGACTTGTGGTGTACCTACTAAAGTAATAACATGCTATCCTTCAGAGGCAAAGAATGACAGTAGGGTCTTTCTGTAAAATACACATTTTTAAGCATGTATTCTCCAAAATTCCCTGTACTGAAGAGTATCTTTAAAGTGAGCAAAGGGCGCTATAATATATAGCATTTCCCAAACATTCTGTTGCACAGTTTACATTGGCAAATAAAGGTTGTAAGAAGATCCACAATAAAGAAACTTGTGTCATTTATTTATTTTTGATACTGGGGATTGAACTCAGGGGCATTCAACCACTGAGCCACATCCCCAGCCCTATTTTGTATTTTATTTAGAGTATATTTTATATATTTATTTAGGGTCTCACTAGTTGCTTAGAGCCTTGCCATTGCTGAGACTGACCTTGAACTTGTGATCCTCCTGCCTCAGCCTCCCAAGCCACTGAGATTATAGATGTGAACCACTGCGCCTGGTGAAACCCATGTTATTTTAACCAGCATTAGCAATTTAGATGACTACATAACTCCTTTCCCATAACTCTAATATAATTAAACATCTTAATCCACACATTTTTGGAAAAATTGTGATAAGTAATCATATTGGTTAAAATCTTCAACCGTTACCTGAAAGAAAAAACTAGTCATCTCTCTGCTTTTCATAAATGGATCCTTTCAGATATAAAATCTGCTAGTTTAGGAGCTGGGCATGGTGGCACACACTGGTAGTCCCAGCTAGTTGAGAGGCTGAGGCAGGAGGACTGCTTGAGTCCCAGAGTCAGGCCAACCTGAGCGAACAAAGTGAGAGCCCAAATCAAAAAAAAGAAAAGAAAATTTGCTAGTTTTGTGGGCTAAATTACATATCCCTAAAAGATACTTTGAAGTACTAAGTAGATATAATCAAGTTAAGATTAAGTCACATTGGATTAGGGTGGTCCTAAATCCAGTGATTGCTAATGATATGAGAAGGCCACATGAAGACACAAACACAAAGGAAAACATCATATGAAGATGAAATGACACATCTACAAGCCAAGAAACAGAAAGGATTGTTGGCAACCCCCAGAAGCAAGGAAAGGCAGAGAACAGATTTCTCCCACAGAGTCTCCAGAAGGAAGCAACCACTTACACTTTTATATTGGACTTCTTTTCTTTTTTTTTTTTGAAAGAGAGAGTGAGTGAGTGAGAGAGAGAGAATTTTAATATTTATTTTTTAGTTTTCAGCGGACACAACATCATTGTTTGTATGTGGTGCTGAGGATCGAACCCGGGCCGAACGCATGCTAGGCGAGCACGCTACCGCTTGAGCCACATCCCCAGCCCCTATATTGGACTTCTAGTCTCCAAAATTGTGAGGATACATTTAATTTTTTAGAAGCCACCCAGTTAGTGATACTTCGTTACAGCAGCCCTGGATAACTAATACATATTCTTCCTCATCAAACCAAATTTAAAAGATGCTACTTTGCAGTTCCAGATAAAGAAGGCAGACTTAACATATGCATCTATTAAACTTTCATAAAATAGAACAGAGATTTTTTTTAAAAGACAAAAAGCTCACAAGGCTAAAAGAGAAAAGAAAAGCCAGGTATGGTGGCCCACACCTGTAATCCTAGCAGCTTGGGAGGCTGAGGCAGGAGGATTGGGAGTTCAAAGCCAGTCTCAGCAAAAGCAATGGTGCTAATAAACAACTCAATGAGACCCTGCCTCCAAATAAAATCCAAAATACAGCTGGGGATGTGGCTCAGTGGTCGAGTGCCCTTGAGTTCAATCCCTGGTACCCCCCAACACCCAAAAAAAGAAAAGAATAATATAATAAAATTCTAGAAATTAAAAAACAGAAGGGCAATAGGAAAGGATTTTGAAGACATGAGAAATTTAATTATAAGGAGAAAGGAGAAAAGCCATAAAACCACCTGAATTATACAACAAAATCCCCAAAGACTCAGAAATGGCAGTATCAGGATCTCTGGAAATAGCGTTAAGATGAGTTGAAATACTCAACTGAAAAAAATGAATTTCAGTAAAGCTTTACTTTCTCTCCTAGACTCATTCTAGGGACTGGTCCTCCCAAATTTGGTATAGATAGGGGAGAAGCTGTTCTTCCAACATGAAAAACAGAAATCAGATCAAGTAGAAAAAGTAATAGCAACAGGAATTACAGAAAGCTTTTTGTTAAAAAAATTTCTGTATACTCAGAAAGATGAGATGTAGCCCTCAAACAAATGCAAGATGCTAAATAATAAAGAACATAAAGAAAGTGGGGGCCAGGCAGTGGTACATGCCTATAATCCCAACAACTCTGGAGACTGAGAAAGGAGGTCACAAATTCAAGACCAGCTTCAGCAACTTAGTAAGGCCCTAAGCAATTTAGGAAGACCATCTCAAATAAAAAATAAAGGGTGGGGGCTGGGGTTGTGGCTCAGTGGCACAGCACTTGCCTAGCATGTGTGAGGCACCAGGTTTGATCTTCAGCACTACATATAAATAAATAAAAAATAAAGGTACATCAACTAAAAAATATTTTTAAAAATAAAATAAATAAAGGGAATGGAGGTATAGCTCAGTAGTAAAGCATCTCTGGGTTCAATCCCCAGTAACACTGACCCCCACAAAAAAAAAAAAAAAAAAAGAAAGAAAGAAAGAAAGAAAAAAGAAAAGGGAAATGCTCTTGGAAATAAAAACTGTGATAGCAGAAATGAGAACATCCATCAAATGTTGGAAAAGAAATGTGAGAAAGTTGCCTAGAAAGTAGAAAAGATGAAAAATAGGACAAAAAGATTTTTAAAAAACAATTTAGAAAATTCAATATCTAAATGATAAAAGTTGAAAAAGAAAAAAAATGCAAGGGAAATTTTTATAGAAATTTTAAAGGACATGAGTTTATAAATTGAAAAGGATCATTAAGCACTGAGCATAATGGAGGAAAATAGACCTACAACAAGGCACATCACTGTGAATTTTGAAGAACAGGGACTGTAGTAGACTGCTGGTACTCACAAATATCCTGTTCTCTTCTTCCTGAGCATTCAACTTCACCATCTCCCTTGCAAATGCAGAGCACTGTGGCAATAAGACTAATGGAAAGGGAGCAGGAATAATACACATGATTTCCAAGTCTACCCTGTGAAAATCTTTGACTTCCAAAAAGCCTTGGTCTCTTTCCCCATCCTTAGCTGAATTGGAGAGACCTTAAAGAGCCTAGGGGAGGAATCAGTAAGACAAATAGCTTGAATCTTGCATGAAACAAAATACATCTCTATACACACACTCATCAGACAATAGAATAAAGGAAAAAATAAACGTTTTCTGTATTAAGCCACTAAGATTTCAGGGTTTGTTATAGCACCTAGCATTATTTACCGTAATTAACACAAAGATAAAGATCATTTACACTCGTAAGAACAACAGATCACACACAAAGTAATCAGAAAAAATATAGTTTTCAATAGCAACTCCTGAGGTTAGAAAACAATATGGAAATGTCAATAAAATTCTGAGAAATCAATTCTGACCTAGAATCCTACGCTGAAGCTGTCAGTCAGTTGTAGAGAGTAAACACTTTCAGAGATGTGATAGCTCAAGAAATTTACCTCCTCAACACTTTCTCAGAAGCTACTAGTGTCTGAGAGCCATCAGAGCAAGTAAAGAAGAAAAGAAAAATGAAGATAATAGGATTCAGGAACCACAAAATCCAACACAAGAGAAAAACTGAAGAAACATCCTGAATAATAATGAATGGAAGATCCTAAGACATTATTTGCCAGAATCAGCAGGTATCAAGTCAAGATTAGAACAGGTCAGAAAATTCTAGTACAGAGTTTTTCATAAGGAAGAAATTGACAGGCTACCTGATGTGTTGGAACATAGTTGATAGTAGATTTAGATAAAAGCTGGAAGTTTGGGGGTTGCCTACATGATAAAAGTACAGAAAACTAAACAATTAATGAAAGATAGAATTTAAAGAAAAGAATCACTTTTCTAGATGACTGTGAATGGCATTTTATGGTCATAATAATGAGAAAATATTGATGTTCATTTATGGTGGGAAAATTAATAAGAAAAAACACACATGGTAGAACTGGAGATATGAAAGAGAGCTACCATATTCTATAGTGGGAAGACAATAAATCATACCTCAAAAAAGGAAAATCCATATACAGCTACACAAACATGTTTATAAATCTGTAAATATTGAAATAATCAGCTAAGAGTCGAAACTATTAGTCTCTAGGAGAAGAAAAGTATAAGCATGCAGGGAATTACAGGTCTTGTAAAAAGTTTCATTGAATCTTTTAACTTTTTTTAATATTTATTTATTTTTTAGTTGTAGTTGCACACAGTACCTTTATTTATATGTGGTGCAGAGGATTGAACCCAGGGCCTTGCACATACCAGGAGAGCGCTCTAGCGCTGAGCCACAACCCCAGCCCGGAATCTTTTAACTTTTAAAACCATGCACATATATAACTTTGACAAAACCTAAAACTACATAGCATATATATCTTTCTCAAAAAAAAACAATGATGTGGATTAAAAAAAAAAACAATGATGTGGAACTCTGCTTGAAAAGTATTGTTGCTGAAAAGCACATGGCACAGTCCTTTTAAAAAAAAACTGGTAACTATGAATATATGTACAGAAAAATATGGAATATATACTGAATGTTAATTAATAATTATTTTGAGTAATTCAATAAGAAGTCTCACTGTCCACAATATGCTTCTGTATTGTAACGTTTTACATCAAGTTCCAACTTTTTTCTGCCAAAAAAATTATAGACATAATTGCATAAAGATCAAAGACAATAAAGAAAAAAGTCCTTTATGTTAGACAGCCTTATGAAGTCCATAAGGCTCAAAATGCCTATGGAATTCAGTTTCTTAACAATTATTGTGGCTCAAGTCCTATTTTGAGTGAAATCAACCCTGCACAAACTAATTCAACCATTTACAGACCAATCATCACCCTAACCACTTAGTTAAGCATTTCTCTCATGAATAGGGGAAACTACCCAATCCTAGTGAGTTCATTCAGAGTAACAGCAAACCAATTCATCACACTCTTAAGGATGTTTAACACTAAGTACACAAGGAGAAGAGAGGTTGTTCCTGTTTAGGTATGCAAATATCTTAGAGTCCAGTGTACTATCCAATCTGAACTGATCTCCAAGTGACACTCTAAGGTTGATGGGACAACTTCATTACAAAGTATCCTTCAATAAACGCCCCCCCAACACACACACACACAGGCAAAAAAGCTGGCACTTCATAGATTCAAGAAAATTTATTTCAGAGCCGATCAAAATGTATCAGCTTTCTCTCTCTCTCAAATTTAAAAACAAAAGGCAAAAATGATGAAAGAAAAAGACCAAGTGGAAAGAATATTTTCTTTTTTTTAATATTTATTTTTTAGAGAGAGAGAGAGAGAGAGAATTTTTTAATATTTATTTTTTAGTTTTCGGCGGACACAGCATCTTTTTTTTTTTTTAAAGAGAGAGAGATAATTTTAATATTTATTTTTTGCAGACACAACATCTTTGTTTGTGGTGCTGAGGATCGAACCCGGGCCGCACGCATGCCAGGTGAGTGCGCTACCGCTTGAGCCACATCCCCAGCCCAAGAAAGAATATTTTCAAACTAAACTACAGTTCAGGATTATGCTATCCATTATTTCCTTTCCCTTTCCTTTATTGTTTTACTTCTTTTGCAACTGTCTTGGAAAGAAAAAGTAGGTAAAATTCAATATTGCTGTGAACGAGCAGGTTAAAATCAAAAGCAACTAAAAAGGACCAAAAGCAATGTAAAAGACGACAACTGACTGAGAAGAAGGGGAGAAGGGAGGGCAAGACAGTGTATTGGAGGATATATTTGAACATACATGCATGTATGGAAATATCACAGAGAAACCCATGAATATGTAAAATGAATGTTATAATAAAAAAGAAAAAAAGGCAAAGTAAAATTATTTCTTAGCAATTTTACTTTAAGCCAGTAAAATAAATAATCTTGTGCTATGAGTCATTCTGTTCACCTTTCCTATACCACACACTTGAGACTCTATCACCAGATACTATTACATAATCATTTGGAGTTTGTTTATGGTACTGGGGATTGAACAGAAGGGTGTTCTACCATTGAGGTACACCCCAGACCCTTTTATTTTTTGAGACAGGTTCCACTAAATTGCCCACACAGGCCTGAAACTTGCCATTCTCCTACAGCAACCACTGGAGTAGCAGAGATTATAAGCAGGCACCACTGCACCCAGCCTTATTTTGGTTATTTTAACTACATGATAAAAGATTATGACTACCTGAACTTTTTACATAAACTATGACATAAATCATGATCAAACAAAAATATAGAAAATCATTAATTTTTCTTCTTTTACTTACTACTTGTTACACAATGAAGAGCATTTGGCTGGTGCTTGGAATTAATTGCTTCTATGGAAATCATTAGCTGCCCTTCTAGCAACGCTTCCTTTGATTGTCCTGTTTCACATTTCCAGTAAATTATTAAGTATCTCAAAATCTGAAGAATATAATGCAAAGAAAACAAAATATTCTCTTAAAATTATGGTAATAATAAATTTGTATGACAAATTAATAACTAATTTCCCCCTAAATATTGCATTCCTTCTTGTGTTAGATTTGTATTTTTCAGAGCAGAGCCACTTAAGAATGAAAACAGTGAAATTCAATGCAGTGCCCAACAAGATAGGAAACTGAAGAAATAAACTGCAGTATTTAGATAAGTACATCTGGAAAGAAAAATTAGGTGGGAATTTTCTTTTTTCCTCCCCAAATAAGCCAACATAAAGACTATGAAAAGAGTGACATCTGATTATGAATCATCTTTATTTTTCATTAAATTAACATTTTTGGGAGTTAAAATATTATTTAAGAGTGTTAGAGGCAAAAATGTCTGGGTTTGAATCTCTGATGTGCCAAATTCCAGAATGTAGCCCTAGGAAAGTTACTTAACCTCTCTGAACTCAATTCCTCATCTATAAAAATGAGGACAAGGGCTGGGGTTGTAGCTCAGTGGTAGTGCTTAACTGGCTTGTGCAAGGCTGTGGATTGCTCCACTGGCACTGTAGTAAACAACAAAACACAACACTGCACACAATATTTTAAGTTAAATGGAACTCCAATATGTCTGAATAAAACATTTAATCTCGATGACACAGTAAAATAAAATATATTTAATTCCATTATTATTCATGAAAAGTAGACTCTCGTTTCAACACTAAGGCAGCACAAGAATTATTACCCTTTCCCCCTTTTTTAAAGGCAGGGAGATCTGAGTAAGAGAACTTGGGAACTAAGATGCTAATTTGTGCCAGAGTTAGCGAAAAGGGTTTCCAAGCATTTCCCACACCTTCACCTTCCTCGCACACCCTCTGACTTCCTGTGCTCCCTCTGTTCAGATTTCTTGAATCTTCATCCACAAGGCAAGCAGCTGGGAAATTGCACAGCCTAGGTTCTACCAGGTTCTACCATCTGTGAATGTGAAAGCTCTGGGTTCCGCTAACGGGAACAAGGCAGGTGGGCCGGGCCCCTCTCAGCAGCGCTCGGAGGCTGCCAGGCTATTTCACCTGCCCCCAGACGCCTAACAGGCCACCCGCTAAGCCTCGCCTTGGGCGATGGCTGTCCCAATCCGTGGAGCTGGCCACGTGGAGGGCGCTGCACTAGCTCCTTCAGAGCGCCCCGAGAGGCCTCCGGAGCTGTCACTCAGCGGCTCCTGCTCCCTCGCCCCGCCTCAGCCCCTCCCAGCGCGCGGGCGCTGAACCCGGTGTACTCGGTGTCCCGGGAGCTCCAGGGTCCTGTTCCTCACGTGCAGCCAGACCCCCCCCAACCAGAGCAGCCCGGGTGCGACCCCTGTGCTCCCTGCCCCGCTGTCTCCGCCCTGCGCCGACTTTCACCCATTCCTAGCATTCCTGAATCTTCCTCCTCCACCTCGGGCAACGCCGGCCCTCCTGCCCAAACTTCGCAGCGTCTTCACAAAGAACCTCTCCTCAGAAAGTGGCTTTCTGTGTTTTATCTCCCTCCCCGGCATCACCTCGCAGACGGCCGAGGCCGTCCCCTCCATTCCGGAAGGGGAACAACGGCGAAGCTCAGCCGCGAGATGCCCAGATGCGGCCCCGGCCTCGGGCTCTGCGGGAGCTTCGACCTCCCAGGTGCCCACGCCCAGCCGCGCGAGCCCGTCTCTTGCCGCCCGCGCGCTCGCAAGTCCCACCCCTGCCTGGCGCGCTTGCGCACTCCGCGCCGCCCGACCCCGGCCTGGAGGAGCCTCGCGGAGCCGCAGCGGCTGGTGGGCGGATAGTGGCCCCGGCCCGGGGCGGGCAGGAGACAGGCCATGCCGCGACTCCTCCCGTAAAGATTTTCCCACGGTGCCTTGGAGACGCAGCCCTCAGCCTTTTTCACGGCGATTGGAAGCTTTCCTCTACAGGGAGAAGCCGCGGGCGCCTGGGCCGGGACCCTAGCTGACTCCGGACCCCCAGATGGCCTCGCCTGCTGCTCCCGGACTAGTCTTCTCCGGTTCCCAGATCTAGCGAAGGAAAACCGAACGGCCAGTTAGGCTTAGCTTCGGATGAACAATTATTTTTTTTAAATCCGTTTACTAGTCTCGTGCAATATTTAGGACAAAGACTAAAAAATTATTCATTAATCTGAAATTCAAAACTGAATTTCAGGGCGCCCTATATTTTATCTGGCACCTATCCAAGCCTCTCCCCAGCCAATTCCAGGGGACCCGGCCTGCCCGGCCCCACCAGGCTCTTCCCCTACGTTAACTGCACTAAATGTAGGGCTGACCACAGCTCAGCAAAGGGTTTTCTGCGGGTGTTCCCAGCTGGAAAGAAGGAAGGTGGTCCTAGAGGCTCCAGCTGCTGGACTCGGGACTCAGGCGGGAAGGGGCATAGCTAAGGCGCTAAAGCCCGTAACTGCCAGTGATCTCGCAGCTTGTTCCGTGGGCAGCCAAAAGAAAACGCTGATGAGATTTCTGCCTGGCAAAGAGTTGCCCAAGGAGAAGGGTGGGACGGGGTGTTGGCTGCTTTCCTTAGGGGAAAATTCTTCCACTCCAGCTCTAAGAAGCTAGGATCGGACAGAACCGGCTAAGGAGCTGGCAAAATGCCTCCCCAGTACACAACCTGGGTGCTACTGCAGAGAACATGTCTATTGACACCTGAATCATGCCCTTCTCCAGTCTGCCCAGCACTGTTGCCCCTCCTCCCCATCTCAGGTACTCAAGAGTTAGACCTATTGAAGGAAGGTGGCTTTTATTTCTGGACAATTCCTCATGATCATCAGATTCAATAAGAGCTTGGCACTTGCGGATCACTGGAGTCCTCTCCCTTTCACTCTTTTCTCCCTTGTCCCCTTTTGGAAAAGGAGTTGCCAAGGGGAAGGGAATTAGCTTGCTGGCCACCACTGGTTCCTCACATGGATTGTTTCAGTCCCACAACCATTTTGTAAGATGTTAGCTTCACTTTTTGATGGGTTGAGAAACCAAGGTAACTGAGAATGGCTTTTTAAAATAGTTCCCATAGTGTCAGCTCAGCAAAAATGCTCCACCTTGAGACTGGCATTGGGAGGGAAGGGTGGAGGAAGGGTGCCAGTGGCAAAGCACTTCAGGTGAGCTGGCCTCCTGGCTTCCAGCCCTGGTCCTTGGAATGAGCCTCAGGGATGAAGATACAAGGGAAACACCCAATACCATCCTAGAGACCGAGAAGGCCTAACAAATGTAGCCAGGGACACAGCGCCCTCCCCACTGCATAAAGGCAGAAGGGGTGAAGGAAGCTTTTAATATTAGGGCCTATCATCAGGACATCTATAGATTTACTGTTAGGTGGGTGGCAGCCACTTGGTGGCGACTTAGTGGCAACTTAGAACAAAGCAGCCTGCGCGGCTTTGAACATCAATCAGATGCCGGTGGAAACGCCTGTCAATCAGCCAGATCTCCTGACTAACGCCTGTCAATCAGCAGAACCCCCTAGCCAATCCTGGAGTTCAGCCAACTCCCCTGACCAACTCCAAGGGGGCAAGGGACCCTAGAGACACCTTTTCCTGTCCCAAGCCCTTCCCTTCCTGCTGTAAGCCCCATAAAAGTCCAGTCCGGTCGAGCTTCCACTCGGGTTTCTCCTCAGACCCTTCCCCTGTCCCCTCTGTGGGTCTGATCCAGTTCCACCCGGGAGTGATATCTCAATAAAGCCTGTTCAGCGGCCCTTTTAAATCTGCCAACTTAAATCAGGCAAGGTTTGAAGCAGGCTTGACATCTGGTGAGCATTGACTCTGATAAGCACTCTTCAATTTTTCTTATTTCTCTTCAGTAATCCTCCCCTGTAAGAGAGGTGGTGTTGTCTCATAAATGATGAAAATGAGGTTCCAAAGAGAGATTGTATGACAGTTGTAAATGTCAGAGCCAAAATCTGAGACAAAACAATCTCTTAGCTCCTCTTTCCACTTCGCCACAACTACTCGTGTGTCTTCCACTTAGATGTGACCTGCCTAGTCGCTTGGGAGCAACATTAACATGACCACCAGACTCCAATCCTTCTATGCAAAAGCTCAGGAGTCAATGAACTCAGGTTCCCTTATCTCCCACAAAGACTGGACATCCAGGTGTGGTGGAACATGCCTATAATCTCATGACTTGGAAATCTGAGGCAGGAAAATTGCAAGTTTAAGATCAGCCTCAGAAACTTAATGAGAACTTCTCTCAAAGCAAAAAAAAAAAAAAAAGAACTGGGGATGTAGCTCAGTAGTATAGTACCTCTGGATTCAATCCCTAGTAACAGTTAAAAAAAAAATCAGTGTATTTGACAACTTGGACTCTACATTATTATTATTACTACTTTTGGGGGGAATGGGAAATTGAACCCAGGGGGCTTAACCACTGAGCTATATCCCCAGCTCTTTTTTTTTGAGACAGGATCTTGCTAAGTTTCTTAGGGCCTCACTAAGTTGCTGAGGCTTGCTTTGAATTCACAATCCCCCTGCCTCAGCCTCCTGAGCGCCTGGGATTATAGGCATGTACCACTGTGCCCATGTTAAAAATGGTTTTAATAATGTAGAGTTCTGCTCTGCATGATAATACATGCCTGTAATCCCAGCAGCTCAAGGAGGCTGAGGCAGGAGGATCATGAGTTCAAAGTCAGCCTAGCATTTTAGTGAGACCCTAAGCAACTTAGAAAGACCTTGTTTCAAAATTAATTTTAAAAACCAAATATGGGCTAGGGATGTGGCTCAAGCGGTAGCACGCTGGCCTGGCATGCGTGCGGCCTGGGTTCGATCCTCAGCACCACATACAAACAAAGATGTTGTGTCCTCTGAAAAATAAAAATAAAAATATTTAAAAATTCCCTCTCTCTCTCTCTCTCTCTCTCTCTCTCTCTCTCTCTCTTAAAAAAAAGAAGAAGAAGAAGAAGAAGATCCAGTTCTTATGCTGGGACAATTGATCAAAAGTAAATAAATAAAATAAAAATAAAAACCAGATATGTATATACATGAGAAAGAAAACACACTGGAAATGTTGCTCAGTGGTTAAGCACCCTTGGGTTCAATCCTTGGTATAAAAACAAAACAACAACAACAAAAAGGCATATATACTCAGACCCCCATCCTCAACACAGTAGAATGTTATGGTCAGAAGAGAATCGAGATGATGATTCTAATAGATAAAAGAAATGTGAGGCCCAGAGAATTTAAAAAACCTACCCAAGGTCATTGTCACTTTAGTCAACAAAGGAGCCTTTGCATATCACTGAGTATTTCCAACTCTGGCCTTCAGGATCTTACTTGCAGTATCTTCAGGGGGCCAGTTCTGCCTGGTTCTTAGGCTGGGTAACAGGTTCTGTTTCCATTCCTCTACCCACCTTAGGAATTGGATTGCTGTTTCATGTCCATTTTGGATATTGTTTATTCTCAGAAGAAATCCCCTGGCTGACCAGAAGAGATTCTGACTCAAAAGCAAGGGTTTGAATGGAACCAGGCCATCAAAGGCCATGCCCTTAGATAAATAGTGACATTTTAAGGACTGTTGAGCTGTCTTTCCCTTTCTTTCTTGTACCCTCTCTGTGTATATCATCCCTAGATGCTTCTTAATTTTTTTTTTTTTTTTTTTTTTTGGTACTGGGGATTGAACCCATGGCCTTGTGCATGCAAAACAAGCACTCTATCAACTGAGCTATAGCCTCAGCCCTCATTTGTTATCCTTAGGTTCTCCCAGAGTATCCAAAGGACCTAAAGAAGTTGACCCTGGAAACTGAGATGGAAAATGTCCTTGAGGTCCCCTTATCAGGGTAATGTAAAAGGAAGTCCACTTGAGGACTTTATCCCCTGGGAAAGAATCTAGCAACTATTAAGAGCAGCTGTTGGGGCTGGGGTTGTGGCTCAGTGGCAGAGCCCTTGCCTAGTGTGTGTGAGGCACTGGGTTCGATTCTCAGCACCACATATAAATAAATAAAATAAAGGTCCAGTAACAACTAAAAAAAAAAAAAAATTAAAAGAGAGAGAGGCTGTTTCCCATATGAACAATAGAAAAGGGTTAACTGTTTCTCACGGGTCCTGAGCAAAGTCTGTCCCCCACTAGTTCCCATAACCGGGTTTCCTGAAATGGAGCAGGTCCCAGGTGCCTCTCCACTAATCACATCCTTGAAAATGGGGCCATGAAGCTCAGATTAGCTCATCCCTTCACCTTCTTGAGGCCTTCTCCACCTGGAGCACAGAATCTGGGGCAGCTTCACCACTGCTCTCCTATCAGGGGTCAGACAGGGATGAGCTTTGCAGCAGGCTGTCAGGTTAGGGGGCACTAGAGGCTGCATGGTGGTGCTGACGTTTGTGCCAATTCATGGACTACAGCATCTGTTCTTCCTCTTCCTAAGACTTATAGGCAAAGAAAGATTCTCTTCCCAGGATGATACTGAAGTTTACATACTGAGCATCTTCTTTTTCACCCCCATTTCCTCTGCTTTGTACCTTCCCTTAGAATGTCTATGACACTGGGTAGCTTCCTGTTTCTCCTGACTGAGTCGCCCTTCACACCGAGTCCTTGATTTCTCACCAGGAGCTGTCATTTCCTTTCTATTCATGTCCAGTTTTCTTTTGCCTAGATAACCAATAAAATCTGTACCTCAAAATGGTTCTGCTCTCCGTGATTGGATTTTTACCTTCTCTTTAAGCAGGACTAGATTTGTCCTGCAAGCTGATGTCCACTGAAACAGAAGTATGCTTTGTGGTCTAGAGGGCTTGCGGATGGAAAAAGCATGTAATTTAGTTGCATATGACCAAATAAACCTATTGATTTGAAGACCAGCCGATCAACTTTATTTGAAAGACAAATAGGCCAATTGGGAAAAGGTTCTTCTTCCAGGAGCTCATTAATGAGGACACTGGCTTCACATGTTCAGTCTTAGGTCGGTCTTTGGCTTCATATGTTCAGTCTCAGGTCGGTCTTTGGCTTCACATGTTCAGTCTCAGGTCGGTCTTTGCATAATAACCATACTCTGAAGTACTTTACCAGGAATGCTGGCACACACAATCTTTTCAGCTAGTAATTTGGAAACTTAGTTGAGCAGATTTTCCACTTATCTCTAAAGTTGACTTGATTTCCATCTGTTCTAGCTTTAAAGTCCTTTCTGTCTTCTGCTTCCCCAATTTTCATTCTCACCAGTTGAAAAGAGGTTGTGGGATCAAAAGTCTAAAAGGGGTCAGGATGACTGAATTCTTTTCCCTTCTTACCACTTACTTAAGGTGTTATGTTCTAGTTTTCCACAACTAAAATAGGGAAATTCTCCCAGGAATATAGTTAAAATAACATCTATGAAACAATTTGAGAGTTTTAGAATCTTTAAGTTAGAAGAAATCTTAGAGGTCATTTAATCCAGTATTTCCCCACCAGAGGAGCAATGTTTGTTCCAATTTGTTTCCTTCATCCCCACTCCCCCTCCAGAATAGCCTCTCCCTATCTCTTCAGTCTCTTCCTGGTATCCACAATAGAGAACTGATCCAGTTTGCATAGTATATTTGGTTTATTTAGGATTGGGAAACTGACCTATTTTGCCTCCCCATTTCAAGCAATAGTCACTCCAACAGTCATAACAAGTTGATACCTAGCTTTTACTTGAATATCTTATGATAGGAAATTTGCTACCTCAGAGGTGACCCATTCCAGCTTTGGACAGCAGTGGTTTGGTAGAGAGTTTTTCATTATGTCAAGCTAAAATCTCTCTTCATCTCCCCAGCCCTATATCTTCCACCCATTGGTCCCAGATCTGCCCTTTGAAACCACAAAGAATCCATCTAATCCCTTTATAAAAGGGCCTGGGGAATACTCAGGATTGTTATTGTTAACTTGTCACAGTGGTTCAGACCTGGCCTGAATGATTGTATTACAGATGCCCCGTGCTGGGTACACTAGCTGTGTTCCTAAAACATTGTATAAAACAAGTTTTGTGTGAATCAAATCATTTTAGACATACTGGGAAGTTGACTGTTTAAAAGAAATCCTATTATCAGTTCTTTCATGAACTGAAGATACTTTTGTAATGCAAATAATCTCCCCATTTACCTTTTATGCAAATGCAGATTTTTCAGACATTATATTTTACTTAAGGAAAGATTTGCCTACATACCAAACATGTAAAATAATGATGTAGGCAATAGCTAACTTTCAGTGGGCCCCTACCTGGCACTGGTGCCATGCACCTCACAAGCATTGTTTAATTTCTTGCCACAATTTCCTTCTATAAAATTATCTTCTCCCCACCCTCCACCCTTTTTTTAACAGATGAGAAACTCAGGCTTAGATAAGGTAAATACCTTGTCCAAGGTCATACAATTAGAAAATGATGGGCCAGAGTTCAAACAAGGCCAGAGAGTATGGAGTTTGACATCTGAACCACCAGGAAGCTTCAGATGCCAGCAATAGTTGAAATGACTAGTTAGTATTAACTGTGTTCCATGGCACAAGCAAATTAGGCCAAGATACAGAAAATTGACCTCAAATATCTGCAGCTTCAAAGATGAACACAAAACCCGCTCTGGCACTGTAGCTTTCCCAGCACAACTCACATTTTCCAGTGCAATTTGATCAAGGAAACCCAGTGATGTACCCTTCAGCTATTATCATTAAATAGATGCTGTCAAAATTTATTTCAGGCATATGGTTGTGAGGAGACACTTTTTCAAAGGGCCTATATATTCCCAGGAGTTAGTAACATGAGCTGCTTGGAAGAAAGAAGTGATTCATTATTGACTGATAAAATCAAAGGTATTGAGAATCATAGTTAATCCCATCCTGCTCCTGATGGGATGGGTTGGAATCATTCAAATGGGCCCAGTTTTTAATGACATTTAGGTTGGCAAGTTAAAAATAGTTTGGGATGGATAGTCCCTAAATAAGTGTTGTTTTGAATCTAACTGGACAAAGATAAATGGATGTAATATTTCTGTGTCCTCAAATCAGTTCCAGTTTCCCTAGTCAATAATATCATGCACTTGCAACATTGCTCGGATCAGAACACAGCCCTTGGGACTCCTGGGACTCCAGAAAAATTTTTTATGCTATATAGGGTGCTTAGGCAAGGATTCGCTTCCATCATCCAAGCTGCACCTCAACTTACCCCACCTGTTATGTTTATTTGATGTAAGACTTTATCTGCAGTCTCATCTGCAGTCTTTTGTTTTCAAATGCATGTTCAGCCTTTGCAAATCACCACTCAAGCTGGCTGGGATCAAGCCGTCATCCTGGTCTATACCAGTCACAAGAAATTGGGCCAGTCTTATAAGGTGCCCAGCTCCCCTTGCAAACCCACCTACTAATCTTTTCTTGTGTGGCATGCTTGTTTACAATTTCAAGGTATAGACTCAGGTGAGGAAACATATACTTTTCTTTATTCTCAGTCCCTATTTCTATGGATGGCAGAAAAAGAATAAGCCTCACCAATTACAGACAATTCGATTATTGTAAGTTTTAAACTCAGTTGCTTAGATTTCTCTTCTCAGTCCCCTTCTCATGATGTTCTAGTTGGGAGTTTATGTACCATTCTGACATCAGGGAAGGGGCATCAAGGCCAAGTGTTGTCTTCTGTCTCTCCTGCCTAACTAATAAAATGTAGCTTTCTTCCCTTGGTCTTGGCCACTGGGCTCCATGGCCATTGCAGTTGCCGCAGAGTCCCTGGCAGGTGGAACCTGGGCTCTTGCTATAGACAAATAATGGCAATGGTTCTGAGCTTCTGCCTCAGCTCTCCCTGGTACTGCTGAACCTCATCTGGGCCCTGGTCATCCACCCTCAGCCTCTTCGTGGTTTTTTACTTGCACTCCACGCCAGTCCCTGCAGGCACCCTGGCTTTCAGTTCTCAGCACGTGTGAGCATGCGCTCTCTCTCTCTCTCTCTCTCTCTCTCTCTCTTTCTCCCCCACCCCCACATCTATCTTTGTCCAGTTTGCACTATCCATCCCAAACTATTTTTAACTTGCCAACCTAAATGCCATATCTATATATCTATATCTATCTATCTATCTATCTATCTATCTATCTATCTATCTATCTATCTATATCTCCCTGCCCACCCCATGACACCAAGGAACTTCTTTCTGGACTTCTTCCAAATGTCAACATGATTGGGACTTAGCAGATAAGAAGGCTGGGTGGGGCAACGAGAGATTATCTTAAGCCCTTTGCCTGCTTTGCCTGCACAGGTGATGAATGATGCCCTTTTCATTCTGTGGCAATTGCCCCTGGACAGCCTGGGCTACTCTGAAAGGCTGTGTCTTCTCAGAGTTCCAGGAATGAAATGGAGCCTAAGCCTCTTCCATCCCCCACCCTGTGGAGGTGAGGACAGAGCCCCAGGGGTCCATCCCTCCCCCTTTCAATTCTACTCCAAGCCCAGAAAGGATTATATTTTCTATTTGGAGGGGAAAACTCACATGTTCTTCCCAGCTCAACAGATGATGGCATAAACTCTGGGCTTTAGGTTTAGCAGGTTCTGTCTCTTGGTATTTAAAGTGAAGCTTCTGGAGAAAAAAAAATATCCCTCTCAAGCACCTGGCTCTTGCAACTTAAAAATTGGAGCTTTCAAGAACATCATCCCCACAGCAGGAAGTAGCTATAGAAAAATAAAGAAAGAACGTCATCCCATTATAGATTTTTTTTTTTTATGGTGCTGAGATGAACCCACAGCCTCTCACATGCCAAGCATGTGATCAGCCACTGAGCTATACCCCCAGCCCTCTGCTATAGATTTTTGTTTGTTTTGTTTTAGGTGGACACAATATCTTTATTTTACATTTATGTGGTGCTGAGAATTGAACCCAGTGCCTCTTGCATGGTAGGCAAGCACACCACCACTGAGCCACAACCCCAGCCCCTCTGCTATAGATTTTTAAAGGTCTAGTTTAGGGTTTAAAAGCAAAGAATTTAATTCTGATCTCTCTGTAGCATCCATGTGCAGAAGGCAGAGCATCTTCAAAGTGCTTATTGCTGCCTAAGTAATAGGGGATAGAGTAGAGGTAAAAGAAATGGGAAGCATGTCGTTTGAAATGAAAACATTTAGTTTCATCTATTTATAATATTCGTCTTCTCCCCCGCGGTCTTTCCTTGTACTCTTAGTTTATTGCACAAATATCTATGGTTGTGCTCTGCCAAGGCTACAACCATAAAATAAATGTGCTCTCTCCCCTCATGGACCTCACCTTCCAAAAGGAAAGACAACCAGTGGTGGTGAGGATCCAGAATGGAATGCTGTCAGAAGCCCCTCTCCCAGATTTGGAGCCTAGAGAAGGCTTTCCAAAAGAAGGACCACCTATATTGAGACCCAAAGGATGAGTAACCATTGGGTGAAATGGAAAAGGAAGAGGGATTCCAGACAGAAGGAAGAGCCTATTCAAAATCCCACTCGCAGTGGGAAAACTGCTGGATGTGCCTATGGTTAGGATACAGAGCACCAAGGGAGGAGTGGAGGCTGGAAAGGTACACAGCATGCAGAGTCTTCGTTAAGAACTTTCAGTTTTATTCTAAATGGGCAGCTACTGAAGGGTTTCCAGCAGATCTGTCAGACTAATGTATTAAAGACACTGCTTGAGTTGCCCAGGGCATAAGATGGCCCAGGAAGGGTGCATAGAATAAGAAAAGTCCTAGACACACCATCATTAACATTATCAAAGACAATAACAAAAATTAAGTTATGAGGGGCTAGGGTTTGTGACTCAGTGGTAGTGCACTTGCCTAGCATGTATGAGGTAATGGGTTTGATCCTCAGCACCACATTAAAAAATAAAATAAAATAAAAATATTGTGTTAATCTACAACTAAAAAAGAAATCTTAAAAAAAAAATTAAATGACAAACAGAAGAGGAACCCACAACAGAAACAGAGGAGGGACCACAGGAGTTGAAAGAAAATAGAGAGAGTATGGCAATCCTAAATCAAGAGAATCTCCAGAAGTTCAGGGAATAATTGGAATCAATTGCTATCAAGGGGGATAGTAAGACATCAATTTGAAATAACAACTGGATTTAACAATAGGGTTATTGACAACCTTGTTGAAATCACTTTAAATCAATTGCAGCAATGATCGTCTATCCCAGTTACCGTCTGTCCCTACACCAATGTCTTCCAAATGTATATCTTGAGTCCAGATCTCCCCTCTGAACTCCACACCCATATACAATTGACTACTCACTATCTCAACATGATTGATTAAAAGGTATCTCTAACCCGGATCCAAGACCAATAATCTCCCTGCCCAAACCTGGTCATCCTGAAATATTCCTCCATCCTTCCAGTTGCATAGTCCATTTTTGACAAACCCTTTCTTCTCACCACCACCTCCACATCTAACCCATCACCACATCTTGTCAATTTTTCCTCCCTTTGCACTTTGATCTCCACTGCTAACTTCCGAGTGCAAGGTACCATCTTCTTTCTCACCTGAACCACAGTGGTAGCCTCTTAACTGGTTCTCACCACCCACCTCTGCACTCCTTCTACCTCCTCCCTACTCAGCAGCTAGAATCTTTTTTTTTTTTAGTTGGACACAATACCTTATTTTATTTATTTATTTTTATGTGATGCTGAAGATAGAACCCTGCACCTCGCACGCCCTAGGTGAACTCTCTACCACTGAGCCACAACCCCAGCCTCGAAAGTCGTTTTTTTTTTCATATACAAAATTGTTTGTACCCCTTGTTCCACCCCTTCAATAGCCTCCCCAGGATTTAAAGGTAAGAATAAAAATTCTTCAAATGATATATAAAGTTCTGCTTGATATGGCCCTGGCCTGTCTTCCCAGCTGCAATTCACTGCACATTCCCTCCTACCCGCTGTTTTCCCTCCACAATGGCCTTCTCTCCATTTCTTACATGCACCAGGCATCCAGCATCAGCCCTGGTACCATCTAGTCTGTCTCTGTGGCTACAAACATGAGCTCAAGTATCAAACTAGGTTAAAATCCCAGCTCTACTCCTTTCTGGTTCAATGACTCTGAATAAAACTCAATCACTAAATGTCTCCTTATCTGTGAAATGGGCTTAATGCTTACCACTCCAAGAATTCAATAAAATGATATAGGCTGATGGCGCACACTTGTAATCCCAGCTACTCAGCAGGCTGAGGCAGTAGAATTGCAAGTTGGCAGCCAGCGTCAGCAACTTAGTGAGACTGTCTCAAAGTAAATATTAAAAAGGGTTGGGGGGCTGAGGTTGTGGCTCAGTGGTAGAGTCCTGGCCTAGCACGTGTGAGGCACTGGGTTTGATCCTCAGCATCACATAAAAATAAATAAGATTAAGGTATTGTGTCCATCTACAAATAAAAAAAAAATTAAAGGGGGGCTAGGGATGTGGTTCAGTGGTAAAGTGCCTCTGGGTTCAGTCTCTAGTACCAAAAAAAAAAAAAAATGATACATGTAAAGTGTAAGAAATATAGTTCCCAATTAATATTATTGACTGACTGCAATATTATCCTCCATTCTCTGTCTGGTTAATGTTTTTACTATTTCAAATCTCAGCTCATCAACCCCCTTCCCTAATCAGGTTACTATTGTCTGCTAAACTCTCTCATAGTGTTCTGAACATTCATTATACTTTGTTATTATATATCTGAGGGGTTATTTTATTAAAGTCTGTGAACCCACCAGAGAATCCTCCAAGAGGACAATGTCTACATTACCATCATTATATTCCCAGATCTTAGCACAGTGCCTGGCACATGATAAGATATATGGTTTTTTGAAAGAATGCTTGATGGAACAGAGAAGAGACAGAGTCAATGAGTGCTAATAACTCAAGAAGACTGTGAACATAAAGGGTAAGGGTAACATATGCTACCATCGAGGTTTTTTGTTTTTTCAGAACTGGGGATTGAATCCAGAGCCCCTCTACCACAGAGGCACACCCAGCCTTTTCAAAATTTTATTTTGAGACAGAGTCTCAGTAAATTGCTAAGGGCCTTGCTAAATTGCTGAGGCTGGCCTGGAACTTACGATCTTCCTGCCTTAGCCTCCTAATTCATTGGGATAAAAGGCAGGCACCACTGCACCCAGCAAGGAAGGATTCCTTATTTTTTCAGCAGGCAGAGACTTGAACATGTTTAAATGCTGATGGGAAGGAGCCAGCAGAGAGAACTCACCAGAAGGTGTGAGGGCCATGAGAGTGTGGGAGGGGATAAAACTTAGCAGGAGCCAGAAGAAGTAGTCTCAGATGGAAGGAGGGACACCTCTCCCATGGCACACAAACAAGAGCTGTGAACTCAGCTAATTCTGTGAGCTTGGTGGCAGAAGCCAAGATCTTTCCATGAATCTTGGGAATCTAAGCAACAAATCTGGATTATCTGAGAAACTCAGCATATTTAGTGGACATCATCCACTCACTTTTGCAACTGACGTAAAAAGGAAGCAGACATTTTCTTCATCGTTGACTATACTGATTCACTATTGAGCAAAATAACAAGTTTCCAAAGCAACCCAGTCGCAGAGCTGACAAGTGATCTCAGTGTTCCCTTTATTGAGCATGCTTCCTTTCCAAAATGGGTAACAGTAAAGTCATAAAATGGTAAAATATGGCTGATGCTGATTGAGTGCTTACTATGTGCAGGGTGCTGTTCTAGTACTTCACCTGTAATAACTCATTTGATCCCACATTTTACAGGTGAGGAAACTGAATCCCAGGGAAGGTAAGTATGTGTCCTAAGTTACATAAATAAACTTGATTTTAATTTAAGGGAACCTAACTCCAAAACTGATGCTTTTAATCATTATGCTATATTGCCCCTCTGAACCTACTAGGAATCAAAAAAACCTTTGGGGCTGGGATTGTGGCTCAGCGGTAGAGCACTCTCCTAGCATCCGTGGGACCCGGGTTTGATTCTCAGCACCACATAAAAATAAAGGCATTGTGTTGTGTCCATCTACAAAAAAAAATAAAATAAAATAAAATTATATTCTCTCTCTCTTAAAAAAAAAAAACCTTTGAGTTTTTAATCATAAACTAGTAATTGTGTGAATTTGAATATTCACTTAAATGTCTGAAAATCAGTTTACTCATTAATAAAATGAGAATAAAAATTAGAATGCTTACCTTACAAAGGCTTTTTTTTTTTTTTTTTATGGTACTGGGGTCAACCCAGGGCTGTGTACATGCTAGACAGATGTTCTACCACAGAGCTATATCCCCACCCTCTAGAAAGTCTTTTTGAAAGATCATGAAACACTGAAAGTAGGAAATTATTCTACAAAAGCTATTGTTATATTAATGATAAGACCTAATAAGGCCTATGATCTTTGACTTATAACTGGGCCACCATTTAATAAGCTGACTTGGGACCCTCAGTTCCCATAATCAGTACAGCAGCAGCAGTTTTATGGTTCCAGTTCCTTTAGCAGGTCAGCTGATTCTGATCCCATCAACTTTAAAGTTCCTGTCCAAGCCTCCTTGATGACCATTATGTACACCTTGGCCTACTTCTTCCTGAACCTTCCAACATACACTAACACCTCTGAGGACAGTATGACCTTGCTCTTTTGATTCCATTGCCTAAAGGAGTGACTGTCAAAAAATCATCATCATCATCATAAATAGCCTGAAGTGCACCCCAGAAAGCCAAGTTCCATTCGAGTGGTAGAATCACAGCATGGATAGCTGGGAGAGACCTTCAGAGTGGTCTTTTAATGTAACTCCCCACTGGTCTCCCAACCCATTTTATAGACTAGCAAAACCAATGCCTGGTGGATGAGATGACAACTAGTTAGGGGTGGTAGCAGGATTTTGTTTTACCTTGCAAATGTTTTCAAGTCCATTTAACACATGCTATTTTACTTTGCCAAAACCATATCTGGAAAGTAGTTCAATTATTTATTTCAGTTTGCAATAAAGAAAGAAGCAAAATCCTAAAATTCAGTTACCCCAAAAGCCATCATGTAACCTTAAACCCACCTGGTCAGGGTAGCTACTACCAGAGGCAGGAAGATAGTGAACAAAAGGCCAGCCTGGCAATTTAGTGAGACCCTTGGCTTATAAACAAACAACCCTCCCAAACACACACAAATACACACCAAACCTTGAACCCAAGAATTCACTGAAAGCACGTTTTTTGAATTGCCCTTCCTTGACAATTCCAGGCAGTCCCGAGTAGAAATGAGCCCATCTCTTCAGGGGCAGATAGGACCTAATGGCTTTGAACAAAGCCCACCCTGTTATTACCACTTCATCCCTGAGCCTAGTTTAGTTTTCTAATCTGGAAGAACAGCATCTACTTCTCAGAGCTGGAGTGGGGGTGGAGTGTCACATGACATAATGCACTTTTAGCACCCACCGCCAGCACCCACCCCATTCGTTTGTTATAACTCGGGTACATTTCTTCCTCTCCTAAGCAGAGAGCTGTTCACCTTGGTTAATGACCTTAGACCTTGGACCACTCAGCCACTGATAAACCAAGGAAAAACCCAGCCTGTGCCAGGCCTAGAAATGTCCACCCCCGCCCCCACCCCCTTTAAGACAGGCCGGAATTCTGTTGGTTGATAAATGAGAGGAGCCGAGAAGCCGCTGCGATGACTGTTCCGAGAATCTGATTTGGGAGAAGGCGATCTCCAGGAGCACCATGGCGATGCTTTGGGAAAGCAGGCCAGCCTACCTGCCGGAAGGAGGACTAGAGAGAGGGGGGATGACAGAGAGAAATGCTTAAGGGAGATGGCCTGGAGGTGCCCAAAGAGGAACATTTGAAAAGGAAAACAGAGGCCGCATCTCGGGAAGACATCTCCGCGGTGAGTGACAGGAAAAGAAGGATTGCGCTTCCCGGGGATACGGATTTTGGGCCAAAGGCGAAGGACAAAGGTGGGGTATCCAAACTAAGACCGAGCCGCGTAAGCTGTGGGGGGTACCCAGGCTGCCCAGGGCTGACGCGGGGCTGGCTAGCGAGGACCGGAAGGCGGGGGTTAAGGGGACACCCACACGGAAGGCGGTGGGGGTCGGGAGCCGGCTGCGGAGCCGCCACCGCGTTGGCCCCGGGGAAGGTCAACGACCCAGGACGGGGAAGCTGTGGGGAGAACCGAGAGGGGCCGCGGTTGCCATGGCGCCGGGCGGGGAGGGGGCGACTCGGGCCCCGCCCCGAGCCCCGCGGGGCCGCGGGCTCCAGATGGTCCCCGGCCTCCCGCGGGAGCCGGCGGCCTGCGGCAGGGGGAGGCTATTGTCCTCCTTCCGCGGCGCCGCAGTCCCGCCGCTCGCGCCCGCGCGCCGCCGCCACGCGCCCCGCCGCCGCCGCCGCCGCCGCCGATCCCGCGCGCCCCCCGCGCCGCTCGCGCCCCGTGACAGCGCCCGCCCGCTGTGCGCCCGCGGCCCGCAGCCACCGGCCGCCGCCCGCAACCGCCCCACGCGGCCGGGCTGCGGGCGCGGCGACGACCGGTGCGCCCCCGTTCGCCGCGCTCCCGCCCGCCCCGCCGGCGCTCGGCACACAGGTAGGTGCCGGCGCCCCGGCCCGCTTTGTCCCGGCCGGCGAGGAGGCGCGCTTTGTGCAGCCGCGTGCCGGCGGCGGGGTCGGGGTCTGGGCCGGTCCCAGGGAATCGGGAAGGAAGGATGCGGCGCCTGGCCCTGAATCCTGCGGGATACCGGGGACAGGATGCACAGTGTCATGTGCCAGCAGCCAGGTAGCAATGTGAGGACGGTGGGGGTCGAGACTGGGGGGCGCGGGCCTTTCAGGAGCCTAGAGAAGAGTCTGGAAGAGTTGGGGCTTGACAGACGCGCTGATGGATAGGGGTCGGATGGCTCGGAGCGTGTCTGACAGCGCAGGCAGTTCTCTTGCTGAGGCTTCGCAGGCTGACTAACCGGCGCCGGTCCGGATGCCGAGGACGCGCTTGGCTGGCTCTGTCCCGCGTCTGCAGGCAGTCGGCTCCCTGCCTTATTGAGGGCTCGCTCTGGAGCCGCGTGGGCTTCTCCTGACCCCTTGGGTGCCAGCTCCACGTAGGCTCCCTCGCAGTGTGTGGAAGAGGGAGACACGTTGGCGGCGGGGCCCACTGTGGCACTCGCAAAGGCTGAACGAAGCCTCTTCCTTTGGAGCTATGGGGAAGCGTCTTGTAAGGTTTTTCGGAGGCCGGGACATTTACAGGGTTGTGGAGTCGGCCTGTCATACCCCAGGGAGGCGTCCTGGCTGGGCGATTCTACCTCCAGCACCACTGTCCATACCACCATCCACTCTGGCAGTGACTGACTTTGCCCTATTAACCTCATGACATTGCTCCTTGTCTGAGATGCAGGCTTGCCCCTGTTCTAACCTGCTACAGGCTGTCTCAGTGGGTTGTTTCTCAGCAGCTTCCCCCCCTGAGAGCAGCCACAACTCCAACACTGAAAGCTGGCAGATGCCGGCATCTTCCTTGAAGAAGAGGGTGGACTGAGTTCCAAATCTGTATCTTAGCTGGAGGTGTGAGGTAACCTCTTGGCACATTCAGGAGAGCAAAGAATTAGTGAAGGAAAAGCTAAAATGGAGCTTTCTGCATCCAATGGAGAAAATGATGTAAACCCAGGATTGGGGAAGGGAGTGAAAGACTCTAAATGACTCTGCCTAAGTGGAAGATTCTGCAGGAGAGAGTCAAAATTCAGACCCTCTTTAGTCCAGTCCCTAAATTCTTCAGAGCAGAGTGAGTCCTGACCTGGGAAATGGTTTGGGGTTTTTGTTTTTCCTGCCTTCCTCCTCTTCTCTGCCCTGGGAACATCTATCTCTTGCCTCCCTCAGAGCCCTGGGTTTATTGTGATTTCTTTCTCCTTTTTCTTTTTCTGCCAGTCCACCCTTTATACTTTGAAATCAAATAAGATTTTTACTTTGCCAAAGTCCCCATCTCTTCTAATCTATTATTCATCCTGCTGTCATTTATTCCTTTCTGCCTTTCCCTGGCTGCTCCAGCCCTGTCCTCCTTCAGCACTTCTGTGATTCGCTGTGTCAGGGCATCTGCTCAGTTTTGTTAGCTCTAGAGCCCACTCCATCTTCAATCTCCTTCTCATGGATGGGGTTCTAGAGGGGAAGTTATATTGGAATTTAGCATGGGATGGGGACTGAACACACCTAGAAGCTAAATCTAGTCACACTCACCCCTGAAAATGTGTCTTCTCAGTTCTCATAGCTCCTCTAACCAATTCCAGTTGCTTGTCATCCTAGGACAAGAGTGACCCTCAAAGTGTGCTCTCTATGCCAGCAGCTTTAATGTCACCTGGGAACAGGTTAGAAATGCAAATTCCCCATCCCTGAATCAGAAACTTGGGGTAGGGGGAACCATTCAGTAACTGGACCCTCCATTCTAGGTAGCTGTGATTCCCGTGAGTTTTGAGAATCGCTGGTCCTGACCATAGAGCTCAACCCCGAACAGTTGAGGATCAGCTTTTGCACCCCAATTTTCATTCTTTCCTTGATCCTTTCTCCATTCCTAAGAAAGACATTAATTGGATGGCCAAAAAAAATTAAATAAATAAATCGTACTCAATTCATTCAATGTCTCTTTATTGAATACCTATTCTGCTGGGCCCCCAAAACACAAAAAGAAGTTAAGACCCAGCCCTCAATGAGTTAAAATTGGAGCCAGCAGACAGAAACATAAACAACTAACTGATATAATATGATAAGCGCAGCCATAGCTGCAGCTGAAATGCTGTGCAGAGCACAGAGGTGGACCCATCAACTGTCTCTGAGAGAGGAAAAGAATTAATCAGAAGCAGGATAAGGTGAGAGGAAGAATTAGGGTACAAGATAGCTTCTAGCCTGGGGGCAGGATTTCTAGCTTTATACACCAGCTAGAAGAAGAGGGGGAGGGAAGACAGCTGCTCTAGAAGCCCCACATGTACCCAGCTGAGCAGAGTCTGCATCCGACAGTGCTTGGGTGTAAGTTCCCGCAGCACCCCAAGCCTGCATCTGGCGGAAGTTGACATTGTTCTGACACTAACAATATAAGCTACTTGGGCCCAGCTAGAGGTCAGTGGCTAAGAATAAGGGATTGGACAAATTGTAATCTGGATTAGTTGCTGCACCACCCTATTGCCAGAGTTCAGGAATCCCCTGAGAAGAGGGTATAGGGAGGGGGTGGGTTATGAGGCTGGGGGAGCTCCCCAGCAGCCTATGAGCATAGAGCCTCAGGTCACAGGCAAGGAATGGTGCTCTATGAATGGTGCCAGCAAAAGGGAACCAGAGCAGGATCTGGGTAGGAGAAATTCAAACAGAAAACTATAGGAATCTGGAGATGGCAGCCAGGGACACTGACAGAGAACATTTTGTTCAAAAAACTCGGAGGCTGCAGAGTTGGAATGCTCAGAGAAGGCAATTTTCAAGGCGCAGAGATAGGGCCTCAGAGCCACAGTGATGAACAGCATTCTCAGGAAGTCTCTGGAGTTACAGCACAATGCTATTATGGAGATCTCTGACCCCCCATAGTGCTGTCTTGGTTCCTTAACTATATCATGGCATTCTTGGGAACTCAGGTTGCAAAGCACAGATGTCCCTGACTGAACTTTGACAGGGGGAGGTTCCAGTTTCAGGTTTTCTCCCCAAAATGATGGGATTCCACAGAGAATTTGTACCAGCCAGGCCTCCCCTGGAAGGTCTGAATCCTATGCCTGGACCCTGGTAGGTCCTTGAAGGACCAAGTTGGGTCACCAAAAACAAGCAAGAGCAGTGCATGTTTGGGTTCATGAGGCTTTTGGAGGTCTGGGGAACACCTTGGCTTAGAGACAGCAGTCAAAAACTTGTTTCCCTTAAGTATCTGCTCTTTGTGGAGTACAAAGACACATGATAATGGTTTGAAAACCTCAGGGGCCTTCAGGGGCCAGGAGGGTAACATAAATATGTAAATCATATTTGCACAGGAGCAAAAGGGAATGGTGAGGTCTGTGGAGAAGGTAGAACCAATCCTACCTGAAAGAATCCAAAAACAGTTATTTTAAAGCCAATGTTGGCCAAACAAAACACTCCTGGGGACTGGCTTCAGTGAGTTTGTGACTCTTGGTAAGAGGGACAAGGTCATATACACTGACCCTCAGGGGTCTTCAGATGTTGGTGTTTTTGTGTAGGGGTCTCTGCATGGGTTGAGAGCTGGAAGTGCCCTTCCCAGAGCTAAGTGTGACAGTGGCTGCTGATCGGAATTCCCTAACCTGAAGGGCTGGGACGGGGACTGCTTTGCCATCCAGCAACTAAGAGTGTTAGGTGACTAGCTTAGGTCATGCCTGGCCCACAGTGCTCTTTGCTCAGGGTGATTCACCTCTGCCCTGGAATTTATTTTTATATAAATATTTACAGAGCAAATCCAGAAGAATCTGTTGGGGGAAATGATGGGACAGGAGTCCTAGGCCTAATGGAAATTAAGTTCCCTGTTCTGCTACAGGGATTAAAAAGCCCCAATTGAGGGACCTTAGACCTGAGCTCCCTCACACCTCATTAATGCTACTCCCAGGGAAATCCTGATGTGCAAGAAAAGGGGAGGGGCTGGCAGCCCTGCCCTTCAAGCAGGTCAGGTTCAGCTTCGTGGAACCAAGTAATGATAGAAGCCAAGTTCTGCCTTTGCGTGCCCTTGGGAACACACCTTCCCAGCCACCCCAGTCTCACTACCCATTCCTTTTTCCTTCCCCAAACCACAGAAGAGGTTCTCCTTACCTCCTTCCTTCCCAGAACCAGAGACGGCCAAGTTCACAGCCCTGGTCCCAGGAAGTAGAGCTCAGGATTAAAATGTCTTCATATTCAAGAGGTACTAGAAAAATGAGAAATGTAGAATTTGGGATTTTGTTAAAGTTACAGACACCGTCCCCCCACCCCCTACCACCATTCTCTTGAATGGCTGCTGAGTGTCATGTTACACAAGAACTTTGAACAATACTCATTTAAAAAAAAAAAAAATCCCCAGCAACTGATCCCATGCTTGTTTGTTAGGTTTGAGGGCAAAATGTGTTTGAAAGTTAAGGTCATAAATAATGCTGGCAGCATACATGATCCAGGTTTCCCAGCCAGGCCCTAGAGTGCTGTGGTGAGTGCTAATAACCCACCACACTAATAGGCTCCAGGTCGGTCAGAGAACCTGTAAATCTCTATCTCAGAGACTGTAATTAAGAGAAAGAATTTTGCTTCCAAACCTTGGTGGTGCCAGGTGCCGTGGCACATGCCTGTAATCCCAGCAATTTAGGAGGCTGAGACAGGAGGATCATGAGTTCAAGGCTAGTCTCAGCAACTTGGCAAGACCTTCAGCAACTTAGTAAGACTCTGTCTCAAAATAAAAAATAAAAAATGGCTGAGGGTGTGACTCAGTGGTTAAACACCCCTGGGTTCAATCCCCAGTACCAAAAAACAAAAAAAATCCACCAATAACAAAACAACCCTTGGTGATCCTTTCAGCTGTGTGACCTTGAACCAGTGGCTTATTTCTGTGGTGCTGCTTCCTCATCTATGAAATAGGGACAGCCATGGACCCTGGCCCCACTGGGGGTTGTGATGAGGAGATGCATGTTAACAGCAGGGACATATAGCACAGCTGACATTCATGGAGCACATATTAAGCATTCTTTATAGCAAACAAAAGGATATAAAGGGAGAGAACTGTACTGTGTCCTTCTTTGAACTCTGAGGTACTTGGTCCCTACTTGCCTATCAGCTCATCAGTCCATCTAGAGGATCTGTGGTAGATGTAGTAGACCAGAGCAGAAGCTGGGTCTCTCCATCTTCAGTAGCCTACAGGAGGCAGAAGGCTCAGAACAGGAGAAGTGGGGAGGGAAGAACTCTAACTCATTACTGCTCAAGGGGACTCACACCCGCTGTCTGCCTCACACCACTCCACACACTGCCATTCTGACACATGCTAAGCTCAGGGCCATTTTCAGCCCCCAGCTCTGCCCTGCCCTCCCTCGGCTGAGCCCTTGAAGCCCTTCCTGTCTACCCTGTGCAGACACGTGTGCTCTGAGACACTGTGCTACCCTCCTGCCTCCCTCCACAGGCCATCTGCCATGTTCAGTCTCTCCACATTCCTGTCCCTCATGGTGGCTTCCCCTCTCCCACTGGGGACCAATTTTCACAAACTAAAACAAACAACCCACCCCTGGCCTTGAGGACAGCAACAGCAGAGCTAGGGAAGGAAGGACATGATGAGGGTGAGGTCCAGAGGCCCGGAGATGCCCTTCACCCGTTTCATCTTCTTGCAGGAGCAGGAAGCCACCCACCACCATGAGCAGCACTCTGTCACCCACAGACTTCGACAGCTTGGAAATCCAGGGCCAGTACAGTGACATCAACAACCGCTGGGACCTGCCCGACTCAGACTGGGACAATGACAGCAGCTCAGCTCGCCTTTTTGAGAGGTCTCGAATCAAGGCCCTGGCAGGTGAGGTCAGGGGAGGACCACTGGAGGTGCTGAGGAGACTGGAGGAGGCTGGTCCCAAGCAGGTGGTAGAGAGTCTTTCACCCCTATGGGAAGACCTCACTTTTTAAGTTGCTGTACTAAGTGGGAAACCCAGAATAGCTCACCAGGCCCCTAGTCCCCAAATCCAGCCTCAAGAGCAAACTTCCTGCAATCCAGAACCTTACGCAGCCTCCCTTACCCCAGGCCCAGAGAGGCCAGCAGAGCTGACCCCTGGACTTGCTCCACTGACTCAACAGCTTCCTTCACTGGCCTGGGCCCTGGGTCATGTCCCTTCCTCCTTTTGTACTTTCACTGTCACTCTGTCTCCGCCCCCACATCCCTGCCTTTCATTGCCTTCCTTGATTTCCACTGTCATTTCCCACTCCTGTTCTCCCTCCCGGCCGCCATCCTCTCTGCACCCTCCCCACCTGTTCCTTCCACCTGCCACCTGTTACTCCCATTATTTCATCTACCTGTTTCCGGAAGCAGGTCCTCTCCCACTGCAGTCTTGTCCGGGGGCCCATTCTCCAGAGTTTGCTCTCCGCCCACCTGGGTCCCTGCCCTTCCCTGCGGCCAGGGCTCTCCCTTTCGGTGGTTCTGAGCACAAACAAACTCGTTCAGCGGGCCTCCCTGCGTTCTGGGGGAGGAGTTGTCATGGCAACAGTGAGGCTGCCACCTGACACCACCAGCGGCTGGCTGGCGTGGGGCTGAGTCACCCACACGCCCCTAGGCCACCCACCCAGTCTGGCTCCCCTCTTCCATCCCTCCCTTGTCGTTGCCCAGCCCAGTCCAGTGAGAACTCAGGACTACTCCTAAGAGGTGGCACCCCAGTGGGTGGCTGCTGAGAGAAGAGACACTGAGGCTGAGGTTCCCAAACCTGGCTGCACGCTTTATCCAGAAGCTATCGTCACAGGCTCCCAAGCTCCTCCCTGGCAACAGTGAATCTTTGGCCATATGGGCCATAACTGAGGCTTTTTAAAAACTCCCCAAATAGCTGGGCACCATGGTGCAGGCCTGTAATCCCAGTGACCAAGGAGACCCAGGCAGGAGGATTGCAAGTTTGAGACCAGCTCAGCAACCTAGCCAGACTCCGTCTCAAAATAAAAAATAAAAAGGTCTGGGGATGTGATTTAGGGGTTGAGTCTCACTGGGTTAAATCCCCAATACCCTCCCAAATCTCCCCAACGCAGCATCAGCCTAAGAATCCCTGTGTGGTGGCCATTGGTTCTAAGGACCTGGACCCTTTTCCCTTTTGGCTGGGTCTTTGGCTGACTGTTGAAATTGTCATACCAATGCTTCTCTATCTCAGAGAAAACAGAGGTGTGGGATATGGAAAATGTCTCCTCTTTGAGGGAAAGTGTACCTGGAACCCTAGTTTTTGGTTCATGATTCTCTACTACTGTCATGGTATCTACACACAGCGCATGTGTGCACACCAACCAGGACTCTTACCATATCTGTAATGACACATGCCTCCCAGGACTGTCATGGTGTCTGTGCATGCTCCACAGGCCAACCTGTATGATCATGATGTCTGGGTGCACAGGACATGTGCCACCCAGAACTCTGACCACGTCTGTGTACACACCACCCAATATTGTCCTAACACCTGTGCCCTCGAGACCTGTGCCCCCAGGACTGTTATGAGTCTGTCTGTGCACACATGCGAGCCACTTGGTGCTCTTTATCTCTCCACTACACGGGTGATGCCCTGAAGAGGCAGTATGATTGTGCTGGTGTACTCTGTGCCTCACACCCCCAGGTGCTTCATGAATACTTAAAGGAAGGCGATGGGGGAGGGGCGAGTATATGAAGCTCAGGAAGAGGCAGGAAGGAGATGTGGTGGACTGCCCAGCAGTGAGGCGTAACTGGGGAACGGGACATTGGCTGAGGAGAGCCCTCGTGGGCAAGGAAGGGGTTGGAACCATAGATGATGCTAACCCCCTAGTGGCGAGGACCCTAGCAATACCTATCAGCACTGCTCGGGGCTTGGCTTCTTCCAGAATCTCCTTGTTTCCAGGTTTCTGTTTTTCTGCTTTCTGAGCTAAGATCAAAGCGGGCGTCCTGGAGAGGGACCGCCCAGGGTCACCCAGAGAGGGGCCGGCTTGCAGCCCCTGCAGACGGCTTGCTTTGAGGGCCTCTCTCACGGGTCTTCCCCAGTCTTGGGCAACCTGGGCCTGACGGGCAGGTCTCCCGGCACTGGCAGCTCCCTCCTCCGCCCCCGCGGGCCTGGCCCTGCCGCAGCACGGCTCCGCCCCCCAGCCTCCCGCCCCTCCCCCGCCACGGTCCGACCTGTTTGTCGGGAGCTGCTGGTGTCTCCTCTCGCCACAGCCAGGTGTGCCCCGCTCACTGGTTTCAGGAGCTCAGACATCCCGTAACTCCTTTTTCCCTCTCCTTGAAACTCCCAGCATCCTTGAATCCCCGCCGCCAGGGACGGCAGCCTCCCGGGACCCCCGGCCCAGGCTCCAGGGGACAGACACTTGCCAGCTACGAGGCGCAGGGGAGCATGGACTCTGGGCCGCGGGCTGTGTAGGGGCAGCGGGCGGCATGAGCGGGAACGCAGTGGGCAGGGTGCACGGGAACGGCCTGAACGGGGCCGAAGAGCTTTACTACGAGGCTGTGGAAGGGTCTCAGAACCCGGGGGGCCTCTTGCTCTCACCGGCTGCCTTCATCAACCCTGCTCAGTATGCCAGCGTGTTGGAAGGACGCTTCAAACAGCTCCAAGGTGAGTGCCCCCAGGCAGCGGGAAGCCCGGTGTGCGAGAGGGGACTAGGGCAGGGGGAACAGCCAGGGCCCAGGAGCTGGAGCCGTCACTTTCTGTGACTCAGATGTTTGTGTTGGGAGACAACGTGACCAGCCTTAGAGGGAATCATTACAAGTGGCCAGAAACTCCAGAGATGTAGACGGAATTGGGAAAGGTTTGGACCCACTGGGAAGGACCATGTGGGATAGTGGGGGTGGGAGGTTGACCTTGAGGGCCCCACTGGGTGCAAAGGTAAAGAGGATGGAAGGAGCCCTAGGTCAGTGCCAGCAACGGAAGCCTCAGCAGGTTCAGGCAGCTGGCCTCCCAGGGTTTGGCCGTGCTCCCCCAGTTAGGGAAGACAGGGAGTGGGCCAGAGGCGCAGGATCTAGAGCTCCTCTGTTTCCATGGGCTTCTGAGTGGGCATCTGAATGTGTGTGAGGGGTCGTGTGTGGAAACTGGGTGTGTGTCAAAGGTAGATGTCTGAACAGGCATGTCCATCCTGGCACACATATTTAAATATATTTCTGGCAGTCGCTGTTTCATGGTGTGAGTGTGTGTGTGTGTGTGTGTCTAGGGATGCTATAGGCATTTTGTGACGTTATACTTTGGGACTTGGCATTGCCCATGTTTCTAGCCATCACCGTTTCCATGTCTTCCCCTTTTATTCTACCTGTGTGCTGAAGTGGCCTCACCCCACTGTGCCTGATAGCAGGGCAGTTCCCCCTGGATCCAGTCATGGCAGGATGATCTGGGCCATCCCCAGCTTAGGCAGAGCCTGTAGACTCTGAATGGTGTCCAGAGGCACCCTTGGTTCCACAGGTGCTCTGGAGCATCCCATGCGGTCATTAGGACCCCAGGTTTGGCACAGGTACAGGGGCTGGAGGTGAGAAAGACAGGAATAGACATGGGTGTGTTGCTGTTCTGTGGGTGAGGTGCACAGGAATGTGAGATTAAGGGATGAGTCTTTTCAGTTTCTGAGATGCTGGGGCTGAGATGGGAACAAAGGTGACTTTTCACGCCAGGCCACTTGGGCTAGGTTTTCACACTGGGCTCTTGGAGGAGAACTGGCAGGAATCATAGCCACCAGACAGCTTCCCAAAGGCCTGAACCTCTTTCTTCCTTTGGCAAAATTCTTAATTTTCATTTTTCTTTTGGTACTGGAAATTTAACCCGGGCCTGCTCTGCCACTGAGCTACATCCCCAGACCTTTTTGGTTTTTATTTTGAAACATGGTCTTACTAAGTTGCTTAGGGCCTTGCTAAGTTGCTGAGGCTGTCTTTGAACCTGCAATCCTCCTGCCTCACCCTCCTGAGCCACTGGGATTACAGGTGTGCACCCAACGCCCTGCTAATTCTCATTTTTCTATGGAACCTGACAGCATCCCCTGACCAGGAGCCATCCTGTGGGCCAAGCAGCAGGACTTTTTCTATCTTTTTTTTTTTTTTTTTTTTTTTAATTGGCACCTAACTCAGCCTGCCTGCCTCCCTTGTTTTGGAGAGCTCCCCGACTTGCAAGGTCTTGATTCTCAATCTTGGGATGTTGGTGTCCTGCGACTAGGTACCCTGCAGCCAACTGGGTGACCCCACCCCAGAAGTAGAGTGGCCCATCCTTTCTGTCCGTGATCTAAGGACAGTGAGCTGAGGAGGCCCGCAACCTCTCCACTGTCAAGTCCTAATGACCACTTGGTAGAGCCGCTGCTGTAATTTCAGACCACGCCCTCTGCTTTGTTCCTTTATGGCAGCTCCTTACCAGGAAGCCAGCTGTGCCAGGTACCCACTAGGTGTCCCATACTAGTATCTCATTTAACCAACATGATGAGTGTTAAAGTAGAAAGTAGTGTGCCCATTTTACAGGTGGGGAAGTTGATGGGTGGAGTAGCCTGCCTAGTGTTCCCCCACTGTTACATGAAGGAGCCCAATCCCAGCCCCTTCGTGGACAGTTTCTTTTCTCTTTCTCCTCAGAGCCTGCTTTCTGTCTCTCCTTTTTTTTTGTTTTTTACTTTGCTTATGAGCTCATTCCAAATTCCTCACTTCCCACCTCACTTCCTACTCCCCCCCCCACCACACAACTGGTATTTAGAAGCAGGCATACCGTACTCAAAGGATAAAAATGACCCCACGTTGCCACCACAGATGAGCGAGAAGCCGTGCAGAAGAAAACCTTCACCAAGTGGGTGAACTCGCACTTGGCCCGGGTGACATGTCGGGTGGGAGACCTGTACAGCGACCTCCGGGATGGGCGCAACCTCTTGAGGCTCCTGGAGGTGCTCTCGGGAGAGACACTGGTAAGCTGCGATCATGGGGGTGGGGATCAGCAACTGACCAAAGGGACAAGCCACAGGAGGGGCCCCTAGAGAGACTGAGTCACAGCAGGGCAGAGCACAGGAAGCCCCTCTGCCCAGAGGATGGTTCCGCTCCATGAGGCTTTGCTGTGTGGATTTCACAGGGGCCTTGCTGCGCAGAGCCAGGAACAGTAGCCCCATTGAAAACATTTCTTCTCCCACCCACTCTGGGTGCAATTAATTCCCTTGGGAATCTTAATCTGCCCAAGCCTCATCTATTACCTTAGCTTCAGCTCCTTGACCTTTGCCCCGGCCCTGAGGCTGTCCCTGTGTTCCTGAGGGAGGACATGGGAAGGTGTGCCCAACACGGCCCTGGGAAGGCTGGGGAGGAAGGGGGAGACCCGCAGCCCCATGCCACTGTGCCACCTCCCCACTGTCCCCCAACAGCCAAAGCCTACCAAGGGCCGCATGAGGATCCACTGCTTGGAGAATGTAGACAAGGCTCTGCAGTTTCTGAAGGAGCAAAAAGTGCACTTGGAAAACATGGGCTCCCATGACATCGTGGATGGGAACCACCGACTGACCCTTGGGCTGGTCTGGACCATCATCCTTCGGTTCCAGGTACCCTCGAAGGTGTTCCTCAGTGAGCGGACCAAGCACCTGTTCTGCACAATTAAAGCTGGTCCGTGATAAGTTCAAAAATGGAATGTCAGGAACCTGGCCCAGAGTTGGCCAATGTAGCCACATCTGTGTGCCAGATCAGGGGACTCACCTTGTTATACAGGGGAGAGACCAGTTTGGAGTAGCCCAACTCCCTGTGGCAAAGTTCCCCAGAGCCTGCTCTGTGTGCTGGTCATGTGCCTTGGGACCCCAGGGTGGTTCACAGGGGATTAGGAACTTATAAACTGGTCCGTCATTGCAGAGAGTTTGAAAGTTTGAGAACCACAGGAAAGGTCTGGCCTCCTCCTCCATGTGCTTATGTCCCAGTGTCATCTCAACTCTCCTGATCACACCTGACCTCTCTGCCTCTTCTAGCCCGAAGCAGAGTGCTGTCGGCTTCACCTTTGAAAGCAGATCTCAGAAAATGTCCACTGATCTGCCCTCAGCTCCCCACCCGGAAGAACCAGCTCTCTTCGCAGGCACTTGTACTCACCTGCTTCCTGCCCCTCCTGCTGCCTTAAATTCCTCAGACCCAATGGTTCATGTCACTTGCCCAGGCTGAAAGGGCCCTAGGCTCTGTCCCTTCACCTGTATGACAGCAGTCTAACAAGTCTTTTCCTGCCATTTCTGAGTGTCTCTGATAACGCCAGGTGCCCCTGTCCAGGGAGTGAGGTCCCTGCATTTCTTCCTTTTTAGATCCAAGACATCAGTGTGGAGACAGAAGACAACAAGGAAAAGAAGTCAGCCAAGGACGCCCTGCTGCTCTGGTGCCAGATGAAGACCGCAGGGTGAGGAGGCCCTGGGCATGTGGCAGTGGAGGGCCAGGTGCATTGAGGCTGTGCATCAAAGGAAGGACGGGCTCTGGGATCCACAACCTGGAACTGTCCTTCCCTCCCAGACCAGGGTTCGGCCCCACTCTCCACTTTTCCCTATTTACAGGTATCCCAATGTTAACGTGCACAACTTCACCACCAGCTGGAGGGATGGACTGGCCTTTAATGCCATCGTACACAAACATCGGTAAGACGGGTTTGCAAGCACGTGGGTTAATGACCCAAGGGATACATAGGTAGGCCAAAGGCGATGAGATGAGCTCACCTGGAACGTGGGAGCATCATACTCCACCAAGAACTTATGTTAGAAGTAGGGGGTGCTATGGGGGAGGGTGGGAGCAGTGGAGATTTGATTTGGGTTACTCCCTTTTTTTTGGTACTGAGGATTGAACCCAGGGATACTTAACCACTGAGCCACATTCGCAGCCCTTTTTTATATTTTATTTAGAGATAGGGTCTTGCTGAGTTGCTAAGTGCCTTGCTAAGTTGCTGAGGCTGGCTTTGAACCCATATCCTCCTGCCTCAGCCTCTGGAGCTGCTGAGATTACAGGCATGTGCCACCGCGCCCAGCTGCAGTGTTCCCTTCTAGACAAAACTGAGTTGGACTCTTAGGGATAAAGGGGAACAGATTGACTTTTCCCTTTGGGAGTCTCATGTGCTTTTGTTTTAATTTTTAGTGTAAATGGACACGATACCTTTATTTTATTTATTTTTTGTATGTGGTGCTGAGGATGGAACCCAGTGCCTCACACGTGCTAGGCAAGCACTCTACCACTGAGCTACAGCCCCCAGCCCTCATGTGCTTTTGATATCTTCTATCTCCCCTTGCCCCAGGCCAGACCTGCTGGATTTTGAGTCCTTGAAGAAATGCAATGCACACTATAATCTGCAGAATGCTTTCAATCTGGCTGAAAAGGAGCTGGGATTGACCAAGCTGCTGGATCCTGAAGGTGGGGCAGAGGCAGAAGGCATACTGGGCTGGAAGGGAGCTACCTGTGGTATGGGGTTTCTTGGGGCAGGGGAGTGAAAATGTTCTGGAACTATGTAGTCAACAATGATTGCCCAACCTTGTGAATATACTGAAAACCACCGAGCTGTGTAAAAAGATGAATTTATGTTATGAAAATTATATCTCAAAAAAAAAAAAAAGTCTGGAGGAAGAAAGGGATTCCTGCAGAAGAAAGATCCCAGGGCTCTGGGCTCCATCCCAGCTCCTGCGTAGAGAAGCTCTGAGACTGAGAGCTAGTCCACATGGTTTCTGGGGGCCCTTCTTATTCTAAAATTCTAGGGTTCTAACTTAAGCTACATGAGCTTGAGGTTCCACTGAGAACTGGCCCCTGGTCAGCTGCCCCTATGGACTGGCTCCTGTGCTTCTGCTCAGAAATTTGATGAGATCAGTGATGGCCACTTGGCTCTTCCTTTGTACCTGGTGTAGCACTGCATTTGACATGTTTTAATTAATCAAATCCTTACGACAACCCTTTGAAGCCCATACCATTATCATCTTCAGTTTAAGAAAGAGAAAGAACACGGAGCCTATAAAGGTTGAGCACCTGGCTAAGGCTGTATGACTGGTGGAGCTGAGATCTGACTTCCAGCAGCCTGGCTCCAGGGTCAATTTCCTCAGCTTGCCTTTGGCAGAGCAGAGAGCAGTCTGGTGCAGCCAGAAAGGGGAGCAGGGAGGGGCCAAGCACCTGCCTGTTGGAAGTGCTCCTTCCTAAGCTCGCTGGGCAGGTTTGGGTCTGGGTCACTTTCTCCTGCTTCCCACCCCACCTGTGGCCCCATCTCCTGAGCGCTCTTAGTCCAGCATGGCGACATCACCGTCAGCTACCTAGAGACAGAAGTAGGCTGAATTGAGTTCCCTGGAGAGCTTTTGAGAAGCACATGGCTGTGTCCTGCGACTTCCAAGATGATGTCAGTGGCTCCTGGCTGCCTGCGAGTTTTCAGAAGCAGTCAAGGGGCTTCTAGTCTCATGGTCTGACCTTTGGGAAGGATAAAATCTGGCCTAACTAAAGGAGCCCAGGGATTTCAAGTCATGGTCAGCCTTGCTCAGGTGGTGGAAGCTGTTTCTGCTTGAGGGACTCTCGCCGTTGGGTGGCCCATCGCTGAGGTTTGGGACTTAGGCTGGAAACAAGGGTGGCCATGTCCCAGGACAGGGCTGGGCACTGGCCTCCGTGTCTACCGCGCAGCATCCCAGGTCTAGGAGGCTTAGTCTTATGTCCCACTGCCCCAGAATCTGTTGGCTTATTAGACATCTTTCCAGCCTGCAAGCCCAGGCTCTGACCTCAAATGGCAAGCTCTTTCTTTTCTAGTGTTTCTTCCCTCAAGCAACTAGTTTTCATGTCCAGTGGGCATGCTGGGAAAAAGCGTGCTTTGGCTTCTAGGTTGTGTACACTGTTTGAAGGGCCTATCTTTGTCTAGGAGAGGGGGAAAAGGTGAGCTTTTCTCAGCCCTTTTAGTCTGAACAGTGGAGTGTCACTTTGTTTGTAAGGGAGCTGAAGACATGCCCACCGTGGAGGGTTGGGAGGCCCGGGCACAGTGCAAGTGGATCAGGTTTCAAAGGAGGCAGGTTTCTGAAGTCCACCTGACCTGAGTATTCCCATTTCTCAGATGTGAATGTGGACCAACCAGATGAGAAATCCATCATAACCTACGTGGCTACCTACTACCACTACTTCTCCAAGATGAAGGCCCTGGCTGTGGAAGGCAAAAGAATTGGCAAGGTACTGGTCACCGTGAGACAGGAGGTGGAAAGGCCGCAAGAGGCCTGGCCCAGGGGTCTTACTCCCCGAAAGCAGGAGCAAGGTGGAACTGCAGGACTGTGCCAGGGACCCCCACTGGCAAGAACCCTATGTCCTTGTCTCCTGTGGTGCAGGTGCTGGACCACGCCATGGAGGCAGAGCGCCTGGTGGAGAAGTATGAGTCCCTGGCCTCTGAACTGCTGCAGTGGATCGAGCAAACCATCGTGACCCTCAATGACAGGCAGTTGGCCAACTCCCTGAGCGGTGTCCAGAACCAGCTGCAATCCTTCAATTCCTACCGCACCGTGGAGAAGCCACCCAAGTAAGTGCCCCCCCAGGCCCCACCCTGCCAGGGCATGCCTGTCCTGAGCTGTGCCCACGTGAGAGGAAGCCTCATTTACAAGTGGCCTTATGGGAGGGACGTTTGGCAGTATATGAACTCAGGAGGCTCATTTCCCCTAGCTCAGCGCCAGAATCATACAAACGACATAGGTGCTCCAAAGTAAAAATTCTTAATCATGAGCCATTTTTAAAAATCTGTGCTGTGGAAATGCTCACCACAGTGTGTCGAGTCATTGGGACCCGTCAGATGAGATTACAGGCCAGGTGTTGCAGCACCCCAGTCCCCCCGCAGGGACCTGACAGGCAGGTCACACCCAGCAGCACGGGGGTGACTGGTGAATGAGCATTGTAGAGGTTCTTATCATTTATATATTTTAGCAATTAACTGTTTTCATGTGTGGAATTGCTATTAGGTGATTCTATATGGTACATGCTAAAACTTATGGGTTTTTTTTTCTGTTTATCATTAAACTCTTTTTAAATTAATGTGTCAGCTCCAAAACTAATTTTCATTGAGAAAATAATTGTTTCTGTATAGTCCAGGGATTAATTTAAGGTGTGCCTTTGCCCAGAGAGTTCTGGATACGAAACAAAGATGTAACTTCAAGGATGTTCACGAACATGACCTTTGTAAAAGAAAAATAAGTCAGGAAGTCTGGCATGGTAACACACGCCTGTAATCCCAGTGATGGGGGAGGCTGAGGCAGGAAGATTGCAAGTCTGAGACCAGCCTCAGCAACTTAACAAGGCTGTGGCTCCAAATTTTTAAAAAATCAGAGGGACTGGGGTCATAGAGCACCCTTGTGTTCAATCCCCAGTACTGCAAAAGGTGAGGAGGACAGGGCAAGTCACAAGGCAACCACTGAAAATAGTATTGAACAAATGTATTTAATGACATAAAAAGATATTAATGAGAAATAATCAAAGAAGCAGGCTATAGGAATTCTTTGTGGACCACAGAAAACAAAGTGCTAAGTGTCCAGCTTCCAAGCACCTGAGTTCAAATCTTGGCTTTGCTACTGAGCCGTTGTGTTGAACAACCTCTTTGGCCTCTCTGTGTCTCAGCTTTCTCATCTGTAAAATGGGGATAATTGAGAGAATGTAGACTATGGAAAGAGAGAAGCAAGTTAGTGCTTGCCAGGTGCTGGGAGCCTGCCCAGCTTACAGCAAGAGAGTCCTGGTCTTGTTAGCTGTGGATACACCGGGACTCTCTGGAAAACAAAAATTAACAATCATGTACAAAGGGGTCACAGTGGTCATCATTTCTGTGTGGCTTTTGTTGCTCTAAAACAATGTTTTTGGGTTTGCCGGTTTGTTCTGGCTTTCACACAAGGGCGTGTGTTGCTTTTATGACAAGAAAAGCAACCTAAGTCACTCCATGTTGTAGTTGAGTCCTCACAGGCCCCTAGTGGCCCTTGCCTCTGACCCCTGTTTGGCCCCTGCCTCAGGTTCACTGAGAAAGGGAATTTGGAGGTGTTGCTCTTCACCATCCAGAGCAAGCTACGGGCCAACAACCAGAAGGTCTACACGCCCCGCGAGGGCCGGCTGATCTCTGACATCAACAAGGTCTGTAGGCACCCTGTTGTCACTTAGGGGGCCATCCTCGGCAGCCCAGGCCCAGAGCCCTCTTGACCTCCACCAAGCCCTACCACCCTAATTGAAAACTCCACCTCACTGTCCCCACCCTGAGACATGACTCTTGGTGCTCCTCTTAAACATCTTGCCCAGTTCCCCTTCCTCTGACTGTCCCTACAGGGTCATGTAAGGAATTATACTCCAAGTCCCTTGTCTTGTTCAACAGGTCCCCAACTCACTATTTCTACTTTCTATTTCATTTTTTCACAAACAACACAGAGAAGATGAATAAAAGTAAAAAGGTTTGCCCACACTCCCACCACTGCAAACAAATCAAGCAGTTTCCAGTGATTTCCCTCCAGCCCTGGTCCAGAAGCAGGCGTAGTTATTGTGAGGTTTCCCAGCATGCCCGGCGCTCCTGTTTCTCCATACCACCACACACAGGCAGGCGCCTAGCCGACCACATTCCATGGGTCTGCTGGACGTGGGACTTACCTGTGCCCCTGCACCTCCTCTCTGACACTCCCCACCCTGGCTCTGATGCACTGATCCTATCCCCACCATGCAGGCCTGGGAGCGGCTGGAGAAAGCAGAGCATGAGCGGGAACTGGCCCTGCGCACTGAGCTGATCCGCCAGGAGAAGCTGGAGCAGCTGGCCGCCCGCTTCGACCGCAAGGCCGCCATGCGGGAGACCTGGCTCAGTGAGAACCAGCGTCTTGTGTCCCAGGTAGGAAACCAGGGCCTCCAGGGACATCCAGGCTGGTGGGTTGAAATGGAAGGGAGACAGTGATGAGTAAGGAGCCCTGCAAAGTGGGGAGATGATCAAACACGAAATCCATCGCACAGGTAGAAAGACCGAGAAACTCAGGAGCAGCCAGGCACAGTGGCACATGCCTGTATTCCCAGCAATTTGGGAAGCTCAAGCAGGAAGATCACAAACAAGTATGAGACCAGCTTCAGCAATTAAGCACGACCCTGTCTCAAAATAAAAAAACAAAAGAGACGCCCCTGAGTTCAATCCCCAGTCAGAACAAGCAAGCAAGAGACAGACTCAGGTCCTGGGGCCAGGAGCTCAAGCAGGAGAAAAGATCGTGGGATGGGGGAGGGGAAACTGAGAGCCACCTCGAGGGGCTGGCATCTTGCAGCCGGGGCGTTCTGGGAGGCAGCCGGGGCCAGCAGAGTTTCTGTCCTTTGGTTCCCAGACCTCCCCTCTCTGCTCTCTGCCACAGGACAACTTTGGGCTGGAACTGGCTGCGGTTGAGGCAGCAGTGCGGAAGCACGAAGCCATTGAGACCGACATCGTGGCCTACAGCGGCCGGGTGCAGGCAGTGGATGCTGTGGCCGCCGAGCTGGCCGCTGAGCACTACCACGACATCAAGCGTATCGCTGCTCGGCAGCACAATGTGGCTCGGCTCTGGGACTTCTTGAGGCAGATGGTGGCTGCACGGCGGGAGCGGCTCCTCCTCAACCTGGAGCTGCAGAAAGTGCTTCAGGACCTGCTCTACCTCATGGACTGGATGGGAGAGATGAAGGTAATGGCCGGCGCTAGTGGTGGGACTCCAGTGGTTGAAATTGTGGAGGTGCTGAGAGGGCCTGAGTAGATAAAGGGGGGAGCGGCCGGCTCACTAGGGCTTTAGGGTCAAGGAGTTTGAACTTTATTCAAAATAACATGGAGCACTTAGTGATTCAAAGATTCTGAGAGGGAGAGATGAAATTCTGCCTTACCTGTTAAAAGGGTCCCTTGGGCTACTATGTGGAGAAGGCCATGGGCAGCCAGAGTGGGAGTACAGAGACCAGTTAGTGTTGCAGTCTTCTGTGCCATAGGTGGCCCTAAGGAAGGGTCTAGGAGAGGCACTGAAGGGAGCTGGGCTGCTGGGGCAGAGCAGTGACAATAGGAGGGTGTCTGTCTGTGATTCTGGGGCTAAGGAAATGAGTCACAGCAAAGATTCCAGGAGCAGAATTTGCAGAAAGGCCGTTCCTTGGGAGGGTGCCTAAACAGAACCGTGGTGCGTCCCTGCATGTGGGTGTGAGCAGGTATGCTCGCCTGGGTGCAACACCTGGAACCACCCAAAGAGGTTGGAAGGGAGACCCCAGAAGGTTGGCACGTGTGCCTAACTGGCAGCGAACAAGAAGGCTCTCAGACGGGCACCAGCATGCTGCGTGTTCCCGGCAGGGGCGGCTGCAGTCTCAGGACCTGGGCAAGCACCTGGCTGGAGTGGAGGACCTGCTGCAGCTGCACGAGCTGGTGGAGGCTGACATCGCCGTGCAGGCTGAGAGGGTGCGGGCTGTGAGCGCCTCTGCCCTGCGCTTCTGTGACCCAGGGAAAGGTGAGAACCAGAGGGGAAGGTCCTGGAGATGACAGGGCTGGGAAGGGCAACATTAAGAGCAGAGGCAGAAGACTAGGAAAAGCTGGGGACAGGAGAGCTGATGGTGGATGCTGGGTGAGGAGCTGGAGCCAGGGAGGGGGTCGGGGATTTGTCACCAAGGTGGGTGCAGAGGATCCAGAGCTCTGGAACCCCACATGACTATTTTCAGAGTACAGACCATGTGACCCGCAGCTGGTGTCAGAGCGGGTGGCTAACCTGGAGCAGAGCTATGAGGCCCTGTGTGAGTTGGCAGCGGCTCGAAGGGCTCGTCTGGAGGAATCACGGCGCCTCTGGCGGTTCCTCTGGGAAGTGGGAGAGACTGAGGCCTGGGTGCGGGAGCAGCAGCACCTCCTGGCCTCAGCCGACACTGGCAGGGACCTGACCGGTGTCCTCCGCCTGCTCAACAAGCACACGGCTTTGCGGGGGGAGATGAGTGGCCGGCTGGGGCCCCTGAAGCTCACCCTGGAACAGGGCCAACAGTTGGTTGCAGAGGGCCATCCTGGAGCCAGCCAGGCTGCTGCCCGTGCAGCCGAGCTCCAGGCCCAGTGGGAGCGGCTGGAGGCCCTGGCCGAGGAACGGGCCCAGCAGCTTGCTCAGGCTGCCAGCCTCTACCAGTTCCAAGCCGACGCAAACGACATGGAGGCCTGGTTGGTGGATGCACTGCGCCTAGTGTCCAGCCCTGAGCTGGGGCACGACGAGTTCTCCACACAGGCGCTGGCCAGGCAGCACCGAGCCCTGGAGGAGGAGATCCGAGGCCACCGACCCACCCTGGAGGCCTTGAAGGAACAGGCTGTGGCCCTGCCTCCCGCACTGAGCCGCACGCCCGAGGTGCAGGGCAGGGTGCCCACACTGGAACGGCAGTACGAGGAGCTGCAGGCACGGGCGGGCGAGCGTGCTCGGGCCCTGGAAGCAGCCCTGGCACTCTACACCATGCTCAGCGAGGCTGGGGCCTGTGGGCTCTGGGTGGAGGAGAAGGAGCAGTGGCTCAACGGGCTGACCCTGCCTGAGCGCCTGGAGGACCTCGAGGTGGTACAGCAGAGGTAGGGCCTGCAGCTGCTATGGACCCCCTTCCCTATGAGCTGGGGCCAGGGTGAGAGGTGGCCACTCCCACCATAAAGCTGCCCACTGCACCTCACTGAGCCTTAATCACATCCTTCTGTCTTAATGGTTGTCTTTTCTAAGTTTTAATGATAATGTTAAACATAACAAAAGTAGACAACATTTCACAACAAAACCCTATCCATCCATCCCCAGGGTCCAACGTTGTCAATATAGTGCTCATTTTGATTCACTCCCTTTTTTAAAAAATTATTCCCGGTTACTTCACATGTATAGTCTTCAGGACACATCCTTTAAGAAAGAGGAGGAAAAGCCAGGCTTAGCAGCACACACCTTTAATCCCAGCAACTCAGGAGGCTGAGTCAGTAGGGTTACAAGTTCAAGACCAGCCTCAGCAACTTAGGGAAAACCTGTCTCAAAATAAAAAAAAAAATAAAAAGGGTTGAGGATGTAGCTCAGTGGTAGAGCACTCCTGGGTTCAATCTCTAATGCTGGGGGGATAAAAAATAAAAAGGAGAGAGAACCCTTACATAAAAATATATTTTTTTAAATTAAATATGGAATTATAATATATATTATAATATTATTGACCGTTTAGGCAGAATCTCTCATGAGGTTCACAGAATAATATCTTAAAATCATTTTGAAGAGAGTTTTCTTATAGAACCTCAGTACCATTATTACTTAAAACAAAATGAGCAATTACTTGATATCACCTACCATTAGTCCATAATCAAATTTCCTGACGGTTTAAAAAAAATATAATTAAACTTTTTTTTTTTTAAGTTTTCAAGATATCCTATTAGAGGTTTTGATAAACTACAACCCTTAGGCCAAATCCAGCCTGCTCTCCGTTTTTTTGGTAAAGCTTTGCTGGGCGGAGCCATGCCCACAGACAGGAGGTGATCCTGTCTGTGGTGACCCTTATCACTACTACCCCAGAGCTGAGGAGCTGGGACAGACACAGTGACTCTCAGACCTAAACTGTTACTGCCTGGCCCTTTACAGAAAAATCCTGCAGACCTGCCCCACTAGAATATAAAATATCCCTGAGAGAAGTTAGAGTTCACGTCTTTGTCACTTAGACACATGTTTTTGGTTGTCACTTCATTTTTTATTGGTGGGGTAGGACTTGGGTTGGGGGCTAAAGGGTGAGCCCCAAGAGAGTAAGTGAACCTCTGTTAAAGGTCGAGTTTGGCTATCCCTCACCATCTTTTTGAACAACTCCAGAGAGGAGAGTTTTTCCCCTGAGAACCTTGTAGGCAAAGCATCGCAGAGACAGAGTCCTGTGTTGAAGGGAGGCAGTTCTGCAGGCATCTAAGGGAGATGGCCTGGGGCCTCTCTGCCTCCCATCCTCCTGCTCTGCTTGTTTACCCCACTCAGGTTTGAGACCCTAGAGCCGGAAATGAATGCCCTGGCAGCACGAATTACTGCTGTGAATGACATAGCTGAGCAGTTGCTAAAGGCCAACCCTCCAGGGAAGGACCGGATTCTCAACACTCAGAAGCAGCTCAACAATAGGTGGGCTGGGGACATCAGCCCTGGGCACTGGGGGAGAAGGAAGCAGCTGGAGATGGTGCTTCAAAGAGGGTTTGGCAGGGCCTGGGAGGGGGCTAAACACAAGGGGAAGGACCAGCCTGGAATGAGTTGGGGAGGATAAATAGAAAAAAGGATGAAATGGGATCAAAGTGGTCCCAGGAGGCTGAGGATTGGATGGGGAACAATCAAAAAGAGAAGGAGGCAAGGGAATGATGGGGAGCAACCTTCTTACAAAGGCAGAAGTGGGTGGGTGTGCACCATGTGGGGAGAAGCAGGGGTACCCCAGATGTACCTGGCCAGCCAGGGAAGTTGAGCAGCTCAACATGCTACTCCCTCCCTCTACTCAGATGGCAGCAGTTTCGGTCCCTGGCAGATGGCAAGAAGGCAGCTCTGACATCAGCCCTGAGCATCCAGAACTACCACCTAGAGTGCACGGAGACCCAGGCCTGGATGAGAGAGAAGACCAAGGTTATCGAGTCCACCCAGGGCCTGGGTAATGATCTGGCTGGGGTGCTGGCCCTGCAACGGAAGCTGGCCGGCACCGAGCGGGACCTGGAGGCCATCGCCGCTCGGGTGGGTGAACTGACCCGAGAGGCCAATGCCCTGGCTGCTGGCCATCCGGCCCAAGCCCCTGCCATCAACACCCGGCTTGGGGAGGTACAGGCCGGCTGGGAGGACCTACGAGCCACTATGCGGCGAAGAGAAGAGTCCCTGGGTGAGGCACGGAGGCTGCAGGACTTCCTGCGCAGCTTGGATGACTTCCAGGCTTGGCTAGGTCGCACGCAGACCGCTGTGGCCTCCGAAGAAGGGCCGGCTACCCTGCCTGAGGCTGAGGCCCTCTTGGCCCAACATGCAGGCCTACGGGGAGAAGTGGAGCGTGCCCAAAGCGAGTATAGCCGCCTGCGGGCCTTGGGCGAGGAGGTGACCCGGGACCAGGCAGATCCCCAGTGCCTCTTCCTACGGCAGCGGCTGGAAGCCCTGGGAACCGGCTGGGAGGAGCTGGGCCGCATGTGGGAGAGCCGGCAAGGCCGCCTGGCCCAGGCTCATGGCTTCCAGGGATTCCTACGGGATGCTCGCCAGGCTGAGGGCGTGCTCAGCAGCCAGGTGAGAGGCCAGGGGTCAAGGTCCCATCCAGGAAGAATAGGAAAATAGGGAGGGGGGGGATGTGTGAGGAAGAGGATAGTGGGATAGTGTCAGCGGGTGGAGTAGTTGAGGAAATAACACAGGTAGGAAGGAGTGGGAAAAAAATGATAAACAAAACTTACCAAAGCTGACTTTAGATGACACAGAAAGCGTAGCAAGTCATATAACTATTTTAAAATCAAATCGGTTGCTACAAATAAGGTCGAACAGGATTTGGGCCCCAGCTCAGCTCCCTTGGAACTTTCTAGGGTCCCCCAAGTTAGTGATACCCCACCCCCCTTCATCTTCAGAGCCATCTGGCTACTCCACCCTTGCTGAGGCTGGCCACCCTCTCATCTGTGTCCCTGGCTGGGTCTGAGGGATGGAATCTGTATGCTTTGAGAAGTGAGCTTGCTCCCTGCTCCCACACAGGAGTATGTTCTGTCTCACACGGAGATGCCAGGGACACTCCAGGCTGCTGATGCTGCCATTAAAAAACTGGAAGACTTCATGAGCACCATGGATGCCAATGGGGAACGCATCCGTGGACTCCTGGAGGCTGGGCGTCAGCTGGTGTCAGAGGGCAACATCCACGCCGAGAAGATCCAGGAGAAGGCAGACTCCATCGAGAGCAGGTGGGATGAGGCCAGCGGATAAATGAGGGGTCTGAGAGAGAAATCAGTAGAATAGGACGGTCTCAGAGATGGAGATGTGGCATGGGAGACCTGACAGGTGGCAGGAGATAGGGAGCTGACAGCAAAGTAGTAGAGGGGGAGAACAGGGTGGTGGGAGGGGTACTGGATCAGGAGCTGGGATGGTCTGCCTCCTGCACACTTGGGCAAAATAAAGCCTACTAGGTGGCAGGCCTGGAAACGTGATTCCTGCCTGGAGTGTCTGGTGGGGTTTCTGGGAGGCTTATCCCTACAGGAAGAGGACTGAAGCCTCTAGGTTACTTAAAGGCCACATCCTCTCACAGCAAGGCCTAGGGTTCACAAGCACTGTCATTACAGACACAGGAAGAATCAAGAAGCCGTGCAGCAGCTTCTGGGCCGCCTGAGGGACAACCGAGAGCAGCAGCACTTCTTGCAAGACTGTCATGAGGTGAGGCACCCAGGTCCCTGCAGCACCTCTAGCCATCCACCCCTTTCCCAACCCTCACCCTGGGCCTGGTGTAAGAGCATCGCAGGGTTGCTGGAGCCTGCAAACACTTTCATGGCCTCTTCCTGAGTCTTTCACATCTCCTGGTCCCCTTGTCCCCTCTCTCTCTCCCCCTCCAAAATGCCCCCTACCTTCTCCATCCTGGCCTGTGCTTGCTCCAGCTGAAACTCTGGATTGACGAGAAGATGCTGACAGCTCAGGATGTGTCCTATGACGAGGCCCGCAACTTGCACACCAAGTGGCAGAAGCACCAGGCATTCATGGCCGAGCTAGCCGCCAATAAGGACTGGCTGGACAAGGTGGACAAGGTGAGTGGCGTGACAGGAGCAGCAAGAAGTGAGCGTCTGGGGCCGCCTCAGGCAGTGTCCTCTCAGCGGTGCAGGCTACAGTCCAGGTTACAGGCCTAGCTCCAGGCCATGGTTTTCAGAATTAGAGATCATGGGTTTCTGGAGTCATACCACTGAAGTGGCAAGTTGTGTTCTAGGAAATAAAATGTCTTTGGGCTGTGGGACAGTGATTTCAGAGCTTTGAGAAAGCCCAACTTAGTAGGGTGCCAGGCCATACATAGCCTTGGCTCAAAGCCATAACTGTTCCTGGAGCAGATGGCTGTCTTCATCAGTACTATGCAGACACTCTGTAAAGGACCAGAAAGTGAATATGTCAGGCTTTGTGGGCCATATTGTTTTGCTGCAACTACTTGTCTCTGCCATTGTGATGCAAAAGCAGTCATAGAGAATACATGAATGAATGAGCATGGCTGTCTCCCAATAAAACTTTATATAAATAGGCAATGGCCAGCTTAGCCCATCTACCATGGTTCGCCAGTCCTTGCTCTTGAGGATTGCTGTTCCTGATACTTGGTCTCCCACCCAGCTCTTCTGGAATAGCTTTATTTCTACTCAGCAAATATTCTTGGAGACCATTGTGTGTGCTCAGCACATTGCTATGTTGCCTGGAATATAAAAAGACACCTTCCCTCCCACAAGGGCATTATGGCTGGGGAGAGGAAACCAGGGTGTTTTCAGTGTTTCCATTTGTTCAGCAAATATATACTTGCTGCTGCTGTACAAGATGCCACTGCAGGCTCTACTCTCAAGGAACAATACTGTGGCCAGGATATGAGATGTATATACAAACAGCTGAATCAAATCCAGAGCAGATTTTGTTGAGTGCCATATGAGAGTCCAGTAAAGTCTGGGGGCTAAAGAAAGAGGAGATTTGGGGATTCTAGAAGCAGGAGCAAGCCAGGACAGTCTGTGAAGGATGAGCGAATGAGGTCAAGCCAAGACATTGAAGGAAAGATGTTGTTAGGTAGAGAAAAGAGTGTGAACAGAAAACCAGAAGTGTAGAAGGGGCACCTTTGTGGATAAGGAGGAAATGTGGCAGGAGTGCAGAATGTGTGAAGGGGCTGGTGGAAGCAAAGGCAAGAAGAGCACGTTTGGCCAGGTCAGGAAAAGTCCCTGTTCCTGAGTGCGTAGTATGCCCCAGAGCTACCTAAGCAGTGCTAGCCTTTGACACCTTCTCCTTGGCAGTGTTATAAAGAGGCCTGAAGGGAGTGTCTGCCTTGTGTCCCCAGAAGCCGACCCTGAAATCAGGATTCTAGTACAGGACACTTTCAGGGCAGGTGATCCCAGGAAGCACTGGTAGGGGAATGAGGAGAAGCAATGGAAGGTCAACCATCTGGATAGGGTACTTTGGGTCGGGGTATAGCCCAGGGGTAGAGTATGTGCTTAGCATGCTTGAAGTTCAAACCCAGGTATGAAAGAGAGGGTGAGGAGGAGGAAAGGAAGGGAAGGGAGGAAAGGAAGGGAAGGGAGGAAAGAAGGAAGAAGGGAAGGAAGGAGAGGAAGTCCTCAACCAAAAGGCGGGGAGTGGGGAGACCAGGTAGGACTTGCTCGCTCCAGTTCAAGTGAGGAGTAACAAGTGGAGAAACATGGAATGAGAGCAAATAACCCAAGTTCATGTGCAGCATAGCAGCAGAAGCCATGAGCACCAAGAAAGATTACAATGGCTTCTTAACTGAAGTGAGGTTTGAGCAGAACTGGGAGGAGGAGCCGGTTTAACCAGAAGTGAGGACTGTGCAGTGAAGAAGGGGCCTAATTCTTTTTTTTTTTTTTTTTTTTTTTTAAAGAGAGAGTGAGAGAGGAGAGAGAGAGAGAGAGAGAATTTTTAAATATTTATTTTTTAGTTATCGGCGGACACAACATCTTTGTACGTGGTGCTGAGAATCGAACCCGGGCCGCACGCATGCCAGGCGAGCGCGCTACCACTTGAGCCACATCCCCAGCCCCTCTTTTTTTTTTTAACATTTATTTTTTAGTAAGAGGTGGACACAATATTTTATTTTTATGTGGTGCTGAGGGTCGAACCCAGGGCCTCACACATGCTAGGCAAGTGCTTTACCTCTGAGCCACCCAGTGGTGTCTAATTCTAATTCTGGCACTTACACCCTCTTTGTCTTGCCACCCAGGAAGGGCGAGAGCTGACCCTTGAGAAGCCAGAACTGAAAGCGCTGGTGTCAGAAAAGCTGGGGGACCTGCACAGGCGCTGGGATGAACTGGAGACCACAACCCAGGCCAAGGCCCGCAGCCTCTTTGATGCCAACCGTGCTGAACTGTTTGCCCAAAGCTGCTCAGCGCTGGAGAGCTGGCTAGAGAGCCTGCAGGCCCAGCTGCACTCCGATGACTATGGCAAGGATCTGACCAGCGTCAACATTTTGCTCAAGAAGCAGCAGGTGCGCCGTGGGCCTTCAAGGGGGGAGGGTGAACTGGAGAAGAAAGGAGGAAGTGCCTTTGATCTTGAGATTGGGAGATCATTCTAAGGCCTGCTGCATGATATCTTTTGGTATTTCTCAAGCTGCTGGGATTATAGGCATGTGCCACTGCACCCAGCTCTCAGAATGATTTCTACAGGCCAACTGTGTCAGAATCTCCAGGAGTGAGTTAATGGTCAGAGGAAAGTCAGGAGACAGACTACATTAGTAAACTGAACAGGGAAACTTTTGTAAAAAGACGTATTTATTAGTAAAAGGTGGATAACTTTTTTTTTTTTTTTTTTGGTACCAGGGATTGAACTCAGGGGCACTTAACCGCTGAGCCATATCCCCAGCCCTTTTTTGTTTTTTATTTAGAGATAGGGTCTCACTGAGTTGCTTAGGGCCTTGCTGAGTTGCTGAAGCTGGCTTTGAATTCAAGGTTCTCCTGCCTCAGCCTCCCAAGCCACTGGGATTACAGGCGTGTGTCACTGCGCCTGGCAAAAGGTGGATAACTACTGAAGATGTTTCTTAGACTACTTTCTGTTTCTATAACAGGATATCTGAGGTTGGGTAATTTATAAAGCATAGAAGTTTATCTTGGCACATGGTTCTGGAAGTCAAGAGTATGGCGCCAGCATCTGTTCAGCTTCTGGTGAGAACCTCAAGCTGCATCATTGATGGTAGATCAGAAAGGAAGTGATTTCATGTGAAAGAGACAAAACACAAGGGACAGCCTTACTTTATAACAACTGGCTCTTGTGGTAACTAATTTAGTCCCACAAGAACTCTGTGAGTGCACCTTAATGACCTCTTATAAGTGCCTCTACCTCTCAATACTGTTAAAACTGGGGATCAAATTTCAACATGAGTTTTGGAGGGCATAAACCACACCTAAACTGACAGGTGTAAAGAGGACTCTACAGCAGGGGTCAGAAAACTTTTTTTGTAAAAGGCCAAATAATAAATATTTTGACTTTGTGAATCAGATTGTTTCTGTCACAACTATTAAATTCTGACCTTGTAGGACAAAAAAAAAAAAAAAAGGCTCAGACTGTATTACAATAAAACTTTATTTACAAAATAAGTAGTAGGCTGTATTTGCTGATCCTTGTTCTTAAGAATCCTAGAATAGCTAGGTGTGATGTCACACACCCATAAACCCAGATATTTGGGAGACAAGGCTGGAGGATATCAAGTTTGAGACCAGCCTTGGGAAACTCAGCAAGACCCTGTCTCAAAATAAAAACTAAAAAAAAAAGGTAAAGTATCTCAGTGGTTGAATGCCTCTGGGTTCAATCCCCAGGACTGTAGGAAAAAAAAAACTAAAATAGCAAATGTAGAAAGAAGCTATACTCCTAGGGCCAAGGAGGAACCCCAAGGAAGCAATCATACAGCTGAATTTCAGATCTCTTTGGAGAGCCAAAGTAAATGGACTAGAAATTTGCTGGGGTGTCATGGGCCAAAGCAGGTCTGCATCTAGCAAGCCCAGGCTGGCCAGCAGGAAACTACCCTGGGAGTGCCAGCAAAACTTGCTGGAGGAACAGAGTCACAGGATCTCTTGCACACTGTAAGCAGTTTTGCTGTAGGAGACAGAAGTACCCTGGAAGAGAGGCCCTTCCTGTACTGAGTTGTAGCATCCCTTCAGCGGCCTCTACTGACAAGGCCTGGTATTGCACCAGTTGGCAAAGGAGAGATGTTGACTGGGTCCATCCAGTTCCAACATAACAGAGCAGGGGAAATGTGGATTTGCAACTGAAGTGGATTTTGGACAGACGATTCCACCTGACAATTCATAACAGGCACAGTTATCACACAACCTGGATTCCTCCATATATCAAAGTTCAAGATCAATCCAGGACAAAAGGATGTACTTCCTGGAGTAAGAGCTGGGGATGAGAAATCATGATTGGAAACTAATGTCTCCTCTGAGTTTGAAGGTGGAAATGTGCAATTTACATTCCCTTCCTCCTCCTCATTTGCAGATGCTGGAACGGGAGATGGCTGTGAGAGAGAAGGAGGTGGAGGCAATTCAGGCCCAAGCAAAGGCACTGGCCCAGGAAGACCAGGGTGCAGGGGAGGTGGAGAGGACCTCAAGAGCTGTGGAGGAGAAGTTCAGGGCCCTGTGCCAGCCCATGAAGGAGCGCTGCCAGCGCCTGCATGCCTCTCGTGAGCAGCACCAGTTCCACCGGGATGTGGAGGATGAGATTGTGAGTCCCCGGGGCTGGGCCTGAGAGCATCTTCATCTTGGCAAGCTGCCCCTGCAATGTGGCACTCCAGCCTCCTTCCTGGCTTCTGGGGAGATGCCAGCAGTGCTCTGTTCCCTCTTCCCTTCAGCACTGAGAACATCCCCTCTAAAGATACTTGGGGATGTCCTCTAGATCCCTTTGTCCTGAAGCCAGAGATGACCGTTCCCTACACACACACACACACACACACACACATACACACTCACACCTGTAACTGTAGGTATCCCAACTCTCCAGTCCCTCATGCTGACTCTTCCCTCTGCACCTCCACTGACGTCCTCTTTCTCATCCAGTTATGGGTGACGGAGCGGCTGCCCATGGCCAGCTCCATGGAACATGGCAAGGACCTGCCTAGTGTTCAGCTTCTCATGAAGAAAAACCAGGTGAGGCAGAGGCTGAGGGCAAAAGAAAAGTTCCCAAGAGTCTCCCCACACTTGGACATTTGTTTCTCTAAGAAGGGGTTTCTCTGGCCCCTCCCTGACACTGTGTCTCCCCAGACGTCAGTGGTTTGCTTTTCCCCACCTGAGGAGGATAGGTTCTCTTGGAGGATTGAAGGGGCATCATCACCATCCTGTCCTGGGGCGAGGGAAGTGAGAGGGCTCTGGAAGGAAGAGAGGGAAGAGGGTGAAAGGGGTGCTTGAAGTTGTACAGGTCGGAGGGTGTGGAGGCTCCACGTTCCCTTTGCAAGCCTTATAGTGTCCTCTTCTATGACGGGGACAGACCCTGCAGAAAGAGATCCAAGGCCACGAGCCCCGGATTGCTGACCTCACAGAGCGGCAGCGGACTCTGGGCACAGCAGCAGCAGGCCCCGAGCTGGCCCAGCTCCAAGAAATGTGGAAACGCCTGAGCCACGAACTGGAGCTTCGGGGGAAGCGATTGGAGGAGGCCCTGAGGGCCCAGCAGTTCTACCGTGATGCTGCAGAGGCCGAGGCCTGGATGGGTGAGCAGGAGCTGCACCTGCTGGGCCAGGAGAAAGCCAAGGTGAGAGCTGGGACTGAGTCCACATGGCTGATTCTTTTCACTGCCAGCCTTCCCCGCCACACACTGCCTGAGGCCCACTGTCCCTTCTCCAGGATGAGCTGAGTGCCCAGGCAGAGGTGAAGAAACACCAGGTGTTGGAGCAAGCCCTGGCTGACTACGCCCAGACCATCCACCAGCTGGCAGCCAGCAGCCAAGACATGATTGACCATGACCACCCAGAGAGGTGAGCCCCCAGGAGGTAAAGGGGCCCATCCCCTGGAGGAGAGGGAACTGGTTTTCTGAAGGTGCTGGGATGTGGTGCCTCTGTACTGTGTATGTACAGAACATTCTAGAAAGCTGGAGAAGCCTGAACTTGATGAGCAGTTGGGGGCCTAGAGGGACAAGGCTCAGAACAAGCCGGGCATCAGAGCAGCCGTATCTCCTAAACCCTGAGGTGCCTTCCTCATTCCCTGCAGCACGAGGATATCAATCCGCCAGGCCCAGGTGGACAAGCTGTATGCCAGCCTGAAAGAACTGGCTGGAGAGCGGCGCGAGCGCCTGCAGGAGCACCTCCGGCTGTGCCAACTCCGCCGTGAGTTGGATGACCTGGAGCAGTGGATCCAGGAGCGTGAGGTGGTGGCAGCCTCCCACGAGCTGGGCCAGGACTACGAACACGTGACTGTGAGTGTGGGGAGGACACCAAGATGGGACCAGGACCCAGGGGAGACGAGGCCTGGACCTGGGCAGAGCATGGAGGGGCAGGGACACAGGGCCAGGCAGAGCAGCTGCCATCTCCTGGATTTTAAGGTTTATAATTGGAAGAATTGTGCAGAAAAAGGAACGTGGGGCCAAGTGTGGGCAAGGATAGAAAGGAAGTTAATTACCAATCAGGCCTGTGCCATCTTGTGCCACATGACAGACTGCATCATCTTAGCCATCTTAGTTTGTGTGGTGCATTTGTCAGGATGTGTCCTTGTTGAGTGGCACACACTGAACAGGTGGGTGGGAAGCTTCTGCAACTGCTTGTTGACTCGCACTGGCACACCTGACACAGGGAAGAGAAGTGGGTCCCCAGTTTGGGGGAAGAGGACCCACTCTATTAGTCAGGAACCTCTTCCCTCAGTGTCACAACTTGTCCCTTCAACTGCTTCCTCCACCAGATGCTCCGGGACAAATTCCGCGAGTTCTCTCGGGACACAAGCACCATCGGTCAGGAGCGTGTGGATAGCGCCAACACGCTGGCCAATGGGCTCATTGCAGGGGGCCATGCCGCACGGGCCACCGTGGCTGAGTGGAAGGACGGTCTCAATGAGGCCTGGGCTGACCTGCTCGAGCTGCTGGACACACGGGGTCAAGTGCTGGCTGCTGCGTACGAGCTGCAGCGCTTCCTGCACGGGGCCCGCCAAGCCCTGGCGCGGGTGCAGCACAAGCAGCAGCAGCTTCCAGATGGGACCGGCCGTGACCTCAATGCTGCTGAGGCTCTGCAGCGCCGACACTGTGCCTATGAGCACGACATCCAGGCCCTCAGCGCCCAGGTCTGAGCCAAGCTGAGGAGGTGGGGAAGGCTGAGGGGAGACTGTAGGAGATGGGAGCAAGGGGGTGTCCTAGTTGCTGGGACGGATCTCAAGAAATGCAGGAGGATGGCCCCTCTGGAGGGCCATTCACAGATGAGGTTAGAATAAGTCCAGGAAAACATCCCAGCAGAGCAACATCTGTCTAGCCACCATATTCACTGACTTCTTCACAAGCCTCCATGAGGGCCATGACATTTTTAGGTGGTCTTGATGGCTGGACTATTCTTGCTGCCTGTTGGTACCACCCAGACTACAGCTCTAGATCCAGTGAAATAAGCATGAATTTTTCCTTCATCTATTATACAGCCAGTCGGCCCCCCCAAATCCCTTCTGCAGGCTCATCCTAGCTACCTAAGAGGTCCCTCACATCCAGAACAGGCCTTGGAAAGCTCTACTGGCCAGTGGCCCCCTTTAGAGCCCCACCTCCTGGGCGAAGCCCAAGCCCTTAAATGAGATGCACCAGAGCAGCATTCTGCTAGGCATTTGCCATCATCTTTCTCGCCCCACCCCCACCCCATTTCTCCCCTTCCTCTTTGGCTAGTGAAATGGGCAGGAGGTAGCAGCTAGGTCCAAGGGAGGCTGCAGCTCCTTCAAGTCTCTCTGCTCTGCCTGACTCTCAGTTGGGACCCTACAGGTCCAGCAGGTGCAGGATGATGGCCACCGACTCCAGAAGGCCTATGCTGGAGAAAAGGCTGAGGAGATTGGCCGCCATATGCAGGCTGTAGCCGAGGCCTGGGCCCAGCTTCAGGGAAGCTCTGCTGCACGCCGCCAGCTGCTGCTGGACACCACAGACAAGTTCCGTTTCTTCAAGGCTGTCAGGGAGCTGATGCTGTGGATGGACGGCATTAATGTGCAGATGGATGCCCAGGAGCGGCCCCGGTGAGACACCCAGTAGCCTCTATGACTCCTGTGGGCTGGTGGCTGTGATGGGACTGGGAGCAGTAGGAGAAGATACTGTGTCTGTATCTTCCCAGGGACGTGTCCTCTGCAGACCTGGTCATCAAGAACCAACAAGGCATCAAAGCAGAGATTGAGGCTAGAGCAGACCGTTTCTCCTCCTGCATCGACATGGGGCAGGAGCTGCTGGCCAGGAGCCACTATGCAGCCGAGGAGGTGGGTGATGCCTGGTGGGGGTGGGCCAGCCTCACCGAGTAGAGCTCAGTGCTGATTTTTTCGGAGTCTTCCTACTTCCTCTTATTCTTTTTCTGCAAGAACTCTTTCACTCTCTGTCCCCTTGGTGCTGTTCAGAGAGTTTTCACATCCCATCCTTCCTCTAGAACTACCAACCTCTTGATATCAGAAATCACTAGTTTCCCTCAGTGAACCCCTGAGGACTCTGGAAAGGCCCTACTGGGTGCTGACTCCCGTCTCTGTCCCCCAGATCTCAGAGAAGCTGTCTCAGCTGCAAGCCCGGCGCCAGGAGACAGCTGACAAGTGGCAGGAAAAGATGGACTGGCTCCAGCTTGGTGAGCCTCTGCAGGGAACCAGGCCAGGACAGGGGGATGGGAGAGATCAAGAACCCTGGGTGTGAAACTCCAGGCACCCACCCTTGGCAACATCTGTTGGTGCTCTGGGGCAGTGGCTTTCTCTGTGCCTTCTCTGACCAGCCAACTCTCTGCAACCCCTAATCCTGGCAGTTTTGGAGGTGCTCATGTTCGGGAGAGATGCAGGGATGGCAGAGGCCTGGCTGTGCAGTCAAGAGCCACTGGTGCGGAGCGCAGAGCTGGGCTGCACGGTGGATGAAGTGGAGAGCCTCATCAAGCGGCATGAAGCCTTTCAGAAGGCAGCGGTGGCTTGGGAAGAGCGTTTCAGCGCACTGGAGAAGCTCACTGCGGTGAGGGCTCTGGGCCCCGGGGCGCCTACTCCCTGCCCCAGACCCATCCTCTCTCTTCCCTCTGATCAGCACCTCCTGCGCGTGAGCTGAGAGTGCCCCATGACACCACAGCCTTCATTTCCCCCGGGGGACGCTAAGACCCGCATCTCCCCTGTTGCTCCTTGTCCCCACCATCTTGTCAGTTTCTCTTCTCCCTCCTTCCAGTTTCAGACCAGAGCTAAGACATTTCAACTTCCCCAGTGCCCTGCTCCTCTTAAATGAGCCTTCTTCACGCTGACCTCAGCATTTCTTGACAGCTGGAAGAGCGGGAGAGGGAGAGGAAGAGACAGAGGGAGGAGGAGGAACGGAGGAAACAGCCCCCTGCTCCGGAGCCCACAGCCGGTTTGCCCAAAGGAGACCTGGTGGACAGCCAGACAGCTCCTGATGCTGCCTGGGATGGGTGAGAGCCAGGACACCTGGGCCAGCAGGATGAGGCTAAGCCCAAACAAGCTAGGAACTAATTCTGTGTCATCTTTGGCCGTTCCAGAACCCATCCACGACTGCCACCATCCACACAGGTGCCCAGCGTTAATGGGGTCTGCACAGATGCTGAATCCTCACAGGTAACCCTATCCCCAAGCGTCCCCATCAACCCTGCCTACCTCACACACCCTCTCACAGCTTCTTGTCCTTGCAGCTCCTGTTGGAACAACAGAGACCTGAGCAGGGTAGCCTCCCAGAAGGGCCTGTGAGTCCCCCTGCAGGTGTGGGTATAGATACCTGAGATGAAGGGCTAAAAAGGGGGGCAAGGAGTCTTGAGGATGGGAGAGGGCAGAGACTCAAGGAAATTTGGCGCAGCCAGGGAGTTTCACAATCCACTGAGGAGACACCTTCCGTCTCATCCTGTTTTCCCCCGTAGGGATCTGGTGCAGGGGATGAGGCCAATGGGCCACGGGGAGACAGGCAGACACGGCCCCGCGGCCCTGCTGCTCCTGTGATGCCCCAGAGCAGGTCGTCTGAGTCAGCCCATGTTGCCACCTTGCCCACTCGAGGCCCAGAGCTCTCTGCCCAGGAGCAGATGGAGGGAATGCTCTGCCGCAAACAGGAGATGGAGGCCTTTGGCAAAAAGGCTGCCAACAGGTACCCAGCCTGGCCATGCAGTGCCTGTGGCCTCTCAGGTTCTTGCCTCTGGGGAGGCGTCCCTGGAGGGGATGTTTCTAGAGGCAGGAAAGTTATGCAGAATGGGGCACTTCACAGACTGTGACCTTTGGAAAAGGGATGGGGCTCAGGACCACTATGGCCCTTAGGGGACAGCCTGAGGGGGTAAAGAAAGGAGAGGAACTTTAAGTTCCAGGACATCCAAGGGGGCCCCAGAATGTAGGTCCCATCCACGCCAGTTCCTTTCACCATCTGGCCTCCTGACTGGCACAATGTCCCACCCAGATCCTGGCAGAATGTGTACTGTGTCCTGCGGCGTGGGAGCCTTGGCTTTTACAAGGATTCGAAAGCAGCCAGTGCAGGAGTGCCATACCATGGAGAAGTGCCTGTCAGCCTGGCCAGGGCCCAGGGCAGTGTGGCCTTCGATTATCGAAAGCGCAAACATGTCTTCAAGCTGGGGTAGGAACTGCACTGTGCTCTCAGGATGGGAGGAGGAGTCAGAAGTGACACAGGTGGGCCCAGTGGGAGTGGTCACCTGTAAGAAGTACAGGAATAGAGCTGCCAAGCCAGGACTTTGGGGACACCTTTGTATGAGGGAGAGGCAGGGATTATACTGCACACTAAGGAGGGGATGGATGGGGTGGGGGGTAGGTGGATAATGGGGGGGTTAAGACGCAGGCTGATGACTGATGATGTCAAGTTAAAAAGCCATCCTGGTGGGAGACCCCAAGGCAGCTTGCTGGCACTGCTCTGCCTCAGGGACCTTCAGAGGCATGGCCCTGCCTGGCAGCAAGCAGCTGGCAAGGCCTAGGATGGAAGTGAGCTCACCCTGGCCCTCTGCAGGCATTCAGAAAGGATTTGGTTTTGCACATCTGCAAAAACCTGGGAATCTGAAAATGTGCAACACCTGTAGATACAGCTCTGGGGGCTGCCTGGATGTTCTCCAGTTCCTCTTGGGTGAGGACTGAACTCTTAACATGCACTCACCTGGCACATACAGATTTTCATCTCTGCTCTGTGATTTTTCTCTCTCAACAGCTTACAGGATGGAAAAGAGTATTTGTTCCAGGCCAAGGATGAGGTAAGCTTTCCCCTCCCACCCACATGTTCCTGGAGGAAAAAATCCTGCAGTAGCAGATTTCCTTCCTTCCCTCCTCTCTCTTTTTCCTTGTCCACCTCTCTTGTTCTTTATAATAACCTACCCCATGACATGCCACTGGTTTTCTAGGAGGCCCACACCAAAACATGCTCTCCGAGATGAAATAGTTATTTTTTTTTGCCTTTTCCTTTCACATTTCTCTGCTGTCTGCCACCAATAGCCCCCACACAGGGTCCTGGAGGCTGAGATGTTGTCTCCCTGTCACCATAGGCAGAGATGAGCTCGTGGCTGCGGGTGGTGAATGCGGCCATTACTGCTGCATCCTCGGCCTCTGGAGAGCCAGAAGAGCCAGCAGTGCCCAGTGCCACTCGTGGCATGACTCGGGCCATGACCATGCCCCCAGTGTCACCAGCAGGGGCTGAGGGGCCTGTCGTGCTGCGCAGCAAGGACGGCAGAGAACGGGAGCGAGAAAAACGTTTCAGCTTTTTCAAGAAGAACAAGTAGATAGGGGGACAAGACTCCCAGGTCAGCTCCCTCCCTCTGTTCAGGAAACTGCCAGGGACTGTTGACAGGGACCACCCTCTTGTCAGGACAACTGCCTGCTGCTAGGGTCTGTTGCCAAGGTCAGCCCATCACCAGGAACTGTCACTGGGGACAAGCCAATGTTCTCAAGTACAACCTTCTCTTCTATTTAATTCCAGACTGGTGGTGGGACTCGGGCAACCCCCAATCCCACTCCTCCCATCCCCTTCTCCCCTCTTCCCCAGCCTTATGGTCCCATCCCCCCAGCACAGTGCGGATAGCACTGCATCCCGGACATAGGCCATGTGGGACACGGCTGCCCCACCTCAGGGTCGTTCTCTTACTACAAGTAGGGCGCACTGTCCACCACTGGTTCCTTGCCCCTGGGGACCAGCCAGGAACCTCAGAGCTGAAGCAGGCCCCAGGGGCAGGAGCGCCAGATGATGGAGTCGGAGGCGCCACAGCTGTCCCTTCCCATCCTGCCTCACCCTCTGACTCAAGTGGCCATTTTATCTTCAGTTGCTCTCAGTGGCTTCCAGGTGTGGGTTGTTCAGGGGCAGCCACAGCCTTGATTCTGGTCAAGGAGGTGATTAAACGGCTCAGCTTCTCTCACTGCCTCTGGGTGTCTTTGCTTTCCTGACCACAGCCTTTGTGCCTAAGCCCATGTTCCTCTCTTAGGCTCTGATCTCCTGCATGCCACGTTTCCACTCTGTTCCCAGCCTCCAAGCCCTCAAAGAACCATATGATTCCGAGAGCCTCCCTAGCAGGTCAGGGTGATGCTAACAAGCAGTATTTCTGTCAAAAGGCAGAGAGTACCCCTTACCTGGGACACAACTTTCTTCACTCATGAGTCTCTCAACTCTCCTGACCACAGCCCTGATGGTGGGCAAGGGGTCCTCTGTTCTCTGCCCTGTGACTTTTATCTCCCAACAGTTTAAGGGGTGAGCACAGAGGGTGACTACCGACCCCATGCCTATTTCCTCCCCAGAGAGCTTACTCAAGGATCAAAGGAGTAGCAGTTCCTAATCCACTTGCCATGAGGTACACCCTAAGCATGTAAATAAAAAACACACACAAGACCATATAGTCTAGATCCAGTCAAGTATCTTAAAAAGAGCAGGCAGCTTCTCCCTTGACTCTGGCTTGGCAATTGGAGGTTGCAGGGCAACTGCGTTTGACTCCAGATGTTGTTGACAGCAGCCACTCCTTGCTGACCTCCTGCAGAAAAAAAAAACTTTGTTCTTGCATTGTTTTCTCTACACAAACAACCATTTTTCAGGAAAACTTCCCTATCTTTAGCATAATTGGTTAGGAGCCCTGAGCAAACCCCTGACTGAATAAGATCAGTTAAGACAGACAGGTAATGTGCAGTCCTAGGACTAGCACAGCATAGTCCCAGACTGAGCTGCAAACATGAGATCTGGTGGACCAGATAACCCACATGATAATTATCCCTTTCTATTAAGAAAGGGAGATTCAGTCTTCCATGGTAAACATGTGGAGATATATATATAACTGCAAGAGCATGTCCTGGGACTAAATGTGTAGTGCTGCTCTGTTATTCCATTTAGTCCCAGGACATACTCTTGCAGTTATATATAGAGCAGCACTACACAGAGACCGTCTTTTGTGCTTCAAGCACAGCGGTAAAACCTCCACTGTGTGAAGGAGACAGTCACACAGTCACACAGCAAACCGATCGTTGGAAATTTTTACATGGGGGGAGAGGAATTAATGGAGAAATGATCATTTGAATGTAAAACATAAGTGTAAATAGGGCAATTGAAGTGACCCCTAAAGAACATCATTGTTCATGGAAAGGTAAGATGGAAATTGTGGTCTGAGAATCATCTGCACACACCTGGCAGCTGAAGCTACTTGAGAACATAATTCTGTAAGGACAGGTTGGAGAAGAGGGTAAGCCAAGGGCCAGGCAGAGACTTTGAGCTGTGGGTGGAGGAAAGGCAAAGTTCTAGGAAAGAGAACAGGTGGAATGGGGCAGTAAAGGATTCAAGACAAAGCACAAAAAAAAAAAAAAAAAAAAAAAAAAAAATCAAGGCAGGCAATGGGAATATGGACAGATCAAAATGGATGAATTCTCTAGAGATCAACATGTCTGCATTCTTATTAACCACCGCCTGCAAGGGTGGACCTGAATAATCCAATATGGCAGCCACCAGCCACATGGCTACTGAGCACTTGTAGTGAATACAAGCCAAGATGTGCTGCAAGTCCAAAATGCTCACTGGATTTCAAGCACTTCAGGGGAATTTTTTTTTTTAATCTCATTTTTATATGTTGAAATGATGAGTCATTAAAGTGGATTTCAAACTTTGGCTTTAGTCTTTTTGATGTGTTTACTGAAATTTTTCTGCTATTTCATGTTTATTTATTGTGGTGCTGGGGATTGAACCTAGGGCTTTGTGCATGCTAGGGAAGTGCCACACCACTGAACTACATTACCAGCCCTATTGGACATTTATATTTTCTATTATTATTATTAGTCATTGCAGTGCTGAGAATGGCACCTGGGACCTCATGCATGCTAGGTAAGCACTGTACTACTGAGCAACACCCAAGCCATTTTAAAATTACTTATGTGGCTCACATTATATTTCTGTTGGATAGCATTTCTCTAAATGGACTATAGACCTCACTATGAAAGGTAAAAAAATTAAAACACTGTTAATAGAAGAAAATGCAGAATATCTTTGTGATTTGGGGGTAGAAAAGACATGAAACTTCAAAAACAAATTTTTTAAGATAAAAATTGATTTCATAAACAATAATTTCTGACCGATGAAGGACACTGTGGCCAAAGTTAACATGGTGAAATGAGAAGATTTTTTAAACCAATGCAGAGCAACATCCAGAAATATGCAAGAAATTCCTACACATCAACAACAAAAAAGAGACTGCAATCTGAGACACAGACAAAAGACACAAAATTCATGAGAATAAACCCAAAAAACTTAAGAAGAAATTCTTAAAATCATTAGTAACCAGACAAATGCTAATCAAAACAACAAAGAACTATGGCTACTGAGCACTTGTAATGAATACAAGCCAAGATGTGCTACGAGTCCAAAATCCTGGCAAAAATTAGGAACCCAGATAATGTCAAACATTATGGCAGAAACAGAAATAACAGGGTCTCTTGTGCCCTGCTGGAGGAAGGGTATACCAGCACAGCTTTTCCAGAGAACAACTTGGCACTACATAGACAAGCTAGTTTTCTGTATACTCACCAAGCATTGCAGCAATATCCCCCCACACACTACCATGAGAATTAGGGCACACACATAAGGATGTTAATTAAAACCTTGTTCATAATAATGGGGAGCAGAGGCAGTATTCTATATCCAGATGATGGTAGATAAAATGTGTGACTGCACAGCATGGAGTATTACTTAGGAGTTAGATATCACATAGCATAGACTGCTTAATGGAGAAAAGTAAGAAACAGTGAGCTATACACACATAATTTACATTATTTATGCAAATATACAATGGGTAAACTTTGCTTAGGTCCATATTAGAAGAGGCCAACTGTGAAAAGGCATTTGTTAACAATCTAGGCAAAACTTGAATACAAATATAATTAACACAGCATATGGGCTCAGTAGGTAGTGTGCTTGCCTAGAGTATATAAGCCCTGGGTTTGATCCCCAGCATCAAAAATTAAGTGCTGATGTTCTAAATTAGAAGCAGATAATGAGGTACTTATGGGGAAAATAGCATTATATCTTGATATTTGTTTGAAAATACTCCAGGGGAGGGGAATAAAAGGAAAGGCTGCTAGAAATAAGATCAGCAAAATGTTGATAATGCCACAGCTGGATAAAGTGTCCAGAGGAGTTCATTAACCTATTCTCTACATTTGTACTTTTTTGACAATTTCTTCAACAAAAAAGTTTTTGAAAAATAAAAAAAAAAAAACATGAATGAAAAATGTCTTCCAAGAGCACAAAGTAATATACATTAAACTTATTAGAATTGTTGCCTATGGAGGAATGAGAATGGAGATAAAAGGGAATAAATTTAAAAATGGGGGGAAGGTGAGGGAAGGAGATGGAATGGTACAGTCAGCTAAGAGAATAAACAGTGTTAAGAACACAGAGGAGACTGGGCATGGTGGTGTGCACATGTAATCCCAGATACTCTGGAGGCTGAGGCAGGAGGATTGCAAATTTGAGACCAGCTTCAGCAATTCAGCAAGACTCTGTTTCAAACTAAAATCTTAGAAAGGGCTAGAGATATGGCTCAGTGGTAGACCCCTTTCCTAGCATGTATGATGGTCTAGTTTCAATTCCCATGTGATAGTCAATTCTTCCTCACTGGGACCAAAATACCTGACAAGAACAATTTAGAGGAAGAAAAGTTTATTGGCTCACAGTTTCAGAGGTCTTAGTCTTAGGTAAGCTGACTCCACCACTGTGGCCCTGAGGTGAGGCATTGTGGCAGAAGGGTGTGTAGAAGGAAAGCCACTCACCTCATAGTAGCCAGGAAGCAGCAAGAAAGAGACAGAAACAAGGGGATAAGATGATTACATTTTGAGACCTATTTCCTCCAATCACACCCTGCCTGCTTATAGTTATCACACAGCACAGTAGTAATATAGTAATATTTTCATTATTAATCCATCAAATGAATTAATCGACTGCTTAGGTTACAGCTCTCATAATCTAATCATTTCACTCTGAACATTGCTACATTGTCTCCTGAGCTTTTGGGGGACACCTCATAGTCAAATCACAGCACTCAGTACCGAAACATACACATACAAACACCATACAAGGAAAGGGATGGTGAGTGAAAAGAACGATTTAGAAGGATGAAAATTACTAAGGAAATATTAGCTTCAGAAACCTCAGAAAATTGGAGAATTGGAGAGAACAGAATCCAAAAGACATAAGTTTCAGACTATCTCGAGAAGTCTCTTCTGGAGCATCAGTGGAAAAGGAGAAGGGAAGGAGACAGGTAAATAGAATTTACCTGAAATCGCTTTTGCTAATATGGAATATAATAATAATAATAATAATAATAATAATAATAATTATTATTATTATTAATGAAAGCTGTTTCAGAAATGGTGAAGGAAGCTTCTAGAGATGCCCAAAAGTAAAAAGTCTGAATACAGAGAGAAACTGGAAATGTCCAGAGAAAACGGAAAGGGACAGGAGAGGTAAATAGAATTAGCTGGGAGCCAAGTACCAGCATGGGTTATTAAAATTGTAGACAGTGCAACTTCGGAAATGGCTGGGAAACAAAAAGAATTCAGTGAAGCAAACATAATCAAGTAGTTGGGTAGAGGAGGGCAACTGAGAATTTGTGCCTTGAAAGTATCAGAGAAGCTGTTACGGAGACACCACAGTGAAAAATGGTGATTGACAACCACCGGGCACCTCTATTCTGAGATAAATTCAACCCATCAATCTCCATAAATGTCTCTGCTTTGTTGGAGAATGACAGCGAACCCACCTAATAGCTTCCCTTTTGCCACAAGGAGGTGCCCTTAGACCGCAGCTGAATTTTGAATGCCAGAAAGTCAGTCAGGAGATTCACAGTTACCTTCCTCCAGTATCTCGGTGAGGACTTGAAGACCTGTCCCACCCTAAAGCAAGGAATCTGTCTCGTCCTCTGTACCAAGTATTCTTTTGGCGTGTCCACCACCAACGACACACATTTTGAACTCTGGCCAGAGAGAGAAAACCAGCCACGTATATAGATGAATAAATTGTAGTTTGGGTAGATATGCCTCCTAGCCCTATCCCAGCTCTATCGCAGATCATCTTCTGTTCCTTGGTTCTGTTTTCTCACTAATGAGTAACTCGTTTGCAATTAAAAAAAAAAATTAATTGTTTAAAGCGCTACAAAAAAATAAAAGTCAAGGTTTGCTGTGTTTCTGAAATGTTGCCCCCAGGTGCCATAAAAACGGACAAGCCCGCTAAGTAACCCCCTTTTAGAGGACCTGGTGAGATAACCCTTTGTCATCCGCAACCCCTCTGCAAGGGCCCAATAGCGCGGCCCATTGTGATGGCTAGCTACTCCCCCGAGCTTCTGCGTTTACCCACCCAGTGGTTACGTCCCGAGCCCTTCTGACGCGGAGCTGCGACCCCATCCCAGGGCGGTGATTGGCTAGCCGGGGTTGGTGGCGGACTGACCTCGGCCCCGCAGCGCCGTCCCCTGCTGGCCCCGCCCCCGAGCCGGGCGACCATTTGTGTGCGGCCGCGGGATTGGTCGCCCGGCTCCCGCGAGGGGGAGGGGAGGAGGCCGCGCGCACCCGCGCGTGCGTGAGCTGGCGCGCGAGAAAGGGCCCGGTCGCGCCGAGGCTCGAGCGGCCGTCGCCATTTTGTCGGGTTCTCTCTGACGCGGGAGCCGCCGCCACCGCCGCCGCCACCGGGAGGTACAAGAGGGTCGTGTGGGTGTGCGGGGAGCCGGGGGCGGGCGGGCCGGGCCCCTCGCGGACGGGCTTTGGGCTCCTGGTGGCGCTGTGGGCAGCCCCGGGAAGACAACGAGGGGAGGCGGGGCCGGACGGAGGGGGCGGGGCCGGGGTCGGGCCGAGTCTTTGTTGGGTGAGGAAGGCGGAGGTCGGGCCGCAGCCGGGGTCCTGGTTTGGCTCCGAGCGGGCCTTTTATCTTAGAGCGTGTGGGAAGGCGATATCGTGCAGTGCAGAGGTACACAGATTTCCCTCCAAAACCGTGTCACCCGGGACACTCGGGTGCCTCTTGCCCTACGCTTGCTTTTTCCTCGCTGTTTAGACATGCAGCGCCAACCCGCTGCTTTAAGCACGCCTCCTCTCCGGGAGATGCATTGTGTTGTGCATGCTGACCTCCGACCTCCTATTTGCTTGTCACAGGTACCTCGCAATGCTCATTGTCAAACCTTCCCGCCTCCCTCTAGGAAGAATAATGAACTTATCTGGGAGGGTCTTGAAGGTGCCTAGAACTTTGGAGGATTAAACAGAAATGTTGAGGTGCACTTGAATTTCCCACCCATCCGACTTTTGAAATCTTGTTTCTTCTCTTCCAGGCTCTTGTCAGGATGGTGAAGCTGTTCATTGGAAACCTGCCCCGGGAGGCCACAGAGCAAGAGATCCGCTCACTCTTCGAGCAATATGGGAAGGTGCTGGAATGTGACATCATTAAGAACTACGGCTTTGTGCACATAGAGGACAAGACGGCGGCCGAGGATGCCATACGCAACCTGCACCACTACAAGCTGCATGGGGTGAACATCAATGTGGAAGCCAGCAAAAACAAGAGCAAAGCTTCAACCAAGTTACATGTGGGCAACATCAGTCCCACTTGTACCAACCAAGAGCTTCGGGCCAAGTTTGAGGAATATGGCCCAGTTATCGAATGTGACATCGTGAAAGATTATGCCTTTGTACACATGGAGCGGGCAGAGGATGCAGTCGAAGCCATCAGGGGCCTTGACAACACAGAGTTTCAAGGTGAACTGCTTTGGGGCCTGGGTGGCAGAGCTGAGTGGGGTCTAGCTCAAGACAGGTGCAAAAACAAGACCATGGGGCTGGCAGAATCTTTTAACTGGAAATAATAGATTATGTCTACTGCTCTTAAGCATAACTTACTCTTGTTCATGTTTGCTGAGATGTTCCTCAACAGCTATGTAGGACCACAAAGTGGGGGTCACTTTATCCTGTGGTCTTCATTCATTCAAATGCTGATGAAACTGTTTGCTGAGGAGAAGGGAGGATAAAGGTCTGTGACTTATCTACTTCTTTTGTTATGCCTAAGAAGCCTTTGGTTTGAGGGTTTAAATGCATAGGGTTTATATTCCACTGCCTTGGGTGAGGGGTAGTGATGGGGAAAGGGTATTTAGAGGAAGCCCTATATTATAAATCTGAGTGGTGAGTCTGGATTTGGGGAAGTGTCTTTTGGGTGAATTTGTTAAGTCTTTGGACTATATAAGCACAACCAAGAAAAAAGTAAATTTTTCTAAAAATTCAAGGTTAAATGGAAATGATAGTCTTACTTCTATGATAAAATTTCAGTTAAGCATCATAGAGTGTATCATTGTTTATATTGATAATAAAGTTATATTTGTTCATTAATACCACGAGAGGATATCTGAAAACTCTAGAACTGTGCTAATATGGTAGCCTCTAGCCACATGTGGCTGGTAAGTTTAAATTAATTGAAATTAAATAAAACAAAAAATTCACTTTTTCAGTTGTCCTGGACACATTTCAAACAATAGTCATATGAGGGTAATGGCTATTGAATTAGCATATGTATAGAATATTTTCACTATCACAGATAGTTCTATTGAATAGCATTGTACAGCAAGGTTTTTGTAAAAGTATCATGTTGGACTACACATTCACAGCCACTTCTGGTTCTTAAAATAAACACCCTTTTTGCCCTGAGTGCCACTAAAAGAGTTGTTAAGCACTTCAAGTTTCTCTGCTAAACCTAGAAAGCAGAATAGAAAGAATAGGAAAAATATAGAAATTGAACAGAAAAAAATGAGAAACTGTGCAGATAGTGGAGTTTAATGGTTGAGGACCATCAAGTATATGTGGCTTCAGCCAGTGATGCTTTGGTCTTTAGCTACTCTTAAAAACATAGGGCAAAAGTTGTTGGTATTAATTACCAAGTGGCCAAATGTTTTAACCTCTTTCTGCTTCATTTGCCCTACTTACAAAATAGAGTTAATGATCCCTGTTGTACCATCCCCACAGTATGGTAGTGAGACTAGGATGAGGTAATAGTTGTGAAAATGTTTCCACAGTGAAAGCACTGTATGATGAAAGGTGAGTGCTGTTTGCAACCATGAGTGTTTGTATTGAGAGAAAGTTATTTAAAATATGATAAGATAGTTAAGTTTTTCTTATCTGTTTTTTAAATTTATATTTGTTTTTCTTTTATTATTTTGGAATGCTGGTGCACTTTACCTTTAAAAGTTATTGTTTTCATTCAATGGTGGAAGGAGATCATGGATGGAGAATGGGGAAAGAGGGTTCTCTCTTAACAGGTAATAAACAGAATTTAAAAGAATGTAAATTCAGGTACAGACTCTTCAGAGGTGTTGTAGCAGTAGCACTACATGCCCTTACCTTTTAATGTGCAATTGATTAAAAGGAAAAGAGCAAAAATATGTATAAGGAAAATCAGTTAACTGGAGGAAGATGGTTTAGAATGACTATTTTTTGTTTGTTTTTATTTTTGCAGTGCTGAGGATTGAACCCAGGGCCTTGTGCATGCTGGGCTTGTGCTCTACTACTGAGCTATGCCCCTAGCCTTGAGTGTTTTAATAAAACTGGTGTTATTACTTATGAAGTAGATACCTGAATAATGCAATGGCTCCCATGAGACATTTAAAAGTGTTATCATTTCCTTAGAAGCACAGACACTAAACTGAATTAGGAAAGAAAAATCTTTTACTCGTTTTATGTTGTGTGCCTTTGCCTTCTGGAGAGTGATCTTTGAGTTACACATGCAGACATTTTTGTAACCTTCTATATTTTCCCAAAATGACAAGTTTATTATTGGAAAATAAATCAGTTTTGCAAAAAATACAATGTAGATATCAGTTTGCATAATTTTCTAATAAAAGCCTTTTTAATTATCTACTAATGAAGACAGCCTCTGGAAAATGCCACTTTGGGCATCTTCTGAACCTTTATTTATGTACTTAATGGTTGCCATTTAGGTTTCTGCATTGTATGATTTCTAAAAGGAAGCAGTAGAATCTGAATTATCTGTGCCTTTCAGTATCTGTTTTCTCTCCATAAGCAGCAGAGGAACATAGTTGTATTGGAAAGGAAGGTGTTCCCAAATTTGTATGTCTTGTTTTCAGAATTAAATCAGACTATTGCTGTATATCAACTACATCTCCAGCCATCTTTGGATCCTGGCACATAATAGGAGCTAAGAAATTAGGACCCCATTTTTCCCACCTTAGTATTTTAATATTCTCTTCTATCCAGCTTTCAAGATAAAATAGTATTATTGCGCTAATTTTGTGAGAAATTTTGGCATATTTCAGTAACTTTGAGGTCTCAGAAAATCTTTTAAACTTCTGGCCTATCTACATGTGGTAGAATAGAGTGGTAGAATTTGTCTTGCCCTGATTCTGAAAGGTAATAGAGAAACACAGTACTTTTTAATTATTACAGGAACTTTAGGGGGTTTAAATTAAAAGCTTGGTTATAATTGTGTTGGCAAGACTATTTAAAAAAAAAAAGCCTACTATCACTTTATTATAGATGTTTTTTAGTTCTAGATAATTTTTTTTTTTAAACTGGTATCCTTTTCACAACTACACCGATAGATTTTGATTTTGCTACAGATGTTTATACACTTAGGAGTTCCCACCCTCTAAGAAAAACAGAAATGAAGATTGGATTTAGTATCAGAAAATCAAGGTAAAATCACTGGATTTTGTTTCTCTAAAAAACAGACCCAGAATCTATAAAAAACAAAATGCAAGTTTAATTGGATTTTTTTCCCCTTATAAATGTTACTTCTAGGTCTCTGGATTGGCTACTTTTTAGATTATCATTGTTACTTTGACTTCAGAATTAGAGCACAGTTTGTGTCTGTCACATAGCTTAATGTGTATGTTTGAAAGCCAATAATTTATAATTTTATAGTCTAAATTATAGAGAATTCTATATTTGATATGTAAGAGAGAGTGTGTGTGTGTGTGTGTATGAGAGAGAGAGAGAGAGAGAGAGAGTGTGTGTGTGTGTGTGTGTGTGTAGGGGCAGAAATCTATTTCTTTTGTAAGCATAGGTAACATTGAATAACTTGTAAAAATTAGATGCGAGTATTTAAATCTCTGAAAACTGGGATGGCTCACTAAAATGCTGCTTGCAGAGTTATTGCTGCTTGGTGTCTGCTAATTGAGTCTGGTGATGGTGGATGCTGTCTGTTCATTAGCAGCTGGAGGTCAAAAGCCTGAACATCTTTTGTTTCTGCTGAAGTGAGTTTTGGGGCAGAACCAAGTTAGACTAAAGTGATAGGACTGCACTAATCCACAACCCTCTCATGGTTAGTGCATGGTGGTGTTTTGGCTCCCATCCTAAATCAGGTTGTTCCCAAAAAGAGAGTGGAAATACAAGGCTTCCTATTGCACAGCTGTATTCAGAACAAGATCTATTAAAAGAGAACAATATGCTGACGGCAAAGGGGGAAACTCTTCTGAGCAGCCCTTAAAAATGACAAGAAGCCCATTTTCTCTATTTTTACTGTCCTTATGGCCACAATTTTTTTAAAGTATTGACTTGATCTCCAGAATTTTAATGCAGTTCAGTACTGAATTACTGCCAGTACCACTCCCTTTTCCTGAACTGCTTTTAAAGACTCCAGATGATTTCATCTATCAGTAAGGGACCTTGAGTTTGGCTGCGCACAGCCTTGAGCAAAGGTGGTTTCTTCTCAAAGCTGTTCCTCAATGCTAGTCATTTCTTAGAAGCATGGATGTGAATTGTTTGAATCGGGGCCCAGAATCCTTTAGGCAAATGCTGAAATTTTCAAGCAAACAGAAAATCCCCTATAAAGAATTATAAGCACTGAACACAGTGACATAAGTCTATAATCCTGGCTTCTCAGGAGGCTAAGGCAAGAGAATTGCAAGCTCAAGGTTAGCCTCAGCAATTTAGCAACGCCTTGTCTCAAAAACTAAAAAGGGCTGTAGATGTAGCTTAGTGGTAGAGCACCCATGGGTTTAGTTCCTAGTACATTAAAATAAAGAAAAGAGGGCTGGGCTTGTGGCTCAGTGGTAGAGCGTTCACCTAGCATGCATGAAGCACTGGGTTCGATCCTCAGCACAACAATAAAAAATAAAGTTATTGTATCCACCTACAAAAAAAGATTTTATATATATATATATATATAATTATTATATATATATATATATAATATATATATAATTTATTTTTATTTTTTTTTTTTTAAGAAAAGAATTGTAAACTAAGTGGCAAGTTGAAATCCTGATTGTTCCATTACATGGGAACACATTATCCCTAAGCAGCTGGTACTGTTTTAAGATCTTCCTAATTCTTGTTGAGAGGCCTTGGTCAGAGTTTTCTGCAGTAGACATGGATTAACCCTTGAGGATAAAAGTGAGGATGAGGTTAAAATGTCTTATTTCTCAGAAATACAGGGGATGAAGCAATTGATGAGCCAGATATGATTTGGCATCCAACACAGCCTTCCCCTGCAGAAACTGCTGAAGGAAACAAGGTGGAAAGAAGACTGCTATTGGGTCTTGTTGGTGGTGATTGAACCCAGGGCCTTATGCATGCTAATGAGCACATGCTCTTCCCACTGTGAAACAACCTGACCTATTGCTGGGGTGGTCCCCTCCCCACCCCTCCAGCCATACTGGGGATTGAAACCAGGGGTACAATATCCCTGACCTATATCCCTAGCCCTTTTTATTTTTTGAGACAGGTTCTTGCTAAATTACTGCAGTAAGTCACTGAGATTACAGCATGTACCACCATGCCTGGCTGTTGCTGTGGCTTCTAAGCTGCAGTAAGTGCTCAGGCCTTATATGGCCTTCAGTAAATCAGGGAGAAAGAACGAAGATGCCTTCCAGATCTAGCATAACTGAGGTTTTGTTGGATATATCATTGAAAAGTATTCAGGTTTTGAATCATTATAATTGATAATAATCTTTAAGAATTAGAAATTTTTTGACTTTTGTGTTTAGGGGGAAAAGGAAAGTTGCAGAGACAGAAGTAGGTAGGAATTTGCTACTGTGGTAAGTAGAAAGGACTAACTGGTCTCTGAGGTCTAACATTTTCTGGCTGTCTTCTGTATTGAAACTTCAGCTGAAATAGGGTCACAAGAGTGTGTGTACGTATGTGTCCTATGTTTACTTTCCTTTGGGGGAGGATAAAGAGTGTCAATGAGTTATAATCTTCTTAATCTATTTCTTCAAGGCAAAAGGATGCACGTGCAGTTGTCTACCAGCCGGCTTCGAACTGCCCCCGGGATGGGAGACCAGAGTGGCTGCTATCGGTGTGGGAAAGAGGGACACTGGTCCAAAGAGTGCCCAGTAGATCGTACTGGGCGTGTGGCAGACTTTACTGAGCAGTACAACGAACAGTATGGAGCAGTGCGCACACCCTACACCATGGGCTATGGGGAATCCATGTATTACAATGACGCCTATGGAGCACTCGACTACTATAAGCGCTACCGGGTCCGCTCTTATGAAGCGGTGGCAGCGGCGGCTGCTGCTTCTGCATACAACTATGCAGAGCAGACCATGTCTCATCTGCCTCAAGTCCAGAGCTCAGCTGTGACCAGTCACCTCAACTCTACTTCTGTTGATCCCTATGACAGACACCTATTGCCGAACTCTGGTGCTGCTGCTACCTCAGCTGCTATGGCTGCTGCTGCTGCCACCTCTTCCTCCTATTATGGAAGGGACAGAAGCCCACTGCGTCGTGCTACAGCTGTGCTCCCCACAGTTGGAGAGGGCTACGGTTATGGGCCAGAAAGTGAGTTGTCTCAGGCTTCAGCGGCTACACGGAATTCTCTGTATGACATGGCCCGGTATGAGCGGGAGCAATATGTGGACCGAGCACGGTACTCAGCCTTTTAAAAACTGGAGGTGAGAGTGGGGTGGGTGTGATTAAGAGATTCCATTTAGTTCCCTTGCAAGAGACCTTCATAGAGGAGGCTAGAGGTACTTGTTTGCTATTAGAACAGAATCCAAAAAGTACTAATTATGTGTTATTCTTTATTATTTCTCTAGCTTAGGCCACAGGTTCTCTTGGCCTGTTGAGGTTTTAGCGTGTGACTTCATATACTAAAGGAACAGTTTGTTAGGAATAATATTCCTATAATCAGCTGTAAATCCACTTGAGTTGCAGAAAAACATTTAAGATAACTAATGTTTGTTTGGTGACCTGTGTATATTAATATCTAGACAGTAAGAGATATTTCTTTATACAGGAAGGGGAACTAAGGCTCCAGAGATTCAGTAGTTTGCCCATCATCATTTGGTAAATGAGGGAGGTAAAGCCAAAATTCAAATTCAAGCCTGACTCTTAAAATTCCCACTAACAGTCAGTGTGGTATTAAGCTGAAGGGTACGGGTTCAGGACTTAGTAATGGAAATACAGAGTATTTGCTAATAAGATTGTTTATTGGGTCACTAGCCTTTATCATGGAAGCTCTTCAAGTATGATATCTGCAAGCCAGATAAAGTCCTATAAATATTAAGTGTCTAATTCTAAGATACTTGTTTGTTGAATGTTTGATGCTCTGCCCCATGTAGTTCTTTCCTTATTCAGATCTAGAGCATTGGAGTGCTTAACCCCTATTTTCTTGTAACCTATGATACGTTTCCCATTTCTTTCAGCATTTTGGGTTTTTTGTGTGGGAACACTACTTAAGGAATTAGAAATTGGCAATCTTCTGATGTACATAAAATCCTATAGGTTGTGACTCTGAAAAGTTAATGTTCCTACTTCAGGAATTGTGTATCAAAGTTGCTAAGTTACTGCAAGTCACTGGGTTAGGAAATATTGAGTATTGAGTTAATCAGAGTGGAAATAGCATCATGACATTATATTTTCATGGTTTTACTTATACTTTGAAATTGGGCATCACTTGAATTTGAGCCCCAGTAGCAAGGTTAAACCGAATTACTACTGAGCTTCCAAGATTTCAAGTTATCCCCTCTTTGGTATAGGTGTAGAAGAAAGAAAAGCTACAGAATTTGCTTTTTGTGAAGTGAGAAGCACTGTGTCATGAACCTGTGATTTTATATCTTATATGACCATGTCAGTAAGACTTGGGATTTCCTGAGACCACTGTGCAGCAGTGTGTTCATGTGTGTGAAGTAGATTAAGCTTAGAAGCTATGGAGTTTGCCATTAATTTTTACAGCTGGATCTACCATGAGTTGAGGTGCGTCTGAAGTGAAGTAAGTTGTTATCAATCTATCAGATAACTTCTGTTTCTTTTAAGTATGTTTCAAAGTTAATTTTTAAATTAATATATTGTGGTCTTTAAAGGGTATTGATACATCATTTTAAAAGTGAATTTTAACTGAGAACAGTGGTTGTTCAACTAACCTCTTTGTAGTGATGACTTTTAAAGAAACTTACCTTCCAGGTGTGAACCTCAAATGGACTGAATAACCCTGAGTTGGTTGCAGTCCCAGGAGCCTGATGTTAATGAGGCTGCCAGGAGGAAATACTCCAGAACTGTTGGGGATCCAAATTCGGGTCTCACTAGCAGAACTGATCCAAGAACGTCACAGCTTTTGAAGTCGATTGGCACAGATCAAGACCAAGATTTGGCCCTTTGTCTGTAATAAGTAGAGGAACTTGGTGTGAGTTAACTTCTTTTTTCCCCCAGCCATTGGTGTCTGGAGTTTCCATCATCAATGGAAGAATTAGAGAATTCTAGCAATGATTTCTTCTTTCGATTTGGCAAGGGAGATTTGGTCAATTAGAGAAAACACTGGAACTGTGGTTCTAAATCTGTGACAGTGTGACATGTAGTTGTGTTAGAGATTGGTGAATGACCCACTGTTCCTTGAGAACTGTACCTTTTACAAATGTCATTTCTAAAGTTTGTTTACTATGAAAAATTAAAAATGGGGGTGGTTATTTGCGCCTATAGTCCCAGCTACTCAAAAGGAACACTTATAAGCCCAGGAAAATTCAACCAGAGCAACATAGTGAAATTCCATATCATTTTTTTAAAGGGGAAAAAGTAAAACAATTGGCCATATTTGAGATCTCAGTATCTTCTGCTTTTTCCAGATCCAAAAATTAAACTGTCCTTTGTTGGAGCAATAGTAGCCTTCTGTTAAAGACGTTATTTTGCCGGGCGCCATGGCACACACCTGTAATCCCAGCGGCTTGGGAGGCTGAGACAGGAGGATCACAAGTTCAAAACCAGCCTCAGCAACTTAGCAAGGCTGTAAGCAACTTAGTGAGACCCTGACTCTAAATAAAATATAAAAAGGGGCTGAGGATGTTGCTCAGTAGTTAAGCTCCCCTGGGTTCAATCCCTGGTATCAAAAAAATAGTTATATTGCTTAAAAGATGGCTAAGAAAATGAGAAAGTTGAATTTATCACTAACACAGCAGACTTTCACCTAGATTACATCTGTATGTCCTATATAGCTATTAGTATATTCCTTTATAGACCTATTTAATAGAACCTTAGATGATTTTGTGGAATATAAATTTGATCCAATCTGACTTGGTTTTGTTTTGTTCTTTGTTTTTTTTTTTTTTTTCCCCCTGGAATACAGGACGGGACCAGGGCCCTTGTACTCGGAGCCAAGCTGCTCTCCAGGCATTGTGTAAGCCTCTTGTGTTGTGCTCTCTTTCAGGTAGGATAATTGCGGACTGAACCCTCGGGCTGCGGTCATATATGAGAACTTGCTCCGCGCGGTCCCCTTTGCCGGGATGTTTCCATTGCTTCATGTTTCAGTAAACAGAGGAGTTTGAGACCAACTATGTTTTCTTTCTTAATTTAATTCTTCTAAGTTTACTTTTCTTTCCTCCTGATACTAGTCTTAGTAGCCTTTCACTTTGTTCCTTATATTCTCAGCCTCAGATCATCCCTAGGTAAGGATTATGCTGGCATTCCCTTTTTCCTGTACAGTGGAACCCCTCTTATCTTGCTTTCCTTAGGATTTGAACCCTTCCTCCCTGCCTACCTACAGCATCTCCCTTTAAAATGACCATGTAGTGGCAAACAGCCTTTTACTCTTCTCTGTTAGCTCTGGACTCTTAACATTGAAGCTAATCTTCCGAAATTGCTAGGACCATTGGGGGTTTTGTTGTTGTTTTTGTTTGTTTGGTTTTTTTTTTTTTTTTTTTTTTGGTCTGACCTGTGATCGTGGTACAGCGTTAGCTGAAATTTAGCCTTGTTTTAACTCCACTCCTCCCACTTTTTTTTTTTTTTTTGACAAATAAATATTTCTAACACTGAAGTATCTTTGGTTTGAGGGTTTAAATGCATAGGATTTATATTCCACTGCCTTGGGTGAGGGGTAGTGATGGGGAAAGGGTATTTAGAGGAAGCCCTATATTATAAATCTGAGTGGTGAGTCTGGATTTGGGGAAGTGTCTTTTGGGTGAATTTGTTAAGTCTTTGGACTATACAAGCACAACCAAGAAAAAAGTAAATTTTTCTAAAAATTCAAGGTTAAATGGAAATGATAGTCTTACTTCTATGATAAAATTTCAGTTAAGCATCATAGAGTGTATCATTGTTTATATTGATAATAAAGTTATATTTGTTCATTAATACCACGAGAGGATATCTGAAAACTCTAGAACTGTGCTAATATGGTAGCCTCTAGCCACATGTGGCTGGTAAGTTTAAATTAATTGAAATTAAATAAAACAAAAAATTCACTTTTTCAGTTGTCCTGGACACATTTCAAACAATAGTCATATGAGGGTAATGGCTATTGAATTAGCATATGTATAGAATATTTTCACTATCACAGATAGTTCTATTGAATAGCATTGTACAGCAAGGTTTTTGTAAAAGTATCATGTTGGACTACACATTCACAGCCACTTCTGGTTCTTAAAATAAACACCCTTTTTGCCCTGAGTGCCACTAAAAGAGTTGTTAAGTACTTCAAGTTTCTCTGCTAAACCTAGAAAGCAGAATAGAAAGAATAGGAAAAATATAGAAATTGAACAGAAAAAAATGAGAAACTGTGCAGATAGTGGAGTTTAATGGTTGAGGACCATCAAGTATATGTGGCTTCAGCCAGTGATGCTTTGGTCTTTAGCTACTCTTAAAAACATAGGGCAAAAGTTGTTGGTATTAATTACCAAGTGGCCAAATGTTTTAACCTCTTTCTGCTTCATTTGTTTGTATGATTGTTTTTACCACCAGAATCTTCACATTCTTGTCCAGTGTGCTCAAACTACAAAATTCTAATCACTGAATGTCTCAAACATACATGTAGAAGGAAGGAATTAGTGAGTAATATGGCTTCAGAAATAGGTGATAGTGAGAAATAATGCCAGAATATTGAGACACTGATGAATGTGTAAGCTGGTGGTCAGGCTTTTCTCTAAATAACCAGAATTGCTCTTGACAGTTTAAAGGCTAGAACTTAGATTAGTAGTGATAGAAACCCCACAGGAAACTTTTGAGTCAGGAAAAGGCTCAGCCAGAATATCTACAGGAACCTATCAGGTGACTCAATTTGACTTCATAGTTTGCTGGGCCGGTATAATGAACATATATTTGAGAGGCTGAGGCAGGAAAATCAGAAGTTCAAGGCCAGCCTTAGCAATTTAGCAAAGCCCTAAGAAATGTCATGAGATCCTGTCTCAAAAAAATAAAAAGGGATTGGGATGTAGCTTGGTAACAGTACTCTTGGGTTCAATCCCCAGTACCACACCAAGAAAAAGGGTGGGAGGTAGGCCAGTTGCAGTGGTACACACCGGTAAACCCAGCTACTTAGGAGGCTGAGGGTGGGGGATTACAAGTTTGCAACCTGGGAAACTTAGCAACATCTCATTTTAAAATAAAAGGACAAGGGGTGTGGCTTAGTGTTAGAGCACTTTTGTCTTGCATGCAAGAGGAGGCCCTGGGTTCAATCCCCTGCAGTAACGAAATTTTTACAGTGTCATAATACTTAGAGCAGAAAAGCAAATACTGGACTACGGCCATACCAAAAGAAAAAGAGAAAAAAAAACAAATAGTGTTTTAATATACGGTTATAATATTGTATAGTAAAGCGTGTCTATATTTGAGGCTTTTTTTCCTTTTCTTTTTGTTGTTGTTTTTCTGGACTTGGGATTGAACCCAGGGGTGCTTTACCACTGAGCTACATCCCCAGCCCTTTTTACTTTAATTTTGCTAAATTGCTGAAGCCTGCCTGGAATTTTGCCTCAGCCTCCCAAATAGCCAGGATTTCAGGTATATGCCACCATGGACAGCCTGGTTTTTTGTTTTCTTAAAAAAAAAAAAAAAATTATTGTTTTGTCCCCATAAAATGAATATTTAATGATGGATTCAACCATGCTTAAGCTTTATTGTGACATATTATTTCTGGCTACATGTGAAATTTTACCTACAATTGTAGCATTCCCACACCCTCCCTACCTTGGGGATCAAACTAGGGTCTAGAGCATGCTAAGGACACACTTCACCCCTGAACTACACCCTTCAGCCCTCCCATTTTATGCTTAAAATAGTCCTGGCAGGGTTCAGTGAAACAGAAGTTTTCCCTGATTTGGGAGACAAAGGGCCTAAGGATGTGGTGATATAAAGATCCATGCCCACATTTCCAACTAGTGTATTTCACACAGGGCCCAGGTTAGCTCCGATGGGGACACAGGACTGACAGGACTGTCCATGTAACAAAAGAAAAGAAGGCAAAGATATGCTGGGGTTTTCTCATGATTGATGTGCATGATACCAGGCATAGCCAACCACCACAATCTAACGTTAGGTTAGGTTTTGACCAATATTGTTTGCCAGATGTGGTGGGTGCGTATCTGTAATCCGGTAACTCGGGGCTAAGGCAACAGGATGACAGGTTTCAGGCCAGCCTCAGCAACTTAGACCCTATTTGAACATTTTTTTTTTTTAAAGGGCTGGGGATGTATCTCCGTGGTAAAGCACTCCTAGGTTCAGTCTCCAGTACTGAAAGGAAAAGAGAAGGAAGGGAGGGAGGGAAGGAAGGAAGGGAGAGAGAAAGAAAGAATAGCCCTGTATCCCTCCAAAGGATTAAGTTTTTAGCCAGTTAAAGAACTCCTGAGGGGCTGGGATTGTAGCTCAGTGGTAGAGCACTGGCCTCAAAAGCGTGAGGTTTGATCCTCAACACCACATAAAAATAAAGATATTTTTAAAAATTTACTGAGGTAGGGACAAGTATTTATGTCTAAACCTCAGTTCTTACATGAGAAATTGCATGTTGTAGAAATCCTTTTATTCACCAAGACCCAAGTTTCTTGTTGTAGACTACACTTCAGAGTTCCATGACTTCTCACACTAAAAGCTCCTAAATTCCTTTATCAACTGTGTGAACTCCTACTGTATGCCAGAATCTGGGGATATAGTGATAAATGGAATTGGAACACTCCTAATAGGAGAAGCAAACCTTAATTACATTTTTGGTAAGTACTATGGAGTGAAAACTATTACAGTGATATAGCAAGCCTAAGCAACTTAGCAGGACCCTAAGTTTTTCAAAAAGGTTGAGATTAGCTAAGTGGAGAGCTTGCCAAGCATTCACAAGGCCCTGGGTTCTAGATCCCCAGCACACCAAAAAAACAAATCACAAGGACTGACGTGGGAGTGTGGTTACAACAAAGTGGAGAAGGCAGCACATGTGAAGGCTCCTAAGTAAGATGCCATTAGGATCCAGAAAGGCAGCTCTGTGGCAGGGAAAAACTGTATACAAGAAATCTGAAGAGGTAAGTTTATGGCAAGTCTTTAAGCTCTGTTAAGAAATTTCATTTTTAACCTTAGAATAACTGGAAGCTTCAGGTTTTAAGCTTAGGAATAACAGGCTGATTCTTAAAAGATTATGCCAGGGGTGGGGCTGGAGTTGTGGCTCTGGAGTGTTCACATAGTACAACCCCCTGGGTTCGATTCTCAGCACTACACAAAATAAATAAATAAAGCTATTGTGTCCAACTACAACTAAAAAATATATATATATATTAAAAAAAAATCATGCCAGACAATGACACACACCTGTAACCTCAACTGAAGCTGAGGAAAGAGGATTGCAAATCTGAAGCTAGCCTGGGCAACTTAAAGAGAACTTAATGAGGGCTAGGGATGTGGCTCAAGTGATAGCGCGCATGCCCAGGTTTGATCCTCAGCACCACATACAAACAAAGATGTTGTGTCCGCAGAAAACTAAAAAATATTAAATAAAATAAAGAGAACTTAATGAGAAAATATAAAAAGGGCTAGGAGGGCTAGGAGTGCAGATCAGTGTTGAAATCCCTGTGTTCAATCTCCAGTACTGCCCCCCATCAAAAAAATCACTGAAACAAAAGTGAACAGCATTTGTCTAATGTGTGAGAGGTCTTCTCCCCAATCAGGAAGTCAGCAGAATTGATTATCTTGTTTTTCTGGTACTAGGAATTGAACTCTGGGATGCTCTGCCACTAAGCTACATTCCAACCATTTGCTAACTTGCTCTTCCTGCCTCAGCCCCCCAAGTCGCTGGGATCACAGGTGTGTGCCACCACACCTGATTTAAAGTTTTATTTTAAAGGAAGAAAAGATACCTTTGTAGACAGGAAATGGACCATTCATGAGGATGTGAGATTCTGGGTACAACCCTAAGGTTGATCAAGTCATAAATAAGAAGACAGGCTGTTTCTCCAACCTTAATATTTGTTTAGTACCTGGTATAGGTCAGGGTTTGCTGGAAGAATCTGCAAAAAGCACCGTTGAGTGCTAAGGGGCAGAGGAGATGAGATAGGATCCCTCAGAGATCTTCAGAGACTACTGAGATTGAGTATAGTGGTTAGAAACAGGTCTGAGGTCAGAGTTCTGGGATTAGAATCTTATCACTACCACTTAAATGAGACCTGACACAGATAATTGTAACGAACAGGATTAAAATGGTAATTGTGATGAGAAATCTAAAACAGCTGTTAAGAGTTGTGCCTTAAGATTGACTTTTGCCTATAATACCACCAAGTCAGGAGGCTGAGGCAGGAGGATCTCGAGTTCAAAGGCAGCCTAAGCAATTGTGGGAGGCCCCAAGCAACTCAGTGAGACCTCTCTAAATAAAATATTAATAATGTGGCTTACAAAAGATGTGGCATAGTAGTTAAGCACCCCTAGATTCAATCCCTAGTCACATGCCCCCCACCTCCAAAAAAAAAGACTTCTTTGAAAATGTGTGTCTTGGAATATTACTTACTGTCCTACATAGACAGTGAATGTTTCTGAGGGATGGATGAAGGCTAAGGGGATGTCCCTGGCCCAGGACAGGGTTTATTTTCCCTTGGACTTCAAGTGCTTCTTAGAATATGACCACTGTGCCGGGCCCTTGCTTGGGTGGATGCCCAGAACCCTGCCCTAAGTGGCTGACTACTCAGGAAGAAATTCATGAAGGCTTGGGTTACTGTTCTCCAAAACTGGGCCAGGGACATCCCCTTGGCTTTCATGATCCCTCACATTCACTGCCTATGTAGGACAGATTAGTTCTATTCCAGACATTTTCAAAAAAGTCCGGGTTGTTTTTTTTTTTTTTTTTTTTTTTGGGAGGGCGATGGGGGGGGGGGCATATTACCAGGGATTGAACCTAGGGGAGTTTAACCACTATATTAACCTGCAGTCCTAAGAGGACCTACCTGTCCACATAGAGGGGAGGATTCCCAGCTCTTCATATGCTAAGGCCAACAAGGCTACCAGTGTTGTGGCCCTGGATGGTCATTGGAACTGGCATCAGGACAGTGGCTGAGAGAATAGGGAAAGTTGAGTGGCTAGCAAAAGGACTTCCTACATGTGCTATGAGCACCACTGTCTTCCCCAATGTTGAGGCATGGCCAGTATACTTCAATGGCTGTGAATCATACCTGATTGTGTGGACATGATGAGTTCTGTGAAGTTCAGTTTAGCTGAACTTCCAACCCAGTTTAGCTGAGCCTGCATCCAACACTCTACATGTAACTACCTTGAACTGCACAGCACTGAAAAGGGTGGAGAAATGGATTACTACTTCTGCCAAGGCAGCAAAGGCAAGCCAACATTCTCTGTGTACCTACCCCTTCTCTCAAGACCTTGGGGACAAAGGCAAGAAGCAAGAATCTATGAAAAGTTCAGAGCCTAGGTGCACTAGCCATGGAGTGGGTGCTTCTAATGGCCCTGGACCTACTCACTGCTGGACTAATGGTTCAAAACTCAGGTTCTGCAGGATACCAGAACTCAAATCCAAGCCCTTACTGTGATCTTGGGTGTGCAACTTAACCTCAGCCAGTTTCCTCAGATGTCAAATGCAAATTACACACCTCCATCTCAGAGTTGTTTGGGCTAGTAAACGCAAAGCACTCTGTAAATGTTGGCTATTGCTATAATAATTTGTGCTAGGCCATGAAGAGCTTGATAAGTGCAAACTAAAGATTGAGTCCCAACCCTACTGGAGCTCACCAATTAAGTAGACCTCACATACACAAATCCCAGCAATTTGGGAGGCCAAGGCAAGAGGATCAAAAGTACAAGGTCAGCCTCAGCAATTCAAATAGTAGAAAGGGGTGGGGTGGGGCACCAGCATTCTAGTTAGCACTGCCCTTTGGGATCACATCTAAACTACAGGCTCTCCTCCGGCATGACACTTCTACCATCTATCTCTGCCTTTTTTTTTTTTTTTTTAAGAGAATGAATTTCAATATTTTATTTTTTAGTTTTCGGCAGACACAACATCTTTGTATATGGTGCTGAGGATCGAACCCAGGCCACACGCATGCCAAGCGCGCTACTTGAGCCACACCCCCAGCCCTGCCTTTCTTGATTGCTCAACTTTTTGAACCTAGGGGACCTCTACCACTGAGCTACATCCCCAGTCCTTTTTAAATTTTGAAATAAGGTCTGTTGTTGAGGCTGGCTTTGAACTTTCAGTCCTCCTCTCAGCCTCACAAGTCGCTGGGATTATAGGCCTGCTCTACCATGACACCTAGGTGGCTGAACTGCAGGATTCCAGCCCAGCAGTATGAACTCTGAACTGCAGGATTTCAGCCCATGAAACTCAGGTTCTATGCTAGCCTAGCCCTGAGCTGGCACCCAGTTTCTCACATGACTCATGGCTACTGAAGCTGTGAATGGAGCAGTATATTCTCAACAAAAGCACATCATTTCAAAATAATAGCTTACATATATTTGTTCTTAAATACCATTACAGGTGTCTCATGTTGTTTCTAGGCACTGGGCTATGTATTAGTAAGGTAGATAATTTCCTCACCCACCTCTACAATTTCGAGAATATTCAATAAATGAGTAAATAAATCAGGATAAATACCACAATATATACAAACTAGAAAGATGGGGGGGGGGGCTTCAAATTTGCAACAGGTGGTCTGGGAAGGCACTCTGATGCTTGGTCCTAAAAGTAAGACCTAAAGGACCAGTGGGCCACTGAGCTGAAGATATAGCTCAGTGGTAGAGCACTTTGCAGGCACCAGGCTCTGGGTTTGATCCCTATTAGTGGGGGTGGGGGTAAGTAAACCCTAAAATGGTCAAAAGGTAGGTCCTTCCAGGTAGAAAGGAGACTTTGAGACATGATAAAGTTTGGTAACAAGGCTTTGAAAGGTGTGCCAGTGTGACTTAGAAACTAAGGTGGGTAAAAGGGGTTATTTTGTCTCAAGACAATGGTATGTGGGGTAGAGGCCAAGCCTATAATGCCCAAGGAAAACCTTTTACTTTAAATAGGAAGTTGCTGAAAGGTTTTAAGGAAGAGAGTAATCATCTGGTTTTTATTTGACAAGATCATTCTAGCTACTGAATAGACACAAAATTGCAGAGATCACAGGAGGAAAGAAGGAAGAGAGAGCAGGAGAAGGCCACTGTAGTAGTCCTAAGTGGGAAAGAAGAGTTACAAATCGGAACTATGGCTGTGGCAAAGACAAGAAGACATTTGATATAAAATATGCTGAAGAAATTATTAAGGGAAATAAAAGAATCAAAGATGAGGGCTGGGATATAGCTTAGTAGTACAGCACTTGCCTACTACATGCAAGGCTTTGGGTTCAATCCCCAGTACTATTAATCTGACTACAAGAGATAGGTAGTCATTAACATTTTGAAATGGTGAGGACTGAGAAAAAGTTTTGGTGTGCGGAGACTTGAGTTCCACTTCAGTCATAACTAATTTTGAAGTGTATGAAAATAACTAAACATCAAGTAGATCTTTGAATTATTGAATCTTGAGCACACAGGAGACTTGGGACTGGAGATATCTTTAAGAGTCTTCATCTACATCTGCTGATGTATAGAATAAAACGTGAGCACAAATGTAAGTCAAATAATTAATCGAAAACTTTTTTTAAAATATTTTTTAGCTACACATGGACACGATCTTTATTTTTTTTATGTGGTGCTGAGGATCGAACCCAGTGCCTCACATGTGCAAGGCAAGCGCTCTACTACTGAGTCACAACCCCAGCCAGTGAAAACTTTTTTTTAAATATTTTTTTTAGTTGTAGTTGGACACAATACCTTTATTTTATTTATTTTTATGTGGTGCTGAGGATTAAACAAAGCACCTTGCAAGTGCTAGGCAAGCACTCTACCACTGAGCCACAACACCAGCCCCAATTGAAAACTTTTAATAACCACATTTGAAAAAAAACAGGTGAAACTATATTAATGTATTTGAACCTAATATATGCAAAATATTATTTTAACAGGTAATGAGCATTAAAAATGAATGGGGGGTGCTGAGTTTGTGGCTCAGTGTTGGAGCGCTTGCCTAGCATGTGTAAGGCACTGGGTTTCATCCTCAGCACCACATAGACACTGTTGTCCATCTACAACTAAAAAAATGAATAGGGGGCTGGGTGAGGTGGCACAGGCCTATAATTCCAGTGGTTTAAGAGGCTGAGGCAGGAAAAACAGGAGTTCAAACCAGCCTTGCACAAGGTGCTAAGCAACTCAGTGAGACCTCATTTCTAAATAAAATACAAAATAGAGCTGGGGACATGGCTTGGAGGGAGGGAGGGAAGGAGGGAGGAAAATGGTTATAACTCAGAGGTAAAGTGCTTGCCTAGCATGTGTGGGGCACTGGCTTCCATCCTCAGCACCACATAAAAATAATTTATTGGGGGCCAGGTACAATGACACATACCTGTAATCCCAGCAAGCTGGGAGGCTGAGGCATGAAGATTTCAAGTTCAAGACCAACCTCAGCCACTTAGTGTGAAGCTCTACACAACTTAATAAGGGCTAGGGATGTAGCTCAGTGGTTAAGTGTCCCTGGGTTCAATACACAGTACTAGGAAAAAAATGGGGGGGGGGGAGGGAAGGGGGGGGACAGCTCAGTGGTAAAGTTTGACTGGCACATGAGACCCTGTGTTCAATTACCACCATCACCAAAAGGGGGAAAAAGCATTTTATATTTATTATACTACCTTCTTGAAATTCTGAGGATATTTTGCATTCAACACGTGGCTATAGCTATCATACCTGGACAGCACAATTCTAGATGGTATACAACGCCTAGGTAATTGATGAAATCACAGGATTTTAGGGCTGGGGATGTGGCTCAAGCAGTAGCGCGGTCGCCTGGCATGCGTTTGGCCCAGGTTCAATCCTCAGCACCACATACAAATAAAGATGTTGTGTATGGCGAAAACTAAAAAATAAATATTAAAAAATTCTATTTTTTTTTTTCTAAAAAAAAAAAAAAAAAAAATCACAGGATTCTAATCTCAGCATTATTGATATTTGGGTGTGTGGATACTGTTCTATGTATTGTAGGGCATTTATTAGTATCCCAGACTTCTACCTCCAGATACTGGTAGCAACCCCAAGTTGTGACAACCAAATATGACTTCAGACATTGCCCATGTCCCAGTAGGAGTAGAGATGGGCAAGTAACTTCGGCCTTACGATGATGTGAGCCACTCCACTTAGTACTTCCCAGGCTCTAGAATGACAAATTCTGTTATAGCACCACAAAACAGATCCCATTGGAGGGAGGGGAAGGTCATACCTTTGAACACCCAGAAATTAATGACATCTAAATTACAACTTGTAACTTGACCTACCACCATTACATACCATTTGGGTATGAGTTCAACAACTCTTTCCCCACACCCAGCAGGAAATCTGGGGGTTAAGTCCTACATTTGGCCCAACATATTTTTAAATTTCTTTTTTTATAGTTCTAGATGAACAGAATGACTTTATTTTTATGTGGTGCTAAAATCTGGATCAAACATAGTACCTCACATGTGCTAGGCAAGCACTCTACTACTGACCCATAGTCTGAGCCCAGGTCAACATATTTCTGAGCAAAGTTTAAGGTGTCCTGAAAAGACCATCTATAGTCTTGCAGCCTAATTCAAAGAAAAGATCATGGGACCTGAGTGAAGAATAATTTCTAGTAGGGTAGACAAAAATAAGAATAAGCCAAATATGACAATGTGCCCAAATGGAACTGGGGTGGGTATACTGCAAAATCAAGTATAACAGGAGCTTTCACCAAACAAAAATAAGGAAGTTCTCAACATCACAAGTAAGCTTTGTCTTGGATTGTCAATGGGGCTACTTTGCCAAAGAAAAAAATTTTCACAAGTTAAAGGATTAAGCCAGATGCACTGTTGCACACCTATAATTCCAGTGACTGGAGGCTGAGGCAGAAGGATTGCAAGTTTGAGGACAGCCTCAGCAATTTAATAAGACCCTGTCTTAAAATTAAACGACAGAGATGGGGTTTCCATCCAGGTACTGAGGGAAAAAAAGCCACTAATTTAAAGATGCATCATTATTTTATGTGCTACTAAAATATAAACTATAACTCAAATTTCAGATAAATTTTAAAAATTTGTCTAATAATTGACATATCCATTTCATTCCCAAATTAATCCAAAAAAAAAAAAAAAAGGAGGAGGAGGAGGAGGAGACAGGGTCTTGCTATGTTACCCAAGTTGGCCTCAAATGATCCACCTGTCTCTAATCCTTGAGAATGGTTAGGTTTTTGGGCACACACTACTAAGCCCAACTTTTTTCCTTTTCAGTTGAGCCATGTATCCAAAATCTGGCTTCACATCTCTGAGCCTTCTGCACTTCATACATGTGCCATGCTAAAATTCTGTAGGAAACTTTGTTTTCCATACATCATAGTTCCCAGGCTGCTTGTCTGGCTTTCTAGGAAAAACTTCTATTGTTCACTACAATTGTCTCTTTCTTCAAACAATTTAAGTCTATAAATAAATCAGGACATCCAAGTTCAACTCAATAGGTAACCTACTATTCTCAAACCCAGTGCCTCACACATTAGGCAAGCTCTCTACCACTGCACTATAGCCCCAGCCAGAAAGGTCCCATCTTGTTGCATACCTAAGGAAAGACAAACACTTGGATACAAAGATACTAAAGGAGCAGGCACAGCCCTTAGTGGAAACACCAGCACCTAGTGGATAGAGAACTCAAGCTTTCTGTTGGCCTTTGACAACTGAGGCAATCCTAGAATAAAATGTTCAGCTCAGTTTTGAAGGTTCACTTACAAAATCTTAAGTCTTCTGCCCCAACTTCCTTAGAAGCCACTATTTTTCTTCGGCCTGTTTCTGAATAAGATGCTCCTAATTTTCCATTTTTTTTTTCTTCAGTGGTTGAAGATGAACACAACACTTTTATTTTTATGTGGTGCTGAGGATCTAACCCAGTGCCAAGCACTCTACCCCTGAGCTACAATCCCAGCCCCACCATTTGCTGCTTTTTAAAGTTACTGATTTCTATTATATGAGAACTGCTATTACACACATTACCTGCCCATCTGTAGTAGTTCATTAATTAAATACAATTATTTTTAGTAAGTACCGCCATCATTATGACCAAGAAAATGTCAAAGTTGAGCCCTGCTATGGTCTGAATGTTCCCCCCAAAATTCCTATGGTGAAATCCTAATTCCCAAGGTGACAGTATTGGGATGTGATCAAGACATGAGGGCAGAGCCCTCACAAATGAGATTCTACCTGCCCTTACAAAAAAACCCCAAGATCTCTCACTGCTTCTGCCCTGTGAAAGCAACACAGAAACCACACATCAAAATTTGCTAGTGCCTTGATTTTTAAATGTCCAGATTCCACAACTGTGAGAATATTCTGTGATGTATAAGTTACTCATTTTGTTTCTTACAGCAGCTCCAACTAAGACTAACTCCAAGTTTCTGTATCCTCATCCTTAACTTTTTTTTTTTTTTTTGGCCTGGGGATCTAAGTCAGGGGTACTTTACCAAAATACATCCCAGCCCTTTTTACATATTTTGATATGGTCTGACTAAACTCTGAGTTTGATGTTGAATTTGAGATCCTTTCTCAACCTGCACATTTGCTGGGATTACAGGTGTATACCCCAGTGTCTGGTTCATTTACTTTCATTGTTCTTGACCAATAAATTCAGCTGTGAATTCTTCAAATGAACCCAAAATTTCATTATCTTCAAATACATCAATGTTTTGGTCTTTGGGACATGGCCTTCTGGAACTCTTATTTTCTCCTGCTTCAACCTGGACTACTGTTCTCCAAACATAATACAGAAAGAATTCTGGGACTTCCCATCAAAATCATTCTAGGAAATCTCTGCAGGACATCATGTTTTAAGAACTCAGAGCACTAAGTATATTGATCCCAGCAAATTGAAGTGGCAATACACACCTGCAGTGGAAGCACCAGCACCTAGTGGATAGAGAACTCATATTTGGGCCACTACTACACCTCACTACTCCGTCCTCGTAAGGGTCTACTTTACTTCAACCCCAATGTGGAGAATGCCTAGAAGATCTTTTAAGTCAAAATGAAAATCCCAACACAAGGGCTGGGGGTGTAACTCAATGGTACAGTACATGTTGAGTCTGTGGGAAGGCCCTAGCACCAATCCCCAGCACCCTCAACCACCCACCCCAAACAAAACAAAAACAAATGCAAGCTTTAACAATACATCAAACTCCCAGATCTCCCTTCACAGAACCAGGCTGGTTCATGCCATCATTCCAAATTGTGTAACTACTCCCATCTCCACCTGAATTCCAAGAATTTGCACACTCAAGGCTCAGACAGGATAGATACTATGCCTTTACCTGCATATTCTCTGCATAATCAACACAGTAAGCAGTCAGTACTTAGTGAAACACAAAGCCAGCTCACAGATGACCACACATGTAACAGAATGAATCATAAAATCTAAAGAAAAATTCAGTGTATCAAAGTATTATTCTTGGGGTGAAGCTGTAGTTCAGTAACAGAGCACTTGTCTAGCATATGCAATGCCCTGGGTTGGATCCTCAGTATAACAAAAAAAAAAAAAAACACCAAGGCTTTACTCTTGAAAAACCAACTCCTGAGGTTAAGTGATGGCAGTATAACCTTGTCCATTTAAGCAGAATAGCCTCAACCCAGAAATATCCTGGATTAGCAACTTAAAATTTTCAAATCACTTTTAACAATGAAAATCAGTGTTGGGGCTGGGACTGTAGCTCAGTGGTACAGCGCTTGCCTAACAGGTGCAAGGCCCTGGGTTTGATCCTCAGCACCACATAAAAATAAAGGTATTGTGTCCAACTACAACTAAAAAATAAGTATTTAAAAAAAAACATAGCAACACCCACAAATTTCTCAAAAACTTGTTATTTACATTTAAACTTAAAAAGTTTTGAAAAATCAGTGTTTTCTTTTCAAATCATCTCTGAAAAATAATTTTAGAATTCACTATTTTGGGGCACAATGGATTGAATCCAGGGGTGCTTTACCACTTAGCTACAACACAATCCTTTTAATTTCTCAAGATAGGGTCTCACCAAGTTGCTGAGGCCGGCCTCAAACTGAACTTACCATACACATACCTCAGCCTCCGAAGTGGCTAGGATTAGTCATGTGTCACCACACCTGGTCCCCCACTATTCTTTAATATGGTTATTTTCTTTCAGCAAGTTAAGTTTTTAAAAGAGCTCTAGCATGGAATGTAGCATATTAAGCCAGTTCAGACTGAGCCATGAAAAAAACTTGTCTGTTACATGGAAACCAGGCTCTCAAAGCAAAAAGCAAAAATCTTCATTTAATAGAACCAAGGAATTAAAATTTTTAACCAGATCAGCTTGTTTCATAAGGCAAAAATATAAACTGCATGGTATGCACCTGTAGCCCATCACACTTGAGTCTAGGAATTTGAAATCCTAAATCTATCCCTATTGAATTCTGGGCCACAGAATTGAATCAAAAAAACAAGTTATGCCCAAGTCTACTCTACTATGACATGTCACTTAAAAACCTTCACTGACTATCCCCATCTAAACAGACTTTTCTACTTGACATGTAAATACTAACTTTCAAAGTATCATTCAGTAAAGTCTGTGTTCAATGAATACCATTAGTTCCCATCTTTTAAAACTTTCCAACCCCACCCATCAGACCAAGGGGTATAATGCAAGGGGTACAATGGATAAGACTATAAGTACATATTAGTAATGGGTCTCTCTTCAGAGAAAAAGGGACCAAAGTAGGTATGACTTCTCCAAGAGAACTGGCAGTGGTAAAGAGAATAACCCAGCTAGGGAAGGAAAATTAACAGAAAAATGTTTGCTGGGGTTTAAATGAAAACACACAAAACACCTACACAGAACCCATGTATAGAAAATAATTCATTCAATAGAGCTGTTCCAATCTCAGCCATCTATGAATTAGAATGAATCAATAGGGTAGAAGTTAATAGAAAATTCTTGAGAAATCACCCAAGTAAATAAAACCAGCTGCTACATCTCATTACAACCCTTTCCTGAAAGTCTTATGCCTGGCATTATCATCAAGTGTTCAGGGTTTGCTTAGCAAATATTGAGACATGCCCTAAGTAGGCACAAATCTGTATGTTGAAACTGGGGCAAAGTATAGACAATAAAAACATGTAGAAGAAACTCTTTTGACAGAAACAAGAGGCCATAAACTGAACATTTTCTATAATCCCAGCGACTCAGGAGGTTGAGGCAAGGGGATAATGAGTTCAAAACCAGCCTCAGCAACCCAGTGAGAACCAACGTCAGCAAGACCCTGTCTCTAAATATAAAAAAGGGCAAACATGTGGCTCAGTGGTTAAGCACCCCCTGGGTTCAATCCCTGGTAGGCCCCCCAAAAAAGGCAATGGCTCTTCCTTGCATTCAGCCCCCATCCTCATTGTTCAGTATCTGCCAGGTTTAGCACAAGCTATGAGATGCGAGCAGCATCATCATTCAAACATGCTTCAGATTTTAGCACAGCTATACAAATTGATAAAAGGAATCACAAAGCATTACTGGCTTCAGGAAGTAGTGAAATGTTCTCTAGTGGGAGCCATCGCTCCATTTCCCATATGACATGAAAGGTAAAAGCTAACCCCTTCTTCCCCCAAATTACTTCCTTTTCTTAGACCTGAATGGGTGGTTAGAATGGCAGTCACAGGGTAGGTAATGACTATTTCTCTAACAGGGAAAAACTTACACCTCTTAAACTAATAGTAAATAGTTGGAATTTTTTTGTTTTTAACAAGGATAGACCAGTGGAAGAAATCTTCACTGGAATAAGGTGACCTGCCTGGGTTCTTCAGTATAACCTTTTTTTCTCTTTGGCACTTGTTAAGTCCTACCTATAATAAAGAAAGCAATGATGATGTTCACCTGAAGCTCGATATATTACAACTTCACACCCACCCCTTCTCTTTAAAAGTACAAATTAAGAACCACAAAACAAGCCAAAGCAAGAACTCTCTCAAAGCACACAAACCCTAAGTTGAAAAACCATTTATTTCACCGGAAAGAAAAAAAAGTGATTCAATTCTATAGGTCTATCCTCTGGGTCAAAAGAAACCCAGGAGCAGTGACCCTCTCATCAAGGTCATTCCCAAATCCAACACCCACAGTGTTGGCAGGAGGTGGGGAAGAAACAGCATAGCCCCCACCACAGTTTCTGCATACAATGAGGCCTGCTGGGAGAACAGAATGTGAACAGGAAAGCTACAGGAAGTACTGAACAACAGGAAGAACAGGAAAATGAGCAGGAGAGAGAAAAACAAAGGAGAAGGTCTGAACTTAGCAAGGTAAATTAAGGTCCACGGTTCCTGAGGACTGAACGCACAGAGCCGAGAACGTCCCGGAGATGGGGTACCACGAAGGGTGTATTCTCATGCACAACCGCAGCTCGGAATTTCAGCCCACATACATCCCACCTGAAAGAGAGCACAATAAGGGGCTTTACAGCAAAGCTCAAAGGGATTTCCCAATTAAAACTTCAAAAGAACATCTTTACAAAATCTGGTAATTTGATACTCTTTAAATTTACTTGGACTAGTTCCCAAGTATCATTATCTCTGAAAGAGAGCTTGAAGGACAGAGAATTGGGACTGCTAAACAATCCCAGATTAAGGTTTCTCTCTAAATAGTCAATCTTCTTTCATAAGAGGCAAAGACACTTCATTGCTCTTAATGTTAAAATTAGCATCCCCCAGAAAAGGTAATTCCACATCACAAACTGTCGTCAGCACAGGATAAAGGGAAAGGTTTTCTTCTAGAGTAAAAAAGTCACCAGCATGTTTCAGTCAGGGAGTTACTGCCAAGGTCCAAGTTAAAAACCATTCAAAGTCTAGACAAAAGTAGTTATTATCAACTGAACAAGTTCTAAGACCTGAGGGCATCCAACTTCACCTAGGGAAGAAACTAACCTTTGAAAAGAAAGTACTAGGAGGGTATGTGTAAGCTATATCAAGTCACTCAAGTTTCTATTCTAGCCAAATCAGTTATTTTCTAGCCAGTGAACCCTAATTGGTTCTTTCCTAGCCAGTGAACCTGGGCAAACTGCGTATCTTCTGCCCTAATTGAAAGATGACAAAATATCACCTACACTGTTCCTACAGTATTAAAGATATCAATGGTAATGTAGGGAATACTCTAGGGGCTACTCAAAACTAAGGGGCATTGGGAATTACCCTTAAGTGCAACAGTAATCTCAAAAACTGGAGCCCAAAGGGGGCAAACATGAAAAGAGAATATATTCAAATAGAGCCAAATGAATCATGAGGTTCAAAACATTTTCATGGAGAAAGCCAGAGGACTCAAAGTAAAGCTGGTAGCTCAAGAAATTAAATGTCCACAACAACCTGTGGGAAGATGAAGGGAGTGATCTGCTTATGGCAAAGCTCCCAACCCTGGTTTTAACCTTACCTGAGAGTAAAATTAACAGGTGTGTGGTATATTAACCATATACCTTGAGGAAATGAGGGACATTAAACTTAGCACTATGGGAACAGTTTAAAAACAAAAAAATACTAGAATGAACTTAACATTTATTTCAGGAATAAATCTTGAGCTGAGCGGCTAAGATGGATTTTGGAGTCTGGGCACTTTTAAGAGATGTTTTCTACTTCTTTCTGCTCTTTCAAGTAACTTCTATAAAACAAACAAACAAACAAACAAACAAAAATGGTTGAACTGTTCCAGAATTCAGAAATACACTTCAAGATTTAAGATGATGCCATTTTGGGAATCTTCACAGTTAACTGGGACCTGAGCAGTGATGATTAATTAACTATAGTTATAGCCTTTATAGAGGTCATATCAGACCTTTCAAATAGCAGGAAGCACACAGGAAACTTGGAAGACCTCAATAATGTCACACACCTAGGAAACTCAACAAAGCCTTGGAGAAACAGCGTATCTGAGTCTGAACATCTGGGTCCCAGGATCAGTTCAATTATGGCACATAGGTGTGACCCAAGAATCACCAGCACACCATTCTTTGTTCTTCCAGGCACAATCTGAAATGACTCCAACTGCTGGGAGCCATGGGGAAAAAAAATAGCCAGGAGGGCCAAGGACATTTACTTACTTCAAAGTTAAAGCATTTAGGACTTCTCTAAACTCTGAACCATGCTATTAACCTCACCCTAACCCTGCAAAAGCAAGCAAGCAGGCAGCCTAATTGGAGCCCTTATAGGCTGCAGGAGAGATGGCAAACCAGAACAGGGGACACCCCACCGCTCTCACCTCAAGCTTTAAAAGGCTGAATACCGCGCCCGATCCGCATACTGCTCCCGCTCATACCGGGCCATGTCGTACAGAGAATTCCGCGCGGCTGCTGAAGCTTGGGACAACTCACTCTCATGCCCGTAACCGTAGCCCTCTCCAACAGTGGGGACGGGGGCTGTAGCGCGACGCAGGGGGCTCCGATCCCGCCCGTAATATGAAGTGGAAGCTGCAGTAACAGCAGCGGCAGCTGCTGCTGCTGCAGCGGCAGTGGCAGCAGCAGCTCCTGAGGTCGGCAACAGGTGTCTATCGTAGGGATCGAGAGAGGTGGAGGTGAGGTGACTGGCCATGGCTGTGTTCTGGACTTGTGGCAGCTGGGACAGGGTCTGCTCTGCATAATTATACGCAGAGGCAGCTGCAGCCGCCACTGCCTCATAGGACCGGGCAGCTCGGCAGCGCTTGTAGTAGGCATCGAGCGCTCCGTACGCGTTGTTGTAATACAACGAATCCCCATAGCTCATGGTGTAAGGCGTACGCACTGCTCCATATTGCTCATTATATTGCTCGGTCAAGTCTGCCACGCGGCCCGAACGATCTATTGGACACTCTTTGGACCAGTGCCCCTCTTTCCCGCACCGATAGCAGCCGCTCTGGTCTCCCATCCCGGGCGCAGTCCTAAGCCGGCTGGTGGACAACTGCACGTGCATTCGTTTGCCTTGAAGAAACAGACGCAAGAAGGGTTGCTATCACTCTTAGTCATAGCCCAAGCCCCTACACCCCAGCCATTGATCATAGCAATGACTTTACCTAGACAACTCTTAATGCATCACTGCCAAAAAAAATTTTTTTAAAGGGTCCAACATATAAATTCAGTATAATGATCTGATTTCCAGAAAAGATCAACTAGATGAAGAAATGTTACAGCAATGCCACAATTTACTGCTTACGAAGCTACTCTTGCTCAAAAACAAACATCACATCCATTACCAAATAACACGGGCAAAAATGTACTCCAATCAGTGGCCAGACATAAAAGATATTCAAAATATGTACATCACAGGTTTCTGACATCTCCAACCTTCACTATCAAGGCGAATTCGATTTGAGCAGGAAGATGCAAAAGCCAGTTCCATATCCCTACCACCTCCACCCAAAATTAGAGAGAATTAAAGACTCTAAGGATGCCACCATTTAAGATTGACCAAGCCAGGCATGGTGGTGCTTGCCTGTAACTCAGGAGGCGAGTGACTCAGAGGCTGACACACAAGGATCGTGAGTTCAAAGCCAGCCTCGGCAATTTATCAAGGCTCTAAGCAACTCAGTGACATCCTGTCTGTAAATAAAGTACAAAATAGGGCTGGGGGTGTAGCTCAATGGTCGAGTGCCCCCGGGGTTCAATCCCTGGTACCACCAAAAAAAAAAAAAAAAATTGACCAGGATTTGATCTAGAACTGACAATGGTAATTTGGGAAAACTGGGAGCTTGGGGGACACAATACAAATTCAAGGAAAGTCCTCCTTCTTAACTGGGTGCTTTAAATTGCTGGTTTTAATCATCATTTTAATAAGAATTCTTTACAATATAACAGCTAATTTTAGTGACCCTCTATACTTGGGTGAAAGGAAAACAGGACAAATTGTTCACAAAAACTTCAATTTCTAGAAAGAATTACAAACTATGGAAGAAAAGGGGGATGAGAAAGTGGAAAATGGAGAATAAATTAGTCAGTAGACCAAACTACTCAGTTCAGCAAGATTAAAGTGCTTTCTCTCCTTCAAGTAAGACTAAGAGTCTAACATACACCTAATACTATTTTTCTCTGAAAATCACAATTTGAATTCTGAAAATAAAAAAACTAACAAAAGTGGAAAGTATTTTGGAAAAGTTAAAAATTCTAAATCTCTTCAGATATGCAATTTCCACCTAACAAGATCTACCAATTTACTGATACGCAAAAATTCAGAAGGGATCCAAGTCCAGCGAAAAGTCTCCAATGCAACTAGCTACAAGCACCCAAACATACAGATGTTAATGAGGTGAATGGTTAGAACCAAGAAGGAGTCAATAGATGGCTCTTCTAATGAGGAAAAATGGTAAACACATAATTTTACCTGCAAAATTAAAGTCAGATTACAGGAGGCTTCTAGGTGGAGGAGGAACCCAAATATGAAAGAAAAGTCTGTTTTAACATTACATCTGGTTAAGGCCATGGTCATTAAAAGAATTAAGGCAATTAAGTATTAAATACCTTAAAGTGCTAGCCTGTGTCTGGCATTTGCCCAGGTGGCCACTTTGGCAGGTAACAAATACAGGGAAAATAAGTGCAATCAAGAAACCAACTATAAGGGGCTGGGGATGTGGCTTAAGCGGTAGCGCGCTCGCCTGGCATGCGTGCGGCTCGGGTTCGATCCTCAGCACCACATACAAACAAAGATGTTGTGTCCGCTGAAAACTAAAAAAAAAAAAAAAAAAAAAAAAGAAACCAACTATGTAGTTCAAAACATAATAGTTATTAACAAATGCACTGATGATCTGTGGATTTGTCAATTCTAGTGCCAGAAAAAGACCTAAATCTTAAAAAATATCTAGAATCAACTTCTTTGAGTGGGCAAACAACAGAGAATATATGCAACACTGAGAAACTGAAATGGAAAAAGGCCAGTCTAGTATTTATCACTACAACACGCTCACATAACTTACTAGAAAGAGTAATGCTGGGCAAAATGACTGCTTGAACCCAGGAGTTCCAGGGCAGTATGAAAACACAGCAAGACACCCTGCACCTACAGCCCACCCCCACACACACAAAAAAAAACCAAGGAAAGAAAAAAAAGAAGGACTGGGAATGTACTTGCCTAGTGTGTATAAAGTCCTGGGCTTGATCCCTAGCACCACCAAAACCAAAAAGAAATGAAAGGTAACACTAAAGAATATAGAGAAAAAATAATCATAGATTACATCAGAACTAACCTAGAGATCAAAAGATCAGATAAAAAAAATCAGTTGTCCTGAATAGATCACATGTCCTCCCCTTACCCATGGAACTGCTACTAGGAGACACTGCTTCTATGGCTAGGTTAAAATGTGAAGTGTCCAAAAATCACACATAACATCACAACCCTTCACAAGAGTAGTCTTTGTTCCCAATTAAGTTGTTGACAAAATAACTCGTAACTAGCCAATTAAAAAAGGAAAGCAACCTAGACCCAGGAGACCTGTGAAACTTTTCTTTAATAATGTATAGTAATGCCCATGACATAGGGAACCCATTATATGAGGGAATGATTAGACCTCCAGCTCTAAGGCCCAATTTAAGTAAACTGAACACCAAAGATGGCAGTACTTGCTTCACAATAAGGCAAGTACTCAGGAAAAGAATTAGCCCTTACAGTGTTCATGTTGATATGGTTAAAAAAACAGACTTGGAAGTCATGAGTTATGGAAATGTACTACCAATTTGGAATTTAATTACAACCAAAGGGAGGCAGCTTTTGACACTGGGGACCCAAAGAGATGGGAGAAGAGTTGAGAGTTCAGCTGACAACTCACCATAGTTACTATCTCCTAAATGCTACTCTTGCCAAAGGAATTAACAGTGTAAACCAAGAGAAGAATAACAATACCTCTGAAATATACTGATAATCCACATTACCACCCATGCTGCCTTCTAGGCACAAAAACAACTCATCTAATCAAGGCTCCAATGTAACACTCATCTAAGTACTCTATGCACCAAATTTGTTAAGTCAGTCCATCACCCCCTCAAACCAATTTTAAGACATGCCCTTACTGCCCCCAAATTCCATGCCTCCTTCCCAAGATTCCCAAAATCAGTCTTTTAATTCTAGAGCGTTTTTCAGAATTACTACAAACACAATGCAAATGGACTAGACCAATAACCTTTTAAAGACTAGCGGTAGAACTCGTGCAAGGCCCTGGGTTCGATCCTCAGTACCACATACAAATAAATAAAATAAAGGTATTATGTCCAACTACAACTAAAAAAAAAAAACTTAAACATACTGTGGTGCTGAGACAACACAGTGAAATTCTCTACAATGTGCCCTACTACTAAAAGAAGAAAAAGACACAATAACTAGAAGTCTTCAAGAGAAAAGGATTTCTATATTGAGAGGCACAAAAGCCTTAGGGGTTCCAAATGAAAACCAAGTTTTTCCCAGGAGACTTTCTTTGCCTAAGATAAAGCCCTTAAACTCATGCATTTTCCATTTCATTTTAAGTGCCTCACCCATATTAAATCCATCATCACCAACCAAGCAACAGCTGTATCTCTACCCCCAAACTCTTTTATTTACCCAACATTTTTCTGCACAGAGCCTTGTGTTCAGCTCTCTACCCAAAGACAGTGGTTCACCTTGAAACTCTGTGTTATCAAGGCCCCTGATGGCCTCCACTGCATCCTCTGCCCGCTCCATGTGTACAAAGGCATAATCTTTCACGATGTCACATTCAATGACTGGACCATATTCCTCAAACTTGGCCCGAAGCTCCTTGTTGGTGCAGGTGGGGCTGATGTTGCCCACATGCAACTTCGTTGAGGTTTTGCTCTTATTCTTGCTGGCTTCCACATTAATATTCACCCCATGAAGCTTGTAGTGATGCAGGTTGCGTATGGCATCCTCAGCTGCAGTTTTGTCCTCTATGTGCACAAAGCCGTAGTTCTTAATGATGTCACATTCCAGCACCTTCCCGTACTGCTCGAAGAGTGAGCGGATCTCTTGCTCTGTGGCCTCCCGGGGCAGGTTTCCAATGAACAGCTTCACCATCTCGATACAGCCTGAGAAAGAAGAAACAAAATTTCTAACAAAAGACCTTAGGTTAATTTTTTTTTGGGGGGGGGGGGGGGGACTCACCACTGCCATCTTCCTTCACTAGCATATGTTTCCAATTTTGTTTCACACTCACATCTCCACACAGTAATCAAAAGGAAATGGGAGTGAAGTGAACAGGCCTGCTAAGGAACCCGCCTGAGAACCTCTAGGAATGAGAACACGTCTAACAGGTCCTTAGTAGCTAAAGAGTTTAAGAGTTAGATACCTTCAAAGAATGCGAATAAAAGTGAAAATAAATGGACATCTGGGGATACTGAGCTTTTCTGCCCACTAGGTGGTCAATCATACGATAAAAATCTAACTACTGGGCTTGTTGGTTGATTGCCTGCAACTACAATTTGGCTCTTCCTCCCGCAGTAACATTAGCAGCCACCATTTCCGGAAAAGTGAGCCTTGGAATAGTTGTTTAGGACCTTCCTTTGGAAGCAATGAAGGCGGGAATGAGACCAGATAGCGCGGCGTGCAGAGTGGCGTGCAGAGTACCGGAAAAGCGTCCGAGTGGGGAACGCCTCTCTGGAGGTCCCAGCCTACAAGCGCCTGCAGAATGGAAAAATGCCCGGCCAGAGGGGGGCTTCAGGTTCATTAACCAGGCAACAATGTCCCAGGTCCTGAGAAACTCTCAAGACGGGCTTGCAAATGCTCCATCTAAGGACAGTGGGGTTATCTCAAAGAAAACTTCGCGGCAGGAAGCCGAGCCAAGTAGGGTAGGGGGCAGGGTGGGGGGAAAGCCAGGTATTCTTAGGCGGGAGGTGTTGGGGGAAGGGCTGCTTCAGGCTTACCGCGCAATGCCGAGGACCGAGGTCGTCTCTCAGTGACGGGCGCGCAGGCCGCGACCCAACCAGGACACCCCCGACGCCCAAGGTAGTGAGACAAAATCTTACAAAGCAAAGGAAAGAAAGTGGAAGGGCTCGGAGTCTCTCACCGCACGGAAATCTGGAGGGCCTCTTCCTCGCGGCACGGACGCTTCTGACAAAACGCTAAAATGGCGGCGGCCGCAGCAGTGACTCTGGGTAGAGAGGGGGAGGTGACCTATCCACCGGATTGGCCGTTCAATAAAGTAAATGGCAGGCGTTCCCGAAGATCCTCCTCTTGATTGGTTACCGCGAACGCCAATTACCTGAGAGGCCGGGAAGAGGTGGAAACGTCAGTAACCCCAGAGCTTTTACGCGAAAGCCAATGAGCACCAACATTGAGAAGCCGAAGCCACTGATTGGGTAAGAGGTCGGCTTGAGGGAGGAACCACAAACGTGGGTTTCACCGGCGACTGGCGGCCCGCCATTAGGCGGAGCGAGCGAGGGCCCCGGTGTGGCAGTCGGTAGCTTCATGGCGCCAACTTTGTTAAGCTTCCACGTTTCGACACTTCCATGTGCACAACGCGAAAGCATTCTGCACTCCATTTGGTCCTCTACTCCAAGTTTCCCCCTCTAAACTCCCAAACGCCACCCCCTCGCAGCTTGGATGCTGTGGACAGTAGCTTACTCAGACACAGCGCCAGGTAAGAAAACAGCGAGGACTCCCACCTGAGAAAAATCAACCTTCTCAGGCCAGTCAGTAACTCGCACTGTAGCCCTGAAAGCCCCGAAGCTCCCCGCAAATTTAAAACTACTTGTAGGCAGTGAAAGGAACTCTGCAAGTCAGTGGGTCCCGCTTGACCAGGTGTGATGGCTCAAAAGTAGGCCGGCCAGAGGCAGCACCATCCAGGAGGAGAGACCAAGTTCCCTCTAGCAAGCAGCCTCCCAGGATCCAAAATGAAACAGACCCCCACACCCCCTCCCTAAGAAAAAACGGGAGCAGCAAAGTTTTTTGTTGTTGTTTTATTTTATTGGGTGCCATCAACCAGAGCTGTAGGTTTAACATCCCCCACCCCAACCGACCTTAGAGGGAAGAGCATTGTCACAATCAGCTGTAAACAAATACAATCAAGAACATTCTTCACAGGGTCTCACTCCCTCATCACATTTTCTTCCTCACCCTTTCTTTGGCTGTTTCATTTGATCCCCTGTTCATTAAGCAAGCAACTTCAGTCAAGACCCTTTGCAAAAGCAGCTTTTTTGAAGAGGAAGTTAAAGGGGAAAAGGGGATGCAAGTGCTGGATGTAAAAACTTAAAATATGAACAAAACAAGCCAAAGCAGTGAATTATTGATGACGAAAGGGATCATCAGGAGTGGAGATGACACAAACAGAATACTACCACCCAAAGCAGCCACAAAAGAACAAGATTAAAGAATTTTGTAAAGCAAAAGGTGAAGTCAAAGTACTAAACAAAAAAGGTGGATTTTATAACCCAACATGATTCAGGAATCCAATGGTTGAAACTGGTGGAGCTTATTCTAGGGTAGAAAAAAGCAAGGTCCTTAAAAATCAAAACATGACATTTGGAGATGTGATTACAATCTTGTTCCTTCTCATCTTGGACTGTGATGCACCACCAAGACTGTTAACTGTTAACCCACAGGTTTGGTAATGAAGAAAACCAATTCTAGTTAAAGTGTGTTGCACATGCCTTTTCCAAGGGGACCAGCATTTGGTGGTAATCACAACACATAATAAGATACACATCTCTCATCTCCTTTCATTGTGATCTTCCAATTTTTGTGTTCTAGAAACCCTGCAAACAAAACTTTCTTCTAGAGTACCAAAGAATATGAAGTCAACTCACTCCAATCTCTACAAATCTGAGACAGGAAATACTAATCTTTCCGGGTTGTTTTTTGTTTGAGTGATAGGGATCAAACCCAGGGCCTCATGCAAAAAGCTCTACTGCTGAGTTACATCTGCAGCTGGAGACATCATTTTAGGACCAACATTCATGCCAGTGTGCAGACACCCAAGGACACTTAATCTAATTACTGGATTTGCCTTCTGAAATCTCACCAGATCTACTCATAACTTGCTTTTGCAAGTCACCCAACTAACCAATTAAAACATCCCCAGGCTTTTTTAAACCAATTACAACTGGGAGGGAAATCCAAACTCCTCTTCCTGGACTCTAATACCCTATCAAATCAAGTTCTTCCTGGAATCTCTCAATCTGTTTAATCACTACCACCCCTCTAGACACAAGAGCCTTATTGTACCAAGCTCAGACTGGAATATTCTTTCTGCAGATCCTTCATTGCCCCCACCCCCCTGCCATTTAAAGGCTTCCTCTACTCCAACCTTGCCTTGCAACTCTATTTTTACAAATCCTACTACTTGAAATTCTATCTTTTCATTTTCTGTCCCTCTCCTGGCAAATACTTATTCCATACCATATTCCCAATGTTAAAACTGTACCTGGCACCTTGAAGACACTCCAATATTTGCTAAGTTAAAATATAAAAGAATGAATGCATGAGTTAATTTGATTACCAAAAGGAGGTGAGTTTGATTTCCAGTCAGTATTAGGTTAAGAACCTGAACCAGGTTGAGGATGTAGCTTAGCATTCAAGTTTTTGCCCAGGATGTGCAAGGACCTGGGTTCCATCCCTAACACTGCAAAGAGGGAAAACAAAACAAAATCCTGGACACTCATCAGTACTGAAAAGATATATCTTTATTATAGTAGCTATCTAATTTTCCAATCTCCTTCAACAAAAAGTAGATGGCCAAAAGCCAGAGATAATCTATGCTAAGAGATTTTGAGCACTTTGACAAATGAAGCTTTAGGAAGAGAGGTTTGTAGCTTGAGTGTCTTCATATCTATGTTTATTATTTTAACTGAAAACTAATGCAGCTTAAATTGTGTGTGTGGGGAGACAACTAATCCATTATTCATCACTCAGAATGACACAATGTTTAACAGACCCTTGTCTGGAACATTGTAGATACCATTTTAGTGATTCGGGTTTTGTTTAGTTGGTTTGGTACCAAGGATTGAACCTGGGGGCGCCTAACTACTAAACCACATCTCCAGTCCTTTTCATTTTTTGAGTCAGGACCTAAGTTTCTGAGGCTGTCTTTGAACTTGCAATCCTTCTGCCTCAGCCTCTAAACTGCTGGGATTACAGGCATGCACCACCATGCCTGGCTTTTCTTCTTTTTTTTTTAAGATGGGGCTCTCACTTTTGTTGCCCAACTGACCTTAAATTTCTGAGCTCAAGTGATCCTTCAGCCTCAGATTCCCAAGTCTATGGGTCTATATAGGCCTGTACTACCATGTCCAGACATTTTGATGATCAAGTTTGCTGATTTGGGAGGGAGGTGGGGGACTGCAGACCAAGTTCCTAAAAGGTAAAGTGACTTGTCCCAAGTCATCCAGAATGACATTTTATCAAAAGCATAAATATGTATAAATAAGCACCTGGCTGCAAACCTTAAACAGGAAGAATAATAATAGATAAAATGAGCCTAGACTTTTGAAAGGGAAATGTACAAAATTCCACATGTAAGGGTAAAACAGTAATGTCAGTGAAAACTTAGATACAAATAATCCCTATTAGCCTCACACCCTTAGGGGTGAAAATTACAATTTATACTCTTACAAACTCTGGTTCCTGGACCAGAAATGAATTACAGAAAGGATAAATGCCCAAATTCTCTATGAATGGTCCTAGGGATCCAGTAAGCCAACCAAACAGGCTTCTTAGGCCTCTAATCCCCTCCAGCCATATACCCTTAGCCACCTATAAAGTTCCTAACCATGCACAGTAACCTTTCTTCTTATCCAACATAGAGTAGTACTGCCAGAGAATAAAGGTAGTCAAAACTAGTGTAGTCCATTGGCCTAAGTCAATCCCAGGCATAACTCATAAAAATTCACTGCCTTCACTGTAACTTAGGTGCTGCATTCAGAACTTCATCCAAAGTCTCTGCTCAGAGCTGTGTGCTATAGCCATCTCAATCTATGATGGCTAGCATTTAATGAGAACTTGTCACATGTTCTTATTTGACCCTCTCTCAACACTAGCATACCATAAAGATTACAAGCAAAGTCCTGGATGGTTCAAATGGTGGTTCAATTCCTCGATCAAGCACTTTGTTAGCCATGTGACTTTTCTTCAGTGCTTGGGATAGAACCCACATATGAGCTGAAGAAAAATTATTTACTCTCTAGCCTCAACTTCCCCTCTTATAAAGTAGGTTTAGAAATATCTAGCTTGGGCCTATTAGTGTTCAACTATAATCCCAGCAATTCAAGACGCTGAGATAGGAGGACAAAATTCAAGGCCAGCCTCAGCAATTCAGCAAGACCCTGTCTCAAAAAATAAAAAGCATTGGGGATATAGCTCAATTGGTAAAGCATGCTTGGATTCAATCCCCAGTATCAAAACAAAACAAAAACCTATAAAAATATCTAATGTATTTTGGTTGTTATGAAGATTTAATTAACACAAAAAAGCACTTTGTGTGTGTGTGTTTTTGTTTTGTGTTTGCTGAACTGAATACAGGGTTTTGAGCATGCTAGGCAAGCGCTCTGAACAACTGAGCTACATTCCCAGCCCTGAAAAGCACTTTCAACAATGTTTAGTACTACAGTGAAATGTTGGATGACAAAAATGAGGCAGAGTTCCTGACATCCAAAATCACATGGCAAAAAGGTAGCAGCAGGATTCAAACTCAGGAAACCTGAGACAAAAGTCTTATTCTCTCAGTAGTTTTCAAATCAAGTCCCACCTCCAGAAAGTATTTTCCAACGACTAGGGATACCACATCCTCTCCTTCCTAACCTAATCACTTGTCTATCATTACTTATTAACTATAACTGTTTCATCGAGGTAGGTCATTGAAACTTCCACACTGTAACTTTCTCTAGGTCAGACCAACAGCTCAGCTACCTGAGCAGTGCATTTCAAGCATTATAAACAGATATTTCAAATGATTTACAGCTAAACCTGAAATCCCATTTTATAACCTTTTTAAATGGTATAAATTTTCCATATGCTGTCCTCCTCTATTACCTAAATTCCTATTATTACACAGCATACTTGTCCATAAATCCAGTAATGAATATATTTTCATTATGATTTCACTCAACCATGGGAGTCCACAGACTTGACTTGGCTGGACAAAATGCCTGAAAAACCAATAGACTATGCAAGACTTTGCCAGAGCTTAACTAGGGGTTATGACTAGTAGGCAGCCTACCTGTAGAGACTGGCCCCTCAGTGATAGTCCCATTCCTCCATTACAAAAGATGGGACCCCAGGCCCACCCTAAACAGAATTTAAAACAAGGTCCAAACTCGAGAGAGAAAGCTGGCAAGGCTAGAAGTCTCTATGTGGCCTCTTTCCAAGAATAAATCAACTAAAACTTCTCCAATGACTGCAAAGTTGTAGAGGTGACAGGTGTAAAGTTGAATGATCAGAAGATAGACAGAGAGCACATTTCCTAAAACACATCAAATGTCCCTTCTATCATACACTAAATCCAACTTTTCCCAAGTTATAGGACCTTGGAAATCAAATTAAAAAAATCAAAGTATGAGTGCAATATGGGATTAACATAAATGGCACAATTTAAATTAAAAAAGGGGAGATTTTAAAACATCTGCAAGAGAAAGGAAAATGACAAAATGATTTAGCTTTGTAGCTCCTTCTGGCTTGAAAGCCTGAGGGCTGAGGCAGCAAGGGCATCAGGACCTAAAAATGACAGACAGTTAAGAGTGATCAAATAGGCCAGGTCACTCTGAAGAGTTGGGGCTGCAATAAAGAACATCAACACTGGCCCTGAAAGCACATTAAGCTTTTTGCAGGAATCATGGGATTGGGACAGTGGCAGAACTCTCACTGAAGAGAAAGGAAGATGACAGAAAGCCACATTGACAAAGAAATATTGCAAATAACAGAGGCCACAATCACAGCCCTATAATTGACCCTCAATTTTCCAGGGTAATTAATCAAAGGTCAGCTTGTTAACATGGCCTTCAGATCATTCCACCATCACACAGAAAAGTAATAAGAAACTTATGAAACTTCTCTTCCCATTCTTCCCCAGTCCTGCAAAGAAATAAAAAGGAGCAGCAAAGCACCCAAAGGCAAAGCAATGAGCAGAAAGAGAAGCAAAGAAAAGAGATATGGCCCCCATACCCCCTTGAATGACCCCATTTAGCATCCACAAATACAAGCTCATGGTTTTAAAACCATATTATTTTTGCACATTTGGCAGAGGGAAGAGGAGATCGAGGGCAAACTACTCTTGTCATAGGCATGTTCATATGATGCTAAGGAGGCAGACAACCCATCTGGGCTCTTCTTGACACACATACCTCCCCAGTGAACTTTGCCCTAGCAGCCTCCCAAGTCAAAAATGTCTTAAAACACCCTTTCCACAGGAGCATGAGGTTTTCCTGATATAAACCCATCCAGCCAGTCTTATTTCATTCACCCATCATTACCAAGCCTCCATCTTGTTCTCTCTTGAAATTGTCATATTTTTTGCCCAGGTCCTCAACTCCCAGCTCTGGAGTAAGAGTATAGGCAGAATCCCCAATTTCTCACCCAATTCCAGCATCCCCATATTTTATTTTACTAGCACCTCACCCACTTCCCAGTCTGTTATGACACCTCCAAATATAAACCCAGCAAGAAGACATCTGAAAACCATTAACAGATGGGCACAGGGAAAGAAGTCTCAGGTGCTGTGATGGGTTGGCAGGATGCAGGACGACACTCCGGTGAAATTCAACAGGCGAAGTACCAGGACACTCTGGCCAGAATGCCTCACAACTGCTTCAAATTTTCCCTGCCCCCTCCTTTCTCCAACCACAGGGCAGCATCGGATAGGGACATTACCCCCACCCGACTATGGCTCCCTTCCAGGTCCCAGCCCTGGTGCTCATTAGAGCCAACTGTCTGAAGGATATACCCCACCTTGTAAACACCATAGCAGCCCATTCCCCACTTAATATTTGAGAAAAGCCAACCCCTACAACCACCCTGCTGGAGCTCAGGTTGTTTCTGGAGAAAAAGGCAGGGCAAATAGCCAACCATAGGCAGAGAAAAATGGGTATTATATTACTGCATTTTGGTATGACCAAATTGAGGGCTAAGAAGTCCAACCACTTGGTCTGGACTCTCCTGCCCTGAAGATGGCTGAAAGCTAGTAGGACGCCGATGAGCTAAATCCCACTGGGCAGCAGAGAAATCATTCTAATTCCCACATTCAAACCCCGTTCCAAACCCACCCTGGTTTCTGAGGCTATCTGCCCTTTAGTTGTCATGACTTCCTGGATGTCAAACTGGCTCCTCTGACACTGAATGCAATCAAGACAATGACAACCAGGTTTCCAAACTGCAAATCGCCCCAAGTTTTATTTGTAGTCCATACAAAAGGGGGGGAAATTAAGGTTTTCTAACACCACCTACTTGGGGAGATGGGGAATTGGGACTGTGCTGCTCACCATCGCTAGAACATCAGTGGTGAGCAGGGATTTGGACACATACCAACTGACTGTCCCAATAGGATCTCAGTCTCAACAGTCTACAGAGGAACAATCAGGGCCCCCTGGACTGCTGGCACAGCTTGGCGCACAGGAAATGGTTAAGCTAACCCTTTCCTGGCCTCCCTCACATCTAAAAGAAAAAGGCGCCGCCGACCTCAGCTGCAGGTTGCTTCCCCATCCACACGACCTTAAATATCGCGCACAAAAATAAAAGGGAGCCAGGAAAAAATAAAAACAAAAGTAATTCCCATTCTGGAGAGATGGGAGGCAGGGTAGAGGGGAAACCGCAGATCTAGAGCCAGTAACAAGATGTGATGCTGAGGCGAAGGAACAAAGTAGGTTACTGCCAAACACTCAAAAGGATGGTCTCCTGGGGAAGGCCCACATGGTAGAGGGAGGGGATGAAAAACCGCAATGGGAGAGGTATGGGCCAGAGTAGTTATAACCTGGGTCTGCACCCTACCTACCTCTCCCTCCCTCCCCATGGTGCCCCATCCCCAGGATGGCCCTACATGCGGCGCTGGTAGCCAGAGTGCATCTGAGCTGCCCGCAGGTAATCATTATAGGAGCCCGAATAGCGTGCGTAATCGGAATGGGCATCGGGCAGGCGACGGTAATCCAGCGAGGACTTTGTCGGCGAGCGGCGGAACGAAAGCTGCGACTCTGATAAACGGCGGTAATCAGAGAGCTCGGCTAAACGCCGGTCGGAACCATACCTAGTCGAGAGAAGAAGACAGTTGGTGAATGAGACAATTGAGGGGAGGGCTCCAGATGGGCATGGGGGAGATGCCAATGGGGACAGGGAGGGTGTGATCAGATTGGTCTCCAACAGTTTGGTTTCCTTTTGTCAGAAGGTTCTTCACCCTATCCAGGCCAAGAAATCAAGCCTGGGTTCAACTCATTAGGAAACCAAGCCCTCCACTGAAGCCCTCCTTTCCGAAGTGGCCAAGGTGAATTTTGGTCTATAGTCCCAAACCACAAACAAAATATCCCCACCCATGGGTCCTACACAAAGACCTTGGTTGTTTATCAACAGAACGGCGGATGAAAGCAAGGTCCCCAACTTCCCAGAGTGTGGACGCATCTCATAAACTTGCCTTCAGCCATTAAGTGCCAAAAAAAACTACTCTTTCACGCCCACCCCCACCAACACCAGGACAACCAGATAACAGGCTTAAGAATCCCTGAGACATAGGGAAAGGGTATGAGCCACAATCCTGCAGGCAGTGGCTCCTAAGGCACCTGGGCTAGTCTAGAATGGTAACATTTTCCCAGCCTGACTGGTACCACCCCAGGCTGAGCTCTGTGCTCCACCTGAACCCTGGTGACCAGAAAAGTTCACAGACACCGACCCCCTCGGCCTCTGCACACCCCACAGGAGTAAAGGAGAAAAGACCGAGGGAGGGGCCTAAAATTCCCCTCCCATGCCAACCTCAGCCCCTTGCCCTAAGCCCCAGCTGGGGGCAGAGGCGGGGGGGCATACAGTACCTTTTCGACATGGCGACAGCCTTTTTGTAGGGATCGTCGTAGCTGGCCCGGGGTGGGGAGAGGCGGGTACGCTCATAGGGCGGCGGGGTGCTGTTGGCGTTGGCAACGGCCCCCTGGGACATGGACAGGTAGGCTGCAGACGGCTGACCTGCCCCATCGTAGGCATTGCCCGGCTGGCCACGGTAGGAGGCAGCAGCCTGGGGATGCTGCTGGGCAGCATAGGAAGCAGCCAATGAGGCTGATGACTGAGTGCGGTAAGGAGCTGCCAGGGTGGCAGAAGGCTGGGCCCCGTAGGCAGCTGCGGCACCATAGGAGCCAGTGGCCGCAGCAGCCGACTGAGCCCCATAGGAGCCTGACAGGCCCATCGATGCTTGGGCCCCATAACTATTCAGTTGGGTCTGGACAACTGGCTGGGCCCCATAAGAGCCAGCCATTGGGGTAGTGGCTTGTGCAGCATAGGCGGCTGGCTGGCTGGCATAGGCAGCAGCTGTGGCTGGCTGTGCCACATAAGCAGCAGGCTGGGAAGAGTAGGAAGCAGCCTGCTGTGCAGCATATGGGGCAGACTGGGCATTGTAAGAAGCCGAGGGCTGGGCATTGTAAGAAGCTGCCTGGGCTCCATAAGCTAGCGAGGAGGCTGCAGACTGGGCCCCATAGGAGGCAGCCTGAGCCCCGTAGGAGCCTAGGGAGGAAGCTGCTCCCTGGGTGTTGTAGGAGGAAGCAGCTGCACGAACCCCATAGGAAGAGGCAGCCTGGGCGCCATAAGAGGATGGCTGGTTACCATAGGAGGCAAGGGAGGAGCCCTGAGCCCCGTAGGAGTTGAGCGAAGAAGCTGCCGCTGCCTGACCCCCATAGGAGGAGAGGGCTGAGGCTGAGGGTTGGGCTCCACCATATGGGCCGAGAGAAGAAGCTGCAGCAGACTGGGAGCTAGGGCTAGCCAGCTGGCCCCTGTATGGGGCCCCAAGGGAGACAGAGGGCTGAGCGCGGTAAGAGGCTGCCTGGGCTGTCATGGGCTGAGTCCGATAGCCGACACCCAAAGAGGCAGAAGGCTGGGCCCTGTAGGCAGCTCCCAGCGACACTGAGGGCTGGGCCCGGTAGGTGGCTGGCTGGGCCGTCAGAGGAGCCACATAAGAGGCTCGGGGAGGTGAACGGCGCAGGGGGCTTCGGTCGCGACCAAAGAAGGGTGGCGTGGGCTGACGGGCTTGCCCATCAAAGCCACCAGTGCTGTTGCCAAAAGCCTGTTGGTAGTCGAAGGTGGCAGAGAAGCCACCAGTTCCAGGGAATGCCGTATCCCCAGCCCCTGGTTTCTTGGTCTTGTCCCCAGACTGGATAGCCAGGCCAGGCCCCTTCTTCTGACCCTTGGTTGAGAGTTCCACGTTGATGCGCTTGCCCTTCACTTCTTTGCCGTTGAGCTGCGCGATGGCGGCTTTGGCATCTGCTTCCTTCTCCATGTGAACAAACGCGTAGTCTGATAAAGCAGCAGACAGAGGGTTAGCAATTAGGGGGGCAGGGCATGCTACCCGATGGGTCCCAAATTGGATACAACAGCACCCAGCTGTTGCCAGTTACCTCCAGGCCACCAAACCCTCCTCTCCAGGAGTATGTCATAAAATATTGGCTCCCACATAACAAAGCTTCTGACTGTCCCAAAGAGTCACCTTTGACTAGGGCTTTTTCCCATTCTCCCCTTTCCCCCTGCCACTTCACCCAACTCCCTGGTGAGAAAAGAAAGAGTAAAGATGAACTGCAACACAGGATAAAAATCTTCACAGCTACTGTAAGAATAAACCAGCAGACAAAACAAAGAAAGGGTTTCTGGATCACTCAATTATTCAGTGTTCTCATCCCATGCTCACCAAACACCACCACTCACCTTTGACACTTAGCTCTCAAGCACTAGAAATGACTACTCACATTTTGGCACAAGCCATTTCTCAGCCTAGATCAATTAAGGTGAAAGAGACTCAATTCAGGCAAGAGACTACAAAGAACAAGCAGTTCACAAAATTCCTCCAATATAATCTCCCCTTTTTTCACATTTCTTTCCAATTTTCAAAGTACTTTCATGCACACAACCTCACTTGGGCCTTACAACAATCCTGTAAGGTGGGACGACAAAGGATCATCATCTCCACTTTTCTGCTGGGCAAACATGTTCAAGAATTTTTATGCGGCTTACCCTTGCCCAAATCAAAGTATATTAATGCCAGGACCAGTTTTAGCTCTTCTATGCCCCATGCCCCTTTGCTACACCAATCTGTCCTTGGGACAGATTGCTGTAAGGTATAACTGTGTATAACAGGTGTAAGGCATAACTGTGTAGTATCAAAAAAAAAAAAATGTAAGCTTAGAAAGAGAGATGCTAGACCCTATGTACATCTACAAGGTAAGGGAATGGAAACTAAGAACCCCTCCCCCTCAGGCATATTACATCTTCCACCACCTTCCTCTTTAAAGACAGAGAGGTATACCTTATCCTTTGGAGTTCTGTTCATAGGACAGACTGCACTCAAGAAAAGACCCGGGTTTCTCAGCTATGAGGCAAGAAGTTGTAATCACTGCAAGCTAGAAGGTAACCCCTGAGGCTTTCATTCAAGACCTGAATGAATTGTGTGAGGAAGAGGAACTAAGACGGGCTATAAATCTCAAAACTGAACTATTCATCTACCACAGAAGAAAACTTTAGAAAGAAAAAAAAATTCTCGGGGTTGTGTCCATACTAGAAATTGTAGAAATTGCAATGGTGCAAATAGGACCTGAAGAACAATGAGAGGAGCTTGTCCCTGAGAAATAAAGCCCTGCAGTTAAAGGCCCTATGGTTATTTTAAGAAAAAAATCCAAATGCTGGGATCCAATCTCTGTCACATCAGTTTAAAAAATAAAGATACCTCGAAGAAGTTACCAACATCCCATTTTCCAATAAAAGATATCCTTTTTATGACCTTCAAACAAGTATCCTTATTTTTAGAAATTTCCATTTTTAAAAATAATGGAGATACCCTCACTTACATACCCACAGATCCATTTCTCCTAAAGAATATTATCTTTCATCTCTAATAAAACACAATGTCATCTGTACACACAAACTTGGAACCTTCTAAAGATGATAAAAGAACAAAACGAACTATCTCAACTCTCAAGTCTTCAACACTCCCACAGACAGAGCCTGATTCCTTATTTACCAATTATGAAAAGCTAAGCATTCCATTTCACTGGCCACACAGTACTAGAATTATCCTCTGATCTCTTATCTTCATTCTGGGTAGCTAGCTAAAAACAGTAGCAGGTGGTCTACCGTCTCTAAAAGCAGAGACTGTGCTGACCCTCAGGAATGGCAAAACCACCTAGAGAATGCAATGACAAGCAGAAAGGCTCACTCAAGGTAAAGAGAAAACAGGAAGATCTGCTAGAGCCTGTAGGCAGACTGGGGGAGGGGGGATGAAAGGGGACAATCTCCATGCACTGTGAGGGATTAAGGAAACACACCACATTCCTGATTATTTGGTCTACAAATTCCCCCAAACATTGTCTACTCCCTACATAGCTGGGTTTTATTAAGAGATCAAGGAATAAAATTTAAAAACTGAGATTTCAGGTCTGGAGATATAGCTCAGTAAGCTGAGCTCATGTTTAATATGTGTGAGGCCCTAGGTTCAATTCCCTACACTGAAAAAAGAAAAGGCGGGGTTGGTTTGTTTTCACATGTTCAGTTCAACTGACAGCCCAGATGAACTATGTAACTGATGATGGGGGAAGATACAATTATAGCCAAATTATATCGAAGTTTCTAAGCCTGATATCTGAAAGGAATTATAACTAGGGTCCAAATGAGTGAAATCACATCAGGGTTAACTGTGTCCCATCACACTGAGTAGCCAAATTCAGGCCTAACCCCATCAAAGATGCCCAGAATCCCAATTCCTTCCCAGCCATCAGAGTAGCAGAGATTCGAAGAACTCCAGGGACTCTTTTGCCTGGATAGTTAGCTCAAAGTAATCTCTCTGTTAAGACTAGCATTAAACCTAACAAGTAGTTCTGCAGATACCTCCTAATGGTCTTTTGACATCACAATCCCTCTAGTACCAAAGTTAAGAGAATCCAGAAAAACAACTTTTCCTATCCTAAGATGATTTTTAAAAAACTTTGAAACTATAGAGCTCGGCATATAAAGGATGGCTACCCACACAAGAGAAGGGATAATTTTCCTCTTCTGACTCAGACCTCCCCTGAAGTCTGCAATGGCCAAAGTCTGCAAGTGGTTCTTGAAGCTGTTCATCTTTGAACACCCAATAGGACACAGCTGCAGAGAGTGGTTACCACTGTTGCTATGGAGATTTTTGGTCTACAAATCATATCTAAGCTCCTAGAGTAACCAAGCAACCATGTTTTTCTCCTGTGAAATAAAACAGAGCTAGCTGTCCTGTGCTTTTCAAAGACTTGACAGGGCTGAGGGTGTGGCTCAATGGTAGAGTCGCCAGCACAGCACGTAAGGCCCTCAGTTTGAACCCCAGAACTGCAAACCAGAAGACCTGACAGCAAATCAAATGCTCATTCAGTCAAGAAATGAGTAAGCTATTTATTGAGCCAGTCTCTTCTACAACATTCCCAACTTTAAATCCTAAGTTTTTTCACCCCTAAGAACTAGAAAGATATCAGTGAAGGATATCAATGCATCAGGTGCTATTGCATATAAGCCTAACAAACAACAATGGAAGACACCTCCCTGAGGAAGTCAAAGCATTTCTGCTAACAAATGTTTACAAAGGAACAAAATGCACAAAATTTTCCCTCTAACTCTCACAGGGAATCAGCCAGAAATTCTAAAACTCATGTAGAGTTATCATGCACTTTACCACCACCACCACCCTTCCCCCGTCACTTAGTGTTGATCCCAAACAAATTCAAGAACATTTTTGGCTTTATCACTTGAGAACAAGCTTCTTGATCATGAGTTCCTTAAAGATTGCCCCCAAGTACTGATTCTAGATTCTCAATCTACCAGTCACCCTGCCTAACATCTACAAAAGAAACCTAACAGATTAATTAAACACAAAACTCTCATACCCCTTGCTGGCCAAGTACCCAATCTGACACCCTCCCACTCTTTCATTCTAAACAAAATCAAAAATCCATGCAGCATACATCCTGCCTCAGAGCACCCAGCAGGAAAGCCCGATTCCGGATAGTCTCGTGGACTTGCATAACCTAAGTTGAGGAAAATAGAATGGAGTATTAATGCAGAATAAGAACTTGTTCCTAGCAAGGGACACAATGACCTTTTACATTTCCCCAACTTGTGGAAAGGACAAGGAATGGCCAAAGATGTGCCTTTACCGGACAACAAATGAAATATCTTTGGTGACCATGAACAAGCAACTGCACCCATTTATTTCTCATCCTCAAAATGTCTCACACAGGGTATAAGCAGGCATGAATCCAACACCAGGAGGGCATCACATACTCCCAGGTGCATCCTTGAAAATAACAGGGCAAAGTTAACTCAGATCTGTTCCCAAGTGGAACAAAGACAGGCCACATATATATAAGGGCTGACCCATAAAATCTTCCCCCAAAGAGAAAGAACTTAGGGGATAAGAATCCAGATTTAAAAAAAAAAAAAAAAAGAAGAAGAAGAAGAAGAAGAAGAAGAAAAAGAAAAAGTCGACTGGGCTCCAAAAAGGAAATCAAGCCTAAATTATGGTGACACATTTTTCTCAAAGAAAAGGCAAACTAGGGATCTGCTCTGAGAATTCAAGCAATGACAACTCTAGTAAATCGTTTTCAGCCAATGTTTAAGGAAGACCTCTCACATATCTCTCCCCATAATCCCCTCAGCCAAAATATGCCCCCTTGCAAAAGTCTCCAAGCTTATGAAAGAATGACACTGCTCTGGGGCATCAGTTTGGCAAGTAAAGCTATACAAAAGGGGCCCTAATAAAACAAATCTCCTTCCACAAGCAAAAAGGTCAGGGTTTTCAGTTAACAGATCTAAAATCGAGCCCAAAGTGTGGGGAAAGAGGGAAAACAGGTTTAAGGGAGTTGGACTACAGAGCTGCCACGTCTAACCCATCAAATACTGAAAATACCAAAGTGGCTCGGAAGGGGCCCTTCCTGTACCCATGAGGAGACCCATGCCAAACAATACTAAGAGATCCCAGCCCGAGAAACGTCCAAGGGCCCCGTTACCTTCCGCTTGGGAGCATTCATCGGGAGGGAACACGAGGGCGGCCTTGGGGCGTCAGCCCCCACCTTTTCCCTCTTCCCTTGCTCTGACCGACGTCTGGAGAGGAAGTGGGGAAGTGGCGAAATCTTCCCCGCTCCATGATCCGGCTTGTGCCCGTCACTTCCCAATTTCCGCTCGGTGCCAGGCCCAGGAGACCAGAAGACGCGCCCCCGGTACACTCGCAAGTCTCTGGCGCGTCCCCGGCCCCGTGGCTCGGCTCGCAGTGGCCGCCGCACCCTCCCAGAGCCGCTTCCTCCCACTTGGTGAACGGTGCCTGGACCGCAGGGGAGGAGGGTGGCTCTGCCCAACGCACCCCCAACACCTCTGGCCTCGCCCCAGCGCACTTCCCCACCCTGCCCAACCGCGCAGTGACCGACCCCCGGGTAAGGGGCGTGGCTAACAGGCAGAGTGCCCCGAGCGCGCCCCCGCCCCCGAGCGTGCCTCCGTGTTACCTTTTACCACGTCACACTCGATGACGCGTCCGCGGCGCTCGAAGAGGCTGCGCAATTCCTGGCTCGTGCATGCAGCCGACACATTGCCCACGAAAATCTTCCAAGTGTTCAGCGGCCTTGGGCGCGACATCTCCACCACGAGCGCGCGCCCCGGCCGCAGCTCGTGGCCGTGCAAGGCCTCGATGGCGCGCAGCGCGCCTGCGTTCTCGCGCATGTGCACGAAGGCAAACTGTTTCATGACGGCGCAGCTCATGACCGTGCCGTAGGGCGCGAAGAGGGCTGCCAGCTCCTCCGGCGTTGTATCCGCCCCATCGACGTTGCCCACGAATATCTTCATTTTGCCGCCGCAGCCGCCTTCCCGGAGAGCCGGGACCGCTCCTCCAGCGACAGCCGAGACGTCCGACCGACCGGCAGTCCTCCCCAGGAATGGCTGGCGACCGAGAACCCCGCCGCGCAGGCGCGCTGATCTAGCCAATCGGGACGGGCATCCCGCGCGTGCGGCAGCCAATCATAGAGACTGAAAGAAGATGCGCTCGGGCGCAGCCAATCCCAGAGGGCCTGGAGCCCGCTCGTTAGCGGAGGGGGTGGGAGAGGGACGACGACGCGCGACCAACCGCCGCTGCCGGGGGGAGGGGAAGGAGGGTTGGAGAGGAGGGAGCGCGCGCGGGCTGCGCGGGCGGCAGAGGCCTAGTTGGAGAGGCGGCCTCTGGCCTGGGTGGGGCCCCGACTCCAGGGCCCAAAGGAAAACTTTGTTCAGTCGGAAGTCAGGGCTCCTCCCATTCTGGCAGTCTTAACTAACCCCGTGCCTGGAGACGGCCGCGTCAATGACCCGTGGAAGGCCAGGCCTGGCGGGAGAAACCGGGACCAACGCCTCTAGTCAGCAAACCGCCCTGGGACTGTGCAGGGCATCCGGGGGTCCGGAGGCGTCTACCCCAGGAGTCTTGGTGCCATTAACTCAGTCTTTGCAGGCATATTCCCTCGGGTTGCCGGGGTCCGGGTAGACACTGCAGACAGCGAAAAATTAGAGCCGGTCCCTGCCGTGATGGAATTTTCAGTCGAAAAATAAGGAAATGACTCTTGAATCTTTGACGTTTTCCACAATTAAAACATTTACAAAATGGAAAATTAAAATAATTTTTGAAGAGGCAAAAAGTGAGCCTCACAAAAGAAAGGAAAAGTTTTAAACCGACACATTTAAGTATGTAAAGATTTGTACATGGCAGAAGACACCAAAAACAAAGTCATGTGACAAATTTGCAATATTCTTCACATGTTCATTTAACATACTGCATGGAACACCTGCCATGTAGAGAGCATCAATGATAAAGGAGTTAAGGTTTGGATCTGAACCCGAAGACTTATATGTGGAAGTCTTGGTCCCCAATATAGCACTGTTAAAAGGTGAGGCTTTGGGGAAGTGATTGGATTTTTTTTTTTTTTAAGAGAGTGAGAGAGAGAGAATTTTTTAATATTTATTATTTTTTTTAGTTCTGGGGGGACACAACATCTTTGTTTGCATGTGGTGCTGAGGATCGAACCTGAGCCGCACGCAAGCCAGGCAAGCGCGCTACGGCTTAAACCACATCCCCAGCCCGAAGTGACTGGATTATGAGGGCTTCAACCACATCAATGGATTAATCCATCTGATTTGTACCTGAATGGGCTACTAGGAGGTGTTGAAAACTGTAAGAGGTGGGACCTATTTAAAGATGTAGGTTTTTGTCTGCCATCTCCACAATTGATACTCCCCCTGCACCCTCAACCATCTCCCCATCCCCACCTTTTCTGTGCCCATGGGGATGAGCCACTCTGCTCCACCATGCTCTTTCCCCCATGATGCTTTCCCTTACTATAGACCCAAAGCAATGGAGCCAAACAACCATGGACTGAAATCTCTATAACCTTGAGCCAAAATAAATATTTCCTTAATTAAGTGGATTTTCTCAGGTATTTTGTAACAGTGATGAAAAACTAACACAGCAGTGAATAACAACAACCAAAATAACAAAATCTCAATCTTCTTGGAGCTCATATTATGGTGGGGAGAGAGAAAATAAACACAGCAGTTAGATGGTGAGTATAAGTCAAAAAGTCCTGGAGCAGGAGCAAATCAGGCTGGTTCCAGAAAGAGCAAAGAGTCAGTATCCCTGGAACCTGGAAAATGGAATAATAGGAAGAGAAGAAAGGGGGAAGGGTAATGCCACACCTTGTGGCCATTGAATTACTTTGGTTTTCATTGTAAGGCTGGAAGTCTATGGAGGGCATAGAACATAAAGGTTGATCTGATATGACATCTGTTTCATAGTTTTAGAAGTATTCTACCTCCTCTTAAGGTAAAGACTATAGAGGAAACAATTGTTTCCTCAGAATAATTATCGCCACTGCAAAAGTCCAGGAGAGAGATGATATGAACAAGGTTGAATTAAGGAAAAGTGATCAGATTGGATGTAGTTTGATGTCAGCTATCACCCCTGTGATTGGATGTGAGTTGTGAAAGGGAGGAGTTAAAGATGACATGGAGCACATGGAAGCATGAGTTGCCATTTACTGAGATGGGCTACATTATGAGAAACACTTGCTATGAAAATCAGAAATTCAGTTTTAGAGATTGCTATGATCTGAATGTTTGCATCCCCCAAATCCCCTAGTTGAAATCTGAGTGATGGGGTTAGCACGTAAAGCAGGTGGTACATACCTGTAATCCTAGCAGCTCAGGAGGCTGAGGCAGAAGGTTTGAAAGTTCGAAGCCAGCCTCAGCAATTTAGTGAGGCCCTAAGCTATTTAATGAGACCCTGTCTCAAAATAAAAAATTAAAAGGGCTGAGAGTGTGGCTCAGTGGTTAGGTGCCCCTGGGTTCAATTCCTGGTACCAAGGAAAAAAAGACTGAAACTCCTGCCCTTTTGAAAGATGCCCCAGCCAGGTATAATGGCACAGGTCTAAAATCTCAGCAACTTGGGAGCTGAGACAGGAGGATCGTAAGTTCAAACCAGCCTCAGCAACTTAGTAAGACCATGTCTCAAAATAAAAAGGACCTGGGGTATAACTCAGTGGCAAAGCACCCCTGGATTCAATTCTCAGCACCAAAAATAAATAAGTAGATACCCCAGTAGCCAGTTGTGACTCAGGAAGCTGAGGCAGGAAGACTGCAAATTCAAGGTTAATCTGGAAAAATGAGTGAGACTCTGTCTCCAAATAAAATTTAAAAGAAGGGCTGAGTTGTGCTCAGTGGTAGAGCAGTTGCTTACATGTGTGAGGCCCTGAGTTCAATCCCTGGTGCCAATAAAAAATTTTTAAAAAGGAAAAGAGCATCATGGGCAATTGAATATGTCTGGAGTTCAGGACTGAAGGTATAAATTTGGAAATCTTAATAGTTAATATCTATACTATACAAATAACTGCAACAAATTGATGAAGAAAAAATTAGGCAAATGATCAAGCATTTGAACTGACAGTTTTCTAGAAAAAAACTGCAAATGGCCAATAAATAAACTGCAGTCACAGGGAAATTCAATTTCCTAAAAAATGAAAATATTTTTTCACCTCTTCAGATTTGCAAAAGTATTGCCATCTATTGCTGAGAAAACCACATTCATATACGGATGATATCATGAATTCTACATCCTTCTTGAGAAATATTCAGACAGTATCAAATTTTGTGCTCAAGATTTTGTGGGTTTTTATTTTTTTTTTTGTGTGTGTGTGTGTGTGTGTGTGTGTGTGTGTGTTTTAGGTTTTTCATTTGTTTGTTTTGTTTTGTTTTTTGGTACTGGGAATTGAACCCAGGAGCATTCTACCTCTGAACTACCATCCCTAGCCCTTTTAATTTTTTTTATGAGACAGTATATGGCTAAATTGCCCAGGCTGGCCTCCAACTTGTGATCCTTCAGCCTCCCAAATTGCCAGGATTACAGGCATGCACCACCATGCCAAGTTTGTCTTCTTTTTAAATATAAGATTTTTTTATTGTAGTAAAAGATATATAACATAAAATATTATTTAAACTCAAGTGCACAATTCAATGGTATTAAGTACATTCTCATTATTGTGCAACCATCACCACCATGCATCTCAGAACATTTTTATATTCCCCAGCTGAAACTCTGAACCCATTAAATACTAATCCCTAGAGCTGGAATGGTGGTGCATGCCTGTAATCCCAGCAGCTCTGAAGGCTGACACAGGAGGATCAGGAGTTCAAAGCCAGCCTGAGCAATAGAGTAGCACTAAGCAACTCTGTGAGACCCTATCTCTAAATAAAATATAAATAGGGCTGAGGATATGGCTAAGTGTTGAGTGGCCCTGAGTTCAATCCCAGTACAAAAAAAAAAACCAAAAAAACAAAAAAACCACCTAACTCCTTTTTCCCCCTGCCTGGAAACCACTATTCTGCTTTCTTTCTCTGTGAAATTTGACTACTCTAGTTATTTGATATAAGTGAAATCATACAATTATTTGTTCTGTTACTAGCTAATTTCACATAGCACTTCAAGATTGATCTATGTTGGAGCAGGTATCAGAATTTCCTTCTTTTTAAGGCTGTATAATATTCCATAGTATGTATATACCACATTTAGTTTATCATCCATCAGTATACCCTTGGGTTGCTTCCACTTTCAGGCTATTATAGACAATGTTACTATGAACATTGGTGTACAAATATTATTTGAGACCTTGCTTTTACTTCTCTTGGATACTAAACAATATCCTGTAACTCCACCCAGTAGTGAAATTGATTAATTTTGCTTGTTTTTTAATGGAAGTATAATTTATAGACAATGATACTTTCCCTTTCTGGTGTATAGTTCTTTGAGTTTTGAAAAACACCCCTATGACCATCATAATTGAAGTATAGAATGGATCTATCACCATAAAAAGCTTCCTCATGATGTCTCTTTGCAGTCAACTCCCATGCTCAAGCCTCTGGCAAACACTTATATGTTTTCTTTCATTCACTATATCGTCTTTTCCAAATGTTGTTTATTAAATAGAGTCACATATATGTCGCTTTTCGAGTATAGCATCTTTCACTAAACAATGCATCTGATATTCATCCATGTCATTGCTTGTATCCATAGTTGGTTCTTATTATCAATGATTAACATCATATGAATGTACCATGCCGCAGTCTCTGGCTGGGCACAAATCACGAGCCTCCACACAGCTTGTAGATTCAAACAGCAATTCTTTATTCCCGAAGTCACACCAGCCGTCTACAAACACGTTCTGGGGAAATCCACGTTCTCTGCCCAAATCCACACCTCCTGGGCTTCTGTCTCCCAAATATACTGTCTGACCCTAAGAACTCAAGAGGAACTCAGGCAGCAGGATACGCCCTATTCTAAATGGGGAACACCCTAATCTCGTATTATGCTAAACCGGGAACACCCTAAACACGGATCCGCCCTGGTCCTTGAGCAAGGTCACCTTACATGCAATGTCCCTGCAAAATGTCCTATTTCCATGAGTCCTTCCACTAAAGAAACATGGGGGTACGCTGGCAAGGAAATTGTCATACCTACTTGGCTGATGGCTCCCAGCAGTACCACAATTTGTTTTTTCATTCCACAGTTGAAGGACATCTAGATTGTTTCCATTTTTTGGAGGTTATGACTAAAATGTTTGTGTACAGGCATTTGTGCAAACAGGTTTAATAAACCTTGGTAAATATCTACAAAGCACAAGGTCATTTTGAGCAATAACAAGATTCTATAAAGTGTTGAGCACTATGTTGAACACTATGTTAAGCCCAGTAAATGGAGCTATTAGGAAAATTTGCTACAAAATTTTATTATCAATCAAATTAAAAGAATGTATATGAGTGGGGACATATCGCAATGGTGGAGTGCTACACACAGGGGACCCTGGGTTTGATCTCCAGCACCCGCTACCACACATATATAATAGAGGAGAATTTGGGGGGACTGGAGGATAATCCTGAATCCCATTTTTACAAAAAAAAGACACACCTCTCTTCTGTTTTGTTTTGTTGTTGCTAGGGATAAAACCCAGGGTCTAATACATACTGGGCAAATACTACCACAGAGGTATAACAAGCCCCATTTCTTTTTTTTTAAGTTGGAACTTAAAAAAAAAAAACTTTGGCATGCTTCAAAATCACCTAGAAGACTCTTAAAAACAGTTTCTAGTCTTTAACCCAGCATTTCTTCCAGGCATGGTGGCAGGCACCTGTAACTCCAGCAACTCAGAAGGTTGAGGCAGGAGGATTGCAAGTTCAAAGCCAGCCTCAGCAATTTAGGAAGGCCCTAAGCAACTTAGGGAGACCCTGTCTCAAAATAAAAAATAGAAAGGGCTGGAATGTGGCTTATAGGTTAAGCATCCCTGGGTTCAATCCCCGATACAAAACAAAACAAAAAAGTTTCTGGCCAGGCGAGGTGGCACACACCTATAATCCCAGTGGCTGAAGCAGGAAGATTGTAGAGTTCAAAGCCAGCCTCAGCAAAAGCTATGCGCTAAACAACTTAGTGAAACCCTGTCTCTAAATAAAATACAAAACAGGGCTGGGAATGTGGATCAGTGGTTGAGTGCCCTTGAGTTCAATCCCAGTATCAAAAAGAAAGGGGTGCGGGGAGAGGAACAGGGAGAGGGAGAAGGAAAGAAGGAAGAAAGGGAGGGAGGGAGGGAGAAGGAAGGAAGGAAAGAAAGAAGGCGTGAGCTCCATATCTGGCCCCATGCCGGGCACCTGTAATCTTAGCTACTCAGGAAGCTGAAGCAGGAAGATCTCAAGTTCAAGGCCAGCGTGGGCAACCTAGCTAGACCCTGTCTCAAAATAAAAAAATAAGAAAGGCTGGGGATATAGCTCAGTATTTCCCTAGCATGCATGGGACCCTGAATTCAATCCCCCAGTAAGTAAAAAGAAGGGAGGAAGGAAACAAGGAGGGAGGAAGGGAGGAAAGGGAAAAGGAAGTGTTTATTTTTTATTTATTTATTTATTTTTTAATATTTATTTTTTAGCTTTCGGCGGACACAACATCTTTGTTTGTATGTGGTGCTGAGGATCGAACCAGAGCCGCACACATGCCAGACGAGCGCTCTACTGCTTGAGCCACATCCCCAGCCCAAAAGGAAGTGTTTATAACAGAGCCTGGAACTTAATACTATTATATAATAAGCACAATACAGATATCTGCTAATATGATGAAAATTTCCTTTTTAAGTAAGTTTAAAAGTGAATCAATTTAAAGAAAATTACTTGGTAAATTATAGCACAGATGATTTATAGACATGGTGAAAACTGATGGGTAGGGCCTGAAGTTGTAGCTCAGTGGTAGAGCACTTGCCTAGCATGTGTGAGGCACTGGGTTCAATTCTCAACACCATATAACAATGCAAATAAAATAAAGGTCTATCAACAACTAAATAATGTTCAAAAAAACTGAGGGGTAGCACAGAAATGCTTGAGTTTACAAAGAGTTTTTAAATATTTTTTTTAGTTGACAATGGACCTTATTTTATTTATTTATATGCAGTGCTGAGAATGGAACCCAGTGCCTCACACATACTAGGCAAGCACTCTACCACTGAGCTACAACCCCAACCCCTGAGTTTGAAAAGATTTTCAAACTGTGCTCCCTAGGGTTCTAGGGCTTTGGGGGAGTCCTGTGACAGGACTCAGCATCTTTGGTTGCAGATATACTTCTGTTTTGCAGATGTGGCTTCAAGGCATCTCAACAGTGTTCTGCAATATGTAAACAATTTAGAAATCACATAGCTCAGAGTTCAGAAAGAACAGCTAATGGGCATGTTGATCTCTTAAGAGTGTTAACTGAGTGGTAGGGAATGGTGAGTAGTTCAGCTCAAAACGGTTAAGCCCTGCTGTAATTCCAGAATGGAGGTGTAAGAAGGTCAGGGGTTGGCTATAGACAGAACCCAGAGATTTCTGTAATGGCCAGGAGGTAGGGAAGACATCCTGGATCTCAGGCTTAAAAGGATTTGGCTCCAGGGACCAAGGGGAATAGGAATACAACCAGCGTAAGTTTGGTCAGAAGGAACAGAGTCCAAGGCTGGCACTGGAGGTGGTGCCAGCATCCTTCAAGTGGAAAACAGGCAGGGCCTAGTGAATGGGAACAGAGCCAGGAGCCTCAAAGCCAAAGCCAACTTACTATAAAGCCCCCTCCTGATTCCAAGCAAGTGGCACAGGGGCAAAGTTTGTACTTCACCAGGTTGAAAAACCAGTTTTGTTAAGGATAGGAAAGCTTAATGTGGCATGGGGTGGGGGTGTTGGGGGAACAGCTGAGGGGAGCCCCAAATCCAAGGCCCATGTGCTATTTTGGTTAACAGCCACTGGCTGAGAGAGGAATTTTCCTGGGGTTGTCTCCAGGGGCCCATGTGGCCTCAGAATCACAGCTTCAGCTCCCTTAACTTAGCATGTACCAGGCTTTCTGCCAAGCACTCACTTAGTAATTAAGACTTAATTAGGTTAATTAAGAGTTTTTTTTTTACTTGTGAGTTCATAAAGAAATCAACTTGAGCCAGATTAATTTTAAAAGAGTATGGGGTCCTAAAGTTCCTACATTCTTATGAGCCCAACCACAGGAAGAAACTACAGCTAGATCTGCTTTGATTTCTCAAGGAATGCAGGGGCTAGCACAGGTGGAGTTGATTTGATTCCAGTCAGCCAAGGGAGGGGAAAAGGGAGGCCACACACAGAAATACAACTGCTGTGGCCCTTCACTATTACCCTAAAGAGGAAGAGGGGCCTGAGGCCTGGTGTGTGGAATTTTTTGTTTTTTTTTTTTTTTTTTTGGCACTAGGGTAATAGATTGACCCCACCTTTTTTTTTTTCCCAGTTGTAATTGGACACAATACCTTTATTTTATACATTTTTATGTGGTGCTGAGGCTTGAGCGCCTCATACATGCTAGGAGAGCACTCTACCACTGAGCCACAACATCAGCCCCAATCCCAGCCCTTTTATTACTTTTTATTTTGAGACAGGGCCTCGGCTAAATTGCTGAGGGCCTAAGTTCCTGAGGCTTGTTTTGAAATTGTGATCCTCCTGCCTCAGACTCCCAAATGGCTGGGAATACAGGTGTGTGCCACCACTCCTGGCCAGTGTGTGGATTTTAATCCAGGTTTTTTGGCTTCAAAGCTAAGGAGTAGCCCTGGGGCAAAACATAGAGCAGAAAGACTGTGTTCTCCAAGTCCATTAAGGGACACAGAGAGACAAAAGCTATGTTCCATATGAAAATAAAAGTTTAATTTGCCAAAGGAACCTCACAGTGACCCCTATATGCCCTGTGCCCAGTCCTCCTGGGCCTGAGCAAGCACAACTCACTCTTCTTCCTCTGTAGGGGGAAGGTGCTCAGCTGGCAGGACAGAAGAGAATCAAGGCGAGGCCCTGCTTAGAGGTGAGCAGGAGGCTGGGCCGAGTCCTTTCGGCCCTCACCAGCGATGGGCCGGCCTCGCTCTTCCCAGATGGTGAGGCCGTCACAAGAGCAGATCTGCTTGGGGTTTTGGAAAAGACCAGCGGAACGTGCAATGATGCCACAGGCCAACCTGAAGAAGGATGTATGGTCAGAGTAGACCCTTGTCTGGTACCTCCCAGGGTCCCATGTGTGCCACTGGCAGAGAACAGCCTCCTCTTGAGGGCAGTTACCCACCTCTCCCCAGAGTTTCCTGTGATCTTGGATAAGGGATGGCCACCCCGGCCCAGGTCATCTTCTCCCTCATCAACAACCAGGCTGCGACCAATCACGTCCCACACCTTTGAAGGGTGACAACAGTCTCAGAATCACTGTCCCTTTGGGAAGGGCCCAACCTTCTTCCCAGCTCACCTTCAGCAGCTCATCCTCTATCCGGAAGACAGCTCGGCCATCAGCATCAGCATGGACATTGCCCAGGTCTCCGCGGTGCTGGTTTGAGACACAGTGGGAAGAAGGGTTACATGGGGGCACAGATGTTGTTATCTTCTGGCTTTGCAGTATCTGATTTCTCTTCCCACTTCCCAAAACCACCAATTTCTTCCTGTGGGCCCAGTCAGTAGGATCAAGGGATGTTCTGGAACTCAAGGAAGGCAACTTGGACACTCCTTCCCTGAACTCAAATCCTAGGGGAAATGCCAGCACCCTGGAAAGGGCCAGCATCCCCATTCTGGGCAGTCACCCCTATTGGACCAGCCTGTCTTTCCTACATTGTCCAGCCCTACATGCAGCCTTGATAGCCCAGTTCTTGCTTCTTTCCAAGCCCAGTTCTCCAGCCTCCTTTGGCTCTGTAGGCCCTTGGCAGTCTTCAATTCCCCTAGGCTTAAGTTGCGACAGTTGGCTTCTCTAACCATCATAGGAGCCAGCATCACTTCCCTGACTCCTGGCTCAAGGAAAGAAAGAAGAAACATGAGAGGGCAAAGGGCCTGTCCTGGCTTCAGAAGCTGGGTTTTCCCCCTTCTTCCTAGAAGGTAAGAAAAGCATCTAGCCAGGCATGATGGCACATGCCTGTAATCCCAACAGCTCAGGAGGCTGAGACTGGAGGATTGTGAGTTGAAAGCCAGCCTCAGCAAAAACTCAGTGAGACCTTGTTTCTAAGTAAAATACAAAATAGGGCTGGGGTTGTGGCTCGGTAGTCAAGTGCCCCTGAGTAGTTCAATCCTCCCCTCCAAAAGAAAAGAAAAAGCATCCTATCACATCTCCTGAACACTTCCATCAGATACTCTGGCAGGCATGGTGGGGTACATATGTGGTCTCCACCCTCAAAGGCCTCCGATATGAAATAGATGTGATCAAGAACATAGGTGAGGGGCTGGGGATGTGGCTCAAGCGGTAACGTACTCGCCTGGCATGCGTGGGGCGCTGGGTTCAATCCTCAGCGCCACATAAAAATAAAATAAAGATGTTGTATTCACTGAAAACTGAAAAATAAATATTAAAAAAAATTCTCTGTCTCTCTCTCTCTCTTCTCTTAAAGAAAAAAAAAAAAAAAAAAGAGGTGAGGCTGGGCATGGTAGCACACACCTGCAATCCCAGTGACTCAAGAGGCTGAGGCAAGATCGCAAGTTCAAGGCCAGCCTCAGCAACTTGGTGAGACCCTGTCTCAAAATGAAAAATGAAAAGAGCTGGGGGGCTGGGGATGTGGCCCAAGCGGTAACGCGCTCGCCTGGCATGCACGGGAAAATAAAGATATTATGTCCACCTAAAACTAAAAAATAAATATTAAAAAAAGAGCTGGCGATGTAGCTCAATGTCAAAGCACCCTTGGGTTCAATCCACAGTACCAAAAAAAAAAAAAAAAAGGTAACACAGATGAGGACAATAGCTGGTATGTCCTGGGGTGATAGGACCTTATTGGTAAGCCACAGAAACCTACATCTGTGCAAATAAATCATCCCTGACCTGACACTTGAGCAAAAGCAAGTGCTGGAGCCAGTGTGGGCTGGTCCACAGGCCTTGCTGCTGCATAGCAAAGCACACCAGCATGTGGTGAGTGACAGGGCTGACAGCAGCAAGAATACTGTTTCTGCTTTATCTTCATGTTCAGAGGAGCATCTGTGGCCAGCATCTGTGGCCAGCACCTGGCACTTTTTGTTATACTGTCCTGTGTTGGGGACTTTAATGGTAGAAACCACTATCAAGGTCGGGGAGGTGTCAGGGCTAGGATGGGAGCAGGCTGGGCATGACCCTGCAGGGGGTAAGGGAGAGACTGTCTTCCCAGTCCCTCCCCTCAGCACACAGGCAAGTGGAATTGGGCCAAGGAGTCCTTGAACATCACACCAAGAAGCTGGGCCCAGTCTGTACCCTCAGGCACTGGAGGGCCAAGAAGGGTTTCAGGCAGGAGTGTGGCATGGTCCTTCCATGCTTCAGAGCAATCCCTCAGTACATTGTATGAAAAGGAAAGACTGAGGAGGGCTGGGAGAAAAGGGACAGAAGCTTAGAGATCATTAGGAGAGATGTGCAAGGGACAACCAGCTTGAATACGAATTCCCACAATGAATTCATTTCCAGTGGGGCAAAACCAAGTGCTGTAACCCAAAAGGAAACTGGAGATCTCATGACAGCCTTGGCTGCTCAGCTCTTACTCACTTCTTCCTGGGGTGCAATATGGCTGCCAATTCCATCCACTTTGGAGCAAAGAACCAGGTGACAAGGTAGTTTCTTGCCCTCCAGAAACAACACTCCCCCCCTCCCGCTGGATCTGCCTTTCCCATGCTCATGCTCTTCACCTGCCCAGCTCCTGCCCACCAGCTTTCAAGGCAGGGTGGAGATGCACCTCCTCTATTCATGTCTGTGTGATTTACCCCCTGGAGTGGGGGCTAGACTGAGTGTCACTTCCTAGTTTAGGTTACAACAAGAACCTGGCTTCAGTCTTGGAGGCTTTCACACTCTTACTCATGTACTCTGAAGGAAGCCAGCTACCACCCTAGCGAGAGACCCACGTGACAAAGCACTAAGTATCTGGCCAACAGCCAAGGAGGACCCGAAACCTGCCAACAGCAACTCTTGCAATAGCAAGCTGGGAAACTGATCCTCTCCATGTTGAGCCCTCAATGACTGCAGCCCCATGAGATCCTGAGCCAGAAATACGCAGATTCTGGCCCAAAGAAACTGAGATGATCAAAGTATACTGTTTTATATGCTAATATAAAACATTTGATTTGATTTGAGGCAGAAGATCACTAATGCCCTGGACACTGAGGACATTTTGTTTCCCCAACTTCTCAGGGGCAAAATTAGAGATTTTGACCACTAGAAACAAGACAGAGCTGTCCCAAATCCAAAATAATCAGTTACATGAAATAATAAACATACAAGCTGAATAATATCCCAAATGCTTGAGGTCAGTGATTTCTAAGTGTTTCAGATTTTAAAAAGGTTCTTATACACTTTACTGGTTGAGCAACCCTAATACAAAAATCCAAACTCTTAAAAATACACCTCACTCTGCAGTGGAGTACTTGCCTAGCATGTTCAAACCTCTATACCTCTATCTCCTCCAAAACAAAAGGACTACACTCAAAGTTCCAGATTTAGAGTATTTGGATTTTGGATTTTGAGGTTAAGGATGCTTACCCTGTACCATGGTTTCATTGGTTTTGTGTCAGAGGTTGAAAATGTTCATCAAGATAGAAAATAAAGCTGGGCATGGTAGCACACACCTATAATCCCAGCAACTTGGGAGGCTTAGGCAGGAGGATTGTAAGTTCGAAGTCAGCCTCATCTACTTAGTGAGTCCCTAAGCACTGTCTCAGTGAGACCCTGTCTCTAAATAAAAAAATAAAAAATAAAAGGGTCTGGGGATGTGGCTCAGTGAATAAGCACCCCTGGGTTCAATCCCTAGTACCAAAATAAATAAATAAATAAATAAAATCATATTTAAAGAAAATGTAATATAAAAATAAAAAATACAGGCAGGAAAAGGTATTTTATAAGGTAAAGAAGTTTTGAAGATCTCATAAGTAATGAGAGACAGATGTGAACAAAAGAAAAAAAAATAAAAACAAGGCCCTGGGCTGGGGATGTGGCTCAAGCGGTAGCGCGCTTGCCTGACATGCGTGCGGCACGGGTTCGATTCTCAGCACCACATATAGACAAAGATGTTGTGTCCGCCAAATACTAAAAAATAAATCTTAAAATTCTCTTTAAAAAAAAAAAAAAAAAAAAAACAAGGCCCTGAGTCCTGCCACATTAGAAGGAGCTGGCAGGTTTCCAGCACCAGGAACCTGCCTTTGGCTGTTATCCCCAAGAGCTGGGGGGACATACACCCCCAGAAAGGAGATGATAAGAGGTGTGACAGGGCATTAAGGAACATGCAGTCCCCCCTTCAATGGCTTCCAGCCCCTGGGAAGGCATCAGGAGGAAAGTCTCAGGTTAGTGCGAAAAGATATTTTACATCACTTTCATGTCCTCTAATCTGTACTTTGACAAAGTGACCTCAGTTCCCAAGCCTGTCAAGCCAGTCTCTAGCAGGACTTTAGTAACTTTTTTTCTTTTATTGATTTATTTTTATGTGGCAATATCAAGTTTCTAGTTAAAAATAAATTTACCTCAGCTATGTGTGAGCCTGCAGTCCCAGCTCTTAGGGAGGCTGAGGCTAAGACCAGTCTGGGCTTAACATAGCAAGACCCTATCTCAATCAGTCAATCAATCAATCAATCATTCAATCAATCAATCTTCCTTAGTGATATGAAATGAGGTCTTGATTTGCTTCAAAATACTCGTGGAGAAGGGCCAGGGATATAGACAAAATAATGGTGACCATGAAATGGTAACCTGAAGTTAGATGATAAGGACATGGCAGTTTTAGGTTTTTTAGAATATTTTGTAGCTGTAGATAGACATAATGCCTTTATTTTATTTATTTTTATGTGGTGCTAAGGATAAAACCCAGTGCCTCATACATGATAGACAAGTGCTCTACTACTGAGTCACAGCCCCAGCCCCACATGGCCGTTTTTGATATTTATTGCTCTACTTTGGAACACGTTGAAACTTCCTGGGATTGATTGAAAATAATAATAATGACAACAACAACAGTAATAATAATACACCTAAATTTATCTAAGGAAAAAAAATGAGTCAACTTAAACAACTGAGGAACATACAAGCCCGACTCAGATAATTCGAAAATCTTTGAGGTGGCATGTGATTGACTCCCTGAAGTCAGGGAAACAATCTTCTGGAGAGAAAACAATGCCAGGACTGGGGTCCTAGTGTCAGGGGCAGCCTTTTTAGTAAAAGCTTCAATTTCCACACCCTCACCTGCTCTGCTGGGAGGCGGTTTCCCACTGGCCCTTGGGTTGGATCAGGTGTCAGCCTGGGTTCCTGGGGCTCCAGCAAGGATTATACCACTAGACTGTGAGTCCCCTGGAGGCAGGCACTGGGTTATGCAGTGTTATTTCCCAAGGCCTTGCTCACAGAAAAGAATTAACAAATGTTCTTACACTGAACAAAATGAAATGAGAGGAAAAGACTCCACCACACTCCAAGGCCCCAGGAGCTGCCTGCCCAGCCTCTGAGACCTGGGTTTTCTCTATACCCGAACCCAGCCCAGACGAATACTTACCCGTTCAGAGTCCTCTGGTCCCCCATGAGATGTTCCATCAGGGTTAAAGTGGTCCCCACAACTAAGGAGGAGAGGTAGCAGGTGGGCAGCAGAACAGCAGCTCACAGGCCAAGTTGGTCCACTTTCTTCTCTATCTACATTTGTTTCATTCATTCAACAAATAGGCCTACTCTGTTCCAGGCTTTGGGGAGATGACAACAAGAAGGAAGAATCTGGATAGAATAATGGGTTTGGGTTTTGCCTGAATGAGCTTTTGGTCCAGGAGAGATATAAAGGAGTAAACATCTAATTATATGACAGTAGGACAAAAACTCTGTCACAGACCCTGCCCTTCATCTGAGAGGCAGTACAGTGGTTCCCAGCAGGAGCCTCAGAATCAGACCTTGATTCAAATCCCAACTCTACCTTTCACATCCTGTGGGATCTTTTGTAAACCATATAATCTCTTTGAGCCTCAGTTTCTTATCTGTAGGCTGAGCCTCCTGGGGTTCTTGTGAGGATCAGGTGTGAAAGCACACAGATGAAGCCACTATCAGGGACATTATGGATGATATACCTGCTGCAGTTCCTCGTGAGATCACCATACTGATGGACGTGGAGTCCATGCAGCCCAGGCTCTAGGCCGTCGATGGTTCCCTCGATGAGGCAGCGCTCAGGGGTCAGCTGTAGGAAGCGCACCACGCCCTGCACGGTGCCAGGGCCCCCCAGAATGGCCACTGCTGCCCCCAGATTCTCTGCAAAGTATTGGACACTCAGGCTAGTTTGCCACCTTATTCTGCTCTACCTCTTCATCAACTCAGGAAGGGCAGGGAGTCTCATATGACTTTTACACTGTCCCCAAAGTCACTCCAACCAAGAGTATGAGAATCGTCTGGGTAGATTTGAACCAGTCGTGGGCTAGCTCCCTCCCAGAGAGTCAGAGGCCAAGGACACAGTGGTCACTCACGCAACTGGCTGCTGCCCATGCCCTTGAGTACGGCCTGCCGCCCAGTGCCTTCCAGGAGCGCCTGCACCTCCTGGCTGGGCAGAGTGGTCTGCACCAAGACCATCTGGTTCTCCAACTGTACCTCCATACCCTGGATACCTGGGAGGAGACAGAGGGCAGAAGACAGCAGAGGAATGGCATCCGTGCTCACAGCGGGAAGGAGACAGATATCCTTAATTTCACCAACCTTCCCATGGTCAGAAGTCAGCGTGGAGGCTTTCTTCTAGCTGGGTGAACTTGAAGAAGCTTTCTGTGAGTACTTTCTACATACTAGGTATTATTTATAACTTTTGAAACAGAAAACTCTTCTTCAAATATTTTTATAAAAGTGGGCTATCCAGCTGAATTCACAATAGCTAAACTGTGGAACCAACCTAGATACTCATCAATAGCTGAATGGATAAAGAGACTGTGGAATATTACTCAGCATTAAAAGAAAATAAAATTGTGGCATTTGCAGGTAAATGGATGGAGCTGGAGAATATTATGCTAAGTGAAGTAAGCCAATCCCCAAAAACTAAAGGCCGAATGTTTTCTCTGATTAGTGGATGTTTATCTATGATGGTGGGGGGGCATGGGAAGAATGAAGGATCTTTGGATTGGGGAAAGGGGAGGGTGGGTAGGGGTTATGAGGGTAGGAAAGATAGTGGAATGAGATGGACATCATTACTCTAGGTACATGTATGATTGCACAAATGGTGCATCTCTACACTGTGTACAACCAAAGAATTGAAATGTCGCGCTCCATTTGTATATGATCAATTGAAATGCATTCTGCTGTCATGAAAAACTAAGTACAACAACAACAACAACAAAATATATATATAAAGTGGGCTATCCATAGCAGCATTATTTGTGACAGCAAAAAGGTGAAAACAACCCAAATGACCATCAACTGACAAAAGGATAAACAAAAACAATATCCATGCAATGTGGGATATCAGCTATAAGAAGAAATGGAGTCTGGATGCCTGATACAACATGCCTGAGCCTCCAAACATTTTGCTATGTCAAAGCCAGTCTCAAAAGACCACATGATATATAAGCCTTTTTTTTTTTTTTTTTTTTTTGGTACTGGGAAGTGAATACACGGGGTACTTTACTACTGAGCTACATCCCCAGTCATCTATCTGTGTGTCTCCTTCACCACCAGGGATTAAACCCAGGAGTGTTTAACCACTGAGCCACATCCCCAGTCCTTTTTTTAAATTTGAGACAGGGCCTCCCTAAGTTGCCGAGGCTGACCTTGAACTTGTGAGCCTCCTGCCTCAGCTTCCCAGGTGCCTGGAATTATAGGCATGTGCCACCATGCCCAGCCTATGATGCTATTTATATGAAATGTCCAGAATAGTAGACAGAAAAGTTAGGGGTCAGGGTTGGGAAACAAGAAGTTGATACAGGATTAAAGTTAAAGGATACAGGATTTCTTGTATAAAATCATGAAAACGTAAAATTGATAGTGATAGCTGCACAACTCTGCGAATATACTGATTGAATTGTACACTTTAGATAGGTGAATTTATGTCAATTTTATCTCAGTAAGCCAGTTACATGCATTATAAAGGGGGGCTTATCACCACTACCTTGAGAGCCATGTCAACTGAGCAGGCACCATGGGCCAGATCCTCCTTGATGATTTTACCAGTATTGACTCATTTGATACCAAGAGTAACCCTGTGAATTAGGTGCTATTATTCCTATTTCCAGGTAAGGACACTGAGGCACAGAGAGAAGAAGAAACTTGCTTGAAGTCACACTGTGGTAAGTTATGGAACTGGGAATCCCAGGCAGCCTTGCTCCAGAGTGCAGGCACTTAACCCAGATACTTGGCTCACCCCAAGAAACAGCCGGTCACCTCCAGGCTGGGTTGAGCCCTCACATACCTGTCCCACAGCAGCTCATACTTCCCCTGAGAAACTCACTCTGCATTGATTATAATCCTGTTTTATTATCTAGGCTGCTATCTCTGTGAGGGCAGAAGCTCTGTGTGGATCACAGGAGTCAAGTTCAAAAGTCAATGTGTCAGAAAAAGAGCCTATGGAGTCCTCATTGCCCTTGAAGTCTCTGCAATTGTCCTGTATACATAAGTCTGCAGAAGGATTCTTATATACTCATGAAGAGAGCCTCAAGTAACTAATGCATATTATCTAGTTATGACTTTTAAAAAATCACCTTGACTTTAACAAGGAAAAAGTACTGGAGGGGAAACAGAGGCAATAGGGAGCTCAAAGCTGGCTTCTTGTATAGGCCAGGGAAAGGTGAGGGGGGCTTGCGTTAGTACACAGGCCCAAGTGTGTTTTGAACAAACAGCAGATAAAGGCCTGGCCTAGTGTGTTTCCAGACCCTGGGGTCTTCCAAGAAGAGCTGATTCTCTGCTTCTAAAGCTCCTGTAGCTATGTCGCTTTTTAATTTCTGATCCAAGTCTGCACCAGAAGTCTCATTATCCAGCCAAGCAGAAGTTCGCTTTGGCTGGTGAACCTCGGAATGTGGCTAGGCCAGGCTTTGGTTAGTCCAGGGCCTAGAAGGAAAAAAGAGAGACCACAGGAACTCCAGACTAAGTGATAGGAGCTCAAGGAGTTGAGCCCTGAGCTAGGAGCCCCTTAGACTCACCCCTGTGAGAAGAGCAAAGCCCTCCTTCCCAAGGCCAAGCAACACTCCTCTCTCTCTCTATTCTGGAGACTGTGATTCCCCTGCCCAGGCCATGAGAAACCCAAGCTGGTTGAAGTTACCCAGACCAGAAAACACAGGGTCACCAGATGTCTCTTTCTGTACCTAAAAAAACCTGCTGAGGGCCGAACACAGCCCTTTATCCAACAAAAACTCCAGCTGTCTGCTTTCCCAGCAGGAATGTTTTATAGGAAATGGAGGGCACTGTGTCCTGGAAAAGCCATGCTCAGACACTCTGAGTAGAAAGGCTCAATTTCCATCAGACCCTTACCTGCCATCCCAAAAAAGGAACCTAAGCAAACTCATCTTCAAGATCTGCCCTGTAGGGGTTGAGGATGTAGCTCAGTGGTAAAGCACTTGACTAGCATGCATGAGGCCCTGGGTTTGATCCCAGCACTGCAAAAACAAACAAAAACTGTTCCCTCACACCTCCCTCCAAGCAGATCACCACCTGTAAGCCCTTCCTCTAATAATCCCCTGAGATTTTCTGGGCTCTTACTACCTGGCCAAGACTTTGCTAAAGTACTTTATAGGTATTAGCTAATTTACTCTTTATAATGATCCTTCAGGGTAACTTCTGCTATCATCCCCATTTAAACACTGCAGAAATATAGACACAAAAAATCACATGTATGAAGTCTCCAGTAAGTGGCAAATAAGGGATTTGAACCTAAACAGCTCTGATTCTGGAGTGCACCCTGTTAAGTACAACACACACTGCCAACCTAGGCAGGATCCAGAGCTACCATTTTCCTGGCTTCAGAGCCCACCTCATCTCCTTCTCTCTCAGAACCATTTTTCCTGTTCTGTAAATGCCACCTGAGCAAGGCTTACATGCTCATCTTTACCAAAGCACAGTGGTGACCTTTCTCTCTAAAAGCCTCCCAGTGTCTGGCCCATACCTACAGAATGGCTGGAAGAATATTTAACAGAATCAAAGGAAGCCAGTTCCCAGGGCCATGCCAGTGGCTCTGCCTTCAAATCTTTCTGATTGTGCCAAGTCAACTCCAGACCGGCTGGCTTTTTAAAAATGCACCAGGGCCAAGGTTGCAGTTTGCTTTGTCAGGACTGTTGACTAAGCAAGAACAGCCTGAGCTTCAGGGATCTCCCTCAGTAGGAGGAGCTGTACTCTGACTAGCTCCTCACTCCAGGGAACGGGAGGCTCCGGCAGTTAGAGCCTTTAGAGGGCTCTGACAGGATAAACTCCAGACCTGTATGCTAGGCTCTGCCTCTGGGTCTCCGTGTGCCTAAGAATATTCCTTTCACCCTCTGGGTATCCATTTCTGCATCTGTAAAATGGAAGTAGGGCTGGACTAACACACTAGCCTGGTTCTTCCCAAGGGACCAGAAAGGTTTACCCAGCTCTTACCTGCCACCCCTTGCAGGGACTTGCGCACCGCGTCCACACAGCGCTGGCAGGTCATCTGTACCGCGAACTCCAACTGCAAGGGACGCAGAGACCAGCCGATGAGGACTGGGGACCTATTATCTAGCCTGACCATATTTCACCACCTGACCTACACTGTAATCACTCCACGACCTGGAGACGTGCCTCACGTGACCTTCTTCCAGTCTTTTTGTGTGTGTGTGTGTTGCGGAGGGGGGGTGGCGTCCTGGGGATTGAACCCAGGGACGCTTAACCACTGAGTTACATTCCCAACCCACTTTTTAAATTTTTTTATCTCGAGACAGGATCCAGCTTAGTTGCTGGGGCTGGCCTTGAACTTGCGATCCTCCCGTCTCTGCCTCCGACTCGCTGGGATTACAGGTGTGCACCACCAAGCCCGGCTAAAGCCCCTTCTTCATCGCCTCTCCTGATCATTCTAGGACCGTGGTTTTACCCAGCAACGCTCAAGCCAGGGGCCTTGCTACCGTCGCGTTCAGTGATCACAGTCGCCGCCCCAAATGCCAGCTCCTTTCCGGCTTCCCAAGATAACGATCACCCCAGGGGCTGAGGCTGTGCCGGGCGAGGATCCACTCGAAGCTCCGCTCTCACCGTGCACAGGGTCCCACTGTCCCCGGAGTCCGAAGCCATCCTGGTCCTGCTCACACCACCTGGCGGAACGCAACCACTCAAGTCCACAGGCCAACTCCGCGTAACGCTGCAAGGGGCGGAGCCCCGGGGAACCACACTTTGCCCCGCCTCCTGGCGCGTGCGCACGCTTGGGCTGGCCCGACGACTCCGGAGCGGCGGGCACTGGCTACGCAGGCGCACTCTAGCCTTCGGGCCCTGGTTACCTTAGTAACCATTTGGCGTCCTCTGCCCGGACCGAGGGCTCCGCCTGCGCTAAGATGGAGCCCCCAAAGGTAGAGTTCGAGTTACAGCGGTTTTATCACCAGTTGCTGAGCCCGCTGTCACTCTTACCCCGCAGGGTGACGCCCCCAGAGCCTCAGAAGCGCAGCCCGCAGGTCTCGAGAGTGCAAACCGTGTCTCTGGCAAAGCTGAGGGTGGCGCCGCTGTGCCGCCAGGTGGCCAAGCTGCTGGCCAACAGCGGGCTGGCGTCCTGGGTGCCTTCTGAAGGCCGACTCCGTCTCACCAAGGTCATCCTGGACGAACTAAAGTGCAGCTGGCGGGAGCCTCCTGCTGAACCTAGTCTGAGCTACGAGAACAACCAGAAGCTGAGGAAGCGACTCGAGACTTACGTGCTGCTCAGCTGTGAGCAGCTCTTTTTACGCTACCTGCACCTGCTGGTGACTATGTCGACCATGTCGAAGGTCTTCACTGAATCAGCCACCCTCACCCGGTTGGCTGCCAGCCTTGCCAGTGATTGCACAATCTTCCTTACCAGTCCTGACGTCTACCGTTGCCTGCTCGCGGATTTCCAAACCCTTCTGAAGGCAGAGCACACGCACAGCAGCTTGGACAAGCGGCGCCCACCCTGCCCCATTGGGCCTTTCAAACTGTGCCCGATCCCCTGGCCTCACAGCACCGGCTTCGCGGAAGTGCCATGCTCTAGCCTCAACCTGAACTACCTTGTCCAACTCAGCCGCTCACAGGAGTTTTTTAAAGAGCCTGAATTGGATCCAGTGAAGGAATTAAAGTCCATCCCTCAGTTGAAGAGTAGAAAGCCTCTCCGCTGGCTGCCTACTGTAAGAAAAGAGAAAGAAATCGACTTCAGTTCTTCACAGATGGTGTCAATTCCCAGCCACTCTGTGACTCCCACCAGTAGAGGTTCCCTCCCCCATTCTTTACCTGTCCTTTCCCAGCCACAGAGAAGCCAATCCATGCCTTGTCTTCGTGAGGACTGGAAGCTGGCAGATAAATTGGGTCTTTCTACACTCCCTTCTCGTTCCTTAACCCCTCTGGTCTTGGCTCCAGGAGAAAGCAAACCAAAGCTGACTAGGGACATTGTGGCTGCAGATTTGAAGCAGATGATAAAGAACATGAAGTTGGAGTGGACTCACTACTCAGCATTGGATTCTGGCTTGCCCCCACTCCTGGGGGTTGTGACCTACCACCCAGCTGCCAGGCATCACCTGGAGGAGCTGCAGAGAATGTTAAAGAGTTTCCAGGAAAGAGAAGCCTTTGAACAGTGGGACCACCTGCACCTCAAATCCCCTCCACTTTATCCACAGCCAGTGACTACTACTTTGAAGTTGAAAAATAAAGTCGTGGTCCAGGCAGCAGCTGTGCGACTTTCTGATAGAAACTTTTTGGACTCTTTCCATGTTGAGGGGGCCAGAGTCTTGTACAACCACCTGGCTGGTGAACTGGACTCCAAAGTTATAGATGAAATGGATATAGAGCGCCTCATTGGCAGTAGCACCAAGGAGGTCTACGAAGAGTTGATGAGCCGTGTCTCTACTGACCATTTCTGTTTTGACCAAGGACCTCTGGTTGAACCTGCAGCAGATAAAGACTGGTCAGCCTTCCTGTCCTCAGCCTTTCTGCGCCATGAAAAACAATTTCAAATAGTCAACCCTGATCTGACTGGACTTTACCAGAGAACAAATGTTTTGCAGTCAGACACTGAGAGGATGCCTTCTCCCACACCACCCCAACCAAGCAAAGGCTGGGAAAAGCGGTCAAAGAAGATCTCCTGGCTGACCTGGTGGAAAAGCACCCTGTCTGTGGATGACTACTTCAAGTACCTCACCAACCAGGAGACAGATTTCCTCCATGTCATCTTCCAGATGTTTGAAGAGGAGGCACCTGTGGAGGTTCCAGTATGTATCAAAGAGTCCCCAATTATTCAGCGGCCCCCTCCCTTGTTAGAAGATGAAGAGCCAGACTTTGTGCCAGGAGAGTGGGATTGGAACACAGTGCTGGAGAACAGACTGGAAGGTGATAAGAACCAGATCCTGAGCCTGCAGAAGCGTTTAGAACGACTGTGGTCTGTTCTCGAGGTCCCTCACAACGTCCGGCTGGACATGGCCATCAAGTACAGCTCCAAAGCCCGTCTGAGGCAGCTGCCCTCATTAGTAAGGGCCTGGGAACGGGCCTTGAAGCCCATTCAGCTGCGGGAGGTATTGCTGGCGAGATTGGAGTGGTTTGAACAGCAAGCCTCTGACCCCAACCGCTTCTTCCAAAAGTCTGAATTGGGCCTGAGTCATCTCCTGCAGGAAAATCAGTTACGCAGCTATTTCCACAGGAAGCTCAATCAAATTGAGGCTTCTTTGGTTTCCCTCCTGAAGGAGATTGAATTAATCTTTGGTGAACCAGTGACCTTCAAGGGACAGCGCTACCTAGACAAGATGAAATGGGACAAAGTGGAGATGCTCTACTGGCTCCAACAGCAGCGGCGGGTTCACTACCTGGGCCAGGACAAAAAGGCCTCCCAGCAATCAGCCCTGTTCAAAAGGCATAACAGCCAGTCTTTATTAGTTCCTGGGAACACGCCCAATACCCTTTAACCAGACCAAGCATCCTCAATTCTCTCCCTCATCTGCAAACACTCAGCAGCTCATCCAGACCTCTTGATGGCTTTGGAAGAAGAAATATGGGTATCTCTAGCTGGGGGTGCAGGTCTCAAGAGCATTGCACTTCGAACTACAAAGGACTGAGATTTAGTCTTTGAAAGTGAAGTTCTCACAAAAGAATTCCCAAGACCAGTATTCCCATTTATGTCAACAGCCTGGTAGAATATAACCAAAATCTCTTATCAAAAGAACTGAGACTGTCCTTTACGAAACATCAGACAGACAAACCATAATCTTTGGAACATTCTTGTCCTTTAGCATTTCTATCTCAGAAATAAATTGGATGATCAGAGCCCTAATTAATGGCGTAACAGTTAAGAACTAGGGCTCAGGAGTCAGATATGGATTTAAATCCTGGCATGTGATCTTAGGCAAGTTACCTAACTTCTCTGCCCTTGGATCATCATGTCGAATGAAGGAGTTAAGTTCAGGTTACCCCTTCCAGTTTTTGCATTTTATTGGTAGGGCTCAAAGTTTTAATTAAATTTTTACCAGCTAATACAAGCATCTGGTACAAAGTATATCAGGGTGTGTACTGAAACGTAAATCTCACTCCCATGGCTCCTTTGGATCCCTGCTTTCCTCTCTGGTATAACAACTGTTACCAGTTTCTCATATTCAGGAAATATTTACTGAGCATCAGTTAGGTGTTAGATGCTTGGTCTACAACAGTGAGCAAAACACAGACCATTACAACCTTTGTAGAGTTTATATCCAATTAGGAGAAAACAGACAATAAGCCATAAACATGGCACCTAAGCACATTGAATAATGGAACATTTGAAGGTGATGAGCATTATGGAGAAGAGAAGAGTAGGGTAAGAGGAATTCTAGAGGATGGTGGGCTAGTTTTAATTACAGTGGCTCGGTACAGGCCTCACTAGGAAGGTAAGACTTGAGCAAAATCTTGAAAGAGGTGAAAAGTGAGCCCTGTGGACATTCAGGAGGAGAACTTTCCTAACAGCCGTGGCAGAGCCAAAATAGGCCATGCCTAGGGTTTCTGGCCACAGCAAGGTGGTCGGGGGCTGCAGAGTGAGGGGGAGAGACAAGTCCAAGGGTCATGACAAGGTGTCATTGGGCAAATTAGAAGTGGTAAGGCCTTTAGATCACATATGAACTATTTCAGAGATAGCCTGTGCATATATGAGCTTATTTGTACACATCTTTGCAATTTATAACTACACCAATTTTCTCAGCCTAGACCTCTGTTTTGTCCTTCCTTTTTTTTAAATTACTGCTTATACCTCAAACTCATTTATACATGAATTTAATATACATCCAACTATACAATTATTCTTTTGACAGCTCTACAGTATTTCACAGTGTGTGTGTATATATCATTTAACCAGTCCCTTGTATCAGACAATTTCAAACAAAAATGTTGCCCTAAAAAATTCCTTGTTCGGGGATAGGGATGTAGCTCAGTGTTAGAGTGCTTACCTTACATGCTTGAGGTCTCAGGTTTGATTCCCTAGCACCACAAAGAAAAATCCTCAGGGATGAGGATTTATGTAGCTCAGTGTTAGAGCGCTTGCCTCACATGCATGAGGCACTGGGTTCGATCCTCAGCACCACATAAAAATAGATAAAGATATTGTATCCAAAAAAAAAGGAGTTTAAAAAGAAAAATACTTGTTCATCTATTTAGCCTGTGCATCTCTAGCTCTAGTTGAAGTCCCTGGAAATGGAATTAGGTTGAGCATAAGATTTTGTACTTTAGATAGATATCAGTCAGTACCCTCCACCTGATTACAATACTTATGTTCATCCATCACTGCATGAGGGTGTCTCTTTTTCTATGCTCACTAATAGAGTATGTTATCAAATTTTTGTTTTTAATTTTATGTATTTAAAAAATATTTTTTAGTTATACATGGGCACAATATCTTTGTTTATTTTTATGTAGTGCTGAGGATCGAACACAATGCCTCACATATGCGAGGTAAGCACTCTGTCACTGAGTCACAATCCCAGCCCTTTATGAATTTTTAATTAAAAATTTTTTTTTTGCAGTGCTGGAAATAGAACCCAGGGTCTCATACATGCAAAACACTCTCTAGGCTACATCCCCAGCCCATATCCAATTTTTATTTATTTTTTTTAATATTTATTTTTTTAGTTGTAGTTGGACACAACACCTTTATTTGTTTGTATGTGGTGCTGAGGATCAAACCCAGGGCCTTGCGCTTGCTAGGCGAGTGCGCTACCACTGAGCCACAACGCCAGCCCCTCCAATTTTTAAACACTATAACACTGAGCTACATCTCTAGTTCCTGTTTGTGGTTTTTAAGGAGGGGCAGAGTTGGAGGTAAAGGCAGAAGTGGAGGTGGTGGTACAGGTAGTGGTGGGACCAGGACAGGAGAAGAGAAGGAAGGGTGGCAGACTAGGAAAGCTTGTTAACTTAAAAAGTGTCAAAGTCAAGGCCAGAAGTAAAACTACAACTTAGAAAACGGTGGGCAACCTGCCAATTGTCATCTAGCTGGTAGATGAGCAGACTGGATTTTGGTGAAACTGGTTCCACTAAATCACTAAGATCACAGGCCCCACCCCTTTGGGCCCCAGGAATTTCCATGATTGAGCCACTTTTACTTTGTACTATCATTTTCCTTGAATTGATCCACTTATTAACTGTTTTGAAAAGAAGATTTTAATCACATTTGTTCATATCTGTTCAGTGATTATTGTTAGGCTCTGACCTAAACACTTAACATGTAGTACTTCATCTCATCCTCATGATAATACCACACCATAAGTACTATTATTTTTTTTTTTTTAGCTGTAGAAGGACACAATTCTTTATTTTTATTTATTTTTTAATGTGGTGCTGAGGATCTAACCCAGTGCTTCAGACATGCAAAGCAAGCACCCTACCACTGAGCTACAAACCCCAGCCCACCACAATGTAAATACTATTAACATTTTAAAGTCCAGGGCTGGGGCTGTAGCTCAGTGGCAGAGTGCTTGTCTTGCATGTATGAGGTGCTGGGTTCAATCCTCAGCACCACATAAAAATTAACAAATAAAATAAAGGCATGCGGTCCATCTGCAGCTACAAAAAAATAAAAAAACATTTCAAAGATCAGATGAGGAAACCAAGGCACAGAGTGGTTCTGTAAATTGCCTACCCAAGTTGGAATGTGGCAATCTAGATTCAGACCCAAAATGGTCTGGCTCTAGGTCCACCTTCTTCATCTCTGTAGTGTTTCTTAGCCTAAAATATGTAAAACAAATCATCTCAGTTGAAGCCCCCAGAAGAAACTGAGTATGATCAAATTTTTGCTTGTCATTGCGTTGCACGAGGATGAAATCGGACTCGAGGCTCACATAATTATTCTTTCGGGTTCAGAGTACATTCATGACACTCCAGAGTGACATGTATGGGCACAGGGGGGAGGGGACAAGAGAAAACAGACACTCAGCCCGTGTTACTAAGCAGTTTAGGTTTAGTGAGGAAGATAATTTCAGTAATGTGTTAAGTGAGGGGTGCAGTGGGAACTCATAAACAGACCTTCAACAGGCCTGGGCGACTGGGGAAGAGGGTAAGAGAGAGCTTCCTGGAGGAGGTAGTGCCCAAGTGGAGTCTGGATTCCAGAAGGCTGAGCTGGAGTTGTTGGACACTTGCTGGCAGAGCAAAAGTTTCCATCTGGGGCCTAAAATATGTATCCGAATGATCTGCTTACCATTTTAACCAAAGCTAACCTTTAAAAAAAAAAAAAGCCATTAGTTACTAAATAGAAAGTTCACCTAGCATCAGTAAGACATTAGGGAAGTGTATTCTGGCCAGGGAGCTGGAAGTCCCAGCTTTCACATTCTTTGTGTGACCATGGGTGAGAAATTCCACCTACTTTTCATTCATTCCATGTGTATATGTTGCTGGGCTGAAACGCAGGGCCCCCAGACACACTAGGAAGATGCCCAACACGAGCTACAGGCTCAGCCCCATTCAGCATGTAGTGTATGGGTGCTGTCTGTGGATCTGGCACTGTGCCAGGCAATGAGGCTACAGCAGTGGGTACAGCCAACAAGTCTGTGCTCCCAAGGAGCAATTCAGATAGAGACCACAGTGGAAGTAAGAAGGAGAGCCGCAAGGAAGGCCTGGGGAATCCCCTGGGACCCCAAGCTGAGACATACTACCTCCGTCCTCCCTCCCTTGAGGGGCTCAGCAGGGAACAGGTTCCAGACCAGGCCTGTAATCTGAGTGTTATCCACCTCATGTATTACATGTAATTACAATTACATGGTACCTTCAAGGTACCATGCTGATGCTGCTTGCTTTACAGATAAAGAATCCTCAGAGAAGCAGAGAGATTTGCTTCAGTGACAGATTAAATTTTAAAACTTGTACTTCCATGGATATCACTAACTAGAAAGTGAAAGACATCACAGAATGGGAGAATATGCTTGTGAATCATATATCTGATAAAGGAATTGTATCTAGAATACATTAATCTTACTATTAAAACTGACAATTCAGTCAGGCACAGTGGCACAAGCCTGTAATCCCAGTGTCTTGGGAGGCTGAGGCAGGAGGATTGTGAGTTCAAAGCCAGCCTCAGCAAAAAGCGAGGCTCTAAGCAACTCAGTGAGACTCTGTCTCTAAATAGAATACAAACAGGGCTGGTGATGTGGTTCAGTGGTTAAGTGCCCCTGGGTTCAATCCCTGGTGTAATAATAAAAAAGCTGTTTCATAAAAAAATAAGTAGTATATACTGGGTAAGAGCCTGTGTCTTTCTGTGGGGAGAACAAAACACTAAAAAGTCCTTTTTGACACTGGTGTCCCCTGACCTGTCCAGGTTCTGTGCCCACTAACAAAATGAAAATGATCACATGAGTTGTTGTTGTTGTTGTTTTTGGTACTGGGGATTGAATTCAGGGGCATTCAACGACTAAACCACATCCCCAGCCCTATTTTGTATTTTACTTAGAGACAGGGTCTCACTGAGTTGCTTAGTGCCTCGCTGTTGCTGAGGCTGGCTTTGAACTCACGATCCTCCTGCCTCAGCCTCCCAAGCTGCTGGGATCACAGGTGTGTACCACTACACCTGGCTTATGTGAGTTATTTTAAAACAATAATCCTTAGTGAGAAGGATGAGTAACAAGGGTGGGGTCAGCCCAAGGCTGGACAAGCAATTGCTGGGCAAATGTCCTCATAGAAGTATTTTCTGAGCAGGGCTGCAGTGGCGGTGCGAGGTGGGGTTCTGGCAATCTTTTGCGATAGTTCTTGTTGTGGGGCCTGCATGAGTGAGGTCACTCTTCCATACTTCCCAGTTTTATTTATTATTGTTAGGATTTGACACAAGTGGCTCCATTTTGATTCTGGCAACTTTTATAGTAATAACAACAGCTCATATTTTAAAGGAAACCCTTCAAATACATGCCAGGTCTTGCTCTGAGGACTTTTCTGCCATTGACTCCTTTATTCTTCTCAACAACCTACTTAAGGACAATGCACCCCTGTCCTATAGCTGAGGAAATGTGGCATTGAGAGTGAGGACTCTCCTGGGTTTAAGTGTAGATAGCATGGGGTAGAGGAAAGGACACAGGCCTTTGGAGTTAGATGTGCTGTGAACCAGGCAATTTACTTAATCTCTCAGTCATACAGGTCACCAGGAAGTAAGCTTTGGCAACTAAGGAGCTCAAGTGAAAGGAAAGAATCAGCTCACTTTGGAGATCTACTTAGTTGTAGTGAGACACCTGCCAAGGACCAAGATCTAGCCCTGGGGAATGGGATGGGGACACTCTGGGCTTATGCCCAGCAGATGAGGAGGTAAGGAGGCCTTGCCAGGTGCTCACTCTCCGATTATCATCGCTCATGGTTCACATCCCCTGCCAAGGAAGGGCCCATGTGCCACCCTGCCCCACCCCACCCCAGCTCTGGAGGCTCACCACCTGGCCTGTGGCTGGTTCTTGTTAGAGAATGTTGGGCTTCCTTGGACAAACTGAGACTCATGCACTGGAGGCTTCCACACTTGCTTCCTGCCCCTGCCCCACAAATGGTGGTACCAGTCCAGACTGGGGTCTAATTTCAAGTTTTAAATTGCCATATCCCCCACCCCACAAAGGACAACTTGCTAAGGGTTCCACTGAGGGAGAAAGAGGTCAGCCCTGCCTATTTCTATGACTGAACATTTCAGATAATCTGAGATGAACTTTTTAAATTAAAAGACAAGTTCTGATAAAAGTTTAGCATTAAGCACAGTGTAAATCCTGGCTATGCATTATTATTGCCGCTGTTCTCAAATAACTCCTCTGAGTTATGCAAAGGTGAGGTAAGTTGGTGGGTCATTCTGGGATTAGAAGTAACAAGACTTTTCTAAATTGCTGTGACCTGAGATCTTGGCACACAAAGCAGTAGGGATGTGGCTCAGTTTATGTGTGAGGGCCTGGAATCTTTGGGGATGGGAGTAGGGATCTAATGATTAAGGAGGAAGACCTGGAGGTGGAGCAGAACTATCCACCAACTTTAAGCAAAAGCCCCTGAGACAAATTCACTCCAAGAAAGAAATCTGGGCTCAAGGCCTGGGTTCCAGAATCTCCATTCCATCCATTCATCTACACACCTACTTACCCATTCATCCAGGAATCTATCCATTCAGATATGAATCCATGTTTCCATCCATGCATACATACATCCATGCATCTGCCCTTGCATCCATCAATCCATCCATCCACGCATCCATCCATCCAACAATATAAGGGGAGCCAACAAAGGGCCAGGCTTGACCATTTTTTAACCTTTGTTACCTCCTGGGTGGGTTCTCAAGTTCTCCATCAGAAGAATCAGATAAAGGTACAGCTGCAACAGGAACAGATCCTTGAGACTTCTTGTTTGAGCAAAAGGAAAACGCAGAATTGATTGAGAATGTCAAACTGGCTCTCTGGACAAAAAATGGAGCTAGGATTTCCTTTTATGTAAGGATTGCAGGGTTGGACTAGAATCTAGGAATTTTAATTGGTTTGGGGCACATTTCCTAAGGTGTTTTCTTTGTAAGGCCTGTGCAAGCACTTCAGCCTTGAATGAGGGGTGGGAAGCCTGGAGCCCAATATTATGTCTCTCTGTATAATCTCTGCCTCATGATGAGAATGAGTGGCAGCTGTTAAGAGAACACAAGGGACTGGAAAAAATATAAATCATTTGAGTAGTGAGCCAAGGGTCCTGGGAATTATTTACTGCTTTGGTTCCTCTGCAACAGTGTTATCCTTCATGTTATTTGTCCTTGGAGAGCCAAGGAAAGAGCTCTTGGCTTTAAAGATGCACCTGGCTTCTAAGGCTAATAAGATGGTTTGAGAGTGAGTGAGACACTAGGGAAGGGCACATATCATATTTATCATTTATATTTTTAGAACTGGGGATTGAACTGGGGGTCTCATGCATGCTAGGAAAGTGCCCTATCACTGGGCTACACCCAGCTCCATATCATGCTCTCAATGGGGAGGGAGCCATGAGTTAAATGGGAAAAGCAGATAGCATGGTGCTGAGGCTGTAGCTTAGTGGCAGAGCAGTTGCCTAGCATGTGTGAGGCCTGGGTTCGCTCCTTAGCACCACATAAAAATGAAACAAATAAAGGCATGTTGTCCATCTACAACTACAAAAAAAGAAAGAAAGAAAGAAAAAAGCAAAAAAGCACAAAGCACCTTTTTAGTAGCTAGCAAGCCATGAGTTAAGGTCCCTGGAGCATACCTGCCAATTTCAGAAGGGAAGGGCTAGTTGTCTCACCTTGTTAGCCTCAGTCTCCCAAACTTTTGAGGGCTCCAATCTTATATCTAATCAAAGTCAACTTCATCTCACATTAAGTAACATGTTACTATAATATTTAAACATTTTTCTTTGGTGCATAATAATTATACATAATTGTAGGATTCAACTGTAATATTTTTGCAAGGAATGTTTTTAACTTTTATTTGCATTTGTTTTAGCTGAATTTATTTCCTTGCCGTAAATTTTTGTTTCTTTGGTTTCTTCTGGGATATCTTTTTACTCTGTGCAACCTTCTCTTCTGGCTTAGGAACAATTTGTTCCTTTTCTGTGAGGATCATCTCAATATGGCAGGGGGAGCTCATGCATGAGTAACAATCCGAATGTGAGCTCTGTAAGTATGAGGGTGCATCTTGGGTGCTTTGTTTACCTGGATGATGACCAGAGAATCTATATCTAAACCCTTAAGTTCAACATTACTCCGTGCATTTTTAAAGCATGAGCAGCAAAAATTTAGAACTCTTTTTGGGCCAGCAACCCTGTTTCTGGCCCCACTGTTTGGCCTGGGCATACCTCCCAATTCCACCACTGTAACACCAGAATGGCACACATAGTTTCTTTAAAATGACATCTTTCAGATACCTGGTGGCTTTTTGAATATGCATACCATTGATGGCCTGTTCCGTTTCACCGGTGTTCTTAAAGTGAACACAAAGACTTGAACCTCTTGATTTGCATAATTTTTTAGAGTTTTCCAGGTCAAGAGAGTAATGAACCATTTTTTAACAGATCACTACAGGACACTGGACCTCCTCAGTTGGAGGAGACGCTGAGCACAGTTCTTTTTCAAGAAATTTTATGTTTGTTTTAGAAATCATCTGACTTCATGTAACTCATTTAAATTTTGATTTGCTATGGTTTGTGTGTGTGTGCATGTATGTGTGTTTGGAACTGGGGAGGCAAATGCTCTACTACTGAGCTACATTCCCAGCCCTTAAAGTTTTTTCTTTTGAGGTAGGATCTCACTAAGTTGCCCAGGATGGCCTTGAACTTGTGATCTTCTTACCTCAACCTCCAGAATAATTGGGATTACTGGTGTATTCCACCATGTATACCTTGTTAAAATGTTTAAAGTGATTATCTATCTTGGATTTAAAAATTCTGATTTACAAATTCTTTTTGGCTGTACCAAAATATTTATTAATATTAAATTGAATAATCACAAATTTATTCAGGAGATACTCAACTGAATTCATAGCAATTTAAAACTTTTTTTTTTTTTTTTTTTGGTACCAGGGACTAAACCCAGTACACTTAACTACTGAGCCACATCTCCAGCCATTTTTATTTATTTATTTTAAAAATAAGTTTTATCGACATATAATTCACATACAATAAAATTTGCCCCCCCTTTTTTAAAATTTTTTATTTTATTTTACTTTTGAGTTGTAGTTGGACACAATACCTTTATTTTATTTTTATGTGGTGCTGAGGATCTAACCCAGGGCCCTGCACGCGCTAAGCAAGCGCTCTGCCACAACCCCAGCCCCATGCCCCCCTTTAAAAAAACAATTCATTGGTACTTCTCATATTCAGAGTTGTATGAACATCACTACTATGTAATTTCAGAACATTTTCATCACTACCCAAAACCCCTGTATCTGGTATCAGTCATTCTTCCACCACAACCCCCTACTGGCCTCTTCCACAGCCATTTTTTAAAAAAATATTTATTTATTTATTTTTTTAGTTTTCAGCGGACACAACATCTTTGTTGGTATGTGGTGCTGAGGATCAAACCCGGGCTGCACGCATGCAAGGCGAGCGCGCTACCGCTTGAGCCACATCCCCGCCCCAATCCACAGCCATTTTTAAATTTTTAAATTTTGAGACAGGGTCTCGCTAAATTGCTGAGGCTGGCTTTGAACTTGCGATCCTCCTGACTCAGTCTCTGGAGTCACTGGGATTTCAGGCATGTTCCATCACACTCGGACTTTTTTTTTTTTTTTTTTTTTTAAGTCAATAGAGTTTTTTCCACAGTCTTCTGTGGTATTCCATGACTAAAACACTCAGGGTCACTCCAGTTGAACTGGGCTGCACGAAATAATCACACAAGAGACAGAGATACTTTTTTCTCTGGGTCCTGTGACAGCTCCTCTGACCTTAGGGGTCTATGGAAAGAGCGCGAGAGAGCGCGTGCTGAACCCTTTTATAGGGAAGAAGCCATTCAAATGAGGCAAGGGGTTGAATCTAGCTTCATAATGTCTGCTGTCAGACAGGAAGGCAGAGTCCAGGGTTGACTGGCATCTGGGGAGGCCTTGTCCATCTCATGAGCTCTGTGGGGATGGTGGCAGAGCAAGCAAAAAGACCAGGGTGAGGCCCGCCCAAACAGAGGGGCAAAGTCGGTTCAGTCCACTTTGTGCGCTCAGTGCCCATAGTTCACACACACACAGCCCACAGCTGGCTTCTGACACATCTCCACATTCTCATCACTCAAGGCTAAGGGTCACTCGGTTCCTATGTGGCAGCTCCCGACAGTCTTCAATATTTTCACATCCCTAGAAAGCCCAGAGGTTGTGCTCTCTGATGGATAAAATGGTCCTGAGGGTCCTGGAGATAGCAACAGAGGAGGATCAGGTCCAGCACAGTGGTGCAAACCCGTAATCCCAGCTACTCAGGAACCTGAGGCAGGAATGATGGCAAGTTTGAGGACAGCCTCATCAACTTAATAAGACCTTATCTCAAAAGTAAAATTTAAAAAAGGCTGTAGATGTAGCTCGGTGGTGGAGCCTGGGTTCAATCCTCAGTACCACCAAAACCAACCAACAAACAAAAAAACAACAATCAAACCCCTGTTCTCAGAAGTTTACAGGATAGTGGTAAATAAGAAAAATAAGGACAGGGTGTGATAAGTGCTGAAATATATAAAATATTCGGAGCTAGGGAGAAAGATCATCTTTAGAAGAAGGGTCTCATGACATTCAGGCTGAGCTAAGTGTCTAAGAAGGACCCTGAGTCTTACAGAGCAGAAAAAAAATCTCTTTGGGAAACAGGCAGTGCCAATGCCCTGAGAGAGAAAAGCACTTAGAGTGCAGAGAGAAGGCAAGTCACTGTGGTGGGGGAATAAGAGGGCCGGTGAGAGAAGCATGAGATGAGTTCAGACAGGAAGGCAGAGTCCAGATCATGCCCACCCTTCCAGGCCACAGTGTGACTGAGTGTGCATTTTATTCTAAGTGCAGGGAGGGCTGTGATCTGACCTGTATTGGGATCCCTAGGAAACAGACTCTGAGATGGAACATTAGCAGGCTAGTCTGTTGGGGAGAGCGAGCCTATTGGGGAGATCGATCGCCACCTGAGGAAGAGAAGAGAAGGAAGCAAGGCTGGGGGCAGGGTTGAGGTGCCAAAGAATCTCAAAGGACACCTCCCCTGATCCTGGAAGGATGTGGACAGAAGCTGGGATGGCCTCTCAGATTAGATGCATGCAGCCACCTGGGGAAGGGGGCGTAGCTCTTCAGCCTAGGCAAACCACTGCAGGGAGCACGCTCACTGGGTGTTACTGTCCATTTCCTAATGGGGGATCTGTTGGCCATCACAGCCCACACCTGGGCCCGATTACCTTTGAGGCAGTTCCTTGAGCTGCTGTGTGGAGCACAGACTGCTGGAGGCAGGAGAGGATGGCTTGGCTGTGAGCAGTGGCCATGAGAAAGGAGAGAGGTGATGGATTTGGAAGACACTGGAAGATGGGATCCTGAGCATTTGAAGATGAGCCAGATGGGAGGCATAAGGGTAGGGGGGAAATCAAGGACAATTCCAGATCTCTGGACTGAAGGCTGAGGTGATAGTGGTGCAGAATGCAGGGTTGGGAGACTCTTGAGGTGGGGTGGGGATGAAAACATGTGCCTCTGGCTAATTTTGAGATCTAGGAGCTGATGTCAAGTATGAAGCTCAGAGGCCTGACCCGTTTTACTTTTTATCTGCACATAAGGAACTTATGTGATTTTCATCCACTGATGCCTACCTACTCTTCTCTTCCAGGGCTCCTAACATGCAGGAAGGTGCAGGATCAAACTCAAACTCAAACGCCCCCGCGTGTCAGTGAGAAGTATAGCAGCAGTGGACTCCCTGACTAGTTGCCCTGACTGGAGAGGAAAAGTTCAAACTAAATAAAAAATCACTGCCGATTCTGGAAAACTTAGAGGTAAGGGGGAAAAGAGGATCCTCAAAATAAAATATATAGCTGGGAGATGGGGTTTAAGGAACTAGTTAAGAAAAATAAAAGATCTTATTGTACCTGTGCCATAAAGAAATCAGCTATCGCGGCAACAGGGTTGACAGCTGCCATTCAGGGAGCATACATTGCATTGGCATGATCTCAGATGATCTTCACAAATCCCTACAAGAAACTGAGGCCCAGAGAGATGAGAAGATGTGTCCCAGGTCATATAGTGGGGTCAGGGGTCCCAGTGGATCACAACTATATCAGATCCAATATGCCCTTGGAACTACAAATATTTGTGTTTTAAAAAATTTTTTTTTAGTTGCAGATGGAGACAATCTTTATTTTTATTTATTTATTTTTTTATGTCGTGTTGAGGATTGAACCCAGTACCTCATGCTTGCCAGGCAAGCGCTCTGCCACTGAGCTACAACCCCAGCCGGGACTACAAATACTTGACAATTCCCTTTTTACTTTCCCAGCATCTAGGCTGTGCCTGATGGGTTGGATGCAAATGGACAACACTTTTCAGATGAAAAATAAAAAAATAATTTTATTTACTTTTATTTTTATTTAAACATGAAATTATGTCAACTTGTTTATTTATTTATTTTATGTGGTGCTAAGGATCGAACCTATGTGCTAAGAAAACCACTGAGCCACAAACCCAGCCCTCCTTCATAATTTTAAAAATCAAGGAAAAATGAAAGGAATTTATGCTAGAGAAATTTGCATTTCTGCATGCATGTGCTCCATCAGATCACATGAGTGATCACTGCAAAGAGGAATTGCTCGAAGTCCAGGCTGATAAGGACATGGTGCCTTCAGAGACACCATGGAATGGTGTCGTCTTCTTCTTCTTCTGGAATGGTGAGGAACTGTTCTTAAAGACCTGAAGTCATGCAGGGAAAATTTTGCCCTTGGTTGACACTTTAGTAGCATTCCTGGAGAATTCAGGGTTTACTAAAACTGTGTTCATAATATCATGTTTTCACTTACATAACAGAGTAAGGGTTTTCAGCTCAGATAATTATAAACAGGTTTTCCATTTATGTTAACAATGAGTGGGGCTTTAGAAGGTCACGCAGGATTCGGAATAATTCTTTTATGTGGGACTGTCCCAAACTGTCTAGCATCCCTGGATCCATGTCCTGAAGATCAGAGCCTGATTAGAGTGATCACCCCAAATGCCTGTATCCAAATCCAAATTTCCAGGGACAGGAATCTCCCTTTAAGACCTCTAGTTTGAGGCTGGGGATGTGGCTCACTGGTAGTTTGTTTGCCTAGCGTGTACAAGGTCTTGGATTTGACTCCCAGCACTGAAAAAAAAAAAAAAAAAAAAGACCTGTGGTGTGTGTCAAAGTATAGCTTCCCAAGCTCTGCTTTCTGGGCCCTCACCTCCTACAGGTCTCCCATGACCTGGGCTTCTGCATCCAGGACTTCCTTTACAAGTGCTTTTTCTTCCTAGAAGGTTAGAACTGACATGATAAATGAGATACATGTCTACCCTCTTCTTATTTTTTTTAATATTTATTTTTTAGTTGTAGTTGGACACAATACCTTTATTTAATTTATTTATTTTTGTGTGGTGCTGAGGATGGAACCCAGAGCCTTGCATGTGCTAGGCGAGCGCTCTACCGCTGAACCACAACCCCAGCCCTCCTCTTCCTATTTCTATTTCTTCAAAAAGGCCCAAAGGGAGGACTGGGGGTGAAGCTCAGTGGTGGAGCAAATGTTTCACATGGGTGTAGGCCTGGGTTTGAGCCCCAGCACTGCAAAACAAAACAAAGGTCTGAAAAGGCAGAGTAACTTGTTCGTGCTCACACAGCCAACTTGAAGTGGCAGAACCAGAATTAGAACCCAGGTTGGTCAGTGTGACTCCAAAGTCTATGATTTTGCCCTCTTTGAATCTCTCCTTATTTCCTCCCATGTCCCAGTCCTAGAAAAAGATTTATATTATCCTAGGAAGCAAAGGCTTAGAAACCTGAAGTAGCTCACTTACTGGGTAAATTTTTTATATGTTGTTGACCTTTCTTGAAGGATAGGAGGTACACACACAGAGGGGTCTGGAATGAATTCAGACCATCAATCATAAACTTCCACTCACATGAATCAGATGAACATTCCCTGCAGTTCACCCTTTCTTGTTCTGGTTAATTCTGTCCGGCCACCATCTGGGTACTGGCCCACCCACTACCCTGCCCCTTTCTTTTCTTTTCTTTCTTCTGTTCTAAGTATTGAACCCAGAGGCACCTTAGCACTGAGCTATATCCCCAGTCCTTTTCATTTTTATTATTTGATTTACAGAGAGGGTCTCATTAAGTTGCCCAGGCTGGCCTTGAACTTGCAATCCTCCTGCTTTAGCCTCCTGTGTCACTGAGATTACAGGAATGTGCCACTATGCCTGGTTCTAACCATTTTCATTCACACACAGCAATTACCCTATGTAAATGATGCAAAACCTTCTTGAACCCTTGTGGCAAAAGAGGGTGAAGTCAACCCCTTGTCCCGAAACCTAATGATGAACAGCAAGCAACTACCATTTCACTGCAATTTCAGGTCTTAAAAGAAGTACTCCAAATTTCGCAAACTATCCCAAATATTTTGGAGATGTATTCTAATAGAAAATAAATTAATAATAAACTGCCCTTCTGTGTTGAATCTCATGTTCCACCAACAGATCTGGGCACTCAATCCCTATATAAAAATTGATGTCCAAGGGTATACTTTTCTGACACAAAGATTCACCAGCATATTCTAAGGTCCTTATGGAGAAAAAACTGAAGCAGAAGCCAGGACCATGCACTGTTAACTACCTCCCACTACCCCCTGCTACTCCAGTGACCAGGTGACTGATTTACATAGTCCTTTGAGTGTGCTTGAAGGAATGGCTCCTGTTTATCCTCCAGCTTTCAATGACACTTTCTGCCTATACCTGGGGTGGGGGGGGGGGGGTTTGCAGAGGCCAGCTTGAAAAACTGGGGATTGAACCAGGGGTGCTCTACCACTGAACTATATACCCAGCAAACCCCTCACCATGCTTTTTTTGTAGTGCTGGGGATCCAACTCAGGGTCTTACTCATTCTAGGCAAATACTTTATTGCAGAGCTACACTCCTAGACTCCTGACCCAACCCTTTTTTTTTTTTTTTTTTTTTTTTTTAATTTTGAGATAGGATCTTGCTAAATTGCTGAGGCTGGCTTTGAACTTGCAATCCTTCTGCCTCAGGCTCCCAAGTGGCAGGGACTATAGATGTTCATCATGGTGCCTGGCTGCCACCCTTAATGAGGTCTCCGATGACCTACCTGTGACCTAACTCCTCTCCTCATCTTACCTGCCCTCTGGATGGCATTCAACACAGCCAGCACTTCCTCTTTCTAGAAAAGCACTCTCTTCTGCTTCCATGCATTGCTCTTTGCCTCCCCATCCTCCGTGTCCATTCCTTTTGTCATCTCTGCTGCTCGCCTCTTTTTAACTTAGTCTCCAAACACGGACATACCTCTGGACTTCAGTTTCCTCTTCTGTAGTTGCATAATTTCTTTCTGGCAGGGTTGTGAGACTAGCCCAAGATAATATATTTGTGACTTTAAAAATCTTCCTCCTCTCCACTCTGTTAATCATAATTACATTCTCGGCATCACTCTGCAAGAAAATGAGCCACTTTTCCACCCGACACTTGTCATGTAACTCCAGTGTCAGCCATCAGACTAGGGGGGAGATGACTTTTTCCCATGAAGGCTTTTAATTTATCCAGCTTGAGACCTTTCAGGAGATGAAGTGTGTGCAAGTGTGGGTAAGTGCTCTTATAAATACATGTCCAGGATCCTGGATCAATGACAGCAGGTATTTTTCTTACATTTTCCTGCTAGGACTGTGTGGACCATAATCACAGTCTTCATTCTTCTAGAAAGTGAAGCTACTCACAGTACAACAGTTGGGAGACATCACGCTCCTTCAGGGCAAGCTGAAGGTGAAGTGGCACCCCCTTTCTTCACTGAAAAGTCTTAACTGGGCCTCTCCAGAAATCTTCACCCATACTGATTTTAAGACTGTCAGCAAAAGATCTGCAAAAGAGTCCAATGTAGATAAATTTCCTATTTTCATGTCACTCTGTTTTCTTGGCCACTGGCCAAGAAGACACCAGCACTCCAGGTGCTGGACACCCCCTTACTAGTTTTTCACAAACATATCCAGTATAGTACTTTGTAGAAATGGGCAAACAAGGCCTCTGGCCTTGAGCTGGGCTTCACAGAGATGTCTACATTTTTAAGGTAAGTTACAATTGGGCTCCATGGTAACAGCTGGAGGGGGAGGAAAGAAAGGGGAGAAGAAGCTCTCCCCTTCTCAGGTGTTGTCCTTGAAGGGTTAACTTGCCCAGAACAGTGACAGAAAAAGCTGCTTTTATATGAACTTCTGCAGATTGTGAACTTCTGAGCACCTCCCCTTATATGCTGGGTATAAAACTCTGAAACCCCCTGAACTCGGGGTTCAGGGGTTTGCTTGATTACAGCAAAAGCTGTGCCCTCTGAACCTGGCTGCAGCCAAATAAAACTGTTTCCTGCTATCTTCTGTGCCTTGCCTTGTCTGTCCCTACAACAAAGGGGTCATTCATTCATCTGACAAACACTTATTAAGCAGGTATTTGATGTGTCAGATGCTGTGCTGAAGGAAGAGCAGTGAGTGACAAGGGCCCTGCCCAAAAACCATCCTTGGAGTGGAGGATGGGAAACAGGAAATTGCAGTTCAGTGTAAGAGGAAGTTCAAGATGACTGGGAATCTGGGAGTGGGGGGCAATGGCATTGAGCAGAGCCAGTGGTTGATGAGTTTAGGAATGCCTTCCTGAGGAAATGATTTCCAAACTGAGAACTAAAAGTGTCTGGCATTTTACAATCCCACTTCTGGGTATTTACCCAAAAACCTGAAATCAGGATTTCAACATGCCTGCATGCCTGTGTTCATTGCACCATGATTCACAGTAGCTAAGTTACAGACATCAGACTAGGGGGAGATAACTGTTTCCCATGAAGGCTTTTAATTTATTCAGCTTCAGACCTTTCAGGAGATGAAGTGTGTGCAAGTGTGGGTAAGTGGTCTTTATAACAGTTAACTATCCATTGATGGATGAAGGAATAAAGAAAATGTGGAATATTATTCAGCCTTAAAAAGGAAGAAATTCTGTCATTTGTAGCAACCTGGATGGAACTGGAAAACATTATATGCTAAGTAAAATAAGCCACTGGGGATAGAAGCTACCTTTAGGACCTGGGAATGTCTCCTGTAAGAGACAAGGGGAGCCCCCAAAAGCCTATCCCAGAGGAGGGCATAAGCAGGCAGGAAATGAACATCTGCTGGGCTCTCTTAGATCCTCCCCTCTGAGACCTCAGCTGACAGCCAGGAGCACTAATTTCTGAGTAGCTGGAATGTCCGGTTGTTTCTCTAACCCTCTCTCGTTGTACAAAAGTCAGGTTCGGATGAGATCTTCAATAACAGCTCTTCCACACCCTTTTATAATTTCCCCAACTCCCCAAAACTCTCTCTTCCCTGTTTCCCCTCCTCCAGCTGGGAACATCTAGCAGGAAAATGACCTTTTCTCTTTTATCTGTCCCCTAGACTGTGAGCTCTGGGAACAGAGCACTAAACCTAATGCATCTGTGTATGCCTGTCTGTGAAAACTGCTGATCCTAAGATGAAATTGCTCATGTCAGACCCAGGCAAATTCAGGAGAGCCAGGAAAGCGTGAAAGAGGTCGCGGAAGGGAGAGCTCGCACTTCGCCTATAGAAAGAACTGCCCTTAGGATTAAAAAAAAAAAAAAAATCAGAATCCTTTGCTTTGCACGCTCCACACGTATGCATGGATTCCTGCAACAAAGTTTAGCATCTTTAACTGCAACAATTCAGACCAGATGCTCCCAGAGATGGCTTCCCCACCAATGAGCTGACTCCAAAATTTCTGCCTCCAGAATCCAAGACCAATGGATTCTGTATCCATCCAGTCTATGTGAATATCTCCATTTTAATAATGAAAGCCTCCCTTACCCTTAGTTCTTGTGGTGTGTGTGTGTGGGGGGCTCCTGTGGCTTGCCACAGCACCCATCTCTGATTATTGCTCACACACACACACAGATGTTTTCCCCTCTATTGTTTCTTATCTGCTTTTACGCTCCCCTTGGTAGCTCCCCCCCACCCCCCCACCCCCCGCACTGCAGTTGAAGCTTATAGAAATGGTTCCACCCTACACATTGCTTTGGTGGTGGCAGAAAGCTCAGAGGACTGCGACAGCCCGACTCACTGCCACAACCCAGGATATAACCGGCCATTTCGCGGATGTGAAGAGAGGCCTCAAAGTGGTGAATAAGCCGCGATCCTAGGCTGTGAAGCCAACTCCCGAGCTCAAGTTCAGCTCTATCAGACGTCTGAGTGACCGTTCTTTTCTGTGAGCCTCTCTGTCCTCACCTGTGAACCGGGCACAGCACCTACTTCACAGGATTGCCATGAAGATAAAGGGCTGGGGCGCACAGTGCCTAACATATCATAAGGGACAATAAACGTCGCTTTTATCCTCAGGCCAGCGTCCTCGCCCTGTCCACCCCCACCAGCCCCCCTCGCCCACGTGCCTCTCGTAAATAAGCGAGCGCGCAGGCGCCCGGGGCCGGCGCCCATTGGCCCCCAGCCCGGGGGAGCGGTGGGGAGAGGCGCCGGCGGCTCAGTCCTTGGGTCTGGCAGGGTCGGTTGGTCTGCTGCTCCGTCGGTCCGTGCGTCCGGGCCGCCGGCTTCGCCCTCGCCATGGCGCCCTGGCTGCGGCTGCTGTGGCTGCTGTGGCTGCTCCCGGGCGTGGCTCCTGCCCCCGCCGAGCCCCGGGCCGCGGGCGCGCAGGCCTGGGAGCCGCCGGCCCCGGAGCTGCTGGCGCCCGCCCGCTTCGCGCTCAGGATGTACAACCGCGGCCGGGCTGCGGGGTCGCGGGCGGTGCTGGCGGCAGTCCGCGGGCGCGTCCGCCGGGTGAGGACGCGCGGGCGGCGGGGCGCCGGGCCTGGTCCGAGGGATGGGGGAACTTTGGCCTAGACGTGGGGCGGGGGGCCTGGACGGTGGAGAATCGAACCTCGGGAGACTGGGAACGGGCAGAATGGCACGGGTGGGGCTGTGGGCTGAAAGGAGGGACCAAGAAGGCTGGTTGTGCCCGCCTCATCCGCTCCTCCATCCAGGAGGGCGGAGGTACCCTGTACACCCTGGAGGCCACCCTGGAGGAGCCGCCCTGCAACGACCCCACTGTGTGCCAGCTCCCTGTGTCCAAGAAAACCCTGGTGAGTGATGGGGCTCCTACAGTTGCCGACACCAGGCTCAGTCAAGCAAAAGTTGGGAGCGATGGGTCAGGTCAAGAGGCAAGGATCTGAGGCAGCAGCTCCCCTGCCCTGAGTCACTGCCCAAGCTCCCAGGACTGGAAATCAAGATGCTTGGAAAGGGTGGTATTGGGGTGGCTGTGCCTCACCCTGCACGCACTGCAGGGGTGATTGCCTTGGGGGTGGTCCTCATCTGAGAAGCCAGCTTCTCTTGTCTGGAACCTTGTTCCCATCCCAGTCCCCAGACTGTCTTCTCCCTCTCCCTTCAGCTCTGCAGTTTTGCAATCCTGAATGAGTTGGGAAGACACATGCTGCTGCGGCGGGACTGTGGCCCCGTGGATACCAAGGTTACAGGTGCTGAGATAGCCCAGGGAGGCTGGGATAGCCCACATCAGATTTCACTGAGGGTTCAGTCTTAATTTCCTCTATATTCCAACCTTATCCAGATGATATAAATGAGACTTTCAACCCAGTCTTTCCACTGTTCAGCAAGGATCTCCCACCCCAGGTGAGGAGGCCATATCTGAGGCCAGCTGCCCCTTATGTCCCTTCTCCCTTTACCTGGAGTAGGACTCTTCGGTTGGCTGAAGTCCTTGTAAAGACACTCTGCCTTTTCAGGAGTTTTCCATGAAGATGACTTCACTTTTCAAGAATTTTGTTGCCACCTATAACCGGACTTATGAAACCAAGGAGGGTGAGGACCTGGCCTCCAAATTCCTGATCATATTGGTTGTTCCTGTCCCTATCATATCAGGGCCTTCCCCCCACTTTGTGCCATGATGTTGGGGAGGGGGACACAAGAAGCTATACATCTCTTGGATTAGACCTGAGTTCTAATCCAAGACTGGGCAGTCACCCCAAGTAACTGTATCATTTTCCAATCTTATTTTCCTGGTCAGAAACCAGGGGCCTCCCTTCTCTGAAAAGGATAGGATGGAGTGGACACTAGATTTTCTCTGCTGGGTGCACCATAGCCTTGCCCATGGCCTCCCCTGGGTGATGCTCTTGAGACCCTGTTTCAGTTACTGCCTCACACCTGGGAAGTCAGCACTCCAGTTTGGCCTGAAAGTTGATCTCACCTTTCATTCCACTGCTGATAGGTGTGGCTCCACCTCTTCCACCTGCCCCAGGGTTTTTCCTTCTCCAAAAGAGCTTCAGACCTGATTTAGATTACACCTTCTCCCTGGGAAATCCCTGTGCCTTAGCCCCATCACTCTTCCTTTTATGATCTGCCTGGGTTCTAAGCTCCTCCTCGCCTCCTCTTTGATCCTCAGAAGCCAAGTGGCGAATGTCTATCTTTGTCAGAAACATGGTGCGAGCACAGAAGATCCAGGCCCTAGACCGGGGCACAGCTCAATATGGGGTCACCAAGTTCAGTGACCTCACAGGTAGGGATGGTAGCCAGAGCCTTCATAAAGCGTGGAAGAGGGCCTGCCCCAGGGCGCCTGGTCAGAGCTGATTTCAAATATTTTTTCCCTCCATGTGCTGCCCACAGAGGAGGAGTTCAACACCATCTATCTGAATCCCCTTTTAAAAGAGGAGTCTATCAAGAAGATGCAATTAACCAAGACTGTGGGTGACCCCGCCCCACCCGAATGGGACTGGAGGAAGAAGGGAGCCGTCACCAAAGTCAAAGACCAGGTTGGAGCCCTAGAAATGAGGGTGAGACATGTACTCGGCATGGAGGCTGGGGAAGGGATCTGGTCCTGAAATTGCCCATCTCTTACAGGGCATGTGTGGCTCCTGCTGGGCCTTCTCAGTCACAGGCAATGTGGAGGGCCAGTGGTTCCTGAACCAGGGAACCCTGCTCTCCCTCTCAGAGCAGGGTGAGCATCCCGTTCCACCTCCCTGTCCCCAGCCCAGCCCCTCCAGAGGGCTCCTCCGGACCAGCCTTCTGTCTCCTAGAGCTCTTGGACTGTGACAAGGTGGACAAAGCATGCATGGGTGGCTTGCCCTCCAACGCCTACGAGGCCATAAAGAATTTGGGTATGCATTAATGGAGTCAGAAGGGGCAGGAAGTGCTACTTCTCTCTCAAAAAGAAGTCAGTTTATGGGGTGGTGGGGAGACATGAGTGTGGGAGTCACGTAAAACTGGGTTCAGGTCTTAATGCCAACCCTGATTGGCAGAAGACCTTGGGCAGTCAGTTGTCAGAGCCTCAGCCGCCTCATATGGAAAATGAGCCAGGCCTACCTGGTAGGAGTCCCCTAAATGTCAAGTGAGGAAATGTATGTGAAGGTGTATCGTGGTGAGCAGGGGGTCTTGGTGGTTTTGCCCCTTAGAGGTCTGGGTTTCTAAAAGGCTGCTAAACCAAGTGCAAGACACCTACCTCACACCTGAGAGGTGTGGACCTAAGTGGCAGTTCAGTTCAGTAGAACTGGGCTGCAGTCACAGAAAGATAAAGAGCTGGACAGAGACTAGTCTGGGAGTCTGGCAGGGGCGTAGACCAGATTAGAAGGGACTCTCAGAGCAGGACAGGAAAATCAGATGAGGAGTCCCAGGAGGGCCAGGACGAGCCCTCAGCAGGAGGAAGAACTGGGAGTTGAGTTCATCTCTGCCACCTTTCTTGCTGGTTACTGCTGCTCTGTCTTCCTTGCCTCCCAGTAGTGTCACCCCTAGCATGAGGAGAGTTCTCAGAGGGAAGGGGGGGCCTGTAGCCCAGGGTGGGTGAAGAACGTGGGATCTGGTGTATATGGGGCTCGATGCACTTCTATTTGAGAGCATAAGTGGAGTCCACTCTCCCTGCCACCCCCAGGAGGGCTGGAGACAGAGGATGACTACAGCTACCGGGGCCACATGCAGACCTGCAGGTTCTCGGAAGAGAAGGCCAGGGTCTACATCAATGACTCAGTGGAGCTGAGCCAGAATGAGCAAAGTGAGTGAGGGGCGGGGGTGGCGCAGGCTTGCTGAGCAGGGTCCTTGTGCCCACTGACGCTGTCCCTCCCCCTCCCAGAGCTGGCGGCCTGGCTGGCCAAGAGGGGCCCTATTTCTGTAGCCATCAATGCCTTTGGCATGCAGGTAAGGCCCTGCCCCACAGCCCTTGCTCCATCTGCTGCCCACCTCTCCCTCCTTCTCCTCAGAGTTGGCCTCTTACTCCTTATTTTCCCTCCCCAGTTCTACCGCCATGGAATCGCCCACCCACTCCGGCCCCTCTGCAGCCCTTGGCTCATTGACCACGCTGTGCTGCTTGTGGGCTATGGCAACCGTGAGTTTCGCTGACTGACTGTCCATCCATCCCAGGCCACAGATGGTTGGATGTCAGCATCCCAGGCCTCTGAGGGGGAAATCAGGGGAAAGCCTAGGAACACTGTTACCCACACAGCCTCAGGGGGTCATCCATGCCCTCTATGGATGGGAAAGCTGGGAAGGGTGACATTATGCTGGAGGCGGGTGGCAAGTGCTCTTCTTGTGCCTCAGAGCTGCAGCAGGTCTCCATGAGAGTGGTAGGCTGGCGTTTCTTGCTTTTTGCTCTTTTCCTAGCACCGCACACACAGTAGGCCCACTGCATGTATTTGAAGGTAATAAAGTGCTTGAGGAATGGATGAGGATTGAGTTCTTGACCCCTGTGCTCTGTACTGCTCCCTAGGCTCTCAGGTTCCTTTCTGGGCCATCAAGAACAGCTGGGGCACCGACTGGGGTGAGGAGGTGAGTCTTGCCTGTGTGGCCCTTGCTCTTTAGCCCCTGTTCTACTGGGCACACCCTCACCAAGCATCCTCTCCCCCAGGGTTACTATTACTTGCATCGAGGGTCCGGGGCCTGTGGTGTGAACACCATGGCCAGCTCGGCGGTGGTGAACTGAGGAGTCCATGCTGCAGGACCTGGTGCTGACCAGAGTGGCCCTTCCCAGCCTGACCCACACATGCAGGCTCCTCCCCAGCAGGCACAGTTGTCTGAGGGGTGGGCACTGGGTACCTCAGGGTGAGCAAGGGGCACTGAGCCCCCACTTTATCCCCCTCCCACCCTGAAGTTCCCCAGTTGCATCTTTGTTGGATTGTGGTAGCTGGGAGGACACTAGAGTGAAGGATGCTTTCATGGCAGCCACAGCTGGAGCAAGGGGCTCGGGTAAGGAACAGAATGAAAATATTCTCATCTTAAATCCAGCTCTGTCCTCAGCAGGTTCTGGCTTCCTGTCCTGGTTTTCCTCTGTCTGATGCTATACATATTCTGGTCTCCCTGGATTTGGGGACACTGTCCCCTTCCACATCCAGGAAACTTGTAACCCACCCCTTCTCTAACAGCAATAAAGAGATGTCCTGGTCCCCAGTGTTGTGAATGCTTGGTCCCTGGGGCAAGGAGGAATGGGAGGACCCCTGGCAGGTCAAGGAGGGATAGCTAGTTCTGCCTGGGATCCAGAAGACAGTTTCTGCTTCAGGAACCAAAAAGAGATGGAGAGAAGCCCACAGGATCTTTATTCAGAAGTACTTGGCTGGCTGATCTCTGAGGGCCTGACTCTGGCAGATGGATGGGATGAGCCACAGGGAACACCCGCTTTCTTTTCTTTTCTCAAAAACTGCAGGGCTAAGGTCAGAGGTCGCTTTCCCCGTACAGGGCACTGGAAAAGGCCACGTAGTCCAGAGCTCCGGCAGGAGCACCAGTTCCCTTGTAGGGCACCATCCGGCGGATGCAGTACTCAGCCTGCTCAGCTGGGAGCTCCCGCCTCAGCTCCTCGGGGGTGATGTAGTTCTGGGGGAGAAGCAGCATTGAGGGCCCCTGGGTCCTGTGCCCTGCCCCAGCCCGCCAGCCCCCCACCACTCGGGGCTCACCTTGTCTCCTGCCAGGATCTTGAAGGAGGCTACAACTTGCTCAGCTGTGTCTGTTTCAGCTGTCTCTCGGGTCATGAAGTCAATGAAGGCCTGGAAGGTCACAACCCCAGCTGCATTGGGGTCCACCATGGTCATGATGCGTGCAAACTCCACTTCACCCTGTAGAAAGACAGGCAGGCTCCAGGCCCATGGTGCCAAAGACAGGAGGGGTCCCAGAGTCCCTTTCTGGGGACTGTCCAGCCATGGCTTACACAACCCCTTTGCAGGACTCCAGCAGAACTGGGGTCCTCCTGATCACCTAGGTTTCCCCCAGCTCCTTTCCTCCAAAAGACCTCGATCAGAAGTCCTCTGTTCCATTCTGAAACCTGCTTCCTGCCCTTGTTGCTTATTGATCCTGACTTTTTTTCTGGGGCCACAACCCTCTGTAATGCTGTTTCTCAAAGGTAAAAACAGTGCAAGCTTAGACCTTGGGGTAATGGCAGAACCAGGTCCAAGTTATTTTACCTTTCTGAGTCTTTGATAGCCTCAGCCTCATGTAGGTGTGGTGAGGCATAGAGGAGATGATGGGGGCACACAGCAGGTGGTTCATATGGGGGGGGTCAATTATGGCACTCCTGGGAAGAGGCTGGGGCACTCACCAGGTCATACCCCATGGAGATGAGGCAGGCTCGGAAGTCATCAGGCTCCATCATCCCGTTCCGCTTCTGTAGGCGGTGAGTGGATGTTAGCCTCAGTTCCCAAGTTCTTTCAGTCCCCAGATGTCTTACCCTGATGGGCTGGGCCCCTGCTGACCCGGTCAAAGTGGTTGAAGGATGCCCGGAACTCATTAAGCTGCTCCTGGCTCAGGCCCTTGGCGTCTCGGGTCAGTACCTGGTTCTCTACCTCATTGATGGTGCGGGCGATGGAGGTGAGCAGCTGCTCCCAGCCCACACGGATGTGCTGGAGAAAGGGAGATGGACCAATCAGTGGGCAGCCAGTGTTTGGCCACTGCTTTAGTTCCACACTGGTCCCACTGTGTGACCCTGGGCAAGTCCTCCCCCCACTGAGCCAGTGTCCCCATCTTGCATAGTGAGTGACCACTAGCAACCCTTCCTATCTTCAAGTGTGATGATTTATTATGTGTTAAGTATTGATTGGCTAGCCATAACAAATCCTGGCCTGGCAGTAGGATGCTTTGTGACTCTAAACAGGTCACTTCCCATCGTTGAGTCTCAGTATCCCCGTGGGTACATGGGGGGGTCTTCTTGATCATTTAGGCTTCCCCAGCTAATCTGCCTGTCTCTCCCCAGAGGGTAGGGCCCCACCTCCATGCTGTAGACAGTGTGCTTGTTGTCAAAGACCAGGCTCTCTTGCAGCAGCTGGTGGTCACCCTCCAGACGGTCGATGTTGCTCTTGTAGTTGATGATGTTTTGCTCCTGCTGCCGCAGTCCTGCCATCTGTTCCTCCAGAGAGCCAGCCAGCCCTGCTGCCAGCCGACCCACCTCCTGCAAGGGTATTCAGGTGGGATGAAGGATTCCAATGCCCTGTGGCCCAGCCCTGGCCTGTGCCCCAGGTTGGCCCCACTCTCCAAGCCCTTACCTCCACCTTTGCCTGGATCCAAGGTCCTACGGCATTGGCCTGGGCAGCAAACTGTCGCCGGAGCCTCTCATTCACCTGCTGCCGTGCCAGCTCCTCCTGCAGTGTCTGGTCACGGCTGGGCACCAACTTTCGGACCTGGGAAGGAGGGTGGTTGTGCCAAGACCAGCTCTGGGGGCCAGAAATGGCTTTGAAAGGCTCAAACCTCAGCCCCTGTTGCTGTGAGCTGAATTCGACTATATGGGCAAGCTCTCAACCTGTGTGGGCTTTGGTTTCCTCATCTCTAAAATAGGGCTTTTATGAAAGATGTCATACAATTGAATTGTGCACATCAGTTCTGATGGGAGTTGCTGTTGCTGTTGGTATTTTTACGGATGAGGCAATATGCCTTTTCAGAGAATCTGTGGCAGATCCCCAGATCTGGAGGTGGGCTTTATTCCCCATATCTTGGGACAGGTGAGGTCACAGGATGGTTAGAATATACAGGTGGGGTGGGCAGGGTAGGGCATGTGGGGTACTGACCATGTCCCACTTGTTGTTGATGTCCTGGGGGCCGAGGGTGATGTAAGGGTTGGTAGACTTGGGCCGCAGCCCATACGTTTGGCAGATCTTCTGGATCTCGCCCTGGATGCCCAGGATGGCACCTCGCTCTCGGTCAGCCTCAGGCAGTGTTGCCTTGAATTGCTCGTGAGCTGTCAGCAGACTCTTAGGGTGATGAGAAGGATCAGTCAGCATCTCCCGTTTACCCCAGGCACCAGAAAGAGCAGCAGTGTGCTCCAGGCCAGCCAACAGTCCAGCGGCTGGTCCGGGAACCCAGGCATCCTAGTCCAGCACTCTGAAACTGGGGTTTTCCTCCCATTCCCACTCCCCAGGAGGCAGCTTTGGGGCCAGCTTTCCTGTCATCGCACCGGTGCCCCACCCACCTGGGTTTCCTCCACAGAGTGCACCAGCCACACATCCTGCAGGTCCTCCACTGCCCCATCCAGCCAGTTGTTGAAGGGAGCTGCCCTCCTTGCAAACTCCAGCTGCAGCTGGTCGATGGTTTCCAGGAGCTTCTCCATCCGCTAGGGGTCCAGGGGACAGCTGTCAGCACCTGGCTAGCAAGGGTGGCCTCTGCCTGGCTCCAGCTCCCTGGCCCCAGCCCCCACCTCTAGCGCATCCCTCCTCTTCTGGGTCAGCGTGCCCAAGTTGTCCCACTGGTCGCAGATGGCCTGGCAGCGGCTGTTCACTGAGGCCGCCTCATGGTAGTCCAGCTCACTGGAGTGAGAAAGGGGATGAGTGTGGGGCCAGACCCTGGCCTTGATTTTCCACTGACTGCCCTCCTGGGGCTGGCCCCTGTGCCCAGGTGAAGGCATAGGGAGCCAGGACAGGTGAGGGATAAAGCGGGGCGTTCCCAGAGGGAGTTCAGTTCGTGTTCCTGCGGGCAGATAGAGCGCTGGTGTGGATGTGGGGGCAGCAGAGCGTCGCGGGGACGGGTTCCGGGAAGGGCGGAGCTAGTGGCGACACGAGAAGGACAACACTGGTACCACAGCAATTTAAACCGAGGGTCTCCTGGAGGGCAGAGGAGTGGGGCGGGGCCAGCAGCGGGTCACGCCTACTTGAGTTCCTGGGCCAGCGCAGCGATGTGCTCCACGCGGTCCTGGTGCGCCGCCAGGTCGCTCTCAAAGGCCTCGTGGCGCCGAAGCAACGCACGCACCTCCTGCAGCGAAGCCGACTCGTAGTCGCGCTGGTTCAACATGTCCTCCTTCCCTGCTCCGAGAGAGGCCAGGCTCCGGTCACCCAGAGGCGGCCGCGGCAGGAACAGGGGCTTTCAGCTGGGTTGTGAGGGCAGGTGATGACACCTGCTGGGCTACCCTGGGGGTTTGCTCTGAAACCCCACAGCGATAAAGTGAAGCCCCTGATCCGGGGCATGGCCGTAATGACCCAGCACTGTCCAGGCTAATTCTTGGCACAGTTTTGAAACTATTTGGTCTCCAATTCGCGCTCAAGAACTCTGTGAGCCCCTTAAGCCTCTGACCTGATTTCTTTGCTCACCACTGTTTCCCCAGGGCCTGGCACAGTGCCTGGCACTTGGTAGGCTCTTAATGAGTATTTGTTGAAAAGTGTTTTATGAGTGATAATTATAATTTTGCAATTAAAAATCAATGTAAGCATAATAGTGGTAGGACGCTTTATTGAGTGCCTGTGTGTTTTGCAGAGGATGTGGTAAATGACTTCCCAAGTCACACAGCTAGCCATAATTTTAAGAAATTCTTACACCAAATGATTGTTATTCATTATGTCCAAAATCCCTTTTGAGTGTTTATTCATTATTGCTAGTCAGGACCCATTCATTTGTAGGATTAAAATCTCTTGACAGAATACTAAATGAATGATTTTTTAAATTAATTTTTAAAATTTATTTCTATATGGTGCTAAGGATTGAACCCAGTGCCTCACATGTGCTAGGCAAGCACTCTACCCCAGCCCCTGAATGAATGATTTTATCCAGAGTGATATATTTGAGGCATGCAATATTTTGAATATGACAAGTGATATTAGAGTTCAGGACTAACTCATCTTCAGACACCTGCTACATATACAAATACAATGGTAAGTGACAATCAGAGACCTACAGAGGGCCTAAGCCTAGAAAGGGGGAAAGGTCCTGAATTTATAGATTATGTGGTCCAAAAAGGGGCTAAGGTTGCACTGTGGCAAGTCAAGGTGGGACTAGAAATTGGGTCTCTGGCTTCGCTGCAGGGCTTGGACCCTAGTCCTGTGCATTTTGCTAGGACTCCACTCCAGGAGAGGCTCAGCCCCATGAGGGGTACCTACCCCGGGTCCAGGCTTCATGCAGAGAAGCCTTCTGCTGGAACTTCTCCGCCAGATGCTGAAGGCGCTGTAGGCGCCGGATCTCAGACAGCAGCCAGTCCTCATAGCCCTTTTCCACTTGCTCCAGCCCTCGCCACGCATTGGCAATGTCCTGAGGGGCAGGCAGAAGTGCCCTCCATTGAGGTTCACCCATTGTACAGATAGGGATACAGAGCCCACTGTCACCCAGGGCATGGGAACAGGGCTGGGACCACCTCCACTCCTGCCTGGCTCACCGAGACCAGCTTGCCCTCGGAGGGCATGAAGGCGGGCCGGTGGCTCAGCCGCAACTTGGTCTGCAGAGTGTTGAAGTTGATCTCCAGCTGGCACTTCTCCTGAACTCGAGGCGGTTTGTGCAGGCGCCGGTAGTCCCGAAAGTCCTCCAACTTACGCTGCATGGCACTCATGCTGGGCTCGCCCACACGGTTCTCCAGCCATGGGACAGTGCGGCGGATCCACTCCAACAGCTGCCAGGGCCAGGCAGGGGCAAAGCTGAGAGCTCTGAGCAGAACTGCCCCCAGGTCACTCACCCCTCTCCACCCACTCAGAGACTGGCCAGAGGGCCAGACCTCCTGGGGGCAACTTTCACAACTCTGGGTCAGTCTGTCCCTCCTGATCAGGAAAGGAGCAGAGTGGTTAATTTCTTATGACTTTATGTTTTGAAGTACTGGGGATTGAACCCTAGTATGTCAGACAAGTGCTCTACCACCGAGTTACACTGCCAGCTCCAGGATGCTTAACTTCTGAGTCTAGGGGCCAGGATTATGTTGGCTCAGAACTAAGGGCCATGTAGCTGCTAAATTCAAGGGAATAGATCCATGAATAAGGAGTGAATCAGTGACTAACCAGGAGCCTGGGTAGTCAGAAGGGCAGGTGATGGGTCGCAAAGAGCAGGAAGAGGCTGGGGAGAGGCCAGGACTATTCTGAGAAGAGGGAAGGTCTGCAGGCCCATGCTGGGGTTAGTGAGGGCTGAGCAGAGCCAAGGTAGGCAGAGCACAGTGGGAGGGGCTCTGGGCCAGCCTCACCTCGCTGGCCAGCTTCTCATACTCTTCCATCAGCTTCTCATTTTCCTGGTTCACGGCCAGCACCTTGCAGATCCTGTTGGCAGCTGTCTCTGCCTGTGGTAGGGGTAGGCAGTAGGGCTGGCATAAGACAAACTGCCTTGAATGCCCCAACCCAGCCTCCCTCTGTAAGACTCTTAAAAACCTGGGCCAGGCAAATAGGGGGAAGGAGGAGAGGTGCACATCTCTTAGGTGGAGAGGGTGCTTCCAGGTCAGAGGCCTTTGTTCCTGAGCTCCCTAAAGACCAAGTGGGTACAGCTGGGACAGTGGCACTCCCACCTACACCATCTGGCACTGCTAAATGTTGGGTTGCTGCCCAGGTTGGGCCTTTGGGTCTGCAAGCCCAGCCTGGGCAGCAGTGCCCCTGGGGCAGCAGCGATGCCCACTCACCTGCTCAGCCCCTGCGAAGGCATGGTAGAAGCAGGAAACATAGGTCATGATGGCCTTCTCGTCCGGCTTTGGAGTGTTCACGATGTCTGGGGAGGGCAATAGGGTGTATGTTGACCAAAGCCCCCAGTGGAGAATGGGGATTGAACCCTAGTATGTCAGACAAGTGCCAGGCATAGAACCCCTCAGATGTGAGGGGCAGTGACATCTAGTCACTAGCATCCAGCTCCCCCAAGGCCAGCATTTTCTTCCTCCCCAAAGCCTGGGTGAGTGAACAGACACTGTGGCCCTCCTAAGGGACCAGTCCACACTGCCTGGCACCCCTAACCACCTTATGACTCTGTCTGCCAGTCTTTCTCTCAGTCCATGGCCAGAACCAGTTCTCCATCAGTGCCGACACAGCCAGGGCACGACACACAGCAGGTGCTCAGGAAATGTCTGCTGCTTCACTGACTAAACGGCTTGCTTAGGCACAGGGCACAAAGGCAGGATGTGCCCCAGAGGAGCTGCCAGTGTTGGAGGACCTGGATTATCTCAGATAATCCAGGGGACTGAGATATGAGGGTGGAGCCATTCCATAGGGGAAAGGCAGGAGAGGGCAGGGGACAAGATGGAAGGGGATGGTGGCAGGAGCACTGTGACCAGAGAGTTGGTGGTTGGGCAGAGGAGGGACAAACAGGGGCAGGACAGAAGTTGGACTGTGCCTGCTCATGAGTAAGTGGAGGCTTTGCCTGGACAGGGCTTGCTCTTACCTTCCGCATCCAGCATCTTTGGGATGTCCAGGTATTTCTCTGCCACTTCAAAGGCGGTGTTCAGGTTGCCAATAGGGTCATCCTAGGTGGGTGTGAAGGGAAGAGCTGAAAGGTCAGCTGAGGGCAGAGATCAAGGGCCAGGGCTGGGGCAGCAGAAGCCCACCTTGCGCAGTTTGGCATAGTCAATGAGGTCGGGCCGGTGTCGGTGGATGAGAGCACAGAGGGCCAGGCCATCCTTCCAGCTGGACAGAGAAGTGGGTGTCAGGCCTGGCTCAAGTCGAGGCCCAGGAGTGCCCCACAAGATGGCCTCAAGTATAACATGGAGTAAAGCACACACACCTTAGCTTGGGTGTAAGGTCCCTCACTAGCAGACTCAGACCGTCTCCTCCTAGCTCCTCCAAGTTCCCTCACAAGCCCCTTGATAGAACACACCAATTTCTGGATGTGTTTGGCCTCCAGCTTCCCTCTGGCTGGAATGCCCTTCTGGGGATTCTTAAAGGCTCAGGAATCCTCTGTAATCCTCCTGAATTCAGTTCTACTCAATTCAACATTTAGCAGTCCTTCTATGTTTAGACAGTAATGCTATGCTCGAGGAACTTGGCTGTGACCCCTCATTCCCTGGGGCTTGAGGCGGAGTGGGGGAACAGCTCTGTGCCCTCACTGATCAGGGTGGACATCCCCCTGCCCCAGTGCTGACCCGCTGACACACCTGGTGTGGAAGTTCTGCACGTTGACATTGCGGTACGGGGCTGTCTTCCGCTGGCACCACAGCAGCAAGCCTTCCTTGGCTGAGGTTTCTGGATGGCAAAGTGGTAGGTGAGAGCATTAGTTGGAAAAGGTCTGGGCCAGTCCTTTCCCTGGCCTCCTCCCCCACCACTCACCTTCCACTGAGATGTCCTGGATGGCGAAGCGGAGGATGATGGTCCAGATCATGCCCAGGGTCATCTTCAGGTTCCCGTCGACGATCTCTGCACAGAGGAAGTGAGGGGACAGTTCTGGCTGGTACTTAAAGCCTGTTTGTCCAGGCCTCAGAGCACCATTCCCTCATTCTTGCTCTGGTTTTTGCTCTGCACCCCAGAACGGGTACCTAGTGGGTGATGCCTTAGCAGGCACTTCACAAACACTTATTCCTATTTTTAAATGATTAGCTGAACACCTACCGGGCACCAGGTGCTGTGCCAGTACTTTGGGTACATCTGCTCCCCAGTCTCTCTTCTGAGGCAGGGATGAGTATACCCATTGTTAAAATGAGGAAACTGAGGCTCACAGAGGTGACCTGTTGATGTCCCAGGGAGCCCCATGCCCTGCCCTGGCCCCTCCTCACCCTCAGCACCGATAGACACCAGCTTAACTCCCTTGCTGGCAATGAAGTCCAGGGCCTTGTTGACATTGGCGATTTTGTGGAAGCGCATCTTGCCTTTGTCTGGCCTGGGGAGCCTCTCTCCTGAGTGTAAGAGCACAGGTCAAGGGTCAAAGTCATGAGAAGCAGCAGTAAACACTGTCCCCAAGTTCCTCTCACTCCAACTCCCCTCCAGCACTCCATTGCCATTATTCTCCAATTCCCCAGACTGCCCTGTGTCTGAGGTCCCTATACACACATCTTCACCCTCACCTGAAATGACCTCCAGGAGCAGCATGAGCTTGAGGCCATTTCGGAAGTCCTCCTCGATGTTCTCGATCTGGGTGCCCGCTTTGCGCAGATGTGAGTTGCACCAGGCAGTGAAGGTCTGGGGGAGAAGGCAGTGCTCGGACCCTAGGACTGGGTATAGGGACCTGAGACACACTCTTGGATCCTTAGGCTAGATCTCAAAGCCCTGAGCCTTGGATTCAAGTCCTGGCTTGGCCACTGACTTGCTGTGCATCCTGGACTAGTCCCCCCTGCCACTGCCCTCTCTGAGCTTTAGTTGTTCTGGAAGGGAAGAAGTGGAGTCAGACTTGGGGTCCACTCCAGCCTTGCCCAGTCTTAAGCACTAGAAGAGAGCTCAGAAATATTTAACACAATCCAAAGTAGGAGTACCTCCGAAGTTCAGGAGCCAGCCCAGGGAGATACGGTCTCTCTCATGTCAGAAGTTCCAGATGAAAGCATACCAGGACCCCAAGGGTTGTGGACTGGCCTCCAGGGAGACTCTGAGTGTGCAAGCGCTATGCAGGTTGTAGAGGATCCACTGAGCACTCAGGCCCAGCCTGACCTGGCTTCCAGAGCCACCTCCTTCCTGACACCAGTATCAACCTCCATTTGATATTGAGTAGTACACAGCTGTGTGTGTGTGTTGGGGTGGAGGTGACCTGGCACCTAGTGCAATAAATATTTATATTTTGCAATCTATCAAACCTTTGGCCCCTGAATGCTGCTATCATTGTCCACAATTGGGCTCCAATCCCAGCTGAGCTACTCACTCTCCATAATCCGGAGTCAGCCCTTGTCCTCACTGGGGTTTAGTCTCTGCGTATTTTTGTTTTGTTTTTTGTTTTTTCAGAGAGAGAGAGAGAATTTTTATTTATTTTTTAGTTTTTGGCAGACACAACATCTTTGTTTGTATGTGGTGCTGAGGATCGAACCCGGGCCGCACGCATGCCAGGCGAGCGCGCTACCACTTGAGCCACATCCCCAGCCCTAGTCTCTGCGTATTAATGGGTCAGACTCATGATGTCTCAGACTCATGGGTCCTTCCCCCAATACGGCAGGATTCTGGAATTCTGAGCATTTCCACACCACAAAGCAGACACTCCTGAAAGATGGCCCTGGAAATTCTTTCCCTCATCCAGTTTTCAGAGATCTTGGGAGCTGGACCTGGAAGACGCTGTCATTGCTACAAATTGATACATTTACAAATGTGGTGCTGTCATTGCTAAGGGAGTGCGAACATAGGCAGTACTACTCCATGGTGGCCTAAGCACTAAAAGGGTATTTGTTCTTTTTGCAGGTCCTTCTAACCCTGGAGTCTGGATGTTCTGAGTCTGGATAAGGCAGAGGGACGAGCAGATCTGGATGACACCAAACATGACTCTTAATGACAATCACGTAGGTCTGAGGAATGCTGGGATAGACACACTGAGGAATCTCTGGGAGGGACTGTCCAAATCAGGTGAGGGCCTCTTGGGAAAGGCTCACATTTGATCTGAGCTGAGATGGAAGAGCAGGAGCTCCCTAGGCAGGGAAGGGCAGGCAAGGGCACTCCAGGCAGGGGCTACCACCCAGGCAAGTGCGCCATGAGAAACAGTTGCTATTTGTGGGACTGCAACTTTCTGGGAACTACTGGAATGAAGCTGGGGGTGTTGGGGTATCAGTGGTGAGAGGCAGGCCGGAGGGATGGCAAGGGCCAGGTCATGCGTGATCTTGGGTGCTAAGCTGGAGAGTTTGAACTTGATCCTGAGAGTCACAGGGAGCCAGCAAAGCTTCAGGCAGGAGGAAGGTAGACAGAACTGTGTTTCAGAAAGCTTGTTTTGTTTGCAGAGTAGATACAATGGTTTGGCAGAGTAGAGGGAGAAGAGGATCAAGGGCATCAGATGCAGGGTGTCAATGAGGAGGACGAGATAGGATCAGGTGGGTGAGATAGAGGCAGGGGCTTTGTTTTGTCTCTTGTAGAATCCTGGCATCTAAAACATACAGTAGGATTTCCTAAAAAAATATTTATCAAACATAAATGTTTGGGGTGAGGCTGAAAGAAGAGAAATCAGGAGGGAGAAAGCAGGAGTGCTCCAAGACTGTGGGAAGCCCCTGAATGGAGGAGTCACCTATGGGAAAAGGAGCATTCAGGAGCAGGGATGGGGCAGGGCTAAAGCTGACCGCAAGGTGTTTATTACAATCTCGTAATAAATAATATTGGACATGAAAGAAAAGGTCAAAATGTCCTGTTCCAGGGGCTGCTGATTGATTTAGACAACATCCACCCTGTGCAGCTGTTGGTGAGGTGGGTGGCTGTAAGTTGGGATGAAAGGATGTTCCTGATATTTTAAGTGACAAAGGCAAGATACAAACTGGCATGTGTCATATGAGGGGTATGTGGACCTGGATCTGGGAGAGGCCTGGGTGGTTAGAGGGGGGATAGTTGTTTCAGAGCAGTTGGCAGCTGGAACCAGGGGCAGGGATGACATCACCAGGAGACTGCCAACCCAGGGACCACAGCCATGCTTAGAGACAGGTGCAGGGGGGCCTGGGGGGAAAAGTGTCACCCGGGGCATCCCAGCCTAGTCAGCTAAGTCTCTTGACCCCTGGGGTCAACCTGTCATCTAACTCAGCGGAAATGCTCTGATTCTAAATTCTGGGATTCTCAGACCCTGTGGAATTTCACAATTCCACAGAGCAACCCAGTGCCCTACCCTTTCCTGGAGTCCTGTGCTATTGTCAAACACTCAGCAGGCCATCCCTGGCCACCACTTCCCAAATTTTTCTCATTCCAGCTGGGATCATTTTCTCTTTAGGGAACCCAGGTGTCCTGCCCCCTCCAATAGGGAAAGTCTGGGAGTGAAAATAGTTCAGGGAGGGAGGGGACCCAAGTGCCCTCCCTACAAGGCTGAGTCTGGGCAGCACCTGCCATGTGCCCCTGTTAAGCTCCCCCAAGGCGCTGCCTCAGCACAAAGTGCCCATCTGGCTGGAGAGTCAGGTTACTGCACAAGGGGACCTGTAAGGGGACCCAGGGCTCCCCTCCTCCCGACCTGGTGGCCTTTTCAGCAGACTCAGGGCCCCGTGGTGGAAGGGGTATCTTGTGAAGGGGTGGGGGAGGGGCAAGGGATAAAGATCCTCAGATTGGGGTGCCTGTTTTCTGACTGTGTATGATTTGGGGCCTACCCTAGTTCTTTTCTGGGCCTAACTTTCTTCAACTGTCACGAGATAGAATGACTATGGACCCTGCCCTGGGTAGGATACAGAGGAGAGGGTAGGGTGGGGTCTGAGAAGCCTTGCTCCCCAGTCCCTAGTGTGCCTAGCTTGTTCCACTCGGGGTGGAACCTGGGAATATTTAGAGTGTGGGGTGGACTGGGAAGAATGATTATCCTTTGTGAACCCCCACCCTCAACTTGGATGCCCTGCGCTTTGACCAAACGGATCTTTGCCCCAGAAACGAGGCAGCGGGCCCAGGGAAATGAGCCCTGGGGTGGGGGGTGCGGGTAGCCCAGGAACACTTTCTGACATCCTAAGCCCCTCATGAGGGCTCCCAGGCTTCTCTTCCAGCTCTGCAGACAGCAGAGGGCTGCGGGGCAGAGCCTGGGCTGGGGAGTGGCAGTCTGGGTTAAAGTCAGGCTCTGCCGCGACCTGTGAGATGCCCAGGTCAAGCCGCCTAGCCTCCCAGGCCTCAGTTTTGCTGTTAGGAAATGGGTGAGCACTCACTTTCCGCTGCTGCTTCTCCCAGGCCGGGTCCAGCAGCAGGTCGCGGTCCCAGTCCTCCTCCTGTTCCATGTACTCGCCGCCCCCGCCGCCCGTGAAGGGCCCCTCCCCGGCCCCCAGACCCTCGGGCTGCATAACCATCATCATCTTGCTTGGGCTCCTGGCTCCGCTCCGCGCGTTCCCGGACACCCGGGCCCCGTTAAGTAGGTCCCGGCCCAGCCCCGGATCGGATTCGCACTAAATATGGGGGAGGAGGGTGGGGCCGGATAGGGGCGAGGACGCTTGGGTCCAGATGAGACCAGAGGTTGCCCTGGAGCCAGGGACTGCGGAGTTGAGGGGTGCAGAGGTAGATCTCTTGGTGGAGATCCGGGATTCGCGTTCCAGTTCCACGGCTTGGGCGCTGTGTGACTTAGGGAAAGCCGAGGGTTCTCTGTTTCCTCATCCGCAGAACGGAGATGACCATACTAACAGTGGCTGCAGATCACCCTAAAGGCTGCCCTCCAGGTTGGGTCCTGACCATCTTCCTGCACTACGAGGGTAGAAAACAGAGCCCTATCCCCATTTCACAGTCAGAAACACGGAGGCGACGAGCTGTTCTGAATGTTTTCTGGGGTGATGAAGGGAGACACCGAGCATGGGGAGGGGCTCGGAGCCAGCTGGATGGGCCTAGGCAGGGCTATTAATATCGGGGCGGCCGTGGGAGGTGGGGGAGAATGTGCTGAGCCGGGAAACCCCGACGCCTCGGCGGCTGCAAGCCAACCCTCCCCGCACACCAGCCACTCACAGAGGCGGGGCTTCTGATGGAGGGGCGGAGTCTCCGCGGGCGGGCGGGCGGGGCGACGACTCCGCGGTGTCACCTGGACTCTAGCGCCAACCAGATTCCGAGCATTGGCCCAACCAATCAGCTCTCCGCATCTGCGGCCGGTCCCTTTGAGTCCCGCGCTCACGGCACTCCTTCCGATTTCTATTGGCCGTAGCAAACGTCCGTCTGCTGCTATCTCCGCCCCAACACGGAAGCTCCGGGTCCTCGGCATTCCGCGACCGGTGGGTCCGGACCATGGGGCAACCCTGGGCGGCGGGGAGCACTGGGGGAGCGCCCGCGCGGCTGCCTCTCGTGCTCACGGCGCTGTGGGCCGCTGTCGTGAGCCTGGAGCTGGCCTACGTGCTGGTGCTGGGTCCCGGGCCGCCCCCGCTGGGACCCCTGGCTCGGGCCTTGCAGCTGGCGCTGGCCGCCTTCCAGCTGCTTAACCTGCTGGGCAACGTGGGGCTGTTCCTGCGCTCGGACCCCAGCATCCGGGGTGTGATGCTGGCCGGCCGCGGTCTGGGCCAGGGCTGGGCGTGAGTGGGGTGCAGGGTCTGGGGGCAGAAACGGGAGCCTCGGACAGGGGAGGGGCTCCACGACCTGGGTGTTAGAACCAGATTACTTTAGTAAGCAAATTATATAAAATGTTAGACGGTGCTGATGTGGAAACAAGAATTAGAGCAGGGTAGAGGGAGTGCAAGTTTCAGTTTTAAGTGGCAGTTCTCATTACAAAAAGTAAGTGAGGTGATGGTTTTGTCAATTACCCTGATTTAATTATTCTGCATTGTATTAGAAGTCATAACAACACTTTGTACACCTTAAATATATACAGCTACAATTTACAATTAACAAGTGAAGTTAAAAAAATACATAGTTTGTCAAGGTGGATCTCATTTGAGTGAAGCCTTGAAGGAAATGAAGAATTAGCTGTGTAGGAATTTGAGGATAGAGTGTTTCGGGCAGAGGAAACAGAACCATGCAAAGGCTTTGGGGTAGTTGTATGGCTAGCATGTTTCAGGCACAGCAGTAAGGCCAGAGTGGCTGGAGTGCAGTGAGAGGGGAAGAGATGACAGAGATGTAAGGCTCTGCTTTTGAGGAGAAAAGAAATGGAGAACCATTGGAGGGTTTTGAGCAGAGGAGGGGCATGACTTAAGCTTTAAAAGGGTGAGTCTAGCAGCTGGGGTGAGACTACACTAGAAGGGAAGAGAAGGGGAGGATCTGGGAGACCAGTCAAGAAGCTACTGCAGTAATCCAGAGGACAGTTCATGGTGATATGGACCAAGGTGAAGGAAGTGAAAAGTATGCTTTTGGGTATTACGAGGGCAGAGGTCAGAGCTGGCAATGCGCTGGTAGCACTGGAGGGGTCTGGGAGTCTTGTTGGGCCTGCATTTACCTGTGAAGAATCCTAGGCTTAGAGGAACCTGAGGCTTGGTGAGGGGTGGCTCTGTTCTGCTTCCCCAGGATGGGCTGACCTGGGCATGATCTGGGGCGCTGACCCTGTGGTTCCTTCCCTGCAGTTACTGCTACCAGTGCCAGAGCCAGGTGCCACCACGCAGTGGGCATTGCTCTGCCTGCCGCATCTGCATCCTGCGCCGGGACCACCACTGCCGTCTGCTGGGCCGCTGCGTGGGCTTCCGCAACTACCGGCCCTTCCTGTGCCTGCTGCTACATGGTGCTGGTGTCCTGCTCCACATCTCCGTGCTGCTGGGCCCTGCCCTGTCAGCTCTTCTACGGGCCCACTCACTTCTCCATACTGCTGCCCTCCTCCTGCTGCCCTGGCTCATGCTGCTCACAGGTGGGAAGCCTGGGTGCCTCTGCCTTGCTTCAGGAAGGTATTGGGCCAGGAAGTAAAGGCTGTTTTGGTGGGGTAAAGGCAGACTGGTTGGTTTTGGTTTTCTGTCATTTATGGGGGTAAAGGCAGACTGGCACTCAACAGTGCCCCAAGACAAGGGATAGTTCTGTTGAGAGAATCAGGAAGGATTGCAGGACTTGTTGGCAGAGGAGGAAAGAGCAGTGGGAGCCTGGTTCCTGTTGGTTTTCTGTCATTTATGGGGGTAAAGGCAGACTGGCACTCAACAGTGCCCCAAGACAAGGGATAGTTCTGTGAGAGAATCAGGAAGGATTGCAGGACTTGTTGGCAGAGGAGGAAAGAGCAGTGGGAGCCCATAGGGGTGGTTGGGTGGTGGGAGGTGGGCACTCAGGTGATAGCAACTACAAGAGCAAAGGCCCCCAAGAAGAACAAAGGCATCTTGAGAATTGTGAGAATTAAGGCTGGGACAGTAGGCCAGGACTGGAGGGTGGCGGGCCCTGAATGCTGGTGTTGGAGATGGCTCTGATTTGATGGGGCAGTAGGGAGCCAGTGAAAGATCCAGGCAGTGGAAAACCCAGTCATTGGGAACTGGGAGGGAAGACTAGGAGCAGGAGGCTTTTGAGATGCTGTGTTTTAGATGACATGCATGTTCTGACACCACCAAGATAAAAGCCCCACCCCACCCCTGATCTTCCAGTCTTTGTTCCCTCCTGGCTAGAATGCTGGGGGCTTTCTCTCCTGAATCCTTCCTGACCATTTTAGGATTCTCTGTAACCTTGCTCTGCAATTAGAAATCTCCTGATCACTCTGAGAAGTCGCTGTGCCTCCTCATCCACTTCAAGCCCAGCTCCGCCCCAGGGACCTCCAGAGGTCCACTGTCAGAGTCTTCTGCCCATACCAGCTCCCTGACCAGCCCTCCTACACCCTCCTTGTTGCTCCCTGCCTCCACTGAGACTCCGTGCTCCAGTTGCTCCTCTCGGTGGTCTCTGCAGCCTCCTCTCTTCACTACTCGTCATTGAGTACTTGCCTCAGCTCCCCATCTCTCTGTCAGCCCTGGGCCCTTTGACATCAAGAGCATCTGAAGCTCTGCAAAGCCCTCAGGTTCTTGACCTTTGTTTTACTTCCTTTTCCTATTCCCATGTCCAAACTGCAGTCCTTGTCAGGATGCCAAATGTGTCACCTCCAAAGCCACCCATTGTCATCCCTCTTTGCCTTCCATTCCTCTCCTCTGCTCCATCTGTCACCCTTGCATGCTGTGACTCCTGCTCCAAGACCTTCTGGGCCCTGCAGGCTCCTGACTGTCACCTTTCTCTCCCTCTGCTGCATCCCCTCTTCACTGCCCCACGCACAGCTTAGAGCCCTCCGTTTTCACCAGTCTCCTGCCAACACAGCAGTCCTTGCACTGTACCTTCCTGGCCCTGGCTTCTGAGAGTTGCCAGAGATACATGTCCTCTGTGGCAGGTTGGTACCATACCATGTCTATGGCTGCTGACCTCAACAGGCTTGTACCTGTGCCTGGCCATCCTGTTTTCTCATATGCCTGCTCTCCCAACAACTGCAACTCTCCTGTCCCCGGGGCCATCACAGAGAGAATAGGACATCAGGAGGCTTTTGAGATGCTGTGTTTTAGATGACATGCATGTTCTGACACCACCAAGATAAAAGCCCCACCCCTACATCCCAAATCGCCCTGTCTTCAGCTCTTCAAGCCCATCTGACTGCCCCTAGCTCCTCAGGCCTGGTGCCCTACCTGTTCAGAGACCTCCCTGAGCCCACTCCGTGGTGTCCCATCCCTGCCCTGCACCCCACTCCCTCCACTGGCTTCCTTTGGGTTTTCTCACCCTGTACAGACCTTTTGCTCCACATGTCCTCTGTGCTCTTTGGTCCATATGCAACCTTCCAGAAGGACTTCCTTAGACTCACAGCTGCTTTTCCCTTATTCTTCCAACTGCTTTGTCCTTACTTCTGTCCCCAGCTGTCCTCTGATACTGCCACAGACCCAGGCTCTGTCGCCACAAAGCCACAGGACTTTTCCAGTTCTTTTCTGCTTTAAGAGACTGTTCAGACTAAAAAAACTGCTGAGTGCCCCATCCTTGACAAGTTCTGCCCTTGATCTCATTGGTGCCTCCAACTTGGGCCTTCCTACCTTCCTTTATGGTTCCTCTTTTTTCTTTAGAGACAGGGTCTTACTATGTTGTCCAGGCTGGTCTCAAATTCTTGGGTTCAAGTGATCCTCCTTCCTCAGCGTCTTAAATACCTGGGAATACAGGCACACTGCTGCACCTGGCTTGGGTTCTCTTTTATCTGATGCCCAAGGACCCTCCCACTCTCAGGTCTTGGTGACACTGTCTTCTCACTTCACATACTCTGGCAGTTCCAGCCACTCCTGGGGTCCTGGGAGACCCCCAGGTCCTCACTAATCACAGATCTGCTTGTCCAGCCTGGGTTTCTTTCTGAGCTTGCAGAGTGCAGACCTGCCCATCTCATGGCACCTTTGCCTACCTTGGAACCTGCAAACAAATTGTTCTCTCCAATTTATCAAAATAGAAAAAACCCGCTTCCCCTGCCCCCTCAGTATGTTTGCCCTCCATCTCTTCTGTTTCAGGATCTCTTTTATTGAAATTAATAATTTTAGCCATTTTACAATTTGGTGTCTTTTAGTGTATTCACAGTGAACACAGTGCCACCATTGTCACTGATTTCAGAGCATTTTCACCCTAAAAAGAACCCCTTAAGCAGCCGCCCCTCTTCCCCCATCCCCATCCTTGACAACCACTAAGCTGCTTTCTGTTTCTGTGGATTTGCCTGTCCAGGATATTGCAGACAGAGATTACAGGACACATGACCTTTTGTGTCTAGCTTCTCTTGTTCTTTATGCAGCAAGCACTTCTTGCTTGCTGTGGCCAAGATAGTAAAAGGCTGTTCTTTTCTGTTAAGATACAGATGACAGTGTAATTAACTGAGACAAGATCAGTTTGATGTCTGAGAGCCAAGAGGCCATCTCCTCCCCATGGTGTTTACCAAGTTTTGTGATGCGTGGATAAACATCACATGCAGGCAGCGGCCATCTGCCTGGTTCCCAGCACAGGCTGGACAGAACAGAGAAATGAGGCCTGCTTTGTGGTGGAGGGTAGGGGTGGAGGGTGGGCCGGAGCTGGGCTTTGGGAGGGCTGGGCCAGACTTTGGCCCCTGACTCTTTCTGCTTGTCCCTGCAGGCAGAGTGTCTCTGGCCCAGTTCACCCTGGCCTTCGTGATGGACACGTGTGTAGCAGGTGCGCTGCTGTGTGGGGCTGGGCTGCTCTTCCACGGGATGCTGCTGTTGCGGGGCCAGACCACGTGGGAGTGGGCTCGAGGCCAGCATTCCTATGACCTGGGCCCCTGCCACAACCTGCAGGCAGCTCTGGGGCCACGTTGGGCCCTTGTCTGGCTCTGGCCCTTCCTGGCCTCACCACTGCCTGGAGATGGGATCACCTTTCACACCGCAGCTGATGTGGGACTCGTGGCTTCCTGACTTCAGTGGGAGTTAGAACTGAAGTGGGCAGAGGGGAGCAGGAGGTGGGCTGATAACTCCTTCGTTTCTGGCCCTTAAAATCAGCAGTGGGTAACCTCAACCCCTTCCTTGGCTTTGTCCTGCCCAGCCTGGACACCCTGCCCAGGGCTCAGGCCCCTCCATCTCTGCCTCTTTGGGCAGATGGTTGCAGAGGTGGGTCTGGCAAGAGGCTGCCCAGGCTGCTTGGCTGCCTCTCTGCCAGGCTAATAAGGTACCCACCTGGTCCTTGACCTCCATCTTTGCTGGGTTTCTGGTCCCTCACTTTGTTACCCTGGCTGCTGTTTCTGGTTCCTCTGATTGTCATGCCTGAAAATCACCAAAAAACTAGGTGTCTGAGGGGCCTAGGTGTCCTTTAGCCCTGGTGGGGTAGGGGTGGTAGAATCTGAACATGTTTTCCAGTATCAGTATGTAATATTTCAGGCCATTTCTGCAACAGCAGTTTCATGGAAGCTCTTAGCTGACCTGGGACATAGCTCAGTGGCTGGGTTCTTGTTCTGTGTGTAAAGCTGTTGGTTGCCATGACAAGTCAATGGGGTAGTAAATAGAGGAAGCAGAATGGGAACCCAGGTCTTTATACTGTTGCCTTCACCCTTGCACAGCCAAAGGAAGTGAGTGGGAGAAAAATCTAGGCAAAGAATCAGCTGGGGTGTTACTGCCCATGAAGGGTGACCTGAGGGCACAGGCCTGTGCTGCTCTGTGGCCTCTTGGGAGCTGCTCGTTAATGCGGCAGCTTCAGCACACAAGCTAATCAATGTTTACTGCCACAGTATCACTAAGATGATAGTAAAGAAATAAAAAAAAAGATAAGTTTACAAGGTGGAAACAGACGGCAGTAGACCAAAGAATCTGACATTTTGAAAGATGGAAGGTGGTTGGAGGCTTGTTCACTGTCTTATGCAGAGAACTAAAAATTGAAATTACGTTTTCCCAAAGGAAGGGGTGGAGAGGCAAGCCAAACTGCCCCCAAAGCCCTGGTGGGGGTCAAGAATTCACCAGGACAATGGAAGGTGAGGTGAGGCTTTGGGTCAACAGTGGAGATCGATGCCAAGTCAGTATCAAGAGCTGCTGGGTGCCCTCCCTGCCAGCCCCATCCACCCCTCGCAGCCACATGCTACCCTGCTGGGGTGGGGTTATCTGCAGGAGAAACTAGAACAGAGAAGTTCTGATCTCTGGAGCACTGGGGGTGGGGAGGAGGGGAGGAGGGCTGGACCAAAAGTCCACAGATAATGCTGGGGTCCTCCTGTGACACGGCAGGTCCTCCCTGGACCCTCAGAAGAGTCCACTGCCTGACAGCCTCTGCCTGTGCCCACAGTGATCATTGCTTTTCTCAGGAGACATGTTCTGTTGCCACTTTGTAAAAGATTTAGGAGCCTGGTGTGCCTGGCATTCTGTGCTGAACTTAAAACATTGGCAGATCTGCCTTTCCTTCTCTGCATCTCATTCCTCACCCTCCAGAATATCTGGTTTTCATATTTTTACTTAACAGTGAGGAAATGCAAGAGCATATTTATATAGCACCCCACACACCTGTAAGAGAAAAAAAATCACCATTTCCTTCTTAGTCCCCTTCCTGGGGGGTGGGGGGTGGACACAGGGTCCTGTCTTGATCATTCCTTGCTTGGCTTTTTAGTTACAAGTTTTTGAATTTTACATGACTTGCCTTTCTCTCAATATTATGTTTCTGAGATGTATCTAAACTGTTGCATGTAGCTGTGGGACGCCCTCTTTCCTTGTTGCATAGTGATCTTCTGAATGCCATGACTAATTTTTGTATTTTATTCCACTGGCCATTTTATCTACCCTTGTGTCCTTTGGGAGTCATCCACCAAGAGCCCTTGTCCTCCCTTAGAAAGCTTAAAATCAGATTGTCAAGTTAAACCAGTAAATACCCTTTGAGATCATGAATGGAACTCCACCAACTGTATAGATTAGTTTGGGGAATACTGGCGGCTATATAAAATTGAATTTTCCAGTTGTGAATATTGTGTATCGCTTCATTGGATGTTTAAAATAAACTTATACTTTTTCTCACAAAGATGTATTTTTTGTTGCATTTATTTTTTCTTTATTTTTATGTGGTGCTGAGGATCAAACTCAGTGCCTCACAAGTGCTAAGCAAACACTCTAATCCCAGTCCTCCCCAACCCTTGATCATATTTTATCTAGAGACAGTGCCTCACTAAGATGCTGAGGCTGGTTTTGAACTCACAGTCCTGCTGCATCAACCTCTCAAGTCGCTAGGATTATACATACCTTTTTGTGTGTGTGTGCTGGGGACTGAACCCAGGGCCTTATGCACGCAAGGCAAGCACTCTACCAACTGAGCTATATCCCCAGCCCAGGATTATACCTTTTGTAGTACTTTTTAAAGTTTTTTTTTTTGCTGCAATAAAAATCTACACTAATAGTTATTCCAATATATTTTAGATATTATTCTGTTGTCTCTTAGTCTCCATTGTTGTTAAATAAGTTATCTATTTTTTGGTTATTGTTATTCCTTTGAAGAATTTCTTTCTTTTTTTTTTTAAGTACTGGGGATTGAACCCAGGTGTGCTCCACCTCTGAATCATATTTCTGGCCCTTTTTAAAAATTCATTTGAGACAGGGTCTAAGTGCTGGCCTTGAATTTGTGATCTTCCTGCCTCAGCCTCCCCAGTGACTGGGATAACAGATAAGGGTTGTGCCTGGCTCCAATTGCTTTTTACTGGGGATTGAACTCAGGGGCACTGACCACCGAGCCACATCCCCAGCCTTATTTTGTTTTTTATTTAGAGACAGGGTCTCACTGTATTGCGCAGCACCTCACTTTTGCTGAGGCTGGCTTTGAACCTGTGATCTTCCTAACTCAGCCTCCTGAGCCACCACAATTGGCTCCAATTGCTTTTTTTTTTTTTTTTTTTTTTTTTTTTTTTGTCTTCTGAGGTTTTACTGTGATGTGCTCATGTGTTAATTTTTTCATTTGTCCAAATGAGAGTTGTTAGCTGGGCATGGTGGAGCATGCTTGTAATCCCAGCAGCTTGGGTGGCTGAGGCAGGATGACTGCGATTTCAAAGCCAGCCTCAGCAACAGCGAGGAGCTAAGCAACCCGTGAGACCCTGTCTAAATAAAAAATAAAAACAAAATAGGGTTGGGGATGTGGCTCAGTGGTCTAGTGACTCTGAGTCCAATCCCTGGTACCAAAAAAAATAAAAAAATAAAAGAGTTGTTGGGTTTTCTAATTCTATAAATTGGTCATTCATCAGTTCCACAACCTTCTCAGTCATTACATCTTCAGATATTTTCTGTCCCTATTGGAACTCTTATCAGACCTCCCTAGTCCATCCTTCTGATTTCTTAATAACTCATATTTTCCTTCCTTTTTTCTGGACATCCTGGAGAATCTTTACAGAACTGTCTTATAGGTAAGTCTGCCTTCAGCTGCTAAATCAGTCTATTGATTTTTTTGTTGTTTAAGAGACAAGGCCTCATTATGTTGTCCAGGCGATTAAGTGATCTTTCTCTGGCTTCATTTTCTAGAGTAGCTGGGACTACAACCTTGCACCAACTGCACCTGGATGTTATTTTTTTTCCATAAAGTGGTTGAAAACAATTCATCCACTGAGTTTTACATATGGAATAATTTTTCATTTTTTGAAGTTCTACTTGGTTCTTTTTCAAATCACCTTGATCATTTTATATATTCTCTTGCTTTCTGTTTCAAGTTTAGGGTTTTTTTTTTTCTTTTAAGTGCATTGAAAACAAAGACAAAAAGAAAAAAAAATTAAAACACTTTATATCCCTATACCTTAAGTCTTGGCGGGTTTCTCTGGCTATTGCTTATGCTGGTTCTTGGTCAATGATGTCTCATGCCCTTACAATTTCTTTTGACTATAAGTTCCTATTTCTTGGATTTATTTTTTTTATATTTAGTTGTAGATGGACACAATGCCTTTATTTTTATTTATTTTTATGTGGTGCTGAGGATCGAACCCAGGGCCTCACACATGCTAGGCAAGCCCTCTACCACTGAACCACAGCCACAGCCCTATTTTTTGGAATTTTATCAGTGGGATTTGTTCTGAGGTTTGGTTAAACATAAATTCCTCCAGAGAGAAATGTGTTTGTTAGTTGCCAGATGACCAGTCCTACACCACTTTAAATTTTTAGTTAATATTCTTAGTACAACCCAAGTATTGTCAATCCACAATCCAGTTTGCAAACTCTTTTTCAGGGGCTAGTTTGGGGTTAAAAAATTCAGGAGTGGGCTGGGAGTGTAACTCAGAGGTAGAGCACTTGCCTAGCATGCTCAAGGCCACAGGTTGCATCCCACTTCCAAATTCTCAGAGGAGGTTTTCCTATACCTTCCTACCCAGCTTGGAAACAGGCATTTTCTCTTGCTGATTCTGGCATGAGGAAGGAGAGGGTGGTTTATTTGTAGATTATACTGAGCATGTGAGCTCAAGAGAAACCCCAAAAAAACTGAAACCCGGGAAATGCTGATAATATAATACTATAGATAATTTCAGAGAAAGAAAAGAAAATTCATCTTTGAAAAGATACCAAGGTTGTGGGCTGGGTGTGGCTCAGTTACCTAGCATGTATGAGGTCCTGAGTTCAATCCCCAGCACTGAGTGGTGGTGGTGGGGAAGCCACAGTCAGGACTAAATGGAGAACAAAGAATTGAGAATTAAGGCAACAAACATTCTGAAAAATTCAGAGAAGCCAACAAAGCTCTCAGAAAACAAAACAAAACAATAATCTGACAATAGAGAAGAAATTCAGGTTCATTCTTGTCTTCTCTGGAATGATCATTTATCAGATGCTGGGCTTAACTGTCATTCCAGAGAGAAGAGAGAAATCGAGGGGAGGAAATCACCCATGGTACAGCAGTAATACAATTTCCTGGAACAAAAGATGCACATCTGTCTCCGATCGGTGGCAAAACAAACAATAAGGACAGGATGAGGTATGTCATGACATTCAGAATCTCAGAGGAAAAGACAACTAGGAGGAGAATGGCATGGAAGCTAGACTACAGGAGCACTGCCTGTAGGAAGGTGACCTCCAACCGAGGATTCTGTGATCCAGCCGAATTATCACATGTGCATTAAAGAAAGAAATGTTTAGACAGGCATTGACTTATAATTTTTAACTCCAGTGACTTTTTAAAGAAGGTACCCATGGATACATTCCACCAAATGAGGGTGAACTAAGAAAGAAGACATGGACCCCTGGAGTCAGGAATCTAGCCCTGGAGAGGGGCAAAGTGAATTCTCCTGGAGAGCAAACAGTCCTCTGGGAAGGAAGAGAAGTGTACAGAAGAAAGAGGAATCATCAGACTGGCTGGAGAAGAACTAGCAATTGGTATATTAGAAAGCTAAGCAAATTAAAAAGAAAAAAGGGCAACTACTAATTCTATGAAAAATAAAGTTTCAAATTTTATAGCCCCCAATTTTTTTTCCCAGTGCTGGGGTATTAGCCCAATTTTTGGCTTTGCAGTGAATAATTTTCAAATGGTAATGTAAATGGCAATCTTGATAGTGAGTATTGATTTGCCTAAAAACTAAAGATGAAGGAGGGGTGCTGTCTCAAGAGAGCTAAATACTCATCTGCTACAATGGGGAGTCAACAGGTAGTATCTGAGATTGATAAATCAATCAAGAATAGTATAAGCATATTTTAAAAATAATTGAAGTTGGGGCTCACTTGCCTGGCATATGTGAAGTACTGGATTTGATTCTCGGCACCATACACAAATAAAATAAAGGTCTATCAACAATTTTATATATATATAAAATTGAAGTGATTGTTGCTGGGGGCAGTTCAAGAGAATGAGAGGCTATTTTCTTGTTATAAACTGCTTAATTCCATATTACTAAGTGGAGACATGTTTTAAAATAAATATTAAGAAAGAAGACATAAACTTTGCCTATCCCTAATGTACACAATTTCCTGGAGCCCTTGCTAGTGTGTGCACTGGGGACCATACACTGTTTCTTGCTTTATGTTGCTTTATGTGCACTTGTCCAGATGGTAGACTTTATATATTTACATACACACACACACACACACATATATATGTGTGTGTGTGTGTGTGTATGTAAATATATACTTTATATATATATAAATATAAATATATATATATAAATTTTATATATATATATATATATATATATATATATATAAATTTTTAAAAAATATTTATTTTTTAGTTTCAGGTGGACACAATATCTTTATTTTATTTTTATATTGTGTTGAGGATCGAACCCAGTGCCTCGCGCATGCCAGGCAGGCGCGCTACCACTTGAGCTACATCCCCAGCCTATATATATAAAGTTTGTTTTGTTTTCTTTTTTTGCAGTACTAGGGATTGAACTCAGTGCCTCACACACTTTAGGCAAGGGCCCTACCATTGAGCTGCATTCCTAGTCTTTTTTATTTTTTATTTTTTTTTGAGACAGGACTAAGTAGCCCAGGCAGGCCTTGAATTTGTCATTCTGCCATAGTTTCCTGAGTCATACAGGCATGGGCCATAGTACTTGGTTTCATATATTTCTTTTTTCTTTTTTAAATTGTTTTTTAGGCAAATTTTAAATTGTTTTTAGCAAATACCTTTATTTTATTCATTTATTTTTATGTGGTACAGAGGATTGAACCCAGTGCCACATATGTGCTAGGCAAGTCTCTGTCACTGAGCTACAACCCAGCCGCCTGTTCCATATATTTCTCTCTCTCTTTTTTAAACTTTTATTTATTTATATACCATGCTGAGAATCGAACCCAGGGCATTATACGTGTTAGGCAAATGCTCTACCACTGAGCCACATCCCCAGCCCCCCACATATTTAATAGGATAGTATTATAAAACTTACATCAGGTGCCACACATAGGTCTCTCCTTTCATCATAATGAACAGATATGAAAAAAAACCCAGATCAGATGTTTTTGTTTTGAGTTCACACAGTTCGTAGTGCAGTTCACAGTATGACCTGGGTAAAAGGGACTATAAGGTCTTCTGGCCAATACGTGACTCTGCCCCATGACAGCCCACACCCCGTGCACACAGCTCCAATGATGGGCTCATTACCCCCTTGGACAGGCCCTTCCACCTCCAGGTTCTGCAGGTTGAGACTAGAGTGACAGTGACACCCTCCGTTCCACATCTTTTCATTTCTTTACCTCTGCTATTTCCACTATGCCTCGGCTGGCTTGATGTAGAAACCCTTCACCATCCTGACCCAGGTGGTCTGCTGGGCAGTGGGGAGAAGGGAGAAGGCTCTTTCTTTGGCCCAAACTGGTTGCCTCTTAACCTGGCTCCAGATGCATTCCTTGGAAGGGCTGGGGTCCACCCTGTGTCTTGGGCAGAGAGGCAGACAGTGGCAAGCAGTTTGAAGCCTTTGGTCTCCTTTTTTTTGGGGGGGGGGTGTACTAGGGATTGAACCCAGGGTGCATAAACTGTGTCACATCCCCAGCCCTTTATCATTTTGAGACAAAGTCTCACCAAGTTGCTAAGGCTGGCCTTGAACTTGTGATCTTCCTGCCTCAGCCTCCCAAGTTGCTGGGATTACAGGTGTGGGCCACCATGCCTGGTAGAGACCTTGGACTTGAGGGCAAAAGCTGTGCAGTTGTTCCTGTCCAGTATCATTTTTCTGGGCCAACTCCTCCTTTCTGCCAGAGGGGGTGCAAAGCCCATGGGGTGTCAGAGCTAAAAACAGTTCAGAAACTGCCTCATTTAACATGAGGGGAGACCGGAAACACAGAGGAATCTTGTTACTTCCTGCAAGCCTGAGCTGTGTGCCACACATCAGGCCATACCTGGTCAGACGGGGAAAGATGTAGGTTCCCAAGAGCAAGGCTGCTGGCTCCCAGGTGACTCCTATGGCCTGTGAGGAGCACTGGCAAGACTTCCCAGGGACTCAGCAGGCATGAGGGGCTTGAGGGTTCTGAGCATTCATTTAGGTCTAAACTGAGCCTTTGCTTAATCTCCAGCCTCACCTCTGTGCCAGCCAATTCTCTTGCTCTGGCTGCTGCCCAGTGAACTTTCCACCCTCAGGGCTGATTTGGACTCCCAGGCACAGAAGGGCAGTCTGATGGGCACTTTAGGGCTTCTCTCTCCCCAGCCCTTCCCCTAATCCCAGAAATGCCTCTTCTGGTACTGCCTGCCTCTGCTCTACCTAATTCCACTTTCCTTTCCATAGATGCTCTTTCTAAGCATGAGCATCCAGGTCAGGAGCAGATGCTGTGTGGTCTCTGGGAGTGTGCATGGGCACCCTCTGCCCTCCTGTGCCAATTCTTCCTCTGGCAACCTGCTGGTGGGGCCTTGGAGCCCTGAGGTGGTGGCAGGGTCCAAGCCTTTGTAAAGGTGCCCTATGGGGAGAAGGCTATTCCTTCGGTGGGTTGCTGAACAGAAAGTGGAACCCCAGGCTGACAGGGGGCTCAGTCTCACCCAAGAAAAGCCTCTGACTTCTCAGGCCAGGCTCTCATTCAATTCTGGCCTTGGCCTGCAGCAGGAGGTGAGTGGGGTGCCAGAGGGAAGTGGAAAAGAAAAAGAGTCAGTGTCCTTTTTTCATCTCGACAGCTCAGAACTCTTCCTTGGGACTGGGTGAGGTTTCTGGGAAGTACTGGGAGGCAGTGGACAGCAAAAGCTGCCTCTGGAACAATACCAGGGCATGTTCTGAGAGAGGAGCCAGGCCTTCTTATACTCACTGGATGCTGCTATAGCCCCATGGCAGGAGTGGTGAGCAGGGGGTGCTCAGGAGAGGAGTGGGAAGCTGGCGCCCCAGCACACTGCTGCATGGGGAGTGGCCCAAACTGCCCAGCTCAGTGAAAGTGGCTGATGGATCTTGCTGACTCCATTCGGCAGGGGCCTGAACACTGGCCCAGGGCTCAGGCGGCTTCCAGCCCCTCACTCACAGGCATGTTGATGTAGGCACTCAGCAGGGGTGCACTCTGGCCTTCCCGGAGCACCAGTACCTATGGAGGAGGTGCCATGGAGTTGGGGCATACACCTGGACCCCTGCTCTCTGTTCCCTGCAAAGGCCAAGCCTGCTTGTCTGCACTGACCTTAATGACAGGCCACTAGGGCTCTGCTGAAGGGATAGGGAGGGGGGAGGCCTCAACTGTGCAGTTACCATAGCTCCACCCTGCAGCCCCTGAAGGCCTTGTCCATACTCACCCTTACTGACCTCCCCACGGTCCCACCTTCCAAGAAGTACCAGTGGATTGTTTACCTTGATGATGTCTGAGATGCCCTTGTTACTGAGACTCTCCACAAAGGTCTCCAGAGGATAGCTGAGCCCTGGCACCAGCAAGGGGACCTAGGTTTGGAGACAGAGGATGCCCACCTACTATCACAAAATGTGCTTGTGCCTGCCATCAGCTGTGTCTCAGGATTCCTCAGGGTGGGCTAGGCCATGGTGCAGTGCTGGGAAGCCAATACTCCAGGACCACATGATGGGTTTGTGGTTAAACCTAGATTCCTAGCAAGGCCAGGGCTGTTTCTTCTACATTCCAGAGTTTTAAGTTTCTTCTCCTTCTAACCTGGGCTGTGGGGGAAAAGCAGACCCTTTGCTCTGTGATGACACTCTTTGGAGTAGAGAGGATCCCTTTTGGTAGCAGGAGCAGCTGGGAAGCAGGGTGGGGCTTCTTGGCCACCAACAATGTTGGACAGGTAGGTAGGACTCAGGCTCTGCTAACCATCTGTGTGGCTCCTGGGCCTGTTAGACTGGGAAAAAGGTGGCAAAGGCAAGGCCTGGTGCTCCTTCCAGATGCACACCTGGTGTCTGGGTGAGTTGGTCTGTTGGCCACCTACTAGCCACTGGCCATTTCCTTACCTTGACCTACTGGAGACTGGTGAGCATCTAATCAAGACCCTGCCCTAACCTATTGTACCCCATGACTCAGGGCGGGTTGTGGGCGGGGCTGAGGGGAGATCAAGTACCTTGAAGAAGGCCCGAGGCAGGGCATAGAGTGCCTCGTTGTACAGGAGGCAGATCAGCAGCCCTGTCACAGGGCGGACTGTTGAGGTGTTCTGCAGATGAAGCGTGAGCTTGAAGGTGGGCCCCAGGCCCTGGACCTGTGGGGATGGGTGGAAAAGGCCCTCAGGACCGAGGGCCTTGGGCACTGAATCCAGGAGCCTGGCCCTGTCTGCTTCTTCATCAGTGTCCTCAAGTTACCCCAACAACTGCTCTAGTGCTTTATCTATCTGCCTTCATCAAAATGCACAGAAGACAGACGGGGCTGCAGAGGCCTGGAGAGGAGAGGGCCTCGATGAGACCACCTAGCAAGTTAGAGGCAAAGCCAGCCAGGCTCATGGCCCAGCTCCTTCCTGTCTTCACTGCTGCTCCTGCCCGCTCCCCAGGCCTGTTCTACCTCCCACCCTTGTCCTGGTAGATGAGATTTTCTCCCTCGCACCCTGAGTTCCTCTGTCACCCCTTCCTCCTCTATATCTATCCACTCTCTTTAGGAACTAAGTGATTAGAAACCTGGGTAGAGCAGACAATACACATAGAGACCAACTGAGAGCTGGCTGCAGCCCTGTGGTCACTCAAATTTGGGCATGTGTGGGCTTCTCCTGCCTCATGCCCAGGCATACTGCCTATGGCCAGACCAGGCTGGCCCTTCCCTGTATCAGGTGGTCCTATGGATACTGAAGAAAACAGTGTTCTACTCTATGCCATTAGATCCCTTGAGGCTCCTGGGAAGAAATGTTCCAAGGTGACACTCTGTGCTCCCTGTCCCATGTCTAGGAGCACAGCACAGAACCAGGGGGCTGAAGAGGAAGTCTCCTTCTGTGGCCAGCCACAGAAGAGGGCAATACAAGAAGCAAGACGGTCAAGGTAGCTCTCCCAGGAGGATATGGAGGGAGAAAGGGAGTGTGGGGTTTACTTCATGGCATTGGCTCTGGGGGCTTAACTGTGTGGCCCTCCTGGACCTCTGCCCTCTGGCCCTGATGCGTCCACACCTGGGTGCTCACCACAGCATGCAGCTTGAGCGGTTCCCAGGCTGTGGCCGACACGGGGCTCAGGCTGGACTCAAGGGCCTGCACGTAGGCGCGGGCTGCCCGGAGGCGCAGCAGGTAGAGGTCTGTCTGGAAGCTCCGGTGCATGGCTGTGAAGAGGATATGAAGGCTGAGGCTGGAGGGAGGCTGCTGTGGGGAGGGTATGAGATAGATGTAGTGGGCAGGACCTGCAGAGGCTGGGAATGTGGGACAGGAAGGACTGAGGCCAAGCCCAGCCTTTTGGTGACCCAGCTGTGGACTATGCCCTAATTCCTCTCCATTGGTTCTCCCACCACCTTGCTGTCTGCACATCTTAGTCTCCTTCTGTTCAGCTCTAAAGGGTAGTGTTTCCTGGATTCTGGGCCTTGGCCCATTCTCTTCCTTTCCTTTGTCCCCTGGACAACCCAGGGCCTGTCTTGGCTCTGACCATCCCAAAGTGCAATAGCTGCTGGCTCCTATGAACAGGGACCTTGTTATTCCCATGTCCCTCCACAATGTGTGTTGTCTCCAACAGCATCTGGGCATCTAGGCCTGCAGCTGCTTAACTGCCCCATGGTCATCTCTCCCTGGGTGTCCTATAACACCTCAAGTTCAACACTGTGGAAGCCAGCCTCACTATCCTCCCCCAGTTACTGCATCACCGTTCCCCAGGCCACCTTGATTTACCCCTTACCCTAACCCTTTAGTAAGAGCAGGTAACTAACTCTTCCTCAGCTTGCCCCCAGAGCCCCCGTCCCTGCTCCTGCCAGCCCTCCTCTGTCCAGACCCAACATCTTGGTCTGTTTTTGCTTTTCTATTTTGTGTGAGGTGCCTTTTGCCATTTGGAAGTTTTGCATCTTTATGTTATCCCACTTATTCGTCTTTCTTTTTTCCTCTAGTACTTTTACAATTTATTTATTTATTCATTTATTTATTTTTTAGTTTTAGGTTGACACAATATCTTTATTTTATCTTTATGTGGTGTTGAGGATTGAACGCAGTGCCTCACGCATGCCAGGCAAGTGTGCTACCACTTGAGCCACATCCCCAGTCCACAATTTATTTATTTTAAACTTTTTTTTTTTTTAGTTGTTGATGGACCTTTATTTTATTCATTTATTTATACCTGGTGTTGAGACTTGAGCCCAGTGCCTCTCAGAAGTGAGGCAAGCACTATACTACTGAGCCACAACCCCAGCCCCAATTTATTTTTAACCTAACCAGAATTAACTTTTGTGTTTCATATAATTCCCTTAGAAGCAAGATATCCTAATTGTACTTTGTTTTTTTTTTTTTTTTTTTAAAGAAACAGGGTCTCTATATGCTGTCCAGGCTGGCCTCTAACTCCTGGGCTCAAGCAATCCTCCCACCTTGGCCTCCAGAGTAGCTGGAACTTTGTGTATGCACTGTGCCTGACTCTAATCATGGTGTTTGTACAGTTGTGCCTTTCCCCACTAATCTGAAATGACACCTTTAACACATACTGACTTGCCACACATACAAGGCCTTTTCTGAATTTCCAGGATGTTCCTAAATGACTTCTGTCTCCTTCCACATCAACACCATCAACTCCTACAGTTTTGTAGTTGATTTGCAATCTTATAGGGTAAGTTCCTTCATTTTTATCCCCCCAAAGTTCTCAGATTTATTCTTAGAATCAAATGATCAAGTCCTTAAAATGAACCCCATGGGAATTTTTTCTGTAACTCTGCTATTTCTAGATTAATTCTAGAAGGATTGACAATTTTACCAGTGTGTCTTCCCACCCTGAGATTTGGTGAGTCTGTCCATTCAGGTGGCCTCTCATGTTTTTGAAGACAATTTTATAATTTTCTTTATTAGGCTTTGTACATTTTCTTGTTACATTTGTTTCTATGGATTTCTTTACTATTTTAAATGGAAACTTTTTCCATTATGTTTGCCAATTGGATATTATTGGTATATACAAAAGATTGTGATTTTTAAATACTTCACATTTGGTTACCTTTCAGAACTCCCTACTTAAGTTTCTGCTACATTATAACTTACATGTTCTAGGTTATAAAAGCCTGTTCTTTTCTCTGTCCTCCAATTTGTCCTTCAAATTGAGACCAAGATCCCTTTAAAAAACTTAGCAGGAAGAGTTACTGCTCTTTTTTACTTGACCTCTTTGCCAGTTCCCCATGCCCTAAACACACATTTGAATGTAGTTTTGCATTCCTGGCCCTTTGGGAACTGGCTCCAACCTGCCTCCCCAGCTACCCACGGCCACTCGGCCTCCTGGCCTTACAGCTACAGGGCAGATGCTGTCTTAAATCCAGGTCAGGGCCCTGAGCTTCTATCCCAGACTCTGTCTAAATTGCCTTTCCCTCCCCACTGTCTGGTGGACTTTTAATTATCTTTTGGCATTAAGTCAATGTCACCTCTCTCTAAAGGTTTTATTGTTTCCCAGGCAAATATTCCTTATTGCCTTATGTGGGTCAACAGTGCACAGAAACTCCTATTCCTGTTGTACAACATGAAGTCTCCCTATGTAGGACTAGCCTACTTTAAGGAACCTGGCTCAAGGCTTGGCATTATCCTGTAATGAATGAATGAAAAGGGAAAGTTGAACAAGCAGAAAATCTTCATTAGTTTCTACTCTGAGAATACTTGCAGCTAGAAGTGACCGCTGCCCCTCCAACTTTTAAAGGCATCTATCCCTTGAGCAACGATGATATGTAGGTAGGTATACCTCCCATGCTGTCCCTGACTTGTAGAGGTATAAGACTTGTTGGGTTGGCAGAGGTCCCCCTGACTGCCTAGGGTACCTGAGAACCATCCACCCACTTTTTGCTGTTGGGAACAATGGAGGAGAAGAGGGGGAGTCTTACCAGTGCCAGCCTCCCGTTCTCTCAGTGTCTGATCCACGTAGAGCCGAGTCTTTCGGGGCACATTAAGTTTTGTGGCTTGGGCTGGTGGGGGGCCCACCTCGCCTGTGCTCTCCACAAACACTGCTGTGCGCTTCAGGATCTTAATTATCAGGCCACCACCTAAGGAAGTGAATAGACAGAAACCGATCTGTCCTCCCCAGTTCTATTCAACATTCCCATTCTCTCTGCCCAAACAATCAACTTAATAGAGAGCCATTTCTATATAGGTCTGTCTTTCTGACAAGACTCAGTTTCTGGAAGGAATGCAATATGTCTTAATAGTGTTCTACCATTAATTCACCCAGCAGCTCCTTGTGGAGTACTGAGACATTCCTAGCACTGTGGCAGGTACTACAATACTTGCTGTGGAGACACGACCTGATCTAAGCCTGGCCTCTGGGCAGCAGCATCCAAGTACTAATAAGCTGTCTGAATGGCATCTCAGACCCTGACAGGATGTGTCTGCAGGCCCATCTTTCCATATTTGGGTCTGTTTGTGTTTCACCTCCTTCTCTCCTCTTTCTCCAGCCTGTCCCCTTCATTCCAATGCCAATGCCAATGCCAAAGTCCTTGACAGAACTGAGTCTTCTCACCTCGAGTAGTCATGACAAGGGTGTTGTCCTCCCGCCCATAGCGGCCAAAACAAAGGCTGGTCACTGCATCCTATATGGGAACATCAGAGTTAAGCTGAGGAACATCTTGGAGAGAAAAGCAAGATGGAGAAGATGAGGAAAACCCTGGATAAAACAGGTGAGAGGTGAGGAGAGGCCTGGGGGCAATGCTGCCACCAAAATACTTATTTCCCATCTCCTCTCCAAACTCACTGCCATGGCCACAGTTCCAGACCAAACACCAGTGGCCTTGACTTCTAGGGTAGTCTCCTAATCAGTCCTCCAGCCTATTGTTGACCCCATCTGTCCTTTGTAATGCTGTGTCTGTTGCGTTTGTGAAAACCAACCTCCAAAGGCTTTTGTCCTGTCCTCCTTATCAGAACACTTAGGCCTTTGACATCAGACTCCAGCCTGCCTCATCCACTAGTTTTCTCCTCTGTACTTCTCCAGGCACCTGCCCTCACAGCACCTGAAGGCCCAAACCTGTTGCTTTCAGATTTTACAGTGAGACCCAGGATAATTTATACCCACACATAATGGTTTCACATGTGATACACTCTGAAATTTCTATCCTATTTTTTAAAATGTTGCTGATTGTAATCCACTAAATTGATTTAATGACTCATGAGAGTATAAAAATCTCTGTTCCAAACCCCATCAAACCGCCTGGATTCTTCCATCAGAGTGCTTCATGACTCTTAACCTTTGTTCATGATGCCCCGTCTGGAATATTCTCCCTCCATTTGTCAACTTAGCAAGCTAATTTACCAGGTGAGTGGCCATTTGCTCTGTGAAGTATCCCATGAGTTTTGTCCTGTCTACCTTTCCCCTTCCTTCCCCTGGTCACTGGCCCCTCTCTGATTTTCCAGCCTTTGCTCTGCTTGCAGGCCGCCTTGTGTGTTCACATGCTGCATCTGGAGTGCTGGTTGTTCCCGTAGGTTGTGAGCTCCCTGAAAACATCATTTCACACACCACCCCCACCTAAATGGTGACTTGTACATATAAAGTGCTTGAAAAATATTTCTGAAATGCTTCCATATACGGTCAGGAGAGGCAGCTAAAAATATTCACAAGTGAAATTGGGGCAAGGAGGGATCAATAACAGACGCAGAAGCCAGGGTGGGACTCACCGGGGTGCGGATGATGTTGAGCAGAGCCTTGTCACGGTAAATACGGACCTCTCCATTGGCCAGCCCTGCCATGACAGCCTGCAGACCCCGGGAACGCTGCTCTAGGAGGTTCATGGTCAGGATGGCGGCAGGCATCTGCACAGTCCACAATTTCTTACCCTGGCAGGGAACACAGAGTCTTCGGGGGCTCAGGGATTGGAGTAGGAAGAAGTGGCTTGAAGTTGTGGGGAAGGAGAAGCCAGGAGGTCTTTCCAGCCAAGGGGACTGGGGTGGACATGTGTGGAAGGGCTGGGGCTTGCCAGAGGCCACACCTTGTGAGTAAAGCCGTGCAGACTATCTTGGGTGCTGCCCACTACCAGGATCTTGTGTACCCGGACAAGCCCCACAGGCTGGGAACTCAGCTCAATGCAGTACTTGGGGCGCTTGGAGTCTCTGTGGAATAAAGACACATTTATACTGCCCCAGAGAAAGCTCCTCTCCAATCCCTGGCTGACTCTTCTCCTTCTAAGCCCCACAGCCTAACCAGCCTAACCTCAGAGGAACCCTGGCCCCAGAGCAGATGCCCAGGGGATTGTTTCCACCTCTCCTGCATTAGTAGATGTGTGACTTTGGAAAACATCATGTGAGTTCTCTACCCTGTTCCCTCCTGCCCTTACTGTGGTGACCTATATGATAGCTTGACATTTCACAGAGCTTTCACTGAGCTTATTTTAGACTGTCTAGCCAGTGCTAGTAGATTTGGGCAGTTTACTAATTTATAAAAAAAAGATGAAGAGTTTGCTCTGGGTAGAAGCCAGTTTCCTGTCCTTCCAACCTGCTTCTCTTATCCAGAAAGTGGGGAAAATTCATGCTTTCAAACACAGGCAAAGTCCTATGTTTCCCTATCACCAAGTCCAAGTCAACATCATGGCCCATCTGATGACTGACAGCCCACTGGTCTCTGGGCCTCTTTCTAGTTACTCTCTGGCCAGCAGAGTAATTTTTAATCTTTTTTTTTTTTTTTTTGAGATTGGGCCTCACTCTGTTTGCCCAGACTGGTCTTGAACTCCTAGGCTCAGCCATCCTCCTGGTCAAGTAGCGGGACTCCAGGTACATGCCACCAGGCCCAGTTTTCCTCACATTTTTGAGCAACTGGTTCCTCACCCCTGGATGGGCATTTCTGATCACCTTAACCATGGTATTTTTTCCCAATAAGCCTGCATTTTCCCTCCATTACACTCATCCAATTTGGAATATCTTGTTTTGTTGACTTTAACACATGCCTCTTGCATGAAGGAAGGGACCATATTTATAGTATTTTGTTTATGAGCATAGCCCTGATTCCTTGCATAGTGCTTAATAAATGGTAGGTGCTCAATAAATATTTCGGGAATTTAAAAATGTTGCATGAAATATCAAACTAATGCATAAGGAAGTGTTACATACACTATAAATTGATATAACAAATACAAGAGACTTTCTATTTCCTTGTTTTCTGACTGCATTGCTCACCTATTGTGGCTACCTCACCAGGTTCTTGCTTTGCCAGTCCTTGTCTCATAGCCTCCAGATATTCCCTCTATGCTCATGGGCTCAGTCTCCTTTATAAAACTTTCAGCTCTTTTCATTCCCATATCAAGAGTCCCCAAGCCCCCTTGTTCATCTTGCCAACCCCCCGAGAAAACCAGGTTTCTGCAACATTCCTCTGGCCTGGAGACCATGGCTACCTTCTCAGGATATAGATGTTCCCATTTCGACAGGCAGCTGCAAGCCGGAACTCTACGTCAAACTGGCCAGAAACCTCCAGGAAGACTGGGATGCTGGGAAGGTTCATCTGCAAAGAAGAGGCTCAAACATCCTGCTTTCTCAGAGCCCCAGCCCCTCCCTGGTTTGAAGTAACTCCTTTGAGTCATCTAAAAATCTTCCTTATCTCACGTAATTCCTTCCTTGTCAAAACTCCGTCTCCTCATTTGCTCCCTGCTGGTCACAGGTTAGACTGGAGGGAAACGTGGCAATATGTAGCAAAAGTCTTTTAGTCTATCCCTTTGGCTAAACTCTATTGCATCTAGGAATAGAGTTTAGCCAAAGGGCAGTATTTCTACAAGCACCCAAAGATGCTCGGGAAAGGATGTCTACTGCACCATGGTGTTCCTAGTAGTGAAAAAAATGAAAGCAACTTAAGTGCCCAACAACAGATGGCAGATTAAATAAATTAGGCTACTCTAGATAATGGATATGTGTGGCCTTTAAAAAGGCTGATGTGGTTTTAATCATATGACCATATCCTTAATTGATCATATACTTCAATGTGAAAAGAGCTCATTACATGATCCTGTATTATAATCCTGTTTTTTTAAATTTCTTTTTTAAAAATGGTACTGGGAATTGAACCCAGGGATGTTCTCCCACTGAGCTAAACCCTAGCCCTTTCTATATATTATTTTGAGATAAGGTCTCACTAAGTTGCTAAAGCTGGCCTTGAACTTGCAATCCTTCTGCCTCAGCCTCCTGAGTTGCTGGGATTATAGGCATGCTCCACCATGCCCAACCATGATCCTGTTTTTTATAAACATGTAAAGTTATATATCTATATCCATATAAGAAACTGTCTCCAACCTGCTTCCTTATCCAGAAAGAGGGGAAAATTCCTGCTTTCCAATCACAGGCAGAAGGATATATGCCCCCCCAATTTTTTTCTTTCTTTCTTTTTTTGGTACTGGGGATTTAATCCAGGAGTGCTTAACCAACAGAACCATCCCTAGCCCTTTTTATTTTTTATTTTGAGACAGGGGCTCACTAAGTTGCTTAGAGCCTCACTAAATTGCTGAGGCTGGCTTGAACTTGCAATCCTCCTGCCACAGCCTCCTGAGCTGCTGGGATTAAAGGCAGGTGCTACTGTATCTGGACAAAATTTTAATAGTAGATTTCTCTGGGTGGTGGGATTTGGGGATATGAATTTAAATATTTTTTTCTTCATGTTTACCAATAGTTTCTAATTTTTCTACAGTGAATGTGTCCTACCCAGAACTATGTTGGAGAAAAGGGAGGGACTGTAGCCTGGATCTTGGGTGTTCCCAGGGTCAGTCAGACCCAACACTGACCTTGGCCAAAATGGTGAAGGCTTCAGGGTCCAGTACTAGGATCTCTTTGTTCTCAGTGCCCAGCACCAGGCATGACACGGCATCCTCATCAGCCAGGTTTTTCTTCAAGGTGATCATGGTGGTGATGACTGTCTGCAGAAGGACTCTAGAGGTCACTCAAGGAATCCTACACCATCCCCCAGATATCCCTGATGTCACAGGAAGGAAGAAAGAAGGCAAAGAAAGAGGAGGACGAGGACGACAAGGAAGCATCAGAGATGTGACAGATTTATGTGCAAACATGTTTATGCAACAAACCTAACTTCCTCACAACAACAAAAGGAAACAGTAAGTCAATTATGAGCTATCTCTGTGATCAAATCAACGTGGACGTTTCCTAAAAATTATGTTTTAAAAGATTCAATGACATAGGGAATGCTTCTAATGGGAGAGAAAAACAATAAGTAAAGTCACGTTTGTAAAATCACAATTTAAAATATATAAACATGCTGGAAGAGGGCTGGGGGTCTAGCTCAGTGGTAAAGTGATTGCCTACCATGCATAGGCCTTGGGTTGTGATTTTATATATAAGGAAAGACAATGATCATATACTTCAATGTGAAAAGGACACATTATATGATCCCGTATCATGATCCTGTTTCTTTCCTTTTTTAAAAATATTTATTTTTTAGTTGCAGTTGGACACAAGACCTTTATTTTATTTATTTATTTTTATGTGGTACTGAGGATTGAACCCAGGGCCTTGCACATGCTAGACGAGTGCTCTACTGCTGAGCCACAACCCCAGCCCCTCCTTTTTTTTTTTTTTTTAAATGGTACTGGGGATTGAACCCGGGGTGTTCTCCCACTGAGAGTCCTTTCTAAATTTTATTTTGAGATATGGTCTCAAACAACAACAAAAAACTGCTGAAAAGTTAAGCCCTCAAATACAAAGACTGTTTATATCTCTGACAATGAAATCACGGAGGTTTTTTAGGATTACAATGGACAACTTTTTTTTTTTTTTTTTTGGTACAGGGGATTGAACTCAGGGTCACTTGACTACTGAGCCACATCCCCAGCCCTATTTTGTTTTTTATTTAGAGACAGGGTCTCACTGAGTTGCTTAGTGCCTTGCTTTTGTTGAGGCTGGCTTTGAACTCGAGATCCTCCTGCCTTGGCCTCCGGAACTGCTGGAATTATAGACCTGCGCCTCTATGCCCAGCCTGCACATGTTCTTTTGTAATTAAAATTAGACAACAAATAAGAAAAAGGATGCTCACTTTCTAAGGAATTTCTCACATGAATATTAGCAGAACCAAAACATTTTTCTTTGGAAAAATTAGCTGCCCACTGTGTGATCATCATTAAGAACAAAAAATAGGGATCATTTTCAGCCCACAGTAGGATTAAAGGTCACAGAAACATGGATGGACATTAGTGTTCCCAGTCACTTAACCATAACACATGCTCGGGAAAATTGTCTCCTTCTCTCCAGATAATTAATCCATTTCTCAGTTTGAACAGTACTCAAAGATGCTAATAACTAAAGACCTGAGCTGTTGATAAGCAGGAATGAGCAATGATTCTCACAGAACTGAGAATCATGTTAACAGCGCAGCATGTGTTGGCCAGCACATTCAGTTAAGGTGGCCTCTACAGGTGTGGATGGTCCTATGAAAAATATGGAGGGAATAAAAGGGAAGCATTTCTTGCCCAATGTTCAGATGGAATGGCTACATAAACTAACTAATAACCAATGAAATAATCAAGAGTTACTAAAAATAAATGTTTTTTTTTTTTTTTTTTTTTTTGCAGTACTAGGGATTGAACTCAGGGTTGCTCTACTGCTGAACTATACCTTAGACCTTTTCATTTTGAAACAAGATCTTGCTAAGATGCTGAGATTTCAAACTTGTGATCTTCCTGCCTCAGGTTTCCAAGTAGCTGTGATTCCAGATGAGTACCACTGTCCCTGGGCCTAAAAATGGGAGTTCTTGAAGATTATTTGAGGCTCAAAATTTAATGTTATATACTCAAGGGAAGCAGAATATACAGCACTATTTGTGAAGGAAATGTACCAAAATGGGAAGAGTAATAATCTCTGGTTAGTGAAATTAGAGTCATTTACATTTCCCCTTTACACTTCTCCTTATTTTCCAAAAATACCTTTACCCTCAATAAAATAAAAGCTGTATGCAAGTTATATAAGATTATATATTTATGTGTTAAAAGCTGTAACTGTTAACTATACATGTAGAAGGTACTGCTGTTTTATGACTATATATGTGGTGTGGCTGGAAGGGAAACTGCAAACTCAAACTGGTCTGGTTTGGTTGTAGAACTTGCCACTGATGTTATATGGTTTTTAAAAAATTAAATATTTTTTACAGGGTAATAAAAAGAGAAGGGGGTGCCAGGCATGGTGGCACACATCTATAACCCCAGCTAATCAGGAGGATCATAAATTCAAGGCCAGCCTGAGCAACTCAGCAAGACCCTGTCTCAAAACTAAAAAAATAAAAAGGGCTGGGAATGCAGCTCAATGGTGAGCACCCATACCAGAGTGGGGGTGGAAAAGGACAGATAGATGGATGGAAGGAAGGAAGAAAGGAGTGTTACCTGCCGCTTGATGGTCTTGGACTTGTGTTGGTTCACAAATGCCTCCATTTCACCCAGCTCTAGATGTAGAAACCTGGACACAGAGAAGTGGTATGTGCATTTCCCAGCCCAGTCCATGGCCACTCCCTTCCCCTGGCTCTTCCTAGGATCCTTACCTGAGTGACTGTACAGACAAAGGCACCTCTGCCTTCTCCCTGCAAGAAGAGTGGCCAGTATGGCAGGTTTGGTGGAAGAATGGCCCCTAAGGGTCAGAGCTTTGGGATGCAGGTGTGGGAGTGGGAGGGGTCATGGGGGAGGTGGGCTCTCACCGGATGCCCTCCAGCATCTCTTTCAGGGTCAAGGGGTCTATCCGGTCCTGTGATAGCAAGAGAAAAAAGAAGAGCCTGTGAGCTCCAGCACCCATGTCCTCAGGGAGCCCACACTTCCAGGGGTTCTTCTTCCTTTCTACTTCCTTCCCAACTTTCTTGCACTGAGCCCCAACTTCCTTGATTTGAATCTGGCCTTGGGGCCAAGGCCACCCACATTATCCTCCCTCAAAGTCCCTTACTCTTGCTGCTTCTAGTGCCCTACTTTCCTCTTGTGGGCCACTTCTTTCTTTGGTTTCCCTCACTCCATAGATGGGCAAGAGTGTGGCTAATGCAGAGGATTCTCTGAGTTCTGCTCTTCAAAAGCCCTGGTTGAATGCCTCTCTGGGAGCAACTGCTTAGGGACTGAACCAGCACCTTACCCAGAAGGGCCACCACTGATGCTGTTGGAGATGAACTATGGCCAACCTCCCACCACTGGCCCACCTATGCGCCCACTCTTCCAGCACAGAGACTGGCCCTCTTCACCCTATGCCATCTTTGCCTTCTTGTTCCCATGCCCAATGTTGCTTACCTCCTTAGCTTGGTTCCAAAGGTCTTGTTCCAGAGGGTTTAAAGATAAAGGGGGAAGACTGAACTTGAAGTAGGGCCTAAGATTCTTATATATGTAGACACAAGGGCCTGAAGCAAGTGCCAGAGCTGGAGTCCGGGTCTCGTGTTGTTCCTCCATGAGGAAGGCAGCAGCAGCAGCAGGCAGAGCAGGCAATGGGTTTTCTGCCAGCACTGTTGGTCCTTTGAGCACCTTCAGACGGGGATGCTTCCCAGCAGGGCCAAGATCTCCCACTACCAGCTGCAGGGAAAAGATTGCTCATTCCAGGCTCAGGGTCCAAGAGATCACTCCCAAGACCCTCTTCTTGGGCTGGGCCTTTTTACTAATGCTCATTTCTTTATCCTCATACCAACAAAGGCCTTGCCATCAGGGTTATAAGTCATGTGCCTTTGGGAAAGTTAATCAACCTTTCAGAGCTCAGGTTTCCTGTGGGAAGCCATTCTCACACGTGATTGGGCACCTCCCTGACTGGGTGTGAGGTGTTCTGGCCAAGCTGGGAACACCTACCTCATGATACAAGTGGTGAAAACCAAATGAGATAATGAATTACAGAACCTGGTAAGAAATAGCTGGCAGCTGATGTTTTTATTTATCCACTCATTATTCATCTCTTTTTGTCTCCCCCCTTTCATCCAAGACCTTGCACATAATACACAATTGCTCTACCACTGGGCTAAAAACTGATTTATTTGTATTTTTATTATCTTTATATTAAAATTAAATTTAAAATTTACCTTTTTATTATGGAAAATTCCCAATCACAAAGAAAAGTAGAGAAACTTGTACAACGAATCCCCATAAACCCATCATCAGCTTAGGGCTGGGGATAGAGCTCAGTTGGTAGAGTGCTTGCCTTGCATGCATAAGACCCTGGGTTCAATCCCCAGCACTAAAAAAAAAAAAAAAAAAAAAAAAAATCACCTCATGGCCAATCCTAAAATCAGTGGTCTCTTGATAAACATAAAACTCTCACTTCCCTCCAGACTTTATTGTCTGCCCCCAGCTAAGGAATTTGCTCTTCCAGCAAAGAATCATGTCAAGGTAACTAAATTAAAAAGCATGTCTTGGTAGAATCCCCAACAGCATTCTGTTGTGCTTTACAAACTTCTTCAATCTGGATTAGAAAACCAATAGGTTCCTTTCACTTTAGAAGCAAAAATAAAATTAGCCCTAAAAGTGCATTCTTCACTGTACATGTGAATTCCAGATTATGCTAAGTCTCTTTGGAGCCAACAGAAAAATCTCATTTTGGGGTATTTCCCCACCCCCTACTCTGCTGGGGTGACTGGTTTACCTTGTACTCTCCGTCCCCGTGCAAATCTGCCAGGGCTGGAATAAACAAAAAGACCATAAATCAGAGTCTCAAAATCCCAGAGGCTTCGCCATAGAATCTTACTCCCGCACCCTCCTAGCACCAGGGGTTCCTGATTCCAGAGACTCACCCAGGCAGGCGGAAAAGGTATGGATGTTGGCCATGGGGTCGTAGTGCGCGTCCAGCCATTTCGAATTGGCCTCATTGCTGGAAATGGGGGGGAAATTGGGGAGTGGGTCTCACGCGAGGGTAAGGAAACTTTGGGGGAGCTAGTTAGTGCCTGAGACCGAGGAGTGCAGTGAGCTCTGAACGCCTGGGTCCCGGTCCCTGCGGCTCACACTTGCGCTCCTAGGGCAACGGTTTCCCTTCTCCCAAGAGTCCTTCCAGGACTGTCAGCGCTGCGCAAGAACCGCAGGATCCCGGAGTCCGGCGGCCAAGGCACCCTCGTTACACGTGTGGGAAAGGACACCTTGAGAACCCCGGTCCTCACCTCTCAGCTAGGCCGCTGTCGCAATCAGGTGAAGACGCAGCAGCCATCTTCGCAGACGTCGTCTAGGCAACTGGCCCCGCCTTCCCCGGGGCGCAGCGTCCAATCACGCCCGGGCACGCGGAAGCCCGTGTACAAGGGTTCCGGGAAGAAGCTTTCCAGACCAGAGCCTGGAGACCCCGTGCTGAACGCAGTGACGCGCTGAGGCACAGTCTGTTCATTTCTCTTATTTTGCTTTATGGCTTCTGGTTCCTGCAATCTCTGGGTCAGGGACACGGGTCTCTGGCTTCGAGGCCTGGAGAGGAGCCTCTGATAGGCTTTGAACACCAACAAGGTTAACCTGGTTGAAGAGGCTGCCTTTCTGTAGAGGCTCAGGCTCCGGGAAACTAAAAACAAGGGTTAAGGGTCAGCGTGGAGTATCCTGACCCAAGTTGCCAGTTTCTAGTTTTTAGGCTCCTGGAATAATTTAAAGTGCAAGAAACGTAGTAAAGGAGGGCTGCTAAAATTGTCCTATGTGTGACTGTGCATCCTGGTTTATTCATGATGTCAAAATCCTGTTGTGGACAGGAGGGCAAAAATTACCCTCCTGCCCATTCCCTAGGTTTCAATCCTATTGTCCTGCCCCCAGCAAAAAGGAGGAATCATGCACACTGTAAGATGGTGGTTGTTTCTATTATTTATTTTTCTGGTTATAAAAGTAATACATGAAGAGCATTAGATTTGGTGAGAAGGTTTTGAGCCCTGGCTTTTTGTCACACGCCACCTGCAAGATCTAGACCAGTCACTGAACTACCAGTTCCTCATCTGGGAAACAGGACAAGAAGCCCTGCATATGCTCTCATACATGGCAGTGCAGCTCAAATCACAGAGTAGAAGCACTTGGTAAACTGGAAAGTGCTGACAAACGGAAGGGGTTAGCATCACCACCCTCAGATGAGGTAGCACCAAAGTTTGAGCTCCTGCCCCTCCGCTGACCCATAGCTACACACACATTGGAGGGCCACTGGTAGTCCTGGTTTGATGGAGTGGGGGGCAGGGCCACACAAATCTTCTCAAGCCTGGCCAGACTGGGCCTCACTGGGGCTCTTCCAGAACCGGGCATCAGCTGTGGCCAGCCGGGTGAGGACCTCCTCCAACTCAGGTCCATCCTCTGGGAAGCGCTCTGTGAAGGATCTGATGAGGCCAGCAGCTGAGGCCTCGTACTCCAGAAGCTGTACTTCTGAGCCTGGGAATGGACAGAGAGAAAATAGCAGCAAAAAGATCTTAAGAGAAGTACAATCACAGTGATGTCACAGGAGCTCCTAGTTCTTACTGAGCTCTTCTCTTGGGTCACAAATTGTGCTCAATATTTAAGTTGATTTTCTAACTTAGTCCTCATAGTCATCTTTCAGGGAAGGAAATATTACAGAGAGAATAGTAATGAAACTCCCCCCTCTCATCCTTAAGATTAACACCAGGTGCCGTGTTAGATGAAACAGATCTAGTGCTTGGCCTCGTGGGGCTTACAGTCCAGCAATGGCTTCATACCTGTCTAGACCACGGCCAAATTTCCCAACTTCCCTAAGTCTCAGTTTCCTCATCTGTAAAGTGGGGTGAGCATAGTGCCTCTTCTCTCAAGGAGCTGAGGAATTACATACAATAGTGCATCAAGTGGGTGCTCACAAATGCTATCCACCAGCAGAGCAGCATTTGAGCTGATCACTCACCTGTGAAATGGGCTTGTTCGGAGGGTCCCCTGAGTACTCATGGGGAAGCACTCCCCTCTAACTCACTTCAGCTGCTCTAGCCTCTCACAGCACCTTGGTGCGCTCCACAGCATCTTGAGGTGCATGATAAAAGCGGAGGTTATGGGTTCAGATGGACCAAGTCCTGACTCTGTCTCCTACTAACTGTGTGATCCCAGGTCAATATGCAGCCCCTTTGTGTCTCTGTTTCCAGCTGAAAAATGGGGATAATAACCATTCCTTTCTGAGTTGTTGAGAGTTAATTCATGGAAAGTTTTCACCCAGTACCTGGCACCCAGAAGTCCTCCAAATTTAGCTATCGTCATTATCACCTCACCATCACAACTATTACCTTTGATAATCCAACCTGTTCTTCAGTCTAGTTTAACCACTTCCTCCCTAGAACCTTCCCAGATTCTCTGAAGGCAGATGGGATCTTTCCTCCTCCATGTGTTCAGTGCACTGTTGGTATCTTCTGGGCACTTGTTAATGCTTCCCTTGTATAATTACCTCCATGCCTAATCATTCTTAATGGGCTGTGAACTACTCAAGGGGAGGGCCTGGGTACCTTTCATGTCTCCACCCCTCGGTGGCTAACACAGGGTGGACATATCAAAGCAATGATGATATTGTCCATGGGGCCAGCAGGATTCACTCATTCATTTCATTTGACCATATAGAGTAGCTGTTGCATGCCAGGCCCACGCTAGGGGCAGGGATATGCCACTTCTGGAGATGAGACGGACAAGAAAATGTCCAATCATGATAGACACAGAAGGAAAATGAAGCTGAAGGATAGAGAGGGATGGGAGTAGGTTACTTTATGTTGAGAGTGTGGGGCAAGTGCCTTTCAGGAGGTGTCATTTAACAGGGACCTGAACGTACCAGACAGGCACAGATCGGCACTATCATGCCAAGAACATGGAACGGTGTGTAAAGAGGTGCCAGGGGTGCAGTGGGCTCAGTAGGTTAAAGAAATGTAAGGGCACAGAAGGCACAAGTACTGTGCAGGGAGAGCCGGGACTTTTGGAAATGGAACTGTCATTGAGAAGGCAGAGGAAGGACAGAGCTGATCCTCATCCTGAACACTACCAAGTTCTCCTTTGGGTTCTGCTCAGCCTGCTGAGTCCCAGCTCCTTGCCTGTCCTGATCTGGCACCCAGCAGCCACAATTCTCCAACTACTGGCCTGGCCTCCCCATGAGCCCCTGCTCTGCCAGCCTTCCTCAGACCTGCTGCTGCTAATAATCATGAGAGAGAGAGAGAGAGAGAGAGAGAGAGAGAGAGAGAGAGAGAGAGTGTGTGTGTGTGTGTGTGTGTGTGTGTGTGTTTGGTAAATGCTGAGATCTGTCAGGGGAAGGACCACCCCAGACAGCCTTCCCTGGGTCCCCATCAAGGGAGCCCCAAGTCCATTACCTTCAAGGCGAGTGTTGGGCTGAACAATCAGCTTCCGTGACTCCTTGCGCAGCAGCACCGTGTCCCTGAGAGAGAGGAAGCACTCGGGGGGCGCATCTGTGACCGCTGCATAACCCTCATACAGGGCTCTCCCTCCAGCCACATCCCCGGTGGACTTCAGCACCTGTAGGAAGGAAGGAACAGGTGTCTAGGATGGGTACTCCCCTATGTCCATAGGACTCTGCCAGGGGCCACGGCTGGCGGTGCCCAGCCCTGAAGGGTCCGTGCTGTGGTTGAATGTGTTGAGTCCAGAATTCAGAGTTAACACTTAATGGCTAATGTGATGGTATTAAGAGGTGGGGCCTTTAAGAGGTGCTTGGGCCATGAGGGCTCTGTGAATGGGATTGGCCCTTATAAAAAAAGAAACTTCCTGCATCAGCAGGCCCTTCTGCCTTCCACCATGTGAGAACACAGTTCCTCCTGTCTGGGGAATACAGCAACAAGAAACCACATTGGAAGAGGAGAGTAGTCCTCACCAGATGCTGAACCTGCTAATACTTGGATCTCAGACTTCCTAGATTTAGAAGTGTGAGAAATAATTGTCTACTCTTTATAAATTACTCAGTCTCAGGCATTTTGTTATAGCAGTACAAAATGGATAATCTGCAAAAATGCTCAGCTGTCACACGCTGTGTAACCTTGGATAAGTTACCAAATCACTCTGAGTTATTATCTTTAAAAGGGAATAGTCTGCACTCTCACAGTGTTGTGCTGAGTGAGTGACGAATGTGGCACAAGTGCTTAGCACATAGTAAATGCCCACTAAACCAAGGTGAATGTTTCTCACTTGATGTTTTGACAAGGTAGGTATCACAACACCTTTTTTAATAAAACATTTCAAATATACATGACACAGTATGCTGTAAAGAATAATGAAACAGATGCCCAAACAGCCCACGTTAAGAGTTGGTCCCCTTTGGGACTGGGGTTGTGGCTCAGTGGTACAGTGCTTGCCTAGCATGTGTGAGGCCCTGGGTTTGATCCTCAGCAGCACATATGAATAAACAAATAAAGTAAAAAAAATCCATTGTCAACTAATAAATAATAATAAAAAAAGTTGGTCCCCCTGCCCCTACCTGTCTGCACCTGTGGCCTCGTGGCCTCCTCCATCTATGCAGTTGAGCTGTTCTCAACTCTGTGCTCATTTCCCTTGCTGACTCAACATAAAATTCAAATTTGAATTATCTATTTGCCTCTTTTTGAACTGTACACACTGATTCACTTTTCTGCTTCATTGTGCTTGAGATTCATCTGTGCTATTCTCCCAGGCAGGTATTCTCCTCCTCCTCACTGCCGTGTCTCTCACACTCTCACACACACACACACACACACACACACACGACTTCATCCCTCCTGCAGTGGGTGTGTGGGGTGCTAGGATCAAACCTGGGGCCTCCTGCATGTGAGCATCACTCTATTACTGAGCTACACCCTAGCGCTGATCTGTGCTTTTGCTGTTAAATGCTGCTGTGAGTCCCCTAGTATACCTCTTCTGATGAAGATGTGCAGGTTTTTCTAGAATTGATGGTCTGTTGGGTACATGAATGCTCAATTTTTTTTTTTTTTGAGGGCGGGTACGAGGGATTAAACTCAGGGGTACTCGACCACTGAGCCATATCCCCAGCCCTATTTTTTAATTTTATTTAGAGACAGGGTCTTGCTTTTGCTTAGTGCCTTGCTTTTGCTGAGGCTGGCTTTGAATTTGCAATCCTCCTGCCTCAGCGACCCGAGCTGCTGGGAATATAGGCATGCACCTCCACTCCGGGTGAGGTTGAACATCTTTTTATACACTGGTGGGCCATTTGTATGTCGTCTTTGGAGAAATATCTGTTCAGGTCTTTTGCCCATGGTTAAATCAAATTATTATCATTATTTATTTATTTTTTGCTATAAAGTTGAAGGTAGGTCTGGTAATTTTTCCCCTATTTTTTTGTTTTCTTTTAAGATGAATTTTAGAATTATACTCTATTCTTTTAGTGTCTACCCTAGAAATTATAGCAAATGCATTTAATAAAATTGATGGAACTTTTCAACCTTCTCCCAAATTATAAACAGATTGTAAGAGTATCTATTCCATGGCACATATGATGCTGGGGTCCAGTATTTCATGCTCTTTTGTAACTCCAGGAATTGAACCTTTGTATTGACGTACAAAGTTCACATTGTAACTTAAACCCTTGTATTTATTACTATCTGCATTACACCATTTCTTTAGGTTTATCAAACCTCGTCTCTGGAGCTGATTTTTCTTTTTTCTTCATGTCCTATAGAAATTTTATTACTAAATTTTATTTAGTATTTTATTTGTTTGTTAATGGTAAACTGTTTTTGCTTGTTTAAAAATGTCTTTAATCCATCATTGTTCTTGCTGCTTTTGGGGATAGAACCCAAAGCCTGGTGAATGCTGGGCAAGCACTAACCGCGGAGCAACACCCCAGCCTAGTCACTCCTATTCTTTTGATGAGTTACTGGGTCCTGACAGTAATTTACTCAGCACTTGGCAGACGCGGTTCCACTGTCTTCTGGCTTCCTGGATAGCTATGGAAGCTCTAGGTCTAATTACTGTTCTTAAGGTAGTGTGTCCTTATTCTTTAGCTGTTTTGAGGGTCTTCTCTGTCTCTGATATTCTGTATCATCTATGATATTTCTAGTTAGAGGCTTCACTTGTCCTTCCGGTTTTTTTTTTTTTTTTAGCTTTCTGGATTTATTAATTGAAGTCTTTAATCAATTCTAGATTATTCTCAGCTATTATCTGTTCTCATGTTCCTTCTATCGCTTCTTTCTCCTTTTACTTTGGAACTTCAGTTAGATGTACATTAGAATTTCTCACACTCTCCTCCATGTCTCTTAGCCTCCCTTAAATTCCCTGTCTTTGTTTCTCTATTACACATGGTTTATGATTTCTTTTACAGTCAGCTCGATCTAAAACCTGTTTATTCTGCCTTAGTTAATCTGTCTTTTTAAATTCCAGTCATTATCTAGTTTATTTCAAGGCGCTCTATTTGGTTCTTTGCCAAGTATCTGACATTTTGTAGGTCTGACTCTTGTTTGTTCTGCCCATCTGCAAGTGACAAAACAGGCCCTGAGGCTAGGCTCTCTCCTGGACCGCCTCTGCCTTCTTAGACCCAGGGTTAGAATGACTTTCCCAGCAGTGGAGCAAACAGTACCAACTGGGAGCCCTGGGGAAAGGCTCACCTTTCCCTCTTAATAGCACTTAACACCCTCAAGGTGCTGAGTACCCACCAATCAAGCTGATGTATAAATTTTGGGAGTTCAAATGGGACAGCTGGCAACACATGCCAAGGGGAGGCACACAGTGTCCTACCCAAGTGGTTTAGGCAGGTGGAGGCCTCACCCACAGGGCCTGGTCTCAGACCCTCCATGAACACCAAAATCCATGAATGCTCAAGTCCCCTATTTCAGATACTTGCCTCAAACCTAGGCACCCATTTGAATATATTATAAATAATCTCAAATTATTTGCCATACCTAAGAAAATGTAAATGCTGTGTACATAGATGATTAGGGAATAATGACAAGAAAAAAAGACAGTACATACACGACTTTCCCCCAAAATATTTCCACTGTGCAGCTGGTTGAATCCACAGACATAGAACCCATGGACACAGAAGGCTGACGTCTGAGTGACAGGGAATGGTGAGGACCATGCCAACCAGAGAGCCCACGCCATGTCCAGCCCCGGGCTGTGGCTCAGCTCCCCTAGCAGTTCCTCATGTGGGAATTAAGCCTGTGAATGGTAGCTTCCAAGAAGCCAGAAATATAGATTTATACCTTTGCCAAATTTTATCAAACTAGGTGGGTCAAAAATATGGCTGTTTGGGACCCCTGGTTGAAAGCTTTCCCTGCCTGCCATCTCACTGCTGTGCCCTTAGCTGTTATGGAGGCTGATATAACATATAGTCACCCCCAAAATGATTCTGTATTCCATAATTTCTGTACAATTGTTGCTGAGGACACTGTCCATGATGCTGCATGATTTTCCCAATACAGAGAACCACCTGGCTCAGTCCTTAAGAGGGGCTCCCAGAAAGTTCCACGCCAATGGAATGCTCAGTGGCAGTTCAATTTGGCCTTGGGGTTGGTAGATTTGATTCTTTCATCTAATGACTTTTTATTAGCAATAAATTTGAACTTGGAATGATTTAAGACTTATTGCCAAGTTGCATGGATAGTCCGGTGAGCTCCCATAAGCCCATAGTGCAATTTCCCTTCTTGGTACCTCTTATATAGCCGGTCAACTACTATTAACTCTAAACTCCATCTAGGTTTCTCTCTAATATCCTTCTTCTATTCCAGGGTCCAACCCAAGATGCTGCCTTATGTTTTGGATCTAATGATTTTTAATCTCTAACTTTCTTTTGCTTCATTGTCCTTGCCTCCTCACAGTGAGAAACCGATCACAGGGGGACACTTGCTGAATGACTGAGGGAATAACCTTGAGGCTGTGAGGAGGTGTCAGCAGTGTGGGGAGATGGGGCAGAAGTTGGGGGGCTTCAAGGCACGAGGCCTTCACTCACCTGCAGTCTCCGTAGGAACCGCTCCAGTGCAGGCCTGCCCACAGACCGGATCTTGCTACGGTCTAGGCGGACCCGGGCATCTGGGCGGCCATCAGAACCGGTAGTGGGAGTGACGGTCACAAGTCCCTCACCCGCCTCCAGCAAGACCCGCAGGATCACAAATCGGGCCTGCATGTGAGCCTGTCAGGGTCAGGGAGAAAGAGGTCATCTGTAGCCAATATCAAATGCTTGGTCCAAGCCTAATGTGCCCCAGGGGCTTACTATCAATTATTACTGTCATTTTCTTCTCCCTGACCCTCTGAATTTTTTTCTGATCTCACTTCAAATGCTTCTTTCCCCTTCTCTGCTCACAGGGAGGGCAAACTGCCCTGGGGGATAGGGAGACTGTTTCTAGGTAGGACCTGGTATTCTTGGTCCCCTATGTCACCCAACATGCCACCTTCTCCTCCAGACCCTCCGAGGACAGCAGCTACCCTTGAAGGCCCCTCACTTTCAGGACCTTGAGCACTTTCTGCTCCACAATCTTATTTGTGCTAAACAGCAGGAACAAATAGGCATCATCATCCCCAGCTTATAGATAACAAAGCAGAGGCTCCAGAGAGGTACAGTGACTTACTCAGGGTCACACATAGCTGTTAAATAAATAGTCAGGACTCAGACCCCAGTTTCCAGATTCTAAAATGTGTATACTTTTGATAACATAAAACTGCCTCCTCAAACCACACTTTCTTGATTTTGTAAAAAAGTTGCTATTATTTACTTTTTCCAAAACCCATGCTAAAAATGAGCACTTGAATCTAATGGCTCTGGAGGTGGACTGTGGGGATTTGAATCCTGTCTCTTCCTTATCAGCAAGTTAATGGATCTCTTTGTGCCTTGAATTCCTCATCTCTACAGTGAGGTAATAAAACTGCCTCCCTCCCGGGGCTGAAAGTGGGGGCAACAGTTCAGTAGTACACCATGTGAGCACTGTGCCAGGAGCAGTCAGGCATCCATTAGTGACAGCAAAAATATCTACTTGACTGACCCTGAAAGGTGGCCAGGGAGAGACGGTGCCTCCCACTTCCCAGGCAGGGGCACTAAAGCTCACTGCAGTGACATGACTTGTCCCATCAACCGTGGACTCTGGATTAAACCCTGTCCACCTGCCTCACAAGTACCATTGTCCCTGCACCCACAATTCTGAACTTGGCTCGTCTGTCTCCTCAGGGAGGCCCAGCCCCACCTGACGCCAGTTGGAGGCCTCTGGGGTATAGAACTCCAGAGCCAGCAGCCCAGCGCGAACCATGTTGAGCCAGTTCACGTAGATCACGTCTTCCGCATCAGCCCCCTTGAAGCCGAAGATCCTGGGGGAGGAGAGGCAAGGAGCAGGCACAGTCAGGGCGGCCCTGCCCTCCCTGCCAGCACCCGCACCCCCTGCACGTCCACTGCTCCTACTCCAGCACTTGGGGGTTGAGGCAGAGGTAGAGGCCCACGCTCTCAGCCCGACACTCTTCGTAGCTCGAGGCAATGGTGCTGAACTTGCTGTCCCAGGTCTCCCCACTCCGGTACCAGCTCTGAATCTAGGAGGAGAGCCATGAGTCAAGCCCTGACCCTGCCCGCACCCAGCACCCTGGGCTCCACAGAGGTGGGGCTCCACAGAGCCTGTCCTCACCTGCTCCCCCGTCTCTGGGTTGATCACTGTCTCCTGGTCAAAGTTGAACACTCCCTTCTCATCCTGCAGGAATACGGGTAAGGGAGGCGGGGATCTTCAGCTCTGGGGTCCCCAGGCCAAGGCTCAGCTCACAAAGGCGAGCCAGGGAGCAGCAGGGTGGCAGTTCGAGCACCACACCGATGCCCGCACACCGCAGTCCTAGGACTCATCTGTGTGGTTCCCTGCTGGGGCCCACGGCTTCCTCAGCTGACTTTCCCATATTCCCCTAGTGGGTGTCAAGGGCTCTGGCCACAGTGGCAGGTTGGGACATCTCTGGGGAGAAGTGGCTCCCTTCTAGGAAGGTACAGACTCAGGGAATAGCCGCTGAAGACAGTCCTGCAGCCTCGGTGCCTCCCCAAGGCTGACCCTCCCAGCCTCTGTCCCTGCAGCTGCCCAGGTCACACCCTCAAGGTAGGTTCCTCAGCTCAAGCCCAGCAATTCTTCCTGGTTCAAGGGCCACCAATGGAACTGTTCTGGAGACCCCTGAGCTCCTGGGTCATCTTGGGGAAGACAAGACAGAGTCTTTCTTTCCTGCTTAAGGAGCCCTTTTCCCCAAAGCCCCCCAGGGCAGAGCAGCTTCCCTTCCGAGTCGGGTTGTGGGGGTGAGGGAGGCTCCTGCGGGCACGGGGTGGCACCCTTCTCACCTGGGCAAAGAGCTTGCCACTGCCATGGCCCAGCAGCTCGTGCAGCCCCACCTGCACATCAAAGGAGGGCCCCTTCCAGCGGGTGTACAGGTCCTGCCAAGGTAAGCAGAGTCCCCGCTGTCACACGTCCCACCACGGCCACCCAGCCTGCAGGTAGAAGGCCCGTCGTGGTGCGTGTGCTTGGAGGAGGCTAAGTGCACTCCAACCCCACGTAGCAACAACCCAGGAGGGAGGGGTGCCTTCATCATGACCAGAAAGCACACAGGCTCCACAGGGCCACCAGTCACTGGCAGGGAGATGGCCAAGCTCCGACCAGAGTGCTGTCCCTGCCACAGCTCTGGGCTGTCTTCCTTCCTGAACCTGCCAGACCAGGTGAGGCCAGCCCCGCCCCTCAGGCTGCTGGCGCCCACCTTGTCCTCTTCCTCCAGGAACGTGAGCTTCTCCCGTTGTGTGGCGTAGGCCACAGCCAGTACGTTCCCCAGGGACACGTTCTTAAAGCCTTCGGTCTGCCTCAGGTCGTCGTCTGGAAGAGAAGGCCAGGAGGGGACCAGAGAGATGGACGAGGAGTGTCAGGGGCGAGGAGTGGCCGGGAGGGTGAACAGGGCAGGGCAGTTTGTGGAGGGGAGGGGCGGCTCTCCATGGGCTCCTGATGGCTAGGGGTACCAAGGAAGCTCACAGTTGGGGATGTTGATGCCAGCAGGGATGCCAGAGCCAGCGAAGGTGAGGACATCAAGGGAGGTGAAGTCTGGGGTGAGGAACTTGTCCTTCTCGAAGGCCGGTGGCCAGGGCAGCTCCTTCAGCAGCTGCTCTGCGCTCTCTACCAGCCGCTCGAACTTGGCACTCATGGCCTTGTTCACCATGGCCACAAATCCTGCAGGGCAGGACAGGGTGGAGGTTTGGCAGAGTCCTGGCAGGGATCCCACACCACCCAATTCAACCCTTGTGGCCATTGCATTAATGTCTGCTCTGTGCTGTGGCCCTGTGCTAGCTGCTAGGGACAACAGTGACACAGACCTGGCCCCTACTGCACCAAACCCTGGGTAGGAAAGCTGCAGGTACATGAACCCTTCTCCCCATCAGGTCCCTGGGCTTGGATCTGTGGCTCATAGACAAGCCCCAGTGGGCTGTGGGAACTGAGCTCCCTCCTTGGAGCTACCCCCTGGCTTCGGCAGCTGGATGCCTAGACTTTCCTTTAGGGCTGGGGAGGAAGAGGATATACCAGCCCAGACAATTATGAATCCTCAGGCTGGAGGCCCTGCCCGCACAGGGGGGCCCCAGGAGTTACGGGGAAGGGGGCTGAGGCAGCCTCACAGGCAGGTTCAGTTGGTGGAGCACAGCAGTCTGCATATATGCTCTCACTGAGGCTCATAGGTCACATTACATGGTCCCAGGTCCCAGAGATGGTGACGGGCAAAGCCTGCTCAGAATGCATGTCTGTCTGCCTGGAGCCTGCCCTGACCACACACCAGAGGCAGCACAGCAAGCTGCCTTAGAGCCGGAGTGCCTGGGTTCACTACCCACCGACAAAAATCCTCACAGATGACAATATCTGGGTGAATCTGTATAGATGAGCTTCATGAGATAGTGCCAGAATATGGTAAATGGTTTTTATTTTGCAAGGCTGTTGTTATTGTTATTACTCCTGAGCAGAGATGGGAGACCTCTAAGGGGACACTTAGAAACATGAACTTGGGCCTTGGGGGAAAGGATCCCAACCTGACCACCGGCAACCCCCACAAGTTACCTTCAAACTCTCCTCGGGAACCAAAGGGGTCTCGGTAGCTCTCAATAAACCCGATGTAACTGGAGGAGAGAGAGGCGCAGATGGAAGAGGGTGGACAGGAGGGGCGGGGCAGCGTAGGTGGTCACCTCACCTCTCCACGATGGGGCCTTTGTCCTGGATCCAGAAGCGGGAGCCCCTCTTGTGGGCCTCAATGGACCCCTGGGTGAAGCTTTCGATGTACTGGGCCAGCATCTGCTCCTGGTGGCTGTTGGCTGCATATGCCTGGGGGTAAGCAGGACTGGTCAGCCTCAGACCAGCCACCTGTCCCCAAGTCCCATCTGCTGCCCAGGGGGTCCTGAGTCCAAACCCCTCAGCCCAGCCAGCCTACCTTGGCTTTCTCCAGGTGATCCACCACCTTCTGGAGGAGGGGGGCATAGTCCCCCCGGGTCACCTGGAAGTGGCTCCCCTGGAATTTGTAGCTCTTCAGCTTGGAAGTCAATTCGGAGTCTAGAGCAGGATCTGAGGAAAGAAGGGCGGCCGAGAGGAGGCCAATGTAAAATACTCAGCGGGCTCTTCATCATGGCGCTCTCACAGTAAGATCATCAATGACTCCCTACTGCCAGCAAGAATCACTATGAACTCTCATTTTAAAAGAATTTGTAACTGGGCTGGGGATGTGGCTCAAGTGGTAACGTGCTCGCCTGGCATGCGCGGGGCACTGGGTTCGATCCTCAGCACCACATACAAATAAAATAAAGATGTGTCCATCGAAAACTGAAAAATAAATATTAAAAAACTCTCTCTCTCTCTCTTTAAAAAAAAAAAAGAATCTGTAACTGGGCTGGGGTTGTGGCTCAGTGGTAGATCACCAGCCTAGCATGTGTGAGGCCACTGGATCTGATCCCCAGTACCCCATAAAAATGGGTAAATAAAATAAAGGTATAAAAAAAGTTGTGTCTGTTTAAAAAATTAAAATAATAACAATAATACGTAACCTGTGACATTCTAAGTGCTTTCTATGTGTTAATTTATTTAATCCTCATACCAACCCAGGTGGGGAGCGGGAATTATTATCTCCACTTTATAGATGGGGAAACCAAGGCACTGAGAAGTTAATAAAGTTTTCTAAAATCATGTTGATAGCAAGTGACAGAGCAGGGATACAAACCCAAGGAGACAGTTTGTATTTAGAAAGAGTCACATCCTAAAATTGATCACAGTGGTCCTCGTGGGGAGGCAAGAAGGTGACAGGAGTAGAAGCTTGAAGACAGAATTAAGCTGGGATGCAGTGAGGAGGGGGCCACAAGCCAGGAGCTGCAGGAGGCCTCCTAGGAGCTGGAAAAAGCAAGGAAACATCCCCCTGCAGGCTCCAGAAGAGCACAGCCCAGCTGACGTCTTGACTTAGACTCCAGACCTTCAAAACTGTTCAGGAATGAATTTGTGTTGTTTCGTGCCACGATATTTGTGGCAGCTCATTACAGAAGCAAGGGAAACTATCATGCGGCTGTTGTTTGTATTACTGGGGACTGAGCCCAGGGCTCCTTCCCACTAAACTACACCCTCTATTCTTTTTTTTTTTTTTTTTTTTTTTTTTAAAGAGAGAGTGAGAGAGGGGGAGAGAGAGAGAGAGAATTTTTTTTAATATTTATTTTTTAGTTCTCGGCGGACACAACATCTTTGTTTGTATGTGGTGCTGAGGATCGAACCCGGGCCGCACGCACACCAGGCGAGCGCGCTACCGCTTGAGCCACATCCCCAGCCCCCCTCTATTCTTTTTAAAAAAAATTTTTAGACTGGGTCTCTCTAACTTGAACTTGTGATCCTCCTGCCTCAGCCTCCTGAGCAGCTGGGATTACAGGCACATGCCACTGTGCCTGGATACACTGTGGTATTTTGTTTCTCTCATCGGTAAAATTTACAATTGTCCCTCCTTATTTGTGGATGACACATTCCAAGTGGATGCCTAAAATTAAAGATAGAACTGAACCCTGTATATATTTTGCTTTGCCATGATGAACTTTAACATGTTAACACAGTAACAGATTAGCAACAATAACTAATAATAAAATAGAACAACAATATACTGTAATAAGAATTACTTAAAACTTCTGAATAGTTTTATTTATTTGAGGAATAGGGACTTAACCCAGGGACACTTTACCACTAAACTACATCCTCAGCCCCTTTTATATTTTATTTTGAGTCAGGTCTCACTAAGTTACTGAGGCTGGTCTGCAATCCTCCTGTCTCAGCCTCCTGAGATGCTGGGATAACAGGCATGCACCCACCACACCCAGCAAATGGTTTGTTTCTGAAAATGTTCCTTTCAACATTTGAGGCCATGGTTGACCATGGGTGGTGAACTGAAACCACATAACTTGAAACCATTGATAAGAGAAGACTACTGGACCTTCCATCCAACTCCAGACCTGCAGTCTGTAAGCATAAATAGGTGGTTTGTATGGTTAAATTTTGGGGGTGCTTGTTACACAGCCATAAGTAACTGATACACTCAAGCAGACTGGCTCCAGAGCCATACTCTTTAAAAAAAAATTTTTTTTTGTGGTGCTGGGAATGGAATCCAGGGCTTTGTGTATGCTAGGCAGGTGATCTACCACTGAGATACACCCCCAGCCCAGAGCCACTCCCAACCACTGTCCTATCCTGCATCCCCTGGCAGTACAGGCCCAACTTCTTTGTTGGCAGGATTCCCTCCATTGCCTGGACAATATCCTTTTCCCTAGTCAAACCAAACCGCTCGCTGATCCCTCAGCTTCCCTACCACCCTGCTGTGGCTCTCACCACTCTCTCCACCTGAAGGCAAATTCCCATTTGTCCTCATTTATTCCTGCACTGAGTCCCTGAGTATCTGCCACATGCTAGGTGCTGGAGAGACAGTGACGGCTGAAACACCCAATTCCTCCTCCCAGGGGCATATAGTCAAGAGGGGGAAACAGAAAAACGGGGAATTACTGGGGGAGGCAAGAAGGGACAGCAGAGACTTGGCTGAGGGATGACAAGGTATTGGCAAAGGTAACATCCACACCTGGTTTGGGGATGAGTGGAGCTGGCCCGGTGAACATGGAGGGCCTGGAGGGCCTTCTGGGTAGGAAAAGATTGTGCGAAGGCCTGGAGAGGGGTTTAGGAACCAGAGGAGGAGCACTGCTACAGCACAGTGTGTGTGGGGGAAGGGGGGCTGGGGGATATGGGCAGGTAAAGGAGGACCAGAAAATGTCCTCACAGGGTCTGGACATTTCCACCCACATCTGCCTTCACCTCACAGCAGAATCCCCCTAGTATTACCACCAACTGGCCAGGTAGTTTGCGAGGGGTAGAGCTCATTGCCTGGCTCATGGGTGGGCTTGAAACCAAGCAGAGCCCATCCCATCAGAGACCTGTCCCTTGCCCACCTATAAGGACTGGTTCACAAATAGAGACTAGATCCACTCCTCGGCTACATGCAGAAACTCCTGGGACAGAAGGACCCTCTTTCTCCGGAGTGGCCTGGCTTCTGGTCTAAGCCACCAGGATCCAGAGTTGCTACAGAGAAAAGTGGAAGGGATCTAAGCGCACCTGTGCTGAGCACGGAAGCCAGCCGCACCTCATAGCGGGGCTTCCCTTCCTGGTCGACATCCTTGAAGAGCCGTGTGTTGTAGGCACTGAGGTTCTAGAAAAAAAACAAGGCAGGGGTTTAGGGGAGAAAAAGGTCCAGAGAGGGTAAGGGCTGGGAGAAGGGAAAGTGATGACTGTAGGGGGATTGCAGAGAGGCAAAACAGGCAGAGGGATCTGGTCGAGTCAGATGGACAGGGAGCAGGTACGGGCAGGCCGGGGCTGAAGCTCCTGCTCTGCTACCTACACTGAGCACCAGTTTTTATTAGTTATGGACTGGACCTGTCAGGCACTGCATGACTGCAGCTGACCCAGTGCTACATGAGGTGGGTGCCCTTCACACAGCTGGTCCAGGGCCCAGGCTTAGAAGCGCATCTCTGATGTTTTATCTCATCCTGCCCTGAGGCTGTCATCAGGCCCCGTAACCCGGCATGGGCAGGGTCAGCTCTATGCCTGGCATATCTGGGACATCTGGGTGACATCCTCTTGGTTCATGCAGGCTGATCTCAAGGACAAGGATGTCTGAGTCTTTTCCACCTTAAGGACCCAACATGCCTGTATCTCTGGGTACAAGCTGAAACTCAAGGGCAGGCATCAGTCATGAGGGGGCTGACAGGAGGACCCCCTCACACTATTGATGAGTTGCCAATCCCCGAACCTGGGAATCCAGAAAGTCTTGAGCCAGCTTGGCATCCTCCATGGTACAATCCCCAGAGAAATAGGTGGTGATTCCCTGTCGGAAAAGAGGGGAAGGTGGGAAAGAGGAGTTGCTAAGGTCAGGAGTCGGGGGCTTGGAGGGACAGCCTCCCAGTCTTCCTACACCTCTTCCCAGTAGCTTCTATCCTGCCCCCCCCCCCCCGGCCTTTCCAGGAGAAAAAAAAAAATAAAACAAATGGATGTCATCTTGGGCCTTTCTGCAGTTCTGCCCAACTTCTTCAGCTGGCCCACCCCGAGACTGCCACGCCTCTCCCCTGCAACCCAAGCAGCCTCTAGAAGTGGGCAGCCTGGGAGCCCTCCTTCCCCAGCCTCCATCCTCAGCACCTTCCACCTCCCAGCTTTTCTTTCCTTCCCTCCTCCTGCATACAGCATCCTGGCAGATCAGAGCTGGGAGGACATGCAGGAAGCATTCCCTCCAGCCTTCTTCCCAATTTACAGATGACCAAACAGGCCTGCAGTGGACAGCAGCTTTGCCTGAGAGAGACAAAGCCCAGTGCCTTCCTGTCAGCTGCCCTTCCCTTCATCCCAAGGGCACCCTCCACTTGCCCAAGCAGTTGAGGCCTCACCTCCTTCCCTAGTCCGAGGTGCCGAAGTCTCGGCTCTAGAGAGAACATAAGCTCCCCGCAAGTCTGCCAGAGGTCCCTGACTTCTTCTGGATGCTGCTGAGCGGCCTTACTCCCCAGGATCACACGTTCCAGCTTCTCCTGTCGGGGAAAGGAGGTCACTGGCTTGATCATGCTCCCCTCAAACCTGCCCTCCAGATCCCCCACCTGCGCCCAATATCTTTTGCCTCAGAGTGTGGTCCAGGGCCCAGCGCTGGCTGGGCCTGAGAAGTGTCAAGCCTCGGGTGCACCACAAATCTGCTAAATTGGATGCTGCACTTTGACATTACCAGGTGACTCGTACAGGCATTAAGATCTGACAAGCCCTAGTGTATGAGCTGTATCTGCCCCAACAAGGCTCTAACCTCACAGTCCCTAGAAGGGATGCCCTGGACCCAGTCTCCTCCCCTGTTCTCCGTGATGACCAGTGGGCTCCATTCTTGCAAGCACCTACTTGTAATGCTTCCACACCCTGCTCTTCCTTGACCCTCAGATCTGCAAGGCCTATGCTTTTCCTTTGTATGTGTATGCAGCACAGGGCAAGGCTGGGTGACACCCAGGGTTACACAGTGTGGCAGTGACAAGGCCAAGGTTCTGCTCAGCCCTGGACTCCAGCTGGGGCTCCTTTAGCTATCTTTGCCACGCACATCCCACTGGCACCCTGCTTCCCACCTTTCCCAAACCTCCTTCAGCTCACCTTGGGCAGGTTGGGAACAAATTTGGTGTCGCCGAAGGATTTGTAGTTGCCCATGTTGGAGTAGACCCCTGCGGCATAGACCAGGAACGCCTGAGGGGGAGATGGTATCACATCAGAAACCTGGGACACACAGCCCTCCCACTGTAGGGAAGTCCCTGCCTGAGACCTGACATGACAAGCACATGTGGTACAGCCAGCATGGGTGAGGCTGGGAAATCTAGGGGCAGGACCCAGAGCCTGGGGAGCCCCAGTCTGGCTCCAAGTTACTTTCACAGACCAATTTCACATCCCTGTGGTCCAGCCACGCTGGTCTCCAAAGTTCAAGAACACCCAGTCACCCATCCACCTTTGCTTCCTCTCAGCCACTTATGGCCTTTGTGTCATTTAAAGCCTAGTCCCAACACCACCTCCTTCTCTAGAAAGCTTATTCTCAGCTTCCAACCTGTCAGGCAGCGGGCACCAGAAGAATCAATTGTCAAAGCCAGGTAGCCTCAAACATCTTTCTAGGAAATGTTTCTTTGCTGGCCCCAATCTAGTCTCACTTTCTCAGCACAAAGAACTCAATCTTCCTTTTTCTGGTGGTGGTTATGGGGAATCTCCTTTCCCCCAGTTCCAGTGCGTATGTAGGCTGTCTTGGCCAGTCAGAGAAATCACCTTCTCTGGCTATAAGGATGAGCATAAGGCTTCAGCTGGCCAATAAGCTCTAACCAGGAAACTTGCCATTGGTGAACAGTTTCCTCTTTTATCAGCCCTGGAAACCCTGGAGCGCCCCTGCTGGAGTGAGGAAAGAAAGCAGAGCTGAGAGATGAAGACTGCACCCTGATGGTAGCACTGAGCCCTTGAATATTGCCATACCTGAAGCTTCCTCTGGACTTTGCAATTATGCGAACCAGTAATTCTTTCACTGAAGCTACTTTGAGGTGAGTTTCTGCTACTGACAAACAAAAGAATCCTACTAAAACTAGTAGCAATTGGGTAGCACCTTCCCATTTATAAGCATACCCACAGACTAGCTCTTTTAATGAGAAGAACACAGCCTGGAAATGCAAGGTTCAAAAAAGCTAGAAGAAACAGCACCTCAGTTCAGAGATAAGCAATCCAATCCCTTTATTTAATATATAGAAAAACAGGTTGTATTCTTGTTCATTCTTAGTGGGAATAAAACTCAGAGAAGCTTTTTAGGAAAATTTAACAGAATCAGTTGATAATAAATGTACACAGCCTTCAACCCCGCAATTCTGCCTCCAGAAATAGATCTTTCTCACACATGTGCACGAGAATGCTCACCATGGCACTGTTTGTAAGAAAAACCAGGAACCATCTAAAAGTCCAGCAATTTAAAAAAAAAAAGACTAAATTGATTATAGTGTACACTGTTGTAGAATGCTTCAAAGCCAATAGAAGAATGAGGTAGCCAGGTGCAGTGGTATGCACCTGTACTCCCAGTTACCTGGAAGGCTAAGACAGGAGGATAGCAATTTTGAGGCTAGCCTGAGTAACTTAGAGACACTATCTCAAAACAAAAAATTAAAAGGGCAGGGATATAGTTCAATGGCAGAGAGCTTGCCTAGCATGTACAAGACTCTGGGTTCAATCCCTGATACTGGGGGAAAAAAAAAAAAAGAAGTAGATTAATATGTACCCATGGAAGTTCTCGAAGACACAGCATTCATGAAAAAAGCAGTACACAGAAGGTGACAAAGAGCATGATCTCATTTATGTGAAAGAGAAAATAAGGATGTGAAAGCTGTGCACGTACAGGTATAGGCATGCAAAACATAGACACCAGCCACGGTGGTCACCTCTGGAGAGGCATGAGAAAGAGCAATCTTTGTGTTTTATTCTGGGCCCTTTTGCATCGCTGCAATGCTCTAAGAATCCATGTATTACTTGGCCAATAAATCTATAAACAAACAAAAACCAAAAGACAGGCAGAACATTTTACCCACTGCCAGAACTGGTTCAGAACTCAGACTGCCCAATTTCTAGCCTTGACTCCTTCCTACATCAAGGTAAGTAGGCACTGTTCTAAGTGATTCATTACAACATGAAGAGGTACAGGCAACCCATTTGTACTTTTTTTTTAACAGATGAGAAGACTGAGGTTCCAAGGAGAGAAGGCTCCAGAGTTTATAACATTTGGTTTAATCCTCTCCCTGCATCTTGGTTCCTCACACCCAGAAGCCACTCAGGAAATGAGGGCTGGCCTGGGTGAACTGACCTGATACTCCTCCTCGGTAAGGCCTTCAGCCAGGGCATGTTGGCGCAGTTGGTCAGGGTCCTGGGTGCGGAAGAGGCGGCTGAGGAGAGTGTAGATGTAGGGGGCCTCAGGGGAGGTCTGCAACAGCACAGCCAGGCCTCCGTACCAGGCAGCCCTGGACAGGTGGTGGGCATAGAGGCGCTCTGTGGGTGACAGCAGGTGGAAGGCCTCGCGGCAGTCCAGGCTAGATACGCCGATGTCATTGGGCAGGATGTACTGGGTATCCGCCATGGGCCCTAAAGGAACCATCATCACATCTGTCATTCAGCAAACCCTAATAGCACACCTGGCTCTGAACTCCCATGAGTTCTTTCGGCCTCCCAAAAGCTCAGGAGGAAGGGAATACTAGTGGATCAGTATTCATGAGATATGCTGAGACTCAGAAGTGGTTAGTGACTCCCCCAAGGAGATTATAAAGTACATACTGAGCCACACCGAGCCTGTGGTCCCTCAATCTCAAAGTCTGAATCCAACCACCTAGTTTACAGCTGGAGAAACAAACCCAGACAGGATAGGAGTCTTGCCTAATCACACTACAGAGGGGTCAGCATCAGAGAACCTCATTGCTAGACTTCCAGTCCAGGTTCCTCCCTATCTTCTCTCCTTCTCTGACCACCTACCCTCCTTGTTCAGAATAATTACCCCCCCACCACCACCATTATTCAGAAGGACAGAGGGCCAGGTTTCTAGCTGGAAGCCCCAGATCCCAACCCCGACATGATCCCAGCCAATTGTTTCTTTTCTGCATCTCTATTCTCCTATTGAAAAGAGGATGACAATAACCCCAACCTCAACACAAATTAGATAAGGTCGCCCTGGACAGGATGTACCTACAGCAGCAATGACTTCCCATGAGCTCTTTTCTTCCCTTATGGCTCCCAGCACTTCGGCTCTCTTCCCTCGACACATGCTGGGCCAGGGAAGTCACAGACGTCCAGAACCCATTGTATATATGGGAAAACTGAAATCTGGCGCGGCCAAACAACTTACCAAAGGTCTCACAGCCCCGTTGGGATCTGGGGGTCTCCCAGCCCAAGGCATTGTCCACTACCCCCTCCCCGACTGAGAATGAGTTTCTAGCCTCCCCCCACCCCACTCACGAGGCTCCGCCCCAATAGCACGTCCCGCGGGTTCCAAAAGAGATGTTAACTCTTTGCTTCCCGGGACTTTCCTTGGCCTAGGGACCGGAATGGATTTGGAAGGCGTAAATGAAAGGTGGGCAGAAAGGGAATGATCCTACTCTCGACCCAGCCTGGCTCAGGTCCCTGGAGGATGACACACCGTGACCCCGAAACCGGCACAGCTCCTCACCTGCAGCACTGCGTGGTTCGCAAACTCACTTCCTGCTTCCGGCTTCCCCATTCATTGGAGCTCCGCAAACCCCGCCCCTGCGAGCCAATTCTCTGGTCCCGGAGTCAAGATGGGCGGCGGCACCAGCCAATAGGCGCGCCGAGGCAAGCTCCTTCGGCCTGCTCCCCTCACCCCCACCCGCCCAGGCTCTAGGGTGTCGTGCGGCTTGGCCCTGCGGCCTTGGCCTTTTGTCCGTGGACCAAGCTTGCGCAAGAACTGAGCATTTCGGTGCCCCGCCTGGCCGCGGCCTGGTCCCTGCAGACAGGGTCCCCGAGCCCGGGCGGGGCTAGCGTGAGTGTCATGGACAGAGCATCAGGGTCCTCACCTCACACACAATCAGGACCCCACCCTTTGGGGTTTCGCCTTCGTCCCCCGACCTCAGTTTTGCAGGTGGAAACCTGCCCAGTGGGAGTAATGTGGCTCCCCGGTCCTCATTGGACTCGGGGATCTGGCGGGGAGACTCTTCGGAGACCGCAGAACTCTCGGTCCGGGGAATCGCCCAGGTGGTCCTGCCAGCGCAGGGGCTGGAGAAACGCTCCCGAGTGCTTCACTGCACCGCCACACACAGGCGTGAGCCTGGAGGGAGCAGCTAAACATTTCCAAGTCACGGTTTCCTCAATACAAAAGGGCGAGGGCGGAAAGGGGCAGGCGGTTTCTTGGTGCTTGCCCGGTGCCCGCTAGATGAGAAAGCTTCCAGTGACCCCGGAAGGCAGCCCAGTGCAGAGGCGGTGGGAAGTCCACTCTTACAGGTCAGGAGCCTGGGCCTGGGTGGGGCATGAATGTAGAAGTGCCTGGAGCTGGACGTGGGCCAAGTGGGGAGCTTGGTGACGGCTCGGGATCAGACTGGGGGGTGGAGTCAGGTGGCCTAAGGTCAAATCCGGTTTCTATCACCTAAGGGTTCTGTGACCTTAGGTGGGTCACTTTATCTCACCAAGTCGTGGCTTCATCAGCTGGAAAACTGGGCTAACTGAAAAACCACTTCTAGGATGTTGTAGGCTTCAGTGAATGTCGACTGGGCAGTACTGCCCCCTAGAGTTGTATGCATGCAAATAGGGGTGTTTGAGGACTGAAATCTGGCACTCTCTCCTTGCGACACCTGCTTCTAGGCCCAGAGCAGCAACTGCCCATCACAGGAGCCAAGATTCTCATTTACAAAGATGCACAAGGCTCTGCTTGGCAAGACAGTGCTGCTAGCTATTGGCTCTGATGACAATTGCCATTATAAGGAGGAGCTCAATAAAAGGGTATATGTCCATAAAGTAATCTTTTCTATAGGAAAGTCACAGGTCTCAATTCTCATTGTTTTTAAAATGATTATAAAACGGATTGATTCAGGTGAAGTCGAATGTACATAGGAGGTAAAGTGGTCCATGGCCACCAGGGGCCTCAGGCAAGCTAAAGAGCCCAGTACACAGGACCAAGCTTTAAAATTCCCATTTTTATGATTGTGGTTAATGGGAGCGCTTAACTGAGGTCTTTTGTCAGTTGCTTGCCATGGAGAATCTCATTTAATTCTTACAAAACCCCTGAGATAAGATACCACTTTACCCACTGCACAGATGGAAAGACTGAAGCTAAGGGGTTCATTGACTTCCCTAAGGCCATACAGATATTTTCAGGAATCCCTGAACTAGGGCCTAGTCTTATTCAGACGTTCCACCACACTGTCCCTTCCACCTGTGCCCAAAACACATGCACAGAACTGTCTACTCACTGAATCATGCTCATCCCCTGCCTTGGCCCTTCCCCTGGAGAATGTCAAAGAGATAGGTGAGGAAGCAGTGTTAAGTATGTACTGTGGCACCAGTGCCTTCCAGACATTCACAGCCACTTGATGAGGAAGGGACTGTCATCCTATTTAAATGAGGCTCCAAGATCTGACAAAGGGCATAGCTGGGGCAAGTCCCAGGCCATCTGACCCCTCCCGCCAATACCTACAAGTTCTCCCCAGCACCGAGGGTAGTGACCCTAGCTTTTCTCCCTCCCAGAGTTTGAGACTCCCCACCAAAAATAGAATCAAATTTTTCCCTTTCCTGGTTCCCAACAGGGTCAGAAGAGGGAACAACTGGGGAGAATTGTGTTTCTATTGCTGTAGGGTGGTTTGAAACGCTCCCACACCCACTCCAGCATCCTTATCTGCCCTCCATCCCATGGTAACTAAGCATTACTTAGCAAGGAAACAAGGATGCAGTCACATCTCCCTCCTCTCACCATGCAAGCATGCCCTCTGTCCTCTCAATAGCCCAGGTCTGATCTCTGTGGTCCTAACCAGCTGTGTGGCCCTGAGAAGTTCCCTCCAGGGGAAATTGTACTCCTCCTTTTTGCAGTTCTGGGGATTGAACCCAGGGCCTCTCCACCACTGAGCTACATCCTTAGCAGCTCTTATTTTTTGAGACAGGGTCTTGCTGAGTTGCCCAGGATAGCCTCAAACTTGAGATCTTCCTGCCTTAGTCTCCTGAGTTGTTGGGATTACAGGTGTGCAACACCAAGAATCTGCACTCCTAAGGCTCTGGACTCTCTACTGCACTGGGGATGATACCCAGGTCCTGCCTGCACTCAAAACCTTCTTTTTTCATATTTCCAGAATGTCCTTCTACCTGACTTCCTGGTTGGTCAGAGGGCAACCCTAGCAACACCCCCAGCTCGACCCTTGGTTCACAAGAATAGGTGACCCATGATAAGGATGCATAAGGGGTCAGCTCAGACACGGCCACCAGGGCTCACCAGACCCTAGTCCAGATACCCAAAGCCCCAACCCTCTTTCCTGCCCCCCTGAACACCACGCTCATTGGTCACCAAGCATTTTCCCTGTCCTGATATGCAGCTCCCCTCACCTGAGCTGCCCTCCCAACTCTGCCCTTCCTCTGGAGAGACTCCCTGTACCTTCTCAGAAGCCTTCAGTTCTTGCTCAGAACACCCCAGCCTGGCTGATGGCCCACTGTATCGGCCTGGGGTGCAGGTGGCCAGCAGGTTGTGGTTGCCAGCTTCTGACACCAGCTTGGGCAGGTCTCTCCTCAGGCAGGGAGCTGGGAAGGAAGGGCCTTGCTCATTGCTGGGAACCTGCATGGGGCTAGGCCATGGACAGTGGATGTCCACTGACCCCTTCTCCAGCCATTTGATGGGACAGACTTGAAAACCACATTCAGTTTAGCCCCACTCACTGAAGGAAAGCCATAGTGTCAGGGAGAGGAGCAGCCTTTGCCCCAATGGACAGCTCTGGGTTCAAGTCCTAGCTTGGCCACTTTCTAGCTATGTGACTTGGAATTTGTGCCTTCATCTCCCTGTGAACGCAAAGGGTAATAACCTCCCTCCCTGGGTTAGTGTGAAGATTAAACAACAAAACCTCCGAGAAGCAGAGCCTGGTGCCTGGTGAGTGCTCAATGAACGCAGTTGTTATTATGGTTAGCACAGTGTGGGGCACACGTGGGCACTCAGTGATAGTAGCCCTTGTGTCAGAGCCAATGCTCTGGAGCCGAGAATCCTCTCCCTGCTTTGTTGACTCCTGGCTGTCCACAAATATGGATCCAAATCCTCCATCCAGCGTCTTCCCATCAGCCTGGCCCCATCTCTGTTCTACCCCCATCTGCCCCCTGCAGTCCATGCTCCAGCCCCTAGAATCTTTCACTCAGCCCTGTTTCCCTACCCCTAGGCTGCACAGAATGTGCAGAGCACCCTCCCCATCCTATTGGCCTGGAGGAGTCCAAGCCACTATGGAGGCTGAGTTCCCTTGCCTCATTCATTTTCCTGTGGCCAGCAGTGACTCTTCCCCAGCCCTGAGAATTCTGATATTTGGTAATTTGGTCCACCCTCCACTAGATAGTGAAATCCACCAGGTGAGGAACATGATTATCTCTGCATCCCCAGAGCCCAGCTGGCACAGACTGTAGCCTATGGTGGGCATCAGCACATGCCAGCGCCAGCCTGCTGCCCACCTAGTACTTGCTCAGGGCTGGAGGCATTGCGTGCACGTGGGACACGTGGATTTGTCAGGGCAGCTGAGCAGCGAGGTTTATAGGGGAACCCGGCGGGGCAGCATCAGGAAGGACAGATACCTGTTACTGACTTGGCAGGCTCAGGGCACAGCCAGCCTAAGCTGGGGGTCAGGAACCACAGCTCCTTCACTCCCCCAAGGGCACAGTGTAGGCGGCATGATGTGGGATGCCCCTGGAAGGGCAGGGGCATGGGGCTGACTCCCTCCATCAGCCTAGAACAGCACTGATGCTAAAGCCCTCATCAGTATGACTAGGGTAGAGATCTTGGGGACCTCCTTGGGGACCAGAGCTCAGGGGAGGGTCACAGCCCATCCAGTGTGTCCAGCCAGTGAGCAATGTGCCAACAGGTAGAGTCCCACATGCAGAGCTCCATCTGGGCTTCAGGGGGTGGGAGACCTGGGTGGGCAGGCGGGCACGGCAGCAGAGACCCCAGGAGCTTAGTCCAGTGGCCCCTGGAAAATGAGGCGGACGCAGCCATGTTCACCTGTAAGCCAGGCCCCACAAAAAGGGCAGGCGGCATGGAAAGCATGGGTGCCGTGCGGTAGCGGCGTCTGGGCCCAGTAGCGGGCAGTCTTCTCAGAGCAGACGTGGCCGCAGGGTGCAAAGGCGTGGCTGGGCGGCCCAGGGTCCAGGCAGAGGCCAGCCTCCTGGCCAAGCCACAGGGGCACATAGGGCCCCACAAGGCGGCAGAGAGGACACTCGCGCTCTTGGGGGCCCCGTTCCCGCCGGCAGCCCCAGCCGTGGTAGCCGTGGACATGACCGCAGCGGACGTAGACCCAGGGCTGCTGCTTGTCAGGCGCTGTGCGACCGCGGGCTGGACTGGGGAAGGCCAGGGTGCTGAGGCCCACTGGGCACTGGGGCCGTGCTGCATTGGCCTCCTGCCGCTGGGCCTCCAGCTGCTTCAGCGTGGGTGCCCGCAGCAGCCCTGCCGGAGTGCGCCACAGCAGTGTGGCCCCACACAGGTCGATGAGCGAACCGTCTTGCAGCACGTTGGATTCATTTTCCACCTGCCAGAGGCAGCAGAAGGGCCTTAGCCCAAGAGGCTCCAGCCCACCATCAGGCAGCCTCACCCCAGACAAGCCCTCTGTCTATCCCACTGACACTCTCTGGATAGGGCACACTGGGTCAGCAGGGCAGGCTGGGAGGCCATGGGGGAGTGGGAAGGCAGACAGAGGCTCCCTAGGCACTTGCTGTTCCTCACTCTCAGCATAGGCTTTGGTGTCCTCACTGGTCAAACCAGGAGATCGGGACCCAAACAGGGTTTTTCCAAAGCCGTCCCATAATGGAAGAGGCAGAAAACACCTCTTGTGCAGAATGCTACTACTGAGGCCAAATTGGCTGTCCCAGGGTCATGGTTAACAGCAAGGACTCTGGAGTGACCTCATGGTTTAATAACTCTGTATTCTAAGGAGAGTAGCTTAACCTCTCTGTGTCTCAGTCTCCTTATCCTCAAGGTGGGTTCCAGGTCCCCATCTCAAATGGGTCTCATGAAGATTAAATGAATTGATCAACATAAGTACTTGGACCAGAGCTTGGCACACAGCTCGACAAGTGTCTGGATAGTTTGTGTGCATAGATTTTAAAAATGACGCTTATCGGGCTGGGGATATAGTTTGCCCCACAAGCACAAGGCCATGGGTTCAATCCCCAGCACCACACACACACACACACACACACACACAAGATGCTTCTCAACTCTCCCAGTAGCATCTCTAGATCAGCCCTGCTTTCCCCTAAGGTCTTCATCTCCTTGGCCAGCATGCTGAAACCCAGGAAGAGCCCTGAGTGGCCACATGCTACCTCTCTCTAGGACTCACTCCCAGCTCGGAACCTTCTTTCTCTGCTCTGTGCCGCGTGGTGCTTCCACGTGGCCAGCACTGTCAGAACTACTCCAATGGCCCTTTCCCGCTGGGAGAGGATAATAAAGCGAAACCTATTTGTACGTGACAGACACACTACAAACTGCCAACACTCTAGGCTATAAACTACTCACACATGGGCCAAGTGTCACCCTCCTAAGAGGGTGTGATTTTTTTAAGCTGCTGGCAGCCTCGCTGCTCTTGGTACTGCTCAGTGTCTCTGTGCAGCTCCACTTCTCATCACCCCCCGGATCTTCAGCACTGCGCAGGCTACACCTGGGGATGCTGGTCTGCTCCTGCCCGTGGGACAAGTGGCATGTGCCAAGAACTCCTGGGGTTCTAGATGGAGCCCACTGGGACTCCCTCAGGCATGAGGACAGCAAGTCATCTTTCACCTTGGGCAGGGGGATGGGCAGATTATGCAGGCCTGGGAAGGGCTGTGGGGGAGATGGAGTGGGCCACCTACCAGCTTCCCCCGCTGCTGGGCTGAGCGACTGTCCCGCAGTGTGTACACATTCCCGCAGACGGAGATCTCCCGCCAGACACCTGGGGCCGAGTCTTCTGAGAAGCCTCCCGCAGGGTGCATCACCAGGACCCCATTGGTGGTCAGGCCATCCATCAGGCCATCGGGGGTCCGCCATTTGGCTGCCCGCTCCTGGGACCACATGAGGGATCTGATCACATCCCTGGGTATCCCCAGCTGGCTGTGTACCAGAGGGGCTATGTCTGTACCCCAAGTTCAGAGGTAACCCAGACAGGCCGGCATGACTTGGGCACCACCTGATCTCCCCAAGCCTCAGGCTGCTGTCTATGAAGTGGGGCTGTAAGCCCTCCCTGGGTTATGGTTAGGATGACTGTGGGGGGGTCCATCACTCCAGGGCACGGCACCTCCCCAGCCTCCCCTTAGTTCACTCTCTAATGAAGAGCTGGTCCCTGCCTGGGGGTCACTCACTCCAAGGAAGATGTTGCTGGAGGCATCAAAGCCAGCGGCATAGATGCGGGCAGTATAGGGTGGCCTGCGGTCACAGAGGATGCGGCAGGCATAGCGGGAGATGGTGCTCTGGGCAGAAGGGCCCTCTGCAGCCCCTCCTCCAGGGGATGTGTCTGTTACCACAAAGTCTATCATGTTCTCTGTGGAGCGTCCAATCTGCAAGGGAGGGGAAGGCAAGCACAGGGGTTACACACGCACAGCTGGACTCACAGCTTCCCTCCCCGCGTCCCAGCAGCTGCTCTGTGTGCAAGGCCACCACACAACGAGGCTGCCAGATCCAGAGGAGGGGACTCTGGGCTCCCAGATAGGGTCTCCACGTCCAACTGGATATGGCTTGAAGCTTCTCCTTCTCTGCCTCCCCTCTTCCACACTCAATAAAAGCTAGTTGGTCTCTTATCAAACAGTGGAAAAGTGACACCTCTGGTATGGAAGGTCTTCAATATTCACAACAAATAGTGACTTTTTAGTAAGAATTGACTCTAAGCTAAGTATTCTATGTGGAATACCTCAGTGTTATTATCAGTACCACTTACAGTTGGGGAGAGCAAGGCCCAGGAGGTTAAAGGACTCTCGCCCAAAGTCATCCCATGGCGAGTGACGTTTGAACCCAGGCATGAGGACTCTCACACCTGCCCACCTGCCCTCTGGACTCGGAAGCCAAATGGCCCCCACTCTGGGCATCATGTGTCTGTGTCTTGACATGGCAGCTGCCTTGCTATGCCAGTGCAGAGCCGGTAACCCCTGCCAGGACATCCTGCTTCTTCATAGTACAGAGCACTGCCTTGTACCCCCCCACCCTCAAGGCACCTTCCCATGGCCTTTAGCCCTGTGGCCTCACCTTGGAATGCCTGCAGAGCTCAGAGGCCAGGAGGCTGGTGGAGGGGTTGAGCATACCTGGAACATGTCTGTGTCGCTGTCATGCGTGTACTCCACTATAACTGAGTGGCTCCGGGACAGTGTGTATGAGATGCTGTGCTGGCCTCGGTTACTCAGAGCCTGGTAGGGAGAAAGAAGTCACCTCCCAGGGCATGTGGCCATGAGAGAGATAACCTTCTGAGCCAGAAATGAGCTCAGGGCCTGGCAGTGATCCCTGAGAAAGGGAACTGCATCCTGTGCCAAGGGGACCGCTCAGCAGGTGCTCCTGCAGCCACCCCAAGGATGGACTATGGTTCCCATTTTACAGTTGAGGGAGCTGCAGCTCAGGGAGAAGTGACCTGGTTCTGCACAGCTGGAACTAGCAGAGCTGACTTCTACTCCATCCTCCAAGGCCAAGTCTTTCCCTTTGCTACTGTTGTGTAACCATCACATCCCACTCTAGGAGCCTTGGCTTCCTCTAAAATGATCCTTTCCACCCAGTGAATGAGGTCTGGTGGTCAAGGAAACATTTTACAAACTGTAAAGTCCTGTGCACACTACAAAGGATTTCCCACCATCATCATTTCTCTGGTAGCCACTAGACTGTGAGTGACAGCACAGTGCACTGCCTTGTTCCACAGGGGCTGTGGGCAGGCCAAGACCTGGGCCTGGGACAGGGTGCTGGGATAAACTGCTTGCCTTGGAGACGAGGGGTGTAGAGATGTGGTGCATGACATCTGGCTTCACTCCATTGGCATGTGGCCGGCGACTCAGTGCAAGGCGGCTTCGCCGACGACCCTTGTCCCCACTTGCCAGACACCCATTGTAGCTGTGGTTGTGGGGATTAAGAAGAAAGGGTTGTAGGAGGAGAGAAAGAAAGAGAAAGTGAGCCCCTGGCAAGACTTGAAGAAAACTGCCAGCTCCAGGCAGGTCCTACCATCATAAACAAGATCTGGAAGCAACAAAAGCTAGAAGACCCTACAACAGCAGATTGGCATGTTAGGTGTGTTGTGGGGGGTGTCTTGCATTCAATTAACCAAGTGTTCCTGGATGCCTGAGCCATGCCTGGACAAGTGCTGGATGCTGGGGTTGTAGAAATGATATATCCAATGATCAGTTTTGTGCTGTCAGTGGAGGGGTCCCCAGCTTCTCAAGGACCCAGGCATCAACTGCCATGACAACATGCCTCTGGGCCCAAGCCAAGTGTACCCCAGGTCCAAAGGCAGAAGGAAATTCTGGCCCCAGGATCAGGTTTTTGGAGAGAAAGAACACCTACATAAGGCCATGAAGAACTGGAAAGGATTCACCTGTAGCCAACTATAACTTATTACACCACTACTAGAAAACAAATGAAAGAGATGAATGGATCCACAACGCTACTACCTCCATATCTCCATCCATGTCAAGTTGCCACCTTCCTTTGCAGCTCTTGTCCAGGGGAAATGATGGTGAGAAGCAAAGATGGAGTGAGTCAGACCCTTGATGGCTGCCATGTACTGCTACCTCTGTGTTCCTGGCCCTTCACGTTCTTAATTACCTAATGGAATCTGTGCGTTGTCCTGCCAGGCAAGTGTATTTCTTTCCATTAATAAGAGAACTGGAGGCTCAGGGAGGTAGAGTGACTTGCCTCAGCCTAGTAAGTTAAAAAGTCCAGATTTGAGCTCAGGTCTGCCTGACTCCAGACTCGCAGATGTCCTTCTAAATGAAGGGCTCAACCTAAGCCAAGGCCCCAAGGCTGGCAGGGTTTGTGAGATCAGGGATTGGTCATTTGGGTTGTAAAGTGTTATCAGGGGACGATGAAGTTGGTAGAAGGGACCTGAACACTAGGCTAAGAATTATATTTCTGTAGGCAGTCATGGGCATTTAGCTGCCATATACAGCAGGAAATGATGGGTGATTAGCTGCCACATACAGACAAAGACCACTTGAATCAGAATCTCCTGGTGAGTTTCTTAAAGTCCAGATTCTCTGGCCCTACCTATGGAGATTCTGATTCTGATTCTGACAAGGTGGGCCTGTCAATGTGTGTTTTCAATGCACTTTCCAGTGGCTCTGATGCACAGCCAGTGTGGGGCTTCCCTGCTTTGCAGAGAATAGATGGCTGGTACGGGCCTATCTCATTGGTCTACATTCTCCCCCATCAGTGGCCTTGCCCTCAGATGGAAAACCAGGCCTTTCCTGGGGACGTGAAGCAGCTGTTATGCTCATGCAAGCACCCTAAGAGGGGCTTTGCTTTTGCCCTTTGGAGTTCTTCCCATGGGGTCAGGGGTGGTCTAGACAATGGTGGTTTAGGACTCAGGTTCAGGATTCAGGTGGGCCTGGTTAATGGCCCATTTTTCAGAACCTACCTTGTAGTTTAATTTTAAAAACTAAATGAGGTAAAACATTTGAAAATTCTTGGCACAGCATTTGGCATAGAAAACAAGCTCTTGATAACTGTTAGCTGTTATTGTTCTTAAGGGGAAAAAAGCCCATTATACATATGTGTCAACAAGCAATAGTCATTATTATTCCTTAATAATCATCATCATGAGATTAAAGCTTATCAAGTAGTTTCTTCTGGACTGATGACAGAGAGAGGCCAAAAGGAGACATGGATTGGGGCGGAAAAAGAGGGATCTGTGCCTAGGGCAAGAGCTGTGAAGGAGGTGCAGGAATTCAGGTCAGGCCAAAACCAGGGGGGGGAAAAAAAAAGATGAGGTCTGTCCAGCCACCAATTCCAGTTGCTTTCTCTCTCCTGGCTTCAGTTTTCCCATTTGTAGCTTGAGGGTGAGCTGTAGCTTAGTGACAGTCCACTAGACCTAGAGTAAGAAAGACCTGGGTCCAAATCCCAGCCCTGCCACTTACCAGCTGTGTGCCCTTGGGCCAGTCACTTCCCCTCTCTGAGCCTCGGTTTCCTCACCTCCTTCCTCACAGCATCTTTGTGAAGATTGAAATGAAATAATGTCCATGAAAGGGCTTGGCACAGGCCTGCCTCCCAGATCACTTGATACGTGCCAGGCGCTGTTCTACATACTTAACAAAAATCATCTCTTTCCTTCCTTCCTTCCTTCTTTCCTTGCTTGCTTCTGACAACCCTCTAAGGCAGGGAATATTATCATCCCTGTTTGTAAAATGGGAATGGGAAATGGAGGCACAGGGAGTTCAGCAACTTGCAGAGGCAGAATTGGAATCAAGCAGTTTTGTTGCAGAACCAGAGTTCTTTGCCCCACACAACACATCAGAAGGCAGCAGTTGTTACTTTTTCTCATATGATCAGAAACTTGGGTGGACTGTTAGAGTTGTCTCAGGAATTTGTGAAAACAGGAAGATAAAATAATATTTATGAATTGAGGTAAGTTTAGTCAATTTTGTCTTTCAGCTGGGAAGGAAACAAGGGAAAACAGCAGAAGGCCCTACTTATTGGGAGCTGGGGCCCTCCCTCTGGCTGCTAGTGCCCATCCCTCCCGGATCAGTGAGGCTCACCCCAGGACAATGAGTTCGCCATACTTGATGGACTCCTCGCCCGGCTGTGCATCTTCACTGGAAGAAAGGATGCAAGAGCCCTTGTTCCCGGGGTGCTGGAGGTCTGAAGTTCGGGGGGTCCCCACTTCAGGGTTTCCTTCCAGCACCATTCTGGGCAGAGTGAGAGAGAAGAAGAGAGCTTTGAAGCTTCCCACCCCAGTCCCCCTCAATCCCAGCTCCAGTCTGCTACAAGCCACCTAGGCTAAGGCAGAGTGACCTTTCACACATCTAATGTTATGGCAACCATTCTCCTATGCCTCCCCTAAACTGCCAAGGGTTGCTGGAACACCAGGGAGGGAGATGAGCAGAATGGAAACAAGAGGGGGAGGTGGCAGAGTCAGAGGTCCCACATATTTGGTGGGGCCAGAGAAATGGAACAACTTGATTGGTGGCCAAGATCCCAATCTGGGATGTTCTTGGAAGAAGGGCAACCCAGGACTTGTGGGTCTTTAACTTGGTCTAAGACTCAATTCCTGGCTTGAGCTTTTAGCCCCAGGACCTCTGAGTTACCCTCTGTCAGGTTCTTTGCACCCATCTATCCATCATAATCTTTCTGCCTCTTTGCATGTCTAGGCCTCTGTCCGTCTGTCTGTTTCTCAATGACTCTCTGTCCTCCCAGCACTGTCCTTCCCTCCCATTTCTCTTCCCGCCCTCCTCCCCCTCTCCTCCTGTTGCCTACTTCCACCTCACCATCCATCTGCCTCAGTCTCCCCATCTTGACCTCACCCTGAGGGCAGGCCTCTCGACTCTCCTGGGTGCTCGTCCCCACCCTCCCTCAGGTGTCAGCGGTCCCCAGGCCTCTGGGTCTCTGGAGGCCTGTGGGGGCGGCGCTCCCCCCTCTGGCTCAGGCTGCAGCAGAGCTGTCTCCCGCAGGCAGCCAGTTTGGAAAACATCCCTATGCTGTAGAGACTGCGCTGGGGCAGGCCGGTGCCTGGCGCCCCGGGCGGGCACAATGACGGCCCAGCGCATACGCAGATACACAGCCAGCGGCCCCTCCACATAAACACGCTTGCGTGCACAGTCCTGCACACCCGGGGCCCACGGGCAGAGCCCGGACGGGCGCAGAGCCCAGTCCGGACCCCGACTGCAGGGACGAGAAGACGCGCAAACAGCCACAGGCTGCGGCCTCTGACCCACTCCCCCGTCACCCAGACACGCAAACACGCCCCCCGCGCCCGCCCGGCGCAGCCCCCGCCCCCTCAGCCCTGGCGGCCTCACCTGGCCGCTCTCCGGGCCCCGCTCTGCGCTGCTCCCTCCCCTCGTCCTCGTCCCTGCTCGGCCCCGGGGCCGCTGCGGCGGGATGGACCCGGCCCGCGGCGGCTCCGCGCTGCCTCGTCACGGGGACACCCGGGGCCGCGGGGAGGGGGACGAGCACGAATCGCCACGCTCCGCCCCCTGGATTGAGGCCCCGCCCCATTGGCTCCGCCCACATAAGCCCCACCTTGTCTAAGGCTCCGCCCCTTGCGGCCTAGCTTTGCCTTGGTCGGCAGAGCAACGCCCCTTACCGGGAGACCACGCCCCCGGGCACCGCCCAGGGTACAGGAAAGCCCCGCCCACCGCTGTCTGAGGGACTCCCTCGCGCTCTCAGCTGGCTCAGGGACTCCTTGAAAGTCTATGAGACCCCTCCCCCATTTAGGGGTCCCCAGACTCCGCCCCCATTTCCGGGGACTCCGGGGGTTCTCCTAGAGACCCTGACGTCTTCACCCACTGTGAGGTAGAGCCAGATAGATCCCTGGTCTGAAGCCCCCTTTCCCTAGCTTTAGGCTGGGGGATCTGACATCCCATCTCCTGCCTGGAGATCCCGCCTCCCATATGGGGAAGCCACAGAATTAGAGGAGGAGAATCAGCGGGGGCGAGGAGCAGAGAGAAGGAAAATACTGAAGAAGGAGGGCGGGGTGTGCGTCGGCAGCAAAAGCAGTGGAAAGCGGTTGCGCTGAGTTACAGACCTGTCTTCCAGCCCAGCTTGGCCACTTTCTCTCTCAGCGATTTGACCTCGGGCTGGCTCTGGGTCTCTGGGTATCCAGAGGCATACACCGTGCCTCCTCTTCTGCCACCACGGTACACCCTGCCTGTGATAGCAAAAGGATAAGCAGAGCTTTGGGGGCATGCAGCCAGCCCCTCTAGGTCTGGGACTTGCAAGAGACCTCTTTCACCCCTCTAAAAGGAGCTGTGTGCTGGTTTTGAGAAAAAAAAACAAAAAAGACAACACAAACAAACAAAAAAAACCTTTAATTCTTGGGAGGCAGGCATGGTAATCATTCATTTTTACAGAGGAGGAAACAAATTTACAGAAATAACTTGCTCAGGGCTATTTTGCTAGAAAGGGGCCAAGAGGGAGATTTCAGCTATATGAGTGACTCTGAAGTTCAGATTTTTAAGTTTTTTTTTTTTTTTTGGGGGGGGGGCGCGGGTAGATGGACTCCAGGCCCTCCCGCATTCTAGGCAAGTTTCCTACATCCCCAGCCCCTGGACTGCTAATTTCTAACATTTCATGTTAGGATGGGGGTTTATAGGAGAAACTTTATCTGCATCAGATGAGGCTCATATTTTTCGGTATCTCTTGGTATGGAAGAATAAGCAAGGGCTGGGAGAAGCCCAAAGGGGGGACCATTAAGTTATCGTTGAGGTGTGTGTTTTATGTGGAAATCAAGGAAGACACACTGAGGAGGTAGCCTTTGACTTCCATTATCAGGCATGAGTAGGAATTTTCTCATCTGTTCCTGAGAGGGAACATCTGCCAATGTCCCCCACCCCTGACAACTTGCTGCATGCAAGACTCCCAATCTTCCAGACAGCCTGGGCCCCACCACATTTACCCTACCAATTTCCCCACCTAAAAATAGGAGGCAAAGAGACCAACTGCTTTGCCAACTGTTCTGGGGCCCCAGCAGCCTGATGAAACAAGAAAGTACCTATCAGCACATCCTTTAGGGACAAAAGCACTCACTGATCAGAGAGAAACTCCCTGAGAAGCCCCTACTAGCAGGAAAAATCTTGCACCACTGGGCAGCTTTCATCACTGAATGCCTAAAGTATTAGTCTCTTGTATAACCTCATCCTCCAGCTCATTGCCTACCAGAGTAGGCCCTCAGTGACCATGTACTGAATTACTGTTATAATCCGCAGTTTACAGATGAGAAAATTGAGACCCAGGGAGGGCCCAGATCATGCAGCCAAACAAGGGTGGAGCTAAGGACCAGAATCCCAGTTGCAGTGAGGGAGGTCTGGGAGAGATTGCCAAGACTCATGAAGGAGGAGGCATTCGATTCTTCCAGGGCACAATACTGGGTGGGATTAGAGTTGTATGGCAGGAGCTCAAGGAGTCTGAGTCCACCTGACCACTGAGCAGTGTTGAGGTTAGGAAGAGGAAGGAGAGTTGGGACACCACCAACAGCCAGGGATGCCCAAGTTCCAGTCTTGGCTTCTGGTTCTAAATCTAGCACTTTGTGCCAAGAACTCCAGCTTCTTAATCTTTCCAGGTCTCAGTTTCCTTATACATAAAATGAGAATAATAATAATATTAGGGGCTAGGGTTGTGGTTCAGTGGTAGAGCAACTGCCTAGCATGTGAGGCACTAGGCTCCGTCCTCATAAAAAGAAGTAAATAACCATTGTGTCCATCTACAACTATCTATCTATCTATCTAGTTTAATAATACTACTAGTAATATCTACTTGTTGAACAAGTAGATTTTGAGCATGATTTTGTGGTACTGTTCTGAATTCTCTGCATGTAGCCTCTCCTTTTTATCTGTCTTCAATCTAGGTCTTCTCCCTATAGCTTCAAAGGAAGGGACAAAGAAAGGAACAAGATACAAACTGTATTTCTTCTGTTTCTTGGGTTCAAGTACCTGAAGACTGGAAGAATCTCAGAAGCTAATTGAGAAAGGATATTGAAAAAACACAACAAAGAGAAACAGCAAACTCTGGGCTGGGAGATTTGAGTGAGGAGGGGAGAGCTAAGATGGTGGGCTGTCCTTGAGCCTTTGCTGGAGGTAGACATGTGGAGTTGGGAGAGAGAGAGAGAGAGAGAGAGAGAGAGAGAGAGAGAGAGAGAGAGAACCCTTAGATTGATTTGGGGATCCAGAGTAGAAGACACTTGGCCTCACTTCTCAGTATAGCTTCTGCAGGAAGCCCTAGGCTTAGGGTGACAATCACAGTGTGTCTATTTTTTTTTTACTTTATTTATTTTACTTATTTATTTTTTATGTGGTGCTGAGGATCAAACCCAGTACCTCACAAGTGCGAGGCAAGCGCTCTACCACTGAGTTATAACCCCAACCCCACGGTGTGTCTATTTTATGCTATGACCACCAGGCATGGAAGAGTGTTGGAATTTTTGTGTCCCAAAAGGGCAGAACTGAGAGATGCTGGCAGGTCCTAAGGGGTCTCCCAGCTCACAGGAGGGAGATTCAAGGTACCTGGACTGACTGACAGAGGTCAGCAAGATGGAGCTATCTTGCTAGGCATAGCAATGCATGCCTGTAACCCTAGCTACTAGGGAGGCTAAGATAGGAGAATAGCAAATTTGAGGCCAGCCTCAGCAACTTAGCAAGACCCTATCTCAAAATAAGATAGAAAGGGGTGGGGATGTAACTCAGTGGTAGAGCATTTGCCTAGCATGCATTGAGGCCCTGAGTTTGACCCCTGGTACTGAGAAGGAAGGAAGGAAGAAGGAGAGGGGAGGGATAGGGTAAGAGGGATGAAAATGTCATTTCAATAGAAGCTAGCAGAGAAGACAGCTAGCTTCTGGGATACTGGTCCTCGGTCCTCTGGCTGCTCTCAGTGCTATGACGCTAGGGAAGTGTCCTGAGATCAGAGAGACCATTCCAGATAGAAGAGAAGTGAGGAGGACAGAAGACTCAAGATGACTGAGTTTAAATCTGAAATGACCACGAAAAGCTGAAACTTACTAGATGACAGCATTTCCCAACAGGTGCAGTGATGACTGAAAGAGATGATGTTTGGTTATTGAGCAGGTGTGAGCAAACTATAGCTCTCTGGCAAAACCAAATCTGGCCTGTTTTGTTTTTGTTATAAGTGCACAGCCATACTCTCTCGTTTCTGTGTTCTTTGAGGCTGCTTTCAGGCCACCCATAGAGTTCAGTTGTTATGAAAGGGACAGAATGTCTTTCAAAGTCTAAAATAGTTACTCTCTGGTACTTCCAAAAAAGTTTGCTGATTTCTAGAAGGTAATAAAAGTCACATCCTTTTATAATGAAAGGATTGATGGCTTGACTATACAACATTCCTGATGTCCCTCCTGGGCTCATTGGAAGGATTAGACCAAATAGCCCTGAGAATACTTCATCTTTGTGATCTATTAGTGCATGGCCAGTTACTCTAAAACTTAGTGGCTTAAATAATAAATATTTATTATCTTACTCAGTTTTGGGGAATCGCTGAAAGTTGGGAGCTGGCTTTGGGTTACTCGGGAGGCTGCATTCAGAGGTCAGTCAGAGCTGTTGACTAAGGCTGTAGAATTCCCTTTCAAGGGAGGGTGCAGGTTGGCAGGAGGTCAGCCATTCCGGGGCACAAAGATTCTCTTTAGGATACTTGAATGTCCTCACATCATGATAGCTGGTCCAGGTATGCATGAGGCATCTCAGTGCAGTTCCTTAGATACAGCTCCCCAAGAGCATTCCCTTTTCTTCTGAAAACCTGTAGATGAAAAGATCATCTTCCCCTAAAAGGAAAGTGACCAAGACACTTGGAGCAACCAAGAGATCTTTATTGTGGCAGTATCTGATTAACAGGGAAGGGAGAAAAGAGAGAGAGAGAGAGAGAGAGAGAGAGAGAGAGAGAGAGAGAAAGAGAGAGAGAGAAAGTGTGAGAGAGAATGGGGAAAGAGAGAAAAAAGAGGGGGGGAGAGAGCAAAGTGAGAGAGAGAGGGAGAGAGTGAGAGAGTGAGGGAGAGGGAAGCTGAGAGAGAGGAAAGAGAATAAAGAGAGGGAGAGGGAGAGAGGAAAGCGGGGTGGGGGTGGGAATGGGGAGAGCAAAGCGCAAGAGAGAGAAAACAAGAGAAGAATGAGAGAGAGAGAGAGTTGCAGACTTGTGCTAATGCTCCCATGGGGAGCAGCCTCAGAAACACTCTAAGTCTGAATTCAAACAAAAGACTTTATTTACCTGGCCAGGGACTGTCACCCACCTATAGAGACTGATGCTGTGGGAGAACAGCAATTTCCTGGCCTGTGTCTTGGGAATTTAAGGATGAAAACCATAAACTCAGGAGAGCCAAAATCTAATGAGGTCTCTGGGTCTGCAAGCTGCCTTGTTGGGTACAGTAAGGGTGTCATCTTCTGCCTTCAGGCAAATCGGGCAGGGGCCAGATGTGGGTTTCTGTTGCACCAGATGGGTGGGGGTTGAGTGTTCAGACTTGAGGCAAACAAACAATAAGGAACCAGGAGGGTGAGGGTGAGTGTTCAGCCCACCCTGCAGCTAACATTTGTTCAGCCTGCTCCACCACTAACATCCCCTACACTCCCAACAAACAATGTGGGACAGGCATAGGATAACTGCTCTGTTATCATAGCAGTGATGCTTTATGTTCAACAGGGGAAGTATGAGAAACTTGCAGGACTCACTATTGCATAGCAATTGTGAAATCTTGCAGGACACAAGCAACAGTTCTTCTGTTAAGACTCCAATTAAGACCTAAGAATATTATTCATGGCTCTTGGCTCTGTCCCCAAGTTGTCTTTCCTTTTCCAAAAAGATAGCCTGTGTTTGTGGCTAAGTAGTTTTCTCAGTCTGCCTTTTACCCATTGAAGTCCAAATACTCCTGCTCTCATAGATCCAAATACCTCTTTTCCATTTATGCTGCCTCTGCCTTTTACGGTTTAAGCTTGTAATGTTTCTGCCAATACAATTCTCTTAAAATCTTTGTAATTTTTATGAATCTTATTGGGTTCACTTCATTAGACTAAACCCTCAAATCTCTTTGAGTTATGTGCCTCTTTATCTTGGGCTTATGCTGATAGAAAACACCATTAAGGGGCCTGAAATCCTTCATCTAAGGTCTTGGTAGGAAATTTTATAGCCATACCCTTGACTTCAACTTTATAGCATATTTTCCTGACACTGTCCTGTGTTTGATCATTTCCCAAAAGCTGTTTCTTAATTTTAACATTGTTGCTGGCTAGAGAGTCTTTTTTTCCTTTTTTTAGACTGGGAATTTTCAAACTCATCAAATCCTAGTACTTTGGTAGGACAGTGCCTCTATCTGTGTTTGTATCTCACCTCTTACATTTTGTTCTAAGGAAAAAGAAGAAATGAGGTGGTGCCTCCAACATTTTGCCTGACAATCTCCTTTACTAGATCATGCAGTTCATTAGGTACATTTTCTACTTTCCACTTTACCACAGGTGACAGTGTTGCTAAACTTCCTGCCAATATGTAACGAGGATCTCCTTGTTTGTGATCCAAGGACATTTTTCTCACTTTCCTTTTAGCCTTCACTGTCAGACTTATTGAAGGTCATCAGGTGACTACTGACAGTATCTTTAAGACTGGCAGAGACTCTTAAGGCAGCGTCCATGATCCTCACCTCCTGGTTTTCCCACCCTTGTTTAAGCAGTGTGGGTAGGGCCTTGACTTGCTTCTGACTGATGGTATATGGCAAAGGTGATGGGCGTTTCTGATTACATGAACATAGTAATGCGAATATGTTCCTAAGTGGATAGCATCTGTCTTGCTGGAGTCTCTCTCCCTCCTTTGCCAGCTCTGAATAAGCAAAACTGCCATTTTATGGGCTGCCTGTAGCGGGAGGAAGATGTATCAAAGAACTGGGGTTGATCTCTATCTGCTGAGAATGACTTCCAGCCAGTAGCCATTGGGGGAGCAGGAAGCTCTCAGTACTAGAGCTGCAAGGAATTGAATCTACCAACAAATGTGGATCCTTCCCTATTGGAGTCTCAGATAAGACCACAGCCTCAGCCAACACCTTAATTGAAGTCATATGAGACCCTAAGCTGAGGACCCTGCTCAGCTGTACCTGGACTCCTGCTCTCATAGAAACTGAGATAATAAGAATTACCTTTGTAGCCAGGTACGGTGGCATACACCTGGAATCCCAGCGGCTCAGGAGACTGACGTAGGAGGATCACAAATTCAAAGCCGGCCTTAGCAACTTAGCAAGGCCCTAAGCAACTCAGCAAGACCCTGTCTCTAAATAAAATATAAAAAAGGGCTAGAGATGTGGCTCAGTGATTAAGTACCCCTGGGTTCAATACCTGGTACAAAAAAAAAAAAAAAAAAAAGGAATTACCTTTGTTTTAAGCTGCTATTTGTGGTACAGGTTTTACAGACTTGTGCTAACACTCTCATGGGGAGCCGCCTCAGAAAACACTCTAAGTCTGAATTCAAACAAAAGAGAACTTTATTTACCTGGCCAGGGACTGTCACCCACCTATAGAGACTGATGCTCTGTGGGAGAACAGCAATTTTCTGGCCTGTGTCTTGGGGATTTAAGGATGAAAACCACAAACTCAGGGGCTTTTCTCAGCATCATGCAAGCAAGCAAGTTACAGAAGCTAAAAAAAGCAGTTAGCTTACAACTTAGTTAATGGCATCTCAGGTCTGAGCAAGTGTTAGACAACCATATCCTGATGTAGACCCATAAATGTACTCAAACCCAGGATGTAGCTCACCATGACCACCATCATATTCTGAGTTGGGTACATTTCGTGGGGTACAAAATACAGAAAAAATATTATTTTTAAAAGAAGACAGCTTTCATTTCTGTTTCTCAGAAATGGTCCTGCAGTTCCTTCTTCACAGGAACAATAACAGAAAAACTAAGATGGAGTCGAGAACAGCCAAAGTGGAGTCCCTACGGCCACACTCTTTGTTCAGATAGCCACAGTGACTCCATTCCCGCTATCCCAGTACTGGTAACTTATTTGATGCTTGTAGTTATCTTATTTACTCATTATTTTACTACTGATAACTCTAAGCCTTATGTCTACATGATCAAGCTAATAAAATTGTTCACAACTATATTGATTTAACCTTGTCTATATCTATATTAACCTATCAGCCTATATTTACCTGTAACTACACTGGCATGCTGACTTATCACCGTTCACTGTGCATATCTTTTCCCTGTGGCTTAAATCCTATGTCTTACAGTTACATAATTTTATTACTATTACTTAGGTTTACTCCTGATGAATTTATGTCTTACTATTGCTTATCTTATTATATCTTACTGTTGCTAATCTTACCTTATTCCTATAATCTATAACCTATGTCTGTGACTTATTGATTATATTGATCAGTTCACACCACAACAACACCATATCCAAAACCCTCCTAGGCTCTGCTTACTACCCAGTTCCAAAGCTGCTCCACATTTTAGGTCATTTGTTATTGACCTCACTCCTAGCACCAAATCTATATTAGTTTTGCTGAGTAACAAACTACCCTTAAACCACACAGGTTAAAAAAATAAGCATTTATAATCTCACAGTTTCTAAGGATCAAGAACTGGAGAGCACTTTAGCTAGGTGGTTTGGCTCAATCTCTCATGAGGTTGTAGGAAAGAGGCCAGAGGATCCAATTCCAAGGAGGCTTATCCACTCACCTTCTGCTGTTGTCAGGAGGCCTTGACCCTTGTCCACGTGGACCTCCCCAGAGGGCTGCATGAGTGCTCCTGCAACATGGCAGCTGGGATCTCCAAAACAAATAACCCATGGAATGTCTCTTCTGCTCTATAGCTCAAAATAATCATATGCCTGCCTAGATTCAAGAGGAGGACTCAGACCTTACCCCTGGATGAGAGGAATGTGAAAGAATTTTCAGCCATCACATGCCACCAAAACAACCTGCCTCTTTTAGTCAGCTTTGCATAGCTGTGACCAAAATACCTGACACAAACAACCTAGAGGAGGAAAAGTTTATTTTGGCTAAGAGTTTCAGAGATTCAGTCCACTGGTCAGCCAACTCCATTGCTCTGGGCCTGAGGTGAGAAGAACATCACGTGGCATCAGTGCGGAGGGAAGCAGCTCAGGATGTGGCAACCAGGAAGCAGAGAGAGGAGGGAAGAGCACTCTGCTCACCAGGGACAAAACATAATCCCCAAAGTGCCCCTAGTGACCTATTTCCTCCAGCCACACCCTAATTGCCTACAGTTGTCTCCCAGTTAATTCATATTAATGGATTAATCCACTGATTAGGTTAAAGCTCTCATACTCTAATCATTTCACCTCTGAACATTCTTGCATTGTTTTACCCATGAGCTTCTGGGGGTCACCTTGTATTTAAGCCATGACAAACCTGATCACCTGATGAAGTGTGGGACCAGATAGACCCTTTCCCACTTCTTTCACATCTGGACTATAAGAGAGCACCTAACTTAAAGGTGGTTTCTCTGTAGGTTGTAAGTCATCCAATGCTCCAATGCCCTTATCAGTCTTTTTCTTTCTTTCTTTTTTTTTTTTTAGAAAAATCTTTCTTATTTAATTGGTTCTGATTCTTTTTCATTTTTTTGAATTTTAATTTGCTATATATGACAATAGAATGCATTACAATTCATATTACACGTATAGGGCACAATTTTTTCACATCTCTGGTTGTACACCAATACCCTTATTAGTCTTTAAATGACAAGAACAAACACAATGTTTATTAATATAATGAACAAGTGAAAATGGGTGAACTATAGCTGAGGACAAGAATATGGACGATCTTAAAACAACATTGAGCTCTCACCTCTGGACATGGTCCTAAGAGCATACAGTGGTATTTAAATCAAGATCCACACCCTCAGCTTAGCAAGATGGAGGACATGAAAACTGCCCCAGGCTGGGGCAGCTAAGAACAACTGGCTTCCTGTCCCCTCAGCTCCAGGTGAGGCCTGTCTTTCCAGGAGAAGCATGACATCAACACTTCTCACCCTGCCCCAGCTACCTGTTTTGAGATTAAGTTCTTGGTGAATATAGCTGATGAAATGAGTGCTTAACCTTGGGCATAGCACTCCTGAGAATCTTGGGGAACAGTTGCCTGTTGCCCATTGCCCCAGCTTGTGGAGTGGGGGATTCCACTGAGGGGTAGAGAGGGAACTGAGGACACCTGAGGCTGCTGCACCCTTTCTCTATCAATGCTCAACTCTTTGGGTAGAGGCATCAGAGAGAATGTCCCTCTGACACCATCCATCATTCCTGCCAGCACCACAGCTCTGGCTCAGGGATTTCCCCTGAGCACAGAAAATGGCTGGTAAAAGAGAGAGTACCAAATCTCTCCCCAAAGATCTGACCTCATTTACAACAGGTTGTAGAGAAGTTCAAGTCTAAGGGTTCTCTTAAAAACAGTAGAGGTGAACTGGGGTTGTGGCTCAGTGGTAGAGCGCTTGCCCAGCTGGTGTGAGGCACTGGGTTCAATCCTCAGCACCACATTGAAAAATAAATAAATAAAATTAAGGTATAAAAAAGCAGTGAAGGTTGTGGTGAAAGGCAATTGGTGGGGGAGATTGGTGGACTCTGGGGATAAAGACTAAATTGTCCGCGGGCACATTTGCTGGAGAGAAAGGGGGGCGGGGAAGAGGAGCCGGAGAGCCCTGCTGAACTCCTCAGAGTGGTGGTCCCTGCATCTTCTCCAGACATGGTCCTTGAACAAACCTGATTCCTTCCTACCAATTCTCCTCTCCCAAATATCGGCCTCTGAGCGGCAAGCAGCACAGACCTCGATTGGAAACACTACAACCTTGAGAGCACCAGGCGAAGTGAAAGAAGCCAGTCACAGAGGACCTCCGATCACCCATTCTCCACTTCACACTTCCCCTTTAGAGTACATCTCTCTCTCTGCTCCGCATCCCTGACACATCCTTGAATTCTTTTCTGTGACAGAGTCAAGAACCTGTAAGGTCTGGGTAAAATTTGGTGCACTTCTGGAAACTTCCTCGGGCTTGTGCTTGGTGACAGCATTAGTTTCTTTGTGAGGTGGTAAGAATGTTCCAGAACTGACTGAGGTGGTGGTGGACTATATCTGTGAGTTTGCTTAAACCAGTCGTACATTTTAAATGGGTGGAAACGAAAAAGGGACAGAGGGCAAATGAACTCTGGTACCTTAACTCATGGTCTGACAGTCACTGAAAGAGAGCATTTTTTTTCTGTGCTCCCTCACTTTAATTCAGAGCTTGCTAGTTATTAAAATCTTGGTAGGCCCCTTCCCCTTTCCCCTCACACAACCTCATGGCTTCGGAGACCAGGTGCATCATGAGGGCAGGATGCCCTTGTCATGACTACCCCTGGAAAACAACATAAACTGTTGAAGAGTCATCAAAATGACAAATTCCCAGGTCTCCTAACACATCACTTGCTATGATTTGTGTTCTCTTGCATTTCCCACCTGTGTGTCCCCTTAACAGGTACATCACCTCACCTTCACCACAAGACAGAGACATTTATTCCAGAGGCTACTACATTGATATGAAAAATGAGCATGTGGCTCCAAGATCGCTCTGAGTTAAAGTGCCCTCCCAGGAAAAGAAAAACACACCTTTGAAATGTACCTGCAGCCAATTAAGATTCCTAAACCTCGGGCTCCTCTTGCAAACAGTCCTTCCACATGAATAAAACTCTCTCCTTTTGTTTAGGGACCCAGCCAGACACTCTCCTGTCAGTGTTCAGTGTCCTTCTTCTCAAAGAGAAGCCCTAAGAAATGTCGTGCCCGCATGTCCTCTTGCCTGACTTATTTTCGTTTCTACTGTCATCAAGCCAGAGTGCCTGTGTCTGGCATCCAGGTGAATTGTATGATATATAAGTTATATCTCAATGTACATATTACAAAAACAAGAAATGGAAAGAAAAAACAACAGGAGTAAAAGAAGACAAATAGCAGAGTTCATCCACTGATTTCCTCTTTATCAAGGTCAAGAACAGCCAATGCTAGCCTGGTGCAGTGGCCCATACCTGTAATCCCAGTGGCCCAGGAGGCTGAGGCAGGAGGATTGTGAGTTCAAAGTCAGTCTCACCAACTTAGCAAGGTCCTAAGCAACTCAGTGAGACCGTGTCTCTAAATAAAATACAAAAAAGGGCTGGGGATGTGGCTCAGTTGTTAAGTGCCCCTGAGTTCAATCCCTGGAAACAAACAAACAAACAAACAACAACAACAACAACAACAAAATAGCCAATGCTAAGCTAGTTCAGGATGCACAGCTGGGCAGTAAAATTAAGAGAATCCCTGGAAATCAGGGTGGTGGACTCGGTTGGGAAGACACACAGGGCTTCCGGGGCACTATTCCAGGTGCTGTTGTTTTAGTGATGGTGACATGGGCGCTTGTTTTAGGACAGCTTGTTAAGCTGTGCATGTGTGCTGTATAGAGCTCTTTTTAAACCACATTTTATAATAAAAGCATCAAAAATAAGATAAGCTGGTTTCATCAAGCCCTGACATGATGTAATTTGGTCAGGGTCTTGCTTGAGCTGAAAGGCCAGGATGAGAAGGGGCAGGTGAGGCTGGAATGGCCATGGCCAGGGTGAGGGAGGACCAAGAGGGTCCCTAGAACTTCAAATCCTAATAGCCTCTTGATTTACTTATTTCTTTATCTCTTCATCAATAATATTGTTAAGTATCTGCTTTGGGGCATCCCAATGAAACGGTTCCTCCCCAATTTCCAGTGATTCACCCCAGAATTATGTTTATCTCTGTGACACATTCCATGGTCACACCGAATGGAGTGTGTGTGCTAACCTGAGCTGGGCTGGCCAACCACCCTCTGTATGCTGGGAATTTGGAAATGACCAAGGTATGATGGACATCATTTTTAAGGATCACATGGGCTACTGCAGATGTGTTTTTTGTTTTTGTTTTGGCTGTGATCCTTGTTAAGAAAGACATTTAACAATTGTGCCCACACCCAGACACATGCACAAGGAAACAGGTTTCATGAGATGGTTCACCTCTTTCTGTGATGTATTTTGCCATTTTCTATTCCATTCCGTTGAAATGCTGGTCGAACCCACAAAATCAATTTCACAAACCACTAGGGTCATGATCCTAGTTTGAAAAATGACCTGATCTAACCAGAGAGGTAAATAAATGATCAAGAGCCAGCTGTAGAATGAAGGCTATATTCTCATGAGGGTGAGTGTAGTCAGTGCAATTGCTCCACATAGATGGAGTCCAACTTGGAGAGGTCCAAGTCACAATTTTTCAGTTTTCCAATGGTGCAACAGTGTGGAGAGCGGTGACTTGGATTATGGTCTTTGATGGCCTCAGAGCTGTGTCTATGCTTTGCTCTGGGAACTTTCCATGCAAAGGTATAGGACAGATTTCCCAGGAGCTATGGTAAAGCCCTGCCTGAGAAATTTCTGTGAAAAGGTACGAAATAATAACAGTTTTGACCTTGAGCTCAGACATCACCTACAAGATAACCACAATATCTTGCAAGTGCTACAACCTTCAAGCCTGCCTGCTTTGCAGAAACTCTGGACAGTGGGCTTCCTGGGTGCAGCAGGATAATAACAGGGGATTCTAACTCTGCAACAGTAGAACAGCTACAAAACTGCTTCTAGTTCTGTAACTTTTAGTGCACAAAGAACAAAGCCCCTATAGTTTTGACTTACTGATTGTGAGTAAGTAATATATATGTGTGTGTATATATATTAGTTGTAGATGGTCACAATACCTTTATTTAATTAATTAATTTATTTTTATGTGGTGCTGAGGATTGAACCCAGTGCCCCACATGTGCTAGTGCCCCTTGTGTGTCTTTTTTAAAAAATTTTTTAGTTGTTGATGGACTTTTATTTTATTTATTTGTATGTGGTGCATACTAGGCAAGTGCACTACCGCTAAGCCCCAGGCCCAGCCCCAGCCCCTTGTGTATCTTTCTTAATCGCCCATCGCTCCTCTCTGGTTTCTAGGGTTCTGCCCTGCAGGTTACCACACAGAAGCCATATGCATTTGGTAGAAACTGTACTTTGTCTTTTTTTTTTTTTTAAGACAGGGTCACACTCTGTTGCCCAGGGTGAGTTTGACCTCAGGAGATCCTCCCACCTCAGCCTTCTGAGAAGCTGGGACTACAGGCACTTGCCACTGGGCCTGACTTAGAAGCTGCACTTTGGAATTTAAATTTAGATCTTTTAACTTTTGGAGGGCATTTACCTAAATATGCCCTGATCCAAGCCCAAGCTAATCACCCTTCCTGGGTGATCCTGTTTCTCACATAACAGTCTTGTGTGAGAAAATAATGTATTTGTTATTTTCATTTCTCAGTTGAGAAAAGTGAGGTACAGAGAAGTAAAGAGACTCACCCAAGGCCACACAGCTGGTACCCAGTGCTATTTGTCCACACAGGTCCATGTGTGTGCATGTGTGTGTGTGTGTGTGCTGGGAGAGGCAGAACGTGGACCTCGCTGGGCATGGAAATATTGGTGGGAGCTGTGGGGACTCGCATAGGCAGGACTTGGCAACAGGTGGAATGTGGGGGATGGACCAATAACATGTGGGCAATTCCAGGACCCCGGTTCTCCATGTCCCCAGTGAAGGTAGAAGGGAGTCCCCCTCTTTCTCCCCTGGGCTTCCCTGCTTCTCCATCGCTTCTTCCATGCTCCTTCTGGGGGTTCCCAGGGTCCCAGGCATGCGGATAACCATTGTTTGTGATGGATTCAAATCTCAGTCCGAAATTCCTGTAAGATGCAGAGTTTTATTTTTCTCTAACTCAGCTCTGATTCTCTTTCCTTTGCTGGTGATTCTGTTTCCACTGGAGTTTCTCTGCCTTTCCCTGGCGGGCTGCTGCTGGCACCCGACGCTGTCTGTTCACACAGGTCCCCGTGGAGGAGACAGCTCTGCCTCTTCAGCCTTTCGCTGCAAGGTGGCTTCTCCCATCTCCATGTGTCCCTCAAAGTGTACACATCTTTCTGCTGAGCCTCCCACGATCACTACACAGGTTGTCTCTCCCCAGGGTCTTGCTGGAACCCCGGGGGAGGGGACCAGCCACCTACTGAGCCCGTCTTAATGACTTTTCTGGGATCCATGGGACCATCTGGGAGGCAGCAGGAGCCAGGCTTCCTGGCTGGGCCTCTGGTTTCTGTCTTCCGGCACCCCATGGCCCTCTTTCCTCCTCCCAGAAGCTCAGTGGGTTTTTAAAGACTGTGTGTGCAAGGGGTCTACATGCCCCCCCTTGCAAACGTGTTGCCCAGGCTTCATTTCCTGGGGGCTCTCGGTTCAGTTTTCACCTGGTTCTCACTTTCCCACTTTCCTATCCTCACACTTCTCCTCCAGCTTCAGGAGGCCTCACTCTCCCAGGCTTCCTGACTTGGTGGCTGCTCCTTCTTGGTTTTCTCTGGTCATTCTTTCCTCTCTTCTCTTCACTCTTCCCATGCTGGGTTCTTATCTCACCTCTTCTCCCAAGCCTGGTCAGTCTCACTCCTGGTCCTTCCTCCAAGACTTCCAGTCACTAATCAACAGAGGCCATATTCCTGTCTGCAGCCCAGGCTTCTCTCCCAGACCAGAACTTCTACTGAAAGTCGCCTCACCTGATTCATCACTCTCTACCTAAACCTATATTTCCTGTGTTGCTGACACTATAATGTCTTTGCTATTCATTTGCCCAAAGTATTCATGCCAGAATTCTGGGCATCACCCATGCCTCTCTCCCCTTCCCCCTCAAATTACCCATTAAGCCCTAAATTCTGTTGATTTTTGAGACACCCCAGGGAGAAGTTATATTAGTCAGCTTTTCATTCCTATAACAAAATCCCTAAGACAGTCTACTTTATAAAGAAAAGAGGTTTATTTAGCTTGTAGTTTTGGAGGCTATAAGTCCAAACAGCATGACTTGGGCTCTGGTGAGGGGCCCTGTGGCTGCTGAATCACACATTGGGTGGGAATGTGAGTCTCTGGGTGTCCATGTAGTTTTTCTCCCTCTCCTTATAAAACCACCAGCATTCAGTCATGAGGGCTCTACCCTAATGGCCTAATCTACTCTAATAATTTTCTGAAGGTCCCACCTCTGAACACCATAGTCAGATTAAGAATCTACACTCTTAGTACCATTAACTTATGTTTGGGGAGTAAACACTTGTATGATTTCAGGGGAATGAATCATCTTCAAACCACAGCAATAGTAAGGTACATGGATCCTAGAGCCAGATGGTCTGGGTTCAAATCCTGAATTGGCCCACTTTCTCAGGTGTGGTCCAATTGGGTCTGCAATAATAGCAGACCTGAGACTGGGTAAAATCTGTTGTTGCTGTGGTGCTAAAACCTCACAACGCTAGGCCAGTGCTCTACCACAGAACTACCTCCCCAGCCTGAGACTGGGTAATTTCTAAAGGGCAGAGATATATTCCTTGCAGTTCTGAAGGTGGGGAAGTCTGAGATCAAGGGGCCAATATCTGACAAGGGCCCTCTTGCTGTGTCATCCCAAAGCGGAGGCAGAAGGGCAAGAGAGGGCAAAAGGGCTGAATTCATCCTTTTATAAGGAATCTACTCCTGTGACAATGGCTTTGATCCATCATGAGGGCAGAGTGCTCCTGCCTAATCACCTCTTACAGGTCCCGCCTCTTTGTACTGTTAAAATGGTCATTTAGCATTTACTTGAATTTGGGAAGGGGCAAGCCAAATTCAAATCATTGCACTTAGCATCTAGATGGCCACCTTAAGTGACAGCCAGTTCTAAGGAAAACCTTTTGCTTTCCCAGACAAAGGTGTTTCTGAGAAAGGCTTACCACTCCCTCATGCCAACCCAACGTCTAACCATCCACATTAGGTCCTGCCCAGCTCTGATTCCCTATAAAAGTCCCGGAACCCAAGCCTGAATTGCCTCTCTCTCCTGTAGAGAGATGGCCTTTATTTGTCAGCTCTGACAAATAAACTCTTGTGTGGACCTCTGCCTGGTCTCTGTCTTTCATTTCTTAGTTATCCATCTCTTGTTCCTCACTTTCCCTTATTTTCGATATGGAAACCTGGGATTGGGTTCCCTGGTGTGCCTGCTCCCCTCTTCGAGGGTCACTGAGCATCCTGGGGCCCTGATCCAAATTCCATCATGGGACCAGGCCCTCCATTCTGCCAAATGCCCTGTCTCCGGTCGACCTAAATGACCTATAGATCCTGGAAAATAACCGTTGAAATGTCCAGCATTCCCAGAGTTACTGTGTAGTCAGGGACACCCCAGCCACAGCTTTCACAGCTGTGGCTGACCCCTACTGCCCACAGAGTCTATAGGTGGTCTTGTATTTGGGCCCTGGGTTTTGAGCTCTCTCTCACCCAGAACTAAACCCCCCAAAACTTATCCCCTTGTGCAATCAGATCTGGCCTCAATATCCTTTGGATAATGACTCTAAATGGCCACTTAACTGCACTCTAGATCCCAATGTTATCAGGGATCTTTTCAACTATTGTGAGCGTTCAGGAAAATGGAAAGAGATATCCTCCTCCCTCTCTGTGCAACTCTTGCTCTACAGCACAAGTCCTTTTAGCTCTCACCTCCCCTACACCTGCTTCCAAAGGGACAGAAGATCCTACCCAGGACTCCTCCTCCTCCCAGCGGATGAACCCCCACCATACCACAATTCTCTTCCTGATGAAGCCACCGCAGCAAATGTCCCCTCAACCCTTCCACCCTTCTCTCCTCTTGCCACATGCTCACAGGCTGCTGTTGCCCAACCCACATCTCTGCATCCTGTATGTGAGGTGGCTGGGGTAGATGGTGTAATCCGGGTTCATGGGCCTTTCTCTTTGTCAGATCTTTCACAGATAGAAAAGTGGCTTGGGTCCTATACTTCAAGTCCCACCATATATATCAAAGAGTTTCAATATCTAACTCAATCATATGATTTGACCTTCCACGATGTCCATATGATCTTGTCCAACACCCTCCTGCCCGAGGAGTGCAGACAAGTTTGGGAGCAAGCTAGAAATTGTGTGATGAGGTACATCAGACCTCCCCTGCCCATCTGATTGGCACTGAAGTGGTCCCTGATGGGGACCCCTGATGGGATTATAATCTGCCTAAAAGAGTAACTAGTAGGAACCAACTCATTACTTGCCTCATGGCAGGTCTGAGAACGCAGCCCATAAGGCTATCAATTATGAAAGGCTCCAGGAAATCATCCAAGATAAGAATGAAAACCCTTCAGCATTTTTAGACGCCCTGACCAAGGACGCTCTAAAAATACCAACCTGGACCCTGAGACTCCAGATGGGAGACAACTACTAATGACCTGATTTTCTGTAGAGTTTCCCCAATATTAAGGGCAAACTAAGGTGCCTTGACAGGGGGTCCCTAACTCCCCAAGAGAGGTTCTGGAAGTGGCCTTTATGGTGTATAACCGGAAAAATAAGAAGGCCTGGAAGCAAAAATATCAGATGTTCGCTTATGCCATCTGTCCGGCTGCAGCATCTGTCCCTGGTTCCACTGGCCTGAAGAAGGGTCCCTTGGGCCTGGACCCTGTTTTAAATGTGGTCAGATGGGTCACTGGGCTTGTACATGTCCCAAGGCTCATAAGCCTCTGGGGCCGTGGCCTAAATGCCATCAGGAGGGACACTGGGCCATTGACTGTCCCTGAGCCCATAGAAGCCCCCCGGCCCAGTCCTTCTGGTTCCGCTTTCCAACTCTTAGGACTGGCTGCAGAGGACTGACGAGGCCCAGGTCCCCATCACCCGACCATTACCATCACTCCACGGGAACCCAGGGTAACTCTGCATATTTCAGGTAGGCCTGTCTCCTTCCTCCTGGACACCAGGGCTACATATTCAGTCCTCAAGGGGTTCTGGGGACCTACCACTCATTCTATGACCTCTATTGTCTATTGTAACCAACCCTTACAGACACCCAGCCTGGTTTGCACTTTTGGCTAACTTTTACCCACTCCTTTTTGGTCAATACACAGGGCCCTGTTCCCCTTATTTGAAGGGCCATCCTCACAAAGTTGGGGGCTACACTTTCCTTTTCCCCTCATATGTGCTTCCATCTAGACTTGCCTGCCGCTCCCCTGGTCCTCACCCTTACCTTAGAACCATCCCCTGTTCTGTCTACCAGTGCCTCCCATTACCCCCTCCCGAGGTGGGCCCTATTGTCTGGGATGTTTCAAGTCCTTCCATCGCCTCACACCACGAGCCCATTCACATCCGTCTCAAGACCCCCTCCATTTTCTGGCCCAGTCACAATACCTGCTCTCCCTCCTTGCTGCTGCTCTTATCCCAGGTGTGTGTGTGTGTGTGTGATTAGTCCTGCGCTACTTTTCTTTCACTGATGCCAGTGACTTGGTCATATTCTCCCATCAGCTTTGCTCTCTGAGCTGCTTTGGGATCCTGGCCTGAGGGCCCAGGACAATTACCACATATCTTCTTCCATTCACCAAGTGGCTCCTTCTTCCTCCACACACTGGCCCCATTTGGGTGACTTCGCCCTTCTCTTCCCCTACTCCTTGCAAGTCTACTCCCTAGAGATAGCAGTGACAAGTCTCCTCTAGAAACAAAAGTTAAGTTAGATCTTGGTCCAGCACCAAGATTCTCGACCTTCCCATCCCTTCCCCTTGGCGAGTTCACTCTCTTGGCTCCTCAGCAGAGCCCTGGACAGACAACCAAGACTCTCAACAGGCAAAGCCTGGCACTAGAGAAGTAGCGGTGACCACTCCCTTCTCTCAGTCCCAGAAAGGCTTCGACCCTGGGGCCAGTAAATTGTGTGGTGAAGACCCTTTTAACTACTGTCCTCTCTCTCACTCTGTTTGGCCTAGAGCTGGGGATGCCTGCCTCTAGCCACTCCAGCCCTCCAACTCACCACGGGGAACTCCCAGTCCAGAATCCCGTCTGACTCACCTCTTGGCTGCCTCCTCGCCCACTTAGCCCCATTCCGTTTGGCTCCTGACTGTCCCAATGTTTTATGGAATCCTCATAACTTTTCTGAGTGCTCAGGAAAATGGAAGGAAATCCCTTATGTGCATGCTTTCTCCTTTCTCCACTCTAAGCATTCCCTTGGCTCCTCTTGCTCCCCCGCCCAGCTTCTACTTGCTACTAAAGCTCTGGACAAACAAGGGACCCAGAACCCTCTCCTCTTCTTCTGTCAGCATAGTACATTGTAAAGCCCTCGGCAGCATCTCCCTGGCCAAGTCCACATTGAAGCTAATATTGAAATATAAAGGAGGACAGACTCAGCATGCTGGATAAGAGGCCTAAGACTTTAAAAAAAAAAAAAAGTGTCAATTTAACTTTTCTGGTAAACCCAGCCTAATTCCCTCTTAAGATCAGGAGCCATGTTGTCAAAAGTTATAAAAGATTTATTTCTGTTTTCTGTAAAATAGTAGGATTTCTATTTGGCCTTGCTGTATTTTGATGTTTTAAACTTGCTTGGAATGCCTGCCTGTGCCTTGAACTCACCATGCCTGGCTTTCCCTGACTAGATAACAACCCCTCTGAAACCCTAATGGCACCTCATAAATTCTGATGTTGGGATCCAAATTTATTCCCTAAGTGCTGAACCATTTAGACCACTAACCTACTACCCGCCTTTGTATTATGCTTGTCAAAATCCTGTCATCTGTAAGTTCTCAAGACACCCCCCTTTTTGCAACTTCTTGTGCTATAGAACTGTGCTCCTAGAGACCTGGAGATCTGTCTTCTATCCCACGGATTTCGGGAGAGAGACTGTTCCGGCTAGTCGGAATTTCATGCTTGCTTTAATTTGATTTAAAATTGGAGTTGGAGATCTTTTCTTTGCATTGTGGTTTAACATTTTCCCTTGGCTACAACACAGAAGAATGACTTAGAAACTTTCTCTCTCTCTCCATCTCCCTGATGTCACACGCCCATTTCACCTTTACATGGCTAAAAAGCAGGGATTTGCTCTAGGATCCTCACACTCATGCTAGGGCCAACCTTTGCCCTTGTGACCCTACTGTTGGGGGATGGGACCCTTACCTACAAATGTTGGCCACAGCCTCTCTACTCATTAATGAGTCAAAGAAACTCACCTTTGGAGCCCTACTCACCATCCTGGCTCCTCATCACCAAAAGGTACTCCTCACCTACAGGGCTTACATTCCTTATCCCCGTCACCTTTTATTTCTACAGGTGTCCCTGGTGGAAGATCCCAGTCTTATTTTCCACATGTGCTCACCTTTAAACCCTGTACTCCCCTCCCCACTCCTCAGGACTCTCCCACCTCTCCTCCTCTCACCCATTCATGCATTGAAACTCTGGAGGAGCTCCTTCCACATCCTTCCCAAAAGGCCCCTTGCTCCAGGCAACATGCACATGGTTCACAGATAACTCCTCCTTCCTTCAGGAGGGAGTTCATGGGGCAGGTGACACCCACAGGCCCTCTCAAGCTGTGTTTCTCCAAGGCCGGAACCCCCAATCTTCCTTTGGTCTCTGAGGACACTGCAGAACCATGAGTACCGCCCTTCCCTTCTTCATTTTTGCCCTCCTCCCTTGTTCTGCACTCACCTCCCAGGGGGACCACTACCAGGGATTATCATTCCAATTTCTAGAAGACTTACAGCAACTTGCTGAAATCATACTAACCCTACAGTCCCAGCTTGATCCTTTAGCTGCTGTGCTTCTGCAGAATTGAAGAGGCCTGATCTTCTAATGGCCAAAAAAGACGAATTTGTTTGCACCTACAGGAGGAATGCTCTTTTTATGTCAATCAATCTGGTACAGAAAAGGACAAGATGCAACATCTCCAATAGGACCTTGAATGTCAGAAACAACAGCTGTCTTCTGCTGAAGGATGGCAGCTCAGTAACCCCCTTCTCCAGTGGGCACTTCCTCTCCTGACCCCTCTCCTTGTCATAGGTCTTCTGTTAATGCTTGCTCCCTGTGTCATTAGATTTGTTCAAGACCAGATCCAAAAAAATTCTAGGCAAACTACAAACCAGCTTTTGTTACAGGAATACCAATCCCTCACCAAAAATTGGGGCACTGGGGACAGCATTCCACCACCACTCAACCTCTGTCATCATTCCAATGACATCTAGTCCCCTAATGAAGGATTCAAATGCCGCCCCTTCCCAGCAGGAAGCAGTTACAGAAGATTGACCTACATCCCTGTTCCCTAAGGGGCCCAATAAAAAACAAAAACGGGGGTGGGAATATAAGGTCCTTGCTTGGATCTGGATGGCCACCTTAAGTGACAGCTGCCATTGTAAGGAAAAAGTTTCACTTTCCCACCCAAGGGCCTTTCTAAGAAAGGCTCACCATTCTCTCATACCGACCCAGCCCCTAACCACTTGCTTTAGGACTCTCTCAGCTCAGATTCCTGAGCCTGCCTCATAAAAGTCCCAGAACCCAAGTCTTCTTTGCCTCTCTCCACTATAGAGAGATGGACTTTATTTTGACAAACTCTCGTGTGGATCTCTGCCTGGTCTCCGTCTCTCTTTCTTGCTTTCCCTTCACGGTCCTCTTCTAAGAGCCTTATCTCAACTAACTGATTTCCTGTGAAGTCCGAACTACTGTAGTGCATTTTCCTAGAATGGAAATTGAGGCACAGGAAGTAAGGTTTTACTGCTAGTAAATCAAAGAGACTACCTTGTTCCAGAGTCCTGAAACTGCCACTAGATAGGGGTGTGCAGAAAAGACAAAGAGACCCCAGATCAGCCCTGACAGATTCTTGACTTAAGGCACAGAAAGGAATTTCAGGACACATCAAAAGAGGCACAAACAAGGAAAACAAGATTCATTTAGGAATGAAAGCAAAGGGAGAAAGTGTGGGCAGTCAAGAGTGAGACACACTTCTGGGGTTGAGGCTCTTCATTTTAAAGGAAGCTGTAAATAGTGGATGTGAGAGTACAGGGGGGCTGATGTCGGCCTGGTGGGCTCCACTCTCCCACTCAGGGAGCACAGAGTGGGTCACAATGGTCTGATTCTTTCAGGATTTCTAGGTTGATAACCACATCATAAGTCTCTAGCAATATTTTCCTATTACTTTATTTAGTCTAAAGAACAGACTAGCATGTTTAAGCTAGCATTTTATGTAGCCATTAATCACTTAGACTTATGATACTCTAAGAGTCAAAGGCTTCTGTGGTCTCCTTTCTACCTATCCTTATTTTTTCTAGCCTACTTCCATATGACTAATGAGGCTGAGCGTTATGAAGCCTTTGATGGACTTCAGAGGCAGGGACAACCACATTTAATTAGTGTAAATCCAACAAGAATTCATAATAAAAAATTTATGTGTCTCACAGTTTATAGCATGGTTTTATGTGGATTCTTTCATTTTATGAGATGAGGCAGTATAGAGTTGTGGTTAACAGCACAAGGTCTGTAATCTGATAACCCCAACGTTAATTTCCCACCCTGGCAGGGAAACAGGCTAAGGTGTGTTTGGAGCCTTTGTGTGTGTGTGTGTGTGTGTGTGTGTGTGTGTGTGTGTGTCTGTCTGTCTCCACCTTCTCATTTGTAAGAGGTGTACCATAAAAGTATTTACTACATGTCGTCGTGAGAGTTAAATGAGATAATAATGCCCTTAAAGCACTTGGCAGTGTGCCTTTCATATAGTAAGTGCTCAGAAAAAAATAAATGATACAAAATACTGTCTTATTTCATTGGTTACAGGTGATGTATCGAATGTTCTGGGCTCATTAAGCTTCACAATAACTTTGGGAAAGTTTTGTCTTTATTTTACAGAGAATAACAGCACATGCCTTGTAGGTCCCAGGCACTGTTCTAATGCACTTTGCAAAGTCAGTCCTCAAAACAATTCTGAGAGGTGCTACACGTTATAGTGACTATTGTACAGGGGAGGAAACAGCACCAGTTACAGCCAGCAAGAGGAGCAACCAGCGGGGTTGCTTCCAGGGTCTGTACTAGTAACCACATGGCCTTAGGAAACACTTGACAGAATAAAAACTACAACTCCCAATAACCCACGGGCTCCAGGTTCATTTCAAACCCTAGGATTATCACTCTGTTCAGCAGATGGTGCGCTAGCGCGTAAGCAAATCGCAGGCCTTGCATAAGGGCTCAAACTACCATACCCACAATGCTGTGCGGGCATCAAGGTCCCGCTCTCCTGCTTGGCTGTCCAAGGCAGTGCCTGTGCGCGCTCCTGGGAAACCGTGTTTATTGAAACTCTTCGTGTTGTTCTCTTTGAAGGCGGAAAGTTAAGCTCCTTCTTTCCCCAACCCTGCCTGTCTTCTTGGTTGGAGAATGGTAGGATTGAAACAAGGCGCCCTTCGTGGCCTCCCTTGCCCTCGCCTAACGTGAGGACCCTTGATCTCTGGCCCAAGATGGCAGCGCCCAAAGCACCGCTCTTGGTGCTACCCTGAGGTGAACTAAGACCGAAAGCCCCGCATCATGTCGAAGCTGAGCCGCGCCACTCGGGCCCTCAAGAAGCCCGAGGCCAGCGGCGTGATCCGGACCATCGTGCGGGCAGGCCAGGCCATGCCCGGGCCCCCGCTCGGCCCCATCCTGGGTCAGGTGCAGCAGCGGCGGCAGCCCGGCGTGGGAAGCGGGAGGGCGCGAGCTAGTACGCGGGCTCTGCCACCGGGAGGCCTCGGCTCGAAGCCCACCTCTCCCCCGGCAGGCGCTGTGCCCTGTCAGGTGGCAGCTCTCCGGCCCCCGCCTCCTCCGCCTGGCGCCGCGGGCCGTGGGGGACCAGGTGGGCAGTGCAAATGAGCCGTCCCGCCCCGACTGGACCCGCGGGCCGGACCTGGGAGGAGGGAAGGTGGGCGCCCGCGGTAGGGAGGGCGAGGTGACCCTGACTGTCGCGCTTCCCACGCAGCGGGGCGTTTCTATCAACCAGTTCTGCAAGGAGTTCAACGAGAGGACGAAGGACATCATAGAAGGCATTCCCCTGCCCACGAAGATTTTTGTGAAGGTGCATAGAGCGGACTCGTCCCTGGTTTCCTTCTCATCACCGCCGCCTCCCCCCTGCCCCCCAAGTTCTTCGTCACCACGGCCTGGTCACCCGGGTTGCCGCTGTGGCCCTGGCTTGGCGCGGGCTGCAGTGTCACTGGGCTGCAGTGTCCCCGCTCACACAGTGAAGACTGCACCATACATATCTTTTTTCTTCTTTTCTCTGGTACCAGGGATTGAACCCATGGCCTCAGGCGAGCTAGGCAAGCAAGTACCACTGAGCGACACCCCCCAGTCCCTTGGTCTTTTTAATTTTGAGACAGAGTTCCCCCAAGTTGTAGAGGCCGGCCCTGAACTTGCAATCTTCCTACCTCAACCTCTCTGTTCTAGTTGGGATTACAGGGGTGCCCCACCAAGCCCAGCTTAGACCATCTTTTTTCAGAACCTGCCTGGTCCTGCCATTTTGCAGTCTTTCCCCTTGTCCCTCCATCTCTGGGGCTTCCAGAGCAGAGGTTGGGCTTGAAATAGAGTCGACAGGGATGTTTCTTGCAGATTTATTTTGCCCTATAGCTTTGTGGTCTGGTAGAGAGACACCGAGAGGAGGGAGGAATAGGACATTAAAAGTTCCCTGGGCCTGAGCACACAAAAAAGACATTATCATGTTTCGTTTTTTTCTGTTAAGCCTGACAGGACATTTGAAATCAAGATTGGACAACCCACCGTTTCCTACTTCTTGAAGGCAGCTGCTGGGATTGAGAAGGGGGCCCGGCAGACTGGTGAGGGCCAGAGTGGGCACCTGAGATACTGGGGGCTCTAGAGAAGAAAGCAGTAACACCTGAAGAGCTTGTTCCTTCCTCCCAGGGAAAGAGGTGGCAGGCTTGGTGTCTTTGAAGCACATATATGAGATTGCCCGGGTCAAAGCCCAGGATGATGCCTTCGCCCTACAGGATGTACACCTGTCCTCTGTCGTCCGCTCCATCGTTGGCTCTGCCCGATCCCTGGGCATCCGCGTGGTGAAGGAGTGAGTGTCCTGGGAGGTGTGATGTGAAGAGAGGAAACAGAAAGCTCTTGATTTGGGGTCCAAGCTAAGAGGGTCCATTGTAGTGAGTCAGCTTTTGACTTCAAGGACCTTAGGTTCTTGGTTCTGGGTTGAGTCCTCATGCATCATTTGGAACACGCTTTGTGTATTAGATATAGTTCTTGACATTAATGGAGAGTTGTGCTTGGCCCACCCTCAGGAGCTCAGAGTCCTGAGGCAGAACCATAATAGGGCATTAGGCTGCTAGATGGTCACTGCTGGTAAAGGAACAATGGATGCCCAGAGAGCAGAGAGGAGGGCTCCTGTGTTGCCTGGTGTGTCAGTGAGGACTTTTGTGGGGAGGTGACATCTGAGCAGAGTCCAGGAAAAAGAGGGCAAGCACTGGGGGCATATGATCCAAGAACTGGAAAGATCTCTATGAAAGGTAGAAGGTAAGAGAGTGAAGCAGAGTTCATTGCCTTGTGGAAATGTAGTCTTAGCAGCAGTTGGGACATGGTCAGAGGGAGGGACCAGTCTTTGTTGTCCCACATTCAGACTTGATTCTGAGGCTAACAGGGGTCCTCTTAGGGGTCTTCTGGTGATCTTAGGACTTACTTTCTGGAGGTAGGCATTGGGTGGCAGGTGTCTGGCCCAGACCACAGCAGGGACAAGAGCAGCCTCAGCTCTGGGCAGTCCACCAAGGCCGACACTTTTCTCCCAGGAGTGGGATTAATCCTGGAACAGAGATAGACTCAGCTTATTTCAAAACTTTACTTTTATGGGGAGCAGAGAAGAATAGATTGGGTTCCTGCCCTCAGAAGGACACGTTTGGGCACACAGAGAAAGGGCCAGCTAATCTGGGCTAGTGCATAGCCAAGGCCTCACAGGATGAAGAGGGCTTTAAGAAGGAGATAAAAGGATGAGGGTACAGGAGTATGGGTGGCATTCCTGGCAGAGGAAGCAGATGAGCAGTAGTGTGGAGGCTGGGAAGTCCAGGAGAGAAAAGGGGCCAGGCCCAGCTGGGCTCTGAAATGGTGATGGGGACCCTTGTGAGCTCCCACCTATGACTGGCCACTTATCAACCATCTGTCTTTCTTCACCTGCAGCCTTAGTGCGGAAGAACTGGCAGCCTTCCAGAAGGAGCGAGCTGAATTTCTGGCTGCTCAGAAAGAGGCAGATTTGGCAGCCCAGGCAGAAGCTGCCAAGAAGTGACCCCTGCCCTCTGCACTTGAGGAGTCTGAAGGAAGCAGCTGAAAGGGAGCCAGAGCGAAGGGAGGTCACACCAACATTTGTGTTTTCCTGACTTCAAATGATGTGTGTTTTTACATATATGGCCATATCAAGGGATCAATCCCTAATAAACATCCTTTGTTGGCACACACTGTCAGTTTCTGCCTTGGGACCCTAGAGAAGGAGACAAGCACTTTTTATTTAATTATTTGTTAGTAGTGCTGAGGATGGAACCCAGAGTCTTATCCATGCTAAGCATGTTCTCTATCACTGAGCTGTACCCTCATCCCTGAGTAATCAACATGGACTAATGCTAGCTGCCCTGTGAGGTAGATAGGGATCTTCATGCAGCCCCTCGGATGTTTATACTGGGGTTCAGCCAAGCAAAGTAACCTGCCCAGTGTCTTAGTCTTTTTTATGTTGTTAGAACAAAATATGTGAGTCTGAGTACTTTATAAAGAAGAGAGGTTTATTTGGCTCATGATTTTAGTGGCTGTAAAGTCCAAACAACATGGCATTGGGGTCTAGTGAGGGCCCCCTTGGATGCGACACAACATGGCCAAGTAGGAAGGGAAACATATGCAGAAGGGACTGAGCACATGGGCTGGCCTCACTTTATGACAACCCCTTCTCTCCTAGAGATCAGCATTGATGTATTCATGAGAGTGGAGCCCTATCACCTACTCACCTTTGGATAAGCTCCACCTCTTAATGCTTCTACCACTTAATCCTGCCACAGTTAATCACTCCTCCAGCTTACGAACCTTTGGGCAATAAACCATGGCAGTCAGGTTCTGAGGTGGTGCTAGAGGCAGGAGCCAAAGCCAGGCCTTCTGATTAGAAATCCTGAGTTCATGGGGCTGGGGATGTGCTCAATCGGTAGCATGCTCACCTGGCATGCCTGGGGCACTGGGTTCAATCCTCAGGACCACTAAGTAAGTCAATCTTGTCTTCGTTCCCTCCCCAGAGGGGAGAGGATGGGTATGGTAGTTGAGGTTCGTGGATGCTAGGACTCGAGAGTATTGCTTATTTTCGATTAGACATCTCATCTCTCAGGGAATGCTACCTCAACAGAAATAACCCTGTGGGAGATTTCAGATCACAGCCTCAGGCAGGGTTACTACATACAGCGCCCCAGTTCCTGAGGCTACTCGCAACCCCTGTTTAGCTGAATTTTGTCTATTTTTTGCAATGCTGAGTAGGAAACCCAGCATGTAAAGCCAGTGTGCTACCACTGAGCTACACCCAGCCCTCTTCCAAGCTTCTGAACTTGGTTAACATGAACTAGTGCAGGTTCCCACTGTAGACCTGCAAAAGAATCAAAGCTTCAGTAGGTACTTACCCCAGAAATCCTCGGGAAGCCCTTGGCCCCATTTTCCCTGTTATTCAGAATGTCAAGAATTCTTGTCCTAAGAGGAATGGAGGGAGAAATTTGCGCTTACTGGGCATCTGCATGTGCTGGACACATTTTACACTGAGAAAACTGGTACATATAGAAAAACACCTTTAAGAAAATTAAAATCTGTAATCCCACCATCCAGATACTACTACTGCCAATAACTTGATGTCATGTTTTCTAGCCTTTTTCTCTGCATTTTTGTTTATATGTAAGGTTTTTTAAAAAACAGATTGGAGGACTGGAGTTGTGGCTCAGCCTGCAGAGTGCTCACCTAGCACATGTGAGGTCCTGGGTTCGATCCTTGGCACCACATAAAAATAAATAAAGTGAAGGTATTGTGTCCTGCGAGGGCTGTCTCATCCAGCGAGGAGGTCCACGGAACAGGCTAGAGGAGAGTGTGACTGTGGAGTCACACTAATCAAGACCTCCAGAGACCAAGCAGGAAGCAGGTCTGATTTTATTGCGCAGTTACCACGTATATTTACTCAGGCAGTAGCTAAGCAGATTACAGGCAGCCACTAATGCAATGTCTGCTAACTGCCCTTGCAGCGACCAATGGAGGAGTGGGCCATGGAGCAAGCACAGGGACTGCAACCCATGGCCCCACACCCAGGGCTGTGCCTAAGGGGTAAGCGGTCTGCCGCTCATGCACTAAGCAGGAGGGGAGTGGCCTGCCACTCAGACGCCCTTAACATATGCCATGTATACAGTACTCCATGCACTTGTCCCCACTGTGTCCAATACAACTAAAAAATATTTAAAACAGATTGGAAGCTAGGGTCATAGCTCAGTGGTAGAGTGCTTGCCTAGCATACTTGAGGCCCTGGGTTCCATCCAAAGCACTACAAAAAGCAACCAAAAAAGGGGCCCATAGTCACAGTCAGCTGTAGTCAACTTTTTTTTTGTACCAGAGATTGAACCCAGGGCACTTAACCACTAGCCACATCCCCAGCCTATTTTATTTTTTGAGACAGGGTCTCACTAAGTTGCTGAGGCTGGCTTTGAATTTGCGATCCTCCTGCCTCAGCCTGCCAAGCTGCTGAGATTACAGGCATGTACCACTGTGCCCATCTTATAGTCTACTTTTTAAAAAAAATATTTTTAAGTTGTAGATGGATACAATACCTTTATTTATCTTTATGTGGTGCTGAGGATCGAACCCAGGGCCTCACACATGTTAGATGAGCACTCTACTGCTGAGCCACAACCCCAGCCCTGTAATCTGCTTTTAACTTAGCAATTATTTAGAACATGTCTCAGTACTGATTATCTTTCTCAAACTTTGTCACTGGGAATTGAACTGAAAGGTACTCTACTAATGAGCTACATCCCCAGGTTTTATTTATATATATATATATATATATATATATATATATATATATATATATATAATCTATTTAGTTGTAGATGGACACAGTATCTTTTTAAAATTTACTTATTTTTGTGTGGTGTTGAAAATCAAATCCCTGCCTCACATGTGCTAGGCAAGCACTCTACCACTGAGCTACAACCCTAACACCTCCCCCCTACCCAGTTGTTTTTTTTTTTTTTTTTTGAGACAGTGTCTTGCTGTTTCCTAGGCTGGACTTGAATTTGTGATCCTCTTGTCTCAGACTCCCACATTGCTGGGATTATAGGAGTGAGCCACCAGGACCAGCCTTCTTTTTTTTTTTTCCTATGTTGCCCAGATTGGCCTTGAACACTTGGGTGTAAGTAACCCTCCCTCCAGTTTCAGCCTTCTGAGTGTGAGGACTATAGGCACGCTCCGCCATGCTCTGTCACCGAAACAATTTCAGTGAAGGCTTGTATCCTGTTTTCTTCTTTTTTTTTTTTTTAAAAAAAATATTTTTTAGGTGTAGATGGACACAACACAATGCCTTTATTTTTATGTGGTGCTGAGGATCGAACCCGGGCCCCACCAGTGCTAGGTGAGCGCTCCACCGCTGAGCCACAATCCCAGTCCCATTGTACCCTGTCTTCTTGGTGACCATAATTTATTTAAGTCTTCAACTGTTGGGTATTTTATTGATTGCATTTTCAAAAAATTACAAACTACTTATAATGAATATTTGTTTATTTGATTATTAGTACTGGGAATTGAACCCAGGGGTGCTTAACCACCGAGCCACATTCCCCAGCCCTTTTTAAATTTTATTTAGACAGGGTTTCACTAAGTTGCTTAGGGTCTCGTTAAGTTGCTGAGACTGGCTTTGAATTCATGATCCTCCTGCCTCAGCCTCCAGAGCGCTGCGATTACAGGCATGTACCACTATGCCCTGCTGTAATGAATGTTGTTTGTGTAACAGTTTTTGAGCTTGCATGTTCAGAGCCAACTATGAGGACATAGTTGTCAATATGATGGACACAGGTCTTGCCTTCAGAGGTGGAAGTTTAACAACAATTATTCACATACATACAAAAGTAATAGTTAACAACCGTGGAAATTGCAACAAAGGAGCAGGAGGTTTGGCGGAACTCCTGAACATGGAGCGACAGTTCTCCTCTCCTCTGATCACTTCTCCTGCTCGCTGTGATCCAGGCAGTGACTTCCTTTCTATTCTTTAAACAGGTCAAATCCACTCTTGTTTAATGCCCTTCCTCCCACTTTCCTTTGACTTGGCACCTTCTTCCTCTTTCTTGTCTTACGGGTCTCGGTTCTACGTCACCTCACACTCATTTGAACTGGTTATTCTACCACGGAACTCGGCTCGGGTTCTTTCCTTACCCACAGGCTGCACTCTCCTTTTAGACATTTTACTTTTCGCTGTGTTTTCCCACAACCTGGGTATGAGCTCTAGGACTGTGTCTGTCTTAGGTTTCCCGGCTCCTGGCACACACGGGTGTCGCATGAGAAAATGAGAGGGCAGAGCTATTACTTGAGCTCAGTCTTCATGACCCCAAACTTGAGCCTTCTCTTATTCATTCTGCTCCCAGGACAGCAGTTACCCGCCAGGGTCAGATATGGTTTCTTTAGCCTCTCTAGGAGTGCCATTGGGCAAGTCCTTTCCAGGCCCTCAGCCTCAGTTTACCCATCTGTTCTAAAACGGAATTGATGCTCTGACACTGGGACCAGTCAACAAGGAACAGCAGCAGGTGCTTCTTCCAGCAGGTGGCGCCATTGGTTCTCCTCATCTTTTTCCTGCTCGGCCCAGGTGGGCTGGATCTCTTGATGTGAACGTGAAGTCTTCTCCTCAGAACAGATTCTCTACCATCACCAAATGCCAGGGTGATGTTTCTTTTTTTCACACACAAAAAATTTTCATTTCTTAATATTTTATTTCAAAAACGTTTTGTTTGAGAATAGATTTAGACTTACAGAGAAGTTGTGACAATAGCAGAGTTCTCCCCCACACTCCACACCCAGATTCCCCTATTATTAACATCTGATATATGGTACATTTGTCACAGTGATGAGCCAATACTGACACATTTTTAGTAACAAGAATTCCAGACTTGGGGCTGGGGTTCTAGCTCAGTAGTGGAACACTTGCCTAGCAAGTGTGAGGCACTGGGTTCGATCCTCAGTACCACATAAAAAGTAAATAAATAAAACAAAGGTATTGTGTCCATCTACAACTTAAAAAAAATTCCAGACTTATTCAGATTTCCTTGCTAACTCAACTACTTTCTCTCCCTCAGTATACCATGTTACATTCCCTCATTATGTTTTCTTAGGTTCCTCTAGGCTTTGGTAACTCCTCCAACTTTCCTTGTTTTTAATGACCAGGTCAGTTTTCAGATGTAACACCAGTGTGTCTTGGATCATGGTCACTTAAGATTCCAAGCTAAAAGTTATAGCTCTTTGTTCTCTGGGAACTTAAAAACAATATTTCTCTAGCAGAAATTGGCACTTTCAACTCAAACCCTTGGACAGATCTTCAGAAATTGTCTTCTCAGAATACTTTCCTGTGTACCTGCTATGGGCTGGCCCTGTGCTTGGTACTAGGGATAGAGCAGAGTTAAGAGAGGATCCTCTCTGGGCTGACAATACAGTTATTTTGTCCAAGGTGGAGAACAGATGTACAAGGAAGGTAGAGGGCAAGACTCCACCCTCCTGTTATACCCAAGGACCCATCCAAGGAGGGAAAGGGGTGACAGGTCCCTAGGACCTAAGGGATCCTCTGGAGAACCTGGCCCCAGAGCCAGAGGTTTTGGAATGAGAGGAAGGTTAGGGGATTTCTCATGGATGTCTTCCCAGCTCCTGAAATCCTGCCCCTGTGTGGAGCTTAGAGTCATATTTCTTTCCTTGAGAAAGAGGCTTCTGTAGGCCTTCAGGTTGCCATTGTCTTCTGGTTTAATTCAACAACTAAGTTTTTCCTGTGCTTATCTGTTTCAAGAGAGAGCCCATCCAGTCCTAAGAGTATCTTTGGGAGACAAGAATCTTTCATCACCTCACTTCACCTGTGAAGAAACTGGGGTTTGGGACCCACTTAGCAAATAATGGGTGTAGCTGAGATTTGAATCCAGGTCTTTCTTGTCTCCTAATTTTAATTTGATCCTCATCAGCTATACCCTGTGGCTTTTGAGCCTTCAAGCTTAGAGGAAAACAGCATGTTTGAAACTTCCTTCTCTTGATCCATTGAGTTCTACTCCCCTCTGCTTACAGACCTAGAAGGGACAAAAGGAAGGGGTTTCTTATCCTTCACTTGGAGGAGAGGCCCCTGCTGCAGCCCAAGCCAGCCCTTCTTGGGAAACCGGGGATGGGATAATTTGAGACAGTGGTTCTCTGGCTTTGGAAGCAGAGAAAATAAACCCAGGGCTGGGATGAGGGTGATGTGGGTATGTTCCCCACCTTCACCTCTCAGCAACTGTGGGGGCAAATTGCCTTTAGCCTATGAGTCTCAGTTTCTTTTCAGTGAAAAGAAGACCTATTGCTGTGACTGAGGGATGTAAAGGTGTTTGTCAGACAAAAGCCCTATGAAAGGATAACAGAGGTGGTTGTCGTTTCTAGTGTCTCACAAGGATGTCACTTTGCACACAAGCCCAGGTGAAGAAAGAACTCGTGTTCAAAATTGTCAAACCACGTTTAGGACCAAGGCCAGGCTGAATCCCCAGGTTATCCCAGGCCCTTTGTTGGCTCCCTGTCTGTGAACACTAGGCTTGGAGCAGGTAGGAGAACCCAATATCCTCTAGGATGGGACACCAAGCACCTCAAGGGCAGGGAATAGCATGTGCTTCATCCAATGCTCCAGCTCCTGGCACTGCAGGTGCCACAGTATACATGCAGATTAGAGAGCCATGGGGTATGCGCGCATGGAGAAATGCAGGGCCCAAGCAGGTCCAGAGTTTATATCCTGACCCCAGGTTTCCCCAGCCCCCCACTTTCTCACTCCCCATCCTTCCTTTTTCACAGCAGTCATGACACTGGAATTACCAAAAAGGCAAACTGGACTTTATTATAAAGTTGGCTACAAAGTCACCACAGCACCACGAGTTGGCCGTCTGGGCAGGCCCAGGCGGTCTGGCGGCCGGGTGATCCCGCACCAGGTACACGCGTTCGTGCAAGCACACGTGTGTTGGCAGGTCTGCCTTCCTCCATCGGAAAGGAACGTAGCGTCTCTTCGCACCCCCCACCCCAGGCGCGGGGCGCAAAAGTCACAGGAAGGGCCGCCAGGGCGGCGGAGTCCATCGGAATTGAAATCCCGTTACTGGTGTGTAGAGAATTCTACGTGGGTGTCAAGAGCCCCTCAGGGCACAGGCTGGCCCAGGTGGGTCCTGCCTTTCCCCCACGAAGGCCCAGGGGTGGCTTGGCCCCTAGGAGTGGAGAACTGGCCCAGGCCCATGGGGCAGCGCGGGGGGAAGTGAGACTCCCCCATTCTCCGCTTGAAATCGCATTCAAGGAAACTCACTACGAGTGAATACAGATTGAAATGGAAACTGGGATCGCTCGAAGTCTCTTGAGTTTAAAAAGAAGCTCCCCTCCCTTGCCCTCCCACCACCCCCCCAAATCTCTCAGGGCCTGGGAAATCAGATATATCCCCCTCTGGCCCCCAGAATCCCCCCAACAGTCCCGGGGGGGTGGAGAGCGGCTCCACGTCTTGATGACAATATGCCATACTTGACGACGTTAAGTCACAGACTTATTCAAAACGTTGGTTCCCCTCCACTTCCATCTGTAGAGAGAGGGAGGGAGGGAGGGAGAGAGTCAGTCAGGCCTATTAGAAAAGAGCATCCTAGGGTTGAGGGTGTGGCACAGTGTTGGTATATAGGATGGGTGTCAAATATGTTGGCTCAATGACCCAATCATCTAAGCTCAGCAGACAAGAGGAAATTTGTCCAGATGGCGTGAAACTATGGTTGTAGTTTTGGAAATAATGGGGCCATAGCAGAGAACTAACAGTGATGGAGCCTGGGGCTCAGCCTCATCCTCTTTCTTTCCTCAATTTCTACAAACTGTTGTTCAGCATCCCCTTCAGGGGATAGAACTCAATCAACAGAACTCGAATCAATTTTCAGCCATGTTTATGTGGCTTAAGGACAGTTTCTTTACTCTGGGACATTGATTGTCTTCACTTATAAAATGGGGTGGCTTCTCTGAGTTAGGAAGCATACACCTTCCCAAAGGATTCTACAGCCATCAATCCCCAGCCCCTGCCTGCCACATCACTTGATCAAAAACTTACATATTAATATTTTAATGTTTTTTTCTTACTCTCACTGCTACCTTTAGCAAAATTAAAATATAGAGAGGGGAACAGATTCCCGCCCAAGCCTACCCTGAATCTCATTGGAAGGACAGGGACATATTCTTGATATTTTGGGCTGTACTCACCTTCATGGAAGCTGTCTTGAGCTTGGCTCTGGAGTTGATGCAACTCATCAGTAAACCCATCGTAGGGGAATGCTGAGACACCTGTCTCAAAGGCGGTTTCATAGGTGGCCAGGTCCTCCAGGAAGCTGTGGTCTTCTGGGGACAGGTTGTTGCAAGGCGATGGGGCCCCTCCTGGGCCCTCTGCCTCAGGATCCCCTGAATCCCAATCCCCATTGGGGTCTGGAGTAGAGAGATCCATGAAGATGTCTTCCACGGGCGTCTCTTCCAGGAATATGTTATCAGGGTCAGCCAGAAAGTCCAGCTCCTGGCATTTCCAGGGTTTCAGGTCCAGGCTGAGCACAGGGGGGCCAGCCCCCGACAGGGACAGGTTGGAGTCCAGGGGCTCCAGTCCTCCAAGTGGCTCCAGTCCCCCAGTGCCAGCCTCAGCTGAGAAGGGCCTGTCCATGCCCTGAGCCAACTGGCTGATCTGCTGGATGAGACGGTCAATCTCATTTTGCTCCTTCTCAGAGTAGTGGAAGAAACTCTGCTTGACTGGAGAGGCCTCTGGTGTGAGCAGGCCTTCAGGCACCAGGGGGACGTCCACAGACAGGGGGCCCCGGAGCTGAGCCAGGGCCAGGAGTGTGCAGTCCCCATTACCAGGGCTGCTAGGACTTGGGGGCAACTTCTCATAGAGAAAACTGCATCCCTCCTGGGCGAAGTAAGTCTTGGTGGGATTGGGACTCAGCTGCTCTGGGAAAGTTTGGCTGGGGCTGTTCAGGGGTGCTTGGAATGCTGTGCTGGGAGGAGTCAGCTGCTCATGGGAAGGGCTACTCAGAGGCTCTGGGAAGGTGGCAGTGCTGGGAAGCAGCTGGTCTGGGAAGGTAGAGGTGCAGGGAGTCAGTTGGTCTTCATAGCTTCTGGCTGAAGTTTCGGTCAACTGGCCTGGGAGTGGGCTGGTTAGTGGATCTGGGAAGGTTGCGCTGCTGGGCGTCAACTGATCCGAGAAGGTTGCAGTGCTTGGAGTCAGCTGTTCTTGGAGTGAGCTGGATGGGGCAGGCAGATGGGTCTGGAAGGGCTCATGGAGGCTGAAGAGGAAGGCACAGCCTCCTGGCTGGTGGGGTGTGTAGGGTGGGGTACACACAAGATCTTTGCTCAGTTCTGCATGGAGAGAAGGCTCAGGCCCAGAAGGGAATGGCAGGTAACTGAAATCCAGCTCTTTAGGTGGTCGGGGAAGCTCTTCCGATGCTGAGACAATACCTAGTCCAGGAGTGTTTGGGAAACCAGTGCTTCTGGGAGCCCCCAGGGGTGGGGTAAAGAGTGGGTTAGAACACTGTTCCTGGGAGAGGATGTTCTCAGGAAATGAGGGCAGCATAGCCGGGGTGCCCAAGACATAAGCTGCCTGGGTATCTTCAGAGTTCAGCTGCTGGCGGAGGCTCCAGGCTTCCGTGTCACTGGAGAAGAGAAGAGGCAGCCATAAGGGTTTGGTGTCCATTCCCAGAGCCGTTCTCTGATTTGCATCTCTTCCATACAGACCTTGGCTGCCCCCCAGGGCCCTGTCTTTGCAGCTCACCTGATTGGGTAGTTATTGGCAGTAATAGGGCCTTCTGGACCTTCTGAGTATAACAGGCAGTAAATCCACGCCCAGCCTCCAGACTTGGCCTGTAGTCTCACAACCATCTCTGCCTGAATATCTCCACTCTCAGCCACTGGGGAGAAAGAAGAGATGCAGGGTTAGGATACCCACCAGGTGACACCACCTAAACTCCCACCTTGCTCATTTCTCCACTGAATTGAGGGAGCCCAACAACTTCTTTTCTGACTACCCTAACCTGCACCTCTCACTCCCCACCTTGACCTTGACACTCGAGTTCCCCAGCTTGGTTCTATTCTCGCCTTGACCCTTCACCCTGAGGTTTACTCTGGTACCTCCCCAACATCAGCCTTGACCATAGTCCATTATTGGTCTGGTCTCCTATGCCCTTTCCCAGCTCCCTGTCTTGTCCCCAGCCTCTCTGGACACTCACATAGGCGGTAGTGTTGAGCAGAAGCATGGGCCAGGTCCTCAGGGTGCAGCAGTCCATACCATGATTTACAGAGCAGTTCACTGCGCTCAAAGCCCAGGTAGATTAGGACACTGGGAAAGTGGAAAGGGTGAATTCAACTTTGTTTTCCTTGCTTGGAACACATGCATCTCACTCCCTCCCAGGTTCTCTGCCCACTAAATCCCATCTTCCCTGCCCCTGACTCCAGAATCTAGGGTCCCATCATCTCTGGCCTGCCTTCCTCCTGAGGTTTGAGAACTCTGGGCTTACCTCTCAGATATGTCCAGTAGGGTGAGGTCTTTAGCATGCCGGCTCTGGAACATGGCCAGGAAGAGTGAGGCAGGGCCAGGGCCAGGGCCAGGGCCAGGGCCAGGGCGGGGTCTTGGCTCCAGTGGGGCACAGAAGGCAGTGAACACAGGATTTCCTGCCCAGTAGGCCCCAGGTGGGTGAGCATGGAATCGGCCTCGAATAAGCACCAGTTTGTTGCCTGCGCTCTGGCGCCGAAGAGATTTGGAGGTGTTGAAGTGGCAACGGAAGAGACGATCTAGATGGGTAAGGAAAAAAAATATTAAGAGTGTGGGTGGCTGAGAAAGATGGTCAATGGGGTGGAACAGGGGAGCAGAGGGAGACTGGACTGAAGGAAGAAGGCAGTTCTTACCAGTGTCCAGAGCAGAGGGCAGGGTGAGTTGCTGACGCACAGTGAGGTGGTCAGCTGGGTCAATGATGTCGTAGATACTGTCACCCTGGGCAACCAAGTCCACCTGAAGGAAAGAAAGATGATCATTAGTGAAGACAGCAAGAGACAATCTTTGGCCCATAGCATCTTCCAGTGCAGGATCCCTCCCTCTCCGATAACTCTCAGCTTCTTAGGAGTAGAAAGCTCATTGTACATTATTCACACCCCAGTCTGAGCTGAAGACACTCTCAGTACTCACCATCGAGTGTCCCAGATGCTCGCTCACACTCTCAGACAGGTATAGCAACTTCCCCTCAGCTGTAAAAACAAGCAGAAATCCAGGCAGTGCTGCTACGATGTCTTCAAGCTCTTGAGCTGAGAGAAGCCCTGTGGGGCCAGCCAGAGGAGTGCCTGTGGGATGAGAAGACATGGTGAGTCAAGATAAGACTGGCACACAAAGCAGAAGTGAGGAAGGCTCGTGAGTTTCAGAGAAGCCAGAGGAATTTCTCATAGACCTGCCTCTGCAAACACCTGTTGACCCGCTGTCCGCAGCTTTTGGCCAGCGGACCTGTTGCTGGAACTCCCCAGCCAGCGAGCCCTCACGCTTCTGAGCGGCCCCGGAGCCTCAGCGGCCCTGGATGTCAGCACCGTGGACAGAGCTCCCAAGTGGACTTGGGTTCAGCACCGCAGACAGCGCCTCACATGCAATCGTTGCGGTCAGCACCCCGGACAGCTCCCCAGAGCCATCAGTAGAGCCCTTCAGGGTGGCAAACTGCAGCTGCCCTTCCTCTAGGCTTTGGTGGCTCCGTCCCTGCAACTTCCCAGGCTTCCCTCACCGGATTCCCGGGGTGCTCTGAGCTGGTGGGGAGTACAGCCATTCTGTCCTGTCTCTTCTCCTTCCCTAAATTTGGTTCTAGGAATACCATTCAGGCTTTCTAACCCTCATCCCAAACTAAAGTGAGGTCTGGACGACAGAGCTCAGGAAGAAAAGTAGGAAGTCCCGAGTCCTCCAAGTCCCCCCGAGTCCCTTCTCTCCTTAGCTCGCCAACATGCTGCCTTGGACATGCAGCAGTCCCAGTGAGTTCCCTCAGATCCACTGTCCCCGGTACCCGCCAGTTTGGGTCTCCGTAGCTAGCCCCAGATTGCTCACCTCCAGCGAAGAAGACACCCTTGCGAGTGTAGATGCAGGCAAGACTCATAATGTGCAGGTAGGACAGCCGGACCTTGTCCGCTTCGGCCAGCGGTAGCAGCTCCTTGAGATTCCGGATCTCGGCGTTGATCTGGTCGCGGCGCGCCTTGGAGGCGCCCTTGGTGGAGCGGTACATGACTGCCGGCTGTGGAGCTCCAGCTCCGGCGCTCCGAACACCTGCGTTCCTGTCCCGACGCACCGGCGGCTTCCTCCTGCTTGCTTCCCAGTCTCTCGCTCCGGCTCTCGCTCTCTCTCTCCTCTCCTGGGCTCCGCTCGGCTGCGCTGCCCCCCTCGCCTGCCTGGTTCCGCCTTATATAGCTCCTGCCAGGCGTGGGGGGCTCGTTTTAGAGGCGGGGGGGGGGGAAAGCGGGAGGCTGGGCTAAGCAAGCTGCAGCGGGAGCCGCTAACTGGGGAGGGGGGGCGCTCCTCCTCCCTCCCCGGCTTCCAACGTCATCCCATGACGTTGAACAAGAGCGGGAGGGGGGCCGGGAGAAGGGGGAGAAGACAGGCTGCGGAGGGGGCCGCGGCTGGCGGGAGCTGAGTAGAGCCTGGCGCTGCCTTAGAAAAGCCTGAAACGGGGGTGTGGGGACTCAGGTTTCCCAGTGTGTTGGGGGAAGGGACAGGGCACAAGTCAGGGCGGTCTGAAGACCCCTGCAAGAGAGCGTAGAGGGCAAGAAGGGGCTGATACTGACAGCGAGTTTTAAGGAGATAAGGGAATGGGGAGGAACGGGGTCATTGACAAATCCCCCTCATCATTTGCCAGGCAAAGGTCAAGGTCATATAAGTGGGAGGGCACGGACTTTCCCTGGCCTTTGGGGGATAGGTCACACCTGGGATTCCTTCCTGGGGTCTATTCAGTCTGGGATTTCCTTGTCCATTTTCAAAGAACTAATATACTAATATTCCCTTCCCCTTCCCAAGCCTCCGCCTTGGCGATTTATCAGGGGTAGTTACAGGGGGGTCTAAGTCCCTAGGATGGGATGGAAAGGTGGGGGTCCTGTGGGAAAGGCGCCAGTGGAGTCCGGTCTTAGGAATACCAACGAGACTAGGAATACCAACGCTGTAGTCTGCAATGAATCTTCGTTTCTCTGTCGATCAATTAACCTTAGTCGCTGATGGGGGGAAACTGAGGCAGGGACCCAGGGCACAGTGCGGTCTTCACCCAGGGGCCTCCCCAACCCCCCGCCGCATTGCCGGCCCCCAAAGCTAGCGGTTACCCCGCCCTCGGGGAGCCTCGATCGCTCCCGCGGGCCGGGGGGCGGGGGCGGGGCCGGGGGAATCCCAGCTCCATATTAGGACAGGAATCCTCTGCCGCAGCCGCCGCAGCGGGCGGGGCCTGGCGGCCTCCGCGCAGCTCCGCGAGCTCCCCCCGCTGCTCCGGCAGGGAAGAGGGGGAGGCTGCGGGGAAGTGAGGGGGCCGCACTGGGTCCTCCGCGACTGCGGCACCTACCAGGGACCCTTAAACTCGGCCGGGCTCTCCTCCACGCCTCCCTGCAACCCTCTCCCCAGCTTCAGCTCTAAGATTCCTCGCTGTCTCTCCATCTTCAACTCTCCACCCTCCAACCCTCAGTCTTTAAAATCTTATTGCATGCTAGGTAGCCTGTCCTAGGTTTATGCGCCCCCTAGCCCCCTAAGGTTCCCCTTCTGTTCCATCACGTCTGTCTTTTTTTCGTTGTCAGGTCGTGTCCATATCGTGTGGCCTTTCTTTCCCTACTATCTTCTTTCTCCATTCACCACACATGACTGCTGTCCACAGGGGAAATAGGTTGCCTCTTACCCCAGGATCCCATAATGGGAACAGGGAGTGGTCTAGAAGACATTTTTATCTGAAACGTTATTTGGGGGAGAAGGGGGTATATGGAATACTGGAAATGAAACCACATAAAAATTGAGGGAGAGGGGTTGGCCTGATTGTAGAGAGTCACACAGGAAGGGTGAATATGAACTTTGACACCAAGAAGAAATGTTTGGGGTCAAGAAACTCCCAGTCCTCATCGAAATGGGTGGTAGCAAGACAGGCAGCGTGGGAGGAAGAAGAGGCAACTGAGGATAAGGATGTCATAGAAGAGGGGTCTGTGGCTGTGGAGACCCTGTCCTGATGGTCTTGTGCTATTTTGGCAGAGATTGGGCCATCACACAAACCACCCTAGGATCAGTGGCACAATTGAGGTGGGGGATGGTGTGCATGAGTCTGTCTCCAACTCTGTGGACCTGAATGATGGAGAGGTGGTCCCTTCAGGACGTATGTCTCGGTTGCATTTTTCATCTCTAATTACCCGTGTCCCCACTCACCCCTCACTCCAGCTTCTGTTCCCCTTATCTTTGGACTCCCTTTCCGTATGAAAACCCAGGGCAGGCCTCCTGTTTTCTTCACCTACTGTTGCTTTAGGTCCTGGCTGGGGGACATTCGTGGCACCCCTCCGTAACAAGAGGGGTCTGTCTGTTGACTGGGTCCAGCTAGTCTGCAGCAGTTGGAGGAGCAGATTCATAAGGAAAGAACGGTGCCCCCGACCGCTGTCCACGGTTCTGAAAGCACTGCCACAGAGTCAGATTATGGCCACCTGGAACAGCGAAGCAGGGCTCGCGTCCACACAGGCCTCAGGGTGAAGCCCCCTTTAGCTGACCCCTTCTTCTATGAGAATAAATGGGTGGGGGTCTCTAAGGGCCAAGATGCCTGGGCTCTGGGAGTTGAGTAAGCAAGGGAGGAGAATTGGGCTCGAGGGAAGAGTCCTTGGATTTTTCCAGGAGAATGGACTGGAGAGAAAGCGCTTTAGAAAGCAAGAAGGGTCTAGAAAGGGACACGGGAGGGGGCGGAGGAGGGCTCATCCTAGTTCGCCCACTCTGATTCAAGTTGAGAAGCTCTGGATGTCTCCGCTCCCTAGGCCAGCTCCCACTCCTCTTGCCTCCCACCTCCGTGAAACTATTTTTAACTGTGCAGAACCAAAAATAGCTTGGCAGCAGCTTCAGGCCGTGGGAGAGGAGCTATTTATATCACCAGTGACGGTTCAGAAATAGCAAGCAGGAGGAGGGGGGCGGCTGGCACGCTAGAGAGCTCCTGGCCGCTGCTAAAAATACTGTCAGTGTGAGTCATCCTGGCCTGGCTGAGTCACCCACTCTCCCCCCAAGCGGCAGGCAGCAGCAGCAGCAGAACAGACTAAGAATTGGGAGCCTGTGAGGGGGCATCACAGCCCATGGGCTATTGGAAAGTGGGCAAGGGAGTGAATTGGGAGAGGGGCCCCGGGTGAATATGTAGAAAGAATGGAGGAGGGGGAGCGGGAGCCTCCTAGTCAAACCTACTGGATGAGCACCAGCAACCCCAGTTATGCACTATTACTGGAGGCTGCTTGGGCAATTTAAGATAGGGAGTGTGTGTGTGTGTGTGTGTGTATGTGTGTGTGTGTGTGAGAGAGAGAGAGAGAGAGAGAGGGAATGAATGAATGAATGTTTGCTCACTAGATTGAGACTGTACATCCCTGTGTGTCTGCATCTGAACATGTCTGTCCAAACATGTCTGTAGGTCTGTATCTATGTGTATGCATGTGTCTTTGTAGCTGTGTGTCTATCTCTGTGCATTTGTGTATTTTCCTATGCTTGCATCGATGCGCATCTTTTCAAAAACTCTTCACCTTCCTATATTGCTTGTAGTTCTATGTTTGTGCCTGTACATATTTATTTTTACAGTTTCCTGTGTGTCTCCGTGTGTGTTTGTCTCTCTCTCTGAGTCTGCTCTGTCCCCTCTCTCAGCATCTGAGGGTGTGTGTGGACTTGCATGCATCCCTAGGCTCAGTATACCTTGGTTGCTCTCTCTGATGTCCCTTGTCGGTCTCTTGCACCATTTATCCTTTGCTCTCTTCTCCCCACCCAGCATCTTCCCTTCTTTCTAGTCCTTAGCCCCCAACCATGTGCAAAGGTCTCTTTGTCACAGGCAGTTTCTAGTAAAAACATGGAGGAAGGCAGCCCCACGTAAACACTCCCCTTTCTCTGGAACCATCCTGATCCTTCCTGGCCTGCAGGAGTAAGTGGTTTTCCATCACTCCATATTTGGGGAGCTGAGAGAAGAGAAGGGCTTTCTTTAGTTCTTAAAAAAAAATCCTGGTGTGGGCACAGTCATGTGTAGCACGCACATACACACACACAGAGACACACACACACAGACACACAACTGAGAGAATGAGAGAAAAAAATATCAAGGTCCCTTCCTTACTGAGCAGAGCTCGCATCTGTTGCCATGGCAACCCGCCCACTCCTTCCCCGAAAAATCACCAAGAAGAGGTGATGGCATCGAGGAGGGATTGGCTGATTCCTTTCTTTATTATTTTTTCCGAAAAAGGCCTTTTTATAGCAAGAACAGGCCACAGGATTCCTTGCTTCTGTCTTGCATAGCTTTATTGGGAACCTAGGGGGAACATCACACCTCAACCTCCATTACAGAAGAGGTGTACCATTTCCAGAAATTTCCAGGAGAATGACTCCTGGGAAGGAGTTGGAAGGTGGATGGGAAATCTGGTTCTTCGGGAGAGCATGGGGACTCCTGGGCAGTTTTCTGAAGATTTGGGGCAAAGATCTTGACAGAGTGCTATCTACTCTTGTCTTTCTCTGGATAAATATGTCCATGAGAAAGAAAAGAAAGGATGAAGGGAAGACAAGAAGAGGGAGAAGAGAGGGACATGAATGAATCACTTGATGGGCTTCAGGGAGGATGAAAAGATGAGCAAGGAGGCCAGCACCAGGACAGACAGGTGGACAAGCTCAAGATCTGCCAGGCCGCTGGCGGTGCCCTTCCCTAGATTCCAGCTTGGCTGTTTAATTTGAGCCCCAGGGAAACTGGGGCCATAGAGGAATGTTCTAGGGGAGCACAGAAGCTCATCTCTCCTGACCCCAGTCCCAGCCTGAATCTCAGAGGCCTTCTCCAAGCCCTGGCTACCAGCCACTGCAGCCACATCGCTCCTTCAAGTGAACCGTCGCCTCCTGCCAAATGGCTGGGAGATGGAGAGAAGGGATTCCTCATTTCTTCCTGTACTAGACTTGCTGCAGAAATGGGGCCACTCGGGGCTGGGGATTGGGAAGGAAGACTAATAATCTAGTCTTCCTTCGAGTCACCTCCCCTCTGGCAGGCTGCCACCACCCTCAGCAGGCAAGGGCATGGCCAGGTGGGGGTGGAGTGGGCAACGGGTGCAACTCTACTCAAAGTGATGGAGGAGAGGGAAGAAAACTCTTAGAGTGTCACTGATCTGTTAGACAGCCTCTCATGACCAATCCAACTGATATTACGATGCTAATTTGAGAGATGATAAAAGTAAGGATCAGAGGTGGATGATGACTTAATCAAAGTCACACAGCAGGCACTGGCAATGCTGCACCTTAAGCCCAGCTCCTACTTCCCAATCCAGGCTATTCTCTTGCACCCTGTGGAACACCAGGAGCCTAGGCACTATGGCCCATGTGCCAAATTGACCCATTTGGTCTTTTTGTCAATAAAGGTTTATTGGAACACGGTCACATCCATTCATTTGCCTATTGTCTATGGCTGTTTTCACACCACAATGTCGGGGCTGAGTAGCTGCAACACAGACTATACGCCCCCAAAGCCCCAAATATTTACTATCTGACTCATTACAGAAAAAGTTGGCCATCCTTAGAGTAGAAGGTGAGCTCACCCAAGAAGATCTCCACTTTTTCTCTCTCTCTTTCTCACCCAGAAAACTCTCTGAACCCGGAGCTTACCAAACCATCATTTCCTCTCCCTTTACTCTTCCAAGTTCCTGGAGAAGTAATGCTCCTTATGTACATGTTACGGGAGAAGAGGTTGGGAAGCCCTATGGGGTAGGCTCCCATCAACGCCTAGCCCCCTTTGTGGGTGTGCAGATGAGGCTTCCCCAGGCTGGAGTGGTGCTCCCCATCTGTTCCCATGGCAACATGAATTGGAGCTGGTATTGAAGAGGCAGGGTACTGCATTCCACCCTGTCCCAACTCTAGCCCTCAAGACTGCATTTCGGGAAGAGGGATTTATCCCACATTGGTGATCAAGTTATTGTCAGAAAGACACTTTTCTCTTTATGGAAAGAAAATGACAGCAGTGTGGGATCCCAGGCCTTCTGAAGCCTCTAATCTAACCCAGGGGAAGAATCTCCACACACCTGCTCAGAGAGGTCAAGTAATTGTCCAGGGTCACACAGCTAGAAGGAGATAGATCCAGAATTAGAAGCCAGGTTTCCCCACTTCTCCTTTTTTCTGTTTTATCTTTAACTGGATCAGTCTTATTAGATTTTTCTTTTGAATTGGTGGATTTGAATCCTTGCAAAGGTCTTCTGACAGATTTTCTAGCCTGCTCCCCAGGCCCCATGTCTATGAAGGGAAAACATAAACCTCCTGTGGAGCTGGTTCTCTGGTGGCTGTGCTGTCTTCGGTGCCTCCTGGCAGGCTGTTTTCTTTCTCCTAAGGCCTTTTCATGATGCTATCACTCCCTCAATCCTACTAGCACATGGAAGGAAGCATTCAGAACATTTTATCTATTTATGGTTATGAAATCAACAAATCTCGTGTGAAGAGGGAGGGTGCTGCAAACACGCATTGAAATGGTCAGGGACAGGGAGCAGGCTGAGCAGGGACAATGAGGGACCTGGAGCCATACAAAGGGTGGCAGGGGGTGAGTGGAGCCCAGTGGGAAAAGATGCTGACCTTCGGGCAAGGCTGAGAGGGGAGGACGCGGGAGTAGAGGGAGGAGCGGCACCTGTGCCCAGAAGAGAAGGAAGATGGGCCCTCAAAAACAAGAACAAAACCCAAACCACTTTACGAGTTCACAGCAGGGACCCCATGCCTCCTACATGCTGCAATGTCATCCCCTGTTCACCTGACTGTCTCCCCACCAGCATCTACGGCTGCTTTCCATATCCCCAGCACCTGGCACTGGCCGGGCATGGAGCAGGGGCCCGGTGAGGAGGTCACAGGTGCTCCCTGAGGGCTGAGTGGGGGCAGCCTCTGTGGTGATGTGAAAAGGTGAAACGGGCCTGGCCTTGAGCTCATGGAGCCTCCAAGCTGGTGAGGGAGAGTGGACCCCAGCTCACCTTCGAGGGGAGACTGCTGTGAAGCAGGTGTGCAAGGTGTTTGGGGGGGCCATGTGGGAGATGTTTGAGCCAAGTTGCTGGGGGGCCAGTGTCCGGCTGACCAGGCTGTGCTGGCCAGCGGGGGTAGGTGGGAGGGACCGGGAGTGCAGCCGCATGAAAAAGGCTCTCTACAGTGACAGGCAGCCACAAAGGAGGTCAAGGGTGTGTTCACAGAGGGCAGCCCCCATCTGGACCAGGTTTGGCTCCAGCTGTGTTGGGATGGTACTGAGATGAAGTGGCTCAGGCCCAGCCTTGAGCAGAGGCACGGCCAGGACCTTTGAGGAGTGACCCAGACCTCCCCCAGGTCTGCAGCCTGCCATGTCTGTGTCTCCAGTTTCTTCCAGGCAGTTTCTTCCAGCCTGGGCCCTGCTGCCCTCCTGCCCTGCTGCCCTCCACGAGTTGTCTTTGCATATTCTCTGCCCTCTGTGGGGGTGGCATTTGCCATCCCCTGGGCCTGGTTCATGTCATTTTCCTGATGTCTCACCTCAAACATCACCTCCTCCAGAAAGCCTTCCCTGATTTTCCTAAGCCAAATCCTCAGTCACATGTTCCTAGGCACCCTGCACCTCTTCCAGCTCTTGTTGCCATAGTAACTTTGCATTGTTTTCCAGAGGTGAGTTGATTTTCTGTAGCCACCTGGAGGGAATGGTCTGCTCTGCTCACCATCAACTCCCCGGCATGAAGCAAGAAGCACATAAATATTTATTTTTTAAAAAAAGTCTAAAAGACGGAAGACTGCAGATGTTTATCTCAGAGAAGAGAGGACCTTAAGAGGGTGGGTTGGAATCTTTGGCTATCTGCAGGGCCATCAGAAGGCGGTAGGGGTTGATATGGTCTAGGTGGAGAGGAGAGCCTGGCTGCAGGGACCCAAGGCAGAAGGGGTGGAGGCTGCACCAGGCTCTGGGCTGAGTGTTTGTGACACTTAACTAAGTGACTAAACTTCTCGTGTCTCAGTTTACCACCTGTTCAGCAGGGATGTGAGGAGAACAATGGCACTGGCATCGAGGGCTTGATGCAGGAAGTCAGTGAGCTCACTTAGAGAACAGCCTGATGTATATAAAAGGAGCAAAACATGTGTTGGATGATGGAACGTGAATTGTTATGATGTTAACTTGAAAAATGTGGTTCTGAGCAAGATTCTGCAGAGCCAACCTGGACTGGTTCAGCAAGAGTGGCGCAGGGGCTGGCACCTGCCGGCCCTCGACACACTGTTCCGGGCTTGGTCTGAGATAACTACATGGAGTAGGGCACACTGGGGGCTGCAGCAGAAAGGACAGAGATGACAGTGGGGTCCTGGGAAAGCCAAAGGACACAGAGTAAGTGACCCTGAGGGCTTGGGCCTGGGCTTCAGTGCACCCCTCCCTAGGCATTAGTGCCCCCCCATAGTGCTCCCCAAGTCCAGGGATGGAGAATCAGCTCAGCCCCAACACACCCTTCAGGATTCAGCAACTGAGCCCCCGAGCTAGTTTTCTAGAAGCCAACCTGAACATGCTCTCCCCCAAGTGAAACCCACAAGATCCCGGCTACTGCTGCCCATTACCAAAAGCCCCTCCTGCTGCTTCTCCTCTCTCCCCCTCTATTCACAGCTGCCTGGGCTGCCACAGGCTCCAGCTTCAAGACTTTCCATGATCTCACCTGAGCACACCTGGAGATGTGAGCACTCACCGTCGCAGCATGTTTCTGCGCCTTATTTACCTGGTGCAGGTATCAACTCCATAAACCTCACAGCACCCCTCTGAGGTGGGCTGCTTATTTCCACTGGCCCTGGGCCAGCAGGGAGGGTGTCTGCAGGGCATGGTCCAGGGGACCCCAGGAAAGACGGATGGGGGATAAGGGTCAGAGGATCAGAGGTGAAGAGTAGGCCTGGGCCACAGGCAGGAGGGGAGCCCTAGGAGCAATCAAGGAGAGACCCCAATCAAGGGAGGATGAGGATCTGCACCCCGAGAGTGCCAGAACTGCAGAGCTGGCTGAACTACAGCAAAAAGGGAAGAGCAGCAGTGGCCTGTTGATGGAGCAGTTTCTGGAACTAGGAAGGAATGAGCACCGGGTAGGCGGGGAGGGGACACCAGGAAGCTTCAGAGGAAAGAACCATCTGGTTGAAGGGAAAGCTCCCAATCGCCCAGACCTGACAGGGGTGGGCAGAGGCGCCCTTTGCCAAGGATTCAAAGCTCTGGGAAAAAGAGGAGGTGAGCTCAGCGTGGATGTCAGCAGATTGTGTCTGATGCAGAGGAGCGGTTCTGGACAGGAGGATCAGGAGACATGAATTCTGGTCCTCATTTTGCCACAGTCCTCTGGGGGTCATGCAAGCCCCTCCTGTTCTCTGGACCTCCATTTCCCTATTTGCAAAATGGACGGGGGTCCCTCCCTTGTCACTCTGGGCATCTCTGAGCCAGGTCCCACCTAGCCCAGTACCTTCAGGATCTGGAAAGGGAATGCTCCAACCCTGAGACCCAGTTTCAGATGGGCATGAGCCCATGTCTCCTGGGGTCTGTAGTCTCCCAGGGGACCAAGTTCTGAGCACTGGATGAGCAGGCTCACCTCAGGTCCCTGGAGATCGGGCCCACCTAGACTGGGAGGCAGCAAGTACAATACTGACCTACTTTTCCATTCTTTAAACCCAACCTATCTGGGGCCATTCACACAGTTTGGTGCCAAGTTCATCAGGGGACTCACCATTGGAGGGGTCCGATGGGGTCCGAAGTGTGCAAAGCTGACCCCCAGGTCATCCTCAGAGTGGTCCGCACAGCCTGTGGCTGAAGTAACCACCATCTCCAGCATTTCTTAGCATCAGTGGTGGGAGAAAACCCCCTCGGAGTGACCTATAACCAGCCACTGAGAGACCGCACAGCCGGGTCCTAACACCCAATTTCAGAGAATCCCAGACTCACAATTAGAGCCAGGGCTGTTTAGAGGCCATCTGTCTTGGGGGACAGAGGCCTAGTGCAGACAGTGAAGTGACCCAAGTGACACAGTCATACTTGGGGGAGGTGGATTCTGAACCAGGTCTTTGGCTCATAATGCAGTGACCTTGTACATGTCTCAAAGGCTGGCCTCTGGGGTTAAAGTTCAGAAAAAGAGCCTGGGGCCAGAATGCAAAGTTGTGGGCCCCAGCCTCAGGAAAAAACACAATGATTTGCCGTGTGACCTTGGCAAATTGTGTCTTTCTGAGCGCTGCCTCAGTTTCCCCTTCTGTGCATTGAAGTCTGTGCTCTCCCTGGAAGTGCCATTCAAGACTCCAAGGCAACTATTCCAGAGCATGAAACTCTCTCCTTTGCTAAACTTGGAGCCCACAAGTGCTGGGCTGGATCTGATCCACCTCTGGGTCCCCAATACTGGTCCAGAGTGGCAGAGTGGGGCCTGGAAGTTTCTGGAGCCTCCATGGCTCCTTGGGAATTGTCAAGCATTTCACGCTGTCTTCGGTGGGTCCCTGTCAAACACCTCCTCAGATGCTGGAGGGAGAGTACAGGTGCCATCAGGAACGGGCCGGGGGTCCCAGGGCCTGGGTCCACATAGCTCTGGGGAGCCCTGCCAGTGCTCAGCAGGCCACATCTCCATTCCGAAGCCAACCAGCACTTGCCAGCAATCTGAGAAAAGTTTGATTTCAGAAAGTTCCAGAAAGCTGATGACTACAGGAAACCTTCAATGGAAGTAGACATTTGTAAGCAGCAACTTGGATGGTTGATCATGGAGTCGGAGGGATCCAAAAGCTTGTCCAGAGTGATCATTGATCCAGGGCGCCCACTTAGGATCTGTGCTGTGCGGGGAGGAAGAGGCATCCAGGGCTGGGCAGAGCTGTTTGGCCCCTCAGCTCTGGCCCCTGACCCTGGTCAATCACTAACCTCTAAGCCTCAGTTTCCCTTTCAGTTTAACAAGAGGACTGAGCCTTCCTGAGATCCTAATCTGTCTCTAGACTGAGTCCAAAGAGAAAAAGACTAAGGCTGGAAGCTGAAGGGACGCCCAGAGGGCAGCAAAATCCTCACCTGGCGATGTCACTGTGGCCTTGTCCAGAGGATCCCCAAGTGCGCTAGGCCTGGCATCTTGTGTCCTTCCAAGGTTCCTACAGGAGTCTCCCCTGTTTGGGAGGTGGGGTAGGGCGAGGGGCAAGGACAGGACCTCCTCACTCCTTGGTTGAATGTCCCCATAGTGGTGGAGGGCTCTAGGTTGGGGGTGGGGGGAGATGGCGCCGGGGTCTTCCCGGCCCGCCTGCCCAAGCTCGCGGCCGGGGGCGGGGGCAGCTCCCGGGCTCTGGCGGAGCCACCACTCCGCCAGTTGCCTTAAAAAGGCGCCAGCGCGCACGCATCAGCAGAAGGGCTGCGGCTCTCTTCCAAAATAGGCAAGAACTGGGAGGCCGCGGGAGACGAGCTGCGAGGAGCGCGGACGTCACCCGGGGCCTCCCTCCCCCCGCCCCCGGTCTGCATCACATCTCCATGGCAACGGCGTGCCGCGCCGCGGATGAATGAGCTGCAGCAAGCAGAGGAGCGCGCTCCCCCCACCCGGCCTTCCCCCGCCCGGGGAAAGATGCAGACCCGACTGGGAGGAAGGGGAGCCCTCATTTTCATAAAGGCCGCAGGAACCATTCATTATCCACTGATCCTACTGTGTCCTGAACTACTCAGCCCAGGGATCCCAGATCCTTCGGTCAGGGCTCCTCGTCTTCCAGGACTCCCCTCTACCTGCTTCTTCTCCCGGGTCAACAGACATTCTGGGGCTTAGCGCCACCGCGTGGCCGACGAAGGCGCTGCGTCAGGTGTGTAGTGACTGGGGGTCCCCCTGTCTATGTCGCCCTCTGGCGTTTTAGAGGGGGAAGAACATAGAAGAATGCAACAATCTTCATAATAATAGAGCTTTAATTAAGAAAACCATTAAACGATTCTCAGTTAACGTTTAGTGAGCGCTCGTGAAGTGTCAGGCACTGAGGCCACTAAGCTCATTTCCGGTGTCATTCCATTTCACTCTTACAGCAACGCCATAAAACAGAATACCATTTTCCAGGTGAGGAGAACTGAGGCCAACTGGGACTTGCCTAGGATCCCACAGCAGCAGGGACAGAATGGCCATCTGAATTCATCATCACAGCGGGGAAAGCGCTCATGAGGCCCTCACTTCCACCCATGGTCGCTAATGATCACCCTCACAGTCTCTCAAGATAAATAGGACAGTGCCGCGTTAAAATTATTCCCGTTTCAAAGGGTGAGGTGGCTTATGCCTTTTATCCCAATGGCTTGTGAGGCTGAGGCAGGAGGACTGCGAGTTCAAAACCAGCCTCAGCGGGCTGGGGTTGTGGCTCAGTGGTAGAGCGCTTGCCTAGCATGCGTGAGGCACTGGGTTCTATCCTCACACCAATAGAAAACTAAATAAGCAGAATAGAGATGTTGTGTTCATCTACAAATAAAAAATAAGAAATAAAAAGTAAAAAAGCCCAGCATCAGCAACTTAGTGACGTCCTAAGCGATTTAGTGAGACCCTGTCTCAAAAAAATTAAAATGTGGCTTAGTGATTAAGTGTCCCTGTGTTCAATCCCTGGTACAAAAACAAACAAATAAGGAGAATCAGAGAAGTGCAATGCAATGCTGGAGATTTCAGGTGGCTACAGATGAAGTCCAGGTCTGGAGACCTCTGATCTAGGGATTTTTAGGATGAGGCAGCTGAATGAAGGTGTTCGTCCACGCTTTTCCCTTCAATAGTAGGAGAGAGCAAGGAGCTCTTGGACGGCCACTCTTCCATTGGCAAGCCACAGATCCACTCCAGGAGAGGGGAAGGAAGTCCCTGCTCTCCCCTGGGGCGTTGAGTGTTCTCCGGAGCTGATGCTCCAGTGTCTTCCCTGGTTCATGACTATATGTATAATTTTGCATATACCATGTGCCACATTTAGTGTTGCTGTCTTAAATGGAACCTTCCTGCTTACGATGGACCCCTAACATTCATCTACTGTGAGAGTGAGAAAAAATGCTGCCTCCTCCCACTTGCAGTCCTGAATTACCTGCCCTACTTCCCAGTGAGTTCTTGGCTCTACTGCTTCCTTGTTTTCCTGCAGGGGTGCTGACTCCATGCAAGCCTCTGGGGACTGTTGGTGGTTTGTTCTTACTGGCTTGTATGTTGGGCATCCAGTGTACATTATTGCCCAGTTTTGCTGTAAACTTTGGCCATATGTTTTCTTTTAATATTTATTTTTTAACTGTAGTTGGACACAATACCTTTATTTTATTTATTTATTTTTATGTGGTGCTGAGGATCGAACCCAGGGCCTTGCACATGCTAGACGAGCACTCTACCGCTGAGCCACAGCCCCAGCCCCCACATATGCTTTTGATTTTGTTATTGAGTTGCTGTTTTTAACTGGCAATTCAAAACATAAGCCTCTGTCACGGCCGCTTTCTTTTCTGCTATTCTAAACTAATGTGCTGGGGGACACCAGGGGTTCTGATGCAAATCATCAAAGGAAATCCAAGGGGCTTGTGGCCACCATTTATAAAGCTCCAGGTAAAGACACAGCTGCCAGTGTGGCTTAGAGTTTGGGGGAATTTTCAGTGAACCATCAGCTACAGGGCATGTTGGTCCCCGCATGTGACACTAAATACACTTACCAAATCCTGGACTTCTAAATTCCATCAGTGGCCATCTTGCCCCACCAAAGAGAATGCCAACTCAGTTGCCATCTTTTCTCATCTTGGATGGCTCTTCTGTGTTCCCTTCTTGGTAGGATTTGTTGCCATTCTGGCAATGCTGCAAGGGCTGGAGAAATCCATCCAGAGGTGACCTTCATCTAGACTCCCTGGACGTGTCCCCAGGTGGCCTTTCTTAATACTTTCCTACCGTTTCTTTCAGCTACTAGATGATACTAAATTGTTTCCTGCTAACTACAGAGTCTCCCTTGCAAGGGCTGTGTTTAAAGGTGCCATCCAGACCACCTCTGCCTGCCAATGTTAGTGTCCTCTGCAATGACCATGGCTCCAGGAAGTTCCCAAGGCTGCTACAGTGTGGGATTGGTTGGTAATTTCCCTGTCTAGACACCAGTTCACGGTCTGGTTATGAGTCCAAGTGTACCACCCATCCTCCATCTGTCCCTCAGGGGCTTCCAGAGATGTACTCCATGCTCAAGGTTTTAACATCACACTAGAAGAGGAGGGACACAGGGATGTGACCTCAGAGCTGTGGCCTTCCATGGCTAGCTAATTCTACTTCCTACCAAGCAGGGCTGAGAACAGTTTCATGAGCATTTTCTATTGGAGCTATCCCTAGTACATTCTTACAAGCCAATGCTATTTTGCATGGTGTAGGTAGGCTAATGGTGGAAGATAAGTGTTTCCATATTTTTCCTACAGTCAGTTGAGTTAATCTTTGAGGCATTGTACCCATGCAAGTTTGTTAGTCCTTAAGGTCCAGTATCAGTTAGCTATGGCTTTGTAACAAACAATCCTCAAACACAGTAGCTTAAAATACTAACAATTTAATATTACATGCAAGTCTGTGTATCTGCTGGGCAGTTCTTCTGGTCTCAGACGTGTTTACTTAATGTACTACGGTCAGCTGGGACTTGGGTAGGCAACTCTGCTGATCTTGGTTGCAGTCTCTCACCTATTGGTGGTCAGCAGGCTATTCAGCATAGTCTGGAATGAGACTGTTGGGTTCTCCTCCATGTAGTCTGTCTTCCTCCAGTAGAGCTTGAGTCACAGCTTGTCCACATGGAGGTGGCAGGGTAGCATCCAAAGCCTTTTGGAGTTAAGGTATGAGATTGGCATAGTGTCACTGCCTCCAAGTTCTGCTGATCACACATGCCACAGGGTCAGCTGAGATTCAGAGTGGGAAAAGACTCCAGAGCCACAGGGTGAATGGTGCCCGTTCAGGAAGGCAATAACTGGGTCCATGAATACAATTAACCTAACACAGGCTTCATGAGTTTCCCTCTGACAGCTGATTACTGTGACAATGAATTCCGGCTGCTCAGACTTGGTTTACAATAGGATCATTATTCCATCTTCCCTAGCATTAGTATTTTCCAACAGATTTTAAACAGTTTCTGGATTTTTATGATCAGTCTTCACAACTGCTACCCACACACAGAGAAAATTGAATCCCTAGGCATCTGGGTAGCAGCTAGACTGCCTCTCCATTCAGCTCATCGCATCATGCACCTGAGTTTAGCTGCAAGTAACAGAAAACCATCTTGAAGTGACTTAAAAATACTTAAATGTAGTATCTCTCACGTGGGGAAATCATAAGAAGGTCAGTTGATTTAGGGTTTTGTTACATCTGTCTGTTCAGCTGGGTTTGGCGTGTGTCCACCCTTTGGAAGGGAGCAAGCCTTGTGACCTTGTATGGCAACATCCGAAGGAAGAAGAGAGAGCAGGTCTTTCTATTCCTGGGTCTCTTTCTTAAAACAGAGGGAACTTCCCCCACCAAGAATCACCATTACTGGATATTTTCCTTTGCACTTCCAAACCCACTCGCCGCCCTCCTCTACCTTGCTCCGCCCTGGAAGAAGACCATCTGTGCAATGGTGGCAGTGGGCTGCCCCACCATTTTGCTGGCAGGTAATGTGGCCAATGTGGCAGGTGGAAAGTGAGGTGGAGGTATCCAGCCACCTGGCTCCATCTCTGTGGTTTGCCATGGGTTGGGGACGGTCCCCTATCAGGCATCTCTCCAGGCAGTGCCCTCTGTGGGTTGAGGCCTAGATGTGGCGAGGGCCTTCACCATTGCTGGTCAGGCCTTTGTCTCTATAAACCCACGCATTTGTTGATAACCCTGTTCTTCCAGTTTGAGTGTCATTTGCCTTCTGTTGGGACCCTGACCAATCCTCCCCCCAAAAATCCTTCCTCATTGGCTAGAAGGTGAATAAGTTTGTCCATTCCTGAAAAAAGGAAGAAACGATGTAAAATGAATATAGAGAAAATAATAAATAAATTCCAACATAACTGGGATTCCCCATGAAGAAGTCAGAAAATAATGCAATAGGAAAACATGAGAATAAATAATATCACACTTTTCTAAAATAAAGAATGATCTTTACTTATATAAAAATAACTCAGAGATTGAAAAGCATGGCATGTCCCAGAGGTTAGGGCAGCCATCACGTGACGGGGCATCCTGGCGGTACTGGATTTCAAGCATGCAGAAGGGTGCCCATGGACTGCCACAGGAAACACGAAACAAAGCCAGGCCTGCTGCAATCAATGGGAAAACACTGCTCATTCATTCAACAAATGTCTATGCTGAGCCCAGTGTGGCGGTACCTGCCTGTAATCCCAGTGGTGTGGGAGGCTGATGAAGGAGGATCACGAATTCAAGGCTAACCTCCGCAACTTAGCAAGGCCCTGAGCAACTTAGCAAAACCCTGTCTCTAAATGAAACATAGAAAAGGGTCTGGGGATGTTGCTCAGTGGTTAAGCACACCTGGGTTCAATCTCTGGTACCAAAATAAATAAATAAACACACACACACACACACACACACACACACACACACACACACCATTATAACATTTATATATATACAGATCCTGCTAGTACACAGACTAGATGCAGGTCTCCATTCTTGAGAGGTTTACTTTCTAGAGGGCAGATAGACCAAATGATGGACATAATGTATAAGAAAATTAGAAAATGCTCAATTTATGAAAAAATAAAAAGTAGATCAGGCTCATGGGACTGGGAATTCTGAGGCTGGGTTTTAAGTAGATCATGGTGGAGAGGATCTTGTTGCCAAGTTAGGAGACTGTAATGCTGAGTCATGTTATACTTGGTAACGATTCTTTTTGTTTAAAACAATAAAGCTGCTTCTCTTGCTGGATCTATTTGTATTGATAAAGAGCTCCATTCCACACCTCCCAGCCAGGCCAAAGAGTCTCCACTGCAGGACAGATCCTTGGTGGCAGTGTATCTTAGTTCATTTGGTGCTGCTATAACAGAGAATGCAACACCAAGGAATTTACAAACAACTACTTATTTCTTATAATTCGTCAGCCTGGGGAGTCCAAGGTCAAGAGGTCCACATCTGGTGGGGACTTTGTCCCGCAGCATTTTATAACAGAAGGCAGAGGGAGAGAGCACAGGAGCTGAGTTCACTTTTCTAACAAACCCGCTCTCATGATGATGATGTTAATCCACCTGAGAGCAGAACCTCAGACCACTTCAAGGTCCCACCTCTGCTGCGTCAGGATTAACTTTCCCACACATGGACTTGGCCCATAACATCACAACTGGGGGAAAGGACTGGGCGTCTTAAGGGCATCTACCCAGAAGTGCTGCATGTCACTCGTGGGTCCCCTGGGCCAAAGGAAGTCACGTGACCAGGCCTAGGGGCAGAGAAGTGCAACCCCACACTTGTCCAGATGGGGAGAAGCAGACCAATGGTGAGCAACGCTGATCACCAACAGGTGTCCCTGTCCTCCCTGTGCACAGGACACAGGTACCTTCTCCCCAAGAATCCAGACCATATCCAGCTGACATTTCAGTGATTGGAGAACCATAAGCCAGAAGACAAGTTATTAGCCCTCCTATGTCCACTGGGCAGTGATGAGTGGGAGGGGATCATCCCAGTAAACAAACACGTCCGCTCAGCTGGAAAGAGCAGAAGGCACTGTGGCTGACACAGGCCTGAAGCCATCCATTCCCCAGCCTCCTACTCTGGGTGAAGCCTGTCTCTCATTGAGCCTTGAAACTAGATTCTGGGAGTGGCTTCCTTGATCATAGTTCTCTGACCTCTAGGAAATTCTCTCTTTTGCACTATGCTCCTTGACCCCATCAGAAGTGGACATTGGGGAACATATTTTCCTTTGAAGGATGAGTTACTTTCTTAGTCCATTGACTATGGGGCTTGGGAGGAGGTCCCATGTTTTGCTGTGAGTCTCTTAATCTGGGCTTTTGACTCTAAAACTCTCTTACAAATTTAGGTGGTATCTTAGTCCAGTTGTGCTGCTATAACAAAATAATTGAGATGGGGAATTTATAAATAATAGAAAACCATTTTTGAGCAGTTTTGGAGGCGGGGAAGTCCAAGACCAAAGAAGGTTTTGTGCCTGGTGAGGGCCCAGTCTGTCCTTCCAAGATGATGTCTGGCATGCTGTGTCATCCCATCATGGAACAAAGAGCTCATTCCCTCCAGCCCAGGCAGTAATCCATTGGAGGGCCACTTTGCCCTTGTAAAAGGATTTCTGGGGAGCCGCATCCTTAGTTGGACTTTTACTCTGACCCAGGGGATGGCATGTTCACTATCAGAACTCCTGGATGGAA